>NC_137738.1:79254964-81654964 GCF_963264785.1 Psittacula echo | reverse complement strand
AATTGGTCACTAGTGCCAACCTGTCTAAAGTTGCGGTACAATGAAGGAAATTAACAGATGAATCTTACTATGGACTTCTCATATTCAGTCACGTTGGAAATCTCTACTAATAATTCATGTCTAATTCATTCATGTTTGGAAATAATATTCCCAATATGCTTTCATATTTCTTCATAGGCCTGTCTATCACAACTGATATTGGTCATAGAGAAAATCTGGAGGAATTCCTTCTTAGATATGGGACAAGCTTAGCACATATAGTTTAAAAAAAAAATGGCAGAAGCTGATCAGATGAAAGATGAAACCTGTCATAACCAGAAAATGCTTTGTGCAAGTGTACTACCAGAAACCTAGCAAGCTCTCTCCTAATCTTCAGCCTGTTTTAGAAGACCTTACACTAAAGTTAGTCTCACATGTTATTAAACAAAGAAACTAAACTAAATTTGCTTTTTGTTTTGTGTATGTGATGCTGCTGATGTGGCTGTGATTGATAGTTTAAAGATGTAAGTGAAGCAAGACTTGTCAGAAAGATAATCTCTGGTATGAGAGATACAGGTATAGCTGGAATAAACCAGAGACCTCTCTGTGGTCTTAAAAATAAAAATCTGGGAACAAAAATTTATAGTTTTATTTTTTAATAATTATTTTTCATATTAGTGGACACTACTTACAATGAACTCATTAGCTAATGGAATTTGTTAGCACATTTCAACTTTTACAGTATTACACCTAAAACAAATTTTACTCTGTCTCATAAGCAGCAGGTACCTATTTCTCTCTCTGTCACTCCAGGGTTAATAGCATCCTCCTCTTCCTCCCCTCCCTCCCTCTTTTCCCTAAGTTCAAATCATCTCTTTCCCTCAAGCTGTCTAATTATTTGAGACAATCAAGCTAAGCTTAAACCAACTTGATTCTAAGGCGTTTGTTGCCTTTGTCCCCAACCCAAGAAAAGAATTGTCTGCCTGAAAGCCATCCTTCTTCCCAACTATGGAAGTTTTTTTTCTTTTTTTTTCTTTTTTTTGGAGGGGGAGGAGAGGAATTTGGGGTTTTTTGGTGGCCTTTTTTTTTTTTTTTTAATAAAGGCAGTGCTTTTTCCTGGAAAATCTTGTGAACTTCTGTCTTATGTTTTTACTACTGTACTGACAATTCAAACCAAAATAATTTCTAGTTCCTTTCTGTGTTGCTTTGTATGAGATGCTTCTTGAACAAAAGAAAATAAACTTGCTTTCCTTTCAGAAGGAAACGGTCTATATCCTTTCAAAGTGATGTGTCCCTTTCTCTCCACTTCTGTTTATTTTGTTTTGATTTTTTTTGGAGGACAGGATATTTTGTGGGAAAACCTCAATATGGGGTCTCAATCTAGAGGTAAATTCTTCTTAACAAAGGCCATAACACATTTTAATACTAACTTTCTTTAGCACTTCACAGTGTGCATAATGATCCTTAGAAATTCCACCTTTCTAATTGGTGTTTCTTCTGTGAGGAAGTGGGAGAAAAGCAGATTGTTTTGATATGGTTTTGGTTAAACAAATTGTTGTGATAACAGAAAAAAACTACTAAAGAGCACAAATATTTTAAAATAATCTAAAAACTGCTAATAAATCTGCTTTCAGTAATCTTTACTGCTCTGCTTAATGCACAGCAGTGTTATCTTGACAATTAATAGCAAATATAAAATATTTCTTATTGACAAGAATGTTTTTAGAGTTGCAAATACCTTCTTTACTCTTTAATGACAGGCAACATTTGCCTTTCAAAAGAAAGTGCCATTTGGTCCGTAAGATTTATGACTCCATAGGCACAATGAAAACCTTTAATTCTTTGTAATTGACCTTTGAAAATAAACTATATCACCAAGCTATTCACACCACAGAATTTATACCTTGAAAGTGTACTTCCATTGTAGGGTTTCAGATAAAGCAGAGAAAGTCCTGGGTTCGATCTTGTGGCAATCAAACCAATGACAGCTTCAATAACGATTTTTGTGATGAAAGTGTTGTTTTCTATGACTGAATTACTTGTAACATTTTTCAGTTAAGGAACACTTTTAACTTTTTTTCCTATCTCTCATTAGCCTCTCCACCTAAGTTAATATGGCATACATATTTTCATTTTATTCTTACCTTAAAGCCTTATTCTGTGATCTGTGATCTAGCTGTGTATCATTTGGTACGCATTTCATATTAATCTTTCCTGGATTTTTGTAATATAGTCATCTCAGTGATGTTTCTGGGTATTTAGTGGGTACCATCTGTCTGGAAAGATGATCACATATATAGCAATGAGATTTCTTTTTGGATGAAGCTCCAGTTTCCAAAAGCAAAACAATTAGATACTTACAGCAAAGCTTTTACTAAAAAATGTACCGTAATAAAGTAGAAACAAGAGGAAAGTTCATTGTCTGAACATAGTGTTGCTAAAAGTTGTTAAAAAAGGCATTAACTTTCATGCAGTTAAGGAATTTACATGGATCCATTTTTTTTTCATGTGCTTTAAACACTTGGGCTTTCTCCAAATTACCTGAAACAGTAAATTATTTCCTTCTTTTAGATCTTTCTCATGGTTTAAGCCCAGCTAGTAACTCAGAACCATGCAGCCACTCCCTCACTCCACTTCCCCCCTGCTCCCGGAGGGTTGGGGAGGAGAATTGAAAGAATATAAATCCCCCTGTTTGAGATAAGAACAGTCCAATAACTAAAGTTTAATACAAAACTACTACTACTACCACTAATAATAATAATGATAAGGGAAATAAGAAGGGGAGAGAATATGAAACTAAAATGGGAAAGGAAAAAGAAACAATAAACCCAAGTGATGCACAATACAATTGCTCACCACCCAGCGACTGATACCCAGCCCTACCGGAGCAGCTATCTGTGCCTTCCGGTGACTCCCCCCAGTTTATATAGTGGGCATGACGTGCTGTGGTATGGAATACCCCTTTGGGTAGTTTGGGTCAGGTGTCCTGTCTCTGCTTCCTCCTGGCTTGTTGTGCCCCTCCTCACTGGCAGAGCATGAGCCTGAAAAGTCCTTGATCAGAGTAAACATTACTTAGCAATATATAAAAACATCGGTGTTATCGGCATTGTTTCCAGACTAAAGCCAAAACACAGCATTGCACCAGCTACTAAGAAGAAGAAAAATAGCTGCTACAGCTGAACCCAGGACAATCTTAAAAGCATTTTCCAACCTAGTTGATTCTATGATTCTATCATGATTTAAATTTTTAACTATTCGTGCTTTGAAGTTAGAGGGTGAAAACATCCAGTGGTACAATCTGGGAGTTTTAGTGGGAGGTGTCCTTGCCCATGGCAAGGGGGCTGGAACTAGATGATCTTAAGGTCCTTTCCAACTGTAACTATTCTATGATTCTATGATAATCACCTGGCTGATGATGCACAATAAAGGTGGCTTCTTGGGTTTGGTCTCCACCCATTTCATTACACTGTTGTGTAGAATCATAGAATCATAGAATGGTTAGGGTTGGAAAGGACCTTAGATCGTCTAGTTCCAACCCCCCTGCCATGGGCAGTGACACCTCAGATTTTGCTCAAGGCTCTGTCCAACTTGGCCTTGAGCACTGTCAGGGATGGAGCATTTGCCTCTTCTTTGGGCAACCTGTTCCAGTGCCTCACCGCCCTTACAGTAAAGAACTTCTTCCTTATCTCTAAACTGAACTACTCCTTTTTGAACCCATTACCCCTTGTCCTATGGCTACAGCCTCTTATAAAAAGCCCCTCTCTGGCTTCCATGAATGGGCTTGTTTTAAATCACGGTCACCAAAATTTCTTAAAGGGAAAAAAAAGTGACTACACTGTATTAATCTTGTAACTTGATCTCAAGATGATTTTGCTGAGCATACAAAATGTTAAGTAATGGAATAAAGATGGATCATGTAACCTTCTGGACAGAAGACAATACTAAAAAAAAAATAAAATTCAACCCTGCCTTTTAAACTTAACATTCTTCCTCCACAGCAATATAATATTCAAGAGGAGATAGATAAATGGAGTGTTTTCAGAGCATATTGCTCAAAAACCAGTTTTTATCAAAGTACAGTCTGAGCTAGTGAAACATTTGCAGTACAATGTTCACACATACAAAAAAAAGACCTTAAATGGGATTTTTTTTATACTACTGGTCAAGGAAATCCTAATTGTACTGGGTTTACAAGCTAAATAAAACTTACTTTTTTATTGCAGATAACACATATTAAAACAAGACCATAGCCTAGGATTTGTAGGAAGATAGACTTAGTAGCACCTACGTTAAAAAGAAGAGAACAGAGAAAGTCCGAGGATACAGGAATGAAACCGGGATGCTTCTTCCTCCATTATATATTCCTGAAGGTCAATATGAGAGAAAAATATTCTAAAGTTTTCAGCTAGGTTTCTGGCTTCTCTCTCCTACCCATTAACTTTAGACAATTTCTTGAGCAGGGCTCTAGAAGTGATCCTTGAAAAATTAGCATGTTAGTTTGTTCATGCTGAGCTTGTTTAAGCACATTTGAAGAAATATTTCCTTTCTTTAAGTGCCAGGAAGGGTCAATTTTAGGTTCACTGAGGAGTAGCTTGGAGATACGCATCTTTGGTTATGCAAAAGTTTATGTGGGTTTGTCAGAGAAAGTAAAATTAAGCAAGTAAGCAATGGCATTAACCGTCTTAATTCTTGTAGCCGGACTAATCATGTTGTATATTAAGATGTATTATTGTCCAGCAGGAAGAGAATTTTCCATCAATCACTAAGGATAAATTTGGGTATGGAAAGAAGAATATCTGGAAAGACAGAAGTAAGCAGTAAAACAACTAAGATACATTCTGGATAAAGCAACTAACAATAATGAGCTACTTGGAAATGACCAGGTTTTCAAGGGAAGTTTTCAGTGACTTCAAAAAATGGTTTTCAGTGACTTGAACTAATAATTTTTTAATGGTAAGATAGTAATTGTTATGGTTCTTCATCTCTACAGCATTAACTTGATGAATTTTACTTTTTTCCCTGAATTATAGAAATACTGTACTGAAGAGCTCTATAACCATGAGTCATTAATCCTTGTTCTTACATTTGATACACAAATAAAAGCATAAACATTAAAATTAAATATAAATGAAGATTTATGCTTTTAGCAATGAACATTTGATTTCTTTGTACGGACTAATAATTTTTTACTGCTAAATAAACTTAAATTGAACATTTGGCATTTTCAGTTTCTACTAAGTACAGCATTTGGCTCTGTAGAGCAATATAGAGTCATATATCATATGCCGTAATTGGTGAAATTTTAGTTAAACTGCTTCAAAAAGACTTAAGTATATGTCTGCTATTTCACATCCTTGTGGCCCTCCTCTGGGCTTGTTCCAACAGTTCCATGTCCTTTTTATGTTGAGGACACCAGAACTGCACACAATACTCCAAGTGAGGTCTTACGAGAGCAGAGTAGAGGGGTAGGATCACCTCCTTTGACCTGCTGGTCATGCTCCTTTTGATGCAGCCCAGGATACGGTTGGCTTTCTGGGCTGTGAGCGCACACTGAAGCTGGCTCATGTTCATTTTCTCATCAACCAACACCCCCAAGTCCTTCTCTGCAGGGCTGCTCTGAATCTCTTCTCTGCCCAACCTGTAGCTGTGCCTGGGATTGCTCTGACCCAGGTGCAGGACTTGCACTTGGCATGGTTAAACTTCATAAGGTTGTCATCAGCCCACCTCACAAGCATGTCAAGGTCCCTCTGGATAGGACGTGTGTATACACACGTTTGATCCCAAGTGTATATACACTTTCATTCACTCTTTTTCAAACTATCCAGTGTTATCTAGGAACCACATTCAGTTCTTTCCAATGCTTATTGAAGTGCTGTTATCAGAAGTTTTCATGGAAATATCCTTAGAACCTGGGAAAAGCCTTGGCCACCCGGAACTCAGAGGGACCTGAGGAGGGTCTTTTTAAATGTATAGTCAGTTTTCTGAAACATACCCCTGCAGCCATGCTATATTTTCCTGAATATTTTCAGTCTCCCATGTGGGCTGTTAGCTTGTAAAAAGTTCATAATTTCATTATAAAACAGGGTTAGCAAGGGACCAGAAAGATCTGACAGGTTAAATCCGAATCCCCATTCACATGCCGTCCACATGCATTGCTTTGCAGAAGAGTGTTCTCCAAGTGCTGCAAAGCGAGTGCTTGGGCTGCCTTCTAGGACACTTTCCCTTGTTGAGTATGCAGGCAACATTTTCCTGTTTGTCAGAAGAATGAAGTAAACCTGATTAGATTTGTTCTCTGTCTGGGAGCAGGAAATTAACTTTGGAAATGATTTATATGTCTTGCCTGGGGAGGGACTTCTGCCACTCTGAGTTCAATAGTTCGATGACTTGACAGAGTTTTGACAGACTTCTCTTCCATATTTCTAATGTTTAATAGTTAGGTGTAAGGGATGAAAATGAGGCGGAATTTTTAGATTATATTAGTTGAATTCTTATATTGAGGTTTCTGCGTGGTTTTGTTCTACTGTTATCAGAAAAAGTTGGTCTGAATGGGGAATTATGGAAAGGAGAGCTATGCCTGCATTAGTGTGCAGTAAAGCAGATTTGAAGAAGGATACAATTAGGGATGAAGACCTGATGTTCCACACATGTTTTGAGGATTTTCACTTTAGACTAGCTTAGGCTACTCTTTAGTCTTCTGTCATGGGGAATGCTTTTCCCCATGCTTCCATATTGCCTTCATAGGCAAACGAGATTGGTCATAATCCAGATCTGCTTCATTTCTGCTCAAGCACAGAAATTTTGAGTATGTTCAGCTCCGTTCATTATATTCCCATGCAACATGCTGGTTTTGAAAAACAAGCAGTATCCAGAGAAAAAGAAAGCATAATTATAGACTCATAAAATAGTTTGGAAGGACCCTTCAAGATCATCTAGTCCAACCCCTCTGCTGTGAGTGGGGACATCTTCTACTAGATAAGGTTGCTCAGAGCGCCATCCAACCTGACCTTGAATGTTTCCAGGGATGGGGCATCTACTCCCTGTCTGTGAAACCTGTTCCAGTGTTTCACCACCTGCATAGTAAAAATTTTCTTCCCTATATCAAGTCCCTCCCAAGAGCTGCTTAGCCTCCAGCACCACCACTGCTATCCCCAGTCTGATGGCATCCCCTATCTGGCTGGGAGACGCTTAAGAACTCTTCAAGGATATGACCTATTTTATACCAAAACAGTGTAAAAGCAGGGAGAAAGATCAGCTAGGCTAACAAAACTGTGATTGTGAAGCTGTGAGGTCATGTAGTTTGTAAAAAGATGACTTTGTATACCACTTCCAGAGGAAGCAGCTTGTTGGTCTGGGATAAGAGGAATTAATCCCAACACTGCCTTTCACAGTATCACAGTATGCTAGAGATTGGAAGGGATCTCAAAAGATCATCTAGTCCAATCCCCCTGCCAGAGCAGGAACACCTAGATGAGGTTACACAGGAATGTGTCCAGGCGGGTTTTGAATGTCTCCAGAGAAGGAGACTCCACAACCTCCCTGGGCAGCCTGTTCCAGTGTTCCGTCACCCTCACTGAGAAGAAGTTTCTTCTCAAGTTTAAGTGGAACCTCTTGTGTTCCAGTTTGTACCCATTACCCCTTGTCCTATCATTGTTTGCCACTGAGAAGAGCCTGGCTCCATCCTCGTGACACTCCCCCTTTATATATTCATATACACTAATAAGGTCACCCCTCAGTCTCCTCTTCTCCAAACTATAGAGACCCAGCTCCCTCAGCCTTTCCTCATAAGGGAGATGCTCTACTCCCTTAATCATCTTAGTTGCTCTGTGTTGGACTCTCTCCAGCAGGTCCCTGTCCTTCTTGAACTGCGGGGCCCAGAACTGGACACAATATTCCAGATGCGGTCTCACCAGGGCAGAGTAGAGGGGAAGGAGAACCTCTCTCGACCTACTGACCACCCCCCTTCTAATACACCCCAGGATGCCATTGGCCTTCTTGGCCACAAGGGCACAGTGTTGGCTCATGGTCATCCTGCCGTCCACTAGGACCCCCAGGTCCCTCTCCCCTTCACTGCTCTCTATCAGGTCGTTCCCCAACCTATATTGGAACCTGGGGTTGTTCCTGCCCAGATGCAGGACTCTACACTTTCCCTTGTTATATTTCATCAAGTTATTCCCTGCCCAACTCTCCAGCCTGTCCAGGTCCCGCTGGATGGCAGCACAGTCTTCTGGCGTGTCAGCCACTCCTCCCAGCTTAGTGTCATCAGCAAACTTGCTGACAGTACACTCAATTCCCTCATCTAAATCATTGATGAATATATTAAATAATACTGGTCCCAATACTGACCCTTGAGGCACTCCACTAGATACCGGCCTCCAACTAGACTCCGCCCCATAGACTACAACTCTCTGGCTTCACTCCTTCAGCCAGTTCGCAGTCCATCTCACTACCTGATCATCCAGACCACACTTCCTCAGTTTAGCTATGAGGATGCTGTGGGAGACTGTGTCAAATGCTTTGCTGAAGTCAAGGTAGACCACGTCCACCGCTCTGCCATCATCCATCCACTGTGTTATTTCCTCATAAAAGGCTAGGAGGTTGGTCAAGCATGACTTCCCCTTGGTAAAGCCATGTTGACTGCCCCTCATAACCCTCTTATCCTTGACATGCCTTAAGATGGCACCAAGGATAAGGTGTTCCATCACTTTCCCAGGGATGGAGGTGAGGCTGACCGGTCTATAGTTACCCGGGTCCTCCTTCTTGCCCTTTCTGAAGACTGCAGTGACATTTGCTTTCCTCCAGTCCTCAGGCAACTCTCCCGTTTCCCAAGACTTGGTAAAGATGATGGAGAGTGGTCTAGCAATGACTTCCGCCAGTTCCCTCAGCACCCGCGGGTGCATCCCATCTGGACCCATGGATTTATGGATGTCCAGATTGCTCAACTGGTCCCTAACCCATTCCTCATCGACTAGGGCAAACTGCTCCATTGACCTGACTTCATCTGAGGTCTCAGGAGTACAGGGCTCTTCAGGACTGCCTCCGGCAGAGTAGACAGAGACAAAGAAGGCATTCAATAACTCTGCCATCTCTGTATCTTCTGTCACCAGGGCACCCATCCCGTTTATCAGTGGGCCTACATTGCCTCTGGTGTTAGTTTTATCTGCCATGTATTTGAAAAAGCTCTTTCTGCTGTCCTTGACCCCTCTCTGCCTTTTGATACTGCCTTTTCAGTGGTGTCACAGATCTGACATTTCACGGTTTACCTTTTAAATAAAATCACTTTTCTTTCCATCAGTCACACAACCTAGTCAGTAACATTTATTCTCATTTAGTCAAAGTCTTCCTCTGATTAAAGCAGTCTACCTTGTACTCTTGCCTTCTTCCTTTCAGGAGGAAGGAATAGCAGAGTTGCTTCTTAAGGGAGAGTAAGCCACAAGCTGAACAAGCAGGGAATGCGACTTTAATGACCAGACCAAAATTGAGCAAGACTGGTGTGGTAATGGGAGAAGGTCCATTCACAGTCCTAGACAAGGTGAGGTAATGGGTCATGTCCAGGGTCCATCTGGGAAAAGCAGGAGATAAATCTGGAAATGTGAGTACAGCACAGCTCTGAGGGATATCCAGGAGACAGGGCCAGGGAACAGTCCTGCTGTGGCATCTCTGATACAATGACTGACAGCCCTGGGCTGGGCTGAAGTGGGGCTCTGAGCTAAGGGCAGCATGGGTGAAGGTCCGGAGGGTCTGGACAGGGACAGAAAGGGATGGTAACACCCTCTGAGGGTCTTTAGTGAAAATGGCTTTACTAAACATCACCTCCCTCCATTGACAATTGTTCTGATTGCATTTAAGCTATTCTCAATGCTTATTCTCTGTCTGTTTCTTGTTGCAAAAGTGATTACATTTTCTTACTATGAATGGAGATGGGCCAGTACCAAACATTCCATCTGAAATTTCTTGAGCTTTGAAGAAAGTAACATATATGCCTCCAAGTCCTGCATTTATGATCATTCCTCTTCCTCATTATATTGTATATTAATCCTAGTGATATTTCATATATAGCCAGTAGCATAACTACGTTTTGAAATGGGGTTTAAATGTGGATTAGTTACTTATAAAATCCAGTTGTTTCAGCTATTCGCCTATTATATACTATATGCACCACAAAAGGAGCTTAGAATGGATTCCTCTCCAGGGACGGGACCCTATATCATGACCATTTCAGTGTTTGACTTTGAAAACCTTCATTCTACGTTGGAAAAGGCTGTAGGACAGGAAGCCAACATAAACAGCAGTGGTCGTCTAATATAACAAGATAGGTTCATTGCCCTCCACTCAGCTTGCCATGTCCCCACTTGCTCCTGAGATAGGGGTCTGACCAAGCAAGAGGAGGCACTGTGCAGTGAGCTTTGTGAGCTGGAGTACCAGTGTTTGGAGAATAGAAGCGGAATGCTTTATCTGAACTCACTCTCTTTAAACCCAGAAATATTTCAATTTACTTTCCTTCTAGTGCCGAACACTAGAAAAACTATTTGAAGATGTGATTTCTTGTTCAATTAATTTATCTCTTGTCCCTTCAACTAGGTAGATTTTCTGCGGTTTGTTCTGCTTTTATGTCACTGATTAATTTTTAATGTGTTTATGGTTCATTTTGCAAATATGCACTAAAATATGCTGTTTGTTAGGCAAACCCCAACACTTCATATTTTCCAGCTTTGTGCAATGCTCCTGATATGAATGGAGGCACTTCACAGAATTTCTGGGTCATACAGCAGCCAAGCCACTTTTACCACTAATAGGGATGAGACTGTAAGTTATACTCTTTCATGTTTAAAAATTTAATAACCAAGAAAAAAGCAAAATGATATAAGGTTTGGAGGAACAAAGCATATAAATTGTGATGCTTTCTTTCAGAAGAAACAAGAAGGATAATAAAACTCTGCAGTTCCTATCAGAGAGGAGGAAAGATTTTTTTGTCCTCCATGTATAGGATAAACTTACAGTGCTATTGCACAGCCAGAAGATTTTCTTTGTACTTGGAGGATAAAATTTCCCAGGCAAGGTTTTGTTCTAAAGGAGGAACTTTTAACAAAATATACGGACTGGAAGGAGAGGGACGTGTTAAAGACAACATGAGGGAATAAACTGACTATGGTTGACTGGGTGTTGAATATTTATAACACAGCCAGTAGCAGCTCCCTTTGGGCCACTTTTTTACCAAGTCTGGTGAATTTATACGCTGTGACAGGGCACATAGTTCTGAAAAGATCTATATGTATAGCATCAGGTATGGCTGGAATACTTGCAGGCTGTAAGGCTTCATCCACTAAGACTGTGTCTTTCTTGAAAGAGACAAATTTGGGGTACCTTTCCTGCTGAAAGTGTTTAGGACAAATAGCTAAAAAGGAAGATACAGAAGGCTAAAATGTGGGACCTAACATTTTGACAGAAAGATTCTAACCTTTACTTCCCAGATTACGCCAGGTCTTATCCTGGAACCCGTTTCACTAAGCAAGGCACTAATCCTGACAGCCTGTTGGACATCACATTTCTGTCACTTTTCCTCTTCACTGATACATGATGCAGAAAGCAGCATTTTGTTTTTGAGGTTCAGTACAGAATCTGGGCTTGCATCAGTCA
Organism: Psittacula echo; assembly: GCF_963264785.1. Classification (NCBI taxonomy): domain Eukaryota; kingdom Metazoa; phylum Chordata; class Aves; order Psittaciformes; family Psittacidae; genus Psittacula; species Psittacula echo. The sequence continues at coordinate 81,643,351 of NC_137738.1, read as the reverse complement.
TAATGGCAGAAGCAGACTGAAATGAAATTCTGCCTTGGTGTGGGATCAAACATCACATACCTTTGGCCAGGATTTATGAATTATTGCCATCCAGGTGGAAAGTGAAATATTTTTTTCCCACTTCCCTACTATCTGCACAGTAAATTGCCAACAAATCTTCCTGTGTGGCCTTTCAAAAGTAGGGAAGATCAATCAGGGGGGAAAAAGTATTTAAAAATAACCTTTAAAAATGAATAGCTTTGAAAAATGTAGCATGGTTGCACAACAGATTCAATTTGTATGAGACTGGGCTGTCAGAAAGCTCGTCCACCCACAGCTTGTTCAAATACAGCTGTAGGGATTGGTGCATGGACGGGAGGTTGCTAGGAGGGACAGGAACCAGCTGACCCTGGGGAGGTGCTTGGGCGGCAGATATAAGGAATTGTAACTGCGCAATAAATCGTTGATGACCCGCATTCCGTGAATGCTCTATGTCTCAGCCCTAGTTCGGAGGGAACTAGTGCTTCCGTCCCTCACCACATGAGTAGCGAGAAACTACATACAGCCAGGTCAGACACTAAGCTGGGGGGGGGGGTAGTTGTACAAATCTGAAAGGAGATGAGTATTATCTGCAATAAATTTCATGACTGGCCTGTGCTGATCTAAACTTCTGGGGTTGAGGTGGAGGTCGTATTTTGGAGGCTTTCAGCTTATTGCCCATCCCAGGCATCATCTGCAGGGCAGCTGATGAGGGTGTCCTATTTTCAAGCCATTTGATGCACGTCTAGGAAGAGGTGAACACTACTCCAGCCTGTGCTGTGCAGAGTTGAAGAGAAAGGAAGCAGAGCCTCCTCTCTCTTCTCTTTCATATCCTCCTCAAACTGGTCCAGTGGATGAGTGGAGGTCCTTCCAAACGCTGGTGATCTACCCTAGATGTACAGTGTGAGCTAGTGACGGGCAGATACTGCAGCTGCTAACAGGCACAGTGATGGTGAACAGTGTCTGTCTGAGAGCAAAGGAAGAGAGAGGAGGCGCTGCAGGGAACAATCAATTGACTGGTGTGCTTTGGGATAACAGGGCAGTGTGCCACTGCTGATAATGTGCTGCAGCTCCAGAGCTGTGCAGGTGGCAGAACTGGAGACAGACTGCCAAGCAGTGCATGACATTTGATGACCACACTTTATGATTCTGTACTGTTTTTGTACGTGTGTCCCTGGAAATGTGATTTTTTCACAACAGTGTTCAGAGGAAGTGCTCTGTCATTCAGGATTTTTATATTTTTGCTGGCAACTACAAAAATCTCCTTAACTGAAACAAACAACACTGTCCTTCATGGGTCTAAAATGTGCGTGAAGTCATGAGATTTTAAACTGATACTGTTTTAATGACATTTAAAAAGACGACAAAGGTGTGAAATCTAGCACAAACAAATCTCTTATGCCACCGGTATTGTAAAAGTAATGTGCAAGTTCCTATTCTTGGAGGAAGGTTCATGAAACTTACTCACAAAGAAGGAAATAATTTACCACTTAAATGTGTGTTAAAAAGTCTACCTCTTCTGATTCATCAAGGTAGCTCAATGAACAGGGCTACCTGATAGCCTAAGACTAGGGTCCGCTCCGTACACTATAAACTGCTATGAGCAGTAGGGGGAAAAATGAGCCAAGCAGAGACTTCAGGCATTGCTAAAATTCATCCTTAATAGAGAAGAATGGCTGCCCAGCACAGATATGTTGTGAAAATGCTTCAGCATTTTTCCTTTATGCTTTATTAATGTCACAACACATTTAAATTCTGCTACGACAGTGAACAATGTAAAATAGTTTACATAAAATAAGAATTCAGACCAATACATTTAGAGAATCATACTGGATATGGAAATGACTTCAGGACTCTGTGTGTTAGCTACACGGAGTGCTGCGCACTTCTCTATTACCCTGACATTTCAGTGTCAGCACTGGCCTGCTACGTATGGCTGAGGATGCATCTTGGTAGTCATAAAATCTAACTCCTTACAAAAGGCACTTTGGAAATAATTATTTAGACAGTTCAGTACACTTCCAGCTAAAAAAAAAAAAAAAAAAGAAAAAAAAAAAAAAGAAAAAGTTGATTTTTTTTTTTAAAAGGATTCAGATAAAAAGAAATGAAAATTGAAAATCAGTGAAAAGCTGAACCAAAATCGTTGCTTGCTATATTTGTTTGGGGAGCAGTAAAAAGAAAAATGATACATACCTCCTTAATGTGTGAAGCAGATGTATCAAAGACATAAGCTATCTCAAATTACCTGTGTAGTACAATGTACCAAAACAAACCCCCTCGTCTGTATTTCACTGAAAGTGGAAGAAGGTTAGCACTTCTCATCAGTGGGTGTGGAAACCCATAGCCATCCAGAAGCCAGGGGCTTTTTCCCCAAATTATGTTTTCCTGCGTAAAGCTAGAGAGCAGTATGCTGTAACCTAGTTAATGTACGATGGATTGTAGAATGCAACAGTCCTGTGGGTTTCAATTCGGAGAGAGATGACTGCATAGGCAGGGCTGTTACCACCTGAAAGTCTCAGCTCTGGTTTAATGGTTGGTAGCACAGAAGCAGCACACCGATTTGCAGGATTAGCAGAAAGCTCAACTCAAAAGAGTATAGCCCACACATTCACTCAAGAGTATTGGACAATTCCAGGTTTGGAAGAGAAAGCTTGTTTGTTTATTCTGGTTGGTTTGTCAGCTTTGTTCTCCAAAATTTCCAGTCAGTCACCTGTGCACAAAAGTCACAGAATTATTTATTTACTAAACCCATGCATTTCAAATACTACCACATTTTGACACATTACTTTATAATAATATATGTTTGCTATTCTATTCAAGATTTATCCTTTCCCCAAAAGAAGAGTGACATTATATTTTACCAGCTGCTCCTGCAGCAGAAATCAGGCAGAACATGCAGAATTGTTACACTTTCTGAAATATGGTAACTATAGCTGAATTCTTGATTTCATTCCAAGAACTACACAAGCAAGCTCCTGTACACACTTCAGAGAAAACAAGGCAGAGAATTGCTTGCTTCTGAACCACGAAGCATGAATGCAGTGCTTATTTTCGCTCTCATTTTGCATCTCAGAGGTAAAAAGAAGCTTTTCAATTCATTGCTGAATTGTGTAAGATGTTTGTTTATTTTGATTGGTTGAAAAGATGACATTCCAAAAGTGTGTACCCATATAATCCAATTTTATAGAGTTTCTGATGCTGAAAGACTGTGTGTTGGCTTTGGGGATAAATGTGCTTTCTGCTTAGCTGTTTATCATTCATGCAATCTCTCACTATTAGAATTCCCTGAACCAACTAAGTGTTTATAACTGCTTATTTAAAACTGCTTTCAGAGTCCTCAATGCAGCACACAAATATGTTATGGTTGTGACTACTCTAATGCATTAGTTCCTGGATGTTATTCTGGGTTGAATGTTTTAAATATGTTTTTTTTCTTTAATCTTCTTCAGCCGTGTCAGTATTAATTTCCAGTTTATATTCTTGGGGGTATTAGATGACCTACTGAGATAAGACTTAGTGAAGTTAATTCTCATTCTAAATGCAATATATTTTTAAATAATTTTCAGTGTTTTCATATGGGGAAAAAATAGAAGCATAGCAATTCCACATACTTTCAAAAAGCACAACTTTATATAAAAATTTCAAAGTGCATCCTTAAATTGAGACACAAAGTATCTGTCTAAGGGATTGAATTTCAGAATTGTCACATACCTATTTCACTTAGTAAGAGAAGATATAAAGATCACCCAGACATGTAAGGAGGACAAAATCAACCGTGTAACAAGTGTAAAAAACTGTGGCAGTATTTCAAGGTCAAGTATAGTGTATTTTGTAAATCCATCATATGTCTGAAAAGTTACAATTTTGCTGTGTGTATTTTCTTCTCAGTCTGTGCTTATTGCACTTTATGGCTCTTGAATATCCAAGTAAATGGAGTTTGACACAATTGTGAAGAATGTTATAGAAAGAAGGTGCCTTTTACCTGCTGTGGCATAGTTGTACACTTACCAAATAGACTTTAATCAAAACCAAAACATGCCCAACCCCATTTTTTTATAGCTTAAACCCCAAGCATCTCACGGGTGTTTATAAATAGGACACGTTTTTCTACATCCACTCGTTTTCAGCTATTATCAAATGAACATGTCAGGATACAAGAGGATAGTTGTAACTTGGTATGATACAGGAGCTGCAATCAGTAAATAACTTCATTCCCTCCTATAGGTTGGGTTATATTTTCTGATCAGACACATGGTTAGATTGGTTGTCAGTATTCCCTCCTCATCTGTTTGCTGTGTTGCTGGCATTGCCTGGATTGGCTTTTGTTTTCCTATTTAAACATCATGCTTAGGCAAACTGTCTTTTCTTGTTATTCAGTTATATGCTATTTCATATTAGGAACAGTCAAGTCTTACGGACAGTCACTGGGAAATCAGAGAAAGTCACAAAAAAACCTCTTTCTTTTTCAATGAGAATGTTGTACTGTTTCAGTGGAAATTCCTGAAGCATGTTCATGCTTCAGGACTTCAGGAATGAATTTTTACAGACTGAATTTTCCCAAAGTCTACGTTTTGACAGAAAATGCTGTAACTGAGCTAGTAATTAATAAGGATGCTAGGTAACCATCTGGCAAGAATATTCATGGGTTTGTGCTTTTATAAAACAGATCAAAAAGCAGCGTGGAAAGAGGAAGACTAGAACATTGAACTAGCTGGTTCAAAGCAGCTGAGTAGAAAGGGTATAAGTGACCCATAAGGCAGGTCATGCCAAGTTCAGTCCAAAGGTCACTCTGTTAGTGGCCAGTAGCAGATGCATACAGAGAGTACTTAAAAGATGGCAGATATAGAAGGATCTTTCCCTTAGTTCACTTGCTTCTGCAAAACCAAGAGTAACTAACTTTTACCTCACAAAAGGAATGCTTGATGGTAGCTGGGAAAGGTGTTTTTCTGATAGTCCCAGGGAAATTCTGGTTGATTCCTTCTCAACACCAGAGCTAATGGTGATGCTTCAGCATAGCAGTGCAGCGTTTACCCAGACTTCCAGACTTCATTGCTCTTCTTATCTCAGGATGTCGGCCAGAATAAAATAAAAATAGCAATTTAAATTGATTCAATCTATTTGACCAATAACAAAGATGACACAGGCTTTTTAGGCCAACACTGCAATAGCCAAGAAAATGCTATGTGCAGCTCTCTTCCTCAATCTTCAGAAACTAACTGAAGTATGGATCTTCTAGGAGGCATTTGAAGACTTTAATTCAGTGTGTGTGCTGTTGGCCTTGAAGTGGCTCTAGTACAGAGAAAAGCCTTTAAGATTTCTTTGATTTTTAAACTAAAACAGAATCCAGCAGCTCTTTGTGTGGTTAATTACATGGAGCAGGTTTATCTGAACTGCGTTTCAGAGAAACACTTTATTGTATGCAGGTTTTGGCACTTTTACCTTCTTAAAATGAAATGCTTGAATCAGAAATAGGATTATGTAAACCCAGAGCTGACAGCTCACACTTCTAATACATAATTTTGTTTAATGTTTAAGATCACCAAAAAATATGAGCATTACTTGAAAAAATAGCCTTACTGACCCTCCTTTTCTAAGGTAATAGAAGTAAATTTGGCCAGATTTTACTGCTCATTGTAATAAAATTTTGCTGATCCATGGAAAATAGAACTTTAAAGGAATAGAAAAAACACCAATGACACCATTAGGCATTTATTTTGTTGGGCATAAGAAATAAGATGCAACAAAATTACATCTCTTTTGATAATACCCAAGTGATGAGGCTCAGGGCATAACTTGGCTACACTGGAAAAGAAGAGTCTTGTTGAAGCACATGAAAGCATTGCACAAAAGCAAAAACCAAAAGTTGTTTTTCTTCTTAAAAGCACAAGTACTTAAGTAATATTATTAAGAATATTTTAATCATACTGCTCTTTATATAATGAAAATGTGAATGAATGTTACAAACAAAAATTGTAGCCATGGAGGTTCATAAATTAAAGAAAAAAATGATTAGTTATTTTTATTTCCTGTAAGGAAACATGAGCCCTAAACAAGTGTTGCTAACATCTCATTCCAGCTCTGGTCTGCTACCGTCAGGGCTTCTGCAGCTCCTACTCTGCATCCTAATGGCAAAGAAATTGAGATTTAATGAAGATTACATGTATGAAAAAATCACACCGTTTGGGAGGTAGATAGATGCAATATAATTTCATTTTTTTCTTGTGACATGTAGAAAATGCCCTAAAAACCAACACAAAATGCTCTGCTTGTTATTTTGGACATCCAAATGATGAAGAGATACAGTTGCAAGAAATTTTGTGCTTAGAAGCAAATTATTCAGGAAGATCAAAATGATATAGTATCTGTCTCTACCCTTCTGCTGATCATGATGCTGGCTTGCCATAGCTACCTGATTAATAACCACTGCAGTTTAAAACATACTTTCAAAATACTGCTAGGGTCATTCTAAATGATGAAAATAATTGGAATGTTGCTGAAGTGCTGACTGATAATTTGGACTACATTGGCCTTTTGTGTTGGTCCTGCTGATTGAGAGTGAATTTTTATTGGTGGCTTTTGCAGGCAACTCTCCTATTTATACAGTATTTTCTCATAAAAATTATACTGCTGTGTGTCGAAGTTAATAACTTCAGCCTCCTTAATGTGAGGCAGACTTTGCGGTGGTTGAGATACAACAGGAAGGGGGAAGTAACCAGAAAGTGTCTGAGTAGTATCTACATCATACTAACATTTTACTCATCTCCTTCATCCTTACATCACCTTAGATTATTGCTGGGTAACCTAAGTCCCTTATTTCCAGGCTAGGGCACAAGGACCTGACACTGTTAAACTTTAGAGAGATCCAGTAATGTGATGTGTTTTCAGTCCATCGTGTGTGGGCTGGAGTTAACTGAACTCACATTTGTCCATTAAATTTTACCACTTTGCTAAACTCCCAACAAAAACTATAATTTAAGTATGATATTTTGGAAGATGGCATTTGTAAGCAAACATGCTACCATTAGCTAGCCATTATATCTTCCAAATTGGCAGGCTTTACCACTAAATCAAATTGAATTTGGTTTCTTGTTCTCAAATATCAGATACCTTGTTTTCAAAGATCCTGGGATATTTGCAGTTCAGGGCAGAGTAGCTGATAGAACTGTCATATATTTACTGATTTTGCTAGCAGCCAGCACAGAATGTGCTGCTGGAATGTCAAAGTTTAGTGGGCCAGAATTTTTAACTAAAAAATAGAGAAAACCTGATTATCATGTATGTGAGTCAGGCAAGTTTTTACTGGGGAGCTTAGTACTTCAGAAACAAACTACAAAAAAGGACAAGGAATACAATATGTGAAAAGCCCTCTAAGATGCTCAAACTTTCAAAGTTTTGAATGGAAATCTCACGACATTGTCATTGTTAGCTAGAATATTTATAATATATAAATAATGAGGAATAAATCTGGAATAATCTAAAAATGTTGTAAGGAGATTGTAAGCATCTGGAGGCTAATCACAACCCTCCCTCATGTCCTGGGTTCAGCAGTAGCAGTCATGTGTTTTTGACTTTCAGCCTGGGAACAGCATGATAACAACGATGGTTTTAGTTGTTGCTCAGTAATGTCTACCCTGACCAAGGACTTTGTGAGTCTCATGCTCTGCCAGGGAGGAGGGGAAGCTGAGAGGAAGCAGCGACAGGACACCTGACCCAAACTAGCCAAAGGGGTATTCCATACCACAGCACGTCATGCCAAGCATATAAACTGGGGGCAGCTACCCAGAAGGGCTAGAACACTGCTCGGGTTGGGCTGGGTATCGTTTGGCGGGTCACGAACAATTGTGTTCTCTTCCCTTGTTATTTCCCTTATCATTATTATTATCGGTGGCAGCAGTAGTGATTTGTGTTATACCTTAGTTATTAAACTGTTCTTATCTCAACCCATGGGAGTTACATTCTTTCGATTCTCCTCCCCATCCCTCCAGGAGTGGGGGGAGGAAGAAGGGAGGAGGAGTGAGCAAGCGGCTGCGTGGTTCTGGGTTGCCAGTTGGGCTTAAACCACGACACCTCACCTCCCTGTACAAACAAGTCTGAGTTGGGCGTGCTTGCATCAGTTTGGGCTACTCCCAGTCTTTGTGGCAGACTTGCAGTTCTCCCCCAAAGCAATATAGGCTGCTTTTTCCATGATCTTCTGTTGTGCTGACAGGAGAGTTCATGGAGCCATCCCTGTCCTGCAGTCCTCACTGGAAGGCTTGGGAAATAATCCTGTGACTCCTGCTGCACAAACAGAAGGCAGAACCAATATCCCCCTTCTGTTGTCTGTACTCAGGTAAGTGGTGAATAAAGCAAACAGGTGCAGGGGAAAAAATGTCTAATACAGTCATGGCTGTTATGGAACAAGCCAAAACGTTGCCCAGGGTGGGGACTCAGGAGTCACGGATTAAAAAATAATTACAAGAGGCTGGTAATGCAAGTCTTTCTTGGGAACTTTCTCTCTTTAGTTACTGGGAAAAACTGCAGTATGAAAGACTAGCAGAGCAGAGCAAATCTTTATAAAATCATTTTCCCTAGCTAAAGCTCCTGGCACTTGACATGGTAAAAGGGCAGCTATACCTTAGCTCACAAAGCTGCTACATTTTAGTCAGAAGGCAAGGAAATATGTAGAGATTTAAAATAAGTAACAGGAATTCAATTTTGGGAGACTGGATTATACCAGGTGCATCAAGCCTGCTTTTTATCGCTCAGTTCAGTGTCTGAGCACTATATGTAAGTAGGGATGCAAGGTAATTTCTTCTGCGCTCTGCATGGTTGAGGCCATTGTGCAGGTAATGAGAACAGTGTGGGCTACAAACATCATGACAGCATGAGTCTGGGACCTAGCATGCAGTTTGAGATGTAGGCACCCATTCTGGCAGACCTGATGTTGCTGGGATCAAGAAAACTTCATGGGATCAAGTGTCACTTGCTTCATAAATAGTGAGTTGTCACTTTTCAGAGAGCTCAGCAACATCCGAACTGGCAAAGTCCTTCATACACAAGCAGCTGTCTCTCTCTAAAGCAGTCCTGAAAGGTGATTGTGGATGGCCAAGGAGGCTCTCAGTCCGCAGGCAAGCCTTGCTCCTTCATATTTGCATGGTCTTAAGAACAGTAATGACAACAGAGTACTTGTTACCATATTCTTTCCTTCCCAAGTGAGGTATTTTTTGAAGCTAATGCACAGCTCAGACTGATGTTCCATGCTGCCACAGTCTGATTTCAGTTGCAGGATTTATCCTTTGTATTCCCACTTCCTCCTGTCTTTTTCAGTTCTACCTAGTGAGAATACTCTTGTAACAAGGCAGGAAGAAATCTGTCACGTACACAGCTCTCCCTCTTGGATGCCTTCTCCCTCTCTTTTTCTCTCTCTCCTTTAATTGGGCTAGAGATAAAACATTTAGCAATCTCTTTCCCTTTCCCCTCATTAGGCTAACAATGACATATTCTTTTTCCAGTGTCTTTAGGAGCACATTGCAGCAGCCACTGCTCATTATTAACACTGCAGGAAGCAAAACTTGGTGGCTTGATCCTGAATTTATGTAGATGCATGTAAATGAGAAGACATTTCCTTGAAATCAGATGTAATACAGCAGTGAAAAATCAATGGAGAAAGATCAGAATCTGGCTTGGTGGTGTTTTGAGCCTCTGTAACTGCTCATGTTATCTTATACCCTTATAATTTCTAATGAAGTTAAGCCTTAGGTACAGTGATACAAACAGATAAACCTCAGGCTTTTTACATAATTTTTTTCAGTCCTTTATGACATGTTTTACCCGACTTTGTGTATCAGTTTTCCAGTTTGGTTTTCTCACTTTTATCTATACACTGACAAAGCCACGTACAACAAATGCAACACTTTTTTCCCATACATATAAACCTAGAACTGTTCTTTCCTTTTTCCCAGCTCCCCTATTTTTACTCTTTCTTTATTACTATAAAAGCATTCTCAAATCCTACAGTCACATTACTTGCCTATATAATATTTGTCTATAGAGCTTATAAAAGAAAAAAAAAGTTACAATTAACCCACAAACAGTATAAGTTTCTGTACGCTAAAGGAAAATCCATTTTAATCATTGATTTGGACAAGGCAGCCCAAGTGGAAGAAGAAACTGTATGTATGAAACTGTATGTAATGAAACACATTTAATAGGATTATTAAGAAACCAAAGTACCTATAAATTTGAAGCCTGCATTTTAATGTATCTATTGTTCCATCACAATACCTTAAGGCACTGGTTAGTTAGCATAGCCTCATATTATGCCCGAGAGTGAGACAAATATTATGACCTTCATACAAAAGAATACACTGAGGCAGAGAGGAGTAAAGTGGTCCACAGAATCACAGTTGCATGTAAATAAACTAAAATTGAGAAAAGCTTGGATGAGAATTGAGTCCCATGTGGGTCATGTGTGGTTTCTCCCTTACATCAGCCTTTGGTTTTATCTCATTTGATCTTCTTCTGGCTCAAGCCTAAGTCCACAGCTCTTCTGTTGGCCAGCATCAGTGGGAAGGCTTCAGCGTCCCTGAGATGTTTCACCCCTCTGTACAGAGTCATTGCTTCCAGAGCTATGCCACAGTAACGCACATGCTCCTAGAACTTACAGGTAAATAGTGTTAGAACCTGGCTGTGTTCCTTTGAAACATGTGCAAAATTAAGGATGGTTTCAGCAAAGGACAAGCTGAGCCCAGCATCCCACGCTAGCAGAGCTTGCAAGGCAGCCTCCATGCTGATTCAATCACTGGCCTTTCTGCTGAGACTTTCAACAAAGGTGCTGTTGTGGGTTCAGCAGTAGCGGTCATTTCCTCCTTCTTAGTAGTTGGTGCAGTGCTATGGTTTTGATTTTCAGCCTGGGAACAGCGCTGATAACACCGATATTTTTAGTTGCTGCCCAGTAATGTTTAGTCTGACCAAGGACTTTGTGAGTCTCATGCTCTGCCAGGGAGGAGGGGAAGTCGGGAAGAAGCAGAGACAGGACACCTGACCCAAACAAGCCAAAGAGGTATTCCATACCACAGCACGTCATGCCAAGCATATAAACTGGGGGCAGTTACCTGGAAGCGCGAGATCACTGCTCGGGTCAGGCTGGGTATTGGTCGGCAGGTGGTGAGCGGTTGTATTCTCTTCCCTTGTTATTTCCCTTATCATTATTATTATTGGTGGCAGCAGTAGTGGTTTGTGTTATACCTTAGTTACTGGACTGTTCTTATCTCAACCCATGGGAGTTGCATTCTTTCGGTTCTCCTCCCCATCCCTCCGGGAGAAGGGGGAGAAAGAGGGAGGAGGAGTGAGCGAGCGGCTGCGTGGGTCTGAGTTACTGGCTGGGTTTAAACCATGAGAGGTGCCAATTAGTGCCAGTTGTGATAATGACTTTTTGTGATGCCAACACCTGTCCACTATGAACTGGACTGTGACCACCATCACATTTCCCATTAGAAGCTGAGCAGCTGTCAGGTGGTAGCATGGATGAATGATGTATTAGCTTCTGTGCACATCAGTAAATCAGACAATTTGTATTGTCTCTAAAATGCCTTTAATGTCAAATTATTTTAATCTCTCTTTAATAATGCAACTTCCTTCCTCCCTTTTACTGTTTTCTAGCTCATGGATTATTTATTCATATAATATCAAGTAACATTGTGTGTCAAAAGAAAACAAAATTCAAGTATTACTGGATTTTGAGCTGCAGACACAAAAAGCACACTTGCAAAAATGTACTTACATAGCCTTTTAGCAGCATTTGGAGGTGTAAATTGCATAATTATATAGCTGACTTCCGGCACAATTCCACCTTGATGGACACAGAGACCTGTGCAAAGAGTGTTGCAATAGATGTGTAGATTTTTAATGTGTGCAGATATAAATACAATGCTCTGGAGCACAAAAGGAGCTTTTCATATAAAGATGCAAAACAGGTATGTATGTGCAGAGATCCTGACCAAGAGACCATTGTACATGGAGTTAGTGACCCACATGGCAATTAGCCTGAACAGGCGCAGGACTGCAATATGCTGTGCACACATGGATCTTCAGTTCTGTGTTGTGCTGTGCACATCCTCTGGTTTCAGGATAAACTCAGCTGGCTCGTTGTATCAAAGCAGTCTGCAGGCAGCTGCCAGTGGGTTGCACCGATTGTACCACCCTTGGGTCCTTGCCTTCATCTAAACTAGCAGCAACAAATTCTCATGTGCACATCTTTTTTTGTTTGACAGTGAAAATGGTAATGGAGTTATTTGCTTTTAGGAAAACCTTGCAAGAGCTTAGAAGACTGAAATATTGGGTAATTTTTACACTGGCAGGATCTGCACAGGATGCTGTGCAGAGCTTAGAGGCCCATTTGATGGTGCATAACTCAGAGTTCCCAGCATCTGAAGGGATGTAAGACTACCTATGAGATATACTAAAAATTCCTTTCCCTTCGAACAGTTCCATACATTCATATATACACAAAGATGCACTCCTGGAAGTGCTGATGGTTTCTATGAAACTTACGATCTGCATCTCTCCATCCCTGCATCTGTGACACTAAAGAGACTTACTTACCATGGAGGCCTTTTTAATACTAATGCTGGAAAAAAGAAGGGGCTAAATTGATAGTCTTCCATATCCTGAATTTATTCAAGAAAAATCTTGGGGGGAAAAAATGAGAAAAAAGATATGTGGGAGCTGGAAGGTCAGTGTATCAGAAGACTTCACATGAAGAAGAGATGGAGAACTCTGGCATGATTTGGGAAAAATAACATCCGTGGGACCAAAGACAGACAATTTTTTTTTCTGTACCTATAACTTCATGTTTTGGGAAGAACATAGCATTTCATTATTTCTTAGAAGGGTGTTGTAAGGAATCCTAACTTGAGGAACATGGACTTAGGAAAGTTTCTACGTAGATAAATTGTGGAAAAAAAAAACCCCAACAAAACTCTTTCCTAGAGACCATATTCAGCCCATAGATTATGGCAGGCAGAAAAGGATAAGAGATGGTCTGAAAACTTACAGTATGCTATGCTATGCAAAACTGCTATATTCATTGCAAATCAAAAATGCAGAGGTCAGGATATAGAGAACAATGCATCTCTCTGGAAGCTGTGTTTTGGCAGAGCTGAAGCATTGGTTCTATGGACAAATCTGAGAAATTTAAATCCAGTGTTAGTGAACAAAACACAGGCCGTGCAAATTTAGTGGATCAGGGAATGGGTGTGAGAAGCAGAAGAAACAGCTTTGATGCAGTTGCATCAGGAACCTGCCTAAACTGATGGTGCCACAGTATAGCATGTTCATGTAGCTGTATTTTGTGATTGTTGGTCAGTGTGACTGTGACTTCTCATTTTCTGCTTTAGGCTTTTTTCCTTAAAAATAATTTAGATGAGAAGCAGAGCTCTGTCTCTGCCTTTTCAAGGCCAGGTTAGACACAGCCTTGGGTGACATGGTTTAGTGGGAGGTGTCCCTGCCCATGGCAGGAGGGCTGGAACTAGATGATCTTAAGGTCCTTTCCAACCCTAACTATTCTATGATTCTAAATACGCAGTTCTATTGTGGATAATAATCAGGAACGGAAAAGAAGAGTTTTGTTAGTTATTTTCTGTAGGCTGCATACTCAATGGCTGTAGTCATTACAGTTTCAAGGACTATTAGCTGAATTACAAGGAACTTGATCCAAACTTGCATCTAGTGGATTTTTTCTAGGCATATGGAAAACATTAATTTCTGTAGGTATTTATGAAATGAAGACCCATTAGGGATTTTTGTCTACAGTTTTGCAAAACCTTCCGAGTTTCAAAACAGGTCGCACATTGCCAGCGCACTGTAAAACTATCCTACTTTATATCTGCAAAATAAAGGATGAAAAATACCTTTAAAATCTCCAGTGGAAAATAAAATCACCTAAGGTACAGAAAAAGACAACTGTGCATGCACAATACACACACACATATATATATATTCACTTGAGACACTGAAAACATATATTGGAAATGTTCATTTTATCTCTCTTGACTGAAGCAGAATGACTTTTCTCAGCAAGATGCTGCATGTAATGTACCATGGAGAAATGTCTTTTCAAATGTATTCCCTGAGTGGTGTGGATAAAAAAGGTTCCGTATGATTTCTACTTGTGAGCTTGTGCAAATCCATGTAGGTCTACTTCAGCCAGCAATACTTCAAAACAGGTATCTTCTGATCTTCTGGAATAATATAAAGTGTTTTCTTTAATAATTATGAATATCTTTAATATAGAACTTGTTAAATTTTTATGTAATAGCAGACCTCATATCTCATGTGGAATGATGACTACTAATACAGGTGTATGCCATATACTAATTTTTTTGATTTTTAAGCATAGCATTTGTTCACTTGTCATAAGAAGATTTAACATGAGAACCCTGACGGTATTTTAGCGTTAAAATATGACATCAAGTTCCAGAAGGTTTTTTGCTCTCCTTAGACCTATAAAGTAAATGGAAGAGTCTTCATGCAGATAATGATTTAAGGAATGTGACAGCTCCTTACATTAATCAAATTGTTAACAACATACCAGATACACTACAAGTTTCTTTGCCTCCAAATAGTTTCATACCTTCAAGGACTCTCCAAAACATGACACACGCAATGCATTGCATATTGGAATACATTATCTCTGTTGTTAGGTCTATTCAAACAGAAGCTGAAACCCCTATATTTTAAGCAGTGCTGATGCAGTGCTTATTTTGTTGCAGTTCAACACAAGCATTTGCCAAAACTCATTGCATTGTGTGCCTTTAATTAATATGCCTTTCCATCTTTAATACCAGAAAATATTAATGGAAACTGGGTCATATAAGCAGTAAAATGAGTTCTAAGAGACCTGAAACAAATAGCATGTGTTTTGGCACTCTGGTTAGCTTAGGTTTTTGAAATGTAAGCAGGATCTACAACTGAACATTAGAAAGAGATTTATTCTGTACAGTTTAATCATCTTGTTGCAGTCTTTGTCAGAAGAAAGTAAGAGGGAACCTTGTGCCATTTGCAGTTCTTGTTTAGTATCTTCTTCACAGGAAAATGCTGCCAGGATATTAAAGTCATCTGTTCTTTTGGATAATAAGGATGTAATGTACCATTCTGACCTTTCCAAATGCTGTGCTTCAAATTGCTGTTCATTAGATACTTTTTCTTTTTTTTTCTTGATTAAAGTCTTAGTAACCTGTAAAAACAGAATGGAATAAAACCTAGTCAAGACATGGCATATCAAGCATGATCAAAACAGAACCACACATTTGTATAGCTCAGGGGCTAAAACAGACACTAATGCTTTTTGTGCTGTATCATTACTGTGTTCCCACGTAACAAGCTAAAATGATGTTTCTCATGACAATCCAGAGTCTCAAGCTGAAGAACTTCTATTTGGTTCAAAGTTTAATTACTAGAATAAGAAAGACTATTTCTGTGATCTGTAGAAAAGTTTCAGAGATAAAGTCATAAAAGAACTGAATTATAATCCTCAAATGGAAATGTAATTAAATGATAAAATATATATGACTGAAGGCCAGATTCTGTTAACCTTATTCATCTTTGTTGAATCGCAGATTCTTAAATTCAGAAATAGATATTAAGGGCAGAGGAAATTGTACATTATTGTCTAGTCTAGACTCCTGTGTGGTCCCAAAATTATCAGCCTTTGTAGCTTCTGAGATGCAGCACATCTTTCAGAAGGATACAGATTGCTCCAGTGGTTAAAAGATCCCATTGTTAATTTGGTGGAGGGGGGACAAGATGGTATTCTTGGCTCCAGCTAACTATACATTTCTTTCTCCTAAGTTAGAGAGCTCTGAACTGTCAGAAATCCTGAAGGCCGTAGTCAAGCTACTTCTTAGTCTTGACTGAATTAACACACAGAGTATCTTTTGTGTTTTGCTATTGGTACATTTTCCCTAAGTTTTGTTCACTTTAGAACTATTTTCTGTGTATCTTTTTGGTTTTCAACAAACCATAATGGCACTTGGGTTTCCAGTCAAAGTTTAACAAATGTGAACAAATAATTCTGTGCCAATTTCTGAATACTATTTACCTGTTTACTCTTACACCGATTATATCTGTCTTCAAATAGCATCTCATTCATAGTTCATATCAAACTTATTATCTATATTGACACACTGTTCTTCTCAAAATCATTATTTTTTCTGGCTAACAGGACTAAAACAGACTAGAACAAAAATAAACTATTAATAAAAACTAAAATTAAGACACAAACTGTCCCTTTGTATACAATTTTTAAAAAGTCAACATACCGCTCACTTGTGTTCACAGTTCAGTTCTGCTACCTGTAAATGCCTGTATTAATGGGACTTTAAACTGTGTGTTTAACACTTTAGGCTTGTTTCCACTTTCTTTTCAATAGTGACGTGGTTTTGCTCCTAGTTAACCTCTGACCGGGAGAGCTGCCCAGCATTGGGACCGATGTTACAGAATTACATACATATTCGGTGGTGTGACTGTTAATGGTGCTCCTGAGAAAGAATAACTCAACACTGGTGACAATGTTATGAATGCCTCCTGAGGGACTGCACTATCTGTCAAGGCAATCTGTTAACTGCTGTTTGCTTTTTCTGTCCCTGTACATCAGTAAGCATTTTAAAAGCGCTAGGTAAGAGCCTTTGTATTAGCACTTATCAAACCAAATGACACAATAGGAAAAATATCTTTGTGTAACAGAGGAAATTGTCTAGTCTGGGCAATGAATTTCTTTTAGTGGTTTGTATCACACCCACAAGTATTAAGAGATGAACACAGGGATGCAATGACAGGTAACAATTCACTTGATTCTCAGGAAAACAGATTAGTATAATCAAGCAGAGCAATAGCTTAAGATTCTGTTCATAACAGACTTCCTTAGATACATTTTTTTCCTGAGTCTGAATGTTAGTATTACTGAAAAATACATTTCCCTACAAAAGAAGCAGAATTTCAAGATGTTGGTTTGTGCTATGATGCTGGGTCCTGGGAGAAGGCAAGTTATCAATCAGGAAGGGTTTACAATGATACTGTATTAACTATTTTCTCACTTTCAATTCATATAGACAGCTCAGTATCAAAAGGAAGCAGAAGAGTCAAAGCAACTAATTTAAGATTCTTTCAGAGATCTAGTATTCACATGGATGCACATGTGGGTAGCTAGGCACATGCACACAGATATATCGTGACCTAAATGTGAATTTACAACCTTTTCTAGTGTCTACATATTTGAATTAGCAGTATGGCATATCACCACAGACTGTTCTGTTCTGTCTGGGGATGCCTTCAAAGGCATTCTTATTGGAGGCACTAAAGACTAGAGATATGAACTAATTACTGTATTCTGACCTCAAGTAACCATGCAAACCATGACAACTGCCTGCTGAATCTATAGATTCCCTGGAGGAAACATTTCTCCACTTTCTTGATAAACCACAATTCTTGGCATGCCTTCCCAACAGGGCAGTACATGGAAAAGACTGGAACTCCACAGCACTGCGGATGGCTACTTTGCCCACCTACATGGGTAAACTGAATCTGTTTAATGGTCATGAATGTTTTGTTTTGAACTATTATAAAACCAACTGCCCATAAAATGGAACCGTATGGCTCTTCCTCTTAGAATGTGATTGCTGTCACTTTACCCTACTTTAGTGCTACATGGAGAACTACACAAATGCATCCTATCAACAGCAGGACTAGGCACTTTCATTTTTTGCCTAATATTAAGCCTACATAAACTTCAGCATCATAGATTTTATGTTTTGTTTCCAGTGGACTGTGAAAAAGAGCCTAGAGAATAACAAATGCACAAATTCCATTCAAAACTAGACAGAAGAAGGAATGAAGTCTACTTAAGCAAGAATAGTTGAGATAAGGTGTTTTAACAGCGTTAACTAGTGGCAGGACATTCTGGCTTTTAGTTAGAAGAATATAATTTAAGTATAAAATTCAGTTTTCTTACTAGGATCTTGAAGAAAGGACAGAGGTTTTACGTTATAAGCGCTCTCACTGTGTTTATGAAACATTTTTGTGTGCTCCCAAATATTTAACCAGTAAGACTAACCCAAGAACACTAATTTATCAATGGATTGTAACATTAAGATTTTTCTTTTGTTTTTATTTCCTTCTGCCTTCTCTTTTTTTTCTTTTCTCTAATATTTTCTTTTTTTCTTTTCCCTTTCCATTCCTCTAATCTTTTCTCTTTTCTTTTCCCTCTTCTCTCCTCTCCCCTTCCCTTCTTTCCAAAAGTCATAATCACTGGAAATAACTTTTTTCTCCTACTGGAGGCACAGAATAGATCCCAAACAACTGAAATTTACACAGCTTATTATTTAGCATGGCAAGAGCTAGTTTCCTTTTGCCTGGGGTTAAAGGAATGTCTGGTAAAAGTACAGTCTATTTTAGAAAGGGAAATAGGTGAATGTTGGCACTAGGATTCAGGGAGCACTTTTTTTATACTGCCTAGAATTTTTGAATTTTTATGACAAAGCAGAAATGAAAGCAAACTCTCCATATTTGCACAGACAAAAGTAATTATTTTGATAATTTTGAAGTCATAAGGAAATTCTAATGCAAAGTCCTAAAATTTAATATATAACCTAAAAACAAATTTGAAAACTTTATTTCTTCTTACAGAGTAAAGTGAAATCTAATGTGTCCAGAAATTAATGGAAAATGAAAACAGAGCATGAAAACTACTTATTAAGACAATTAAAATTGCACTTACGGATATTTTACTGATTTTGGATTGTTCTGTAGCATTTTCAAAAGCATTAATCTTTTATACGTGAACAATCCCCGTCTTCCCTGAAAGTTACCTAAGCGTAATTTCCCTGCCAAATAGATTTGTGGAATAAAAAAATTTGAGTGCACACTGAGTACCTGTGAGGAACATGTGTAAAACTAGGCAGAATCCAGTGGAAATATGACTGCTTCCTTGTCATCTTACCAAAGCCAACACCCAATGACCACCTCAAAAGGCTCCAAAGAGCTACTGGTTCAGAGAGGTCACAGCTGACTCCAATTTGCAGTTACCAATCCATTGCTTTTAGAAGCACAGGCTGCAAGAAACCCTTTTACTAGTCAAGTGGACCCGGAGCACTTGGTTTCTTGTCCTCCTACGATGTAGCTGGAGTAGCTCCAACAACTTTTAGAGCCTCTGTCAGGGATGCTGGGAGCAGTGTCTGGAGCATGGCTTTGGAAGAGTAAGATTGGAAGCCCTGAAAGCCCAGCAAATACTTGACTATTGATTGTCCTACTGGGATTCACGTGGCCCAAAACCCACAGCACAAAACAGAATGGGCAGGACTTCCAAGATCACTGCTTGTGCCCCAGGGCCTGAGCAACAATACCTGCAGCCTAGACAGTACTTTCCTCACCCTTCTCGAACTTCTCAGTGCTCTCCACTAGCTCTGTATTTAATCTCTTCAAGAAAAAACACTGTCCAAAAATTAGCTACTCTGGAGAAGACTTTCAAATTTCATTCCCTCAGAATTAGAGTTTAAGCAGTTTGCTCATTGCTATAGCATCAGATTATACAATGGATTATTTTGTATATCTGCATTCTGTATCCATATATATGGATATATGCACTGCAAATATAACAGACAGCAGTTCAAGGTCTGTGCTAAAACACTTAACATGTCTCTGGTGCAGTGGAATGCTAAAACTTTAGGCACATAAAAACCATATAGATTTCAATGACATTATGCATACGCCATGTTTTGTATTTCCTTAACTTTTTCCTGTATCAGATCCACCTTCTCTTTTAAACAGGTAAAATAAATATCCTTTTATATTTCTCTGATTAAGAATATCAAAGCTCATTTGTTTCATATTGCATCATATGTGTAGCACTGAATTGAAGGCTTGATTCAAAGTCTCCTCAAGTCAGTTATAGTTTGGATTGGCTTGAATTTGATGACTGCTGTCCTTTTTGGCCACTTTGGCAAAAAGCCACTCCATTTCCAGTCCCGGATGAAGAATGCTAGTCATGCACATAACACTGAAGGTGAAAAAAAAAAACTTATTGGGAGGTCAACAACAAAGAATGAGGCTTTCCACTTTTTGTTAATCCAAACATTTGTGTTTCTGCTTTAGGGATTATGGTTCAGCAGATGCCAATTGTTTACATTTCGGGAAATGGTACCTCTGGTATGTATAAAGGGATCATCCTGAAGTGAGTCTGCTTGATCTCTATAAATATTTGGAGGTAGTGTGCTACTTTAATGGAATTAATGTAAATCATGGAGATTTTTATTGGTACACAGACTACACTCCACAGAACACCACCGAATTGACTTGATGTAGCCCATTTATTAAACTGTCTTCTGTACTCTTATATTTAGCACAGTATAATTTTTAGAGATGGATTTTCGAACCTATACACCTATGATCAGACCTGCTGAGGTGAACGGGATTTTTTGTTACTGTAGTAAGATATGACTTCTTCTGTTTTTTACTTGCTTTGTCAGTCTGACACTGAAACTTCCTTACAGGTGTCAATTCTTGGAGTTGTACATAGTACTCAAAGGTACAGGGAGAGAAAGGAGCATCTCAGAAACCATACAGGCAATTCTTATTAAAGGCTGATGATTTAATGACATCTTTTATAGCTTATGGTAAGTCAACCTTTTGTGGTTTTAGTGAAAAACTTACATGACTTCTCATTTATTTTTCAGAGTTATTACATTTATCACTCTTAACTGTCCTTTGCTTGGATCACAGTCATTCAAATCTCTTAAAGCATATGCCTAAATACCTTATTGTTTATTCTTGCATTGCCCTTTCTTCTCCTTTTGTCCTTGCCAAAATCATTTGCTGTCCGTTTTCCAGATTCCCACAGAGAACTAGCTGTGCCAACCATTTCCATGTGATGGGAATACCTGCCCTTTTGTTGACAGGACAGGCATATGCAGTATTCTAGTGATGTATGTGTACCGCTGAAGCATATACATTACATGCTTTAAGTGAATTATTTGCCTCAGTATTTTTACACTTAGCTCACTCTGAATCTGCAGATACTGGAATGAGATGAATTATTGTCTATAGTTCACAAATATTTATAAAAGAACTGTTTTTTTCTCAAAAATATATTATGAGAATACTAAACATATTAGAATATTACAGAAAAAATTCCTGGGGTACAGAGAGAGTAGAAATGCTGATAAAAAGACCTGGAACATGAGAACAGGAGACACAGATAACATTCTTCTATCTAATTCAGGATGTTTTTTCTAGTGCTGGCATTATATAATGCATTAGAAAAGGCTGCAGAAGTCTCAGGTCACTGTATGCTGTTCTGTGGTGCTGTGCAGAGATATAATTATTTCTGATCTCATAGACAAAGCTTACAGTACATAAGTGGTGAAAATGCTTTCCACTCAACTACCAATTAAGCGAACAGTCGTTACAAAAAATCTTGCACTTTGTACTACGTCATTATTGTCACACCTTAAAAATCTCTGGACAAAGATTGACTGTGAGAGGATAGCAAGCTGGATGAGATTCTGTTAACAAGCTGATGAGAAAATGAACATTGAGCCGGCAGTGTGCGCTCGCAGCCCAGAAAGCCAACCGTATCCTGGGCTGCATCAAAAGGACCGTGACCAGCAGGTCAAAGGAGGTGATCCTGCCCCTCTACTCTGCTCTCGTGAGACCTCACTTGGAGTATTGTGTGCAGTTCTGGTGTCCTCAACATAAAAAGGACATGGAACTGTTGGAACAAGTCCAGAGGAGGGCCACGAGGATGATCAGGGGACTGGAGCACCTCCCGTATGAAGACAGGCTGAGAAAGTTGGGGCTGTTCAGCCTGGAGAAGAGAAGGCTGCGTGGAGACCTCATAGCAGCCTTCCAGTATCTGAAGGGGGCCTACAAGGATGCTGGAAAGGGACCCTTCACTAGGAACTGTAGTGATAGGAAAAGGGGTAATGAGTTAAAACTTAAACAGGGAAAATTTAGATTGGATCTAAGGAAGAAATTCTTTACTGAGAGGGTGGTGAGGCACTGGAATGGGTTGCCCAGGGAAGCTGTGAATGTTCCATCCTTGGCGGTGTTCAAGGCCAGGTTGGATGAGGCCTTGGGTGGCATGGTTTAGTGTGAGGTGTGCCTGCCCATGGCAGGGGGGTTGGAACTAGATGATCTTAAGGTCCTTTCTAACCCTAACTATTCTGTGATTCTATGATTCTAAGCAGTAGGAATATAAGACTAGTATTGCACCACCTTATGAAGACTGATGATGAATATACTTTGATTAAAAGATTATGGCTGAAAGTGAAATGTCAAAATAGGAAGTACATAAAAATAAGATAGATCTGAAAAGACAATTAAGAAATTTCAGAGATGATGTTAAAGTTGGCAACTTAGAAACACACTGGTATGCAAACATGCATTTTGACAAAATGCAGATTCATATATTTCAGAAATCTGGATACTAATATATATTCTTTGATTTTAAATTCATTGGATTCATGGAAAATATATAGAAGTCATTGTGTCCATGCCAACAGAAACAGCTGCTCACTGCATAACAAATGAACAAGAAACAGCAAATAGTTGAATATTAAGTGCAATTAAAACATCATTTTATAGCCCCAAAGTGTGCTTGAATAGGCATCTAAAATACTTGAAAAATCCTAGTAGCTAAACTGTCAGTGCTCCCTATTGATGAAAGTCTTACTCGTCATTTAATTTAGATCAAGCAAAACCAGAAGAGTTCAGAGAAAAACAATTTTTTTTTAAATGTGAAATGAACTTGAACTAATCACTAAGCCAAATTACTGCTAAGCACTGAACTAAAAGTCTTCTAATATACATCATAAATATGTATTTATGGGTAATGGGAACAGCCATCATTCTGCTTATTACCACTCAAAAAAAGAATGAACAAACCAAACCCCACTTCAATCTTCTGGAGCAAACCTGTTATCAAACTCTCTTCTGTACATTTAACATAAAGAAAAATTCTAAAGCAATGTGACATTTTATTAAAAAAAAAAAAAAAATACGGAATGTAAATCCTTATCCTTTAAGGCAAAAATGAACCATCAGATTCTTGAGTCTGGGGAGGAACTTTGTTGGCACAGTTACTTCTCCTGAAGAACCCATTGCTTCTGGGTCACTGTTAGAAGTGTCTGCTATTCCTAAATTTTCACCCAGCTCAGATTTGAGCATTGATTATCCAACAGGTCACCTCTTTCTTGGTGCATCAGTGTAATTGCTTATTTCGCCAAATCCACTATGCTGAAGTAGAACAGAAAGATACAGAGCACTCATAGCACACACAGGATTTAACCTCTGCTCCTTTTGCTGAAAGATGGGGGTGGTTCATGCTGATAGTTTTAGCTTTTCATCCTTATGAGAGTATGATTACTGACTGGGTTATTTCTTATTTACATAAACACTAATAATTTGTTGCCTGTTTATATATTCTGGAAAATGATGCATGTATTACCAGCCCTTACTCGACCATTACTTAAAAAGAAACAAACCAGCCAAAAGCTAGGTTCAGTCTGAAGGCTTTAACTTCATGTAGGCACAATGTTAAAGCTATAGAGAGTGGAAAATCTGTTGCCCTGACAAGGAAACCTTGTCTGTTAACAACTGCCTTTCTGCTTATATCTGGGCACAGGAATTTTCAGGAGATGGTTCAAGTCACCCTTTTCAGTCTACATTGTCTCCTGATTTTGCAACTGATAATTCGACAGCCTTTATGGGTAGTTTCTATGAAAGTACTGCTAAAATCCACACAATATCCCTTATCCCTTGCCTGAACTTCAGCTGGCTGTGCTAGGTAACATCTGAGATTCACAACTTTTTATTTTTCAGAGAAAAAAGGTCTTCCATCTTCTCTCACTTTGTGTTTCCATCTTCCACTTCCATCTTGAGATTTCTGCCATTCTAACGCTTCACTTTCTTAGTGCATTTAACTAGGGAATAACTAAAGAGGATCCAGTTGCTTTTATTCAGGAACTGCTGTCCTAACTAAAGTCTTTGAACTTGTAATTATCCTTTGAAAGTCTTTTACTGCACCATCTATGTTGAAAAAGGTTTTATTTCTTAAAATGTCAAATGTAGAAGTACATTAAGTGAGACACTCAGAGCACACAAATGCATCTGTGGAGTCGTGTACTGAATACTACTTTCCAAGAGGATGAAAGTATGCAGAATGTACCTCCAGCTTGGATTACGATTGTAATCCCTATCTATTCACACCATGATATTCATCCTATTCCTCATGAAGACTGCCATTTTTAAGTTGCAAAAGCCTACCATCACCAAAATTGCTTTAATGTATCTATGTGCAAATCTCCTATTAACTCCACAGCAGCAGTGATTAGCAAAGGAAGGGTAACAGAAAGGACAGGGAACTGCAGCTGAAGGACTGTTACACTTCAGATACTTCATAGTAGTATCCGAAAGACAACACTGGGTTTACTGTTCTAGCAGTGGGGAAGTCAGCTCCTAAATGAGATCTTGAAGAAAAAGTCTGCTTCTTTAATGACTGGTCCACTGTGCAATACTGAAGACTTTGGAACTGCACATGTTAAGTTAGTGCCCAATTTTAGACACGTCTGCGAAGTGTAGTTCAAACCAGACATTTTAATTACAAAGTCAGCAGATATCTTATGCTCTCTCAGGAAGACAGAAGGGAAGCAAGAAAGGTGACAACACTAGTTGGATTGACATGTTAGAGAACTGATGAAGACCATGATAGAAGAAGCTGGTAAATATACATACTTTTTCTGTGATCAGAAGAGGCTGCCCTTCTCACATGGGATATTTGAAAAATAGGTCCTATTTTCTCAAATAGCAGCAGCAGAACAAGATGAATTGAGATGAACTAATAAGAACAAGGTGATGCTGAGATGAATGATGGGTTATCATTTCATACAAAAGCTTGAATCACTCCATGTACTTGGCATCCCATTGGCTTTGTCAAATTCAAAGGTTTACAGAGAATATATGGAAACACTTGCCCTTGCTCTTCTTAGGGCAAGCTAGAGAGAAATCAAATACATTCTGTTTGGATTCTGTTGAATTTTTAGCCCTGCTGGCTCAAGAGCTCCTGAGGAAAGAAGTGATATTCTATCCAGTTTCTAGCAGCAATAATTTGCTGCTGTAACAACTTGCTCTGCTACAGCTGTGTTGGCTATTCCTAGAGCTCGTGCTCAGCAGAGTGCTTATGGAGGATGCAGCATTTACCAGCTTCTCCACAGCTGTGTTCAAGATCAGAAAAAAATGTAAGAGAAAGTGGTTGGGTTTTTTTTCCCCTCATTTCATGTATCAGTTCTAAGGTACGATTTAATCGTCTGGAAAATTTGTATGAAGTACAGATACACAAATGGAGTACCAACAGACTTGCCAACTTGTTCCAATGGTGCATCTAAACAATACATGGGAAACAATTCAGAAGAGACATAATAAGAGAAAGGGGCAACTAGGGAAAAGTATGAAGATGAGGAGGTTCTGAACTTATAAGGTAAAAAAACCATCCTGTCCTGCAGAAGTATCAATATTAGTGATGAGGCATAAACCAAAATGTAGCCACTTGATCTTCACTCTGAGCTAGTGGGCTGGAAATTAAAAAATTATCTTTTTACTCTTAAGTGGATTATCACTGATTGAAGTCACCAAAGAAAAATCTGGTGTTCAAGATTTTTTTTTTTTTTAATGAAGCCACATTCCAAGGAAAGTTGTAATTTGATATGCAACATTTATTGCTACTTTTGAAGACAGTGCTGTAAGAAAATCACTCCACATCTTACTGAATAGCTTTTATATTAACAAATCCTCATATGTTCAAGTGCAAAATTACCATGACAGCAAAAGAGAAGTGGTTCTTTTAATTTGCTTTGCTGTTTTGAAAATCCAAGGACCTGCAAAAAAACTGGATAAAACTCATTGGTTTATTCATGATGTAGAAATATCTCTTTGCTTCTACAGGAGTGATAACTGCCTGGATTAGGGCAACTAAGATGATTAAGGGAGTGGAGCATCTCCCTTATGAGGAAAGGCTGAGGGAGCTGGGTCTCTATAGTTTGGAGAAGAGGAGACTGCGGGGGGACCTTATTAGTGTATATAAATATATAAAGGGGGAGTGTCACGAGGATGGAGCCAGGCTCTTCTCAGTGGCAAACAATGATAGGACAAGGGGTAATGGGTACAAACTGGAACACAAGAGGTTCCACTTAAACTTGAGAAGAAACTTCTTCTCAGTGAGGGTGACGGAACACTGGAACAGGCTGCCCAGGGGGGTTGTGGAGTCTCCTTCTCTGGAGAC
The DNA here is from genome assembly GCF_963264785.1 of Psittacula echo. NCBI lineage: Eukaryota > Metazoa > Chordata > Aves > Psittaciformes > Psittacidae > Psittacula > Psittacula echo. The sequence goes on along the minus strand of NC_137738.1, from coordinate 81,617,028 downwards.
ATTCAAAACCCACCTGGACACATTCCTGTGTAACCTCATCTAGGTGTTCCTGCTCTGGCAGGGGGATTGGACTAGATGATCTTTTCAGGTCCCTTCCAATCTCTAACATACTGTAATACTGTGATACTGTGTGGATCTGTGAAATTTGGTGATTACTTCACGTTAACTATAAACAGGGGCACCTCTGTTGTGCCTTGTATATGCTAACAAACGACAAAAGTTATTGGATTGCATAATATTCATGACTAACCTGGAGAAGACTTAGAATCCTATTCCATAGCAATAACAGAGTGAATGGAAAGCTGTTAAGAGAATTAAACCCACTGTACAGAGATGTGAAGCATAAAGCCCTAGTTAATGACATAGTTAACTTCACTTCCCCATCCCCATCAATACAGTTTTGATATTCTTCTTTGGTCCACATTACTCATGTATATCCTTCTCATCCAGCAGTACATGACCTTGTTCAAGTTATTTATTTTTTTCCTGAAAAACTGAGATGATGGTAAAATTATTTTTTTTAAACAGCAATGAAATGTGTTACACATGTATGAATCAAATGAAGAATTTGATGGCTGGATGGCTGCACGCAAAGAGTTGTGGTCAATGTCTCAATGTCCAACTGGAGACCGGTAACGAGTAGTGTCCTTCAGGGACTGGTGTTGGGACCGGTCCTGTTCAGCATCTTTGCTGGTGACATGGACAGTGGGATTGAGTGCACCCTCAGCAAGTTTGCTGATGACACCAAACTGTGTGGTTTGGTTGATACACCGGAGGGAGGGGATGCCATCCAGAGGGACCTCGACACGCTTGTGAGGTGGGCTGATGCCAACCTTATGAAGTTTAACCATGCCAAGTGCAAGTCCTGCACCTGGGTCAGAGCAATCCCAGGCACAGCTACAGGTTGGGCAGAGAAGAGATTCAGAGCAGCCCTGCAGAGAAGGACTTGGGGGTGTTGGTCGATGAAAAAATGAACATGAGCCGGCTTCAGTGTGCGCTCGCAGCCCAGAAAGACAACCGTATCCTGGGCTGCATCAAAAGGAACGTGAACAGCAGGTCCAAGGAGGTGATCCTGCCCCTCTACTCTGCTCTCGTGAGACCTCACTTGGAGTATTGTGTGCAGTTCTGGTGTCCTCAACATAAAAAGGACATGGAACTGTTGGAACAAGTCCAGAGGAAGGTGACAAGGATGATCAGGGGAGTGGAGCACCTCCCGTATGAAGACAGGCTGAGAAAGTTGGGGCTGTTCAGCCTGGAGAAGAGAAGGCTGCATGGAGACCTCAGAGCAGCCTTCCAGTATCTGAAGGGGGGCTATAAGGATGCTGCGGATGGGCTATTCATTAGGGACTCGAGTGATAAGACAAGGGGTAATGGGTTAAAGCTTAAGCAGGGGAAGTTTAGATTAGATATAAGGAAGAAATTCTTTACTGAGAGGGTGGTGAGGCACTGGAATGGTTTGCCCAAGGAAGTTGTGAAAGGTCCATCCCTGGCAGTGTTCAAGGCCAGGCTGGACAAAGCCTTGGGTGACATGGTTTAGTGTGAGGTGTGCCTTCCCATGCCAGGGGGGTTGGAACTAGATGATCTTAAGGTCCTTTCCAACCCTAACTATTCTATGATTCTATGACTCTATAAGAATATTATTCTGAAATGTTATCTCTGTCCACCAAAAATGTATAAGTAAGTCTAATTTAATTTCCACATTTTTGTTTCAAGCACCTCAAAAGAGGTGGTGCTGAAAAAAGGGTAATTTTAGCATGCTTACTCCTTCATCTGATACTCTTTTATCTCTAACATCTGCTTTCTTTGGTTGTCACTTGCAGGATATTTCAGGGTGGCTAGCAGATCGAGACATTACTTCATTATACCAATATGAATAGCTGGGATTTACTTCCTATTTCAAGTGACAACAAAAACTGTTCAAATGTTTCTTATACTAATGTCCTGGTTTAGCAGTAGCAGTCATTTTTTCTCCTTCTTAGTAGCTGGTGCAGCGCTGTGTTTTTGACTTTCGGCCTGGGAACAAAGCTGATAACACAGATGTTTAGACTGACCAAGGACTTTGTGAGTCTCATGCTCTGCCAGGGAGGAGGGGAAGCCGGGAGGAAGCAGAGACAGGACACCTGACCCAAACTAGCCAAAGAGGTATTCCATACCACAGCACGTCATGCCCAGGATGTAGAACTGAGAGTTCCTGGAAGGGCTGGATCACTGCTGCGTGGGGGTGAGGTATCGTTTGGTGAGCGGTTGTATTCTCTTCCCTTGTTATTTCCTTTATCATTATTATTATTGGTGGTAGCAGTAGTGATTTGTGTTATACCTTAGTTATTAAACTGTTTTTATCTCAACCCGTGGGAGTTGCATTCTTTCGATTCTCCTCCCCGTCCCTCCAGGAGCAGAGGGAAGAAAGGTGGGGGGGAAGTGGACTGCGTGGTTCTGATTTACGGCCTGGGCTTAAACTACGACAACTAAAAAGATCTCAAACACAATATTTTGATTAGGACAACAGCGATACTAAACTCTTACTGAATAAATAACCTATCAACTGTTATTGGATAGAGTTGCACTTCTAAAAAGAAGGAATTGAACTTCATAGTTATCTCAATGAGTATTGTTTTAAAGACAGTACAGATTTATTAAATCATACCATAGCTTTTTCAAAATACTGCAATGTATTAAAAAACCCTAAGATTAGAATTGGCTTTCATTTAGCTGATGAAACTCCACAAAATGCACTGGCAGATATTTTGAAGTTAATTTTTTCTGTCTTCCAGACCCTGAGATTTACAAAATAACCTGTAACTGGAGGAAAACAAAACACAGACATCATTTCAACCTGTGCAACTTGAAGCCAGTGACTGATGTCTGCATGGACAGTTAGAAGAGCTGACAACTATGTGGAGCTAATCTAGTAATAGTGTGCTAAATTTTGCTACTCTTCTAACTGAGGCAAATTCTCGGATTCTTTGAATTGCTATTCAAGTAATTCAACCACTCTCTTGGCAATAGCGCAATGAAATGTTGATTTTAAACCTATGAGAATTTAACCCAGTAAATACCCCAGTAAAACCCGCAGTACCCCAGAACTGCTGCATATGAGGTCAGACTATTTTATCAATGTCTTCTAATCATACTACTTGGTGTGAGGAATGATCACAATTTAAGTATTAGGAATTGCATCGTGGCCTTGGTGGTATCTTTAAAAAGCAGAGTTTTTTTTATTTCTGTCAATCCTCTTGTTTATTTTGCTACTGCCCAAAAGACACAAGTTCCATCTTTTCCCAAATGTAGGAATCTGCAGTGCATGTGGTTTAATCAAAGGACATCAACTTTGCTTACAGGGATGGAAATTAAGATGGCAGTTCAGTATATAAAGCTTTTCTGAGAGAAGCTGGGTTTTGCATTTCAGGAAAATGTTTCAACTCTACAGGAACTCCAGATGTGGAGGCCTATGACAAGAGTCTTGCATACAACATTAGTCTCTCCACTCATTGCCTAGAGACAAATTTAGATGAGAGTTGTTGAATTTGCCTGTAAGTTTGAAAACAGTCACAGACGAAGGAGGGCCACATACTGTCCAGATTAATGTTTGTCAGTCTGCTTCTGGACCTGCCAAATGTAACTAGACAATGTCTTCTGAAAGCAGGAAGCAGATTTGATACCAAAGGCTATACACAGGCAGTGTCTCTTAACTTGGGGCTTATGTAAGTGCATATGTATACATATAGGACAGAAGCCTCTACCTAAAATCAGCCAGTCACCAACTCTCCTGCTAAACTACAGCACGTATCCAGAGATCCTCACTCAATTATTAATGCATCTGCTGCTAATTTCATCATGCAGAGTGTGAATTTGTCTTTCCACATCGAGCTCTAAGGGAAGTTTGCAAGAAATATAGAACTTGTCAGCACATGAGAGTCAACACATTACTGCTGTGCTGTAGCCATTTATAACGAAACTAAAATGAGCACTCACTTGTTTGGCATTAATTTAACGTCCCACTTAGCTCCTATCAGACGTAAATAGCTGCTTCATCCATTTAAGCATTTCTGTTCATGCACATAATAAAGTAAGTACCTGTCAAGTAAGCAGAATTTATAACTGAAATAAGAAATGGATGAGGAAATTGAATGTTCTTAATATTAAGGCTTTACAGGGGCGGCATCAGACTTTTTTTTTCTGGTCACAGGTATCTTGCTGTGAGGTTCACCTTTTATCCCACCTTGCAGAGACAATACGAAGACATGACATGTATATGCATATTAGATTGCCAAAAACATTTCTAAAAGGACTATCTGTTCAACTTATGGCACAATTAACAACAGCTGTAGTTGTCAAACACACTCAAACCAATATAAATTAGCTATTCAACCTCTTGGTATTTAAATGGCTTTTATGTCCCCTATTTTAGAAAAACACAGTTTAATTTTAAACAGCATTCTAGTTATGATCCTCTCTTGAGGAAATTTTTTATGAGAATGAATGGAGGTAATGACTACCATTAGTCACTGCCGTTAGCATAATACATTAGAAACAACAATATTTATAACAGGCTATGACATGAGAATTAAAATATGACTTTCTATCACTTATGTATTCTTTGGCTACAGCTGCTTGCTATTTTCTAAAGTTAAACTGATAGAAGTCTGGTAATGGTATATTTAATAGCATGTTCATCATCAGATCTAATTGTTTTCCACCACAGGGTATGAAGCTTTATGTCCTCTACCAACCCAAACCAAACAGCCATACTGCTTAATGGCTGTTCAATTAATGTTTATGGTGCTACTTTTATAACCCAAGTTACAAGACAAAAAGCTCCAAGCAGCAATTTAAGAACCTCAGAAGCTTAATGGGACTTTAACCAATACAAAACTTACTAAAATTCTGTAAGGTCCCACACTTGAGGATGTGAAATAGAAGAACTTAGTCAACATTAGAGAATTCTTCCAGGACAATGGTATAATTGCCAAAGGAGGAGAAATCAGACCTTCACATAGGGTGAATTGATGATTGAGAATCTTCAGGCTGGTTGCTTTGCAACTGGTGTTCATGCTGGGTTAAAACAGAGAAGACTGTTCATCCCAAGTCATGCAAAGGTCAGACTCTGTTGCTCAGATTGCACTTATTCCCCTGACAGTGATTTGCCCTCAGTAACTCAGGTGCTCTCCACCTACTCATAATTCTCTCCCCTATTTAGCAGAGCTCATGCTGATTAAAAGGAAAGAACAGTTCAAAGACAGCTTTCTCTGTTACTGCCTTGGTACATATTAATTTTTGTCTCTCCCTTTTGTACTAAGCCTGTAGAAAGCAATGTAAAACTACTGTAAATACGTTTTCACTGGACAGGTGCCATTGTCTTAAATGATGAAAGTAAATGATTTCTGGCTTGCACTGTTAATTGTATATAGCAGTAATATATTCATTCAGAGCCTCTCATTTTAATTCAGACACCCTGATCTCTGCTTTTAATGGTGCATTGCATGCCTGCACTTCTCTGACACCCAGGCAATGAATCACTGACACTCCTCAGTCCCCCAGGGTAGCTGGACACAATTAGACAAGAAAGAACCAGACTTGAGGGGCGGTGAAAATTTCCTTTAAGGAACTACACATTTTTTGACACCACAAATGCTGATTGACATTCATTGCTGCAAATACATTTTAATAGAACTGCTGTTACTCTGCCTCTCCTCCCAGCCTCCCAGGAGCTTTGTAGATCAACATGATGTTCAGAAACAGGCAAAAAATGCTCTGCAAAGTTTAAAGGCTGTCAAACCTTTTTGGCAACTTCCCTCCATGAGCCCAGCTGAGAAATGACAACTTATCACCTGACTGGCTGGTGTTTAAAGCTGACTGCTTTTGATTAGGAAGCAATGAACCTTCCATTCCGGAGTTCATTTTGTGTTTCGTAAGCACCTCTTCACTCAAAATTATGTATTTGGATTTGATTAGTGTAATGCTACAGTTTTATTATTAGTAGTAAATACAGGCATCTTTTATGGTGTTATTGCACACTTAGGAGAATTTCAAGATGGTTACAGACTTGCTTTTATTTCTCGTGTATTATGGATTGACATTTAAAAAAAAACCCCAATAATAATACATGCCTATGTTGCAGGTACTCACTTGTTGTGCATTGCTCCATATGTACTCATACTTCTCTGCTCCAGCAGGAAGAGTGAGATGAATACAATCCTGCCTACTCAAGGACAAAGTACTGTGTCCTCAGCAGGTTAAGCTGAGCTAGAAAGAAAGTTACTGTGAACTGCAACAGCTAACCCCTTCAATGGAAAACTCCTGAATTAAATTCTATGCTACAGACTTTGTTATTGATACTTCAACAGCTACTGATGTGGAAAAGCACAGTCACCAGAGGTGCATGAATTAAACACTGAACTGCTTTTTTCAATGTCATCTAACTCCATGAGTTGCAATGTGAATGCTCCGGAAAGCCTGATACACTTTATCTTCTGACAGCCTTTCAACTGAATGTCCTTTCACATTATTATGTAACTTCCAATGATCTGCACTGTGAACCTCGGTAATAAAATTCCATTTCATGTCTGGAGACCACAACTTTTTTGGACAGTCAGTTTAGACTTAGAGGGGGAGAAGTGCAATTGACAGGAAACAAATGCAGAGTGAAGTCAGCTGGTCAGGTCAATAAAAGCTAAAAATAGTATTTGACTTTGAGAGAAGAGAGTTCATAACACAGCCTAAAGGCTAGATTCAGTCCTAACTAAACAATTATCTCTGTATCAGTGTTATAAGGACAGCTTAGTCACCCAAACCTACATGCTGCAGAGCGTTGACAGATATAGCTACAGAACTCACCAGTAACACCTATGATTAACTAACAGCTTAACGTATTCATTACGAGTATGGTCCACAGTGTCTTGTATCTATTAGCCTCAGGCTGAATATTCTCCAACATTTAATTCTACCTACCTCTAGAAAAATGCATATACTTATACAATTTATCTTATTTGCTTACCTGTTTTCATAGATCATTGCTGTAGTTCATGAGTACATCAACATATCCCAGTCATTAGGGACGCTTTTAGAAAAATACAAATAGTCTCACTTCAGCTGCAATTCAAGCTATTAGTGGAATATTAGTGTAATATATAATACTTCTCTGGCTTTCATTAATACCAGCTGGCTGTCTCAAAGTCTGTACTATGTTAATTTCCACAGTGTCTGTATAAAGATGCAAGACAAGAAGTTCAGAAAATGTTTTGGATGAGGATATTTAGGTCTTGTGTGCCAGTGATGACTCTTGATTTTTGAGAACTTTAAGTTAAGGCTAGTGAAAGCTGCAGTCTTTCAGCACTTCTGAAAACAAAAGTGTTTTCATTGCTCAACTAAAAATGGAAATTTCTATTCTATCTTTTGAAAATGTTGAGAGTTATCAACAGAATTGCCTTCTCCTAAGCAAATCCCATTCTTTAATAAACAAGCAATGCAACATCAAAGCCACAAGAGAAAAGAAACAGCAAAGATAGTTACAGAAGTACACAAAATCCACTTCTGGGAAACCCCATAGTCCCAGTTCCTTGAGGTGAATGCTGCACATGGGGAGCTCAAAGTGAAGGCCTTGAATGGCCTGTTCCATTACAGCGAAGCTCTTGTGCATTGGACTGTGCTTCTCTCCGTCCACTTTTCAACTTCTTGCTCCACAGCAGAGCACTGGGAACAGAATAGGCTTACCTCAAACTCCAAGGATAAGCATATGTGTCAAACCTTGTGTTCCCTTAACTCTACACAATTTAATTTTTGACATATACCTGAAAAGGGGCTAAACTGCCTTTCGGGCCTGAATTGAGGATATGTATACACACACACACACACACACACATATCTATACAGCCGAAAAACAAAGTCAGAAAATGCAAAGGAAGCCATGGAAGCAGATGAACCTTGGTATTTTAGCATGAAGTGCTGGATTGTTCAAGATGGGGAAAAATTAGAATTCTCTTTCTTCTTCTGCAGATTCCTGTTCATCTTCTAGAAATATATGTAGGGTCTTTCACCCTCCTGGAAAACTTTTTCACTTATTAAAACCTGACGTTGTAAAGCCAAAAGGAATAACTCCTCTGAGTTTCCATGAACATTAAATCATTTTCTTTAGGCAAAGAGTGAAAATGATCACCTACTTCCAAGTCTCTCTTTTAAGCCTTTTTAGGAAATGTAGTCCAGTGGTTAGGAGACTGGGATATAAGTAAAGGTATTTTGGTTTTGATGAGTAGCATTCCATGTGATACAAAGTAAACAGCTTCTCCCTTCCATTTGCTATGTAGAAAGCACAACTAACAATACAGGCATCAGTCTTCTTATTCCACAGTGCTATAATGTGAAAAACATTTCTAAGGGCCCTAGATTACTAGTTAGAAAGCATTAACACACTTAACCATAATGTAAGTAAACCCTTAAAAACCCTACATATTTTCACCCATTTCATAATCTCACTCACAGCCTACTTACTTAAAACTGGAGTGCGCATAACGTGACCTAGGGTTTATTTTCAGCTTTATCTAGGAGGAGGAATCTTGAAAACTATACTGATTGTTTTCTCAAGTCTAGAGATGTGTTACTTTTAATAGCTTTTGGCCACATTCTTTAAGGTTTTTGGAGAGAAAAATCTACACCTAAAGCAAGGCATAGTTCAAATTTTTATTGCCATCTGCAGAAACCAAATTGAAAAATAGCATGGGCAGAAAAATGCCATCACTTTCAGAACACGCAATGAGACGGAATGGAGTCCTCTAAGAAGACTTCATGCTGTTTTGCAGTGCAGGAGACCAAGTTTCAGGTCTGCTTTCTGTTGTACAGTTAGAAGGAGTAAAGGAAGGACTGTGGCTGTAGCAGAGTATGGGAAGTGATGGTGTATACAGGACTGATGCAAGTATTTGCACTGCCATTGCACATAATCTGCCAGAGCAGCTGCAGAGTAATTCTGCATTAGTGATTGATAATGCTTTTGGCAGCTAGCTGAAACCTTTGGGATGTTGCTAGCTATCATCCGCAAAACCTGAAAATGGCCTTTTGTTTCCCATGCTGTTTACTGAAGAAACAAGCTCATTTATAATCACTAAATGCAATAACTGCATTATTATATGACATACTGCTATAAAAAAGCTTATTACAGAAAAATACATCTTTCACATACGTTAAGATCTTTAAATTCTGTTAAAGCTTATTACTGAAGACTATTAAAGATCTTTTTAAAGATCTTTTAAGCTTATTACAGAAAAATACAACTTCCATATACATTCTTTAAGATTTTTAAAGATCTTTAAGGTCTCTTCCAACCCAAACCACTCTACAATTTAGCTTAGATGATTTAGGAAACATTATATTTATACTTTCTAATATAATTAGACGATGTTCTTTAGTATATACAAGAAGACAGCCTTCAGTTACAGGACCCCTTGCTGCCCTTCTCTCCACAAGACCTAATTCATTCTGGATGAGACTGAATTAAATATTTGTATCTGGTCTTAAACAATAGTGGTGTGACTCTTTTTTGTTTACTGTTTTCCAGCCAAATATCCACTGCTGTAGATATATTTACTTTCGTACAGGTTTTCATTGTCCATAGTTTGCAGCAACAATGCTACAGTAACTGAACCTTATGTAAATTAGTAAGTATATGTTCACAACAGCTCATGAAGATACCAAGATTTTAATAGATGAACAAATGGAGAATAGAAGAAAAACCCCAGAAGCTGCAAAGTTTGTTTTTAACATAAACATCTCAATGAGTTAACTCATTCCAAAGGAAGTTGATTACTCCAAATATTTGCATTTTTAAAAACTATTTCTATGTTCAACAGATTGCACAAATATAGTTTGATTATTTATATGTCACTTTTGTGAGCAAGATAATTAAATATTATGTTTCATTACCACAGAGAGCATAAGAAATTATATGATATACAAAATTATATATATATCATATATAAATTATCCTGTCCCAAAGTAATATGCATAATAGGTATTAGTGTATGAGCTCTCTTCCAATGACAACTTAAGGTGAACTAGTTTAAAATAGGTTTTTTTTAGTGATTTTTTCAGACTAAGGTAAGCTGAATTACCTCACATTTGACATAAAATAAAAACATATAGACAAATAGGACAGCTCACCTGATAGACTGGAAGGTCACCATAAGTCTCAGTGCTGGCATTTCCTAAAGAGGGTGGTAGTGGCAGGTCCAGAACTTGGGGCTGTGAGTCCCAACCTGAGGCACAGTCCTTCAGGTCCCACTGATTTATTGCAAATGATGTCGAACACTCTCAATTCCCTGAACAGCATTCAAAAGCTACAGTACTTCCCTAAGGCTCCAAAAAGCTGAAAATCAAGACAAAGTTGGGCAGACATATTCAATGAAGAACACAGAATTAGTTGTCACATTAATATTTTAGCTTAAATGATTTAGGTAGATTCACAAAGCATCTCTGTGTCACAGGGTTAGTCTAAATGACAGAAAAGTTTCTAAAGATCTCTAAAATAATGAATGTGCACAACAGAGCAAAAATGAGGAAAAGGAATAAACTAAATACTGACATTTCTAGGTTTTTTTTTTTAACTTTCTGAACTTTTTTTGGCAAATTTACTGTATAACTTCAGTGATGTAATTTTATCTCAGCTTTCTCATTTAATGTCTTATTATAACGCTACAAATTTATGAAGAGCTGCCTCCAATACCTTTTCTCCACCTGCAATCTTCTACTTGAAATGAAGGCTCATGGTCTATGCACAGTAGTACGAGTATGCTTTTATCAATGTAATAAAAAAGGAGGTTTGTAGCACTGAATTTTATGAACACCAACACTCTTTATGCAGATAATACAGCAGAGTAATTATATTCACCCTGAGCAAATTACTTCTGAGTGCTGGTATGGATGAGAATGGGAACTTGTGAGAAGAGGTTGAGTTGGAGTTGTGTTTCATTTCTTGATAATATTAACATAATCAAGTCTATGACAGAGTAATTAAAATAACTTCTTATTAAAAACAATGGATTGAGAAATAATTTTAAGATATAGGCTAAAGAGGAAGGGATTTTTTTTTTTTTTTAATGCATTAGTTAGCTGGTTTCCTTAACCAGCCAATGGACAGAAGGTACATGCAGAGAGTGTTTTAGAGTACCTGGCTTAGGTACTCTGAATTATTTTCTGTACACTGAGATAACTTCACATAGAGGAAAATGATTCTGATCAGTGGGAATATAGACATTTTTGTATAGCTTTGAGCAAGTTTACTGAGTTGGCAACAGGCAACATTTTGGATGTCTCATGATATTCTCCAAAACAAACAGATTTCTGTGAAAGCATCAAAACATAATTTCTGGGACCCTTATGAGAATTGTCCCTATACTACGATAGGACATTACCACAGCTGTCTATTTGTACATTAGGCAAGACAGTGGAGTTAACTGGCACTGGGAAAGCTAGTCTGATACGGATCATTCTGGTGTTGTTTAATTTGTAATATGGATAGACAGAGCTTCTACTTGCTCTACGTATTCCTTCTGACCTCTCCACCATGCATCCCAAGCATCTATTTCTGCATCTGACTGAAAAAAGACACTGGTCAGGACAGATTCATGGCCTGACAAAGGAAGGCAGTTCTAACATTCTCATGCATGGGAAACCAGCACTAGAGTGTACTGTGATACATATTCTTCAGTATACTTTCATGAACATTTGCTGATATAAGAGGAAATTTGGTTATTTTGTAAATGACCAAAATCTTGTATTTTTTCTGAACTGTTTGGTATTTTGGCCAAAATCCTTGGACTGAGCAGATTCCCATCATGGAAAATGTAATTTGAGGTGGATACAGCTGCATTTATAGAAAGCACTGGTGATTGTAATGGTAGACAGTATTACCAGCCCTGCCAATAGTACATTAACAAAATGAAAGAGAAATGGAAGCATGACAGGTGGAAGTTGTGTAGCTTATTTTGGTGTTTTGCATTTTTTCTGAGAGAGCTGTGAAGGAGAATGAGTCATCAAAATAAGTTCAGATGAAGAACATGGTATAAAAATTACTTTATATTAAAAATGCAAACCCATTTTCTAAATTCTTAACTATATCCTTATGGTTATTTTTGGTTGAATATGTATTACAAAGGCTGGTGTCTTATTTCCATTAGTCTGGTTAAGTAGACTCCAAAGTAGAAAAAACCCCAAACAACTGCGAGTCTAAAATTATCACTAAAATGGTCTAAAATAGAACTTCTGTTTTTCTAGAATTGTCAGCACTGTGAAGTTAAAAAATATTTAGGACTTTAGGATCCAGTCCTATTGTACTCAGTGCTATGGTAAAGACATTGGGTATTATCAGCAGCCTCCAGCCCTTATCAGTGTTCAGATATGTATTTCTTGTTCATCAAAGACATACAGCATAAGAAACTTACAATGGCAACAGGCAATGCAGCTATAGAAAAATACAGCTATAATATAAATGGAAAAGAAAATAATAACAGGCTTTTTCAATGTAAGTTTTGTATATATGACCATGTTAGTGTAGCTGCTTCACTCAGTTGCCTAGTAAAGTCCAGCAGAATTCAAGTGAGGATAGTATACCTGCACCATGGATGAGAGTTCAGTTCTCAAAACAAATTACAGCTCTGAATACATCCTGTGTTTCATTTCCTGATGCAAATTCTTACTGTTGCCTCCTGCTTTGCTAATTGCACTTTATTACATCTCTTCGACCTGCTGAGTGACCTTTCCCAAATTATTCAGCTACACTGTTTTTCTAATCCTCCATTACAAAGAGATTAAAATACCTGCTTCCTTCAGTAAGCATTTTGAGCTCTATGCAGGAACTTTTTTTAAGTTCTGTAGATGCTATTCAAGCTTTTTAAGACCTATGCAGTATTCTTGGTCTTAGAACAACAGCTAGCTATCTTTCTTTTAAATAAGCAATAGATTCCCTGAAACACCTATCCCACAGGCCTTCACAGTCTAGTGGGCAGCCCATTTTTGCCTTGGATCTGCAAACAAGATGAGTAATGCTGTCATTAAAGACCATGTAAAGAAAAGTATTGCTCCTCCTTCAAAAACTTATTAGTCCTAACTCCACAAAAACAAAGTGGTGAGTACCATAAATGGATGAACTTGGGTGCCAAGTTGGGATTTAGAGTGAGTGACAGTCCCAAGCAAGTACCTTCTACTAAGTATTTTTCTTGCACATGGCAAAATTAGTTTTGATGGTACCATAACTGAAGTACTCTTCCTAAGTCAAGGTTATTTCACACTGCCCATAGGCAGAAAATCGTCTGGAACGACATAATCCAGTCCTGAACAGATATGTGTTTTGTTTGAAGTTAATGAAATTATAAAAATGACTGCAGATCAAATTCTGAATTTTATATTTCCTTTTCATTCCTTGATGTCAGCATGGATTTTTAGTGAGTGAAATCTGAGTAAGATCTGCAGGACTGAATTCTCCATCAAAAAAGCTACTTTGCCTAATTGAAATCCAACGCAACAGAGCATTTCTGTCTGCTGTTTGTATCTTTACATCATGATTCTAACAGAGATATTAAAAAGCTATATAATGCTCAAATACCACACAGAATGAGAAGAACCCTATCACATACACATACTCTGAGAATACTAAGCTGAAGTCCTGTATTAGCAGAGAACAGCAGCATTTTATTTGAATGAGTGTCCTTGATTGTCTTTTCAGCTAAATTAGGTATATGAACAATTATGCTCTTCTGGGAAAAGAGGTGAAAAAAAAAGGAGGGGGAGAGGGGGAAAAGAAAGACCTTTCCACTGAATTTTGCCAGTGTTTGTACAGGATTGTTACAAAGTTCAAGAACAAATATAATGAGTTATTATCTGAGCAATGAACATGGAGTCGGAAGAGAATACAGTAAATCACAGTACAAAATACCCGTACATTTTGTTCTGTTTACTGTGCAGAAGCAAAGAAAAAAAAAACCAAACCCACACAGAATGCTAAGAAGTCATAAAAGCGCAACTCAGCAGTTTGCACCTCTGTCTTGCTAGTGGTAACACAGTGTGAAGGTCCTGTAACACAAGGGCATATAACGAAAGTATTCCTGTGAGCAACCCATCCATCATCAGCTAATGCATCCAGCACGGCAAGAACAATGCCAGACATGATATAAGAAGGTACTCTCACACTTTATAATAACACTGTATAATAAGAAACTATACCTCAATTAAATCAAGAGTACGGCAGCAACGCAAAGAAACAAGAAACGTTTTCAGAATGAATTCTGCTCTTATCAGGGCACTCAAGCATTTCCACTATCCTACTCATGCACCCAAATGTTGCTAAAAGATACCAGAAAGTTCTGCTCATTTTTGTTCAGCATGTTGAAAAATTCTTTGGGCATATGCAGGATTGACAAAATCAACTACACAGCTTTTTCTTTCTATTTTTTTTTCTTTTAATATGTGAATGATGACTTATACTATTACAGCATGGGTGTGATCTTCCTCCAATAAACCTTCCTTCTGATTTACAGATTTGAAATATAAAAGCCTGAAATTGCCTTCTCAATAAATCTTGCTATTCTCTGGTAAAGCATCCTAGATTTCAATGTTAATTCTTAACTATTTTAGGAAAGGAGGCACTTACGCCTTTCAGTAAATACTAAACACAGTTCTTTAATAGTGTTTATGTCAGAGAATAAACATTTAAAACAGTGACATGTTTCTAGTAGAAATTTAGAAATCTGCATTTCTAATGCTTAGATTGACAGAGATTGCTTCTGTTTGAGAGTAAAAAACTTTGTTCCAGATAAGCATGATTTAGCGATGTATTTTAACCATTTTAAAATGTTCTCCTGAGTTATAATATAAATTACTTAGACAACCAGAAATTGTGAAAGGACAGAAAATCTTTCCTGTATTCCTTCTGGGAGCCACAGTTTTTAGATTCCACTGTTTCAGAAAATAAATACTGTATACAGCATGTCTTCACATAAAGATATCAGTATATTCATGAGCAAAGCTCATTTGTCTATTAATCACACAGACCAGCAAATCTTTCAGTGGGAGTCATTTTCCTGAATGTCTCCAAAATGAGTGTTAACATCTAACCTATGGAACAGAAACAAAATCAACTGAAGAAAAAGGAAGGGCTTAATGATTTCAAAGGTTTCAGTCAGGTCCCAATGAGCAATAATAACAGCTAGAAAAACGTAATTAGCTAACAACAGAGTGGAAGATGATGATCATCTCTGAAGCTGTAATTGGTCTGAGAAAGTTACCTGTGTGCCTGTTCTGGCTCCACAGACCAATACAGTAAAATGGATAACGTAATACTTTTTTTTTGATAACTCCTGGGTTCTAATAACTGATTGAGGTCACAGAGTGCATCAAAGTTTCTAATGGAAGGCAAAACCCATTAAACTTGGTTTTCTGTTCAGCATTCAAATATTTTTTCAGTTTTTCCTGTAATTTTACTTATTAATTGGGGTTCTTTTTGTACTTTAGTTCATCTGTTGACAACAGAGGTGACTTGAAATAGCAACAAACATGATCTTCATTCTTTTGACATATCTTTAATTACAGCCATCCTTTTTTTTTTTTTGTACAAACTTTATGATCTGTAAGTAATTTTTTTTTTTTATACCTACCTTGATAAAATGTCTCTACAAATGAACTCTGTCCTCCTGAACCAAAAAAATATATATGTTCTGATATTGGGATAAGTGCATTCCTTGTCAAATAGGATGAATTTACAACCTCTTCTATGATTCTGACTGTATGAACATTTTTCCCAAGCTACTTATTCTTCTTGCACTCTTGAGCTATTTCCTGAAGTAAATCCATACTATCATGACAAAACGTTAAGCCTTTTAACTGATACATTCATATGTGCTTAACTGATACATATCATATATGTTCGTGATCCTGATTCCAATGGTATGTTAGTTGCTTATTGCAGATACTCAGTTCATTATCACAGTCCTGGCTGTAGTCTGGCAGCTCCCTAGCAATAGGGAGACACAGCCTCTTCCAGCCTGCCATACTTAGTGACCAGGTCTTCACATCTGTTCTTTTAGAGCTACCACAGACACACTGATCTCTTTTACATGCAGTCACTTACTTTCACTAACATCAGTGTTAGTTGGTTTAGAAGTCAGAACATGTTCAAGTATAATGGAGTAATTATTACTGGGTTATAGACTGAACGTGGCATATGCAGTAAGGATTATCTCCAACTTTATGGCTCTGTTATTCTGAATGGGGGTTGAGGACCTCATTGAGCCAGAAAAACATTGTCGATATCATTTGAGGTGAGGTCAAACCCCCTCAGAACCTTCCTCAGGCTCTTCATTTACTCATTTGAAAATTTAAGACCTTCTTGTATAAACAGCGCAAGATAAACTGTATAGGAAGGAAATAGTTATATAGTTCATTTTCTGATAAAGGTTGCTACTGTAGGGATATCTATTACAGTTAGAATGGCTCTTGAATACATGCAACAAGTCTACTAGACAAAACAGACAAGTAATGCATTTTTCCTCATCTGTTTTCCAGAAGCTTGTCCCTGGTGGTGCAGCTCTGGGGGCTCTGCTCCAGCAGGTGACAATGCTCTCAGCACCTTGGTGCTTTCTTCCTACTCTGTTTCTAGCTGGAAAGAGAAAAGTGTTCCCTCCTCTCAGACTAAATTTCCAGCAAGTGAAGCTGTGTCAGTACAACATATAAAGCTATAGATTCTGTTGCTATGCCATCCACTCCGCTATCTGATCACCATTTCAACAATGTGGGCTGTCAAATGTTGCACAACCCACCTCCAGAAACCATCAGTTTCAAAACTGGCTCATTGATTCTATTAATAACAAACACTTTTTGGAATCTGCATTGTTTGAACATAATTTTCTTTTAAAAATCAAACTGTTCTTACTCATTCTTTTGATATTTTATACTAGTTTTCAGGACCTCAGAATTATGACTGACCTGAACTGATGGATGTGGGGAGCTTTTCACGGAACATTTAAAGATCACTGTTAAGTAGAATAAACAGACTCTCGTTACTCTTTCACAAATTAAGGAGGTGGATTTTTTGTTAAGACATAGCTGACTAACTGCAAGAGTTCTTCAGAAACTGGTGTGAAATATGTAGTTAGCACAGAACAGCACATGCAGTGATGGATAATTTTTCATACTGATTTCCTGAAAATCAATAGAACAAATGTTTGAATAAACAGTTGCTTGCACTGGCTTATTAACCTACTTTTTCTAAATAATTATCGTATATTTCACAATGCATCATTTCACTGATACATACAAATTTTTTTTTTTTAATCTATAAAAATAACGGCTTTAAGGTGGATTTTGAGACAATAACATTAAAGGACATACTCTGTGGTAAAGCTGTATTTACTGGAGACCGTTCCCAGAGAGTTCACACTAGTTACCCTCACACAAAAATCTGATGCACAAGTGAGAAATTAAATTTATGTACTTTGCCCTGGATCTCACCTACTTCAGGTATGATCTGCTCAGTTTTGTGCAATTAATCATTTCAGTAAGGCATAGGAGCATTTCCTGAAGTACGTATATACTAAATTCTATAATGTATAATGATTTATAATCACAGTTATACCAGCATGAAACTGTATTTATAACAGTGGAATGTATTTTTCTGGTCTGTATAGATATAACATATACTGACTGAAGCACATTTGTATAATTGTATGCAAGGTGAGTAGATGGAAGCTTTTTACTGTAGTGGTGCACTCATTCACTGATGTGACTGTAATATGCAGACAAATCTTAATGCCCTGTTATATCACTTTGGCCATGTAGAGTGGTTGTAGCACATAAATCAACACAGTTTATAAGAGTCTTGAGGCAACCCTCTGGAGAGGAAAATTAAGCCCTTTATAACATAATAAAACCCAACTTGTGGTTTGTAAGTGACCATTGAATACACTGAATACACTGAGAGCCAGAAAACATTAAATCAGACAGACCACAGTCATGGAAAAGATGCAGGCACAATAAATGTGCCTGGAATTGTCTATATCTGGTGTGCAACATCATCTGTTTTGTTTATTAACTTTCACCTAATTTAACAATCATGAGAGAGGAAGAGAACTTACACATTTTGTATTGTGATTAGGTTGATATTTCTGAGTGAGTAGATGAAGTCATATATGAGCTGAATTTTTTTATGTTTCCAGCAATTTGTCTTCTATCAATATATAATCTGAAGTCTATACAAGAAGGTTATCCAAGATACAACTTTATGTTTAAATGTATTTAACAGAGAAATGAGAGAAAACTATGCCTCGATCCATGCCATTGCACAATAATACCTTTAATGTCCTTGCCACTCTCAAACATAAAAAAGAGAAACCTACCTTGCAAAAAAATAAATAACAAACTCCTGTCTCTTTATAAACACTTTTTTTTCATACAAAGAAATGATAAATATTCTCATAAGCAAAGGTAAGCCAGTATCGTATTTGTCTATGTCATGTGACTAGTTTGTTTCCAAAATGTAGGCATGCGTTTAAGAAACACCAGCTCTTGTTCTTAGCAGGAGCAGTATACCATACATAAAGTATACCATCTTATATTTATCATTAAAAGGCCAGAGAAGACTTCTTTTATCTAAATACATGCAGGTAATCATACCATATAAAAGCAAATGTTTTGATTGCCATTATACCTTAATCACTATGCTCCTATGCAGAGAAATATTGTGGGAAAGAATTATTTATTTTAAAAGTCTAGCCGAATATGGTTCTGTTTGTGAGTAAAAACAAATTCACAAATAAAATAGGAAACAAGAAAACACCCTGAGATGTGGCAGAGCTTACCTGACCACTTCTCAGCAGATCTGCTGCTTAGCTGTCCAGTGCGGGTGAATCCCTGAAATAGTGAGACAGAATAAACTCAATGTAACCATCACGTAGCCTACTAAATTCATTTTAACATGTCAGATAACAAAAGATATGCTTTATAAACTATTCAAAAAGAGTTAGCATGCAACTCCAGCTGCAAGAGATTTTGTTCACAAACTGAACAGCAATAGGCCTCTACTTTATTCTCATCAAAAAAGTAAACCAATCACATTGACAAAAAGCCACTGTAAACAAAAAGACTGTATTTAAAGGAATAACAGTTTTGGCAACCCTACCATCAAGTCTTCTATGTTTGGTTGTTTGTTTTTTTTTTTTCTTCATCAAAATTTAGGTTATATATTTGTTGTTAGCAAGAGTTGCATTACTATTATTGTTAATTTTAGTTCTGTTTATTACCTTGAGGGTTATATATTGTAGAATAATTTTGTTGTCACTAGTTAATGTTAATTAGTTGTTTTAATAGCCTATATACCTATTAGTTATCTTTTGGTAGGTTTACTTTTTTAACTATCAGTAAATTAATAACTGAGAATATTTAACATTACTGTTGCATACTCAAAATTACAGAGTTACTATTAGTGTTACCTGTTTAACGTTTAGACATCCTTTGAGTCCTGCGACATATTTCCTTAATAATCATCAGCCATCAAGTCTGATAGTCTCAAAAGAAATATCAGCCCTCTAAACTGCCTTCAAGGGCGGTGATATTTAGCACTGAAAATTACAAATAAAGTTTTTGAAGTTGAGTACCAACAACTGGGCAGTGACACTGATGATTTGTTTATCAAGACAAATTGCTATATACTACGAAAAATGCAGTCAACGCACTCTTCTGAGTGAAAACAAATAGGTGAATCTATGCAATGCTTACATGTTGAATGGGATATTTAATGTGCGGGGAAACTCAAAGGTTGAAGAACTAGCATTTAGACAGTCTAACAGTGGTAAGTGGTAATCTTACCTCTTTAAACTCCATTACACTCTCACGAGAGACATGCTAATACAAACAAGTCAATCAGAGTTTGTGTTTAGCAAGATCAAGCTTAGAGGATAGTTTAAAATCCATTTATTGTTCTAAAGCATTTTTTTTTCCATTAACATGTTATACATTAGTGGATACTAACCATGATTCATGTAACAGTTTAGTTTGTTAACTTTTAAATTATTTAACAACCAGAAGTTATTAATACAACTTTTAAAGTCTTACACAAAAAATCTTAAAACAGGCTTGGGTTCATTTTTGTAATTTTTATATAAAAAACATTTTAGGCATCTCTTGAAAGAAATAAAGCAGGCATTTAGAGCTAGAAAACAAGTAATTCCAAATTTAGTTTGTTACAAAAGGTTTCAGCTTTATTGACAAATTATGGCAAACATATTTGACAAAATTATGGTTTCCTATTTAGAGAAGCTTACACATGGAACTTTATGTGATCTTTTTTAACAAATACAGGTTAAAACACTGAACAAATTCAGTTAGCTACATACATACAGTAGCTGCTTGTTTTCAACCCCATTAAAACAGCATTTAAAATTAAATTTACAAACTTAATATTGAACATCTTAATCTAAACTAACATATATTAAAGAAGACAGGTTAAAACATCTTATCTACAGCTTGATTATTGTCTGGTTCAAAAAAAAGGGAAAAAAAAAAGAATCATATTACAGTCTTTCAGCAACCCTAAACAAAAGCTCAGCTAGTATGTAGAGACTCAAGATCTGTAACAGGGTCATGCTTTTTAAGTTACACACAGCAATGAATACAACCAACAGAACATCATCTTTGAATGGTTTATAGACAATGCTTGCCAAAGGTTGTTGTCTCTGTTTTTTTTAAGTCCGTGTTATAAAATAATACTAATGTCAATGTCACTCCAATGTTATAGGAAATACAAGTAGTACATAGGATAATAATAAGCAGTAATCCCTAGGATAGAAAAGAAATGGACTATTACTTGTCTTGTTGCTGTTTATGTGGAGACCACATTAATTGTCTTTGAGATGAGGTCACAGATGAGGAGGACCTTCAATATCTACCATAGGGGTGTTCCCTGTAACCCCCTCTGGCTGACCTTGGAGGTGGCGCCTTTAGGCTGGAACGGGTTGTAGCCCATTCTTCTTGTGCTAAAAACAGAAGAGAAAAAACATGCTTTGTAAATATCTAAACTTGAAGGAACAGAGTGATGCCACTGCTAATGGCTGACAAAATTCTCAAGCGTTTTGGCTGAAAGCTTTAGAAAAATAAAATGAGGACAGTGCCATGATGCATTTCTTTATCCTGCCATAAAAACTTACAGAAAACTAACCACCTACTTCTCTACACAGGCAACCTGTCTATCTCAGGATGAAAAAAGGCTTACTCCTTCACTTTCAGCTGAGAATGAATACCTACTGTGGTGGCAGTAAAGTCAGCTCTGGAAAAATCACTGCACTGAGCTGCCAGCTGAGAATTTATTTGATGTTTTGAGCTTCAAGCATTTAAGTTAAAGCACCAATATGAATAACATTTAATGCAGTTGGTATATTCATAAGATGAGGAGTTGAATCATGAAAAGATAATAGAAATACATTCGATATTTTACTTCCATTTGAGACCAAAAGGAAGAAAATAATGGACGAAAAACAATATGAATAAATGATGTTACTGCATTAAGTGAAAGAGTTTTGCAAAATAGTTTTTACTTTGTATTATCTTTCAAATGCTTTTTCAAATTTTGTGAATGTAATACACTTGGGAAGGCTAGTTCAGTTTTTACAAAACTTGTACAATTTTTTTTTCCTCTCTCCCCACAGA
This sequence comes from Psittacula echo, assembly GCF_963264785.1. Lineage (NCBI taxonomy): Eukaryota > Metazoa > Chordata > Aves > Psittaciformes > Psittacidae > Psittacula > Psittacula echo. The sequence continues at coordinate 81,595,356 of NC_137738.1, read as the reverse complement.
CAAGGTATTTCTGGAAGTTAAATATTCCAAAGCATCAAACAGGAAACTACCTACAATTGTGGTCCAGTGGTTGAACCCCAAACTTGAACTCATATCAGATCATTTGTATTCTCAAACAATTTCTGGTCTTGTCTTCCACTGACTTCAACTGATTACACAGTGATTAAAACTGAAATGCAGAAATCATCTAGCTTACATCACATCATAGTACAGTATTACTCCTGTTACAATAGTCACAGAATGCAACTTCACAAGGAAGTTTCAAAATTTCTACATACCCCCCTAAAGTTATACGATATTCTGTCTATGTCTTTGTAATGAAATATAGAAATTATTTAGAAACCAGTGTGGCAAATGTTATTTTCTGTATTATTGTGTTTTATTAGGGATCATCATGTTTGTATCACATGTGTCCTTAGGATATTAATGTCTGTAAAACACAAAAGTAAGGATCAGGCCTTCTGATACTGGGACAAAAAAGAATAGTTTTTAAAGTGCATAAAAACCAGAGATCGAAGAGAGGAGTTTAAAAGATTGAAAGGTGACTTGAAACCAGTGGGAAGGGAAAAGGAAGCTACAAATTGATGACAAAACCATACACTTGTTGTTGCTATCAAAACAAAACAAGCTGATCACTATAGTAAAATAGATCCTTTTTCCTAAGTCTGAAGTGGGGCTATAGTATATCTTTTAGTAACAGAGTAATAAACTGAACCATCCACTCTCAAACTACTGCTGCAGATTTGAAACATTGTAAGTTCTTCCCCCATAAATTTAAAAATCCATGTGTATCTAATTTTTAAGAGATACATAATTTTTATGTTTTGATCCATGCAAAAATTTTGTAAGTGCCTGTTGAATAAATCAACATTTCAGAAGACATTTTCCTTGCTCTGGTCTTGGTTTAGACTTTTGCTACCCCATTCAGCCAGAAAGTATTGAAATGAGTACTCCTGACTCAGCAACGTCAATAAAATTAATCTATATAGAATATAAATGTGAAACCTGCTGAACTGCCAGGTATAAGGGGATAAGCTGTGAGACAATATGGGACATATTAGCTATGGTGAGCAGGGACAAAAATATTCATTTCACATAGCCAAGAAGAACATATTTTTACTACATTTTTCATGTTACATGCAACTTTCTAATTTATTTTCTGTTAGGCCAAGCAGAGATGTTCTTTAGTTCTGATTCCTGATGTACCTGTACAGTAAATCCAACTTCAGTTGATTTTTCTTTTTTTCTTGTATTTCATTCACGCTACTGGAAGGAGAGATTGGGCTTTCAAGCGTCAGGTCACTGCCAGAAAGCAGTAACAGATTCCTAACTTTTAAATAGTGTTTGTTCCAATTCAGTCAAAGCACTGAAAGATTTTGTTCAGTTTTTTAACAGAATTACCTAAATGAGAATAGAGCTTTCTATGCAGAATAAAATACATAGGCTAGCATATGAGAATATTAAAAATCAACATTTCACACATTTCAATGAAGGCTAAACTACATTTCATTGCATCGTCAGCTACTTGATTAATGGAATGATTGCATTAAATATAAAAGGGAACTGGAAAAAAAATATCTCTATTAAGACATGTCAAAGATTTTCTTTTATTAAAGCAAGCTTTTAGAGTGACAGTAACATTTTCCTCTCAAGCAAAGGCTTCAAGGATATGCCTTTTAGAGCAGAACAAGAGTTCAGTAAAAAGTCCATGTTTTGATTTCCTTGGTCTCATTTGCTATAGATAACTTACTAAAGTTCAATCTTCACTAGTTTCTCCTTAAATAGTTTCTTCATATCATTTGGTTAGGATGAACTTGAAATGACAAGACTCCCCAGTGAAACTAATACATACAGAGGTTTTTATTTCTCTTCTGCATCTTGATTAATGTGTCTATTGGTAATAGTATAGAATTCCAAATACACAATAGTGATATCATTGATACAAGAACAGAAAAACTTGTTTGGATTTTTCTTTTTATAGGCATGTGTAATAGTCCAAATAAATTTTGGAGCAATATGGTGACATATTAGCTACCTGTATGGAGTGGTGTGCCGATACTACATTTTCAGTTTACTGTTTCCAAAACCTTTACAATAAAATATATTTTGCTGTCAGTCATATCACACTTTTAGCCCTAACACAGGAAGTATGTGAGTAAATAAGTTACAACCCACATTCTATTAGCAGAAACTTTGCAAAATTGGAATGTTACCCAGCATGGAAAGGACCACATACTGTCCACCCACATGGGAATTCTTTTCTCTGCAGGTCAGGAAGTCTGCCTAGGTAAAGGAGAGTGCGGTCTCCTGGCCATGGTAGGGAAACTGAACTCTTTTTAAATGTTGTATGGGTGGAAAATTACAATGCTACTGATATTTAGTATAGAGAAGCTCTGCAGGCACATACAGTATTATCACATGGTGGCATCATGTTGAACTGTGAATGGGCTCAAATGCAGGTTGGAGAGGATGCTTATTTCCTTCCTCTTATCTTCTGATGATTTTCATTTGCTCCTCTGGGTACAGGTGTTACTGGCCCACTAATTTGCTCATTTCAGCTACTCCTTTAGTGAAATCAACTGTATTTCCCAAAACCAAAGAGTGAATTTGCCCTTTCAATCACATCAGAGCTGTCAACGAGTGTTTAATGTGTTGTTATGCAGATTTCTTTCCAGTTTTGGTTTATGATATTCAGATATCAATAATGTACTGGCTACTCTGCTAGTGTAAATAAAGTATTATATACCTACTGACCTCCTTATTTTCCAAACTTCATTTTAAAAAGGAATAAAAACATTGCTTATGTTAAGAATTATTATTTCTGGCCATTCACCTTTGAAATTTAAAAGTTGCTGCTGCCTATTTTAATTTCTTAAATAACATTTACAGACTTTTAAAAGTTCTTCCTGAAGAAATGGAATTCAATATATATGGACTTTCATTTAGCAGGAAAAGAACCACAGTGGCCCCCTTAAAAAAAATCTGAATACCTGTCAATTTTTTACCTCACTAATTGGAGTATCTAATGTTGCTACAGATCTACAACTGCAAAAAAATGACCTATATTCCAAAGACTCCAGGAGTGAGCAGAAGTAACAGAAAAGAAGTTTGATGAAATGGAAACATTTTAGTTAATGAGCCTGTTGGTTTTTATTAGGCATAATTTTGTTGTTGGTATCTTGTTTTTGCTAATCACTGCTGACTTCCGTGGCCAGTAAGAAAATAATTATCTGACTCTAGAATAAAATCCCAAATGTTTAAAATGGCTATCAAAGTTTGCTTTTGTGAAAAGATAATGCCTTATGAAAACAGAAAAACGAAAATATAAAACATAAAAAACCTGTTAAAATTCTGAAAGTTATTTCTTCTCTGCAAGACGTCATCTCTGCAACTACATTTTCTTATTTTGTTGCCCTGGAGTGTGAGGGGAACACTTGAGGAGAGCTGCAGAGCTGAACAGAGGCTCAGGCTAACATGTATTTGCAGTGGACATCTCTGGAGAAGATTTGGTACCAGCTGGTCTTGCTATGGAACAAGAAACATTCCTGTTGTGATTTTTTTTGTGCACTCCATTTATTTTCTTTTTCTTTAAGCTGCTCAGCATGTTCTCTTGTTGAATATCAAGGGTTTTACAGCCATAAGAAACCAAAGTCTACAGTAGAAAGCTATTGCCTAGAGGGTTAAAGAAGTGACAGCCAATATGATATAGTCCTAAATCCTCAGGTTACTCATTCCTACAGGCAATCAGTTTCCATATAGTAAATTCAAAAAACCTGCCTTTGCAGTATGTTTCATTACACCCTTTAAAAAATGGTATGTTTGCTGTAAAAGTGCTTCAGGTTCAATTACCTTTTCCTGAAGTGTCACTGCATTTTCAGAGAGGCCCTGGGGATAAGTAAGATTTAGATAAAAAAGGAGAAGCTTTATTTATATAAATGAAAGTCACTAAAGTAGTAAAAATACTCACTAAATGTACAACACAAGGACAAACCAATTTCTTGTTCCATTTGAGTCCCCTACCCCACCTCTGGACCGAAACACCTTGATATAAAGGTGAAAGGTACAGTCTTTCTGGCAATACTCATATAATAGGAAATGACTGTATGTTACCCGTTGGAAGAAGCTGTTTTTCCTTGACTAAGAGTATTCTTAAAGTAAATTGCTGCTGTGGCTGTAACAGTTTCTGGTACAGAACAAGAATGGAAATGTAATTTGTAGTACAAGTCTCTAATGCTCTTTTTCCAGTAACATGGTGGACCTATTTGCTTGATTTCGAACTTTAACAAAGAAGGACGATGGTCACATCTTATTTATATCTGTTTGGTAATGCCACCATCAAAATATGAATCCATAGGTAATACACAAACGAAAGTTTTGGGATTACAACTTTTACTGGGAAAACACTGGCCTCTCATACTGTAGGAAAGGATTATATATTTATTATGGAGAAAGCAAGATGACATGGAGCAACACTATGAAGAGTCTCTGAATCACACAATGGCAAAAAATTACAAGATGCAGCCACACCAAAAAAGAAATCAGATTATTAGTAGGTTTTCCTACACAGATTTTTGATGATGAGCAATCTATCTGCATGCTAGTTTTCTTGATGTGGAAAGTTGCTCTTTCATATCTCCGTTCCAGTACTCGACGGTAATATTTTTCTTTCAGCATCTAGGGGGGCTCTTGACAAAGGAATCTATCTTTAGGAATAGTCTTAAAAGACTAAAGCCATACAGACTACCTCAGTAGTCACACAGATATTTGGGCAGCTGTTTAGGTAGCAGAAGGCTCAAAAGACTCTTCAGCCTTTTTGACTCCCAGGCTGATTTGCTTTGTGTTTCAGAACATGTAAAAACAGTGGAATCTGGGTTTTCTCTGAGACACTGTGCCAAAATGGGAACGAAAGAGGAAAGAGAGCCTGGACATTTTTAGCTTAGTAAAATGAAGTGTTAATGAAATGGAAACTGAGAGGAATTTCAGGTGAAGAGCAGGTAAGAGCTATAGCCTTGGAGAGAGATAAGTAACTGGGAGAACCACTAGTGAGTCTGTGAATCAGCATGTCCAGGAGCTGAAGAGATGTGCAGGGCAATCATCGTGGTTTAAGGCGGATTCATTTCCCTCCTTCTGACTCCTGCGCAAAGAAACCCTGTGGAGTCCAACCTTCCTGCTCCCTCAGTGACATCCAGTCTGCCATCCATTATTATCTTCTTACACCCTGTCTTTTTCACTTTTGACTGTCCCCAGTGACTGAAAAGAAATCCACGCAGGCAGCTTAATAACTGACAGTCAGGGGTCCAGTTTTTCCAGGAATTCGGTGTTATTGCCCACTTGAAACATCTCTCAGATGTTGCCATTCTCAGCTAAGAAGACATATTGTATGCTTTGCTTTCAGATACTAAAGTTGTAAGTTATGGCAGCATGATTCTTTATAGCTGAGGAATCTGAGTATGCTTGGACATTAGGATTATTTTAGGTGCACTAATGAGTGTCGTAGCAAATTTTTTGGTGGCTACCTTAATAAGAAATGTGAAGTCATGAGCATAGCCTCTTTAATTACCCTGGATACTTCTTTCAATTTGCTGTATGCTCCCTGTGAATTGATACTTGAAGCTCACCTTTAGGATACATAAAGTAATTGTTATTATCACAGGCAATCAGCACCCCTGGTTTATGATTGATCGAAATTATATGTTAGCATTTTTGCACTACTTTTTGAAATTCAGATTGACTCTTTAGTTACTGCGTTCTTTGAATTATATAAATACTTCCAGTATCTTTTATAGACATTATTGATCTAGTAGCTGAGACTATCTTTAAAGATTATTGTTTGATCAATTCCTAGTAGACTCAGTAGCTCTGATTTACTGTTTAAATACAGGATTTAAGTTAGATTTTCTTCTTACTGGAGAGTCAAAATGAAAAAAAGGTCCCAGTTTTTAACCAGCAAAATTCCTTTGAATGTGGGGTCACGAAATCGTGTAATTTTAATAGTTGTTGAACTATAATGAACTTGTTTGTCTTACTACTTTACCTATGTAGTACTGAAAGCACAGGAAAATTTATAGTGGTCCATCTATCCTTTCCCAAGCAGTGGATATCATCACATAAAAAATGCCTTCTAGTACAAAAGTTGAGAAAAGTGCATATTCAGAGCACTTTTTTTTCTACTCTTCAGTCTGCACTCTGCATCCTTGTCATGGAATTTTCCAGAACTGGGCAACAATACAAGTAATTAAAGCACAGATCATATGAACAGATGCTTTAAAATGAAATATATACATTAACAGTATGTGATTTGCATATGAATATGTTGTTTCCTAATAATTTTACATTTATATTAATTGCTTACACTCTGTAATAGTAAAGACCTTATCACTTCTTCCTGGTAACTTATTTAACATCTGAATCTTGCCCACAATTTTTGGGCACGATTTTATTAATCTTTGGTCAATTATTTTGGGACAGGTGGCCAAGAAGAGATAAAAAGAGCTATTCTGTTTAGATCGTTAAGAAGTACATAACAGCAATTAAGATAATGGTATAATTTTATTTATTAGCTTTCAGTGGTATTAAAAACATAGAAACTGCTTTTAGTTCAGAATAAAATAATTTTCGTTCCCATGAGGAAAAAAACCCCTCTTCTTTGCAAGGTCATTATACTGCATATACTTGGAGAGAGCACACCACAGTAGAGATGGAGTGTAAGTGGAATTTGGGAATTGTGATTAGTAGCTCTACTCCTTGCCTCCTCAGTGCCCCTGGATAATTGTTTAATATTTCGTGGTATGGCTTCCTCAGTGGTAGAATGAGACAGGAATACCTACCTCCCTAGGGTGTTCTGACATATGATTAATTGCCTGAGCAGTAAGAGAAAAGTGCTATAGATGTGCTGAGCAGAAGAACCAATAGAAACCAGACATTTAACTTTAAAATGAGAACAGTGAGGATTATTTTCTTCTAGTAAGCCTTCAAACTTCTCTCTCCATGAAAAGATGGGTGGAGACAAAGTATTAAGCAATGGTTGGAAACTTTGCCCTACACAAGCTGATGACTGAAGTTCAACTAACATTAGCAAAGCCAGGCTTTCACCCCATAAATTCACACAGAAGACAGCTGCTCTTTTCTTGTGCTATAACTGGAGAAGCATTACGTTAGACAAAAGTCAGGAACAAGTTTTGTCTTTGTTTTTTTAAGGCGAACATCTACTTCTTCTTTTTTTGCTCTTCTCCTCTTTTGCTTGTCTGCAAAGCCTGAAACACACACAGGATGTTCTGCCTGTGTATCAATGTATTTAACAATTTTGTGAGAATAGCTGAAGTGGCTATCCTTCAAACCACAAATGGCACCTTTCTTATTTGAAATATGGAATCTTGTCAGAAGACAAAAATGTTTTCAAAACACAGGCTCAAACCCACTATGCTTACTTGTACCATGCTAAACCCCACTTATTTCACTAAACCTACTGCTTATATAGTATATATGGTTTCAAAACTAGAAATATTAGGAAAACCTTGTGATTTAATAACCTATTTTCTGAAATTAGCTGCAACTGTTCTAAAAAACTATTGTCCCTATGTTTGACAGCCCCTTCTCTTCAGGAGGGCTAAAAAATTAGACTGCATGGGTACTCCAAATATGCTTTAGTATTGTGAGCTGCCCTGGCTTAAACTGGTAGTGGAGAATCACAGAAATCCTACAGCTGATTTAGCACTGGAGTAGATGAGGAGTGCTCATCCACTCTGCCAGCTCTCCCTGGGGGTAAAGTAATGGGAGCAAGAGGAGCAGTGGCTACTGGAGAAGATTTCTTAAAAAGCTTCAGCCACTGTTGCAGTGAACATCTGCCTCAGACAGGGAAGGAGCAGCATCAGAGCACACAGGTAGTAGTCGAGAAAGTGCAACAGGAGACAGACTGGTATCAATGCTGCTGTGAGGAGAGTGTGAATGTGACAGTGTGGAGAGAGTTTTATCTTTCTCTTATTTTCAGTAAATTATTTTTCTATCATTTTACAGTGAACATGAAACGTGCAGTGTTATACTGTGTCTGGAATTACATACATAGCCAACAATACATGCACATCACTATTACAGGACTTCTGTCTTGGATTCTCCACTCTACGGTTCCCATAGTGAAAGGCAGTGAAATTGCCATTTGAAATACTACATAAGAAAGTTTTGCATGATTTACTTATTCTTATTCTGTCATAGAAAATGATTTATAATTCAGGAGTCATAGAGGAAGCACAACAAGTCGCTATAAATTAAAAGCACTCTCTTTTCTCATGCTACATGTGGACTTTTTTCAGCGTTGTAGCAGAATAACTGAAGTACAAAAGTTTCAGGATATACAGTCAGTTAAAAGAATGTGACAGATTTAAATATGGAACTTTCTAAAGAATTATAGCCTAATTAAAACACTGATTTGACAAAACAGCAATAACTTCAGTATCATCCCCACAGTAGCTGTCATAGCCAATTCAAAATGTGCTCCTTTTCCTGCAGAACTTCAAAATCATGCTCTTATGAAAATCATAAATCTCTTCTAAGGGAATGAATACTATTTGGGAGACAGCTAAGGTGATTCCTTCAGTAAAAGAATTGATTAAATTTTGCAGAAAATCAAGGAACTGCTTTTGACAGTTCATTCCATCCCACAGAGTAGGAACTGGATCTCTGATACTCTAGTAAGTATAGGAATGACTGAAATAGAAGATTAAAAGAGGGCAATTTATTTGGTATATCTTCTGTCCATATGCAGTAGAAGTCTTCAATGACTCCTGTTTCTGGTGAAAGAAAAACAGCACTGTACAGGAAGACTCAGGATCACTTCTGAGTTCCAGGGCTGGGTGCCTGCCTGTTCCATACCCAGGGAATGACCAGATGCCTCTATCGGCCCAGAATAAAGGTGGTCATGCAGGCTGAAACAAGGACAGCAGGGACAGAAGCATGGCACACATAGCAAGGTTGTTAGCCTGGACAGCTGGAGAGGCACCAGGACTCAGGTGCTATAGCAATATTGGCACACAGTGCATACAAATAGGAATGATTTGCAGAGTGAAACAGCTGATGCTGAGGACCTGATATTCACACTATATGGCTTTCAGAGACTTTCCATTTCAGACAGGCCCTAGTTTGAGCCTCTGAACTGAATTCTCACAAACAGTGGGAAAGTGTCTTCTGGTTTATTTTCGAACAAGAAGTCCTGTACTTTGAGCCCACTCAGTGCTGTGAAAAGAAGACCAATAAATGGAGACAACTGGAAAATCTGATTCATAACAGCACTCCTGATCCTATGCTAGTGGAGACGCACAGGGCATGTGCTAACTTGCCTGTCAGGTGCTCTGTAGAGGCACAGCAGAAAAACTCCACCACATTGGCACAATCTGTGTCCTGTTGCCTCTGAGATGTCTAATCAACGCTAAGATGCTCCAAGACTTAGAAACCAAAGAAAGTTTTCTTTGGTATGTTGCCAATGATATTTTCTACCAGATACAAAATACATGTGCTGAGATGATATAAATGCACAATCAGTGCACATTAGTAAGGCTTTATAATTAATGTTAGCAATGATCTTCACAGTCACAAGCTGTGTGAAGTCAAACACTAATGAGAAGAATCAACCTGTCTTTTACATCCGCGTTATCTATCACTACCTTATTTGAGAATCTGATTTCCTACATTTTAAGACTAGGCTAGAAAAAAGAAAATAGGGTAAAGAACCCATTAGCACCCTGAACATAATGAATATTAGGACCAATGACCTACAACACCAAAGTTAACAATAAAAATGAGAAAGAACTTGGACTTGAGAGAGCTGAACAAAGCTCTTATCTTTGCCTTCAGAGCAATTGCTAAGAATTGCTGCTTTTTCAAAATATACAAATATTACTCTGTATACACTGTAGTATGGCTCCATCTGGCTTTATCACTGTCATAGATTAATCAATAGACAATTTATTTCACACTAGGATGGTAGTTACTTGAGTTCCTCCATGAAATAAACATGCTTATGTCTTGTAATGAAGCATGAGAATTTGTGGCTCCTAAATAACATCTGTTCAATCAACCTATTTATCAGAATTCCTGATGTTTGAACCCTCCATACATTCTTTCTTCCTCAAATTTCATCACTATATATTTATTTTTACTTTTACTTTATTTGTTCAGCAGAAACAATCATTGTTATTAACCCCCCCCCAAATTACTATATAATACACTCCTCAGTACAAACACAAAATTAAAAAATAAGCAAGATAATAAAAAAGTAGTGGAACATTACTGTACATTTTTAGATGTTGGTCCTATAAGGAATTTGTTTATAAAGTGCTGTCTGTGTAGAGCACTACTTAGTAAACTAACTGTTATCACAACTGCAAAGCTTTCATACTGAGCGATTAGCAGGGAATTATTTGTGAAGTAGTTAAATCATTGTGGCAACATGTTACAACTTAAATGATACTTTGCGTTAAAAGGAATTACACGAAAAAGTTAATGTTCTTCAATTTTAATTGAAGACGAAGTTATTTTAAAACCAAGTATCAGTTGCTTACAGGTAAGCAAGCCCTTAACGCTGGAGTACAATATGCACTACAAAATGTAGTAGTTAGAGAAAATGTACACATATGAAAATTTTTGGTGAAGACAGGACACTCCTTGCCTCAATGGCAGCACATGCAGTAATCAGCCTTGCAAGCTTTTCCTGTGTAGTAGCAGGAGTGTGAGTGGAGTTCACTTATGTCTTCCCTTTTTGTGTCGGTGACAAGGTATAGATTAACCTTCCTAACTCTTGCCTAATGCCTTTAGCAGATAGTGTTATCCTAATTTAATTGTGGTGCTTTAGGAAGTTACAGATTTTAAGCCTCCCCTTTAACCTTCTACCTAATGTTTCTGCTTTTCTGGTAGTAACAACAGAAGTCCAAGCGTACTGATCTCTCAGATACTGCCGTTCATGACCTAGCATCAAAAACATAAATCACCATCATTTCCAGGTAATACACAAGGCAGTATATGCACCAGGCTGTGAACCATAGCATCTGAGAACAGGCACACTCCTTCTTTCCTTCATCTTTGCTATGGCAGTTTCAACCTTTTGAAGTGGAGGCAGGAGCTGCTTCTTCAACCTTCTGCAGCAGAAACCGGCAAAGCTTGTCTACTAGAGTCCCCAGCCTCGGGAATAACTAAGACAGAAATAGTAGCTGATAACTAAAGCCTTGAGTGCTCTGAACAGTGCAAGGGAGAAAAAGGATTCGGATAAAACAACAGTGAGGCAGGTCATATATAATTAATATAGCTTATAACGTACCGGATGCACCTTGCTAGCAAGTCCTACTATCTCTGTTATCTTTCTAAAGTGGCCTGACACAGCATAAGAAGCACAACACTTCTACTAAGAATGCTGGTTCCTCTAAAAACCAGGGAAAAGGAGGAAGAAATGAGAACATGACAGTTTACGAAAGGTATTTCGTTTATAGTGGTCCTGTCCAATGAAGGTGCTTTTTGGACTCGGGCATGACATTACAAATGGGCAGGAAGATTCTCAGTTACCGAATTTTTAGTTGTCCATTTTATTCCAAAGGATTTATATCATTAAAACTTTAAATAAATGCTTTCAATAGATACCTCCTCAGATGACAACAGTGCCAGAAGGGAAACCACAATATTATTAAACTGCAATGAGAGCAATGGATATAAACTTCTTGTTCATAAGTTAATCCAATTTCATGCCTCTTGTTTTAAAACATAAGCATCATTATCAAGTTAAAATGACATTGCCACCTTAGTTTAGACTGCTAGATTTAAATTTGCATCTGCAAATATCAAGACCTTCAGTGACCTAAGTATCACATGTTTAGTGAGTGTGATTAGAGGGGAGGATGCTTTACGTTTTTGAAATCTGTACAGTATTTCAAATGATTAACGTTTTAAAGTTCCTGCTAAAGATTTCTTTATCACTCACATGAAGAAGCTTGTAAGGGCTATGTCCACAAGATATTTTCAGGCATATGTCCTAAATTTATCTTCCTCAACCCAGAACAACAATCTTCAAAATTCTCTAGCAGTAGCTGTATAATCCTGACCCTAGAAAAAAATTGTACGAATCTCATAATTCCTTAGTAGTGCATTTCCAGGTGCCCAGAGGCTGCTTCAGGGAATGCTTTAAAGTGTCTCTACTTTGATCCTCTGAGAGACTGGGTGGCAAGCATATCAAATCACAATAGAGTTGTGCTGCATAAGGGGTTTCTGTGCTCTGAGTTTTCATTCACAGAACATTCCTAAGTCATGGGAAATAGTGGGATTCTACGTACATCCCTCTCAGCTGACTTTGCTATTGTCTTGGGATGTTCCTTGGTTGGAGCGGACCAAATTCCCAGGAACCTTCCCATCAGAAACTGAAAAAGGAGTCAAGGCAGTTAAGCTGTGGATTTTACAATGGTGAATAGTATGCAAGAATTCATCCTGCCCAGCCTCAGAAAAATGACTTGGGCCCTTTCTTGTTTAGCACTTCCATCTTATCAAAAGAAAGATGGTTTCCTGAGAACAACATGGTTCAGGTGGGCTTTTCTCTGAAACACCCCCATGATCTTTGCAACCCTACTGTGAACAATCCCTAAATGCGCAAATCTTGAGAACTTCTGAGGAAACAGCGCCCCCAGAAAGACTTCTCCACAAGCTCTTGTAAAAGGAACTTAGAAGAACCCATAAGACAAAAAAACATCTGATACTTCTCAGGCATCCAGATAGAAAGAAAATTATAGCAGGCAGCTCATATAGGGATACTGTGGTGCTGTAAATTACTTAACAAAATACAGAAAGCTCTGTTTTGTACTTTAAAAAAAATTATGTAAGCATGAAATAGCATTGTTATTTGGTCAAAGCTACTTCAGGAAAATGAATAAAAGAAAACCTTCTCAGGATTGAGAACTGTGCTCTCTAACGATAAGTTGGAAGCAAGAGGATGCACGGCAGAAAATGAAGAAATGCCAAGCTATTCAATTTTTGATAATTCAGATACTGTTGTTGGAAAGGATAAGGGTGAAAAGTCATTACACAAAACATCTAAAAGACAACAAGAAGACACCAGTTGTACATTCATGTGCCCTTTGTGTGTGGTGTTATTCAGACATATATTCTGAATTACAGATTTTGCCAGAAAGAGTGCTAAAGCCGTGTTGTGGAAGGTAAAACAAGGTGTGAAACTGAAATGGGGTGAAAGAAAGACTGTGTTGATTACTGTAGCTGAAAAATGGATAGCTGATTTCATACAGTGGGATGGGTTCACAAGACTCACAAAGAATTGCAAAACATCCTGAAATTCTCCCGGAAACAGAGAATTACGGTAAAAGCTATATGAGGATGAGAAGGGTTGGCACCAGGCTGCCTATTAGCTAGGTGGGAGGCACTGAAAAAGTCAGATACAGAGAGAGCATCAGCATATGTACCAAGAATTCAGAAAGTGAGGAAGTAAAGCATATATTCTACAGCTCTGTATATTCAGATTACCTTCTCAGATAAATGACAGTAACTTTGGGATAAAGAAAGCTCATTTACAGATTGCCAGAGCACAGAACTAGCAAATTTATTAGTTTGCTGATAAGTGAACCAACAGAAGCACAAAAACTCACATGTAAATGTATCCGATTTCAGAAAGTAGCAAAATTGCAACCTGGAATATTATTCAATTTTAAAGTTTATTCCGGGTTATTGCTAACACTATTCTAGACCTTTGTATTCAAATGGCAGCTCAGAAAATAGTTTAGGCATAACAGAAAGTCCACACTTATCAACCATACATTTAAAGAAGTCTAGTAAAGCAAACCCAGGCATTTTGAGTTTGTTACAGCTGCTAAATGAGAAAAAAAAAAAAAAGGCTTCATGCAGAGCATAAATTTAGTCATCATTCCAGTCTCTGAACACTTTGTAAGCCTTAGCTAATTAGTCCATTCAAAACCCCTGCTGCGAAAACAAGTAATATTCTTCTAGTTTTACAAACGAGGGATTGGAGGAAGAGTGACATTAAAAGCCTTGCCCAAACACACAAGATTCAGTGTGGGGGTGTCTAGTTAAAAGTTAAACAGTGGGCAATTCTTACTGAGCTCAGACTGTGCAACCTTAGCAATGCATTTGAGAGAAGTGGTAGACAGGGGATCTGTAAAGGGGAGGAAAGGCTTTTCACTGCAGGTATAAAAAAGTACGTACAAAAAGGAAACAAAGCAAAGCGTAACTGAATCCACATTCATAAAGCTAAGATGTTATTGTTACTACTTCTTTAACACTGAAAATGTACTTCAATGAACACTGTATTACCCAACTGTATTGTGAGTACTGGTTATACAAAACATTAAGTTATTTCTAATTATATAAAGCAATCATTTTGACAATGTCTCAGCAGTGTCTTGTGATTTCTGTACAAAGGAAACTGCAACTTTGCATTACAGTGACATTTGCTTCACAGCTGCATGAATAAAATTATTTCTTTCAAGCAGCAATCCTTATATAACGCTTTACTACAACTTTTACTCCAGCAGCTCTGATTTTCACAATGCTCTGAAAGTCACCATGTAAACTTGTGATACTTTATTATTAGTAGTAAATCAAGCATAACATCTCTGCTGAATATACTAGTCTTTAATCTGACAATAGTCAGCTTTCCCCTCTTATTTCAGTGAAAATGTCAAACTAAAGTTTACTGTGCCATGATCTGATGGTACAATGCACTGAAAAATATTGATAGGAAAAGATGTACTAGATTCTATTGTCACTAATATCAAAAAACAGACCTAGAAAATGGACTATACACATCAGAGCAACGTTTTCTTTTCCTCTCTTGCCCTCGATTCCCATGAAATGGAACTATTCCAGCTCAGACACAGACTAAGTAGGGAGATGCAAAGAACACAGCACTCCCTCCACTCATAGTGCTGTGTGTAGCACAAGATATTCCTTTATCTTGGTGCATCGGAGGTTCCCATGGTAGTACAGCACCTTTTCCTTCCACTTTGATTAAATTTGTATTTCAAACTTGCTGGCTGAAGTGATGCATATGACAGTAGCAGATGCATAGTATTGTTGGCACATCAAGCAGACTGAAAATTAACACTGAAATATATTCAGGTACTAATCAGAAACTTCAGTGTTGCTGTTAAACTGATCTGTGACTGTGATTAATTTGCTTTGTAATTTTGACTGAAATTGATTGGACTGTGAGAATGAAGACCTTAAGTTAAGTCCACTGTAGGAGAGGATCTGGCTCGAGATCATCTTAGGAACCTGAATGCCCACAAGTCCACGGGACCTGATGAAATCCATCTGCAGGTCCTGAAGGAGCTGGCAAATGAAGTTGCTAAGCCACTGTCCATCATATTTGAAAAATCATGGCACTCAGGTGAAGTTCCTCATGACTGGAAAAAGGGAAATATAACCCCCATTTTCAAGAAGGGGAAAATGGAAGACCCAGGCAACTACAGACCAGTCAGTCTCACCTCTGTGCCTGGCAGGATCATGGGGCAGAATCTCCTGGAAACCATGCTAAAGCACATGAAAACCAACAAGGTGGTTGGTGCCAGCCAACATGGCTCTTGATTGACTCTTCATCATGGGCTGTAGTGATAGGACAAGGGGCAGTGAGTTCAAACTTAAACAGGGGAAGTTCAGGTTAGATATAAGGAACAAGTTCTTTACTGTGAGGGTGGTGAGGCACTGGAATGGGTTGCCCAAAGAAGTGGTGAATGCTCCATCCATGGCAGTGTTCAAGGCCAGGTTGGACAGAGCCTTGGGTGACACGGTCTAGTGCAAGGTGACCCTCCCTGTGGCAGGAGGGTTAGAACTAGATGATCTTAAGGTCCTTTACAACCAAAACCATTCTATAATTCTATGATCTGTCCACTTTTTCGGTCCTACTTCAGTAAGTCAAAACTCACTCACCCTAAAGATACACAAATCCATTTTGCTTGGTCTTTGTAAAAGCAAAGAAAGAAGGACAAGTATGAGGAAGTAATTTCTGAGTTGTAGTGACAGATTTTTTTCTTTTGATTTCACACTTTTCCTGAAGATAGAATAGACCTTACCGTAGCAGTCATAAGCCTCTTCACTTGTTCCGTGACCATAATCATAATATTCAGGCACACTGTAACAGATTCAGATAGACAAGTCACTATTATTATAGGTAACCAACTCAAAACAAAAACAGAGCACAGAAATGAAATGTGTTTTAACACTTTTACATGATAGCATAGAGCAGCTAGTTTCAGGTTAATGAGAATTTAAAAAACACGAAGAAAATGTATCAGTGACAATAACAGCTATTGTAGAGCACATCACATTTCTTATCGAGCATAAAACATATTTGGCCCTACAGAATTAAACCTAGAAGATGTCACAAACACTGACAGAAATTTGATTTGAAAAAATTAGGTCTGAAAAAAACCCACCCACTTTAATATTCACTATTGCTAAACTGCCAAAGAGGTGTTAATCTCATCTACCCGCAATTCCAAACATTTATGCAGGATCAAACTCAGCGTAGTTTGTTTCCCCCAAAGCTGACTGTATTGTATTATTTGGAACCTTATCTTTACTGGAAACACCAACAGGTTTTCAGCTTTGCTTCTGAAGAAGCTGTATTTCCACTGCTTGTAGAGAGAAACCTGATTCTCCACAGCCTTCTTCCTTATGCAGTCACTCGACACCCATTGAATGTTTTATATAGTAATGAATAAAATGCATAATCAATAAAATGGATATTGAAAGTAGTGAGGGACAAGGAGTTGAAAATCAGACTTAATTATGTCCAACCCACTTTTTCACTGCTTTTTATTCCTGGCGCCGCAATAAAGAATATCTGCTTATCAACTTAAACTTTGTTGGTGAGTTCCTGGAGATTTCCCCGAATCAATTAACAAAAATTATGTATGGTCATATTAACATGTTATCAAAAGATTTCAGGTCATAGTTGCATCCTGATAATCAGCAATCCCAGCTACTACCTGGAGTGGACATCCCGAAAATTTGACCTCTAAGAACTAATGAAACAGAAATGTAATTATTCACATTTTTGCTTGACTGTTATTTACAGTTTGCATTGCGGTTTTGGTACCTGGTACCAGATTCAAGATCTGACTACTACTGTTACCAGATACCAGGTAGACATAACAAGAATCAGTCTCTGCTGAGAAAAACTTAAAACCTTCATGAACTCTACTCTATTTCTTTTGTCTGCAGTGGACCAAACAGGAAATATAACACTTTCCCTGTTGTCAATTTTTTGTTGTCACTTTTGCTTCTTTTTGCTTGGACACTGTGTGAGGTAAAACTCTTGCAAAATGAACAGAAGCAGGCAATCAGCTCAATATTGCATTATTTATAGCAGTATTGCTCAGGCAATTTTCCATATTGGATTGTCATTTACAAAATATTAGTTTACACTTGAAAGAGAAGCTTAGTTGACAGTGGATTGCAAGTAAAAACATTTCACAAA
Organism: Psittacula echo; assembly: GCF_963264785.1. Lineage (NCBI taxonomy): Eukaryota > Metazoa > Chordata > Aves > Psittaciformes > Psittacidae > Psittacula > Psittacula echo. Next base: position 81,577,883 of record NC_137738.1, on the reverse strand, counting down.
TGCAATAAACAACCAATCTGTAACAATTATTTTCTTAAACTAATTTTGACTTCTTTGCTCACAAACTGCCTGTAATCAGATTTTTACTTTCTCGAACTTAGAAGCTATCCACAACTATTCTCAGAATAATTTCTGAGAATAATTCATATGCTTATCTCACTTGAAAGCACTGATTGCACATATCTGGCAACTGACATTCAAGCTGTTTTGATTCAGGACACGTTATCCCCTGACTGGCTAGGCGCAGCTCTCATAGTCCGTTTTCAGCTACAAGTATTTGTGGTTGTTTTTTTTTTTTTTTTTTAACTGAAAATGCAACTGTAATCACTGTGCATTAATTTAGTAATTTAGCCAGAAGTAATTTATATGAGTGGATAGTACACTGATGTCAGTATCTCAGGCAGATGAAATTAATTTGCTGAAGCAGTTGCAGAAAGTGGACATACAAGTGACATGAATGAAAATGAAGTTAAAACTTCTAAAGATTTTTCCCAATACCAGCTCAGCTCTATAGGAAATAATCACTGCAGAGAATTGCCTTCCATGGTAATGGGAACCATCCAGTTGCTTGAAAATTAAGTATATGTGTATATGTGCATGTGGTTATGTATATATTAAATAAATTCATCCTCCTATGGAGGTACTGCAAGAAACAAACAGGAAGAACGCATCTTTTATTTGTTGATCATACTAAGCTTTCTGTACAATTTTGCAATGATTCTAGTAGCCAGTTAAATAAAAATTACAGGATTATGTAAGGTGAACTAAAGTGCTAGCAGCACCAGGGTTAAACCATGTATCTAGTCATATCTACAAAGCTTGTGGTTTACGATAAGGAAACTGCTTGTTCAGAGCAGACAGATGAGATACCAGCCATATCTGGCAGACAGCGCTATGAAAACCCTTGTGTAATACAACTCAAGCAGCAGCATTTTGGCATACTGCCTTCTCTGGTGGGTAGAGGAGGTGTTGGACTAGTGAGTGGAGTTACAGGAGAAGGAACCCCAGAACTCTCATCTGTCAGCAGATAAGATGCTAATATTTCTTCCTGATATATTTTACAAAACAAAGTAGCTGCATCCAAAGGTCAGCTTTAAAAGGAGTGCATCTGGCACCCAACCCAAAGGCCAGCAAGTTATCAACAGCTGTCCTACCTTCAGTCATCACAGAGCATGGCCGTGAGCTATTACCAGCAAAACATCAAGAAACATCAGCAAAACTCAAGACTTGCAAGAGCAGGTCAAAATTCATTTCTACATGATTGTTGTTGCACATTTTTTATTAGAGAAAAACACACAATTATACAAACAATAAGGATGTAAGATAAAAATCTTGAACAGTGAACATTCCAAACTGAAATACATTATCAACAGAATATGAGGTTCCAAATACACAAACAGTTATAAGAAACAAGCTGTATTGCAAGTGTAGAAAGGAAATGATTTGCTATACACTGCATAGTTGATGTCTGTGAGCAGAATACTTAACATATTTCTCAAAACACATAATTCATTGCATAATACATGATAGTGATCCAAGAGCTGCAACTTTATTTCCCTGAACAATACACATTTTTCATAGATTTCAGACAAAATGGTATTTAGTCTCTTGCCAACTCATACTAGAAACTGTTCGGAACAACACCTAAGTGAAGAAAATGTGTTTCTTAGTATGAAATACCTGATTTAAACTCACATTTTGTGAGTCAGACTGCTTATCCATTAGTGTGTTTTTTTAAACCTTTCTGAATATTCACCGTAATTTATCACATTAATTTTATTTGTAACCATTTTATTGTATTTTTTAGCAAAGTGAACAATGAATGATGTTTAATAAAAACAGGTTATAGAATATGGCTTCACATACATAAGGTCTTTTTTTAAATTACTGAATTACAGAGATGTAGCTTGTTCACATTATGCCCAACTGTGAAAGGAAACAATCAGCAAATGCATCCAGCATAAATAAAACTTGTTTATATAATTTTAAAGTTCTCAGGCTGTTCCTGGAAAATACAGTGATCATGAGCTCTAGAAACCTCAGTCTCTCTTGATAGTGCTAATTGGAAACAAGACACCATTATCTGTCATTAGCAGTCATTAGGTTCAAGCAACAAGAAGTGTAATTTACTGGAGTACACACACCCACCTGAAAGCAGGATGCAATACATTTTATAAAGCAGGTAAGATTAACTCATTAACAACTTCGCAGCTTTTACTTCCAAGTTTTCAAAGCACTGCACCATAACACCAGACTTCTGAAACATAAAGGTCTTGATGTGCCATGACTTACTTAGTAACCTTCTAAATGTACCTGTCATGGAAGAATTAATAATGTACATGTGACTGTGAATCTCAGAATTAATTATTTCTATATTTGAAATGGCTTGCAGTCTGAGAAGCCTGATGTAAATTTTCTCTACGTATATGATTTTTTTTGCAACAAAGATCTATGATTTTGTCCTCATTCTTATTATGTGGGCATGAAAATTAATAATAAATATACTGTTAATCTTCATAATCATAACCTAATTATGTTTAACTTTTGGTTTTGGTTAGCACTTTTGAACCTGTTCGTTTTAATGATTTGGGATCAAAATGTCCATAAACTTGTGATGTCTTCATGCAGATAAAGACAGTTAAAAAAAAAAAGAACAGGAAAAATGTTCCTTATTTGAGAGATTAGGGCCCCCTGAGGTGCCTTCCAACCTGAATTATCTGGTGTTCCTATTATATGAGAAAGACTCAAATACAGAGACTCTGCATCTAAACAGCAACCTTAAAAGCCGACATAGGCTTTCAACCTCTCATTAACTAGGGCTTTTCCAAACTGACATCAGCTAAGCAAAAAGGAAGCCCAGTTTGACTGTGTCAACACCATGGGAAACCACACAGCTTACTATCCAAAAGGTTGTAGAGAATGGTGCTTTAAGGGAGTTTAAGCAGAGAGCTGCAAACAAAAGACTTAAGATTGAAGCCATAAAACTGTGACTCTTTGGTCAACAAGTCACCTCCATGAAGGGTGATGTTCACCACTCAGAGATCAATGGCTTTAGGCACAGGAAATCACAACACTAATGAACAGACTGCATTAGCCTTTGCTCAATCTCTTTCTGCACCTGCAGGAAGCTGCTGGCAAGAAACCCTGGGTTAGCAACATTTCCATCTGGTTCCCTGGCTGCTCTTACAACTTCTGTGACATAAGGCAGCAGAATTTTGCAAGAACTGAAGAATTTGAGTACTTCTTGTTCCATCATGGTTTCTTTTTGAGGGGGTTTGCTCTTCCTTTTTCTCTTTTTGTCTTTGCTTTTACTTGCTGAGAGAAGCATCTAACTTTTTATTCTCTTAACTGTGGAGCACAAAATGTGGTTACAGACATACAATGGGCCCACTAAAGCCAAAGCTGAAATGTACAAGAAAGGGTTCATCTGCTTTAAATACTACTAACATGTGAATCCATATAGCTGAAGTGTTCTGTAGTCTATGAAAAGATCCTAAGAAAAGAAAGATCCTAAGAAACTGGAAGCCTTTTATTTAGACCTGTTGACCTACATCTAACTGATTTTTTTTTAATTTTTTTTTTTTTTTTTTTCTGTTAAGGACATTATTGTACCTTATTTTTTCTTTCTTAATAGTTGTACTTTTTAGCTGTGAGAGTATATTCCAGAATATGACAAGATATTTTATTAGGAAATGTTTGGGAAGAGCTAGTCAATTTAGAAAAGAGGCTTTTGGTCAACCTTGGAGTTGTAACTCAGCTATTACAAGAAGCCAGTCAGTCTTCTTTTGTGAAATACTCAATTGGTCCAAACTAGAGATTCAGCTCTTGCCAGTGAAGTTCCGTGGTTCAGAGTCATAAACAGTTGAAAAACTTCCAATCTAGCCTTTGAAGAAGTAAAACTATTGAGTCTTCCCTCTCTGTGTTCATAGAATAGTTAGGGTTGCAAAGGACCTTAAGATTTTCTAGTTCCAACCCCCCTGCCATGGGCAAGGACACCTCACCCTAGACCACGTTGCCCAAGTCTCTGTCCAGCCTGGCCTTGAACACTGCCAGGGATGGTGCATTCACCACTTCTTTGGGCAACCCATTCCAGTGCCTCATCGCCCTCACAGTAAAGAACTTCTTCCTTATATCTAACCTGAACTTCCCCTATTTAAGTTTGAACCCATTCCCCCTTGTCCTATCACTACAGTCCCTGACGAAGAGTCCCTCTCCACCATCCCTATACCCCCCTTCAGATACTGGAAGACTGCTATGAGGTCTCCACGCAGCCTACTCTTCTCCAGGCTAAACAGCCCCAACTTTCTCAGCCTGTCTTCATACGGGAGGTGCTCCAGTCCCCTGATCATCCTCGTGGCCCTCCTCTGGACTTGCTCCAACAACATGAGAGTGGCAGTCAACAACACTCAACAACATGAGAGTGAACCAATATTATATTTTAGGATTGGTGCTCTTTGAAGAGGGATTCATGGCCTTTGTTTGCTTGCAGTCAGCATCTGTACTTCAGACAAATACAGATAAACGAAACTATAGTACTCCTTATAGATATATTCCTGTCTGGTTTAGCTTCAGGTAACAGATTCTTGAGCTGAACTAACATGCAGGATAATTCACAAGGATCCTTAGAGGTGGGATTTAGTATTAGTAGACAAATGTCATTCTTTTACACCTCCTTAAATGTGTCATTTAAGGTCTTGGTCTCCTATCTCCCCTTATTTTTCTCTTTCTGTATATAATTTCTGTCGAGTAATCCCTGGAGTTTACAACTTTCAACATCAACAGTTGATACAATCAAATACTACGCTAACATGATCCTGTCTAATTCTACTGCATTTGTTTTATGTAAGACTGCATTTGTTATGCTTCTCCCTCCTACACAAGGGAAGGAGCCAGCAGGATTTAACACATAGTTGGGCATGAAACAAAAGCTATTTACACGAAGCATTACACTTCTTGGAAGATAGGTGAGCCAGATTTGCATTCACATGTATTGCAATATGTGCAATTTTTATAAAATAATATTTCATAATATTTCATAGTGGAAATGTGTGAATGAAGAAATAACCCTCCAAGGAATCTGAAACTTACACTGGAACATCTCTATTTAACAGAGGATTATATCCATAGGAAAGATTAGAAGTCTTTTGAATAAAGGAACTTCTTGTAGGATTCAGACTTAATTTGTAAATATAGTTCCTTACTGAACAAATCTTTAGAACTAATGGAATAATACGGTTAACAGTTTAGTGAATAACATTTCCCTTTTTCTGAAAGCTCAAGTTTGAGTGTATCCAGTATTTTTGACAAGAATGTCTCCATTACAATACTCCCTGGATTTATTCAGTAGCTTACAACATGCCCGAAGTTAAACTAGACCTCATCTGCCTCAAGCATTTTTCTATGTTTGATTTAATGCTACTACAAATCTGAATTAAAATTTAAAAAAAAAATGAAGCCTGTAGAGTTATACAAGCAAAGGAGTGGAGAGACATCACAGTTGCAAGATGGCTTTGGGTTCTGAACTTTTTGCAAAATCTTAAATAGAGACCAATCTGCCATTTATTTGCAAAAACCACAAACACACCGGCATTTCTGTTAAAATATTCTCCATGCCACTGTACTTTTCTCATAAACACAGAACTATGACTCAGTATTTCAGAATATAATACAAAATGTCTGCAGGCACAGTATTTGCAAAGAGAATGATGCAGAATCTTAGGAATCCTATCCAGTTTTACAGGAAAACTTTTCTCTACTTCAAAGTAATGACATTTGATTCCATTTTGCTCATTGAATCAAATAAATGAGAAGTGGCATTTGAAAACAGTTTCTGATGATGAATGTGATAAGTGGATTGCTGTGAAGATACATAAAATGTCATATTCTAGGCTTCCTGGCTTGATTGATTTCAACAGGTTGGAAATAAAATACAAGAAAATCTTTATTTATGAACAGGTGGATATAAGCACAAAGCCAAAATGAAATATGACAAAGTATAAATACAATGCATACTGGTTAAAAAGTGAGAGAATGCATCGTAAGGAAAATAAAAATGAGTATCCCTTTTACTAGGAACCAGTGCAACCACTATACCTGTTGCAGCTTGGATTATATTTATATGTCTATATATTTTACTATATAGTAATATTTTGACAGTGAGAGAAATGAGTAAATCTCTGATCGTATCACCAAAAGATTTAACCATGTGAAAATCTACTAAATAAATTCATAGTCCTGTCTAGCCATGATTTGAAACTAAGGACGAAACAGAACTATGGACATAATAGAACTTCATTGAACTATGGACAATCCTCTCCACAACTAGTCTGAAGGAACTACAAAGCAAGTAGTCAAAACCAGTGGGACTGACTGATTAAATAAAGGTATCTGATCACTGCTTTAATAATTTATTCCACTTATTCCACATTCAAGATCACTGACCTCTCTCAGTGTTTTCCTTCTGAATGCACCAGAACATGTGAATCTGAGAAATGCTGTGTCCTAAAGCTCCTGAGCAAGACATCAAGCAAGAGAATATGTCTTTGTCTTTAAGACTGTTCAGAAATATTGAATACCTCGTTCCTTGGTATTCAACTCAATAGACAATTAACTTATTATTACTGACCATTTATGATATCTTTTCCTTGGAAATCCCCCCACAGCATTATAGCTGGGGATTCAACTGGAGTGAGGGTAGATATCTGGACACCTCAGGGAATACTGAACTACACTACAAGTGGTAAATACAAACACACTAGAGACACTGGCAGACTTACCAGAAGTCTGCCAGGCTTCTTCCCTCTTCTCAAATGTTTATTAGCAGGTAAGGAAACTAACAGCTGTCATTTGAAGACTTGAATCCAGAAACATGGAGAACTTACCTGCTGTACAGCAGTCATCTGCTATCGGCAGTGGTTTTCTCAATTAACTGTTCTAATTATATTTTCTAGAAGTCTTCAAATGAAGTTATTCTTCAAAAAAATTATCAAAAAAGGTTCTGCACATGATGGAATATAAGAGTAATTTCTGTTATACAGGTAGAAGCTTTTCAGGAATTTTGACTCCAAGATCTTTGAACAATGGATAAGCTTTTCAGTTGTACAACGGCAGTGTAGTAAAGTGCTGATCAGCTACTTGGATTTCTAGACTTTACAGTGATGCTAATGAATTAATGCTGTTACATTACTTACAAGGACAAAGGCTGGCTCTAAACTGGGTGGCTTCTAAACAAGTATCATATCAGTAAAAGCTATGAGCAATCAGAATGCTGCTGCTTTCTATCCCCTAGATTCACAGTATCAGGTTTTATAACAGTTCATTCTTGCATAATCTTGGAAGGCTTATTTACTCTTCTCATGACTTCAGATGTCAGTGAGAAGACTTACAAAACAGATTTTGTACTGTAAGTTGCACTATTGTTGTATGCACTCTGGAACTGCTGTAACAAGGCTACATCAATACTTGAAACTCCTCAGTCTCTTGAAAATTTTCTATCTATGTTGTTTTTTTTTCCCTAATGAAATTTCCCCCTTTTCAGCACAAGTAAGGAGACACTCCAGGCCAGAAAGTTCATCCAGTGCTGCATTTATTGTACTATGAGATGTATTATAGTCTTCAGTTTGTGTTCATTTGTGTATGTAGATGAAAATGCTACACATGAAAAATAATGATCTGATATCTTTATTATGAGATCATCCTGAAGGAATGGACTAGAATTATTTACTATAATTTAACACAGCATAAAAAGTATGAAAGTCAGTATCCTATTCCAATAAGAATACATTTACTTTTTTAGTCCTTGAAATATCAGATTTACTTTAATTGTTCATAAAAGGATTTCTATCAGTCATAAAGATCCCACGAATCAAAATGGAGTTTGACAATGGGATTACTGTCTTTTTATTTGTAACAAAACAGTTTCCTTAGTCCAATTAGATTATGCTGTGTTGTTATCCTGAAGTAAACCTAGTCATGCACGAACAAAAAAAGGGAAAAGGTAACAGAAAATAGAGCTAGAAGGGACTTAAAATGTCACCTAGGTCCTTACATGTAAGTGTAAGCACACAAAATAATTTTATATGAATCTTTACTGAAAATTGTCTAATGTGGTTTTAAAAGCTACCAAGCACCCTAGCCCTGTGTTACCATACTTCACTCCCTTCTAATATTAATACTAATTTCCTGTTACTGAAACACAGGCCATGACTTTTTGCTGAATCCAAAAGCAGCTTGGAGAGAATAGTCCCCTAGGTAGGGTCCATCAAAGAACCAGAAAGAACTATGTACTGCTGTCTTCATAAGTGTATTAGTCTGAAAGCATTACTTTTCTAACAGCACTGTGAAGAACTGATCTTTGGAAACAGATGTACATGCAAGGTCTTGGTATCTGGAGGTCACATAAGGGTAACCAAGATGAACTGTAGCTCAGGCAAATATAGGCTGCTGATGTAAATAATGCCTGGAGATTCAACTGGATAAAACATTCTTTGCTTTATTCCTAAATCATTTTGCAGCATGTCTCTGCACTGAAATGATTATACCACAATCCAATGAACTGGGTTTGTGTGACAAGATTTTGGTAGCAGAAGGGGTACAGGGGTAGCTTCGGTGGGAAGCTGCAAGAAGCTTCCCCCATGTCCAATAGAGCCAATGCCAGTCAGCTCCAAGATGGACCTGCTCTGGTGAAGGTTGAGCCCTTCAGTGATGGTGGTACTGTGTCTGAGAAAACATGTTTAAGAAGGGGTAAAGCCCCCCTGGCAATAGCAATTGCAGCCAGGAGAGAGGAATGAGAATATGTGAAACAGCTCTGCAGACACCAAGGTCAATGCAGAGGGATGGGCAGGAGGTGCTCCAAGTGCCAGAGAAGAAATTCCCCTGTAGCCCATGGTGCAGCCCATGGTGAGGCAGGCTGTCCCATGCAGCGCATGGAGGTCCATGGTGGAGCAGATCTCCACCTGCAGCCCAGGGAGGACCCCATACCAGAGCAGGGGGATGCTCAAAGGAGGCTGTGACCCTGTGGGAAGTCAGCACTGGAGCAGGTTTGCTGGCAGGACCTGCGATCCCGTGGGGGACACACACTGGAGCAGGAACCCCATGGGAAAGACTTGGGTTAGAAAAGTTAGTGGGGAGGAGTGCGAGCAGGAAGGAGTGGCAGAAACAACATGTGATGAACTGACCACAACCCTCATTCCTGCACTGCTGGGAGAGGGGGAACAGGCAGAGAAAAACCAGGAGTAAAGAGAAGCCTGGGAAGAAGGGAGGGTTGGGGGAAAGTGTTTTTAAGGTTTGGTTTTATTTCTCATTATCCTACTCTGATTTGATTGTAATAAATTAATTTCCCCAAGTTAAGCCTGTTTTGCCCATGACGATAATTGTTGAGTGATCTCTCCCTGTCCTTATCTCAACCCATGAGCCTTTCATTCTATTTTCTCTCCCTTGTTCAGCTGAGGAGGGCAGTGATAAAGTGGCTTTGGTGGACTCCTGGTGTCCAGCCAGGGTCAACCCACCACAGCCACATAAGTGATATGTGCTGAACTGTTGTCCATGTTACATTGCTGTGTATCAGATTAGAAATAAATGATTCCTAAATGCCCTGTACTAGGAACCCACACTGCAGAAAAAGGAGCCGTAAACACAAACTGTACAGTGGATAGCACGAACTTAAGAATAAACAAGAATAACGAGGGAAAAAAAGTTTATTTGAAAGGCAGTAACTTGCTGTACATTCAATCTCAATGGTTGAATATGCTCTTGAAATTTTCAATGGGCTGAGTCATTACAAGAATGTGAATCAGAATTTGAGAGCCTATTACAGGTTGAATTGATGGGTGCTGCTATGAACATACAGTTACTGAAATACTACTACATTGATATGGTCATGGCAACTATCTGTCATAGCAGGAAGGTGAACATAGGCAGCATATATGCCCTGAAACTTGCTCATTATATTTTTGTTCCTAGCATTGAGAAACAGGAGCCCAATGCGACTTTGCATATGACAGCATAGCTATAGGTATAAACCACAGATAATTGTATCTTTTGAATTAAAGATAATCCAGTTAGATGAAAGCCATGCCAGTCAACATGAAATTCTCTGATACTGCATCTTTCCTTTCTCTCTTCTTCAGTCCTGCAAGATAATTTCATTTTGGCAGTTACTTAGCACAATGTGTGTAAGTCTTCAGATCATTTAAAAACTGCATTTAAGACATATTAATGCCATTTAGGTTCTGTACTACCACTAACTACTTAAAGAGGAAGAGATGACATGACCTATAATATGTATTTCTGCATTAGAAACAGAAGTTTGCTTGTTTGCTTAGCAGATGCAGGATGGGTTTGCAGTGTGTTTGACAAACTAGAAAGAAGTCATTGTCCTAAAGCGATTGGCATATCAGCATGGAATGTGTGTCCAGAGGACTGTTGCTTATAGTATTACATAAAATATTTGTAAGATTAAGAGTAAATATCTCGCCAAGAATCGCTTCAAGACACTAAAATTGGATCACTGTCATTAGCGAGGCTGAGTCCAGGCAGGCAAGAGAAATGCCCTTTACCTATGTCATCTTGCAGTCACAGCATAGATGACAATATGCAATGAGAAGGCCTGTGTCGCTGTGGGATGGCATATGTAACAGTAATATTTTGTACTATTTTCATCTATCTTTTATCACTGAATTATTTATTCATCTTGTCAGTATGTTACAGGTTTTCTGATATTTGCAAGTCAATTTCCAGCCTACGATGGGAGTTACAGACTCTCCTTTCTTTAGTAAGCACCCACTCAGCAACTCATTTTGCAGCTGAACCATGTTTTTAACAAAAGCCAGACTGAAAAAAGACAGAACAAGTGAACCAACCAGAGCCCTGAAAGCCATTGCCAATATACCAACTACCTGTTCACAAAAACCAGAACTGAATGTTTCTGCCAGGTAGTGTGGAACAAGGAAATTATATCAAACCCAAATTTTAAGCTTTAACAGACAATCATTGACTTTCTTTTGCTTTTCCCTGTTGGGCACCATTGTTTATACTACATATGGTTGTACAGGTTATGCACTACTGGATTAAATAGAACATACTCCTCCTGGTTTGTTCTGTGATAGGGCAGTCAACCCCAGATTTCCTTAGCATTTCTTGGATATGAGATATGGTACATTTGAAATGAAACTGCTGGTGCTGGCAGAGACACAGAAGTCAGTGGAGATGACTACAGATGTGACAGCAGAGCTAAAGATGGCTTTGCTGGCCATCATGATTTTCAGCTGATTCACCAGCAACTGAATCACTTCCACAAAATTATTCTGTTGGTCTTGGCTGAGGAGTTTGTCCACAATTTGCATGCGGTACAGTCTAATCCCCTACCAAACTCTGAGTAACCAAAGAGGCAGATCTTGCAGATTCTCTTGCAAAACTTTTCATCTTTTTCTCCCGGTGATCTAGTGTTATCAGTCCATGAATCCTGGACAGTGGTGATGGTTCAATGGACTTAGAAGCTCCTGCTAAGAAAATCAAAAAGTGTATTATATTTGGAAAACTAATAGGATTCTCCTACATCTTCTGTGTTACAGTGAGTTGAAAATCGATATTTATGTTATTTTTGAGTTTTATGAACTTGCTTGTTGCCCTGTAAAAAACATATCTATTTCTTGAAATGAATATCTGGGTGGGAATGGAAAGGAAGAACGGTTGCCACCACACGTTCCAACATGGTTTGAAGGTAAGAAGCCATTGAGAGTATCAGTGTGCTTGAACTGCTAAGAATCATCAAAAAATGGACAAGTAGCAAACCTTTATAGGCCAGCACAGGAATGACATTTACCTTAGCAATGGAAATTGGACAGCATCTGACAGAATAGCTCGCAGATGAGGGCTGAGTCTAGATAAACAACTGTGCAGTAATAGTAATTTTGTTTAATGACAATTTTGTTAGTCAACCAGAATATACTCCTTACAAGTTTTTAAGTACCAAGTGGAAAAAAAGGGAGTGGAAAATGTAAGTAGATATTAACTGGTTGTTGAGATGTGATGCTGCTGTTCAAAAACATCAGGTGAATTTTTTCCCTTACCTCCCTTCTGCATCTCACCATTGACACCTGTGAACAGGAATGGTGAGGAACATAGATGGCAATCAAGTTCAGAAGGGGATTTTTACTTCTGAATAGCATGTCTAGGATCTGTATTTTTAAACAAAGTTGTCAGACTAGAGTTTCAGGAGGTAAATCTAGCTGGCAGAACAGATTTGAGTGTTCTTTTCCTGATTTCCAAGTGTCCAGAAAGTAGTATATAAACTTTACAACTGCTAAGTATCTCCTGGTGTGTCTGGGCTGGCAGATGTGCTTATCACTGAAAGCCATCATTGCACTATATGGAAGGGAGAGGAAAAAGAGTTTTCATTGAGAAATCTGCACTGCAACATTGCCCATGGGAAGTATGTCAGATCTGATGTCTTCCCTCACCCGTTGAAATGGTGTTTCCTTGTTCTCTTTGGCATTGGGCAAAGCTTTTATTCAGATTACTTTAAAAACTGTATTTTGATATCAGCATGAACAAATTTCTAAAATTAGCAAATTTCTAAAATAAGCAAAGTTCTAAAATTTTTATTGTCCTTGCTAACGCTGCATTTTTTTCATGGAATCTTATAAAAAATGGTTATAGACACGGTTGGGAAGGGTAGACAGTTATCCATTTAAATCTTTGTCTTCAGGTTCTACCGTATGTTCTGGGATAGGAAGATGAGGAAGAAAAAAGGTGGCTTCAGGATACAACTTCTGTTAGTTAAAGCAAGATGGACCTCATCAGTATAGACTGTATTTGTCATAGCCCATAATTTTCTTCTTCCTAAGTCTCTCCAAACATAATAAGGTACAGGTGGCACTTACCGTAGCAAGGGTCCTGATGTTCTCTTTCTTCAGGTTGCTTATTGGGTCCATTTTGAAGTGCTCTTGAAGTGTCTCTGAGTTCATTCAGCCATGCAGACTTACTGTGGGTTTCATTCCAGTCTCATCCCAAGACTCCACCATGGTCTCTTCCACAAATGACTCCATGACCCTATTTTCAGCCTAAAAAGCAGACTGCTGCCATGAAGGACAGAGCTGTCTGTTTGCAAGGATGGCATTGGTAGAGTCTATTAGAGAAGGACCTATACAAAATGTATTTCTGGGCCTGCAACACTGTCCCTGACTTTTAGCACAAATCTTAGGTAATTGTGCATGAAAGTACAGCATTTATCTTTACTTGCATCTGGATGGTCTTGGGGCTTGGTATATTTGGTGCTACTGCTACTAAATCATAATCTTATGTTTTAGCACAGTGGTGTATGTCAATAGTATGCTTATCTTCTCTGCTGTTGGCAGAGACTAAATAATAAAGTTTAAATCAGACTTCTTAGACAATGAAGGACTTAAGGAATATATATGGGCAGAAAGCCTCTAGTGAGGAAATGTGAAGCAGATATTATGCCTGGAAGACTAAGGTATAGGTAAACAGATGTAGTGGTGGCAGGCTGCCCAAACACTATCTTCACTCTATCCACTGGGTGAGTAGGAGAACAAGGCACAACTCACTATGTGCTCTGCTTCAAAGTGCCTTGAATTCAGCTTGCATTCAGGCCACCCATGCCATTCCATTCCATCCCATCTCATCCCATCTGTTTGTGCCCTCACCCCAACAGTCTTCTATTTGAAGCAATGCAGAAAGCAAGGTTTGCTCAATATGCATGGTGAAACAGTCAGACAGTAGTTTAACTTCTCTAACGATTTCCAAATTTATGCCTTTACAAGCCACGAAAAGTTAGTGGAAACTCTGCTCTTACTGTGAACAGAAATCTTGGTGCCCTGTATTGAGCCACTAACTACATTTTTTTCTCATCTGCTTTAGAATTACAGTCAATCCCTGCAGAGGGCAGTAATGATATTTTTCTCACTGAGCACAGACATAGTCTGCAAGTTTTTGTTATTTATTTTTCCCTGTAAATCACACACTGGGTAAGATGAGTAAGTACTCTGAAGCAATACTAATCATCGTTGGGTGTGCACATGCTATGTCCTACTCATATGACTGGAGTATACTAATAACCAAGATCTGAGATGATCTAGATGTATGTACCTTCTTGATGAGCCAAATATTTTGGTCATGCAGTTTCATTTGTTGTATTATTTTGGCTCAGTAGGGAGGCACTTCTGTGAAACTAAATGGCCAACAAAGAACAGAAATCCAAATCGCATATCTAATGGTCCATTTGTTCTTTAAATCTTTGAAATGAGAAGTCCATTGTTCCAAAAGTGCCTTCTTTGAAATCAATAGTCTACTTGTGGCATTCAGCATCACTCAACATGGATGACTGTGTTGTGCCATATATAACAAAAGGGAATCTTTTAGTTGCGGATTTTAAAAAGATTAGATATTGTGGATGTTAGTAGAAAATGTATCTGATTACTAAACTTAACAGCTGTTTAATTCACAAAATTATGTGACTAAGTTTTGGTTTTTGAGTCAGATTATTACTGCCAGTTCTAGCCGGATTACAATACACTGAAACTTGATATATTTGTCATTTAGTTGCCTGGGACATCAACTTGCAAAGAAATTACAGGTTAATTCAGATGATATAAAGCAATGTCATAGGAAAGAGATTTCCAACTAATTATTATTTTTACACTGGAAGCAATATCTCCTGTGACAATTCATGACTGTAGCAAAAGATGAACTGAATTCTTTTCAAAAAAGTTGGAGTACATTTGACAACAAGAATATCTACCTACACAATGGCATGATGGGTGCAACTAGTAATGTATAATTACTTAAAAGTGTTGTTAGAGTACACTTGATAGGGTTCACATTTGGGTGTGACAAATACTTTTAAATATACTTCACTGGTTATAAAAATACTTATGAAGTATTTTCTTTTTCAGCTCAAGTACCATTCACTACAGCAGCTCAGGAGCTGATCGCAATTCTGACAGGCATTTTCATCAGTATAGCATTCAACAGAGAAGATGGTTAAACAAAAAGCAAGCTAAGGTCTTCCAGTCTTTGGAGTGCAGAACCCTCCATTTACACATTGCTTCCTTGCCCTGTGAGAATCACACTAACTCAGTTAAAATCTGTGCCTTGTTAAGATTTAATTTGCCCCTCCACAATCTTACATGTACTCTTAGCAACCCATAAGAGCATTTTCTGAATAATTGGCTGGAGCACCCTTTTATCCTTCAGTTTAACTGTGAAAAAGATGTCAATCCATATTCATAAACATGGACCAACTGTCGAATTAATGTATGAGTGTGTGATGTACGAGTAGATAAAAACCAATCATTTCTGTTGCCTCATTTTAGTGACACAAATCACAAGAGATATGAATGCAATTTTCCCTGTTATCACACAGAATAAGGACATAAATTTCCAAACTTATCAATCCTGAGAATTGCTGAGAAAGTAACTGGCTGAAAACAGGAACTCTGAGCCTTAACTTTAGTCATGCAGTTTCCTTCTATAGTTTGCCTTGATGGTGAATGACAACTGCTGGCAAGTATTTACCATCATAATTATTTGAGTTTTTTATTTCCTTCTGGTTTTGCCTAAAATATTGTAAAAGCCATAAATATCAGATGGCCTTGACAACTTCACACTAGCGAAAGCAAAAAAATTGTAGAAACAAGTTCAGAATGACATCAGATCAGGAAATGATGTAACGACCTGCTTTAGAAAAAATACACTTCATGTGTACAAATTTAAAAGCATAGCTATTTGTATTTTTGCTTCATTTGAATGATTGTGCATATAAACTGATTGCCATTATTACTTTTGACAGATTTTTAAAGTACTGAGATTTTGTAGAATTAAATGTGGAAAATAAAACTGGAAATTTACATGAAATGCTAAGAGGAAAGAAAATGTACTTTGAAAAATTCGTGCAAAAGTACAAATACTTACCTTTGTGTTTGGGTGGCATAACTGTTATCATATGCCTCATAGCTTGGTTCATCATATTCACCCCCATATCCATCATCATATCCCTAAGGGAAAAACAGAATGCCACAGCTTAGAAGAGAGATAAATCAAAGCATATTATCAACTTGCAGAAGTAATTTGTGTCAACATATACATACTATGTTTGCCCCATATTATGTAAAACATGCAGCCTACTGATGAGAATTGTGATTTGTGAAAAACAACATGTACATTGCAAGGGTAAAAAAAAAATCCATTATTCATTTAAGAACTTGGCTTATTCATTGATAAACTGTGGTGTCCAAACCACAGTGCTTCAGTGGGATCTATGTAGAATACTGATGAATGATAATAAAAACAATGATTTCCTATTTTTTATAAAAATGATTTGATAAATACCTATAGATGAAACGCAAAAATGGCAGGAAAAATACATTGACTATACAACATTATTAAGAATATTATTGTGATAGGATCATAATATTCAATGTATTTAACACTCCTCCAACCTGTGAGAAAAATATTTGTGCATGTTTGCGAAGGAAGAAATGAGCTATGATTTTTTATAAATAAGTTACAGTAAGCACTTTTTCCTTCACTGAGCATCCCACTCCCTTTAAAGGCATGCTTTTCTGTGACAAGTTAATAAAGACTTTTAATGCAGATTTATCCCATCTTACTCGGCTCCTAACTGAAGGGCTCAGACAAATGCTCTGTCTGCTTAAGCTAGAGACACACAAGTAACTTCAGAAGGTAGTTCAGCTCATCTAATGCCTGAATCTTCTACTGAGGGTGCAGTGGGCAATTATGATCCATTGTAGCTGCCTCTGAACCAGGGAGTGCTCAGGAAACAGAAAATAAAAAAACTATTTAATCCAGTGGATGACTTTTGATATGCTTTTTTCGTAGAACAGAGTAGGCAGGAAATGCTGCATGGTAACACTTTTTTCTCTCTAAATTTTGGGAGCCAGTATTTTTAGTTAAATAGAAACCAAACGTTTTGTAGTCCCAATAAAAATTTCCTATTATAGGAAGTGCCAAAGGAAATAGGGGGCTTAAAAATCTTTGTTAAATTACAACAGAAGGCAATTTTTTTTTTTTTTTTTTTACTCGCACCCTATGTAAAGTTTAGCTAGCTTGGGCTAGAAGGGACAGCATGAGGCAGCTCCAAAATAACAGCAGTCCAATAACAATTACTCTGGTACAATATCATAATCACACAAAGTACAGCGTCAGTTTGTTACTGTTAATTAAAATCTGTAATGGTATTGAACTAAATTTCACTGGTACACCTGATTTAAGTAAAACATACAAAGGAGGATATATTCAGTTATGTCTCATCAGGTCAAGCACATTAAATATACTTCTTCTTATGGTCTCCTACCCAGCAGTGAGGGTGAGTGTGAATTCCAGGTGGGAGTTTTCACCCCTGAGGGGTGCTGCATGGCCTAAAAGAAGGACAGGACTTTGGATGGTGACTACTTCTTAGGCATTCACATCAGCTTGCAGTAAGGGAAAGCTTTTCCTGAGGAGGAGGGAGAGTCCTGTTTTGGGGAATGGCCTTTCCCAGAATTTGAAGTGTACACAAACCTCATCTTCCATTGTAGGTGGAAGTGCATCAGTTTGACTTGCCTTCATTAATATAAACTCAGAGCAAAAAGTACAGTTAAACACCTATCCCTGCAGACTACAGCAGTATATTTAACATCATATAGCTAAATACACAGTCTTGCTTCTGGGGACAGGATAAGAGAAACAATGAAGCACAGGAGATAGACGTTAAGTCACATTGATCAGTATGCTACCAGGTGGGATCCTGCTATTGTGAAGATGAGGGTGATGCAAATTCTTGTACAAAGCTGAATAGCTAGAGGAAAGACATTTCAGCATGCTTACCCACTGTATGAGATAACAGGAAGGGCAACAATTGCAAATTAGTTTTCTCAGTTTCTTGATGCCTGAGGTGGATTAATGTTCAGCACCAGCAGGGCAGAGAACACTTGTTAATATCTGACATTTCTGTGGGTTCATGTTACAGATTTTAACAGCCTCCCTGAAGGCTCAGAGCGGGTCAATACAGTGCAAATGGTTCAAGTGGAATGGTTGGAAAACAGAGTAAAAAAGCATAATGTATCTATAATAAAGAAAAAAATATTTTCTGGATTATGTTCTCTTATTTGTGTCCACCTGTATCAGAATTATCTTCTAATAATATAGGTGAATTATTTCTGTAAAGTACATACTAGCCTTTTTTGTTTTTTTTTTGACATCCTTGTCCCAAAGAAGCCTTTAGGCATCTAGGATTGAGGTCCAAAACAGCTCCTTTCACATCCTTGAAGTGCCTCAAACTTGTGAAGTACTTTTCTTCTCTTTAACCTTCAGCTCCCAAGAACCTAAAACTTTAATGTTTGTAAGTATTTCTTCCATGCACATTTTGAGAGATGAAACACTCAGGTGTTGTGTAGATCCTGTTAAGATCCAGAAGCTACAAATTTGAGGATATTCAAATTCACATATTCTACACTCTGTGTGTGGTGAGGAGAGTGCTCCCAACAGCAATTCTGTATAAATCCAGAGACCATAACCCAGGATGCCCTCTCCAAATGCATTGCAATCTTCTAGTTCGCAATAGAGTCAGACTCCTTCATGCACTCTATAGGTCTGTTAGTTCTTACACAAATCACTACTGCTACCACCAACAATACTAATGATAAAGGAAATAACAAGGGAAGAGAATACAACACCTCAAGACCTGTCGACCAATACCTCGCCCCCCACTCTGCAAGTGAGCTAGCCCTTCTGGGTAACTCTCAGTTATCTCCTGGGCATGACATGCTGTGGTACGGAAATACCCCTTTGGCTAGTTTGGGTCAGGTGTCCTGTCTCTGCTTCCTCCCGGCTTCCCCTCCCCCACAGCAGAGCATGAGACTCAGAAAGTCCTTGGTCAGGGTAAACATTCTGACCAGCAACTGCAAACATCGGCTTTATCAGTGCTGTTCTCAGGCCGAAAGTCAAAAACACAGCACTGCACCAGCTACTAAGGAGAAAAAAGTGACTGCTACTGCTGAACCCAGGACAACAATCTAAGTTACTAGTGCTATATCACCACTTCACTGAAGGAAAAAGGGTTGATTACCCACGCTGTCAGTGTTCTGAATGTGACTTTTTTCTTCTGTAATTTCTACAATTGCATTTACTTCACCAGAAATTTTCACATGTATGTGTTTAACAGACCATCCACCTGTAAGCTGTAATTCCTTTTAATTGACATCTGTGCTTTTCAAGCAGAAATCTCAGGTAAAGTGACTTTGGGTGTGATCTGATCAATATCTGCCACTGGAGAATCCATCTCCACTCTCATCAGACTATTAGAACACTTGTATACAAAGTTGATAGGGTCAAGCCACCTGGTTTCAGTGAAAGGAAAGAAAGCCCTTCCCTAAATCACAATTCTTTGAAGAGGTCAATGAGAGCACAGACAGGCAGGACCTCAGGAAAAATAGGTTCCTCTGAACCTTTGAAGTTACTGATGAGGTTTAATTTTCAAGGCTACCCAAGGGACTGAGCTTGGTTGCCTGGGAAGACTTTTCCTGTGTGAGGAGACTTTTTACCCATGGTAGCTGCCACCACTCAGAAGAAAAATCTTACCGGAATGAACTGAAGAATATGAAACAAGAGGAATTACTAGAAACAGTCAAAGGCAAACTGATAGCCATTTCTAGGGTAGGATTTTATGCTGGGGTATTTTTATCTCAGGTATTTCTAATTAAAATATCTTTCTGAAACATAAGAAGAAGACCTCTTTACTTTGTGTCAGGGAAAAGGAAAGTGAGTCTTTCAATGACTAGGATTTGCTCTGGCCTTACAATGTTACATCCTTAACCAAAGATAAAGGAACAGAAATACACATCTGGAGCTGCAGCAAGGCTAACAATGTTTATAAAAAATTCTGGATGACTTTGGGGGGGCTTGGTATATTTTAGAATTAAAAATAATAAATAATAAAAAAGGAAAATATTAAAATACAGCTAAATTCAAGAAAAAAAATTGAAAATGAACCTATTTAAGTATCATAGCAGCCTTCCACTATCAGAAGGGGGCCTACAAGGATGCTGGGGAGGGACTCTTCATTAGGGACTATAGTGATAGGACAAGGGGTAAGGGGTTCAAACTTAAACAGGGGAAGTTTAGATTGGATATAAGGAAGAAGTTCTTTACTGTTAGGGTGGTGAGGCACTGGAATCGGTTGCCCAGGGAAGTGGTAAATGCACCATCCCTGGCAATGTTCAAGGCCAGGCTGGACAGAACCTTGAGTGATGTGGTCTAGTGTGAGGCATCCCTGCTCATGGCAGGGGCGTTGAAACTAGTTGATGGTCCTTTCCAACCCAAACCATTCTGTAATTCTATGATTTACTAGTCTTTGCCTACAATGTGAACATAGGCAAAACTCTATGAAGAATCTCAAAATACCACATAAAATTAGCATTGGGAACACTGACTTCAGGAGCAAATACACACTACTCTACCACTGATAAAAAAAATTGTGGTCAGGGAAAAAAAGGATGTAGAAAAATAAAAGGGACATAATTGGAAAAAAAGCTTATATTCTACTACCTGAGAAAAAGTTAAGTATCAATTTGATTTAATGCCCAGGGTACCATTGAGAAAGATTTATTTCTTTAGATTTACTCAAATCCTCTCCAAGTTTCAGATGCTGAAACAAATATGAGATATACAAACAAAATAAGTATCATCAATAACAAGGGTATCATAATCTAATGCAAACTGATCTCTTCAAACATGAATTTCCTACTTAATGTTAAAATCCTATTTCACACACTAACAGCCCACACTCAAATGCACTAAGTTTAAATCACCTCTTCTCTGAATAGCCTTAGAAAATAGGATTTTCACAGCATGCTCTGAAAAATGGTAGGTTTCCACTCTGGGAAACCTAGGATGAAATAATTCTAATAGTTCTAATGAAAAGTCACAATATTTTATGTGTGTCTTGGTGATACTTGATAAAATACTTTATAAGGAAGTAAAAACTATTTTTTATATATATGAGATATCCCAGCTCCTTCTAAAGTGTCAAACTGCAAGATATCTAGACTTTTTATTTAAAAAAAAAGCAAGACACAAACAACAATAAGTCATAGTAAATTGAGTTATGCAAACCTATTTGGCAAAGTACAAGAAAAATGTCTGCAGCCAGAGAACCAGGGCAACCTTTCTCATTAGCTACACCCCGCTGTACACGAAAATTAGTACTATACCTCAGAGAAGGTGAGGGTATAAAAATCCACCTCTATCTGCAACTCTAAGTAAACCCAGTTGTTTCCCAGTAAAAGGAGTCTTTGTATAGTTTCCATTATTTCCTTTTCCTTGGTTCTATAAATCGCTCTCTTTTCTGTTGTGACTTGTCCACATCTATATTTTCTCATACATCCATATCACTTTAGTTTAGAAGGCTAAAAGCCAGTTACCTCCCACTAACCTAGCGGGAGATTCCCATAAGAATCACAGGGTAGAAATAAAACATTTTTAGAGCGTAAAGCATCCCACATACTTTTGATACCTATTTGAGAATAAGCTGAATTGCTCTCCAAATGAGAACTTTCTTTCCAGTGTACTATAAAGAGAACCTAGGACAGATGTATTAAATTTAGATAACTAACCTTTAGGTACGTAAGTTAGTTCATAGCTTGAAGGAATTTAATTTATTGCTCAGAGAAAGCTGAGCTTGTAAAAATCAGTGCTGCTATGCTTAATTTTGAAGCAACCTAAGACCCAGAATGCAATCAGATCCCTGTGAATGACACGTGGGGAGGGGTGGGATTGTCAGAATAGCATCTCAAACAGATGGCATTCTCTTCAGGCATCTCAGGTTAGATAGTGTCGAATGTGACTGATTACACACCTGTAACTCAGGAATTGCTAATGACTATTGAATTTAAGTCACACTTCTTTTGCTGTATATGAGACACTGGAGAGAAAATAGAGAAACACATCTAGGAAGCATTCTCTTCCCAGATGCATGACTTGGCTAGCCATACTGCCTGTTTAGCTTAATTAAGATTTTCCTGAAGAGATGACTAAATCATGTCACAGAAAAATGGCTTTTTTAACCAAAGCTAAACCAGATCATAGCTATTATACTTGGACCTGTACTGCTGTCACTTCTTTCTCTACTTGTTCCTTTTAAAAAAACGTGGCAGACAGTGCCATCACAGTGTGTTCACAGTGATCCATGAGGGCTGAGCTGTTTGAGCCTCTCTGAAGTGCTGCCAGGGGTAGGATTTGCCTTCCATCACTCCTGAGTTTGGTGCTAAGTCCTCAGGTCATTCTAAGGTGGGGCAGCTCTGAGTGGGTGTAGAGGAACACATCTCTATATATGCAATTCACTCAAATAGCAATTTCCCTTTACCAACTATAAAGAGGACTAAAAAATGTAATTACTTTAGATTTGGATTATGCAAAGTTGCAAACCTGCAGTTGGAGTAGATGAATCTCACTGAAGTACCTGGGAAGTTAGTCTGTTGCTAAGCAAGGATTCCCACAATCATAATTCATGCTTAGAAACTGAAATCCTGACTAAATTATTCCATTGGTATGTATGCCCGCTATTATATCTGGCCTTGGGTTCTTCAGGTATACCTCCAGGGTCAGAAAGAAAGAGAAACTAGATATTATCAATTTGTTTAAGATGTTCATCCCCTGCATTAGTGAGATCTACCAAGCACTTTGAAGATGAACTGAAAGAGAACTAAAGTGGCACTATATCAATCAAAGTGATAAATAATAGTAATAATAAGAAAAATAACATTGAAATTAAAATGGGAATACTAATCAGTTGAAAAATCAGAGCATTATGTTATGGACTTCATAAATGCAATATATAAACTAAAGTCTACAATGTCGAGACAACCCCATGTAGATGTGCTTGCTAAAGGCAATGAAGTAATCTTAACAAATTCAACATCTTAATGAAATCATTATTCTTCACCTACTAGCAATGGGAACACCTTAATAACTGAATAGTAAGCCAGAAGTGAACAAGTTTTATATCCTCATGGGAATATGATTGAAATTTCAGTATAATCACAGCCACTGAAATTATGCAGATTCAAAGCAGAGAACATAAATGAGCTATTCATGTCCTCATATTTCAACAGATTAAAAGCAAACCTTGAACAATTAGGGTAGTAAGAATGAGTCAAACTAAACAAGTTTACTACCCAGAAGTCCTAAAATTGATTGTATGCAGAATAAAAATAGGGCACAGGCCACAGAAGCAAGTAGCTGTGCAGTGCCAAAGCAGTGGCAGAAAACAGAATCTCAGATACTTCAAGAAATTGCTGAGTACTCTTCTAAATGTAGGCTTAGGTTTCCCCCACTCCTCTCCTTACCCCCTCCCGTAATTTTCAAACTAAATATAAAATGAATAAATAACACTTAAAATACATTTTGGTGCACTGAAAATCAGAATGGAATTAATATGTAAAAGAAAATCTAATAGAAATGAGACTTTTCTTACTCCTTCCATATTTGCAAGACTGTGGCCTACAGCATAATTTGCCACGGCAATTATTATATTACAAAATTCATCTAACATCTTTATTTCTTCAAATCCTTCTGTTAGCCCTCCTATGCTCCTGAAGTCACATTAACACTTCTAACTCATGTATCAAAACTCTGTATTATCAGCAGCTGCTTACATCTATTTAACACGTTGCATTTTCCCTGGCCTCTAACCTTGCAACCATCAACACTGAAATAATTTCTTCTCCCATTTTACTTTTTTTTTTTTTTTCTCCATATTGCCTCTTCTTATGGAATAGCATCCCAACCTCAATGTCAATCCTTTACTCAGTTCCCATTGTGCAGGAATGTCTCACAAAAACATCTCTTTCTTCCAATATCAATAAAATAACTTATTTTGGTAATAAGCAACAACTGCAGGTGAAAAATAATCCAAGGTAACTCCTTTGTGTATCTGCATTAAACTGCATTTTTTCACATCTGTGATTCCAACATCCCTGAAGAAAGGAATTTTTAATTGTCATCTTTACTGATGACTCGTACTGTTTTACTCAGTACTTGAGGATAATATATTGCAGTAGCATGTGATATACTATATGTGATACATTGTCACCAGCAAGTTGCACTGGTGACAATATATTACATAAACGACACTTAAATGAAAGATTTACTTTTCACATGAACTGAAATTAATAGAGTTGAAAGCAGCCTTCGGCTGCCAAGGGAGGATGGGCTGTAATAAACCTGCTGTTGGTTTTAATCTCTACCATATCTATTATTTGTCCTTCCAACATTTCAAGCAAAGCAGATGGTTAAATCCTTGTGCATCCTGATGCTCCCCTAGCTGTACAATCAATAGATGGAGCAGACATAAAATCTATCTATGGAGCAATAAGATTTCTTGAATCATTGATACAGAAATCAGTATAAGTATCTACCAAGCACTGACAATTCTTCTGTCTGCATTTAGCAAGTTATCGATAGTTGAAAGCATTTCACAACAGTTTGACTTGCTAGTCACAATGCCTTAAAAGTAAACCATTTAAATCTTAAATAAGCTTTATTCTAACGTAGCAAATGAAATTTCCAGGTCTTGAATGGTTGAGAATTCCACGGAGTTCTCCTTTTTATTTCCCAACCTGTGAAAACTGTACTACAGGATCCATCTCAGAGCTTGTAAATGTGCAAGTAAATGCTGAGGTAAAAGCAAAGAGCAGAAATGCTTTGACAAGTGCTTTACAGGACCCTGACTTGTGTTGAATTTTAAATCAAACTTCACTCTGGTATATTATTAATGATGGAAATAGGCAGATTAAATACAACTTGACCAAATGCAAGATAATGCACACTCACAAATACATCCTCAAATTCTATGAACTGTCCATGCCTTTGAATTTACAGAATTCCCTCAGGAAAAGACTTGGAGTCATGATTAACAGCTAGGAGATCTGTCCACTTCTCCTGCAGCATTAAATAAAAAAGCTCTACAAAAATAGCCTTATGTTTTCTATTGCAAGAAAGCAAAATACATAGGTTAATTCTCTGTGCAATCCCATTGTTTTTGATCTGTTTTTATCCTCTATTACATATATTTAACAGTTAATTCCATTACTTACTAATACATGATAGTAAAAAAACCTTCACAGTGGAATTAGAGACAAAATAGTTTAAAGTGCTCAAAATAACACAGCAAATATTTATTTATCCTGAGTATATATGAGAGTTTAGGCTCATTAATTAATGAGCTCATATATATATTAAACATTAATGTTGGAATCTTTATATCCTAATCTTTGTCAGACACCCTCCACCTTTTCCAAAATTACATCTCTTGCTGAATCAAATTCCAGCTGCCCTAGATTGTTACAAAGGTAGTTTATCACATATTTCCTAGAATCTAATTTCATAGAAAAAAAATTCTGAAAATAAATTCAGACAATAAATTTTAAATTGTCTTGCTTCTATAATTCATGCATTTTCCATTATTTTTATTCATTGCACAAATATTTTAACTCTTATATTCATTTTTCTTACTTATAGAAGACCGTAAGGCAGTACTTAGAAGACATAGCAATAGCAATTCTTATTTGTCATTGTTTTAAGCCATACAGCTACGTAGTATTTCACCATGATACCTTTGATTTGCCAAGTTGCAACCTGAACAGTGTGTGTCATCAATTTATGTATTTGAACTGACCAAACTTTATTTAATTTAAACTTAAATTTTGAAGAGCTGGAATAATTAAGCTTACTATGAAAAGCAGAAGTAGATTTTAAATTATGAACTATGAGGAAACTAAAACTTCAGTTGATAACAGTCGCAGCACTGATGATGAACTGTTTTTCTGCTTATGACAATGATTAAACTTGTTATACAAGTGCTGCTTACAGTGAATGCGGCAATGTTTGCACTGCTTCTGTTAATCATGTTTGAACGAATTTGTTCCTGGGAATTCTTCTTGGTCCTATGCACTATAAAGGAATAAAAAAAAAAGTGCATACTCACAGCATCATCCTAACTGCAATATTTCATTTTCTAACAGATATTGGCAGATGAAGAAATACAGTTTAGCATGGTATATAAAATGGAATGTTTAGAGGTAATGCAAAATTTTCTTCTTGGTTTTAAGAGATACGCAAGAAGAATCAACTTAACTAGCACAATCTTGTACAGGAATTACTGCAGAAAGGCTAGGTATAATTGAAAGCAAACATGCAGAATGTGATGGGACTTCTCATTTGTGAATATAATAACTAGCAAAACAGTAAGAAGTGGTTAATACTTCTTGAAATACTTGTAAGTAGTCTTTAAATTGTTATTCCCTCAAGTTCAAGCATGCAATTAGAGAAATTAAGGATCAAAAAGAACAGATCATCGATTAGGAGTCCTTGTCAAATATGATTGCTCTTTTCAGCACATTTTCTAGTACTTTTTCTAATCAAATTGTAACATTGCAGTAGTAGGGATTCATTCCTCATTTCTCTTGGGAGACTGTGTGACAGCCTAATAGATCTTTGTGTCAGACACCTCTGCTAACTTCATCCCATATGACCAAATATATCTCACTCTACCAGTGAGAGGCATTCTCCCAACCCAGTAGTCTCAGATGTCTGTGTTCTATTCTTCCGTTTTATTTAAAAAAATAATTATAAAGATTCAAAGTTAAACGCAATCCTAACACAGACATATACTCCTCAGCAGATGGCACAGCAACAATCCAGAAGCCTCAAATCTGCACAGAAACCCTATATGGATCCTTTTCTTTTCCTTGGCTAAAGAAAACAGATATACCAGAAAAGATGTCCTGTTGTTTTTGACTGTAGTGGATCAAGAGTGTCAAATACTACGAGAAGCCCCCTAAAAGTGAAAGCCCTCTAACATAAGTGGCTCTCAGGTGCTGATAGATGACCTGCTTGAATTAAATACTTAAAAGTCTGATGAAATATTATTCCATTAAAAATCAACCAAGAAAGTCACAGGAAGTCCATACAGAACTCAGAATATGGCCTTCATAGCAAGATGCTCAGCTTACTCAGCAAGTTTTCATGCTGTGCACCAGATTGAATTTGCAGATTTTTAAGGTGATCGAAGTGATGCAAACATGGATCACAATAACAAAATCCATACTAAATACAGAATGAAAATCCTGTTATTATGTATGGCACATTCCTAGACTCTGGTGCAGCCTGACTGTCATACTGCAAACAGGGATGCATCATGATTCCAGATTGTGGCAAGACACATGAAGGAAGGAGGAGTAGTAAGAACAGTTTCCCTTATTGAATGCTACACTCTACCATGAACCATAATCATGTTGGTTTTGCTTAGTCTTCACCTGTCAACTATCATTCATGATAGATAATTCAGAAAATGGACCAGATATTTGATACATTAAATTAGTTAAGTGCATTAAAGACACAGAATCAGGTAAAATTGACATATCGAAAACACTATGTAGTATCTCTAAGTTAATTCTTCTAATGTTCGCAAATGGATAAAAAGATAGAAAAAGCATGAGAAAAGGTAAAAAAGGTCAACAGTCTGTTCATTAAGAGACTATTCATCTCAGAATAGTGATTCTGACCTTTTTTGACATAGCCTGTCAAAAAAAAAAACAAACCAAAAATGTTAAAAATATTGTTGGACTGCCAATCAGTCCAGTACTGATTTTTACTTACCATATAGAACTGGTAGTTCACGTCTAACAATACCTTTTCTATTCTAAATGCCCCAAGCGAGACACTGAAAGCAGAGCTCAGCAATCTTCTCAACCATGTCTAGGGCTGGATTCCCAAAGCTGTGCAGATCATCCTCTGCCACAACTGCTCCAGTCGCTGTGCTGTCTACTGATGGTGTCCAACAATGTAACTGAAAATGGATCTGGAGAATCTCAGTGTTTCTTTTAGTCCATCTCTTTAGCTTACAATTTAATTTTTACTAATATATCACAATTTTTTTCAACTATTTTAGTATATTCACCAATCTAACAAGATTTTGAATACAGGAACATTTTAACATGCACTGAACCACAGAAAGCATAGAATCAGCAAATCAATTAGGTTGGAAAAGACCTTTAAAATCATCAAGTCCAACTGTTTACCCAGGGCTGCCAAGTCTACCACTAAACCATGCCACTAAAGGCCTCACCTACATTGTTTTTAAACACTTCCAAGGATGGTGATTCTACCACATCCAGCCTGTTCCAATGCCTGACTACCCTTTCAGTGAAGAAATTTTTCCTAATATCCAGTCTACATTTCCCCTGATGCATCTTGAGGCCATTTCCTCTTGTCCTATCACTTGTTACTTGGGAGAAGAGACCAGCCACCTCTAGCATTACCATATCAACTTCACTGTTCTGTGCTACACTCACAAATGTTTTAGAAAAGGTGCCAAATAAGGATTTTTATGAGCTCCTATAAACCAACAGCAAAGTTTCTATCTGTCCACTGCAATTGTAATACCTGATACTGCTTTGCACTGTAGAAATACAGGTTTTTGAAATAAATGGGTTCTTGCGTCCTGGGTTCGGCTGTAACAGATATTTTTCTCCTTCTTTGTAGCTGGTGCACTGCTGCATTTTTGACTTTAGCTTGACAACAGTGCTGATGACACACTGATGTTTTTAGTTGTTGCTAAATAATGTTTACTCCTATCAAGGACTTTCCAGTCTCTCATGCTCTGCCAGGGAGGAGGGGCACAAGAAGCCGACACCTGACCCAAACTAGCCAAAGAGGTATTCCACAACACATCACATCATGCCCAGCATATAAACTGGGGGGAGTTACCTGGAAGGGCAGATCGCTGCTTGGGTAGGGATGGGTATATCAGTTGGTGGGTGGTGGGTGGGTGGTACTGTGCATCACTTGTGTTTATTGTTTTCTTTTCCCCTTTTATTTTTATATGGTCTCTCCTCATTATTTCCCTTGTCATTATTATTACTGGTGGTAGCAGTAAGTGGTTTGTGTTATACCTTAGTTACTGGACTGTTCTTATCTCAATCTGTGGGAGTTACATTCTTTTGATTCTCCTCCCCATCCCCCGGGGAGCAGGAAGAAAGGGTGGAGTGAGTGAGCGGCTGCGTGGTTCTGGCTTACCGGCTGGGCTTAAACCACAACAACACAGTTTATTAATGCATTAAGGAATATACACATAAATTCATATACATATCTATATATACACACTCAGGCACCTATCTTGTTCTTGGGTACCAGCAATATTTGCATCCCTTTTATTCAACTGCATTGTATACAATTGTAGACATTGTATACAAAACCATGTGTACATGTTTTTGAGGCTCACTAAAAAGGATGGAAGGCAGAACGTAACGGTCACTATAACTATAAATGTCGTGGTTTAAGCCCAGCCAGCAACCCAGAACCATGCAGCCGCCCGCTCACTCCCCCCCTTCCTCTCCCATTCCCGGAGGGATGGGGAGGAGAATCAAAAGAATGTAACTCCCACGGGTTGAGATAAGAACAGTCCAGTAACTAAGGTATAACACAAATCACTACTGCTACCACCAATAATAATAATGATAAGAGAAATAACAAGGGAAGAGAATACAACTGCTCACCACCCACTGACCAAAACCCAGCCCGCCTCGAGCAGTGATCTAGCCCTTCCAGGTAACTGCCCCCAGTTTATATAGTGGGCATGATGTGCTGTGCTATGGAATACCTCTTTGGCTAGTTTGGGTCAAGTGTCCTGTCTCTGCTTCCTCCTGGCTTCCCCTCCTCCCTGGCAGAGCATGAGACTCAGAAAAAAATGACTGCTACTGCTGAACCCAGGACACTAAAGTCTCTGGTGTGTTGTAATTTCTAATTCCTTTTTCAGAATTGTTTGCAAAAAGAAGCTTTACATCTTGACCTGCCTCTCAGGCCATATCCTCAGTTATATTTCCCTATATGCCATAAAATACTTTTAGTCTGTTTATTTCTATTAATGCAGCTTTCAGCTTTTCTTGTTTGTTTCTTTATATTTTACTTGTATACAGGGATATTTTCATGGTATGAAATAGAGTTAGCAACATCCCTTAATCAATTCCACTTCAGAAAGAGAAAGTAGGAATGGAATGAAAAGATGTAATTCCTTAGTTACTATGTCCTTTTAAACATTGTTTTGGCTCTTCATACACTCACCTTTACCTTTTTTTATGCTGTGATAATGCCTTGCCCTGAGTAAGATAAAAATCTATATGTTTCTCAGGTAATCTTTGTTTTAAAGAGCAACAATATTAAAAAGATTTTTTAAATGGAATTCTCTGAAATTTACATAAGGTGTCAGGCACCAAGCTAAAAATGCCACTACATCAGCTCTAGAAGTACTGAAGGAAGTTTTCATAGCTAAATAACAAAGTCAAAGAAGGTAAGTTGGCATCATCCGCTTAGAAAAGGAGAAGCATATGGATGCATTTTTCACTATCAGTTTAGAGACAAGGTCAGCTAACTTAGACTCTGCAAGAATATCTAAAAAATGAGCAAAATGTAATTCTCACCTTACAAGCTATAATGACAGAGATTGAAGATACTGTCACAATTCTGTAAAGCCTCAAAATTTTCTAAAAAGGGATGGTTCATGCTGGCAATGTTTCATCACTAACTATTCAGCTGGTAGACCACTATTCCACAATGGCAGTATTATCTCCTCATTGGCATGTCCTTGTTCTGTTAATGCCCTGGAGAATATAAAGACATTGATTTAGCTGTGATTGTAATGGTCAATGACTCAGGAATCCATGTGAAAAAAACACCTTCATGACTCACAGAGGCAGTATCAGCACTTTGTGCTTCATTATAGCATTCGGTTGGGTTTTAAAATAAAAAATCCATGCAACTAAGTTTCCCCAGACAAAAGTAGGAATTAGTCCAGTGTAAAAATATATACGATTACATAAAACATCAAAATATTAGTTAAAAAAGCTTTAATTCTCCTCCTTTTTTTTTTTTTTTTTTTTTTTTTTTTTTTTTTTTTTTTCCCCAGTTGAATAAGTTCTGTTGTGCAAGTTTGTAAAACTCAGTTCTGAACACTCCAGGAAATAAATACATAAAAATGTACTTGCTGACTGCAACAAATTTCTCACTTATGGGGATATGGATTAAAAGGAAGCTGACTCTTTTTTGTCACTAGTCTCTGTTTTCCTATGTTATCATAAGAATTATCCAAGTCAGGCTCATGAAAATATTTGACACTGCTGAGTCCAAGAACTCTACTGGCAAGAGGCTGGAGTAAAC
This sequence comes from Psittacula echo, assembly GCF_963264785.1. NCBI lineage: Eukaryota > Metazoa > Chordata > Aves > Psittaciformes > Psittacidae > Psittacula > Psittacula echo. The sequence continues at coordinate 81,546,656 of NC_137738.1, read as the reverse complement.
TCCTTAGCATCTTAGAAGCCTAGAACCTGGCTCAAAATTACAAAATATAGCACTTAATGGCAAGCATCATTGACACAATACTAATTTGTTAGTATTCAAATCAACATTAAGGGTCGCATCACTGGTGATCAAAAGCAAGCCTTCAGCTTTTGAATTGTAGTTATCCTGCCAGTTGAAGAAGGCTGTATCTCAGTTTTGACCTTGAGGCAGACTAACGAATGTATCTGCAGTCAATGCAAGAATGAAAATCAGAGCAGTCAACATAACAGAAAATATTCCTTGCATAAATTAAAAGTAGCATTCTTCGTGTCCATTTTGCCACCTGTAGTGTCTGAGGATCCAAAGGTTTCTTGTATTGCAATGGAAAAATTGAATGCAATCGACAACATAAAAGTGACTTGGTAGTATGGGTAGGATTATTCGGTATGGGTATATGGGTAGAGTATATGGATTATATGGGCAGGAAAAAAAACCCTCGATATAAAAAATTTAGATTGAAGTCAATTTTGATCAGCAACACAATTTTCTTCTTTGGAAGAGGTCTTTCTCATCAGAGCCTGCTGGAGGTCAAAAGCACAATTTAGTGGAGTTAGTTAGTTTAAGTCTAACTCATTTTGGTGCCAGTGTGAAAACTAGGTGCCTCACATCTGACCACAAGGCAGAGAGCTCAATTCAGCAGCTACACAGGTATTTACTGTCATGTTAGACATCCTAGCATATCCTGGCTTTTGCCTCCTAGTCCAGCAGAGAAGAGGTCCCTCCTGTGGATCCTGTGTGACACCATTGGTCTGCTGTGGATGTCTTGAAGGCTGTAGGGTCCTCAGATGACATAAGAACCTGTGCACGGAGAGCCCAACAGAACCTAAATGGGGAGATTCACTTGGAGATGAAGGGTGTAACTACATTAGGGTTTTGAACTGGGAGCTGTCTTAAGCACTGGTCCTCTAAAACTGAGGCTAACTACAAATATCAAGTCTGAAGTCTTGAAGCACCTAAGATTGAGATTTATATTCCTAGAACTTTTCTTCTGGGCAGGCTTGTAGCTTCAATCTTGGCAGAGCTGAACAGCTCAGAAACTGTATACTACCAATTCCTAATTAGTGTCCATTAAATAGAAGTTCCTCACGTATCATACAGGAAGGTTTTGAGCCAGCTGGCATGCCACAAGAATATCTAATACATACATCTATGATTAGTCTGCCCACAAAACACAGCTGACACCACTTCTTTTTTTCCAGAAGTGCTCAATACCACAATACTGCAGTGAAGTGCCAAACCTGGTACGAAACCTATTTTGGCCTGAAGCTACATTTCTAATGAGAATGGTTATTGCTACAATCAGGCTTTAAGCTATTCTGTGATACCAGTACTCTTCCTTAGTTGCAAGTAACTCCTGCTTGGGAAGAATATAAGGCTGTTGTCAGAGGATGTAGGGAGGCAACTAGGATGGCTAAGGCCTCCTTAGAATTAAACCTGCCGAGAGGGGTCAAGGACAACAGAAAGAGCTTTTTCAAATACATGGCAGATAAAACCAACACCAGAGGCAAGGTTGGCCCACTGATGAATGGGGTGGGTGCCCTGGTGACAGAAGATACAGAGAAGGCAGAGTTGCTGAATACCTTCTTTGTCTCTGTCTACTCTGCTGGAGGCAGTCCTGATGAGCCCTGTACTCCTGAGGACCCAGAGGAAATTGGAGGAGTTTGCCTTAGTTGATGAGAACTGGGTTAGGGAGCAATTAAGCAATCTGGACATCCATAAATCCATGAGTCCAGATGGGATGCACCCCCGGGTACTGAGGGAGCTGGCTGAAGTCATTGCTGGACCACTCTCCATCATCTTTACCAAGTCTTGGGAAACGGGAGAGGTGCCTGAGGACTGGAGGAAAGCAAATGTCACTCCAATCTTCAAAAAGGGCAAGAAGGAGGACCCGGGTAACTACAGACTGGTCAGCCTCACCTCCATCCCTGGGAAAGCGATGGAACACCTTATCCTTGGTGCCATCTCAAGGCATATCAAGGATAAGAGGGTCATTAGGGGCAGTCAACATGGCTTCACCACGGGGAAGTCGTGCTTGACCAACCTCATAGCCTTTTATGAAGACACAACAAGGTGGTTGGTTAATGCAGAGCAGTGGATGTGGTCTACCTTGACTTCAGCAAAGCATTTGACACAGTCTCCCACAGCATCCTCACAGCTAAACTGAGGAAGTGTGGACTGGATGGTCGGGTGGTGATGTGGACTGCGAACTGGCTGAAGGAGAGAAGCCAGAGAGTTGTAGTCTATGGGGCGGAGTCTAGTTGGAGGCTGGTATCTAGTGGAGTGCCTCAAGGGTCAGTGCTGGGGCCAGTATTATTCAGTATTTTCATCAATGACCTGGATGAGAGAATTGAGTGTACTGTCAGCAAGTTTGCTGATGACACTAAGCTGGGAGGAGTGGCTGACACGCCAGAAGGCTGTGCTGCCATCCAGCGGGACCTGGACAGGCTGGAGAGTTGGGCAGGGAATACCTTGATGAAATATAACAAGGGAAAGTGTGGAGTCCTGCATCTGGGCAGGAACAACCCCAGGTTCCAGTACAGGTTGGGGAATGACCTGTTAGAGAGCAGTGAAGGGGAGAGGGACCTGGGGGTCCTAGTGGACAGCAGGATGACCATGAGCCAACACTGTGCCCTTGTGGCCAAGAAGGCCAATGGCATCCTGGGGTGTATTAGAAGGGGGGTGGTCAGTAGGTCAAGATTGGTCCTCCTTCCCCTCTACTCTGCCCTGGTGAGACCACATCTGGAATATTGTGTCCAGTTCTGAGCCCCGCAGTTCAAGAAAGACAGGGACCTGCTGGAGAGAGTCCAGCGCAGGGCGACTAAGATGATTAAGGGAGTGGAGCATCTCCCTTATGAGGAAAGGCTGAGGGAGCTGGGTCTCTTTAGCTTGGAAAAGAGGAGACTGAGGGGTGACCTCATTAATGTTTATAAATATATAAAGGGGGAGTGTCACGAGGATGGAACCAGGCTCTTCTTGGTGACAACCAATGGTAAGACAAGGGGTAGTGGGTACAAACTGGAACACAAGAGGTTCCACTTAAACTTGAGAAGAAACTTCTTCTCAGTGAGGGTAACAGAACACTGGAACAGGCTGCCCAGGGGGGTTGTGGAGTCTCCTTCTCTGGAGACATTCAAAACCCGCCTGGACGCCTTCCTGTGTAACCTCATCTAGGTGTTCCTGCTCCGGCAGGGGGATTGGACTAGATGATCTTTTGAGGTCCCTTCCAATTCCTAATATTCTGTGATTCTGTGATACCTTTTAATTTAAGACTTAAATCTTATTGTTTAAGTACACAATATATCTGTAAAGGCTTTGTTTACAGATAGCATTCTAATTTTCTTTTGAAATATTAATTTCACAGAGGTGTAATACATCAGATTTTGCTTTTGCTTTCCCCTTTACTGAGAAAGCAAAACCCATTGTGTATTTCTGTTTCCTGAATCAGCTTCTCTGCTTTTCATAGAAACTAGCATTGATCACAGAAATGACAAGTAGAAAAGCATTTTTCCGCATGACTATTCTGTCTCTTGGATTTTTCAGTCCACATGGTAGAAATGTCATTGATATTTTGGTCTGTTTATTTTTATGAAGTTACAGCATACGAACAACAAGTTACCCACTGAGCTAAGTGTGGTTTCTCCTAAGAAAAGTGTGAAATCTCTCATGTACTGCTCATGTACATCAAAACCAGAAAAGCAAGTGGGAATTTTTGCATTTTAAAATCAGAGAAATGTAAGTAGGTATTAATTCAGAAATTGAAAAAATATGTTATACTTAAGTTGTAAATATTTATTACAAAAACTATCCTATTAATATAATTATACTGATTCTGTTGAATGTATCAAAGAATTCAACTTTCAAGCAAACCAGTGATATAACTAATTGACACTATCCCTGTTATACAGATGCAGAAACCAGAATTTAAAAGAATTAATGTAATTAACATGTTCAAAGTGAAAATCTGTGTCAGAGCAACGAAAAAAACCTTAAGAATTACTTGCATCATATCACCAACACAAATGGTATTAGTAATTTCTTGCTCACATCAGCTTTAAAAGCAGATTTGATGATTTGGTATTGATGCTATTGGAAAGGTTGTTTTATAAACCTTTTAGGAATATCTTCTCAAACAGCTTCACCAACTAAACCACTTCAAGATCCATGATTAGAAGTCCTCAGTCAATGATAAGAGGTTTACATCACCTCAGAATATGAAAACTATTGTTGAAAAAAGTTGTTTTAAAATTGCACTGAAATACATTTCTATTTTGATGAGGTTAAGTGAGTGGCTTTATTCATTACAGTCTACCCTCCTACGATTTTCCCATTATCTCATAACACTCGATGAATTTTCAAACTTATTCTTTATGATTTGAATACTTTAAAGCTAACTTGACAAAGAGAGTATTCTTTTGCTTTGTCAAAACAATTCCTTACCTCATTTCACTAACATATAAGGGTGTAGGCTGTCTTTCAGACCTTCATTTAATGTTCTTTGATCACACATTTATAACAGTAACCCAAATAAATTAGAAAGATTGCAAGACGATGAAACAGTTGGTGTAACAATTACTGGTGTTCATCAGTGTGTCTGAGAACTGACAATATCTCACGATAATTATCTGAAGGAAAAATTTAACTGGCTTGTTACAAAATTATGATTTATCTAAGCATATCTGTTATTTAAATATAGGGTTTGTTTTTTTTTTTAATTATTTTATCCAAAGGGAATAACGGTGAAGAGTTTTCTGCCAATATTGTGATATTGTCATTTTTTATCTGTATTTTATCTTTTAAATTAACCTCACACCATATTAATTCTCTTCCATTATTGGATGACTACAAGCAGGATTGAGACAGGAGCACTGATATATACAAATCTGAAATTTGCTTGTTTAAACACTTATTTATACATATACCTTAACATTACATTTCAGGGTAGTAAGATTAAGTGTGACCAGGAAAATCAAATGTTTCACCCCTCAGAAACAGCCTGTGTAGAATTTTCACCTTGTTTCTTACATTAACACTTGCTTTTGGTTAGTATTTTTAAAAGTCAAGATTATTTCATAATACTTGTTTACATTTCCATTAAAATAAAATTAAATTTTGGGGTTTTGCTTCTTTAGATTTTTCTGTGAATATTTTTCAGATTAAGTTTTTTGTACTCCTGCATTTTTCTACTTACAAAATTCTATCAAGAGAGTTTATAGGCCTTCTGATGTCTGTCCAACCATTCCTGATGGATACTGGCATAAAAGTAAACTAGTAACACAAACAAATCAAGGGAGACTATGATGAAAATCTGGAACTTCTCTGAAATTTACAAGAAGTAGAAATAAAATTAAATCTGCATTTTCATTTAGCCATAACATCTTTTAAAATAAACACAAGTTTTCCAGTGAAATTTTCCTTTCAAAAAGGTGAAACCTTTCCCTTGTTTTGCCTTCTGTGAAGACATATGCCTGAAGGTTGATCTTAAGAACTGCTACTAGTCATGTATGCATAAAAGTTAGAACAACCTTCAAAGAAATTTGCTAAAGCATTTGCAAAATCAATTTACTACCTGCACTAGTAACTGCTAATCAAATAACTTGTGCCAAACTCAAAGGCACCACGACCACTTCATTTTTCAGTCTTGTCAAATACAATGAATTAGATTTAAAACACAGACTACTTATATAACGCAGGCTCCTCAGTGAATTAACATATTTTAAAAAAATTAAATTCCCTAAAAAGAGGTGTGATAGTCAAGTAAAGAAAATAAAGGTCCTATTATATGTTCAGTTGCCAGGTATATTAACAACTAAAAAGAAATTAAAGAAAGCCTACAAACATTTTAAATCATGGAGGAGACATGGCTGAGGACTCTTAGAAGGAAGTCCAAGAGTCCTGGTTGTGCTGGAGGAGCTAACACCTCTGAGGGGTACTGTGGCTGAGGGAAAACCACCCTGGGGCAGAAACTGCTGCGGGTATGTGGCCCATGGGCAACCCATGCCAGAAGAAAAAAGCAAGAGGCAACAGACAAAAACAAGGACTGAAGAGTAGAAAGAAACCACCACTTCTTATGGATCACACTGCCATCGCCAGAGTCTTCAAGAAAGTCAGTCAGCCTCATAAGAGAGGATCATCTTCAAGCTGTAGAATATCCTAAATTTACTGCTTCTTTAAGCTCTGCTGTTATGATTTCCTTTCTTCTTCAAAGACCACTTGACTACTTTGAACTCTTTCCTTTAGTCATAAGCACCTTAGCGAGCCATTTAAATATAACTTACAAATAATAAATTTGCTAACCAATATTGGTGACCTGGGAAGATATTTCTTTTATGTAACCTTCATCACCATTACATAAAATAGAGCAATGTAAGAAAAAAAATCATGCTAGAGTCTAAATATAAAAGTTAGAATGAACAGAAAGATACAAATTAGAAAGTTGTTGCTTTAAGGCATGTTCCAATAGAAACATCAATGCAGCACTTAGCTATGCTACAGATGACCGGTGTTTCTTAGTTGCTTTCAAAACATGTTAAATTGCAACCTCTTGTAAGCTAGGTGCTTATTATTAAGAATCAGATATCTTGGAAACATTCTACCCTGTAGTGTCCATATTTATAACCAACAATAGGATGCCTGTCTTTTTCATTTAGAATTTAATTCAAGATCTTCTGTGGTGAATAAGGCTGTTAAAAGCTTACAATACTGATTCCCATTTTAAGATAGAGAGTTTAGGAGAAGAGGTGAAGGTAACAACCTGAGCCTGGAGGAAGCAGAAGTCTGTAGGATTTAAGTGTTTGAAGCTGAATCATAAAATCATTTAGGTTGGAAAACACCTTTAGGATTGTAGTAAAACAAAAATGAAAGGATCTGGAACCTTAAAATTAAAAACACAGGAGTAACGTCTAGCCTTTTATTCTTGCAAATAGTGAAAGTGATGTTAAGAAATCCTGGGGGAAAAGTAAAATCTCACAAATTAAGAAAAATCAAGGACTGCATCTCCCCACAAAGGAAGGTGGAAGGTGTCCCTGACCATGGCAGTGGGGTTGGAACTAGTTGATCTTTAAGGTTCCTTCCAAACCAAATTATTCTACAATCTTTTGCTATGCATCTTCACATGATGCCTATCCTTCCTGTTAAGCATGGATCACAACAGCGCCTTAAAGCACAAGTATCTGTGCATGTGTATGTTTGAATATCCTGGATGTCCAATTGTGAGATATTTAGACAGTACCTCGAAAACATCCTTATCTTTTCTGTAACTGCATCTTACATATATTATGCAGACTTGATGTCCTCTTTTTCTTATGGATAGAAAGCTTGTGATCTAATTAAGTCAAATAATCTTGCATAACAAAATGAAACTATTTTACATTAAGCTTTGATGTATGTTTCTTCCTTATTCTAAAATGGCATTTCTGTGAGCTGCAAGAAATTTCTAACTGCAGAAATCTTTTCTCCAGCTAAGGTAACTTGATTAGCCCCTTACTTCTACTGACAGTATGTATGTTTGTGCCCAACCTCTGTGCTGGGGTTGAGGAAATTACCTGTGAAGGAGTTGTAAAAAAATTCAGATGCAAAAGCAAAACTTGCTCGTTGGGAACAGCAGACCAACTATCTCCTCCTGACAGGCATGCTCATTACCCTGGCATGGGAGGAAGCAGGCAGGTTTCTGATTCAGTTCCAGTTCTGTATTTTTCCCTGGAGTGGCTCAATGGAAGCCAGGAAACTGACAATCCCAGCCAAGGAAAACTACAGCACATCAAAATGTAGCAGTGCCTCAAGACATTTGATTGTCCTATAACTGCCTCACAGTATTTCTCTCTCCAAGGCACACCCCACAAACTTTAGCTTCAGACAGGAGTAAAAACCATGAGATTTAAATGAGTAAAGGTAACTTATGATCATAATTCATGAAATGCACAGAAACTGCAGGTTGTAAAGATACTGAGTGAAGGAACTAGCTATAAATAAAAACCTTTCAGGAGTGAGAAACATTCCCTAATATAAAATGCAGGTAATATGGGAATATTTCTGCATGCATAATATAGCCTCATCCCATTTCAACGCTTGTCTATTTAAACCCCTAAGTGACCACCACTGCTAACATATGATAAGCAGATAAAGCATTCAACATGAAAAAGATAAATCTAGCAGCAAAATCCTAACTATAAAGGTTTAAAATTGGGTATGACCACACCTTAAAAACCATATTAAGTTTTGGTCCCCTCACTACAAGACAGATATTGAGGTGCTGGAACATGTCCAGAGGAGGGCAACGAAGCTGGTGAAGGGTCTCGAGCCCAAGTCTTACAAGAAGCAGCTGAGGGAACTGGGGTTGTTTAGTCTGGAGAAAAGGAGGCTCAGGGGGAACCTTATCGCTCTCTAGAACTACCCAAAAGGAGGTTGTACTGAGGTGGGTGTTGGTCTCTTCTCCCAAGTAACAAGCAATAGCACATTAGGAAATGGTCTCAATTAGAGCCCAGGAAGGTTTAGATTTGATATTGGGAAAAATTTCTGTAACAGAAGAATTGCTACACATCAGCACAGGCTGCCCAGGGAAGTGGTGGAGTCACCATCCCTGGAGATATTTAGAAGATGTGCAGACGTGGTGCTCCGTTTAGTGGTAGGCTTGGCAGTGCTATGTTAACAGTTGGACTCAATCTTAAAAGTGTTTTCCAACCTAAACTATTCTATAACTATCAAGAAGAGAGTCCAAATGACAGTCTTCTGAGGCTGGGTGCTTTTTGCATAGCAAAATCGAATCGAAGGCAGACCCATGTGTGGAAAGCTAAACTTGTAGAGTACCTGGAAAGAAGTCTGGATGGCATCTAGCAGTTTATCACACATCAAGATTTGTCTCAAATTCAAGAGAAAAAAATCTGGTTTAGAAAAGGTTTCAACTGTTTGATTTGAAAAGATATTTCCTGGCCAAACTACATCTGCACATTATGGCTAGCTCACTATTTCAATGACATTAACTGTCCAATAGTTTCATACTAAGTTTTGCTCAAGTTTATTTCAAATGGCCAAAATTGATGCTAGTATACTCCTAAAGAAAGGGTAAAAGTACATGTTGATGCACAGAACACAGCTCCTTCATCCAAGCCTGTGATTCTACCTGACCTAGCCAGAGCTTCTCTCTGGTCCTTTTGGTTTCTTAGAAGCAGATAGTATTGCAGGTGCTGACACTAGAATTACGCCAAAGGTTAAGTGACAAGAAAGCGGTCCATTACTATCTTTTCATATTGTCCATAGGTCAGATTTTGTGTCTATAACAAATGTTTATTCTTATATTTTAAATGAAAACTAAAGATTGCTGCTCCCTCAAAAAAGAAAACCAACAAAAAACTCCAAATCAGTATTTTCTCCAATTCTGTAGATAAGTCAAAACAAAAACAGATGAACATATAGGGAAATTAGCAATACAAAAGTAGCAGAATCAAGGAGTTTGTAACAACAGCACTAAGAAAACAACATTTTTTTGACTGAGTGTCCTAAGTTAAATATCTTCCTTACAGAAAAAGAAGCTGAACTAAATTTACTGAATGCAAAAATAAACTACTGAATAAACACAGACAACTAATGGCACTCATGATGGTAATGCCTCTCTTCCTGTCTTTGCGTTACTTTCCACATAAGGAGAAAAAATATCTGTATTTCTCTATCAAATGACACTGACTGTAGCTCAGTCTTTCACCTCTACTTTATCTGCATGTTCAAAGAAATGCTACCTACAAAAATGACCAGATACAAAAAAAGAGATATTAAAATCTTCAGTTATTCCTGTATCATTGGGCATAGTTTAGACTAGTTTTATTAGGTTTGTGCTTTGAGGCCAAATTTCTCAAGCATATCTTGCTACTAATTAACTTTGGTAGAGTAGAAAACTTGTATCTAAGAGGAGTAAAATTAAGTCCTTAGGAGCATGGGGAAAGTTAAAACTTTCTGCTAAAACAAGCTGGATTTGAGCTGCACCAGTGGCAAGTACATTTTGCAGGATTAAGTAAATTTCTTATTACTATAACACATCTTATATATTGCAAGACTGCTAAATCTGTGGCATACAATCCAGAAGGGGCATTAAATCAGCACTGCAGGTATACTATGCAAAGAAAGCTAACTCCTTTTATACAGTGTCTTTTTTCTTTTTTCCAAAGGGAGACAGTTATGCCTTGCACAAGTATTGTTAGGGAATAGCAAGCGGAAATCTGCATTTTGTATAAAAATATAGTTATGAAAAGTATTGTGTGTCTTAACTGTAGGTGTAAAGCTGAGCTATCAGAAAACAGGTAATGTATAAACAAAACACCCCACAATATGCAATACTGTATAGTAAGGGAAAATTCTCTTAGATCTACATTACTGATCTTAGTTCAAATATGCTACATCCTCTCAGTATGCAGAACTTACACTGATATCAACAGGAGGTCCACAGAGTCAGCGGAAGCACAATATGAGAATCAAGATTTCTTGTGACCCAATATAGATTCTTCCAGCATCAATATATTATGTAAAGAAGAGTGTATCTGTGCAGTGTTTGCAAATGCATATTAATCTGATGAAAAACATTTATGAAGTAAAATCTAACTTCCAGAATGTAGGTATATGTATAGCCTGACTTTTAATTAATTACAGGTTTTAATGTTCATTTAATGCATTTAAAAATCATAAGTTTTATGAAAGAGCTTACATTAAAATATGTTTGCATATAAATTTCTTTTGTACATTTATGGAACAGAAAAAGACATTTAGGGATTTTGGGCTTGGAAAAATTATAAGTTACTACAGGTAAGATCTAATGTGAATTGAAAGATAGCAGTTACCTATAGGTGTATGCTTACTCTAAATTTAATCTCATGTTTTTTCTAGCTATCACAGAATTATGAAAATCTGTACACTGGAAGGTTGGATCTTGAGATTGTCTAGTCCAACTGCCCCTTGCTTACAGCATTTTCTCAAGACTAGTCTGGTTTTGAATATTGTCAAGATGGAGTCTGAGCAAGCTATTACAGTCTGACCACCTCCTAAGTGAAAGAAGTGGCTTTATTGCAGGGTGAACTTACAGACTTTACTGGCCATAACCAGCCTCACCTGGAGCCTCTATCCACACCCCCAACCCATAGGCACATGAGCCACATTTTAGCTTGGTCTTCATTCCCTGTACCAGTGACACCACATGAGCGCTTGTCTTCATCTCAGCCACAGCTATGCCTGGCCACAGATGCTGTTTATCTGGACCTCAACTGTGGGGCTTCCCAAACTGAGCTTAAGCCTGCACTGGCCATCTGCATGGAACTGAGTTAGTGACTGCACAGGTAAATTGGAAGAACATCATAAGATACAGCTCTGCAACATGTGTATTGTTTCTTTAGATATAAAACATATAACACACATGTATTGTTTCTTTAGATATATAACATATAACACACATGTATTGTGTCTTTAGATATATAACATATAACACACATGTATTGTTTCTTTAGATATTTGTGCTCTCAGATACTTATATTTATTATACAGTACCTTCAATTATCCCATGCACTGTGTTACAGCTGTAAATGTCAAACAGCATATAGATTGTTTTAGGTAATTAAAGGACTCTTCCTTAATAATAGCATTAAATTAGCTTTCTTGTAGTAGGGATGCAAAGAACAAATTAAACTCCAGTTCAGTCTAAAAAAAATGCTCTTGCTTGGTATAATGTCTATTGAGGGAGTGCTCAGCTCAGTGGGCAGCCCATTCAAAGAGAATTTGCCCTCAAGTAGCTAATTTTCTCCTTATTTTTGCTTGAAAAAAGAAATAATGATTTAATGGCTGACATTCAACCACTAATTAGTTTTAGTTTGCATATATTTGCTTTTCTTAAACATTTAATGATTTTCATGCGATATTCACACAGCTAGCAAACTTCTCACTTCTACTAAGCAAATACATGCTTAATAAGGAAACAAAAACCCCAAACCAGAGAAAACAGTAAAGACAAAGACAATGCTCTAAGTAGGAAACTTTTGACAAAGGATACAGTTCATAATTCCAAGCTGTCTTAAACTCAATCTCAGCAGCTTTTTAGTTGATTTTTGCCTAGATTCAGTTTAATTACAATAGACTTTTATCTCAGCAGTTTCAGAAACACTATTGACCAAAGAAATAGTGTAGTCTTGCTTTTGTGACATGAACAATTTACTAACAAATATGGAACTATATAAAAGGTAGCAAAGGAGTCATTACAAATATGTGACAACTAAGATATGTGCTCATCAAATGTGAGAGAGATGAAAATGGTGAAATAAAAAATATAGTCTGGTCACTTTCTCAATCTCTGAAATGTATCTCATGTATCTTTTCTCCAACCATCATATTACATCAATAATTAGAACCTTCTATTCATTTGATGATATATAGTTGTTCTGATAATTTTTGAAGTGTGAGTTTTTAAACTGTAATTAAATAAGAAAGGCAGACATACTGAAGACAATAGAACACCTAATGTTAAAATACGTAAAACCCGGTTAAGTGGAAGTTAGTGATGAGAGGACTGCTGTTCAGATAAACCCCTAAGTCTGTGACCTTTGTATTATATGCTGTTGATAGTCAATAATTCACAACCTAAGGAGGAAGAATAAATTTAGGAAAAGGAAGCAAGAATCACAAAAGCATCTCTGACTGCCATGTGTTGACAAGAAAGTTTTTGTCCAGAGACTATTTTGCTTTCACTACCAATTAGAAGGATGTAGTGCCAGATACCAGAGAAACTGAAGAAACAATCAGCTGATAATTTTCTTCTAAAGATAATTAAGTGTCCAAGCACCTCATTTCTCCAGAGCTGTAAACTTGAGGTTAGTGAGTTACCATAAAAGTAAAAACTGCTAGTAGGTCTGAATCCTATTTTCTCTTATACTGTTTCCTTAACCATACTTGCATGGATATATGAGCAAATAAACCTTGTATGCACATTTATCAACAGGCCCATGGAAGACTGAAATTCATTTATATACTTCTACCACCAAACTTACTTCAGTGTACCAACAAGTAGCTGAAGAAACTTTTTTTTTTTGCCTACATATAAAAGATTAAAAGTAGATATACATTAGAAACATTTGTTTATTTCACTCATTGTTAAATTATGATCAGCTTGTTTTCTTATCAAATTGAGCCACCACTAAACATCACTAAACCTTACTTAGACCACATGATATTGTCAATAGCATAAGAGTTTCTGTTTAAATATATAATAAAAATAATCTAGAAGAAAGGTACTGAGTACTGACTCGTGAAACAAAAAGTTAGATTGCTTCTTTGAAATAATATTGAATTTAAAAAAACTTCTAACTTAGACATGGTTGGAGACAGACAATCAACACAGTTTCTCCAGAATTTCTTAAAACTTGCAGATACCACTTGCTCAAGGTCCTCAAACAACTTTGAGAGCTAAAAATACAAACACCAATGCAAACTAACATGTGTTGAACCAGTCACCTGACTATCTTCTTTCTTCTCTTCACTACAGTTGTTATACTTAGAGAAAAAGCAGATAGCAGTTTCTGATGTATATAGTTGACTGATAAGGAACAAAGGAGTTTAATCAATTGCAGCTGATAATGGTGCCTTCTTTACCGATTTAGGCAAACTGGATGCACAGGCTAATTTCCTCATTAACTGACTCAGCCAAATCTAAGGTTCATGAGAGAAGATTTTGATCTAAATACCTCTTCAAAGTACAAATGGTTTTTTTTTGGTGAATCTACTGACATTTTGATGATGTTACAGTTAGGAATTTGTCAGACTACATCACTGCTTTGGTTGGATCAAGGCAGACAAGAGTGCTACAACATTCAAAGTTAGCTGGAATGTTAATTTATGAAATATTTGTTTAAAATAATTCATATCCCTGACTAGCTCAAGCAGAAAACATATGCAAAGGATGTATTGGTTTATGCGGCCATCTCTGACGAAAAAATATGATTTACTCTCTTTTCCACATAGTGGTAATTGCAAAGACTGTATGACTGTGACAAGCAATGACAGAAAATAAACAATGAGGACATTGTTCCACTCCAGATTATTGACCTTAAATATATTAACAGCCTAGTAAAGAGTATTTAGAATAAAATAAAGAGAAGTTTATTATATATAATTTTCAAGATTAAGGAAGGCTGCTTGAATGAAAATACACAGCTTAGTTCTTTAAAAGTTAGAAGACATGGATGAAATTAGGGCTGTTGAATACATGTCGATAGCCATTCGTAGCTCTTTGTGTATCTTTGCAGCTTTTCTCTAGACCTTAGGAATGAAACCCCATTCCTAGACAATGGCAAACTGAGCAGGACATCTGTATATATCAGGAACAGGTAATCCTACACAGACATAGCAATTGCCAGGAGCACAAACAGGGGTTTGTGGAACAGACCATCTCGAAAGACTGACACTCAGTATCAAATGAGGACGGGGACTAATGGAAAAAGATTTATGAACAGCAGTCCTAAACTTTATATGAGATTTACCAGAAGAGATGGCAACAAGGTCCTTATACTAGGGATAATGTTGAAGGCAAAAGCTTATTCACAATTACTAAACATATTATATAAATGGAAGAGGAAATGGTAGTGTTAATTTTCGTTGCAGGGTGATTTTTTCTTTATTTGGATTATAGAAAGAAAGGAGGCAATTGTTAAGTATATCCATGGCAAAAATTTTTGCATTAAGGTTCAGAATTTGTCATTACTATTCTGATAAACTGTGTCTGATGCTGCTTCTTTGAATCTTCTGATTCCATCACTGCTTTTTACCTGCTTGAAAATTTTGACATCTACACAATGTCAGTCACACTGCAATGTTCTTTCAAATACAACATCTATTCTAGAATTTCTTTGTTTCTTATAAGCATATGAGACTCAAAACCACAAAGTTTTGGCAACAATTAGACTTCAGCAGTCAATCCATTCCTACTTTCAGAATGTAAGCCCAAGGCATTGGCATGACTTAGTCTGAGTCACAATCAGGTCAGTCTTCTTTGTCTATTCACCTCCAGCCCCTCAGGTGGCTATGACCTTTGGGCTATGTTGTGTGAAACAGAACCTGCTATGTCAAGGATTAGGGGAGGAGGTCTGTCAGGTAACATGTCTCCAGATACCTCATTTTTAAGATGCTACAAGCTATTTTTCTGATGGATTTGAAGGTTTGATATTACTGAAATTTTCTGTTGCATGAGTTTCAGAACTAGTTTCTGCCATATTTTTAAGTTATGAGCACTTAAAAGAAAAAAAGAAGCACTGAGTTAATTTTCATAGGCAGGGAGCATGTCTGAACCTTCAGAGGAAATTGTAAGCTCAGATGCCTATTAAGTTCCCTGATCATAAATTCTCTGCCAAGTCAGATTTTCTGAAAAAGTAAGAGCTGTGGCAACTGCATCAGTTGTGTTTCCAATACAGCTGGGAGATGATTCAGATACTGTACAGTACTTGTATAGTGGTAGAACAGATTTTCTCATGGTTTGAAAGCTGCGTTCTCTGGTCCAGGAGATAGTGCCAAGGATCCAGGATCCACACGTTCTGAGCTTTAGAAAGTCTGCTAATTAGGCAAAGGTTATCTAATTTATATAATGAAATGGTTATCCCAGTGTTTTTCTAAACTATATTTTTAATATGAATCTATACTTATATTAGTTAATAGAGAAATAGCATGAATTTTCTCAAAGCACCCTACATCCTATATAATTCTTCCTGCTGTTTCTATGTCAAATGGGCTTTGTGCAGTGTAGGATACTTATTTCTGATCATCACAGGATAGGGTTGGGTTCTGTACCACCAAGCATGTCCTTTGGCTCAATTCAACTTTATTTCTTTTTCAATTTACCTTAAATGTGTACAAACATGCTGTTGCAGCTAAATGAATCACAGACTATCTTACCTCCCTGGATACTCTTTGCCAAAAGCTTATGTAACAAGCTTCTAGATGCAGACCTCATGGGGGAATCTTTCTGTTGATTTTAACAGCCAGTGAATCATCATGCTTTTAGAACACATTTTTTGTGCATATTTCTAATTACAACTTGCACTCAGTCCTTGTAAAATTTTAACTGTGGCTTCATTTTCCTGTCCAGGGCTTTTATGAGCATCTTTTAGTAGAAATCCTTCTGTGATGTTTCATTTCACTTGAGTAATTTTTACGTTTATTATACATGAGCTATTGCAAATAGGCATTTATGACACCTGCACGTGACTCAGTGCTTGGAAGTATAGTCTTGTCCTTGTTACAACCCAAGGAAAAAATCTATGAATGTTTAGCACTGCTTTCTCTAAATGTCTCTTCTGTTCTGTTTTACACACTGCTGGAGAAATATTTAGACTCTTACAACAAATAGTGTAATAATGTAAAATGCTGCCGGAACTAACTTTTATAAAATGGAAGAGGCATCCTTTACAACATTACTAGCATTTTTTTTTAATTTATTCAGCATTTTTTTCAGATACTTTACAATGGATTCTTTAATCTACCTTACTGAATTGAAGACCATAGCTGGCATTTCGGAAAGAGGAAAAAGAAACATCCATGTAAGACTAAACACCTAGTTATGTGGCAGTGCTTGAAGAAGTAATCTTATTGTATGTTTGTGAAGCTAAAGAGTCAAAACCATCTGACAAATGTCTTGCAGTCCTTTTGGGTAGGCAGCACTAAAACAGGCATGATAAATCAATAGAACAAATGGTCAGGCCAGTAATACGCCTCACCTTGTGCTGTTTCTCATTAAATACAGCAGCAATTGAGGAAAAAACATTACAGCATTCAGTGTCATTAATGAAATGTACTATCACAACTAGTCTGCTGACCAAGTATATTGTCTGCAATTTGGTTACTCTAAAACATTTTTCATAGAATCATAGAATAGTTAGGGTTGGAAAGGACCTTAAGATCATCAAGTTCCATCTCTGCTTCCATGGGCAGGGACACCTCACACTAAACCATGTCACCCAAGGCTCTGTCCAGCCTGGCCTTGAACACTGCCAGGGATGGGGCATTGACAACTTCCTTGGGCAACCCATTCCAGTGCCTCATCACCCTCACAGTAAAGAACTTCTTCTGTACATCTAATCTAAACTTCTGCAAGTTATGCAAGGGAATAATGCAACCCTTCCCACCCCAACACCGCAGCAAAACAAAAACACCCACACAGAAGAAAATAGCAAATAAATTAGAGCTGCTCCTGAGAAAGACCCAGGTAAGTCCTTCTACCCTGTCTTATTGCCTTGACGGGAATTTAAAAACATTCTAAATACCTGCCAACTTTCTTTGTCTCTTGAATTATAATTTTGCTATTAGAAGCACCAGTTTACTGCCCTCAAACAGAATGCAGGTCACAAGAACAGGAAATTGTGATTTGCTTGATGCATTTCTGTTTTGCAAGCTGCTTGAGGGGAATCTTTTAATCAGAAGGAAAGAACCCAGTAAAATGCTTGTTCCCTTTTATGAATAAAGAAAGTACACTGGGATTGCAAAGAAATACTGTGATCCTTTTAGATAAATGGTGAACATCACATGACATAAATAAAATAGATTAGCCTACTTCTAATATTTTTAGCTTGAGGTTTTTGTTTTTTTCTTTTTTTTTTTTTTTTTGGTGACTTAACTTCTTTAAAAACGAAAAGAAAGTTAGGGTTAATTATCAGATATTAATTGTAACTTTTAAGCAAAACAAACCAATTCAAGATGTGGGTTTGTACACAGGGCTCTGAAATCTCACCCTCTAACCTTTACATGGATTTACAACTCAGCGGTGCGTAATGAGTACAGCCTCCACTTAATGAAGCCGGATCTCTATATTTTTAACACTCATTTGGAAAACCAATTAACTCTGACTCTATTGAACAACTTGAACAGGAAATAAATCATGTGTTAAAACACTGGTGAAGAGCCAGACTTTCTGTAATTAGAGTACTGATTGCCCAAGGCTGATTGTGTGGTGTGCAGCATTATAGATTGACAACTTCAACTGTCCAAAGCAATTAAAATTGTGTATGTTCCCCTTGTTACACATCCTAGCATCCTGAATACCACTTCATCACATTTATCCTTCAAATCTGGGTTCAAGTTCTTTATGATTTATAAGAAGCATAATATCCCTTCTTCAATTCAGGAAACTAAAGCAGTTCTTTGGGTTTAAATTACATCCAACCTGAGTATACTGCAGGAGTTGTACAGTGAGTCAGGTGGGAGACTACATAAATTTCCTAGACAACATTTTTACAGGTTCACTGATCACATGCAATGTTTTCAAAGAAACTGGAATTTTTTATGGCAAGCCTTACAATATATTTGCTATGACTTTCTTTGCTCTTCCATGTTCATTGTATGTATTAAAACAGAAGACTTTATCCAGCCTCGGGAATCAAAATCAGTCATAGCATTCAGCACTTCTCCAAATGTTTAGTATTACCTCCATACTTTCATTATTTGGTCTGTTCCTGTCTGAAAAAAAAAAAAAAATAAATGTAGGAATAAAGTAGAATACTTACTCTTATCATGACTACCTGTCTGTCTACTGTCTCCTGACACTACTGACTGTCAGGGATTCTGATTTGGTTTAGTTGGTGGTCTGAGTCACTCATCTGTCCCTTGAACTTAGACTAAAATACATACATGAATAAGGTAAGTGTCTATAATGACAGGGGCTAAATGCAATCCTCATACAAACCTTAGAATTGAAGCTTAAGTCAGTTTGCATAACTTCCAAACTTCCTACATCTATAACAGCATTTCTTGACATGCACATATTTCATCTTGAATACCAGCTAGAAATTTCAATTAAGGATAATATGGGTAATTTCTGTTAATAAATTCTAAGTAATAATACATGACCTGTAAGTCATGCTCTAGAAAAACATCTCACAATGACCATACAGTACTTTGACAAAATATTTCAAGCACTGAAGTTAAAAGCAGATAAATAAATTTGGTAAGTAACTGAAGAATTCATCATAAATGAAATTCCTTACAAATTCAAATTCAGGCTTGCAGTGACTACTACAATTAGCGTGAAATCTGTGGGTTTATACATGGTATGTGAGTACTTGATAGCCAGAGGCTCCATCTCAAGAACCATTACCATACTGTTATACTTGGACTCTGAGGTTCTCAGAGTGGCTGCCTTGGTTCCTACCAGTTAAATTTCCAAGGGGAAGAGTCAAGGTCTCTGGCAGTCTTAGCAACGAACTGTGGAAATGAAGGACTAGTCCCTACCTCTGAACCTAACTTGGATTAAATACATCTGGATGATTTTTGTCTACTTATTTCTCCAGAATTCTTGGACAAACCCTACACCAGAACTTTGAAAAAAAAAAAACAAACCCCAAACCCATGAAACCAAACCCAAACCAAACCCAAACCGAAAACCAAACCAAACAACCCCCCTTCTCCCCCCCAAAAACCCCAAACAAACCAAACAAAAACCAACCCAAGAAACTCAACAAAATCTACAACCAAAACCAAGACCAAAACATCACTCCCCCCCCCCCCCCACCTCCCAACAACCTGGTAAAGGATTTCTTCAAAGAATGTTTACAAGCACTTCTGATAATTTTTTCAAGCTGGGGATGGTACCCTATGTCAGGAAGATAATAAACGAAACACATCAAAGAAATGTAATCAGAAGCCCATTTATGCAACCTTAGCTTCACAGTACATTGCAAATGAAAACATAATTAAAGTTTTGAAAATGAGTAGAAGAAAGATAAATGTGTGACAGGTTTCTGCCAGATATACTATTCTTCAGTTGTAAAGGCCTAGAGTAGAACAACTAAGACACTCCTCCCACTGCAATGTTTCAGTGGCTTGGACAGGCATTAGGTATAGTTAACTCAACTTTTACAACAATAACATCTGGTGCACATTCTCAGTAGTTTCTGAGCAACTACTAGTGCTATATGCCTACCACAGCTTATGCATGTTTGTTTTTCACAGATCTACCATAATTCAGAAAGCTTTGAGATAGTCTTAACTTTGGTTACTGAAAATGAATTAACAAGGGTGTTTCCTTGCTTATATCCCTCCTCAGGAGATAAAGAAGCCAGATGGTGTAGGGACACTTGCTGGGAAACTCTCAGCTGGTAGTTCCTTTAGCAACTCAACAGATCAAGGTATCAAATTATTTTTCAGAGCCTGCTACAATGCTTGCATGAATAAATACAGCTAATCTCATATAAAAATCTATTGATGTCCTGGGTTCAGCAGCAGCAGTCAGTTTTTCTCCTTCTTAGTAGCTGGTGCAGCGCTGTGGTTTTGACTTTCAGCCTGGGAATAATACTGATAAAACCGATGTTTTCAGTTGCTGGTCAGAATGTTTACCCTGACCAAGGACTTTGTGAGTCTCATGCTCTGCCAGGGAGGAGGAGAAGCTGGGAGGAAGCAGGCAGAGGACACTTGACCCAAACTAGCCAAAGAGGTATTCCATACCACAGCACGTCATGCCGGCGGATGTAACTGGGAGCTACCCGGAAGGGCATGTCCTCTTTTCTGTCGGGCTCATTTCCGGCGGGCGGTATCGTATTCTCTTCCCTTGTTATTTCCCTTATCATTATTATTATTGGTGGCAGCAGTAGTGATTTGTGTTATACCTTAGTTACTGGACTGTTTTTATCTCAACCTGTGGGAGTTACACTCTTTCGATTCTCCTCCCCATCCCTCTAGGGGGTGGGGGGGGGAAGTAGACTGCGTGGTTCTAATTTACGGCCTGGGCTTAAACCATGACAATTGAAGACACTGTTATATACTTAAGATCTAGGTATAGAAAGAGTTTTTGCTACATGATTAAATCTACTCCTGTCTTATAGCTAGATGCACCTCATGAACAACTAAGTCCTAAAAAAAAAATCCCTCCTTCTCACCACACATCACATGCAAGTATTCAAAACTGAAAATACCTTATTAGGTGTTCATGAATAGAAGACAAAATCACGCTTGAAATGAAAATAGAAGCTTTAAACACTGCAATTATTAATACTATGAACTATTTATAAAAGATAAAAACTTCGCCTAATACAATATGATTTTATTTATGAGAAGACTTCACAAATATAGATCATAAAGGTAACAGGCAAAAGTAGCAGTATGTGTGAAAAGCCTTTTTGAAGGTAGAAATCAAGTATTTCAGCTTGTAAATTTTACTTTTGACACAGGCCCAGAATCTTTCCACTTAGTTTTAGGCATGTGACTGAGATATTTAGTTTGAGAGCATTGTTGCTTTACAATTCTTGTACTATTAACTGAGAAAAAAATGGAATTTTTGTAGATAATTTGCCCTGTATAAGATGTGAATTGCCCTTCAGTGGAGTTGCTAGGGAAACAGATCTGATAAGACAACATCTATTCATCTAAAAGACTGGTTCAGAAATGCTGAAAAAATCATACTCAGAAGAATAATTATCAGCAATCACTATCAAAATAGAAAGACGCAATAAAAGCCACAGGGCTTTATCCTTGGTCCAGTGCTATTCAGTATTTTAATTACTTTGTGGTTATTAAATACAGTTGCATAGAAGACTTCAAGATGGAAAGGTAACGCAAATGTGTTGGAAATTCAAATTCATAACTTGAAAGACATTTTGATATATTGGTTATAATGTTAAAAATTTGTTTTCTAAGGCATACCTGTGCACTTCAGGTTTCTGTAATAATCATTGCTGGAATAAAAAATTATATACTTCACCAGTTCAGTCTTTGTTTTTCTCAGAATTTTTTTTATCAGAGTCACTATTTTTATCTTTCCTCCTATTGTATGTGTATGCACTATTTTATTGCTGATTTAAAGAAAAGAAGCAGACCTTTGCAAATGGCTGTAATGTCAGATGTGGAGAACACCACCACAAATAACATGTCTTAGAGGAAGAAAAAGAGCAAAAAGAGCAAGAAAAAGAAGTAGAGATGAAGTGCAGTCTCAACAGATGTAACATAAAACGTTATGTTCTTAGAAGTAAAAAGGAGACTTTTTCGATTAATATGAAAGTACACAGAGAGAAGGAAAGGATTTGAGGAATGGGATGATACTGGTGAAGATGATTGAATATTTATTAAAAGGATTAGCACAGCAAATCCAATTTCAGCTTGTTCCATATTGCTCAAAGAATTAAAATCATGTAGGAAAAATACATTATACACAATGTGTGATTCAGAAAATGATTAATTCAATTCACATTTAGTATACTAGCGGGGAAACCTTACTTAAAATTAAGAGTAACTTACAAATCCATGTTTTAAGTCAGGTTTTGCCATTGTTCTTCAGTGAAATGAATGGAATGTCTACCAGAGTTTGCACCTCTTTTCATGATGAACAGCTTCTGGTAATATTGAAGAATTATATGCTATATAAAAAAAATATAAAATATATATAAAAAAATCCCTCCTTCACTCTTTTACAGAAAATGTAGAAATATTTGAAATTACAACAGAAGGGTGGGAGAGATACATACATCTTATCTGAAGCAATTTCAACACATTTGTATGAAGTGGTTAGATTTCACAAAAATGGCTGTAACACACCAAAGAAGAAGGGAAGCAAAAAAAAATTCAAAAGATGAGATAGCCAAGAAAAAGGAAAGAAGGGGAAGTATAAGGTAGTGTGAGTAGAAAAGTGCAGAATGAGTGAACAAATGATATAATTAATATTTACTTTTATTCTTTTAGAACTTCAGATTCATATTGAGATACCCAGGATAGCTCAAACCTTACAATATATAGTGCAACCTAACTGAGAACATGACCTTCTTCTTACCCAAGAGAATGACAATAAAAAGAACTATTTTCTTCTTTAATATGAAACCAGAATTGTGCAAGTTGAAGAACAGACAATATTTCCTCTCCATGAGGGCCAAAAGACAATAGGTTGATGTACCAAGGGAAATAAATGAAGCCCCAACACTTACTGGTATTTTAAAGAGCTAATCAGACACAGAGCTTGACCTACTAAAGTAGATTATAATTTTTCTGAACAGGGAGGTCTAGAGCAAATGACTAAAAAAAAGCTTTTTAAATTCTTATTCAATAGTGGTAGTGGATAGAATTTTGTTTTACATTTCTAGATTAAATAACTCATCCACTGCAATCCCCTCCTCCCAGTGAAATACATTAATACTTGTTAGAGTCACTGAAGAGAATTGATTCTTGCACCATGCCAAGTAGATTAAGGGGTAAAAACAGACTGGGACATCCCTACCCCTCTCCCACCAGCACCTTGAGGAGACCACGGAGGCAGAACAAGTGTGCATCTGCAGGCAGAAGAGCCTCTGAGGGCTTGTTGTTAGGAAATTCAGATCTGATTGCAAGAGCATGCCTGTGACTTGTCTGTCGCTAACTATCCCTGTGCAGCCTTAATGCTGTCAAGAAGGCTTCTGCAAACAAAAAAGACAACAAAGGTCGTTCCTAAATGTGCTTATCAATAAGGAGCACAAAGTACAAATGTAAAGTTATGGAAATAATTAGCATGGCCATGCAGAGTTCAGCATGGTATAGGTGCAGTCATAAACACTAACAGCATTTTCTGCAGGACTACCCCAGGAAAATATACTTAATACACATTTTACATGGAAAAGCAAGCTTTTCAAATGTTCCTAAAGTCTTAGAAATTAATTCTGACCAATGAAAATAACAGCAATAATGGCAGAGAGACATCTAAAAAAAGTCTGAAAGATGATACTTTCATAACAAGTATCTAAATTGAGATGACTTATTTCTGGGTATTACTATCTTGCTGTCAGCACTGAAATTGTGGTAATTTTATGAGGTAGCTAACTTTCAAATACTGCTGTTTATCTACACTGCTCAAAGACATTGAATAAAAATAAACAAATTTACAGCCTGGAGGAGAAATTCTGTCCAGTAATAAATAAAACATTTTCAGCTCTACAAATCCTAAGCCTCATGATTAACCTTTATCTTGAGACAAAAGTATTACTCAAATGCAAACAAGACCATTTTTATTATTCAGTAATATAAACTCACAAATATATTTCTAAGAAAGTTGCTAATTAAGTCTACCATCCACATAAAATCAAGCCTGTTATCATCATTCAATGTTGGAGCTAATTTCATGAGTTATAGTCAGCATAGAAAACTACTGGTAGGAAACCTATTTATTTCAGATACACATAAACATATAAAATGATTAAATGGACACAAAACCAGCACATTTATTAAACAACTCAATTTTATCATATTAATGGCTGTATAATCAACCGGAAAGTATAAATTTCCAAGTCTTTTCAAACAAAATAAATTAAACAAGAATGGAAGAGCAGGAAGGGATGGACTATTAAGTTTTCAGAAAAGCACATTTTCCTTTGATTTTAGTGACGGGTTTTCCTGTCAACTGTGGAACAAGGTTGTAATATGGATAACTTGGAGCCTGCACACAACTGTGTCAAGTATATTCACTACCCTAAATCACAAGAGATTTTTGCGGATCTATGGAGTATTTCACAAATTGGCTTTTGTATTATACATGTTAGGGTCAACTGGATATTTGCTTAAAAAAGGAAATTAAAAGATTAAATCCTATTACATAAACCTTGCTTGCTTTATAATGCCTTATTAAGCAGGGGTAAATAGGATTTATGCTAATCCACAAATTTATACCATTAATCGCATTTTACAGTGCATTTTTTTTTAATTTTTTTTTTCTATTACATTTTACAGTCCTTTCAACATTTCCTGAGTTTACTAGACATTCATGGCATAAAATAGCAAGGACGACTGCTTGGATTAAACATCTTGCCCGATCTATACAATTACAATTTGTATGGTCATTACCTGACACTAGAATGAGTGATGAGTATTTGACAAAGACATGGCAATTTGTTAGCATTTGCCTGCTGGCCTGAGTGACACTTTAATATTACGTCCATATTTTGTCCTGGACTCTTTTCAAAGTTTTCTGATTAAATTCTAGGATAGGCAGTTGCTGCAGCCTCTAAAGCATACTTTTGAAATAACTTTGATAATGTTCTGTCATTCATATATTCTGGCACATTCTTTTCTACATAGTATATGTTCCATTCTTTACCTTATACCCCTCTGTTCACAAATCACTGTCACTAATAATGTTGCACGACAATCAAAGTGCTGCTTATTTGCACCGCATATGGTCACCAGCTGTAAGATAACATCCAAATACAAGCTAAACTAAACACTAGCATACACTCTTCTAACATTAATCATTCAGGATTCTTGGACAAGGCAGCTATTAATGATATAAAAAACTGCTACAAGGGCAAATACAACATCAGCCATTTTAGTCTGAAATTGCCCTGTATTCTAGAAAGCCTGCACTTGGAGTATTGTGTGCAGTTCTGGTGTCCTCAACATAAAAAGGACATGGAACTGTTGGAACAAGTCTAGAGGAGGGCCACGAGGATGATCAGGGGACTGGAGCACCTCCCCTATGAAGAAAGGCTGAGAAAGTTGGAGGTGTTCAGCCTGGAGAAGAGAAGGCTGTGTGGAGACCTCATAGCAGCCTTCCAGTATCTGAAGGGGGCCTACAAGGATGCTGGGGATGGACTATTCATCAGGGACTGTAGTGACAGGACAAGGGGTAACGAGTTCAAACTGAAACAGGGGAAGTTTAGATTGGATATAAGGAAGAAATTCTTTACTGAGAGGGTGGTGAGGCACTGGAATGGGTTGCCCAGAGAGGTTATGAATGCTCCATCCTTGGCGGTGTTCAAGGCCAGGTTGGATGAGGCCTTGGGTGGCATGGTTTAGTGTGGGGTGTTCCTGCCCACGGCAGGGGGGTTGGAACTAGATGATCTTAAGGTCCTTTCCAACCCTAACTATTCTATGATTCTATGATTGCTGCTGTATACATCCCAGACTTTGTCCCTCCTCAAGGAACAGCCTGTGGAGGCTGGCTACCATGCACATATACACCTACATATACAAACACTCCCCAACATGTATGGTTTGTTGCTCTGGAAGTGCTAATTTTTGCATAGCTGCATATTCATACACTGCGCAATGCAATGTGCCCTTATTTTTCCTGTAGAAGGGAACTTGACTCTGATTGCAAGGAACTTGCCTCTGAACGTGCAACTATAACAGCTTGATCAACATCAGTACCCCAAAGCCAGTGACTCTGATGCTACTGCTCTCTATAGCTACCTGAGAGGCGGCTGTATTAAGGTGGGTGTGAGTGTCTTCTCCCAAGTGACATGACAAGAGGAAATAGCTTTAAGTTGTTCCAGGGGAGGTTTGGACTAGATATTAGAAAAAATTTCTTCACTACAAGGGCTGTTGAGCATTGGAACAGGCTGCCCATGGCAGTGGTTAAGACACCATCGCTGGAGGTATTTAGTTGATGTCTAGATATGGTGCTTGGGGACATGGTTTAGCGGTGGGCTTGACAATGCATAGTTAACGGTTGGACTCAATGACCTTAAAGGTCTTTTCCAATGCAAACAATGCTTTGATTCTATGACCATATTGATGCACAAAGGATTAAAAGCAAGCATCACCCGTCATATCTGTGTCCAGTTCTCCAAGCCCTTCCTAATGCTTCCTCTGCACAGTGGCTTTGGAATCTCATCAGTAACTTTTGATGTGGTTTCAAGATGTATCTTCAGATTATAAATTGATCACAAAGCACCCAGTGGCATTGTGTCCTTCCTAAGATAGATAGGTTAAGGATTTAACTGAATGGAAAACCTTCAGGGAAACCTAGGCATTGTAGAGAGAAAGGTGATGCCAACAGTAACCTCTTGTAATTCATTTATGCCTCTTTTCCTACTTTTCTCACAGTAATTTTGACTGTGTCATTTATGGCTGAAAATTTCTTATCTTGCTAAACTTAATACCTTACTAATGCTTTACTTCATTACTATTTCCATAGATTTTAGTGGCATTATGCATCAAGCAATATGAGAAAGTTAGCATCTGCCCCATGGCTTTTTAGCCTGGAGGAACCACTTCCAATCAAACCAATAAGCAAAAATGAATCCTGTGATTTATTAATCTATTTTGCAATAGCACTGTTGATTAACACATGAAACAATTTTTGTATTTTTTCTGTTAACAAAATCTGTAGGTGCTTTTCTCCCTAGCTCTATTAAAATGATACATGACTTTTATTTCAGTCTAGCTTTTTTTGGCTTTCGTATAAAACAAAGGAAAATTGCTAATGAAGTTGAAGCCTTTTTTCCCCTAATATTCTAAGTATTAATATATGTTCAACTCAAAATAAGTTCAGCTAATTCTTCTAGTTCAAATCAAGCTCCTACATACACACATTTAGATAGGATGGTGCAGAGGCACACATTTTTTTGTATATTGTATAATAAGATATATTTATTGCATATTGTATTGTTGTCGTAATTGGAACTCCAACTTGGACTTCTGTTAACTGTATTCACCTTATACTCGTAATGAAAAATTACAGTATTTTCTTTTTTAGTTTACTTCATTATAAAAAATATACAACCCCCAAATAACTTCAGTTTATACTCATCGTCTCATATTGAAGCTAATGGACTGTAATTAGAAGGAAAAGGAAAAAATGCTAAACTACATCTCCTGTTAAAAAAGATTTTTATGCATGAGTAATTAATTGAAAACTAAACCCCATAAATAGTTACAGTTAACAGTTATTCCTTTTAAAATTTACTGTTCAGCATGTAACACGTCTAGTGTTAAACAACGCTTTGCCAAACATATAAAGAAGAGGTTTTTTTGAAAGAGATTTCACGTAGGATAGCTTGAACATACAGTAGAATCTGTACAGTGATTCATAGTAATTGATGAGATTGTGTTGGAAATATATTAATTTTCTATTTTCGTATTTGTAAAATGTTAGTAACTTGTGTACTCACCACTTTTTCCTCCCCTATCCTGTAATAGGTACCCAATTAATAATAGCCAACAAAGTGTTACAATGATAACCCACAGCAAAAAGAGCATATTGCCCTCAGTGATGATAAAATTTTACTGCAGCGCCAGCCCCTTCTAACAGTTTGCAATTAATGTACGGACTGCTTTCGAGCTATGCTCTTTGCTGTACTCCATCAGCATCCAGGAAGTCCCCAAGGCTTCTCAGAGCTCAAGAGGCAGCAGAAGAAGAACATTACATAGAAGCCCCTTAGATGTAATCTTTTCAGAGCATAAAACTGGATACTCTGCTCCAATCTCCTCAGTACAGCAGAGCTGGATTTCAGCTCTGTGCTGGGTCTGTAACAGTAAAGGAGCTAAAGTAGATGTTTTCCATCATGATCCCTATTTTGTTCAGTGAATTAATTTCCCCTTGTAGTACACCTGTAAAAGATCATATTCATACTTTGATGTGTATCCCTTTTAGGACTGAATGTTGCAGAATGTATTCTTCCATTCCAGTCAGGTCAGTGGTAAGCTGCTCCATCCACACGACTGCTCTTCTTTGATCTTCAGAGATGCCTGCTCTTAAATGATGTTATAGATGGTTCATACTAGTAGGAAAGCTAGACAAAGTGGTAAGACTAGGCATCCATATTTCATGATCACTGAAATATGTTTTGTTAGGTGCCATTGTGTACAAGACTGGATCTAAGCCTAACTGTATCAGATGCAGTAAGGAGTCATTGTATTACCATCTGCTACACAGCTGACTGAAAGTAATGCTAAGGTGAAATCCTACTTTCCAAAGGTAAGGGAAGTATTTAACCTTTACTCACCCCTGTCTGTACTTGTTCTCAGCAAGCATAAGGAGAAGATGTGTAAGTCTACCATCAGAAACTTATCTTTACCACCCTCCTTGGAATTTTAAATCTGGAAATCTCATTTCAAACACACTAATATTTTGTTACTAACTGGAGTTCATAGTTACATATGGGGAGAAAAGTAGCTCTGAATATACAAATACCAATACTGGCTTCTTGTCCATGTCAATATTATTGTTTTCATTTGCAGCTGCCATTATCTGACCCGTACCTTTCCACATCGGTATTTATTTTTGACATAGTTAAGTATTGAGGCTCTTGATCTTGAAAAGGAGAGTAATATAAAGCAGTGGCTTAGTTTCATTACTGGCAACATCCCAGTGCATATTTCCCAGGACTCTACTATATCACACTATACATTACCTCAGTCGACAGCTTTGGGGCTGTATTTTATTAAAATGTTAAAATACCAGCAATTTCTCTTTTAACTATAAAGTATCTTGCATGTACATTCAAAAGTGGTCTCTGTAGAAAATGTATTCTTTGTGGAGAAAACCCACAGTTCAATATTTTCTTGGCATCATTTTTCCAACAGAAGATGGATTTAATTTGAAAAACAAACACCAAAATGAAACAACCCACAACAAAAGCCCAAACAAAAGTATCTGGTAAAAACTAGAATATATCTCTATTTACCTCTGTATAGCAGTTAATATACTGCCAAAACCATACAGTTTGATTAAGAGTATTAAAAGTTGAAAAAAGCAGAAACTTTTAGAAGTTGCTACTGTCCCTCAAGACTGGGGAACAGTACTGCATAGTGCTGTAACATATGAAAGTGTTCTCCTTCCTAAGAATTAGACCATAATTTGGACAATTAATAAAAGCAGAAGGGAATTTGTTTTACTTAAATGCCTAATACAAAATCTAGAATTGTATGTATTCAGTAGAGACAGTGATTCTGAAGATTGGTTCTGGTTATTTGTTTCAAAATAATATCCAAGGAGGTATATCCAGATGAGCATTATGGAAAAAAATATGCAGTGTAAGACTGTTTTCATCTCTGAAAAAGATTAATTTTTAAGCAACCACCCACCATAGACAGTCTCCATTCTCTTTTCTGAATTTATTTGTGATAAACCTATCTGTGATAAACCTATGCATTCACTG
Organism: Psittacula echo; assembly: GCF_963264785.1. Lineage (NCBI taxonomy): Eukaryota > Metazoa > Chordata > Aves > Psittaciformes > Psittacidae > Psittacula > Psittacula echo. The sequence continues at coordinate 81,516,789 of NC_137738.1, read as the reverse complement.
GAACTACTCCACTTTTATAGTACTGTGAGAACAGGAGTCAGACTCCAGCTATTTATTTAACTATCAAAGAATCCCCCATCACCGCTCTATGCTCTGTCATGTTATGTTCAATGAAAGTTGATATCAGCAGTGGAAACTGGCAAGCAAAGATCACTACAACCAACTGCTTTAATATATTTATGAATTAATTGTTACAGATGCATTGTCTGCAAAGCATGTCTGCTACAGCAAAATGTCTAAAGGCAGCAATTTCTTTTACTGAGGAAATGTAAGATTACATATTAGTCTCCACAAAACCATGTTTGGACAAAAAAACATGCCTTTTATGCTTCTTTGATGGTACCCTCCCCACAGAAGAAGTCCTTCTTCCCTTATTTCTTTCAGCCCTGCTCATTTTTTTTGATATGAAGTCTTCAAGACTGTAAATCTAAGTACAAATAGGCATGACAATGCAAAAAAAAATGTCATGAGTATGCTGTGATAAAAAACATACACGGCATCTCAGCTGCAAAATTTATCTGGGAAGATGTTAAACAGCAGAGAGTTTTTACTCAGAGTTTTCCACAACATGGACAATTAAAAATAGCCAACTCACATTGAAAAGAATGTAATTCAGATGCAAAACCACAATATAAAGATGCTGAGTGCAAGCAACACGGGAATTGAAGAATTATTGTGTAAGCTTCAGGAAGCCTCTAAGCTCTGCAGGTAGATGGCTGGTGGGTGTGTGTTCAAAATGTTATTGCTTTCTTATGATTATATTGTTACTCTCTTTTATTCAAAATGACAATAAACCCTTCTGGTTTGAAAGGTCTAAGGTCTTGCTTATCATTACTGTCTCTGAACCGAAGATTACTGGTATAGTGATATCACTGTGTTATATTATCTGGTTATTTAGTTACGTATAGTAGTAGTCAAGGTTGGAACTATCTAGAAAGGGCAGGAAATAAGTAATCTGCTTCACAGTTTCCCACTGCAGATACAACTTCTCAGTTACAGCATGAATAATTTAAAACTGCTAGCACTGAACTGCAGACTTACTATAGTAGCATTTATTAAAAAACATGCTCATTTGAAGCAGCAATTGTTCTGCTGCCAGGGCACAACCCTTCATAACACCCCTTTAACAGGCTGGTTTTTTTTTTTTTTTTTGTTTTTTTTTTTGTTTTTTTTGTTTTTTTTTTTTTTTTTGTTTTGTTTTGTTTTTTTTTTTTTTTTGTTTAATTAAGATAGACCTCTGATTTTTCCAGTAGCTACAAAGTGCAATGCATGAGTACCTTTCCCCATTTGTTTTTCATCATGTATCACTACCCAGAGGCAATCATTAGCTAATTTGCTGATTTACAGTTGCAGTTTATGAGCTTTAAACAATGCTAAGTCATTATGGTTCCATTTTAGTGTTATGAGAGGAAAATCACTGCCCTTTAAGTTGCATAAAAACATTTCTCAACCTATGTGTTTCTAGCTTCTCACACATCTAGAACTGTTATATTGCCTTCCTTGCTAGAATTAACCCTAAATAATGTTCAGTCTGCTGCTTCCTCCTAACTACAGAGATTTCTTTTTTGCCACCGACCACAATCTAAGCATGCAAAATAAGTATACCAATAAGAAGTAGCAGCTATTGCTTACTCAGGTTCCTAGTGAAATCCAAGCTGAAAAATAAATTGGTTACTGCTGCCTATTTTGGTTGGTTTTCCTTAGATGCCTGAGACATTTTTTTAGCATATTGTAAAAGGCAAGCAAATAGAATCACAGAATCATAGAACAGTTAGGGTTGGAAAGGACCTTAAGATCATCTAGTTCCAACCCCCCTGCCATGGGCAGGGACAGCTCACACTAAACCATGCCATCCAAGGCTTCGTCCAACCTGGCCTTGAACACTGACAGAGATGGACCTTTCACAACCTCCCTGGGCAACCCATTCCAGTGCCTCACCACCCTCTCAGTAAAGAATTTCTTCCTTATATCCAATCTAAACTTCCCCTGTTTCAGTTTGAACCCATTACCCCTTGTCCTGTCACTACAGTCCCTAATGAAGAGTCCATCCCCAGCATCCCTATAGCCCCCCTTCAGATACTGGAAGGCTGCTATGAGGTCTCTACACAGCTTTCACTTCTCCAGGCTGAAAAGCCCCAACTTTCTCAGCCTGTCTTCATACGGGAGGTGCTCCAGTCCCCTGATCATCCTCGTGGCCCTCCTCTGGACGTGCTCCAACAGTTCCATGTCCTTTTTATGTTGAGGACACCAGAACTGAACACAATACTCCAAGTGAGGTCTCACGAGAGCAGAGTAGAGGGGCAGGATCACCTCCTTGGACCTGCTGGTCATGCTCCTCTTGATGCAGCCCAGGATACGGTTGGCTTTCTGGGCTGTGAGCGCACACTGAAGCTGGCTCATGTTCATTTTCTCATCGACCAACACCCCCAAGTCCTTCTCTGCAGGGCTGCTCTGAATGAACTGAAGTACAGCATTTTAATTGCTCTAATGGGTACTGATTGGTAATGTGTTTAAATGTTCCTCTGCATGCTAGCAAAAGAGTACAGGGAGATGATGGTGGATGGGACACCGCAAATACCACCCTGCCTAGCTCCTCCCATCACAGGAAGGCGCATCCATCACTGGCTATTGGTCAACTGCATGTTATTGGAGGGACTGTGGATCAAAGGGCTCTGAGCATCAACAGCTGGAGACATGCTGTGGCCTCAGGGATGTGATACGTGGGCAATAGTAACTGGGGAGACTGGGATTCAGGGGCAGGTTTCAGGAAGACTGAGTTCTGAGGACAGCTGCTGGGAGATATATCGTATAAGATTCGAAGTATATATATTCCATATATACTTCCCACTAGCAGACCCTCATCCTTCTCAGCCAGAGAGGGGAGTGGGATAAGGCTGCTGGTGCTGTCTGTGTTTGTGTGAGTGCCATGTGTTTGTCTGTTCTTTATAGCTACACATATATATGTGCATATTTACTGCATAGAAGTGTTTGTATGTGTGCCTCCTGGGTGTACATGCTCAGCCTCTGTTTTAAATTTTGGTGATTCCAACATGTTTTCTGTAAATATGCAGTGGGGTAGAACAGAGCCTCTGGCTGACAAGTGATGCTACAGGAAGGAGATCATCCTCTGGACAAAGCACTCTGGTTAAAATTTAAGCATGTTGTTTTCAATATCTTCCATGTATTGCCTCTAGAAAGACCTAAGAATGAATGAGCGGTTAGGGATTCTGATAAAGTCACCAAACCTTGCTGTTGATATGACTTAAAATTCTCCTAAACCTAATTTAAAATTTAATGCTATACAGGTTTTTCTCAAACACATCTGTGTGTACTCTGGAAACAGAGCAAACAATTTCTAAGGAGAAAGCATCTGGCATCTCAAGTTTCTGGTGCAATTTAGAAAAAAAAAAAAAAGAAGTTGGAATTTTTGTTTGTATCTAAAAAAATGCATTAGGCATGCATTATGAAGCTTTACCATCAGGCAACTAAATCCTACAGTGCTAAATTATAAGATCAACCTCAGCCTAGTTAACATGTTAGTTACATGTTAGCTAGCAGAAACAGTTACACGTTATTTTAGCATAAATAGTGAAAACAATAACCAAGCATCTCAATCGTAACAACAGCACCACGTTGGTTAAACTTCAGTTAATTTTGAAAGTGCTTTGAGTCAGACTTCAACCCCAGGCAACTGCTGAGCAGCAGAACAAGGGTTGGGTTGACCTCAGATTACTTCACCATATTAAATGGGAGGGTAATAGCCAGTAAACCCCAGCTACAATTGCTGGGAGGTGAGTGTCTTCTGTATTTCTACTTTGCTGGAGGATCAGTTAGCACATTGGTCCTACCCCTTCCTACAACAAAGGTCTGCTCCAATGCTGCTAGATTTTATGTTCATTTCTTACATTTGTGTTTCGAAAACCACATGGAAAAGTGGCCCTGCATACAAGATAAGTCAGGCAAGATGCTTGTAATGATCTCTGTTTACGAACTTGCAAATTTTTAACATAGGTAAGATGTTCTCCTTCAACTCACATCAATATAAATCTTCCCTTGCTTTGACCAAGTAGTTGCATATTTTGTTGAGGCATACTAAATATTACTTGCACTCTAACTAAATATTGCTCTGCATCATGTGATAAAGCATTGTACCTATAAGAGGCCCACTGGATCCTTGTTCGTGACAAAGCCCTAGGTAGCCCCAAATGAATTCTCTGACTGTCTGTACTTGCTAATCTGTCCTTAGCTGCTTAATAAATGCTGAGCTGCACGTGCTTTGCTTTAATGTTACCCTTGATGATCTGCACACAATCAGTAGGAACAGCGAGAACTGAAGTGAGCTGCCTAAATCAACCCAAGAACCAGCATCTCACCCCAGACAGACTGTACTCTTCTTTGCAAGCACTTTTACGAAGCAGAGGAAGAATCTAAAAGCTTAAAGACATGAAAAGTTCCTCTAGAGGTCCAGCCTCCAGAGCCTAATTAAAATAAACACTGCAAGCCAGATTGAAATCACTGTAAGATACACCCACAATCATGCCCAGTCCGCTAATAAAACCTGCACACACACACATTTCTTTTGATGACTGGTGAAGTAAGTACTTCATAAGACACTTGGAATTAATGCAGTTACAGTGGATGTGTTTTGCATAAGGGGGATCTGTCACTGCAAAGTATTCATTTAAAGGCATTTGGTATACAGTTAAGAGACTTGAGTTGAAAAATGCAGAGCTAAAATAAAACGACTGCAGAAGCAATTTAAATTATAGTCTGGAAATCTTCCAATTGTCTTATAGAATTTAAGGAAAAATGTAAATGCTTTGGAGAAGGAAAAAAAACAACCTGCAGATCTCTCTGGTTGCTGATGAGATACTCTAGTAAAGGAAATAATTTAAGCCAGTGAAAACTTACACTTTCTGACTTAAATTAGCACTAATGAAATGTACTGTGACAGCACACCTAGTTTCAATTTTGGATAATCCTGAAAAAGGGCACCTTTCTGTGACAACAACATGTAATTTGTTTAATGATAACTTGTGGAATGACATTTTATCTAAGGCAGAAATTTATTTTGAGATTTTTACATTTTGGTATTATATTAAAAAAAAATCTCTGGACACTGACTTAGCCATAATTATTTGAAAAAAAATAACCTTTTTAAAGATTACATTACTTGACATTTTTAAGAAGAAAAAGACGATAGAGTGTAAAGTACTGCTTCGGTGGCTGTTGTAACTGGCCAGGATTCTCTTCGGACTATCCCCTGTACCACTGAGCTCTCACATTTTCTGGAACGCACCTCTGTGACCTTATTTGTTTCCTTGATAGTGCCAGGCCTTCTCAGGAATTACTCTGATATTACTGGTGCCATGATTCAGTCTCTGTGTATGATCCTAAAAATGCCACCTTTTCTTTGCATGATAGTTTAAATAATCACTTGTAATGTAGTTAACTTCTTTCACAAGAAATGCACTGTGGACTTCTCTCACCATTTATATCTATTCCCTCCCTTCTGCAAAAACTTTGCCTTCATCCTTACACCTACACAAAACATATAATAAGAACCACCAATTCCTCAGTCCGCCCCCTCCCGAAATTCTTCTAAGGCCAGTTCTGAATATAATCCTCTTTTCTCTAATAATAAAAATGCACTTGCTATGACTTACTCTTGCAGATTACTATAGCACTGATGATATATGCAGCAAACTAGTCTTCATCCCGGTACATTCTAGCAGTTGGTGCTTGCAACACATTACTTCACCAGTTTAACACATACTAGACTGCTATCGGAAACATGGTGGACTGCTCAATGACTGTTCAGTGACTGAATGCCTTCATGTGCTTCCAAACATATTTGAGCGTATGTGTCACCACTGACCTTAAATTCCTCCAGGGGAAAATGAGGAACTTTGTTCTGAAGGATTTCTTTTTTTTTTTTTTAAAGCTAGCTTATTTATTCCTTCCTATGCATGTGATTAGATGATGTTTTGAAAGTAAACATGAATTCAGCAAAAAGTGTGAGGATGCCTGTATCTGGCTCTGTAGAGATGAGCATCCATGATCACATCCAGATGAGGCTTAGTGCAGTGCTGCTCCAACACTGCCACAGGGCTTCAGAGGATTTAAAGCAGAGGCAGAATATTCTCCTACTGGCTCAAAGGCTCCGGAATTTAACTACACGCAAAGACATCCCAATAGGATTTGCAAGTTCAGATCAAAATATTTAGCACTGAAATAAGTGTTAAAAATGAGCCCAGCAGAATAGCAGGTAAGCCCCCTAATCTTTCTCTAGTGCTACCTACTTACTCTAGTGTAACTCCTACTGCTGGTTGGTGTAAGTAACAGGAAAACAGAGAGATGTTAGTGGGAGTAAAGTTCTCCTAGAAATAAATGATGCAAAAAAAAAGAACTCAATGAGATTGTTCAAAAGCATTTCAGGGGTTGCTTGTGTGCCTGGGGATTTCATGTGAACACTACTAATAGAGCTATTTAGGAAGGAGGAAGACGTCTGCAATCTTGTCATATCCTGAATCATACTAAGCTGGCTTTGTTTTGTCCATTAGATTCTTCCATTTACATATTTGTGTTTGTCTTATAGCTCCCTAGCAGAAATTTAAGTAGTCCAGAAAATGTTGTGCCACTTTGTTAAAATACATAAATAAAAGTGTTATAAAATTCAGTAAGATTCTGCAAGCTGCCTCCCACATCAGAGTCATAAATTGATCTTGGATATAGGTTTGAAAAACAAGGCAAAAAACATCTAACATCAAGATAGTTTTGGAAGTGGGAGGATGACATGCTTGATAAATGAAAATCAGAGAGTGCACATGAAGTTTTCAAAATGCTGCAATAGACCAATAAATTCCACTCAAATGGTTACTACATAATGAATACATTTGGGACGTTACGCACAAAGGCCAGGAAATATGGTCAATTCATGTGACAAGCAACAATGGATACTTTCTGAATCACAGCAACAACCTTCACAGAGTTGAAAACAAAAACATGCAAGCAGATGAATCCACTGCACTTTCTCGCACAACAGAAATATATCTGAAGGTCAACCTGTATTACTAAGCCAGTTTTAGGTATTTGATGAATGTTTTCTTAATAGCATTTCTCTAGCCAGGCCCAACAACTTGTAAGATAGTTTGAGTCCAAGAGAACTAATTTTTTGATGAAACTGGTATGTTCTGAGAAAGAACTAGGTTCAGCTATTCAAAACAGTCAGCCCCAAATAGGTTTAAACAAATGGGTGACCTAAAAGCTTTTGCCTAGTGACAAGCTAGAAAGTGAACATCCCACTCATGTTAACACCATAAACTCACAAGAGGATGTATTTTAAAAATTTTATGGGAGATGAGATTGATGGAAAAAAAGAATGACTTACTAAAATATTCCAGGAAAATAATAAAAAAATTCTGAAGCCCAATGAAGAATTATTCGCTAATAATCCTGGACAAGGCATACATCTCCAGGGGAAGAATTTCATGGTGTTTCTAACATTAGAAATGTATATCAAAAAAAATAGTGTGTGAAGGTCTGTTTAAGTTTTAAATTTTGAGAAGAATGCAATTTGGCATTTTGCCAGTCTTTACTGATGTAAAAAAGGTGGAGAGAAAGATGTACAAACTCATAATACATCATGGCTTCAATTTTGTAGTCATATAAGATCGAGTCCTGCAAGGCGCTGGCTGTTAGGAGACTTTTTACAATGCATCAGGTTGATTGAACTATTTAACTTCATATATTTCAGAAATACACCTTCAGAGGAATCATAGAATCATAGAATAGTTAGGGTTGGAAAGGACCTTAAGATCATCTAGTTCCAAACCCCTGCCATGGGCAGGGACACCCCACACTAAACCATGTCACCTAAGGCCTCATCCAACCTGGCCTTGAACACTGTCAGGGATGGATCTTTCACCACTTCTTTGGGCAACCCATTCCAGTGACTCACCACCCTCACAGTAAAGAATTTCTTCCTTATGTCTAACCTAAACTTCCCCTGTTTAAGTTTTAAACCCATTACCCCTTGTCCTGTCACTACAGTCCCTGATGAATAGTGCATCCCCAGCATCCTTATAGCCCCCCTTCAGATACTGGAAGGCTGCTATGGGGTCTCCACGCAGCCTTCTCTTCTCCAGGCTGAACAGCCCCAACTTTCTCAGCCTGTCTTCATAGGGGAGGTGCTCCAGTCCCCCCTGATCATCCTCGTGGCCCTCTTCTGGACTTGTTCCAACAGTTCCATGTCCTTTTTATGTTGAGGACACCAGAACTGTACACAATACTCCAAGGGAGGTCTCACGAGAGTGGAGTAGAGAGGCAGGATCACCTTCTTCAACCTGCTGGTCACGCTCCTCTTGATGCAGCCCAGGATACGGTTGGCTTTCTGGGCTGCGAGCACACACTGAAGCTGGCTCATGTTCAGTTTCTCATCAATCAACACCCCAAGTCCTTCTCCGCAGGGCTGCTCTGAATCTCTTCTCTGCCCAACCTGTAGCTGTGCCTGGGATTGCTCCGACCCAGATGTAAGACCTTGCACTTGGCATGGTTAAACTTCATAAGGTTGGCATCAGCCCACCTCACAAGCGTGTCGAGGTCCCTCTGGATGGCATCCCTTCCCTCCAGCGTATCAACCGAACTGCACAGCTTGGTGTCATTGGCAAACTTGCTGAGGGCACACTCAATCCCACTGTCCATGTCACCAACAAAGATGTTGAACAAGTCCGGTCCCAACACCAGTCCCTGAGGGGCACCACTCATTACTGGTCTCCAGCTGGACATCGAGCCATTGACCACAACTCTTTGCGTGCAGCCATCCAGCCAGTTCTTTATCCACCAAGTGGTCCACCCATCAAATTGATGTCTCTCCAATTTAGTCGAACACTTTGCTAGGTATCATCTGTTACGAACAACTGACCAGTCTTGTTCAGATATAAACGTGTTTTACAATGCATGTGCAGATGGCCAGCCCTGTCCTGAGGTTAAGCTAACAGGACAATGATGTGAGAAACTGCTGGATGCTGCAGGCAACAGAAGGACAAGAGTAGCTGGTCAGTCTTAGCCTGGCCTACACTGGCAAGGCAACAATGCAAGAAGACACTACCAGAAACCATGGAGACTGAAAAGGCAGAATCACATCCAATAATAAAATCCTCCTTCCTCAGGCATGATTCTCCAACATGCTAAGGCCTTTAGTACTGAAAAGAATCATTTTTTCCATGTCTGTTGTTTCTTATTTTTCTATACCTACAACATCTTCTTCCATCTGCTCCTCCTCTCCAATCTTTCCTCCACTTCATCACTTTGGTTCTCTTTTCTTCCCTTTATTAGTAACACTTGTTCCTCAATACAAGCATAGCAGGGCTTGTTGCTTTGCTCTCATTCTCTCAGCTAGGCTTTTAATCTCTATCTGTCACACAGGGACATGTAATTCCAGTATTCCAAATACTTCTGTCTTTCTTTATACTGCATTCATTTATTTCAACACCCTCTTTGATTCTTTTCTCTGAAAATTCGAGTTTGCTGCATTTGCTTGCTTTCAAAATTTGCTTTCTTTATCTTACTTTATTGCTTCCTCATTTCTTTTTTCCCTTCTTGCTGCAAATTTTTCTTCGAGTCCTTATTGTTGCCTAAATCCAATTCAGTACGCTTGTACCAATTCAAATCCAGAATAAAACTGGTCCACTGCCTACACAAGATGCATTCTAGCATTTTCCTTTTAGATGCTAGAAAATTGTACAGTCTGAAGGTTTATTGTATTCTTGCTGATTCTCTTTCAAAACACTTTAAGTATCAGTGAATGCATAATTTATATGGATGCAAAAACAGTCTGAGATAGTCATGCAACTGTACAATTCTTGAAATATCTGTTTGCTACAGTTTTAGGAAACAGAGTAATTCTCAGGAAAAAAACAGTGTTGCCTCACAAGCTGGAAACAGTATTGCTCTGAGCATATGCCATTGCTTGCAAGATATAAATACTGCTCTTGTGAAACTAATCTGATACACTGTAACTGTATTTTTTTCCCATTTGATTACATTGCAGAAAAGTTCATGCAATCTAATGTGATAATACCGCATTGTAAGTCCATGTAGAATACTAAGTGTTTTGGGAGCAAGTGTTTCTCATATAAATGACCTTTATTCTTTACCGGTATTACAGAAACATACAAAAACGACTGATAAAAAAACCCTCTTTTCTTGTACAGTTTTCCTTTTAATGCCTCACTGAGCGAGCTGTTGTGGTATCAAATGAAATATGAGGACGCTTGAGTCTGGGGCAAATACTTAATGTGTGACATCCTGATTTTCAATTCTGATCCTTACTTTTTATTGAAAATTTCACTCCCCAAGATCCAACCCAAAGTTCTCAATTTGTTCTTCATTATTTTGAGCACTATTTTCATTGTTCCCTTTCTTTCATTTGTTTTCTGCTTTATAATTTCAGCTAGAGACATGGCTTTCAAGTCAATAGAAAATGCATCTATTGTACAGATTAAAGATGATTTTTATATTAGGTTTCTGCTGCTTCATAAGTGTACCTTTCAGTGTTTTCACACAGAAAAGCATGGAGTTTTGCATCTTGTTGACGTGCAACTGTGGGAAAACAGTTTGTGGAGTAACTTTGGTGTTGACATTAACCTACATCCATTCTTTCATTTCAGTGCAAGAAGAAGCTTCTGTTCAATTTAGATTTAAGATCTGCGAAAGTTCAGGTGATAGGGAGAATTGTCTTAATTCAAAGCAAACCCAAAATTTAAAATATGGGAATAAAGCAACTTTGAGCACTGTGTTTGATGAACTGATTCCTTGAAGAGACTTACTGAAAAGTTAATTTCTAAGAGACTTTCTGAAAGCTGCATGCGAAAGTTCCATTTGCTTGTTAAAAGATGTTTGAAATTTCTTAGCTCTTTTGTATCAGTTTTTCAACCAATCACCCTTCCAAAATGAATCCCTTAAAGGACTGGACCCTGATACACATCAATGGCAGTGAGCTTTCACTTACCCTTTACAACCCCTCCCACTGGTCCACACTTTGTTAGAATGTACATGTCTTGGCCCAGACTTGGCTTTACCGTATGTTTGCAAAGTGCCTACTATACACTTGATGACATATAAATAATGCACAATGACTACAACATTAATTCTATGGGTTTGGATACGTAATCAAGAGAAGGAAATATGAAAGGTCTATTCATTTTTTGGCTGGTTTATTTCTCTCTGTGAGCTCCTCTGATACCAAGAGCCATTTCTAGAATCTCTTACATACATTGCTGAAAAAGTCTCATCTGGCAAGATGAATGTGGTTTTTAATATCACATTCATTATGACAGTGATGACATACTGCCTACAAACTGCAGCTTGTCTGGAATTCCGGACAGACCTCACTTCCTTAGATCAGAGATACTGAAAATGATTTCCAGTATGTCTGATAACGTTACTTGTTATCAGTAACAAGATAAACTGAAAGAAACGCCATCTATAATCTGGAATAGAAAGCTTCTGGGTGAGAACAGAGGAGGTGAAACAAAAATCTGAAGAACACAAAACATGGTGTTGGGGCATGACTGAATTTTCTGTCTCACACACAATGTGAAATGTCTTTTTAGTAAAGTCAGCAGTACCAAGAATAAATGCAGGCCAAGCAGATCAAAAGGATCAGTATCCAGATAGTAGTGCATTGCATGAATCAGCAATATTTATAGGGGATGACTGGAACAAAGATTACCCTTGTATTTTTGCTGTCATAAATCCATGGTGAAGGAAAAGTTGTACGGTAGCAATAAGCTTGCAATGAAAAATATCAAGTGCATAGCTATCAGTTTCTGTTTTGCCTTTTAAAAAATGAATTAGAGATACAAATTGTTCATTATCCATATTGTGGTTATTTGCCCCCCAAAAGAAAATCTGTGTGCTTAATATAAACACATTTTTAAATAGTCATTATGCTAATAACTTTCATGTGCAGAGTATATGACTCACTGAAAGTGCAGCTGTGCTGGAAGTACCTCAATGATTTGACAATATTATGAAGACAATTTGCAAATAGAGACCTGAGTATATTTTTACTGCATTCAAAGCTACTTCATGTATAACAACTTCTATTAAGAGAACATCTTTCTCAAAATGAAAAGTTCAACAGAATATATACTTCTGTAAGAACTTTCTGCGGCTTCGTTAAAGAGTATTACAAGAATATCTGATAGTCTAGCACATCCTCTTCATAGACACCAGTATACTCTGATTAGGTCTAGTTGAGAACTTCACAAGTTCTCTAAGTTTCTAAGCTCCCCCAGTTATGCATTCACTATTAATCTAAGCGGGGTCAGAGCACAGGCCTGAACACAAGTATATGACGCTGTAACATGGTGTATCTGCATGAAGCTATCAGTGCTTAGCAAAATCTAACTATGACCAGATGTAACACGCAAATCTTCATTCCTCTGTGCACATTATATCTCTCTTTCTCTCTCTCTCTTGAGCCTCATAGCTGTTGATTTGCTCACTGCACTGAAAAATCTCGAAGATCTTCCACCAATCAGAGGTTGGCTGAAAACTTCCATTATCAGGAAGAACTGAACTTTCTATAACGATTTTGAGCTCTGCAGCTTCTAGAATCAACACAGTTATGTCATGACTTTCATGCTGGGTCTGGTATTGCAGCTGTAAATCACAAGCTGAAGCTTGCCCTACTCCTGAGACAGAAACTCCTCAGGGACCAGTCAGAGATGATGGAGTGAGCTCCAACATGAAGCTGTCACAAGCTTCTTTTCTGACCTCTTACTGCAAAGAAAACTTACTAATTTCTCCAAACAGACAAGTTCTCAAGCAGATACAACTAGTTTAAATGATATTCATCCTTAATGGAAAGAAGGATGTGTATCTAAAAGAATCAGCCTCATTTAACATGTTCCTATAAGTGGCTCAGTCCCCATGCTGATGACATTAAGGAGCAGTGTACCACTACAGGAAATTCTTCCATACAACAGAAAATCTCTGGGAACAATGAGTGTTTGCATCTTTTATTTGCATACTATCCAAATAACTTTGGAATCTTAAATAAACACACATAAATTAAAACATAGTCCTTCACAGCTGAAGATGGTTGGAACTCTTCAGTTCTCCATATCTTAGTAAAAATGATTGTGAATATTTTTAACATCTCATTAAATAACCTGGTTACAACATTTCACTTCTTTTCCAAGCTGCTTATGGGCCCTTGTCAGTTCCTATCTATTCATTCTGAAATGGACCCAACACATAACTTCGGACTAGATTAGTACTTCGAGTATCTTACAATATCTATCACCTCTATTATAGTTTAGTAGGATTGTTAGTCTTATACCTAATGCATGGCATTTTAAATCTCATCACAATTTTATTGTTAAGCAAAGAAATGATAGTCATGTCCTGAAATGACCATCAATGTGAGGCTGACTCAGTTATCTCCAAGGGGTGACTTTATAGCTTCGAGAACTGACAGATTGTTGTGTCATGAAATTCATGCAGGGCATGGTATTGCAGCTGTAAATCACAAGGGCAACTCATGCAGTGGCTGGCACCCTTTGGAATAATCTTTACATTCCTGTTGTGTTCAATAAGCCTCTTTGTTGAAAGATTATGCATGATGAGTTTTTTTTTGTTAGGACCAGTAAAGGACAGCTCCTATGTCTCTGACAGTGCTTGCTAAAATTTAAACAAGGCTTTTTGTTGGGCATTTATCTATACCTGTACCCCTCCAAGGACTATAAAGGACAAGCAACTCTAATACAACAAGTCAATTTGTCTTTTGTGATTTGCTTTAGGCATTTTTAAATCTAAACAGCTCATCTAAAATCCTGGAAGAACTGTATAAATTAAATAAATCAAGCCATCACAGCTGGATTGTACTAATATTTAGGCAATCTACTACATTTTCTGCTTTGTCTGACAGAGACGCCCTGCTCCTGCTAACCAGGTCTATTCAGAAATCATGCCGCAAGAGCAGGTTACATCATGGTCCTGGGGGAACTTCTGAACTTGGCACATACTGAAATGTTACTTTGAAGTTTATGGCTTCCATTGCAGCCCCGGTCGATGTGCAGTAAAAGATAACCACACACATTTCAGGTTCCCCCTTCTCTTGACCTCTAGCTAGGTACTAGAGTAAGGACAGTAATACCTAGGAGATTCAGCCCACTGTCCTAACTTCATCCATGACAAGAATTCATCTGTTTTACATGTGCTTCCATAAGGCCTGAAATTGTTACCACTGCTCCCAGATGGAAGAGCTGTTTCAACCTATTAATGTGACGAATAAGGTGACAGTAGCATTTTTGACAATTTGATAGGTGGTCCAACGAGAAGTATCTCAGGGGATAAAAGCTTGCTTCAGCACATCCAGTAGTAATTTTCTTGAAAGATCTCATTTTCTACCTGGAAATACAACTGTTCTCATTTTGCTATCTGTCTCCTTTTTCTGAAGAGCCACTCTGGATTTACAGTGATGCATTCATCTATTATTACATCACTTGTACTTCTGAACTCAGCTCAGGCGATGGAATAAAACTTGCATGACCACCTGCCAACACAATGTTTGCTATCCTTATTCCTTAAAGACTGCATATTTTTTTTTATGCAGCCTTAAGGACCATGATAATTAGACAACCTATAGATCATTTACGCAAACCTGTATGCATCCTAAGAATCCTGCTGGTTTTGTTAATTTGGTGTTCATTTTCTTTGTTTCCATATTGTCTTCCTCTCAGTGGATGAAGTAGGCTACAGCAACACTCAGTCTTTTATACAGCATCCTTTCTGTTGACTTTCAGACTTTTTTTCCTTATTAAAGAAATGATAAAGCAGCCATAAAATTCTAGGCTGCATCAACCAGGCTTCATGAAATAAATAATGTTTTGAACTTAGAAACAACGTATATTTTTGGATTTTTCACTTTGCTCTTTTAAGAAGGTCAGCAATTCTCTGGACAGTTCAAGAAGACAACCTCAAGTGATAAAACTTACAGTGCAAAATTATCCAGCACTTTTAGCAGAGCAAAATTGTTCTTTACAAAACAAATTATTATGTCAGTATGCATCATTTTGAGAGGATGGAAAATATCTCAATAATTAACTGAAGGAAATTTCCTTCCCAAAATAATGTTCTAATTCTATACCATAGCTACCCAACATCTAAGTCATAGAAATTTGTACACTTACTGTGGCAACACCGATACACAGCTTTAAATGAAACATTCAACAAGATTATCTCCCGGCTAGGGAAGGAAAAGCCTCATGTTACTGAAGCTGGGAAGTTTGTTTTAACATCTTTCAGCTTTCATTCATTGTTTCTGCTCTACAGAATGCTAAACAGCTTCTCAGGTTGTATCCAGTGACCTGTTTGCTTATCCCCAAATATATAAATTCTGATCAAATATGGATGAGTTGGTAGTTTCCAAACAATGTGGAAACTTAGTTCTTAATAACAATTTCTTTCCTCCAACGCAAACAGCAAATGACTGTGTACACTGTATACAGCTCGACTGAGGTCCTGAGGAAAGAAAGCAGATCCCTTAAAAATTTTGCCGTGTTTTTTTTTTAATTAATTCAAAATGGAATTTCACCTGAACAACGTCCTCATTCAGCCAGGGACTATCAAAGCAGTATTGCCTCCTTGCCACACTGTAGTCTGCTTTTCTTCTAGTAAGGTGACAGACTCATCAAAGCAGAAAGGCAGGATTTTTTTAATCACAGAATCATAGAACAGTTAGGGTTGGAAAGGACCTTAAGATCATCTAGTTCCAACTCCCCTGCCATGGGCAGGGACACCTCACACTAAACCATGCCACCTAAGGCTTCATTCAACCTGGTCTTGAACACCGCAAGGGATGGATCATTCACAACCTCCCTTGGCAACCCATCCCAGTGACTCACCACCCTCACAGTAAAGAATTTCTTCCTTAGATCCAATCTAAACTTCCCCTGTTTAAGTTTAAACCCATTACCCCTTGTCCTGTCACTACAGTCCCTAGTGAAGAGTCGATCCTCAGCATCCTTATAGCCCCCCTTCAGATACTGGAAGGCTGCTATGAGGTCCCCACACAGCCTTCTCTTCTCCAGGTCCCCACACAGCCTTCTCTTCTCCAGGCTGAACACCTCCAACTTTCTCAGCCTGTCTTCACACAGGAGGTGCTCCAGTCCCTTATCATCCTCGTGGCCCTCCTCTAGACTTGTTCCAACAGTTCCATGTCCTTTTTATGTTGAGGACACCAGAACTGAACACAATACTCCAAGGGAGGTCTCACAAGAGTGGAGTAGAGGGGCAGGATCATCTCCTTCAACCTGCTGGTCACGCTCCTTTTGATGCAGCCCAGGATACAGTTGGTTTTCTGGGCTGCGAGCACACACTGAAGCTGGCTCATGTTCAGTTTCTCATCAATCAACACCCCCAAGTCCTTCTCTGCAGGGCTGCTCTGAATCTCTTCTCTGTCCAACCTGTAGCTGTGCCTGGGATTGCTCCGACCCAGGTGTAGGACCTTGCACTTGGCATGGTTAAACTTCATAAGGTTGGCATCAGCCCACCTCACAAGCATGTCGAGGTCCCTCTGGATGGCATCCCTTCCCTCCGGCGGGTATCAACCAAACCACACAGCTTGGTGTCATCGGCAAACTTGCTGAGGGCACACTCAATCCCACTGTCCATGTCACCAACAAAGATGTTGAACAAGACTGGTCCCAACACCGATCCCTGAGGGGCACCGCTCGTTACCGGTCTCCAGCCGGACATCGAGCCATTGACCACGACTCTTTGCGTGTGGCCATCCAGCCAGTTCTTTATCCACCGAGTGGTCCACCCATCAAATTTATGTCTCTCCAATTTAGAGACAAGGATGTCGTGTGGGACAGTGTCGAAGGCTTTACACAAGTCCAGGTAGATGACATCAACTGCTCTATCCCTTTCCATCAGTGCCGTAGCCCCATCATAGAAGGCCACCAAATTGGTCAGGCAGGATTCCCCCTTAGTGAGGCCATGCTGGCTGTCACCAAGCACCTTGTTGTTTTTCATGTGCCTTAGCATGCCTTCCAGGAGAATCTGCTCCAAGATTTTGCCAGGCACACAGGTGAGAGTAAGATAGAATCATTCCCCTCTCCCCCCTTGTCAAGTTTTCTACAAAATGAATGTCATGTAAAAAATCAAGCTGAGTTATTTGGAATTTAAGTCCTGTTATCAGAAATAATTTAAGGACTTAGAAGCCTGCTTTGCTTGCAAACTGTGTGTGATGTAAGATCCTAAATTTCTGGATCCTGGATAAAGAAAAGAACCATACTGGAATTAATGACATCCAGGATGGATGTATTTTCTTGAATGATGTACAGAAACACTTAGGTAACTAAGACTGGTACTCACAGTGCTGTACCCTCTAGCACTCTTTAGCTGTCCTCTTGGAAAGGTTGAAAACAGAGCTTTGCATAAATCCAGATCTTCACCAAGATTTTGGTGCCATTGTTTGGGTTGCAAGAAGCCAAGTCCTGCTCTCAGTGCTGAGATCTCTCTGGTGGCGAGGTGTGTATGTTACTTCTGTAGAAATTGTGCAAGAGTTTAATTCTTTCCTTTAAAAGGAAAGACTCTTTTTCACTCCCCTCTAGAAGAGTAGAGTAAAAGTAGTCCTTTCACTCTTTTTTAATTCAGCATTTCATTTGCCCAACACATGAGACATTGACTTTAATTTTTTCCTCTGCTTCCAGGGATTTAAAGCTTCTTTCCCAATGCTCCCTGCTCAAGTGGATACCACAACACTGGACTGCAACAGATTCTGCAGGAGGAAAACACTTGCACTCCTCTACATATTGCACTGTGAATGGAAATAAAAATAGTACACACACTAACCATTGATTCAGCCATACAATTACTAACTACAGCTACAACTGACGTAGTAACCTCACTTGTAATTATACTCCACTACTATACACAATTAGACTATGCAAATACAAGACAAATCACTTGCATCAGATTTTTACCTTAGAAAACAAAACTGAAAGCTGAGTGAAATGAATAAAACAATCAAAATTACTTCCCTTTTGCCCCACTCCATTGCTCTGTGTTATGTTCAGCACATACAAGCGACTTCTGCTGTTTTTTTCAAAATGGCAACTTATAATCGGCACCTCAAGAGAAACAAGCTAGAAAGGCTCCAAATGACTTTCTGGATTTATTTGTTTTGGATGTTTGCATGAAGGGTGGCCTTGCAGGAAAGTGAAACGGCTGTTCTGGGAAAGTGAAATATGACCAAAGTATTGTGGCTTCTAATTTATTTGATAGATGCACTCAGACTCCACAACTGCATTTCAGTGATTCTATGCTTTTCTTTTTTCTTTTCTGTTTCTTCCAGCTACAGTGCTCATATTTAAATATGGCAAAATCTAACTTGCAATGAAACACAAGCCACTTCTGCATCTCCCCTACAGCCTGATTTACACACCCTTTACTTTTATTTGTTTATAATCCTTTTTCTTTACTTGCATACCATCTAGTTAACTGATGCAGATCTGTCAAAATACTTGGAAATCTCAATGTTCAAGATTCAGTTTAAATTTAAAAACACTTATTATTTTAATATTATTGATAATTAAATAAAAATAAAACAACATTGTAAGCTTTTGCATAACTGAGCAATTTTGGCAATAAAACCAAAGTGAGCCAAACCAAACCTGGCTCTGAAGCCATTTCTTGCAATAACACACAAACAGGTAATGAAAATGGAATAATCTATTCTTAAAATAAGTTTTGAAAGAAAGAAGCATACATTTTAACTCTGCATGTAGTTAAGTATTACAAGCAGTGTTTGTTCAAAAAGTACCATGACTGACAGTAACTGGTCGGTAAAACTGAAAGAAATATTTTTGAATTTCAACATCTTTTCTTTTAAATGTAGCATTTCTTAATTTTTTTTTTTTTCTTCTCAGAAAATTCCCAGCTCTAGCGCATGTGAGGACTGGTATAAACGTGCAAAGTCTTGATAAAGACGAGTGCATGAGTACATGTGATTACAGAAATCCAGTGTTGAGTAAAATGATGCAACATCAGAGTTGGACAATTTATTTTTAATATACTGAAATATGTATAATATTTCATTATTACTAAAATACTTCAAATGTATTCTTGCACATTTTACAGTTTAGTCCTCAGAAAGAATAATCAATAGTGTTAATAATTTAATTTTATGCAATTTTTTTAAAAAAATAAGAAAAAAAAAAGACAAAACTAGGAAAAGCTGTGTGAGTCTAATACAGGTCAAGAGAAACTAAAATTATTAAAATCCTTCTGTATAGTACATTAATTTACATCTTGCCCCAAAATAAGACTCACTTTTCATATATCTGGTTGGTTTGAAAAAGAAACAACAATCAGGGACTGGAAAGTCCAAATCAAAGATGACCTTAAAGCTGCTGTGTTCCCATTCAGACTTAAATAATCTGCATTTGACAGACACGTAGCCATCAAAAGAACTGGTGGTAGCATATTATCTAAAGGATGAGTAATATTTTCATAACAGAAACTCAGTAACTGACCCCAAAAGAGTTGGAGGACAGTAGGAACACCAAGGCTAACTTAAAGCACCTTGTTAGGAACTGACATGTAATGTTATTCACTCCACTTGGACAAATACACTGATTTTGAGAATATTTAACTGCGCTTTTACTGTATTGCATAAAGCGGTGCACGGGTATGTTTGCAAGAGGGTCTTGGGATATAAGAAGAATTTACTTATCTAATTTCACTGAACAAACATTGCACTCTTTATGATTTCAGATGTTGCATTCCACAGATTTTTACACCATACTAAGAGCTGCAAAACAACAGCCAGTAGTCAGAGAGATATTAGCTGTCTATGAGCAACAGCACTTAAATGACTATAGAGGCTATTAAAATTCAAGCAACCATAATTTCAACAGGTCTATATGGAGAAAGAACATTTTTCACCTCTAGCCTTCTGTTTTATTGTCCTGGAGCTGTTATACTGCATCTCCCTCTTCTAGTGATTGCTATACTCTCTAAGAGCCCTATAGGTCAAACTCAAAGTACTGTGTTTCATAACAAGATCAATTTTCTCAACATTTTTGCTGTGGTTTAAAGAGGTGCACTAAGTCTGCACCTTTGATAAAATATAACTGATCTGACTGTTTTACAACTGAGCACATTTGAGAACTAAGCTGACCTCTTCATCTGACAAAGAGATATTCATATAAATGCCCCAGTCACTTTGATACCACATTGCTAAACAAAATATAGAACACCCCCCATGTACTTCATCCACTCCATCTGATCACACAAGTAAACCTATTATTTCAAATACTTGTTAGTATCTTTTTTTTCATATTAGAAAAGAAAAAATATGTGTTAAATCTTACTTCTCTGATCCTTCATGCTGATTCCTTACACAGTCATGCACATTGCTAGCTGTAGAGGAGCTCTGTGCAACACCAAGTCCCTATAAACAGACATGCTGGAAAAAATTGACCACATTTTTCTGTTCTGCAGCTATAGATATACGCATATCTGCATCAGAATGCAAGTATGCATTTATATACCCAAGCAAGATTTACTGGAAATGCTGAGGCAGTTGTAGAGTCAAAACCCCTCCTCCTTCCAAAAGCAATACAGGACATTCACATGCTGCCTCTGGAGAAGCAATTGCTGCTGTGTGGCTGCAGGTGGCCTGCATCCAAGGCACATCTGGAGACAGCTTTCTATACAATATACACATGGGGTATATATATGCATTCCTATGTGTATGAAGATGTAGGTTCACCTATATATTTCAGCATCCCTTAAATACCCAGAAAGAACACGCATATTGCTGGACAGGTGCTTCTGTGCCCAAATCACAGAATCACAGAATCCCGAGGGTTGGAAGGGACCTCAAAAGATCATCTAGTCCAACCCCCCGGCAAGAGCAGGGTAACCTAGAGTACATCACACAGGAACTTGTCCAGGAGGGCCTTGAGTATCTCCAATGTAGGAGACTCCACAACCCCCCTGGGCAACCTGTTCCAGTGCTCTGTCACTCTCACAGTAAAGTTTTTCCTGCTGTTCACATGGAACCTCCTATGCTCCAGTTTACACCCATTACCCCTTGTCCTATCACTGGACATCACTGAGAAAAGCCTAGCTCCATCATCCTGACACTGACCCTTTACATATTTGTAAACATTGATGAGGTCACCCCTCAGTCTCCTCTTCTCCAGGCTAAAGAGACCCAGCTCCCCCAGCCTCTCCTCATAAGGGAGATGTTCCACTCCCTTAATCATCTTTGTGGCTCTGCGGTGGACTCTTTCAAGCAATTCCCTGTCCTTCTTGAACTGAGGGGCCCAGAACTGGACACAATATTCCAGATGCGGCCTCACCAAGGCAGAGTAGCACAAACATTTTTCTTCCTAACTGAAAATCAGAGTTGCAAATGCACTGAACATAATGAGGGGAAAAAAAGATTATAAGCATGTAAGACTACTTTTCAGGCCTTTTATTGTGCTAAAACCAAATTTTTTTCAATTATCCTGAGTAAGCACTAAGTATATGGATAGAGGCAACTGGCTAAAAGGCCCATCAGCCAGAGAATGAAATAGAAATGTGCTCTGTAACGTCTGCCTTTGATTTTAAGTGCAGCTGCTAGATATGTATCTCTGCAGTTTTATGCAGAGGTATTTTTTACAAGATGACAATGTCACAAATGTACTAAAGAGACCAACATAGATGAACTCTGATGAAAGCTTACTGCAACAGGAAGTATCTTTAAATACATGCCTTTAAATTTGAGTTTAACTAAAATCTTATTTTGGAACAATCCATAACATTTTTTGATTAATATAAACTTATACCTAAACTGTGCATTTTTACTATATTAATAAAGTTAACCTTTTAGCTACACTGAAAATTCCTAATAAATAAAGATAATACACAAAACAGAAGTACTCTGTCAGGTGTACATGAAATCTATTGCTATAAAGAGCACTTGGTTTACCTAGTATAACAAAAAGTCACTAATCTGAGTTCCCCAAAAGGGTACACTGAAAAACAAATGAGTAAGACTGCTATGCTGGAGGCAAGGCTGGTGTGACGATGTTAACTGCCATGGCATCTTATGACCCAGAGCCTTTCCCGAAACTAGAGCTCAAGGCTTCTGCCTGGCACAGCTGAAGTCTCTGCACTTACCAGTCCGCAAAAACTGACCTGTTCTCATTACCATTGAGTTTGTATGTGTCTGGTTCCCTGGGAACTGCCCACTCATGATGAACCTTGCAGTCCAAAATTATTTATTTTTTAGTATCTTGGTGGACTAAACCTGGATAAGAAACTTTGGGAAGTGAACGAGAAAACCCAAGCCTTCCACCCATACTGAATTCACACAGTAACCAAACTCTCAACAGCTCTAATTAAACTGGACTCATCCCAAGTCTTTAACAGCAACTCTCTAAGTACAAAAAAAAAGTTTGCAACTCACTTGGCAACCTACCATAAAAAAGATAACATGGATGGAGTTACAGTCACATGATAATGTTTAGTCAGCAAATGCCCACAGAGTTACTTTATACCAACCAAGATTCCTCTTCATCAGGTAGCCGAGTGACAAGTTGTGACAGTTCCAAGTGACAGTAGAGAAGAATATTTGGTAAAAGGCTCCTGAACAATCACACTGTTTAATGATTAAATGGTGCACTGCATGATGCAGGCAGATTCTGTCTCTATGGAGAATACTTCATGCATTTTTTATGTAAGATCTTAGGAATGAATATAACTGCATACACCATGAATATTTAAGGACCACATGATCATCTGGATGATCAGTTGAGAGATGCCCTTCACTTAGAGCTCTATATAACAAATATAAATATTTATTAGGTTGTGGTTGTATTAAAGTCATGTATAATACTAAAACATGTACAGCTGCATCAGCATTTTCTTTTCTACTCTGTCTAGCACAGAAAATAATTTTGAACAGAAAACTTGATAATTAAGGTCAAGGAGAGAATTATTTTTGCTAAGTAAGGAGAGCCTGAAGAAGACAACAGAAAAGCTTATTCTCCACAAAATCTTTCTGCAGCATTTATAAGTAGATGTTTTATGTATTTTATGAGAAAAGTTTAGTCCATTGAATACCTATGATTACTAAATTATTATTAAATAATAATTATGACATAAAATAAAAACAAATAAGGAAAATTATATAATAAAGTCTGCTTTAGAGCACATTGCCAGTTTGTAAGAAATTCATAGCAGTGACGAGTACGAAAGCAACATTCATGTTTATTCATGTTTATTGATGCATTGCTCTCAGGATAGTTCCTTTGGTCTCATGAGGCAAGCCTTATTTATTCAGACTATCATCTGTGAGATGGCAAGTACCACCTATAAGATCCAAAGTACAATTTGCACAGGTAAACAAAAAAACTGTAGAACTGCAGGTTCCCAAATACGGAAGGTTTAATGCTGATGGTGGTTTTTGCTCTTAGAAAAACACAAAATATTTGCTATTACTTTAATTCTATATCTGTGTTGCTGGATTTTTTCGCAATAAATATATTTATACTTTCCACAGCCCAAATTCTCCAAAGTTTAAATAACTAACTGAAAAATCCACTCTAACTTTGTGAGACAACCATTCACAGTATTCTTCTAAAGCTCAATAGGTTCTTTCAGGTAATATAAACATTATCCTCCTTATTGCTATTGTAGTAAAGATAAAATTCGATTTTTCAAGTCACAGCAGATGTAACTTGAATATAGCTTAGCTCTTCTTCTAAGTGCCTTGGGCATATATAGGTAATCAATCATATTTAATCAATATGTTGTTCAGCCATGCAGATTAATATGTCTATAATTCCAGCTTCATTCAAATGCTCTTTAGTCTCAGTACATTCTTCATTGATTTTTTTTTCACCCAAAAGAGGCACAGAATTAAGTAAGTGCTGTATCTTAAAACTTGGAAATACCAATTTAGAAAAAAAAAAAAAAAAGGAAAATAATCTCCCTTGATTCTCATTATATCCAATATATTTCACTATTTTAAGGTTGGGAATAAGACTTCTTTGATGTCTATTGTCTCACTGTGAATATCCTATGGGGATTATAGGAATAGACTTCAAAAGTAGCAGAATCAAGTACCAATTGCTCGCTTTAACAAATACATTAAAGCGCTAACACAGGTGCAAGTATGTCATGAAGAGGAAGTACAGCTTTTTATACAGTTTCCATCAGAAGTGGCAGATAGAATGCATTTAAAAGCCCTATGAGTTCCAGTTTAAAATATTAACAAAAGCTCTGCAACCACAATTTTGGGGATCAGAACCACATGTAAATGCTGATTCTTCTTTTTAAAATGTTGAAGTGTGACAAAATGCTTCTTATTGTCAGTCTTTACATTGTCTAGGTTGGCACTGAATAAATGAGCGTAGTTGTTTCAGTTTGAAAACTACTGAAAAAAGTTAATAATCATTGAGCACAGAATAAACAGTTGAATGTGGTGTTTGCTTTCATTTTAAATAGCTTGAAATGAAGGGAAAACCAGCATGACATTAAAAGCACCATCTATCTTACTGTGTGGTTCTTTTCCAGTGACTTTCTAAAAGCATTGCTGTTCACTTATTCCAGAAGATAACAAGAAGCTGTGTTTGTGTGGTTTGATCAATTAAATGAGAGGCAAGAAAGAGTAATTGTGTTTAAAATTGCTTTTTAATCTGGCTATCCTAGGCCTAGGAGCTGTACCAGCTTCTCAGTGTCTCAAAAGACTGACCTATTTCTTGCAAAAAAAATTATGTACTTCATTGTAAATAGATGAAACTCATCTAAGTATTCATATTAAGATGAGTGGCTTTCTGTGCAAAAGTCTCCTTTCTTATCCAGGAGAAAAAATGCATTTGCAAGTAAAATATAAAAGCAACACATATTTTAGTCCCATTTTTTTCATTTTTTTGTCAATTCTTTGCATCTGGGGTGCTAAGTCACTTCTAGATTCACATTAGACCTCTTAGCAAGGCTCATCATAGCTCTAAAAAAATGTAAAGAAAAATATCACTGCACAGCTCATTACTAACTCCTGATTCAGAAGGCAAAAGTACAGCTCCAGAGTCAAATGCAAATCCTTCCAACACAGGATCTGAAAGCAATGGTATTTTTGGCTTATATTTGGGTTAAGTGCTCTTCAAATATTTAGGTTTAATCTTGAGTGAAAAAGTCTGGATGCTCAGATTAAAATATATAATGCTGAACACTGGCTTTATTGCCTCAACAGGATGCTCCTTCCAGTAGAATATCTACTCAAGCACTTGTTAACTCTTCACTTTGGTATAAATCGTGAACCTCAGTCAGTCATGTCTATTGCATAAGCTGCCAGCAAGACCTTACTTAGCCTTTAAAGTTGCTTACTGTTGAGAAAAGACCCCAGAAGTCTCCCCTCAATCTTTAAAGATGATACTAGTGTTAATTTTCCTTACTATATGTCACACACGTGATAAAGTAGATGTCCAACCAAACAAATCTTAACCTTTGTAATGAAAAAGTGGCACAAAATCAGTCTTACCATTGCCCTTGCCAATAAAGATGATGATGCAGAACTGAAACAATACCTGAACTCATTTTCAATTACTCTCTCCTATCTTGGTGCACTGATAAAGAAACATTTTAAGATTTGTAGATGGGACATCAGCTGTCTAACAAGACAAAACTAAAACCCCAGACTTCAACTACACAAGATGAAAAGAGGTAATTAAAATGCCATTCTAGTACCATTCTCTCTAATTGAAACATATCTGCCCAATGCAATGTAGATATGAACCTAATTTACAGAAGTTGTTTGATAAATCCCAAACAGACATCTTGTCATGAGTTCTAACAAAGGAGCCTACTGGAACTCCCTACCATTCACAGCAGGCTTTTCAGCATCCTCAGAGTAACAAAATGGTCACTGGTAAATCCGTGCTTTTGAAAGGTTCCAGACTGAGTCATTGCTGCAAGCTGGTCATGGCATGTATTGCTACACATGGAAAGAAGAATTAAGTAGTAATTCAAATTAATTTATGTACTGCATTTATGGAAGGAGTAGGAGTATGATCCATAATGCATTTAATGGGGAACCACTCTGAGTGATTTTCAGTTAAACAACAAAACAATACAACAGAACCTGAGGTCCAGAAGGCTGCTTTTTAATAAAGTTTTGAATCCCTTTCAGCAACTAGGGACAACTTCAGTATGGTGGTGTTTGTAGATCAGGAATGTAAAATTTTATCTCAGAGAGGGCTAAGCTCAGCTTAGTGAAAGAATCTTCTTTTGAATAAAGTTCACAGTGACTAGGTCAAGCTTCTGCTCTGAACTGAACTCTGGCAGATGTCTCCTTCAGCAGAAAAGGAGCACTTACAGATTGTTCACACTGAACTAAGGTTAGTAGCCTTGAACCGCACTCTTATTCACAAGGTGTGCTGGTTTGGGCTGGGATAAAGTCAGTTTTCTTCACAGTAGCTAGTACTGAGCTATGTTTCGGATTTGCACTGAAAACAGGGTTGATAATACGGAGATGTTTTAATTCTCACTGAGCAGTGCTTACACAGAGTCAAGGCCTTTTCTGCTCCTCACCCCACCCCACCAGTGAGGGGGCTGGGGGCACACAAGAAGTTAGGAGAGGACACAGCCAGGACAGCTGATCCCAACTGATCAAAGGGACATCCCATACTGTATGATGTCATACTCAGCACATAAAGCTGGGGGAAAAAGAACGAAGGATGGGGACGGTCAGAATTATGGCATTTGTCTTCACAAGAATCCATTATGCATGATGAAGCCCTGCTTTCCTGGACATGCCTGAACACCTGCCAGTGGAAAGTGGTGAATGAATTCCTCATTTTGCTTTGCTTGCATGAGCAGCTTTTGTTTTACCTGTTAAACTGTGTTTATCTCACCCCATGAGTTCTCTCACTTTTACCCTTCTGATTCTCTCCCCCAGTCCCACAGCGGGGGAGCAAGTGGCTGCAAGATACTTAGTTGCCAGCTGGGGTTAAACCAGGTTACAAACCCAGGACCACCTCTCTGACCACAGAAGCTGCATGCAGCTGTTAGTTAAGCTCTTCATCAAAATTCACACACAATGATATGATTTTAAAGTGAGTAAGGTTCATGTAGTACGTATTTATTTCTTTTTTCATCTATCTTCTATATGTCTGTACCTCCTCTTCCTGTGGGTAGCCTTCCGAAGTTCCTCTAAGATACTATGTACACTGCAATAAAAGCTATATATCTGTTTCAGAAATAAGCAAAGAAGAAGGCATGAGGTGGGTCACTACCCCTTCCCTTCTGAAAGTTGTTTCAAATAATTTTCTCTTTGCTCGGGCTTGACATTCAAAGTGTTGAATGTGAGTATTTTCACTGGTGGCAAGAGTTTTCCTGAGAAACCTTTAGATATCTGCTTTTATGGCCTCTCAGAAAGGCCATCAGGAAACCTCAAAACATTTAGATATTGGCTAATTACAAAAGAGTGACCCAAACTTTCAAATGCTTATGCAAACTGATTTGAACAGTTAAGATGTTTCAAGGTCAGTCAGCCCAATCTCTGATTAGCAGTGCTGAGCAAGTAGCTAAAGATTTTGTTCCTGAAATGCTGTTTAAACATTAAAAAAAAAAATCTGCTGCAGCCACCCTATTCTATTTCTTGAGTTCACTTCCAGCTCAGCATTCAAATGGCTGCATTCTATTGGAGCAAAGAAAAATCAAAAATATCGATACACACAATCAATGACTTTGCACTCGTACACAACTGCTCAAACCAATGGTGCTTGTACCATTACATTTACTAGTACTGTAGATGAAAAACAAACAAAGAAAAAGAAGAAAATATTTACTAAATTTATAATATTAATCTTACATTACAAGGGCTCTGTTTTGAAATTTGTCACTCTTGGATTAAGAAAAGATGCAGTTCTGCACAGAAAGTGTCATACATTTTGATACCAATGGATAATATACTACCTATCAAGGAAGGATATACTTTTTAAGTTCCCTTTTTAGCAGAGCTATCTTCTCATTAAAGATGGAAATTGTGTTGAAGTAAAGAATAACAGAGACTAACCTTCTTCCCCTCCTTTTCTGCAGCTGTTGTTCAGTTGTGATTCTTGGCATTAACAGAATGTGTGTCCCTGATTTGAAGTGGACGTGATCTAATCTCTACTCTGTAAATACAGATTGTTGAGTAAAGCTTTATCAACAAAGATTAATTTCTGTTTCAGTTTACTTTTTTCTGTTCTAAGACTATTAATTGAATAAAACGGCATCTGCTCAATTATAGCGTATCTTCTCAACAATTCTCCTTCTGATAGGATTACAGAATGGGTAGGATGTTCATTTCACCCTTGGATTTGCCACAGCTGGAAAAAGTCAGACATCATAACTGATAGTACTTTCCTCTCTACCTGGATATTTGTTGTTATGGTGATAGTTCCAGAAGGGAACATTAATGAGGACGACTTGAAAGCTTTGATGTTTACAGAACAATTATTTTTAACATCTCATAAGAAAAGGTGACAGTTCCACTCTTTGCTAAATATGCATCACTGGATCAGCTTCCATGAAAACTACCCGAATTTCTATTTGTTATGTGTCTGTAACATAATGCTAAATACAAATTTACATGCATCTATTTACATGTAATAAAAAGGTTTTTGAAGAACAAAAAAAATATGATTTTCTCACAAAGGATATAATGTTATTCCTAAGAACTCGCCTACAGTAATGAGTGACTTTTAATTATAATACAATCTTTAGAATATCTGTATTGCTCTTTCATGACACCCTGAGATGTAGCCAGCATATATGAGATCTACCTTCTCATATCCAAAACTGTGCTGTGAACAATTCTATGAACCCACATCACCAAAACCACAGCCGTGGAGACACACTGCATCACCCAGACTGTAATTCACCACAGGGGTAAGCAGTAGAGACAGGAATTATTGACCTGGAGTCTTCCAGATCAGAGGTACTCGATGTTCACCACAGAGCTTGCTTGGCTCACACATGTTATGAATGCACGCAGTTACTTACATAATCTTCATAGGCCTCATGTGCAGGTGGCGGGGGTGGTCTGTAGCCTGGGACAGCCGGGGCGCCCCTTGCTCGAGGGGTGGGGACGCCCCTGGCCACTGGTGGGACGGGTAGGGCTCCACGGGTCACCGGCGCTCCTCGGGGTGCTTGGGCACCTCTTCCAGGCAGGGGAGGAGGAATCGCACCCCCACGTCCCCTGAGGGG
Organism: Psittacula echo; assembly: GCF_963264785.1. NCBI lineage: Eukaryota > Metazoa > Chordata > Aves > Psittaciformes > Psittacidae > Psittacula > Psittacula echo. The sequence continues at coordinate 81,487,521 of NC_137738.1, read as the reverse complement.
GTAAAAAAGGAATGATTACCTTGGGGCGAACGGCAAGGGAGGACACAAGTGCCACCGCATTTTACAGGCTCTTACATTTTTACTGTTATTTAAAGTGTCATATAACTTTGGCAGCTACAATGTTAAGCACTTTCAGGCAATATCTCAGGCAGAACTCATATTATGGAAAGGCATTACTTTTACACCATCCAGTGCCTTTTACACCTCATCTTGTTGCTCATACTAATGAAATTCCGGATCATCGTAGTTCACAGAGTTGCAAAGTTACTCCAAAGTAGTTCTAGAAAAGAAAGAGAGAAACTTTTTCTGTTGCTCTCAAACTATTTTATGACAGCAGTCATCACTCTCATTCTCATGTTTATTGGTGGGTGGGAGAGACTGACTGGCAGAATATGCTGCAGTATGGCAGAAACTTGCAAGGCAAAGTAGAGCACGAGTATAAAAGCAGAGTGAGAACTTTTCTGTCCATCTAGTTCAGCACAAGGGAAGTGCAGCATGGGATTCTGCTTTCCCCTACTGCGCAGAGAGAACAGTAGCATACATACAAGCACAGGGAGGTTTAGCATCTTCCTATGCATTTATATGATATCCACCTTGCTGTATAGCACTTGGTAAGTCAGAAGAAGTTGTTACTGGTTAAAAAGAGGTTCTTGTAACTATACCATATGGCTCCCTGGAGCCTTCTCTTTTTCAGGCTGAACAAGCCCAACACTCTCAGGCTTTCTGATTGGAGAGGTACTCCAGCCTCTGACCATTTTCATGGCCCTCATCTAGACCCACTCTAACAGGTCCATGCCTTTCTTGTGCTGGGGTTTCTAGAGCTAAATGCAGTACTCAAGGTGGGGTCTCCTGAAAGCAGAGTACAGAGGGACAGTCACCTTCCCTGACCTGATGGTTAAGCTTCTTTGATGAGGCCCAGGATACAGTTGGGTTTCTGGGCTGCAAGTATGCATCTGCTTTTCATTCCTTAGGGAATCCTTTTCAATCCTTATAAATTGCTCTCAATCACTTCATACTCCAGTCTGAGCTGACACTGGTGATTACCCATGTGTAGGACCCTGCGCTTGTTCTTTCCTGTACTTCATGAGGTTCACATGGCCCACTTCTCAAGCCTGTCAAGGTTCTTCTGGAAGGTATCCCTTCCCTCCAGCTTATCAGCTGCACCACTATAAATATCATTATGCTATTACCGTAAATTATTATCATAAATATTTACGTTAAATACTTCAGGTTTGTTTTTGTGTTTTTTTTTTTTTTTTTTTTTGTTTTTTTTGGTTTTTTTTTTGTTTTTTTTTTGGTTTTTTTTTTTTTGTTTTTTTGTTTTTTTTTTTAAATATTCTCCCAGGGTATCTGACTGGAGAATAAGCAAAGCATCCAAGTTCCTGTATCTGTGCAACTGATACAATCAGTCAGGCATCTTGCAGGAGCCAGCACTCCACTGATTATGCTCTGAACCTAATTTAAAAGCTGCCAGTGTGCTGCAGTGATGTCCAGAACGTTATTATTAAGTCAGGCCCTTCAGATATCTTAGGTGTAAGGAAGACTCATTTCTGATCCCAAAAAGACTTTGTGTGGAAGATGGTCATGAATGCCAAGTGTAAAAAATCCTTTGTATGCGCACCATATTACTGATAAAAAATTCCATTCAAGAAGAACTGAGCGAAAACATGATGGACACCTTCAGGGGAAAAAAGAAAGGTCATAGGCAAGATCAGCCAGTTCAATTACCAAAGAACAAGCCCTCTGTCAGCATGAAATAAGGTACCTCCATATCCTATTTCTTCCAAATAAAAGTAGATTTCTTAGGACCTACCCTGAAATGATGTTTATGGACACCTAGAAGTTGCTAGGTAACTTAGATGCCTGAGGCAACAGATTTCTTAAGGGTTCACATTGAAAAATGTGTCTGAAAGAGTGTATTAAGATTATGTATTGGCCTCACAGAAGAGCAGAGCTATTACCTATATCTGCAAAAATACTTGCAAGAATTCAAGAAATATTCATATATCAGTGGTTTTAGATGACGACAGTCTAATTCATATAAAACTGTTAATCCATGCAATAGATAATTATAATACAATATATACAATATATTGTATTATAGATACAATAAACATACAGAAAAAAAAATATGTAATTGCTTGGCAAATAAAAGTTCCACCCAGACTATGTAGCCTTCTCTGACTATACTATGTCACTGACCATCAATTTAATGCTACTGACCACACCACTGCTGTGCCAACATAGCAATATTCTTTCCTAGAAATATCCTTTCATCAACTTCATAATCTGCTCTGATTTGTTGTTTGATTATTTGTATACCACTCACTGTAGCCTGTGAATTGTAGGTGACAGAACTGTAGGCATAACATAGATCATACAAGTGATCAGAAGGAAAATACTTTGGTTCACTGACCATGATGTGTATGTGACTTTAAATTTTTTTTTTAGATATGCTTGTTTTGCCATTGTTTATACTATCTAAAGCCATTAGCATAGTAGTTCAGGTTACCACACCTTGAAGGAGCTGCAGGTGGCACACGAATCCCTCTTCCTCGAATGCCCCGTCCACGTGCTGAATCCTCAGAACCATTCAAATATGACAGTTCTCTCAGCTGTTCCTGGCGAATTTCATCATTATAATCCTAAAATGCAAAAGGTAAAACTTGCTGAAAGTTTGTATTTTGACTAGGAAAGCACCCAAACCAGAAAGTTTGTGTTTTGAAAGTTTTTATTCTGAACGTTTTGTGTCTTGGCTGAGCTCCCAATACACTCAAATCAGAAATTACATGGACGGCATTTGGGTGAATCATTCTGCAGTATCACCTGCATGCTGAAAAAAAACATACATTGGGAGCGGGCAAGTGCCTATAGTAAGCGGACAGACAAATTTATATGGGGAGTAAAGGTGGCCATAAAGAACATGTACACACAGAATAAAACACACAAGTCATAGTAAGCATAAACACAAAGCATACTTCAAAAATATATCTGTATACAAGATGCAAATGGACTTTCACATATAAAAGGTACCAATCTGAAACAACTTGAAATAGATCAAAAAATGCCTTTTACATATATATTTTTTTGACAGACACCCCTGGCTATCTTTATGCACTTAAAACGCAAATTCCACCTTACAGTGCACCTTAGTATACAGAATTTACACTAGAGCCATTTGAATAGGTGGTTTAATCCAGTACCAATTAGTACCATTGAATATAGCCTTCAATTACTCTGTTTATCTACTAAACAACTTCTGATAAGAGAAAAGAGCTCTCTCTTTCGGATTGATAAGTAACAAAGATATGTTTACTATATAAAATTGTTAAATGATATAAAATGGGCCCATTCCAAGAGTACAGGGTATCAACTTTATCACTGCAAACTCAGTAAACAGAACATCAGATGAATTTCCTTTCTTACTGATACAAAATACGTAATATTGGGCAATTTTTACTTATTTTGTAACCTCTGTCTCAGTCAAAAGTTCCTTTTTTTAGCTTCCTTCCTTTGGTGTTCTGCTCTTTGCCTGCTGATCACAGTAATAAGAGCCCAGTGCATCAGCCGGCTCACTGGCAGCACAACTGTGCAACACATAATTAGTGTTTGAAAACATAAAGGATTACTGAATTTCAGCTATTGAGTTTCTCCATCCTTCGAGAAGCAACTGCCACTGACTGTCATGCAAGAGTCTGAAAATGCTACAGTGCTACAATGCCTCCTGTCTTGGATGAGTGACTGTCCAGGATGTACAAGTGACACCTCTTTTTAGCCAAGTTAAACACCTAGCAAACAGTTAGATGGAATTGCGGTGTTCTTCTCCCTCCTGAGGAGGTCCAGGAAATGTGTTTAAAGACATGATGCTGATCTTCTGTGTTCTAAGAGAGTGTTAATCTGGTCACAATTTCCCTTCTAAATTTCTACAGACTGCAGCTGGAGTAAAATCTATTAATGAAATTCAGAAAAGAACCTCATTTACACTTGCAGCAGAATCATAATTGAAATCAAATCCCTAATTTGCTAGTAAACCAGTTCATGGCTTTGAGTTCACACCAATCCCCAAATCCTTTTTCACATTTTTCTACCATTCTAACATTAATGGTAATAAGCAAAAGACATCTTCCTAAATCAATGCTCTGTGTAAAATACAGAGGGAAAAACACAGACAGAATCAGTGATGTCACATTTACAGCAACTGCTAAACAGGTACCATCTACTGTGGCTTGCTTAATATCATCTGTTATGCATACTGGCTTTACAAGGATTAGGACTTCCCACTTGCTGATTAAGTTCGCCCTTTGGACTCCATACCAGTGCTGGGACTGCACTTCATTAATAATGCAAGAAAATTTTGTAAGAGAAAGATGTGGGGAAGAGAAAAAAAACCCCAACCAAACCAAACCAAACAAACAAACAAAAAAAAACCCAAAGAAAAAGAGAAAGGACCTGCAAGGGACAGGAATTGGAACTGTGCTGCTGCATTTCTCTTTTTTTTGAAACACTTTCTTATGAATGAATTCTACCAGAAATTGCCACAGAGCTGCTATTCCTTCCTCAGATACACATCATTTTAAATCCTACTATTGATGAAACAGAAAATCCAAATAAAATTTATAACACAGAGCAAGATCTGCAAATCTATACCATTGTGCTATACAATGCCCTTAGGTTTTCTACAGGTTATTTACTGCATGTCCAATTAAGAAGCATCTACAATGTAGTTTGAAATGCAAGCTAAAGACAACAAAGTACATGAAGACTGTAATTAAGATGCTCTCTCTTTCAGGATGGGATCCTGAAAGAGAAAGATTTCAATAAAAATTTATAACTCTATATAGATCAATTATCTTATGTTCCATTCATAAAGCATAACAAGGATCATAATTTCTAAACCTAAAATCTGAAATTTTCAACAGAAAGGCTCACTTCAACTCCTTCATTAAAAGAGAAACATAACACTGACTTTATCTTTCATAACTGCTACATGAGTTTAGCTAGAGTATCCTGCTGAATATTTAATTGTAGCTGAATTCAGAGCCTAGCGCATGAGCAAAATTATGCTGCTGAAGCTTCATATATATCTAGTCCCAAGAGAGAGCACAAGATGTTGCAAGACATACCTGTACTGAAGAAAGTATAATGAAGTAGGTACACAGTGCAGTAGTATGCTATGTTTTAGAATAATCCAACCTACTCTTCATTATTAAAATAAGCTCATGGGAAATGTTCTGTACTTCTCAGTTTTTCTTCTAGTTTTCTAATAATCTTATAGCCAGTCTATCAGCTGATAATCTACATTAGCCTATCTGTTTTGCTCTTGTTTATATCCTTAAAGACATTACTACCTATGAACAGCTTCACTATTTACTGATTATACTAAGGGTGCCATTTACTTGTACCACAGTGGTCAGTATTTGCAAAGAACTGCTGTATGTGAGCTAATTACCCACGACTATCCACCTAAAATTGCATCTTGACTTTAGAAATACCAAGAATTTACAACCTTAGCAAAGTCAGTAGCACCATAAACTGTAATGTTTATGTAAGTGCCTGAAACCAAATTACATATTCAGATAAAACTCTCAGTATTCTAGAGTACATGAACATGTTTACTCCGGATTACCAAAAATATGTTTATTAATGTCGGTTGGGAATGATTAATTAGGTTGCCTTGACCGCTGTAGAAACAAAGGAAGCCCATTAGCATCAGAGTCCGACTGGTGGCAGCTCACCCAGGGCCCTTCTGGCAGCAGCAGCAGAGAGGTGAGGCAAAGAGGGAAAAGCACATAAGCTGCTAGAGAACTCAATAAACCATTTTGGTAAAAAATAGCAAGTATGACGCAAGCTGCAAAACCTGATCTGAATTAACAAGAACATGTAGTGACAAGGCAGGACAGTTAATAAAGAAATCAAAGGGTAAGGCATAGACAGACTCAACAGATTTTGGGAATATATATCTATCATTAGCATAATAAAGGCTCACAGCAGTCAAGGATAAATCAATCCCTTAAGGACTGTGATCTCCTGTCCTGATGTGCTTCACACATTAAAATTCTTTCCATGTGTTTGAATGATTTGCACTATTAAAAAATATCATTATTCTTATCTGCGACAGCTGGATTTCATTCTAACTCCACAGTTAAGGGGAGAGTAATTTAGATTAAATACAAGTTACCTTAAGGATGCAGAGTTATGTAAGTCTAGCCTAAAATTATAATTCTTAATACTTTGAAGTATTAATAGGGCTCACTTAGTCCCTTATACAGATGACATTTTATAACACATACACATTCCTTACACAGTTAAGCTAGCCATTTATCATGCGAAGAGCAGACTATCTTCCACAGTGTTGCTACTACTAGGACAGATTTACAGGTATCTTCAGTGCACAGACAAACAACTACATATTAACACTTTGTATTTAAGTAATCAAATTCCCTGATTTTAACTAAGTGAAAAAGTAGTCACAAAAATAAATGCTTTTCTTTTAGCTATTTTCTCTGTAACTCTTAAAGTGCTTCCCAAAGGTCTCAAGGTACCAGTAACTCTAATTTATGGCTGGCTTATGCAGAGGTCCTACGGTTCTAGAAATCTCAGTCTGCATTGCCTGAACTATCAAATACTCTCAGGCACATAATATTCTCTTAAGCTCTGTGTTGTCAAAACAGAGCACCACATTCACAAGCATAGGTAAGCCCCATCCTGAGATCTTCTCTTCTCAAGCTCTGGTAGGAGAAAGAAAACAGGATTGTGATTCCTGCAGCACTTCTGCATCCCGCCCAGCTCCCAGTACCACTAAAATAGCTCCAGGGCTCCATGTACTTGAAGAGATTCACTGAAGCCAGTTTCCCCTAAATCCCGATGTTGCTGCCTTGGGGCTATTTTCAGGCAGTTTAAATTCCAATTAGCTTAAAATTTCCATTGAGTACATGCTTCAGAAAACCCATAGCCAGACAACAGGACACAAGGCTCAATGAATTTTAGATGGAGCTAAGTGACTTGGATATGGTCCTTTGTTTGTTTGTTTTCAGATGCAGACTAATTTTGGACACTAAACCAGACATAGTCCACATGCTCTCTTGTTTGTATGGGGAAGTACTAAGCCCCTGAAAATAACTGGTGGCACCAGTTCCTGGAGTTGCTGATTCTTTGTGTTCTTTGTGGCCTCACAAGAGTGAGCTGTGCTATGATTCAGCTTCAAAGCATGGTAAGAACTACACATCTGGACTCCTGGGGTCAGGATCTGCAGTTCATTAGACTGAAGAGGCCAAGAACCCAGGAATTCCCACTTGCCAGCTGAGTACTTCAATATCAGACTGTTACAAGAAAGAGTAGCAGCACTGGCTGCTCAGCACCAGAAGAGCTTGGTGAACTAAATTCTGAGTCAACAGAGATACTTGGCATTTCCTGATATTTCTTTATATTCTAAGATCCTGTCCAAAGACTCCAATGCATTAAAAATGTAAACATATGGGACTTTTCATTGCACATACCCAAAGCCTTTCTCTATCACTGTCTACTTACTTAGACAATTATGTCAGGGAGGCTGGACAGCCCTCTCCATCACCTAAAATTTGAGTGAGACAGTGCCTCATCTGGGCATGCAAACTAGGTGGATGCAACTTCATTCTTTGTCTCTCTAATACAAATTTAAAGTTCACTGCAAAACATGAGATTAATCTGTAGCTGAAGCCATGCCCAACCAAGCAATTCCTATAAAGTTCCTCAGAACCATGGGAGCTGGCTCTAGCCCACCCTGTGTGGGTGTCTGATAGATATGGCATATGTTCTCAACAGTATATGGAGGAGCTCAAAATGGACAGCTGTTCTGATGTTCCTGGATAAGACCCATACTCTCTGAATCCATGTTTAATATATATGCACGGTTTCCTGGTTACCTGCAGTCAAAGCCATCTGTTAAGATGGCTTTTTGCCCATTTGCAGACTGGTCTGATTATTTCACTAGAGCATAGATGCCAGGTAATGATCGGTTTAGATGGACAGCCTGCAGTGCATCACAAGTGACAATGCTTCTGCCAGAAGTCCTCTTCTGTGACTTCGATATTGCATTAGCAACACATGCCTCTTTGCATTTGCCAATATATATTGGCACTTACGTAAGGCCATTTTGTGTGCATGCAGTTCTCCGGCAGCCAGCAACCCCAATAAATACATAAAAATATAAATATAATCCATATGAGCTCAAGAAATAAATAATTTTCTCTAAGCAATCAGCAACTTAGCCAGACACATAGCTATAAACATCATATATCACTTTTCCTTGCCACATATGCAAAAAAATCGCTGTCTTTACCTGCTTATGGTCTATCTGAGAAATAAACCTTAATTGTGTGGGTCACCCTTAGAGATTGAAAAACATAGAACAGACCATACCTTTCTCACAATAGCAGTCTGAATGTGTTGCAGCCAATACGAGTTTCAGCTTATAAATGCCTATGGGCAGAATGCAAGCAGACATAAGCTGGAGCCACGTACACTTGCCTTTGAGGTTAGTTGACAGCTGGGGGATTTGTCAGCTTGCCATAGACAGCACTAACCCAAGCATGGATGTCATTTTTCTCTTTGAGCATGCACAATTAAATCTGCCTGGCATCATCAGCATGGGGCATGGCACTCTAGAAGCAACACGGAGGGGAGGGGGGATGTCTTGCTCTTCAGCATCTGAAGAGAAGCTGCCAATCCCAAAGTGTAAATTGTGCACAGGCAACAGTTAACGAAACTTTGACCTAGATATTTTAGTACTGGCTAGAACAGAGCAAAATAAGCCTCATCTAATTGTATAATCAAATTAATCTTTTTTTTTTTTTTTTATATATACTAAAGAGAGCTTTCAACAAAAGATTATTCCAGTTTACATGAAAATGCTGCTAGCCACATAGAACAAACACAATGAAGATGGGTGTCTGGTGTTTTAAAAATTTTCAGAAACTTGTATTGCGTATCAGCCATTTGCCCCAATTTGTTCTACCCTCTTGCTCACAGGCCCCCGAACAAATAGATACTGTAGTCTGCAATTCATTTAAATGACAACTACAATGCCACAGAAGTCACTTAACTGACTGTCCTATCCCTGAATTTAATTCTAAGTGAATCCTGGCTGCCAGAGACTAATGCTTATTTACAGCTGTCACTTGAAGGGGATATCATAGAATCATAGAATAGTTAGGGTAGGAAAGGACCTTAAGATCATCTAGTTTCAACCCCCCTGCCATGGGCAGGGACACCTCACACTAAACCATGCCATCTAAGGCTTCATTCAACCTGGTCTTGAACACCACAAGGGATGGAACATTCATAACCTCCCTGGGCAACCCATCCCAGTGCCTCACCACCCTCTCAGTAAAGAATTTCTTCCTTAGATCCAATCTAAACTTCCCCTGTTTAAGTTTGTCGTGGTTTAAGCCCAGGCCGTAAATCAGAACCACGCAGTCCACTTCCCCCCCCCACCTTTCTTCCCTCCGCTCCTGGAGGGACGGGGAGGAGAATCAAAAGAATGCAACTCCCACGGGTTGAGATAAGAACAGTTTAATAACTAAGGTATAACACAAATCACTACTGCTACCACCAATAATAATAATGATAAAGGAAATAACAAGGAAGAGAATACAACCGCTCACCAACCGGTACCTCACCCCCACCCTGCCATGATCCAGCCCTTCCGGGAACTCTCAGTTCTACATCCTGGGCATGACGTGCTGTGGTATGGAATACCTCTTTGGTTAGTTTGGGTCAGGTGTCCTGTCCCTGCTTCCTCCCAGCTTCTCCTCCTCCCTGGCAGAGCATGAGACTCACAAAGTCCTTGGTCAGTCTAAACATCGCTGTTATCAGCTCCATTCCCAAGCCGAAAGTCAAAAACACAGTGCTGCAAAAGCTACTAAGAACGAGAAAAACTGACTACTGTTACTGAACCCAGGACAAGTTTGAACCCGTTACCCCTTGTCCTGTCACTACAGTCCCTGATGAATAGTGCTTCCCCAGCATCCTTGTAGGCCCCCCTTCAGATACTGGAAGGCTGCTATGAGGTCCCCACACAGCCTTCTCTTCTCCAGGCTGAACACCTCCAACTTTCTCAGCCTGTCTTCACACAGGAGGTGCTCCAGTCCCTTATCATCCTTGTGGCCCTCCTCTGGACTTGTTCCAACAGTTCCATGTCCATTTTATGTTGAGGACACCAGAACTGAACACAATACTCCAAGTGAGGTCTCACGAGAGCAGAGTAGAGGGGCAGGATCACCTCCTGTGACCTGCTGGTCACGCTCCTCTTGATGCAACCCAGGATACGGTTGGCTTTCTGGGCTGCGAGCACACACTGAAGCCAGCTCATGTTCATTTTCTCATCGACCAACACCCCCAAGTCCTTCTCTGCAGGGCTGCTCTGAATCTCTTCTCTGCCCAACCTGTAGCCGTGCCTGGGATTGCTCCAACCCAGGTGTAGGACCTTGCACTTGGCATGGTTAAACTTCATAAGGTTGGCATCAGCCCACCTCACAAGCGTGTCGAGGTCCCTCTGGATGGCATCCCTTCCCTCCAGCGTATCAACCGAACCACACAGCTTGGTGTCACTGGCAAACTTGCTGAGGGCACACTCAATCCCACTGTCCATGTCACCGACAAAGATGTTGAACAAGTCCAGTCCCAACACTGATCCCTGAGGGACACCACTCATGGACTCATGTCACTGGTCTCCAGCCCGACATTGAGCCATTGACCCCAACTCTTTGCATGTGGCCATCCAGCCAGTTCTTTATCTACCCAGTTGTCCATCTATCAAACTGATGTCTCTCCAATTGATGTCTCATCAAACAAGGATGTCGTGTGGGATGGTGTCAGATATACAAAAGAATTGATAGTATGAACACAGCATACAGCAGGCTGCAAGAAGGTTGTTGTGGCCACCTACTCCTAAAGAGATCATTATGGATTTGCACTGGATGCTTACACTGGCTCTGTCCTGGGTTCAGCAGTAGTAGTCACTTTTTCTACTTCTTAGTAGCTGGTGCAGTGCTGTGTTTTGACTTTCAGCCTGGGAATAATACTGATAAAGCCGATGTTTTCAGTTGCTGGTCAGAATGTTTACCCTGACCAAGGACTTTGTGAATCTCATGCTCTGTCAGGGAGGAGGGGAAGCTTGGAGGAAGGAGGTACAGGACACCTGACCCAAACTAGCCAAAGAGGTATTCCATACCACAGCACGTCATGCCCAGGATGTAGAACTGAGAGTTCCCGGAAGGGCTGGATCACTGCTGCGTGGTGGAGTTATCGGTCGGCAGGTGGTGAGCAGTTGTATTCTCTTCCCTTGTTATTTCCTTTATCATTATTACTATTAGTGGTAGCAGTAGTGATTTGTGTTATACCTTAGTTATTAAACTGTTCTTATCTCAACCCGTGGGAGCTTCATTCTTTTGATTCTCCTCCCCGTCCCTCCAGGAGCGGAGGGAAGAAAGGTGTGGGGGGAAGTAGACTGCGTGGTTCTAATTTACAGCCTGGGCTTAAACCACGACAAGCTCCTAGGAAGGAAGGGATGTGATATGACTGGTCTTCCTCTGGGGAAACCCAGTTGCTTCAAAGGAGACAGGGGGAAGAACAGGATTGCCACTGCTCTTCCCCAGATGTTTGCTGGTGCTCCACTACTAATGAGATCACTAATTGCTCTTAAGGCTGGACATTTAACTGTTTACTATAGTCTACATTAAAGCCAACGAAAATAACAAGCTATACATAATACCTACGCATCCTTCTTCCTCCAAAATATGGCAGGTGGAACCTATATTGCCTCCTGTTCACCTCTGTAGGTCTGCAGACTGTCAAAGATAACAAGGATGGTAAAAGCAGCTAACAAAAATCAGACATGTTTACACTTGTTTAGTGTGCCTGTCTCATCCAGCCTGGCTCCATCTATGCTCTCCTGGTCCCACATGGCACATTAAACAAAAGATGCTGCTTGACCTGCGGAGACTGGAAAGAGCAGTGAAGGATGGTAAGTCTGGGCAAGAAAATATCTTGCTATGGGCTTGTTGATTGCCCTTTCTTTTATGGCTTCTGAATAATTCTAGAATTTTTAAAAATCCCATTTATACATTGCACATGGTGCCTTGGGACTGAACTTGATACATGACACAGAAATTAGATTTCAAAGCAACATCAGTATTATTTGACTTATTGCAACATAGGGTTAGAAAAACATGAGCTGTCCTTGGAGTCTTGTCAAGTACTAAGTCTATTACAAATGCAAAGCAGAAATGTTCTTAATAATGCTATTAGCATATACTAAAATGTATTAATACTCGCGGTCTAAGTCAGGAAATAGAGAGTATCTTAAGTTCAGTCACCACAGTCCCATTGTAACATCCTGGGAGCAGGTGCTGGTGGAAGGGTGATTCATCACTGCTGCACTGTCTCGACAGAGGAGCTGTGAGGATTGTAGCTTGGTCTGTCTGTCTGGTCCTTTGTTTTTGCAGAATAAGGATTTCTCCAGACTAACCCACGTTATGGTTTAGATACTGTGCGTGGATCCCTTCAAGAACCTTGTGTTTTATTTTGATCATACAGTTTAGCCATAGCCTGTGCCTAGGTAGGTTTTCACAGGTTCAGAATAAAGAAGACCATCTGTATTGCTGATACTCTGACCGGAACAGCATTGTCTCCTCTCCTCATGGCACAGCATCATCACCATCATCATCATCATCAGCAGCAGCAGCAGCAGCATCTCTGCCTGGCACAGCTGCTTGGCAGAGAAGCTGGTGGCACAGACTGGGGCAAAGCTGGACTGACAGTGAGAAAAAGGATGAAGAACATCCCGCCTTTGTCAGTCATAGCAGCAGGCAAGGAAGCTCCTTCCAGAAATCTCAGGCTGCCATCAAGGCTTGGCTTTGGAGAGGCAGTAGTGCCTCAGCATTCTCCCTAGTCAGAGGTCAAGGCAGAAAACACAGTATCTGTATTTCTCATGCACTCCTTCTACAAAGAAATTGGACTAACTTAAACTAAACAATATTGCACATCCTTCCCAGAGCCAATACGTTTTTGCATAGCAAGGAAAAAATAAACCAAAACATGCTGGGAAGTAATAGCACCGTAAAAACATAAGAGCAATTTTCTCTGCTGGAATCAAACATATTTTAAATCTGCTTGGTTTGAACTGCTATAATCTAAATTACTTTCAGTATTGAGAGATTTATGGATAGCCAGTGTAATGACAGAGAGAACAACCACAGGAGAACAAGCAGGTATGAGAGGAGCCCCCCCTTCACACTAAATTCAATAAGCATGAGGAAAAGAGTGAAACAAAGCTGTTGTTAAATCTCAGGGTCACCATCTGAACTGTCGCAGAAACTAAAAATATTAAAATAATCTGGATTCAGCTTTCTGATTTACACCAAACTTCAGGTGACAAAGAGTGCAAATACAGAAATAACAAAAAAAACCCCCAAAACCCAGTGGAAATAAAGGCAAGAAACATATCAAATAATAGAAGTTAAAATCATGCATTATAAAACTAAAGTAAATGGCAAGCTCAATAAACTAGCAAGAAACACTTTCTCAAGTATGTAACTTAAAAAAAGCTGATTTAATAATTCCATTAGGCAGGTATGCATCAGGTATAAGGTGTAGGTTTTGTATTTTCAGAGTAAGATTTAAGACAAAAGGAGACGTGATTAAGGAAATGACAAGCAGTAATGGAAGGTAGAAAATAATTTAGAAATAAATCTTAGACCATGCACCAACGAGAGATACGCTCATTCCAAAGTGTCTCCACTCTTTTTAAAGTATATGGTGCATGAAAGGTTAGGAATAAAGTGCATAAAACTGAGCAAGTGCTATAATTAATGCAGTGATATAGGTGAAAAGATTGTCACAGTTTCAAGCTCAACAATTTAGTATGTAACATGATAAAAATGTTATCAGTTCTTTATTTCTTCTTATTAAATTTGAATAATTTATTTTTGAATTGCATAAAGCCCTGTAAATAAGATTATCCACCAGCAGATGTGGCATCAGTATTTATAATGTCTCTTTTTCTGCTCTGCAGTAAACATTAAAGAAGGTTTCAGGTGCTTTAACACAATTACCACTGGTTTTTTATTTATTTTTTTCTTTTAACAGAATATCACCTAATTCCTGCTTATTGCCAGGTAGCAGAAAGTTCTGCCTCTCCATATCTTTTAGCTTCTCATGTTGCTTCATGGCTGGTGCATCTAACGCTTCCCTCCCCAGCTGGCTGAACAAAAGGATTAGCTTTAATTCAAATGCAAACAATCTAGACTCAATGGGAAAAGTGAAATAAGATCCACAGCTGAAGAACCTTCTAATGGAGAAAATCTCAACAACTGAAGATCCAGACCTAAAGGGGGCCTACAAGAAAGCTGGAGAGGGACTTTTTCGAAGAGCAAGTAGTAACAGGACAATGGGGAATAGCTCTAAACTGAAAACGGGTAGATTTAGATTAGACATTAGGAAGAAATTCTTTACTGTGGTGAGACACTGGCGCAGGTTGCCAAGAGAAGTTGTAGCTGTCCCATCTCTGGCAGTGTTTAAGGCCGGGCTGGATGGGGCTTGGAGCAACCTGGTCTAGTGGAAGGTGCCCCTGCCCATGGCAGTGGGGTTGGAAATAGATGATCTTTCAGGTGCCTTCCAACCAAAACCATTCTATGATTGCATGATTCTATGATCAAGCACAACTATTAACCCAAGGACTGGCACTGTAACAGAGGGAGAGATGTAGGCTGTCATGTGGAATGATGCGATAAAACTTACAATTAAAAAATCTATGTATAAACAGCATCCAGAAGTAGAAGCCAGCTTTTAAACACATACAGTTATATCAAGATATTCCATTTAGTATATGAGTTTCTGTAATTAATCCTAGCTTCTGCATAGACTTAAGTGTTGATCCAAATTTGGTATATTCCTGCATCAGGTAATCATCTTGATGATATGCACTGGATACAGGAGTAAACTGTATCATGAACAGTAAAACCTCAGGTATACCAGAGAGCTGCAAATAGGATCAAAGAAGTCAGATTTAGCTATCATATTGCCTAGATAATACCAGACTCATTAGCATATAACTTACTCAAGTTAACTTCTGACTCGCAAACCCACTGGTGTATTTTCTTATAAAGTGGTTTGTTTTTAGAGAAACATAACATGATAGAATTTAAACTAAACTTTCAAAGAGTTTCACAGTGATAATCTTATTGAAGACTGAATTCTAGCTTCCTAATATCTGGACATATTTCCTGTAATAAAAGAAATAAATAGCATTCAATACTTTTCCATCATTTCCAAGGAATTATACACGGCACAAAAATGAGAAAACAGGGAAGGAGGTAAAATGGGTTTGGAAAATACATGTTCAGTTTCTTTCCTTTTCACATAATTATACTTTTATACTGTCCTGGGTTCAGCAGCAGCAGTCACTTTTTCTCCTGGTAGCTGGTAGCAGTGCTGTGGTTTTGACTTTTGGCCTGGGGATAATACTGATAAAGCCGATGTTTTCAGTTGCTGGTCAGAATGTTTACCCTGACCAAGGACTTTGTGAGTCTCATGCTCTGTCAGGGAGGAGGGGAAGCCGGGAGGAAGCAGAGACAGGACACCTGACCCAAACTAGCCAAAGAGGTATTCCATACCACAGCACGTCATGCCGGGGGATGTAACTGGGAGTGCCCCGGAAGGGCACTCTCTGCTCAGTTGGGCTCGTTTTCGGCACGTGGTATCGTATTCTCTTCCCTTGTTATTTCTCTTATTATTATTGGTGGTAGCAGTAGTGATTTGTGTTATACCTTAGTTACTGGACTGTTTTTATCTCAACCCATGGGAGTTACATTCTTTTGATTCTCCTCCCCATCCCTTGGGGCGGGTGGGGGGGGAGTAGAAACTGCGTGGCTGACTTGCCGACTGGCTTAAACCACGACAGTTCTTTTTTGGCACCCAACGTGGGGCACGAAGGGTTGAGATAACGACAGATCTGACCGGAGTGTGTCTAATCGTATTTGTGATAAGCATTCATTGTTTTGGATTAACAGTCACTCATCACAATGCTGATTTATTGGCTCTCAAAGTTGTTGGTTTTGATCTCACAGTTTCAATATGCCGTGGCTTACTTAGAGCCGGTATTTGCTGTGTTAGTGTTTTTCAAGTGTGGGGCTTGGGCTAAGTTTATTGTCTCATTGTACTTTATGGTAATGACTTGTAATACAATAGAATCATTGATCACAAAACTGATCTGGCTTGTGTTTCCAGTGTGGTCACCACCTTTATACTTTGGGAAGTACATAATAGAAGTGCTTAGCAATAACACATCTTTTCTCTCCTTCTCGGGTGGTCAACCTGTGAAGGAGACATTCTCTTACCCTCCCAGCACCGCCCCCCCCTGACCATTTACAGCATCGTTTGAGAGTTTCAAAGTTTTTGAATGGCTTTTTAATACTGTTGAGACCTGTTTGCTGATTGTGATGGGGGTCACCATGTTGGCACGCATATAGAGTGTGTTTTGTTCACAACCATTACGTCTTATCTCAAGAGTTAAGCAGAGTCGGGTTTGGGCCTTGTCTGGGGTTAGACGACGATATAGGGGGACCGAGAGATCTTCCCCGAGGCTGGACAGCCATGAGTGGCAGGGTGTGTGGGATAGTATGGGCAAGTATCTAGGTCAATGGGCCCCCCCCAGTGCTTTGGAATTTCACCACCGAACAAGTTCAAAATCCAGAAGAATTGGTAAAACACTTAAATGAGGTGTGTTTTCATCCTGGTCATACCAGAGAGGGACAAATCATGTCAACGTGCTGGGGCTTGGCCTATGTTTACCGGGCCTTGTTCAACACTATCCAGCACCTTCAAAAGGAAAAAAATGTCCCTGGATCTGAAGGCAAAGCAACGGACAGCGCAGCTACTCCAGCTCCAAGCACAGCAGCTACACCACCAGTCCCGCTGTAGCCAAAGTTTGAGTAGCGGCTGTACTTGTCGCTGGGGGTGGTGTCATATGTCTATATGTCCTGGGTTCAGCTGCTACTGCTGAACCCAGGACATACAGACATAGAAAAATACTTTAAAATTATTTTATAAGAGTGACCCTACCTAGTTTCTTAACTATTTCAATGCGTACAGTTCTGCACTTGCAAACATTTTTTTGCATTTATTTTTTTATAGTACTTAAATAATGGCATAAAAGTGCATATATGGGGTCCTCCCTGCTGCTTATGAATGCCCATCACTGATTTGTATCAAAATGTCTGTGTTTCTTTGAAGCTATTAATGTGGCCCTTTATCAAAGAAAAACATGATTAGATTTAATCTGTGCTATGAATCAGAAATTCACAAAAAAAGGAATAAAGTTTCTTTTTTATTCAGAGATGAAATATTGTTTTCTTTTTCTTATGTTATAGCAGGTAATGCACATTTGAGAACTGGGTGAAATGAATGTTCATAAAATTGTTTCCATGCCAAATGTTAATCACTTTTATATTGAAACTAATTCTTCAGTCTTTCCTGAATAGCTAAAGCAAAAAGATTCCATTATTACTTATTAAATTTGAAGAAAAAAACAAGTATAGGTATTTAAAATACAGCATATATTGCAGATGAGCTCCTAAGGGAATATTAATAATTAGTAAGGTGGCTAACACTATTATTATCATTATTACTATTATTATTATTATATTAATCCTAAAAATACAAGGTCAGATTGAGGATGTATTTTAACATTTGAGTGAGCCTGACTCACATGCACTGAAGGACTTTGCTGAGCTCAGTGCCACCTTAAAACTGGACTTGCTAATTCCATCTGGAAAGAAGGTCCCACCATCTGTTAGTCAAGTGGCACGTTAAGTTGAATTTGCCAAGCAGATTTCCTACTCAGCACAAATGTGATACATCAATTCAGAGCCCATGTATGAGAGCCACTGACTCCACCTGTGTTCAGGACTTCAGGACAGCTACCCACACGTACAAACCCCACAAACACATCCAAACCAGGCACCCAGAGCCTTGCTGGCTGTTAGGACAATTCCTGATGTTCTCAAATCCAACCCCCCTGATTCTGCTTTAGAATCATGACTGGGGTTTGAAATCAGCCATATATTCTTCACTAAGAAAATAATCCCACTGATTTCAGTGCTTTTCTGTGACAAAAAGCTGGGGCAGGCAGCAAGTTGTGGAGATACAGGATTTTTTGTCATATAACTAAAAATATAACTTCATTTTTATCTAAAAATAATAGCTAGTGCTAATGAATCTTAGCTGTGAACACAAAATTAGCAGCTGAAATGATGCACTGAGTATTGATTCCTCACTTGCCTTCTATGTTGCTAGAAAGCCTATGGTGAGCTACCTTAACACCAAAAGAATAAATAGGTGCCACCTTAAATTACAGGTTTTCCAACTAAAAATATTACATAGACTTACAGTATAAGCATCTGGAACTCAATACAAGTGATTGTGAACCCATTAGTTCCAAGCTGTTATTTAATCATAACTAACCCAGTTCTGCATTATTGATTTTAGAAGCATGGAAATTCGTGCTAGACACTCATGCTTTCCCATTCAAGCAAAATGTCTTAAATTTAATTAAATGTGTCTAGTTTGGGAAAAATAAATATCACTTTTTTCAATATAATAATTCACCTCATCACAGAAAAAGTGTGTGGAAACTAAAGAAATAACAGTAACTTTGTTACTTGTTTTGTCAAATGAAATACTGCTATAAATGGAAATAACTGAGATTAGTTTATTTCTTTTTTCATAATTCAAATGATCAATTATTTGAACTGAAATGTATTTAATTAAAACTGAAATATATTCAATTGTTTTAAATTTTCAATGTCTGCCATTTGTTTTAATGACAAATCTGGATAAGTACTTCATATCAGTGTCTCATTATGCATTTAAATTCAGCACAGCAAGCCAGGCAAACATCACACCTCCAGGTGCTAAGTACTCCCAGCTTCTGATGGCTGCAACTAATCCTACTTAGCAGCAAAGGTAGATTATTTTATTGAATTTAAGACTTCCAGCCCTGGGGTTTATGAGATTAAATTGTCCATTCCAGCTCTCCTGGGCAGCTCTGACTAACCCACTCCGTTATTTACACCCGCCACTGCTCCAGCTAAGTGAGTTGGGTAAAAGTTTCATGATTCTCCTGGATTCGTAAAACCTCCTGTAAAAAAACTTAGGCTGAAAATTACTGTTTTAACCTGAAATTTTGAAGTCCAGGCTTTGCTGATGTCATCCCACAGCCTCGTTCAGGCATTCTGAGAATAATCATACCTGATACTGCTATTAAAACCTCATTTTTTTTCATCTCTTGACTTGGTGATTTCAGGGTACACAAGCTGTAAATTTTAACTGCTCTCAAGTCTGCTCCTATAGGCCTGTTCACCAGCAGCTAAACCATTAGCATTATTTTTCTGGACATTACAAACATGAGAAGACAGGTATCAGTCACCTTTTCTTGCCTGTATATTTTCATTTGAGCATCCACTTCCTTGTCTCTGCTAAAGGAGGAGTTTACAACTGACTTCTAACTAACTAAAATTGTCTCTGGACAATGTGCAAGTCAGCTGGGTGACTGTGAGTTTATTTTTAAATACTTGGCAAGCTGTGTCCCATGACGGATCAATCTCAAGAACACCAAATGCAAGTCCATCCCAATCTTACACTTCCTCCCGCATAAAGAACTGGACCAAATCAAAAATAAGCCTACAATAAATTTAGTAATTAATTACAATTTAATGATAATAATTTCATTTTCAAGTGGTTCTACCTGTTCTCTGGACACTCTGAACTTCACTGTAATAAAGTGCTCCCCTCAAATGTCATTTGTGCTGTTGAGTATATACTTGACTTACCAGACTGGTAAGTACTATCATCCATATCCTTATGAAAAGGGGTTTGAAGCAGAAGGCAGCCGAGAAACATGTTAGAGGAATCTTTATGAACTATTACAATATTTACTACTGACCAATGTATTAGTTATCCTCTCTTCCCAAGCCTATCCCATAGTTTCTTCAATACTGGGAAACCTCCAAACAATCCTTTCTTAATATAAACAGAGCCTTATAAGTGCCACATTTCTGCAAATGTCTGGAGAGTGTACCAGGTCCTCTTTTAAGTGGAAATTTCACCTCATTGATTGCCTTCATTTGGGTTTATTTCAGACTGGCAGAGATTAAGCCTTGTGGAGAGTATCTGTAAATATACCAGTGTCATGGTTTAAAAGCAACTCTATCCCAGTTGAAAACAGGACAATCTCATAAACCTAGATATAAAGAAATTAAAGAGACACCACTTTCCAAGCAATGCCAAATGCACTGCACAAACCAGGAGCACTTAAATTTCTCCACATTTTGTCCTGTTGGCAAAGAAAGCTTTCCTTCACCTCTCCATGGCCATTTCCCAGCAACAACTTAAAATATCCAGAACGAAGGAGAAATGCTCTACGGCCACAGCCTGCAATGCAATGCACCATCAATTCAGTTTTATACAGCCAACACCGTGTTTGAAAATGTTGCTGGTTTTCCCTTTGGTTTTTTAAATCAAAACATCTGAGGGGGGCTCAGGGACTGGTTATGGACTCAAGCATGACTGATTAGAATATCTCTTCTGTATCCTATTGGGTCTCTTTGCTTCTTGCAGTTTCTGAATTTTCTATTTATTTCCCCTAACATAATTCACAGTTAGAAGAAACCATTCATTTGAGAGCTTCCAACCAGAAAATCCTTTAGGTTGTTCCAGCAGTGCACTAGAAAAACTCACCTTCATTCTTTCTCTTTTTTCTTTTGTTCCCCCAGTATCTTACTGGATATTCTGGTTCTTATGGTGCAAGTTGTCACAGTATCCGAGAAATTCATCAGAGGAAAAAGAATATATCCTGATTCAAAACCACACAAGTTTTGGAGGCTAAGATTTCCTAAATTTGCTGGGTCTTATAGGAGAGAAGAAGGGGAGAGCGACTGAGCAGCTGTGCTATACTGAGTTGCTGGCTGGGGTTATCCTTGACAGTCCCACTAATCTTCTTTTTCCCCATCAGGGCGACATGTTTGAAGATTTGGAAAACAGAATTTCCACAGATAAAAAAGAAACAAAGAAATAACCCAAGACACCAGGTTCTCAAGCACTGATGAGTATTTCTAAATAGAAAGTGTTTTTTTAGATTTCAGCAGGTGAACTTGTAGTTTCAATGGTCAAAACTAACAATAAGGTTTTGGCTGGGAACACAAATATTACAGAAAAGCACTCCATGGCCATTTAAGGCCATAACTTGCTTGAACTTGAAGCTTGAAAGAAAGGCTACAGATGGAAATCATAACTGTTCAGACTGAATCTGCTCTATTTTCGTTAGGCTTCAGAAAAAAACTAGTGCTTTGATCAAGACAAACTGACCACCTGATTCAAGAAGTCATTTTTCCATGATTTATTACTTTCCATGGGTACTTACTTGACAGTTAACACAGATCTGTCTTGACTGATGGACAAAGTCTTCAAATCAACAGAATACGCCACTGTTTGAGGTAGAGAAAAGAGATGTGACTTGAAAAGTCATAAAATAAGTGTTGATATAGCCACTGGATATTATTACCGGGTATCAGATGCTATCTTGGCTCCTCTGTGTAGGACTGTCTGCTGTTAAATTTGTAGTCAGGATCAGTCCTTTTCCACCTACACTCCATTTATTATTCAAATATCAAGTATACACACTTCCATAACTAAAACAGACCATAAGGACACAGAAGCCTTTTCCGTTGTATTCCTTCTTCACGCGCTAAGGACCTATACACCATCCAACTGTCCATCCTCCTGCAGTTCCCAGTTCTCGACAGGTACCATAAATCTGAAGTTTGGTGGACAGCAGATATCACTCTTATTTTCAAAATGGGCAAGGAGAAAGAGCTGGAGAACTACATGCTGCTAAGCCTCAACTCAGTCCCTAGGAAGGTGATAGTGAAAATTCCCTTCAAAAGAATTTCCTGACACATGAGGGACAAGCTGGGAGCTACCAGCATGGACTTACAAAGGAGAAATGATGTTTGGGTAATGTCATTGCCTTTTACAATGAGAAGACTGGCTTGCTGGATACGGTGAGAACTGTGGATGTTAATTACCTTAGCCTCAGTAACAAGCCTTGGACACAATCTCCTTTAACATCATCACTGACAAAGTACAGGCCAGATTAGAGGACAATGAGGTGGACTTAAAATGGTCTGGATGACTAGGGCCAGGGGTTGTGATCAGTGGTCCAAAGTGCAGCTGGAGGCCAGCCAAAAGTGGTGTACAACAGCGGCTGGTGCTGGTTGGTGCTAGGTTCAGTAGTGTTCAAAATCTCTCTATGACTTGGATGATGAGACAGAGTATTTTCTCAGCAAGTTTGCAGCTGATACAAGACTGAGAGGTTTAGCTGATTCACCAGAGGGCAGTGCCACTATTTGGAGTGAACTTGATATGCTGGAGAAATTGGCAGAGTAACCTCATGAAGTTAAACAAGTCCAAAGTTCTACTCATTCAAAGGAATAACCCAGGCACCACTGCATGCTGATGGTTCTGGCTTGAAAGCAGTTTTCTGAAGGTTTGCAGGAAAAGACACTGGTGTTCTTGTGAACAACAAACTGACCAGGTGCCAGGAATATGCCCTTGGGGCAATCGTATTTTGGGCTGCATTAGGAAGAGCATTGCCAGCAAGTAAAGGGAGGTGATTATTACTGTCTATTCAGCACTGGCGAGACCACACCTGAAGTATTGTGTCCAGTGCTGGGCTCCCAAGTACAAGAAAGATCCGGAGGTATTGGAATCCATCACAGAGCCACTAAGATGATTAAAAGAGACAGAAGCATCTTTCATATAAGATGAGGCTGTGAGAGTTGGGGCTGTTCAGATTGGAGAAAGGAAGGCTCAGGGCAATTTTCTCAATGTGGATAAATATCTGGAGGGAGGGAATGAAGAAAAGGGAGACAGACTCTTCTTGGCAGTGGCAACAAGACACTTCTCTGACAGGACAACAAGAAATGGGTGCAAACTAAAACACGTGAAATTCAATCTGAACATAGAAAACCATTTTTTTTCTGTGAGGATGACTGAACATAGGCACAGGTAGCTCAGAGAGGTTGTGGAGTCTCCATCCTGGCCAACTGGCTCTAGGTGGTCCTGCTTGATCAGATGACCTCTGAAGGTCACTTCCAACCCCAACCACTCTGTGATAATGTAAAAGGAAACCCTATGTTATAAATTATTTGGCAGCTTGAAAACAAATTTCAGATTCATACTAGTAACCCATACAAAAGTCTGCAGCTGAATGACTCATTTCTTGTGCTGAATTAAACACTCCCTGAATGTGGGCTGAAGTAATTTTGAAAAAGGGTCTGTTGAGCTGTCATCACACTCTCCTGCAAATGTAAATTAATACTTATTCATAGCATTACACCCCCCTCCTTTAAGATGTAATTTAGTCTTCAGAGTAGTTCTGTTTCTTTTAGGTCTGAGATTTTCTTACCATGCAAGCTGCAGATCATCACAGTAGAATACGCCAGCTAAGACGAGCTAGGGTTTACCTGCATGTTCTATTTTGTCAAGACAGCATACATTTACAGCCATGTTTTTAAAACGCACAGTTGTGCAGCCACAAAAGACTGGAAATGCAAAAACCCATACTTGCACAGAATTGTAAATCTACTACTTCTATGTGCAATTGTGTGTGCCTGTATTAGTACTCATCCTGTATTCACAAACACAGATTTTGGAAGGAACTAGTGTTCATTGCTCTGAAAATGCATCTGCATTTTTCAACATGGTACACATTTTGTTTTCCTAACTGTTTTTATACACAGTCGTAAATTAATGAAATATCAAACTCTGTGACTTACTGCAGGATTTTTTTATGGTTACCTTAATGATAACAAGGAAAGGAAAAGTCTCTCTGAAGATTTTTTTTCCCCAGAACAGGGCCATTTCAAAGTGCAGAAATGTTGATGAGTCATGTTACAGAATAAGAGCATAAGAACTTTTTGAAAGCAGTATATGGTATACTCTGCTGACAGTCAGAGACACATTTGCACAGACAAGCTTGTCTGTCTACAGTTACAGGCAAGATTTTAAATGTGAACTTAGTTTCACCTTTTATTTTTTACAGCTTTTAATTGCATTGTGGTAGCATACTTGACTAATTCTGTCCCATGGCATACAAAATGAAGAAAGCATTAGTGAACTCACATGTTTAATGAAGGCAATTAAATTTAAAAATCAGACAATAAAAATATTCAGCAGTGGATTATGCAATTTGTTTCCTGGGAATAAAATACTTGGATTTTGTTTTCTCATTCCCCAAGTGATATGTATTCTAACTGCAAATATTGCTACTCTGACAGTCCATATATAAATGTGTTTATTGATCCTCTGTAATGCCAAATATTTTGTATTTTTATTAATGTGGAATGGAGTGGTCCTATAGCAATTCAGCATTATAATCCTGCTTTCAAGCACAAATCTTGGGTGCAAAATAGAAAAAAAAAAAAAAAAGTGCAACATTTTCTGTCTAAAAATCAACAAATAGCTTGCTGCCTAAGTATAAAGTCAATGATCTGAGCCTCTAGGCTAGTATAAATAGGACAAAAGTAAATCCAGTCCTAGAACCTGATTTTCACAGTAACCTGTGAGAAATGCTAAATTCTTTTTTCTCCCATAATGACAATGGTCTTGTCTTTCATTGCTGAAATCTGATACAATAGATTAATTATCCACAAAACTTTGTAGTTCCTCTCCTTTGGTTATTGTATAGCTCCATGATTGACTTGTTAGTTATTCAGCAGTGAGTGCTGATATGGAAAATACAATATATTACTCCAGTGGAAACTATGGGAACTAGTTGTCACCAGTGATATTCCAAGCTGGCTTCTAAGACAGATGCTGGATAATGAATTTCCTGGATTAAGACAGCAGAATACTGCAACGCTCACCTAAAGTTAATACACCAGATGTATAAGTTTTGGAAAGATGCTCATCCATTTAAGACACTGATGTGATTAAACAGGTTTTTGAAGTGAGATATAAATCATCATACATTATTAGTACTTCTCATTTTAATGCACATACCAAGCCTGACATAAAATTACAGTTTACGTATTTCATGTCCATCTGGCACAGATGAAGAAGATGCAATAGCAAACCAATTTACCAGTTCTTAATTTTAAATTGCTAATATATATCTACAGTTGAGCACTAGCACAGTCCAGCTCCACAGAGGCTGAGACAGAAACAACTAATGAAATTTTCACAATATCACACTTTTTTTTTGCCCAGGTGCACTGTTTCATTCTAAGTATAGGATACACACATGCTGAGGATTTATCAAGGTTACAGGGTGAAAGGAAAATGTATCTCAAATACACTGCCACCCAAAATGAAATCTTCACTGCAATGGCTTCCATCTGGATCACACACAGAGATTTCTTTTTCTCTCATAACAATGCTAGGAGTTTTTTTTTTATTTGTGTGAACCATTCTGTAACAGGCTGATTTTTTTTCATTTCATGAAACAAAAGATTAAGCGCTATAAGATGGATAATATGATAATTATTTAAAAACATATCAGATTTAATAATATGCATTTCTTATCAGACAAATTCAGCTTTTTCAGTTGTCACTCAAGCCTGAATATAATAACATGGTAATGATGCTTCATGCTATTACACCGTATTGCTTTATGTCCACTTAAGCCTTCAGATAATAAAATGCTTAAGGAAGATATTTTATTCGCTGTTTTAGCATTTTCTATCTATGATTAAGTACACCTGATTACACTGTCATATGGACTGATGCCAGTTTAGCATGAGGACGTTGCCTAGCAATTATGTTTGGCTAAAGTATTATATATTACATGTCTTTACTCCAGGCAGAGATTGCACTGCTATTTAAAAGCTGGAAAACATCAAACACAATGCATACATATGTATGCGTGTATACATATACATATATATGTATGCATACGCATATATGTATGCGTGTATATATATATAAGTGCTCTTATGTACTAAATGTCTTCCAGATGATTTGTGTCATTATAGATATGTGCTCTTTTAGAGAACTTGTCCTCATGGTACTAGCAAGAAAATTGAAAAATAAGAATAAACTTTCTATTATCTCATGTTTTTCAGAGAATTCTAATGAGTTCATGGTTAGTCTCTTTTTAAAAGCCATACAAAGCATTTTGTTTTAGCTCTCTGCTGGTAACATCATACCTACTTTAGCAACTTAAAGGAATTTTTGCAATCATATTACCTATATTCAGCCATCAGTTATTTGAAGGTCAGTATTAAAAGATCACCAGTCTGTACCAAATACAATGACTCTAGCAGAATCTGTTGTGTATTTATTTTTATATATATATATACAAACACATAAAACACATTCCTCTTTGTGAGTTTTATTTTAGTCTTTATTTCCTCAGTTTTTTCTGAGTATTTTCCAGCTACACTAACCTGCCAGCACTGCTCTACCCCCACAGCAGGTGAATGGCTCCATGCATATTCTCATTAGCACTATCTAAAGTTGCTGTGATTGGAGTTTATTCTTTGAATTCATTCCCCACTAGGTAATATACACCTTTATGCAATTCAAAACTAAGAAAGAAACACAGTTAGGACTCCTTGACTTCTGTTACAAGTTTCTGTTTAAAATTGCTGCTAGTTTTGCAGGTATTACTGCCAATTACATCTCATTGAAGATGTGCACAAAGTAATCAATTAGCAAAGCTATGTGTAGGCCACACTATGCAATGCCTCTCTCTGCCTAAACGTGTAAATTGTAATTGCAGAATAGAAATATGTGAATACAGGAATGGCTTTGAGATATGTCCCTTGATAGGGATGTTTAGATAATGAGCATGAATTTTCTATAAAGAAGACAGAGAAAAAATATATAGAGAAGTCTTCTAGTCATCACCTAAGACAATTTATAATCAAACTGGACAAGAGAGCCTTGGGTATACTGCAGATCTTAAGACAGAGAATGTTCTCATATAAGGACAGATATCCAGTACATGATCTATCACCTCATTTTCTAATTTTGTTTTTGGTTTTGATATTAGTCTGGTTCTTTACGGTATCACAGGCTTATTTAAAACAGATTCATTTATCTTGTATTTAGTGGTAAACCATCTATGGTAGTTTTAGTGGTTTGGGGCTTTTTTTGCTTTCCTTCAGTACAACAAATACTAGTAGTTTATTCTACAACAGTATAGGAAAAGTGTCAGCTACACACCACACTAGCCATCTAACACAACTAGATTGCTCATTCATCCAGATCTTTTAAATCTATTAGCCTGATGGGAAAGGTACGTGAAGGTTTTCAAATGCCAAATTACTGAAATTTGAATACAGTCTAAATTACTGAACACTTTCATATGAAGCACAAGTCTGCTGGGCACTAGCCTTAAAGTGACCTTGGCAGAGCTATTTACAGCAATGTTTTAGACGCACAATTTAACCTGGAGCAAAGAAAAAGGCATTTATCACATCAGGGTCTGCGTAAGTAATTCCTCTTATTCTTGTGCTTTGGCACCCACTCAAAGGTTTTGTGTAAAGAACACAAAACCACCACCAAGGTCCTATAATCAGTTTCCATAGCTCAAACAGGTTTGTTACAATGAAGTAAGATGTCTGCTTCAATGGATGTCAAAATCAGCTGGAAAAATACCCTGTTCACTATAAACTGTTTCAGGCAGACTGCCACAATATATGGCATGTTATAGAATAAGAATTGTTATTAGTATGAGTAAGTTGCAACACATTCATGCACTGCATATTGTAATGCTCTTCCTCTGCTTACTCAAACACCTGAACAAGCTCACTCACCTAAAGTCAGCCTAAACCACAGGTTTCTTGATTTTTAGCCTGAGGCTGATGGAATATTCACTGTACTAGACACAGCAGGGAAAGAAGCTGCCTCTTTATGTATTCTCTGGGAAGCAAGACCACGTGCTATTTGTCTATTTGTCTATTTGTCTATTCAGTGCTACAGTAAAGGCTGAAGATTGGCTTTCATTATAAATTATGTTTATTTTTCTCCCCAACATAAAAATCTGAGTAAAGAAAAATCAGGGAAAAGAGATGTCTGACTCCAATGAATTCTTCTAACAAAAATCAATCTGAATGCCTTTAACACAAGTTTGAAGAATAACCTATCAGAAGTTATTAAACTTTCTTCTAGTAACTAAGTCAGGCTGTGCCAGTTCCAACAATCATTTTCTGGGACATCAAAGAAATCCCAGAGTCATAACTTCTTATTTGAAATGAAAATATAACATTTCTAGGCTTTTTCCCCTCTAAAGACAGAGCTCACAGTGTAATCTGATTGCTGCAGAGACATGTCAGTGAAAAAGGGCGTGTTGTTCAAGGATTTCCTTCCTATTCCGATCAAAAGGCTCATGAGAAATCTTGTTATGAAAATTCAGAGGAAAGAGAGAAATACGTTTTCCTTTAACTCAGTCTTCTTCTGTTGTGTCCATGGGAAATCCTGAAACCGCTACCTTTCTAGGACTTGAATTTCTTCCTTGAGCCATGTCCTACTGCTTTGTCCTGGACAGCTAAAATCTGTTCACCATGCTCAGGCCAGGAAAAAATTGCATTTATCTGAACAGAGGAAATGAATTTAGCCTGCAGCCACTAGAGATTATTCAAAGGGGAAGGGAGATAAAAAAAGGGTGGGGACTATCTGGAGGGATGGAGAAGATTTATGGAAATCAGTAGGAGTAGATTCCAGGGTTATCTGCTCCTTGTGTTAACAACATATGCAATCACCTGCACTGACTGTTTGCTCTGATTTTTCACATTATCCAGGGGCTATGTGTGTGAAATAATGGGTATGCATTTACAATCATCAGTGAATAACCTTGCAATATCCCTGGTGACACTATCCTCCAATCTCCTGCTTCTCATTTATTATGTGGTAGAGATCTTTGGCAGCTAGCACAAAGCCTGTAGAAGCTGTAAGTGTGATCAGGTCTGCTCTTCATATACAAATGCAGTATTAGAAGATACACGTTGCATTTTCATGGAGGGCTAGAATCACTAAACACAAACTGCACTTAAACTCACCTACACATACAAGTAAAACAAACAAACAAAAAAGAAAACAAGAAATTTTTTGCTTCATTTTTGTTTAAAATGTTTTTGCTCATCGATAAACTCGTCAGAATAGTAACAATATTGTTTAATGAATTCACTGATTGAGTGCATGAATAGCTCCTGCTTGATGTCAAATATATTTAATAGCTGTTTACTTGAATTATTCTATTTAATCCATGTTTATTTGACAGATTTTCAAATTATGTTGCTAAGAAATTTTGTGTTTTGAAAAATTTTTTCATTAGTCATGTCACTGTTTTGAGAAGTAATATGAGCATTAGAAAGAATCACTGAATGCATCAGATGAAGAGCAAAATTCTTATTATTAAACTTGTCACTAACTGGAGACCGTCAGTTATAACCACTATCATCTCACTTTTTATTAACATTAGTAAAAGAGAAAAAAGCACTGATGCTGAGGTGCTGCAGCTGCTGTGGTCAGTAAGAAAGAACCTCTGGCCTCCAAGAGGCACAGGCCCCCAAATGTCAGTTTGCTTCCCTCATGCAGCTCTGTGACAAAACAAGGGAGCCTACAAGTTTATTTTATAATGCAAAATGTGCTGTTAGAGCTGTTGATCTCTGACATACAGGCATTTTTTCTGCTTCCCCTCCCACCAACACTGCTGTCCTTCAGCATTTCTGACATCTTAAGAAAAAACCTATTCTTTTGAAAACTCATCTCAGCACAAATTAGTGGAGAATCACTGTTCTTTCCCCGATCTGTACAGCACATCATTTCCGATGACAGAAGCTTGCAGCACCCAGGCAAGGAGCAGCAAGGAGTAACTTGCTGATGTTGCTTGTAAAGTTGTGCGCATCATGAGCCTCCAGGACACAAGTGCAGGCCGTTTCACTCCTAAAATCTGTGAGAAAATGAGGCCAAAGGTATCTTGGGGTTCTTGCTCTGAAAACCACCACAGAAAACATTAAAGGGACTGGTGGCAATGGTATTGCTAACAAGTATCCAACTGAAAGTAAGTATGAATTTTCAAACAAAAAGCTTTACAGCAAAACAGAGGCGGCAGCTGCAATTTCATTTCTGACAGCTCACCTTTCTCTCCCTGAACTGCCATGCATCCATCTTTTCTACAGCCAGATGGAAAGGGCGTGTGGCCTGCATGTTGGTTAAATTATCTTGCCATTTATAGCAGCATATAGTGGAACTGCATTACATCCAGTCGAGTTATTTAAGATTTACAATAAGGGTAACAAGAGTGAAATCTGGCCATTTGTCTGAAGGTCAGAGTAAAGGCAGGCACTTAAGCTCTGTGCTAATCAAAACTGCAAGCTATTTAAAATACTAGATGAAGAATATACATACATATTTGCACACAAGGTGGCTTAGGATCTTACAAACGGAACTAACAGCAGAGCAGGAAGAAACAGATGGTGTACAAAAACATCACAAGCAAAGAAACAAGACAGAAGGAGCAAAGTCACCACAAAATCAGGACCTGTCAAACAAGTACCGACTGCAGCAAAGACACACTCAGGCAGACACAGGATCCATAGATGTCTCAGGGCACCATGGAGTGCATTACTGATTCTCAGGTTTTGTCAGGATGTCACTGTGTTAGGGTGACTCCAGCAGCATCTGTTAGCCTGTCTTCATCCCCCAGCCATCTCTGCCACTGCCATTGTCTGGCCTGTCAGTCTGCCGGAAGTCTAACCATGGGTTTTCAAAGGCCATGGGTGAAATACACTGTGTGACAGCAATTTGCTCTCCTTTTCCAGTCACTGTTTAATCTGTGATCACTCCTTATTTCTTCTTTCTCAGCCCCAGCTTTTTGCTCTGGTCTATTTATAGACCTCTCATCATTTTAAAGATCATTCAGCTTTCATAACTGTTATTCTGGTTCCAACCGTTATCCCCATCTTGCAGTCGTCACCAGCCTCGCCTCTTTTTCCAAGGAGACACGATTATTTTTTTCAGATGAAAATTAGGAGGAGTTTGCTAAAGGAAAGAATAAAACATCTTTTCCACCTTATGGCATCTATAATAGACAAGGAAGAGCATCATTATCTGATATCAGTGAAGTCCCACTTATACCACTTACAGTCTAGGACGGGGGCACTCCACCACATGTCATCCAGGTATTATAGTATGGATGTCATCATGCCTATATGAAAGGCCAAGTGAAAGGCAATGTAACAGTAAGGGTACCTGAGGATAGTCTTAAATTAATCCCTCTAAAGCTCCTTTTCTAAAAGCTTCGTTTATTCTTCTATGCAAGAGTCACCCATGAATGGGAAAGCAGTGGCACCATAAGGATGATATGTTCAGATTTTTTAGTAAACAGTTTTCCTGTTTACTAAAGAACAGCCTTTTATTCCCCAGCATGCTGGATAAATGACCTGCCAATAAGCAACTTGTAGCTAAGTCTATACCCTTGGGCTACAGACATTTCAAGAAGTCTGCTGTGTTTAGTATAGCCATCTGTCTGGTGTTTCTCATAGCTATCATTATTTTTTCCCTGCCTAAGTGGGTCACTTGTATCATCATCATCATCACTTGCTGTGCTTGTTTGATGTAGTCTGTCCATGTGCACTATTTCTCAGCAATGAATCTTTGCTGCACTTCAGCAACAGAAGGTTATAATAATCTACGTATCTGTACATATATTCCAGCATACTGATATATGATGCAATGTTTCAGGAGGCATTGCTTATTTTAGCATCTCAGACACAGACACTGTGGTCAACAGTGGTCACTGTCCTTGTTGAAAATTATTTATGTAAGATTGACATCAGAATTTTAAGTCATTATAAAGAAAGGAATTAAGGGTAATTTTCAGCTTCTTGCCTTTTCCCCCTTTACTTTTATCCCTTTTCTAAGCTACTGCACAGATTCTTGACTCAAAATTTGAGAAAGCTCTGATGTAGATATGTTAAACCCTATTACAGCAGAATCACTAGTTAGCACCCATCTTTCTCACACATTTATTAGTTGCAGCTTCTTCATTATCAGTTGAGGTCAAAAGACCAAACAAGTAGATCATATTATCCACTTACAAAGCTTTTTATATTTCAAGCTCTTATACCTAATTTATCTTCAAACTCCCCTATGAAACAGGCACAGTAATTAAGTATGATTATGCATATTTTTCTAATTAGGTATCAAGTTGCCTCAATGTTAAATATCTTCCACGAGCTTATACACTGAATCAAAAGCAGGAATCCTCAACCTTCTCCAGTGCTTGACTACAAGTTCACGGGCATCTGGGAACCTACCTACATGGGGAGCTGATCTGGGTTTCGCCAACAACACCAAGCTGGGTGGTTCGGTTGATACCCGCCGGAGGGAAGGGATGCCATCCAGAGGGACCTCGACACGCTTTTGAGGTGGCCAATGCCAACCTTATGAAGTTTAACCAGCCCAAGTGCAAGGTCCTACACCTGGGTCAGAGCAATCCCAGGCACAGCTACAGGTTGGGCAGAGAAGAGATTCGGAGCAGCCCTGCAGAGGACTTGGGGGTGTTGGTTGATGAGAAAATGAACATGAGCCGGCTTCAGTGTGTGCTCGCAGCCCAGAAAGCCAACCGTATCCTGGGCTGCATCAAAAGAAGCGTGACCAGCAGGTCAAAGGAGGTGATCTTGCCTCTCTACTCTGCTCTCGTGAGACCTCCCTTGGGAGTACTGTGTGCAGTTCTGGTGTCCTCATCATAAAAAGGACATGGAACTGTTGGAACAAGTGCAGAGGAGGGCCACGAGGATGATCAGGGGACTGGAGCACCTCTGGTATGAAGACAGGCTGAGAAAGTTGGGGCTGTTCAGCCTGGAGAAGAGAAGGCTGCGTGGAGACCTCAGAGCAGCCTTCTAGCATCTGAAAGGGGCCTATAGGGATGCTGGAGAGGGACTCTTCATTAGGGACTGTAGTGACAGGACAAGGGGTAACGGGTTAAAACTTAAACAGGGGAAGTTTAGATTGGATATAAGGAAGAAATTCTTTACTGTAAGGGTTGTGAGGCACTGGAATGGGTTGCCCAGGGAAGTTGTGAATGCTCCATCCCTGGCTGTTTTCAAGGCCAGGTTGGATGAAGCCTTGAGTGCATTGGTTTAATGGGAGGTGTCCCTGCCCATGGCAGGGGGGTTGGAACTAGATGATCTTAAGGTCCTTTCTAACCCTAACTATTCTATGATTCTATGATTCTGTGATTTTATGATTCTATGACATATTTAGTCATCAGGACTAAAGGAGTTAAAACAACATCACCATTAGCACCTCCTTAATATGCTTAAAATTGCTAGTCATGTGATACAGAACCCCTATGGGACTGTTCCACTCTTTCCTGCATCCAAACCGTCTGTCTCAGTGCACTAAAAACTTTCCCCCTGCATAAGGAAAATACAAAAGATGGAGAAGTTGAAACATATGGATAAATCACTATGCAAAATTCATTATTAATTATAACATTAGCTTTTTTATTATTTTTTCTTTCTTTTTTAGCATACTTATAAAAGTAAATAATAAAATGCTGGAAACAGCTAGAAGAATCCACTTACAGAAGTGCAGTTTAAGCATCAGACTGCAGTTAAGCATTGAACGCTGGGTCAAAGATATCATTAGCATAATTGCAGAACAGCCAGTGGAGCTCCCACAAATGTGAATAACAGTGTAAAGGGCAGGTACATTATTTACACATTAATTTCTCCTGGACTTGAATAAAAAGATAAAAATCATAAAGGGCTCATTTTTTCATCTTCTTCATTCAATTATATCAATTAAAATATCAGTTTACAAAGCACATAAATTTTCATTTGGATCCAGTGGAAAATAGCAAGCAGTGCTTGCTTTCTTGGACTTTCATTCCCTGGTTTCTCTTATTCCATTAGTAGGTCTTAAAGCCAACCTGTGTTTCCAGACTCAAGCTTTATTGGGAAACTCTTCTAATTCTCATATTGCTAAATTCTGGGAGGATGTGGCCTGACTCATACATCCCACATCACATGTCACATGTATGAGAAAGATGAACATACCAAACATTCTTTTTCAAGAATAGGAAAAAGGGCATATCTAACACCTCAGACATTAAAAAGCATTTTTCAAAGAAGAACTGGCCATCCTTTTTTCTACAGAAAAGATGCTTTCTTTTTAAACAAAGTTACGAGTTTGCCATTTGTTAAAGGGCTGAACAATCAGGAAAGAAGTTTTTGAGACATTTGGATCCAAACGTGTTATATCAGATATTTAGAATGATTCAAAAGAGAGATTCTTGACTGAGTTACAAAGCTGAACAGAAGAGAAAAATTCAAGGTCAGGTTTTCATTTTTAATGGCATATCCTAAACCAATGGTTCCAGTTATGTCACTGTACATATATGATGTATGTATAAATGATATAATAAGTGATGAAAAAATCAAGTTTGATAGCATTATTAGTCTCATTTCTATGAAGACATCAACTTCCTGTATTAAGCCACACCAGAGGCCAAAAAGGCTAAGGATACACACTATTAGACACAGAAATTCAGCCTAAGCATATTCAAGCTCAGATCCTGAAACTTCATTCCTGACACAATCAGTCTAGTGATGAGAGATTTAACTTGCACATATACTTAACATGAATAACATCTGCTTTCTTTGGGGGTGGTGGATGAGAAGCAGAGAGGAAAAGAAGGAGAAAAGAAGTTCTAACTGCAAAGTAGGTTATCAGCTGGTGGTGGGAGACCCCCCCTGGGTTCCCCCTCCTCTTCTGGCAGATGGGTTTGGTCACCTGAGGAGTGTGGTGGTACTGCTGCCACACAGCTCTTGCTACTGGGTGTCTGTGTCCCAGTATGCAAGGAAGGAACATTTGCTGCTCATTAGCTGTTTTTAATGAACTGTGTAAAAGAAGACAGGAGTTTGATGATAGGGCACACCAAGTAATCACCTGTTTTGAAACTATCACGTTGTTGAGGACCTTGTCACTGGTTTTTCTTTTTAAGGTCTGAAACACAGACATATCAATTTCTGTGTGAGATGCTATTCATTATTTTTGTTGTCAGTCTCTGAGATTGAAATGTTAACAATACTATTCTTCTCATGTCAGAAACCTTTGTTCACAGATAAGACACAGTAAGCAAGAAGCTCCTAGCCTTTGTTGGTGTTCAATCCTTGCTACCTAGTCTCTGTCAGAGGTATCTAGTATCTGTCAGAGGTAAATTTTACCCTTATTTCAGAGGTACTTCTGAAGACAGTATGTACTAATTACACAGGAAGGCATGAATTTCAGAAACACCTCCTGCGGCCAATATGCTTTTAGATCGCCCTACAGGGGATAGCCTCCATTTGCACAATGGTTTGGGCTTTCTATCTATGTCAGAGTTGGGATGAAAAAAAAAATACTTAGGATACATGTACTGGGTTTGAGTGGCCAGGTTTTGGTAGCAGGGGGGCTACAGGGGTGACTTCTGTGAGAAGCTGCTAGAAGCTTCCCAAATGTCCGGCAGAGCCAATGCCAGACGGCTCCAAGACGTACCCACAACTGGTCAAGAATAAGCCCACCAGTGCTGCTGGTAGCGCCTGTGGGATAACATGTTTAAGAAGGGGGGACAGAAACCTGCGCAACTGCAGGCAGACAGAGAAGTGAGAATATGTGAGCAAATCTTCATTCCCAGTTCCTCTGTGATGCTGTGGGGAGGAGGCAGAGAATTCAGAAGTAAATTTGTGCCCCGGAAGAAGGGAGACGTTGAGGGGGATGTTTTAAGGTTATTTTTTATTATTATTATTTCTTATTATCTGACTCTGATTTGATTTCAATAAACTAATTTTCCACAAGTTGAGTCTGTTTTGCCTGTGAGGGTAATTGGTGAGTGATCTATCCCTGTTCTTATTTTGACCCATGAGCACTTTGTTGCATTTTCTTTCCTCTGTCCAGCTAAGGAGGGGAGTGACAGAGCTGCTTTCCTGGCCACCTGGCATCCAGTCAGGGTCAACCCACCACCAAATACTATATATACTGAGCCAACAAATGAGATGGGACAATGGATGTGGAAAAGTTTTTGCTCACGATACTACTCTTCTTCCCTTCACACAAATATACAGCAAGGAATTGTTTCCCCATTAAAAACATGAAAATCAGAATGAGTGTTCTTTAAAAAATCTTAACAATGACAATTTTATCCTCATGAGTATGTCTTTTAAACTTCTCTCTTCTAAAAACCTTGCTTGTAATTTAGGCACAAACATTTCACTCAGACTGACCATCAGGTAATAGCAGTATAAAGAAGAAAACTTACTGATCATTCTAATTAAGTTTACCCAATAGTGCTACCCATTAGTCATTTAGGTCATTGCTGTATGCTAACTGACTTGGGTTTTTTTCTCGTAAAACTATGAAACAAACAGATTTATGGGTAGAGCAACCACAGGTTAAGCAGGTCTGATGTTGGTTAATAAAATCGGAAAATAATTAGAAAAAATATTACCCATGCCAGATTTCTTTTGGCACAAACAAGCAGGAAAATTAGGCTGTGTAGTTAGTGCCAAGCTGGATAGATTTGTACGATAATTCTGAAATGAGGTATGGGGTTTATGACAACCATCTGCTGAGATATCTTCCACATTCTGCCTAAGTGAAATTAAAATATTGATCAAAACAGTTTCTCTGTGAAGTTGGAAAATTTAATAGTCGAACTGTTACCTACATTAGCATATTACAGAATCTGTCTTCTCTTCATAAACCGCAGATGATAAAACAAAGAGCTTTCCACATGTAAGGTCAATTCTGCCTTTTTTTGATCCAGCATTCCTGAATACTGGAAGCCATTGACACCAAAAGTGAAAGTGAGTCAGAGTTAGCTCTGAAGTTGCAGATACATTCCTGAACATTTCTTGCTCTGTTTTATCTGGTCTTGAAGGCAACGAAACTTCATAGGTTCCCTTTACTCTTTTTTCCCAAAGTTCAGTTAGAATTTATTACAATTCTTTTGACAAGAGAATTCCTGTATTCCGGAATACACTTTCAGGATTTTTTTATGTATTTATATTTAACAATGATCCCAGAATGGAGGAGCATCCTACTGACACCCCAGACTTCATGGTCCTGTTAGAGCTTTCTTTTCTCTTAATTCAGGGCATATTTCCAGTTTCCCTAACCTTGAAATGTAACAAGTAAAATAATGAACTACCTACCTCTATATATGGACTACAACACTACACTCAAAGCTTCTCTACAAGCAACTGGGTCTTCAAACATGACAGGTTTATGGGATATAAGTTAATGTTAGTTATACTAAAATAAGAAAAGAGAAGTTATATTTATTTTAATTTTCTCTAAATAGTTTAGTAACTATTAATGTGTTCAATGATTTAAAATTTATTTAAGGATTGGCAGAGAATAAAGAGTGAACAGTTACTCACACAAAGAACTGAATACCTCTGTAGTTCATTCTTGCAGTTACCTGACTCAGTTACCCTAGGGATTTCACAGCTTCCAGCAATGTTTTAACATTGTAAATAAGTATGGAGTGACTTCTGTATGTTCTCTGTAGTCCTAAATGGTAGACAGAAGAATTTTACAGGAGTCTACAATTGCTAAAACAAATATTAATACATATTTAATAAAGTACTCAGTAAATATTGATGGGGATAAGACTAAGGTTTACAAAATCATGAAGAAGTATGACTATGGATAAACTGAATAAGGAACTGTAACATACCAAACCTCTCTTCTTCCACTGATCAACCCTCCCAGCCCAAGGAGCAGAGGGCAGTCCACTGAGCTAGCACGAGTGAGATTTAAACAGGTGAAAGAAAATATTTTACACGATAGGTAGGGAATTTTTAAAACTTATTTTCACAGGAACATGCAGAGGCACATGGTATTAGCAGATTAAAAATGAGGCAAAACCGTAATCAATTGCTATAATATATATATAATTATACATATATTATATATAATTATATATATAATATATATATAATTATATATTATATATAACAATATATATAATATATATATAATATAATATAATATAATATAATATAATTAGGAATTGTCATTAAAGCTCTTTGCTGAAATCCAGACCGGTTTATTTCTTTCAGGATGCTCATGAAAATTCAAAAAATACAGCTGTAACTGAATGTTTTCACAACATTTTCACAAGCTACAGCCAAAACCAATAAAACAAATCTAATGTCTGTTATTCTGATTTTTCTGTATATTATTTTTAATGGTCCTTTCACAAGGCATGTGGATTATTTTCACGAGAGCAAGCCAGTATTGGCCGGGCGATACAGATTACGTGCATTAGTCTCTTCCATCTCTAAATCCAACATAGCTATAATTAGCATGTTAGTTTTCATGCTGAGTGTTTTTCTATTGATATTATTACTCAAACAAAAACATTCAAAATAATTCAAATCAGGAAAAACTCCAAATCTCTACAAGGCTTTCCTTCTAGGGCACTGGAACTCCTCTATCATTCCTTCAGAAGTTTCCATTTCAAACAGTATGCCTTATCCTTCAAAGGTTTATCTGCTGTTTTCCATGAGTTTTTGCAATTACTGCAGAACTTGGCAGCTAGAATGCTCAGAAGAGGCAGAACTTTTGAACACAGATGTGCTCTAAGAACCAATATAGAAGTGAAAAGAAAAAAAAACATTGCAAAATACCACATTTCTACACTTTTCCTGCCTGAACAATAGTTAAATTTGCAGTGGTCCTGAACACAAGGAAAACATCATAAAAATGAAAGTGTGTTGTTTTTTTTTATTATGTCTTTTCAGTGATAAATTATGTTCATACAGCTAAAAGAAACATTTCCATTTTAAACTGTCTTGCACAGTTTGCTTGCAGAGACTATGTTCATAAGGATATGGGTACCTGGCTAATCTTAGGCAGGTTTATTCCTGAAATTCTGGCTTCGGTAATTTTATCTTTAGGTATTCCCATCTTTTACCATTGTCATCACTATAACTATACAACACATCCAGTCAACACAAAATTAAGTAAGTCCCATTTTGCTTCATTAATCTTAAAAAAATAAGAAGGTAAGTATCACTTGAATGTTGATCTCTCAGTTCTGAGGATGATATATGTATAGTCCATAACCCTTAATCAAAGTGCGCTGATTTCCAGTTTGGACTTTGGACGTTATCTAGGGTTTGAGGAACTTAAAAATTTAAACAAATCTTTAGAGCTAGGAAACCTCAAGAATAAACATGAATGAAAACATTTAATCTGAGCTTGAAAAGAATGAAAAAGTGTGGTTCAGCCGTTTTCAAATTATTTGATACTGCTGAAGGAGTACTCCAGAAAATTATTAGTTTTTTTAATATTGCCTTACTCAATACATCCCATGCGGGTCTGACAGAAAAGTCACAGCACAAAAGACAGAAAATGAAAATTTCATTGTGACAGAAATTTTCCACTTGGGAAGCATTTTCAAGCTTTTTAATTCCCAGCTGGCTGGAGAGAATTATAAGTTATCAGAAATCTCTTATGATACTATCTATTGTTAATGTTTTTAATATCTCCCACAGTAAAAGCTCTAAAAGCAACCAAGCCACTGACATCTTCTTTCCTCTTTCACAACCGCTTTTATCTCATTAAAACATAAATAGAGCTACCTAACTCACCCAGAAAAGATAAAAAAGGCTCTCCTTTTTTGTGCGTCTGCTTACTTCCTGATTGTTTTGGTTATAATTTTTGCACAATAATGCCCCCTTGTTGTATGCTACATTTTTAATATTCTAGGATTGATAGACTGGCCTTTTCTGGGTTAGTGTGGGGTTTAGTTCTTGTATATGCGGCTTCTCATGCTGACTTGACTCAGCTTGGTCATGGTCAGACTGCCATAAAAGAAGATGCCAAAAATTTTTCATTCAAAAAGTGGAACAATTAAGAGTTGTCGAAAATAGCAGAACTCCCTTGGGCATCGAGGAGAGCTCACTTCCACCAGCCGAGGCCTCCTGAGAGGGCAGTACACCCATCCGAGAACCAAAGTGGTTGTGGGTCCTCAGACTATTTTGGAAACCTGCTTTTTGTGATTGACAAATGAATGACGTATGGGATTATGAATAGTCACTATGACAACCTCTGTATTGCTGAAAAGCTCTGTTGATGTGTATTTATCACGTACTGGCAGATTTAGGTCATACCTCTGACAAAACAGGGACAGTGATGAATTCCCCTACCAGCCTGCAATCACTTGCTCAGAACTGAAGACCAAGTTTGCTTGATTGTAAGCCCATGTCAAGCAAGTCAGTGAGGGTAACTATGGTCATACAAGGTTTCAGAACAGGTCTTAAGGTTTTTTGACAAGGAAGTGCAGGAAAGTGCAGGCAAATCAAGTAAGATGTCAAGAAGAGCCACAGAAAATGTATGGATGCAGAACTGTATTCCACTCTTTTACCTTCAATTTAGAAGAAATCCATACAGGAACTTTGCACTACACCCGTAATTGATTCACCTCTATCTCCTTCCACAAATGTTCCTGTGTAGTCAAGACCTGAGATTCCTGGATGAAAATCATTACAACATTATAATTAGTAGACTCAGCTACATAACATTACAAAGGCAATACACTACTCACCAATAATCTAATCAAATGAATGAGATGTCTTAGGCTCTTAATTTCTTGAAGTGCTCCTCCACCTCCCAACAACTTTTATTGTCTTATTTATATGATGTGAAGTACCAGGGTCCCACATTATTGGAAGGCTATTCTGCTTCATGTTTATTCGCAGGTCGCAGACCCATGGAGTATCTGAGAAGCCATCTCTCAACAAACTAAATCATACCTTGAAGCACACAGCATAATGACTAAGCGCTGAATATAATCTGAATGTGCTCTGTGTAAGAGACCACACTTTATCAGATACATTCTGTGCCTAATTCTGTGTCCAAATATACTTAAAAAGCCGCCCCCGTATCTCAGCTCACATAAGTCCACAAAGATCTTTTGAGATCAAGAAGCAATGGCAGCTTTTACCAGCCAAAGTACTAACTTCATGGCTGTATCACACCTGAATGAAATCTTCAGCTTAAAACAGAACACCTCTGTTGCCTTTATTTATAAATTACACTTTCTTGGCAAGTCCTGCTGAATTACTTATGCGAGTGGCGCAACTGAGTTTTAAGTCTGTCGCTACTAGAACAAAAACCTAAATCGAGACATTAATTTTCTGAGAACATTAAAACGTAATGTAAACCAAAATTTTGGGAAACTATTTAAGCAACAACATGAAAACGTTCCTTTATTAATGCAGGCTGTACTACTACACTTAATCAGGACACAGATAATTACGAAATCTGGTTAACTGGGACTTTTCCTAAGGAGCTGAATGAAACCAAATGAGTTCTGACTGGCAAGGGACAATGGTTAATTGGGATGATAATTCCACTTAATTGGTATGCCTGCAGGCAGTGAAGTGGTCTGTGAGGTTCAGAGGCTAATCACAATGCTCCTTTCCTCAACAGACCTGTGCACATCCAAAATCAGTAAACCAAAATGGTTTTAGTGTCCCATGTGGATGCTAAGCACGGCTCAAAGTGTCACACTCTTCCAGAGGTAAGCATATTAAGCCTTTTAAGGAATTTGGTAGTACTAAATTTTTCCAAGTACATTTCATCTCAGAGTAAGGAAATCAATGACCAAGAATTTTGCCTAATGGTGGAATATTTTACTGTCAAAGTTTCTCTAAGCCACCAGATTCCAATATGCAGAAGTGTAAGACTTAGTTTCTTTTGCTTCCCATGGAGTTTTGCTGAACTAAATCCAGCCTTGCTAAAATGCAAAACCTGGAATGTTTATCTCAAAAAATTAAAGTTTTGCTCTTCCTGGATGAAGACGCTATATTGAGGTTCCTCTTGACCACAAAACCAGTTTTCACATAGCTTGTAGACAACATCTTTAAAGCCTGTGCTCTTCCAATTTCTCTGAAAACTCTCAATTTCAAATTTTCTGACACAGCTGCATTAGCCTCATTTCTTTAAGGAAATAGGTAAAAGATACATTTTTTATTATTTTTCCTCTTACTATGTCATAGAAAAATGCTTCATTTTAAATAAACATAAATTAAAAATAAAGACTTTATGGTAAGATAGGCAAGCTTTTGTATAAACTCCATCTTTTCCTGGAGCATATGAAATAAAAATGGAAAGTCAGACAGAAAAATGGTATAGCAATCACCAAGTATCTGGAAATTAATACACTGCCATGTGTATTTATCACACTAAAGAAAATACTGAAATCATTAAAGAGTAAACGTTCAATATTTAATCAGTGTTAGACTCTAGTTAAAAACACAATCATTTCCTCTTATTTGATTCACTAATTACCTGATGCTGATACACAACTTTAAAATATTGACAACTGTAAACATCCCTGTACATGATGGGAGATACCATTTTTTCCATATTTATTTATTTGGGACATTTGTATAATTTGCACAGTTCTGTATTGGCCAATCATTATCTAGAATATGTTTCATCATTATCTAGAATATGATTCCTACATTCCTTTGGTGAGTGTAGTGGTACAATTTGAGCCTGTGGGTTAGTATGCCACTTTCTGGCTTGGACAGTTCAAGACCTAAGTCTTTTAAAAAAGGACCCATATAAACTATTATGAAGGTGGGGGATGTATATGTGGGGAGAGGTTTACACTTCCCTTCCTATAAAGTACCTTATTTCTTTGCAGTGACATTTTCAGGAAAGGAAGAAGTAGGAAATAGGCCTGTTCCCAAGACGAGTCACATTAACTTCATGAAAATGAAATGTCATTAACAGTCTCTCAGAAACCTCCTGAGGCTACAATCTCAAAATCATGCTTTTTAACTGGGAAAGAGACTCTTCAGTTGTTCACTAATTTATATTTATGGCCTTATAATGTATGAATTAAACTAGCAATTTTATAGAAGTAGAATACACCTTAGCAAACCCTATTAAAATAATGAGACAAACAAAGTCCTTTTTATTAACAGCAACACTTTATGGCAATATCAGGCTCCACCTTTTCTAACTTAACCTTGAAAAAAAAAGAAAGTGCTTCTCTGGTTTTAATTTAATTAGTAACTCTCCACTAAAATATCTCAGTCCTGAAATATCTAAGGCCTTGCAGGGGATCTGGTCTTTGTAACGTTAACTGCTTCTCCAAGCATGAGTGCTCTTCAGAGCATGAAGAAATTACTATAATAGATTCCAACTTCTGGGCTGTTTATCGCTGCTATGACATCTGTCCATGGATATTATGTAGTCACCTTTCTCCCTTATTCATGTGCATAAACCTGGAAAACCTTTTTTTGTGCTATACACAGCCCATGGTAAAGATCCAAAAATGAAAGCAAGTCTTGTATTTCCCTGGGACATAACCCCAGGATCTCACTCTGTTAACACTGTTACCAGAGGAATTTGTACTCAGTGGAACTCTACACTGATTGATTGCAACAAAAACTTTGATATCATCCTAGGTCAAAAAGTAATT
Organism: Psittacula echo; assembly: GCF_963264785.1. NCBI lineage: Eukaryota > Metazoa > Chordata > Aves > Psittaciformes > Psittacidae > Psittacula > Psittacula echo. The sequence goes on along the minus strand of NC_137738.1, from coordinate 81,443,987 downwards.
TAGTTATTCTCCTTCTTGTCCAGTTCCAATTATTTCCCACAAACTACATGTATCATCAGGTAGCTGTAGGCTGCATTATGCTACTTGGGATTGCAGTTTTCTTACTATCTTCCCCAGGCTCAAAAGACATCGGAATTACTGTTCCAAAAATGCAGCAAGATCCTTGCATGAGAACCCTTTCAAATCCTGCCTTTATCTTCAAAAAAAATAGACACCTATGGAAGACCTGGGTAAGAATAAATGCATATGAAAACATAACAGTGAACTTCTGAAAAGACCTTATACTCAAACTGTCATTCCCAGGAATAGGAGTCCCAACTGGAGCATACCTGAAAGACTGTCAGAGACTGCCACACTAACTTATCTACCCTAAGCATTCCTGAATCATGCTAGTTAAATTGTTGCAGATCCATTCTGAACCAGGAATTTTTAGCAACTGTATCCTGCTATTTTCTTTTCCTTTCCTCCAGCAATTATGAGTGCATCTTGCCTTGTCTTTCAACCACCCATTGCAGGGGAAGCTCATTCTGACACTCTCCTTTGACACCAAAAGCATTTATTTTTCACCTTTGTTTTAAATTTTTATATCCATGATCTCCCCAGTCTGAAGTTGCCCAGAAGAGTCTCTCAAGCAATTCTGCAATGGTGAGTAATGGTAACAGTTGCTTATTTGCAGATGTCCTGAAAACACAACAGTAAAGGCCAGCAGGCTTCTCTTGCCGATACCCACCTTCCAACTGGGATGCATAAAACTTCTGAGTTGTTTCTCCTTCTGCTGTATGGCCTTAAGCATTCAGAATTGCAAACACATACCTTAGTCAACAAATATTTCATTTCCATTAACCTTTGTCAAAAGTTCCTGCTCCTAGAGTTTGACTTAGACCAAGCAATGATCTGGGAATGATCTATGCTGTGCTCAAGAACTGAACAACCTTTTGCAAATAAATACCCTGGACAACTGACTATGTGATTGCCACCCCCCACATCCTCCTAGATGACAAAGCCTCTGATGTGTAATGCTGTGCCATTCTGGAGGCAAGCAGATTTCATTGGCATTAGAGTTTTGAAACTTCTTTTCTACTCTTCTGTTTGCTAATCTCAGTGTAAGACAGATGTTACCATAAACCCATTAGCATACATAGTAAGATATTTTGGTTTGGATCATCACAGTCATAGATCTCCAAATTATGAGAGTGCAACATTGTCAGAATAAAGCCACAGACTCTACTTCTCATGAGGACGACTGTATACAGAGCCTGTATTTAAGTGTTGTCAGAAAAAATGCATGAGCAGCCCTGGGAAGAAGGACTCAAAGCTAGGAAATCCTTTACAGTTAGGGCCAGATATTTCTCAAGCAACATGTGTGAAAAGGTGATGTTGTCACACACCCCTTCTCACATCTTTGCAGGTGTTGTGACATTTGAAATAGGCTTTTTAATAGCAATGAGCAAAAATTCAAATGGGAAATTGGACCTTACTTTGTCAATCTCAATGAAATTAAAGCTATTAATAACACATCAAAAGTGTGAGCATGCTGTAATAATTTATCATAATTTCTCTTTGAAATACAGAACATGGGAGGCTCAATATATTAATGGCAATGTGCAGTTTTTATGTGAGTTTATCAGCTGTTGCATATGTCCTCTTATGAAATGCTTTCATCTCATTTAAAATGAACACTATGAACAAGTATTGTTTTCTCATAGACTTTGGAATTATTTTTCGTAACTAAAATAATTACAAAGATTTACACTATAAAACTACTTTTCCTGAAAATTGAAATAAAATATAAGACACCTGATTTTTTCATAGATGCTGCAACCACAGACAGTATCCTACTGCTCTTCATCAACTTTTTAAAATCTTGCTTTTTAATCAATTAATTTAATTTTCTTTAGTCCCGTTTGTTTTCCTTTTGCTTTCCCATCCCGTTATTTTTATTTTTACTATTCTTCTATGCCTTATATGTGGTCTCATCTCCAGATGGGAAAGATCTGACAAACACCAGCTTCTCAAAGAGAAGCTCCCTGGTGGGATCTGACACACAGTATGTAATGGTACCCAAAACAAAGTGATCCCTTTTTTTTATACCCTGTCTAGCAGGGAAAGAAGAGACAGGAAGATGGTTCTTGACTGCAAGGACAATGTTCACAAGAGAAGATTCAGGTCCTTAAGAGTATTGGTGTGCACACGTTACAGACCACTTCATCTGTGAAAGAAAACATTCCTTAAACTGCTCTTACTATATAGGAAGAAAAAATATATAATGGGACCAACTTTGTCTTGGGGATATCTGCTAGATTTTGTAACACGCAACTGAAACAAAACTATAATGTTGCTAAAACAGGCTAGGTTGCAATTACTTGAAGAACAATCTGAGTTCAATGTAGAGCAAGTCAGCAGTGAAACTATCCCAACAGACAGCGTAGGCTCAACTTGAAATCAATTGATGTGCAGGTAGACACTGATCTTGGCTTGTTTTCTGTAATTTTGTATCAGGAATACTATTTTTAAAAAGTCTCCTTTTTGAAACTTGTTCTTGACATCCCTGTCAGAGAATGTGAGTGTGCAGCCAGAAATATTATTGAAAGCAGGGAGCAGTTTAAGAGCATCTTGCAGGCTGCCCACATAACCCAAATGCCACAGATATGAAAAAGGCAGAACTAGGCAATATGCTGTTTAGGTTAAATGCCTATTTCAGAGCAAAACCAACATAAAAATGACAGTAAAAAGGATGGACAAGCATTTTTTAAATGTGACTTTTTAAAGGTGACTGATAGTGAAAGCAAAAGATATTAGTGAAATGAGAGTGATCAGGTAACCAGAGCTTAAAGAATGGTGATCAACTCCATATCATCTGGGGCACTTTAAGTGAGATTTGATACCTTTCTGAAATGTACATTTAGTACAGCTTTTAGGAGAAATTCTACCACCTGTGTGGTCTGGGACTGGAAAGGAATAGCTGTACTTCACAGTTTCAGAATCCATGAATCTGTAAATTCTCCCTTGATTTCCTCTTCACAAGTTCGGGGGACACAGAACTGCCTGGATTATTCCCATCATGCTCAATACATGCCTGAAGATGACTTTAAGTTCCTTAAGGATCAAAAGCTTTTCTGACCTCAATACGATACAGGGCAGATGCATTCTTTCCTACCCTTATAACTATTTTCCCTAGAAATACTGTGAGTCAAAAGAAATTTGTCACCCGTAGAGACAGGAACCAGTCAGTTTATGCCAACGAACACAAACCTCTCAGGTGCAACACATAATGCTTTACTCCTGTACAAAGAAGGAAAACTGCCAGGTTTAATAACAAAAAGTGATTCTCCCTCCCCTTCCTGATTCTTGGTCTCTGATCAGACTGGTTGGGAAGATTCATTTTTCCATAAATTAAAGTCCTCAGCTGCTCATTCAAGTAGTTTTCCTTACCCACCATGGGTGCCAGGCAGTAGGAGAGCACTTGCTGGGCAGAGCAGCTGGATGACCTGAGAGCAGGAGGTGCAACTAAGTCTGGTGGTCTCAGTATAAGGGTAGCTGGATGAAATCTAACAGCCTAGCTTTACATAACAATAGACTACGTTGTATTATAGTAATATACTTTCTCATAAGTATAGTAATATATATCATTATACAGAACACAATACATAAACTATAATAATATATAAGAATATCCTCAAACTCAATGTAGATGCTCTATTCCCCCTGGCCCTAAACTATTGTGCTCTGCTCTGCTTCATCCTTTATCACTGCACCAGGGGAAGTTTAGATTAGATATTAGGAAAAATTTCTTCACTGAATGAATTGTCAAGCACTGTAACAGGCTGCCCAGGGCAGTGGTTGAGTCAGCATCCCTGGAGGTATTTAAAAGATGTGAAGATGTGGTGACTGTGGGCATGGGTCAGTGTTGGACTTGGCAGTGCCAGGTTAATAGTGGGACTCCGATGATCTTGAAGGTCTTTTCCAACTTAAATGATTCCACATAAAATCACTTCTAGCTTAGGAGTGACTAAAGGGCTGAAGTAGTACAAGTCAAGATTTGATATACTGTAAAAATAGTCTTTAACTATGGCCCCTGCATACAGTAATTTACATAAAAACAGGCTCGGGTTTGGCAGAAAATTAAATATATTCAGAGTTTGTTTGTATGCTATTTTAATAATAAGGATATTACTCAGCTGTTTAGTTTGAAATGTGACACAGAAGAAATCACTTTTTTAAAAGTGGTACTACAATACATGATTGCACTACAAACAAAATAGACTTTTGCATTCCAGCAGAATATATGATTTCTGACCATGCAAAAACTGAGCTCTGAGCGAAGAGTGATTAAAAAAATTAAACCAGAGATCTCTCTAAACATACTGCAACATATTCACACTGTCTGGGAGACAGATGGAGATGGTAAAACCGCATTCTCATGCAGGTATGCAACAGCATATCAGGGACTCATACCATTTTATGACATGAATCACCTACTGTACCACACTGAAGATGTGGTAGTGAAGCAGACTGTCAGGATTCCCATCACGCAAATATTTTTCAGAGTTTTATATCACCTCTGTCTTTAACTGTACCTGCTTTCAGTTTGGTATGCAAGCTCCTACCCTGGCTGCAGTTCATTTTACAGACTGACGTAGATCTATTGAGTGCTTTTCAAAGCAAGATACACAGAAAAGTGTAGACCAGCCAATATCCAAGGCAAAATCTGTCTTTCTGATGTGTTTATTGGCAGAAAAGAAGTCTCAATCAAAATCAGAGCAAAATCTTTGTTTAAATGAGCATTGGTTCCTTTCAGTGATGTTTAGCCGATCAGTTTAAGGATAATGACTGAGAAGCCGTTATAGCTGTTTATTGTGTAACTTAGCATCGTGTTACATATGCAATTGACCTTTTTGATACTGAGGGGATTTTCTTAGCCTCTCAGATAACAGCACAGGTTTCTGAACCTGATGTAAACACACTTATTTTACACCTCTTGATTGCTTTCCCCTTTCTGTTTTAACTTGGTGGAACACGTGTGTTTAGTACCTAAGGAAATCCTACAGGCTAGAGACTTCTGACTAGACTAAAACACTCAGAAATAGTGTCTTTAGAACAAACATTATTTATTCACCTCCTCAAAAGTAAAAAAGATGTAAGGCAAATAATGAAAACAATGAACAGCTGTTAACTGTCACTCCAAAAGTATTTTTTAATTTTTCTCTCCCAAGTTCTCATCTCAATGACCTTTTCAAGCCCTCATTGCTTGGAAAAAACTCATTTTCCGCCTGCCTTTTCCTGCCAGTTTTCCTACTGACAATTCTCGGACAGTATATGTCTATTTATGTAACCCCTATCCCAGGATCAACTACTGTTCAATACCTTACTTTTGAATTTTAACACAGTTTATAAAAGTGAAGAAACAGTCAAAAGGAAAATTCTGAACAATAAGGATTTTCCATTGCTTTCAGTTCCTTCTTGTACTGTCCTGCTCAGGCTAACTGTGTGGTAAGTATCCATTATAAACAGAAATGTAAGTAGGTACATTAATCAGAAATAACCACAAATACTGCCCAGCTTGCCACAGTCTGCTTCCAAAAATTTCTCACTTCCTCCAATCTGGACCTAAAACTCTGATTTTCAATGCTGCTGTAACTGAGTTGTTACTCACTGGGTCATTCACAAGTTACGAAACCATGAAAATTATGCTGAAGTTGAATTAGAGTACAACAGACACAAATCCTGTTCTAGCATGTCTAAAGGAGATAGTTCAATTTTTTTCCCTGTGTTTTGTTCGTAAGGAGAGTAAAAATAAACTGCATGCATCAGTTTTCAAACAGCTGAGAGAAAAATGGCAAGCAAGTAGGTAGTCACTGTACTCAAGAGATTTAAATATGAAATATGAGAACTATACTTTCGTTGATGTCTGCATCCACTCTCAACCTTCCTTTCTCAACAAGCTCCTGCCTCTATTCACCAGTGAGTGAATCATTCCCACCATTATTCCCAACTGACTTTAATATACAGTTCTGGGTACCAGACTGCCTCACTCCTCTTTCTCCATAACATCTCCAGTCAGCCCTGTACACAATTGATCACTAGATTCTAGTGTCATCATATGACTCTTCAGAAAGATTATGCCTCATAGAGACTTTCTTTTTAAAAAATATCTTATATACCTACAAGAGTTTCATTTTGTTTTAATCTAAGTCAGCAACAGCTTCCCTTTTTAGTCAATGGACTATGGGCAGCTCCAGAGGGTGATTCCTCTCTTATTAAAAACCTTCTCTAGCTTCAGTCTTACTTTATCTTTGTCTCTCATCTTGATGTTTCCAAAGTGAAGTGTCTATATCTAGCAGGGAGGCAGGATATAAGATACAGCATAATTCTCAGCATTTTTTGTGTGTTAGTATAAGTGGGCTGATGGCTGGGAATGCACTTTGAGGCACCACTCTCACATAAGTCTCTTCACCTGCTTAATGACTACAGATTTTGCTACAGGGTCTAAGTACTGCACCACCTGTGTCCCTTCTACAGATCTTACCCCAAGGGAACCTGTTGTGTTGAGAGAAGAATATGCTCAAATGAAATAAATCAACCTAAAGACACAAATCTCCATCATCAAAATCTGATGATACACCATACAGATTTGACAGACAAAGGATTTTCACATACTAGCTCCTTAAGAAAATTGCTACAGATAGACCTATTTAGGGAAACTTTCTTACGAAAAGGTTTTGACCCCTCACTTACATCATACAGGAAGATCAGGTGTCACTAATACAATTCATTTTATCAACAAACTTTCTCACTGAATATGAAATCAGATTTGTTAACAAATCTATTTTTATTAAGACATAAAAAACATTAAAGCAGCAGTTAGACTCCTTTCTCAATTGTTTTGCAAGTTGCAGTCTTCCTCAACTATTCAGCGAAGGACTTGTGACAGGCTGGTCACAGCATAATCAACACACAGTCATGCTGCTACTGCAAGATTTTCTTTCACTTGCTACATTTCTTTTCCGCTGCTTGCAACCCAATTAACTTCTGGCTAACTGGCCAACTCCAGCTGTAACTGACAGACATCCCATAGTTCTAAAACAGTCAGTCCTTCCCAATTTCATAAAAGTGCTCATCCAGAAGGATGAGGAAGATCCTGGTAATGCCCTTACCGAAGAGCAAATGCCCACATAAGGTCCACAAAAAAGTCCCACAAATGAATGAAGTTGTGAATGTCTGGAATATATAAAAGTTTCAGACAGGGAACACAACACCTACCTGATCCCCCAGACTCCAAACACAAGACATGAAGTCATTAGAAATCAGCTCTAATTGGCTCTGCTGCTCACACAACTGCTCTCAGACTATGATCTCTTATCCAGTTTCCTGACTTTTTCCTAAACAGTTTTTTTTAAACTAACATTACTGTTGCCTCATTTCAGTAACACACAAGTACACCATCCTGCATTTTTCCAGCTACGCAACTGATATTTATGGAAACATTCTGCTTTTTTCTGCATCATTAATGTTACTGATACAGTTACCATCTCCAGGGATTAAAGTCTGTATCTTTTCCAGAATTCCTTTTATTTCTAATGTTCCTTGAACTCATTTGTATTATCAATCACACTGCTGGCCATATATTCCTTCAGAAATATTCAATTAAATATGGAATTTTTGTTTGATAAATTTGATTGCTATTAATACACCTTCTGCATCTTTTCCTGATTTTTATACAGTGATTATTTCTAAGTTCTTGCAATCCCTTTATCACTGAGTCTGAATGAAAAACATATTAAACTTATTGTTCTTCTGTAGAAAGAAGTTTTCATAGTCAACCAACAATCTTTTCTTTCTATGTTGATATTCTTGTTTTTCCTTTAAAAATCTCTCATGCCAATGAAGTTTTGTTATATTATTCCTTGCCACTAGGATACTCTAAATCTTTCAAAACACCAGGAGAATATACAATTACATATTCTTCACTTACTGAAACCTTCTCATGTTTTCACACACTGAACATATTTAGGTTCTTGTCATTGGTCTCACAGAAGTCCGTTCTGTGGACCAATATGCTTTTACCCTTTATACAGATAATTTCTGAACAGGTTTATGCTATGTGGCATGGCACAGCAAATGAGACATCCATTTTTAAATATCTCCATGGATGGAAGTCAAAACTTTCATCAGCCACACCAGAAGCTGTTGAAAGGCAAGAAAGCACACTGTTGATTTATAATTCTCTCTTTGATTATAGGAGAAAGAATATTAAGAATAGTTGGGCTGGTTTTATAATTTTGTATTTACTGGGGGGAAGAGTTTATTGAGTGATTCCAGAAATCTGTTTTGTTCATCATATTTATAAATTATATAAACAAAAAATTGAATTGTGAACTTCATTTAAATTTCATTTGAAGTTATTCAGGGCAATGGAATCTAAAAGTTTCTGCAGAAAACTGCTGACAGAACTCATATTCAATTATTAGAATAAAACTGTCAGACAAACAATGTGTTGATAAATGCAAAACAATACACATGAAAGTACTTAAGTATTGATAAACATAAAAATACTGAGTGTAAATAGCTCTAAACTTCTTCCTATCATTCAGGAAGATGCCTTGGATTTTTTATAAATGCCGTTTGAAAAACATCAAATCAGTGCAAGTGAGAAGTATGATAGTTCTAGAAAAAGCCTCACACTAAACCACAAAGTAACAGAATGATCCATTTCACTAGTGTACTGCTTCTTGACTACAGAGATGAGGCTTCTCTGTGCTGTCCTGACCATCCCATTCAAACAGAAAAAACAAACAAACCAGGAGTTAAGCTAAGGAAAACGAAGAAAGATGTGGAAAGGATAGCCAGAAGTATACCACATGGAGAATCAGAGCTACCTCTGCTTCTGTACAAGAAAAGATGGGGGACTTAGAAAGAAACAAATCCAGAGCAATCTCGGAGTGAGGATTGGTCTGCAATTAGCCACTCTTCCAACCATGCATGAAGATGAGGGCACCCATAAAGCATTAAGCAGCTGCTTTAAAACAAACAAGAGGAAGTGGACTTCCGGGTTTTTGGTTTTGTTTTTACACACAGTGCATAACTGAACTGTGAAACTCATTAACACAGGATGGTTTTCTGAGGCCAAATATTTAACTAAGGTTCAAAGGAGCATTTGACAAGCGCAGGGAAGAGAAGAAAAATCTACCACAGGGTATAAGGCAAGATGGTCCAGACATAGCCTTGAAAAGATTCAATTTTTGACTGCTGGAAGCTGAAAGAACGCAACAGAAGAGAGATTACTCTGTATTAGTGCTTTTCCTTTCATGCTTTCCTAAGCGAGCATAACTCGGTGTCCTCAGAATTGGTTACAATGACATTTGCTACATTAAAAAACCCACAAGACATAAAGTTTAAGAATGCCACTGAAACCTTCTCTTTTCCCCTTTTTAAAAGGAAACAAACAAAGAAAGAGGAAACTAAACCCACAAACCCCAGCACATTGCCTGGGTCTTATTTGCAGAGTGCCTTTCAATTTGAATTAAGGCACAAAAAGAAGTATTTTTTCTGGTTTTTTTTTTTTTTTTTTTTTTTTGAGTCTACCTCCACAAATGAATTAAACCTCAAAAATCACATTGTCATTTTGTTGAAATAAGTGGAACAGATATAAAGTAACCTGGCTAAGCTGCAAACCAGTTCCTTGAAAGAGCGAAACCAAGTAACTCTCATCTCCTTCAGTCTTACAACAGCAGTAATGTCCTTTCTTTCCTCATACTGATGGCTCAAAAAAACACTATTGTATGTGATGGAAACACATAACAACATCCTGCACATCTTCTTTTTTTTTTCATCATTATGACCATGAAGTTGCAGCCTCCTCACTGGATCAAATACCCAGCTTTTACTGATGAGATGATTGGCCAAATCTGTACTCACACACACAGCTCTGAAATGAAATGTCGGATGTGTAGGAGGGTCTGGTGGTCCCTCTGAGATGAAGGGGTTTGTAAAGTCTATGTGCAACACCATAGCCAACTTCTTGCCACATGTAATAGACCTGCTATTAAGAAACCAGGAACAACACTCTATGATTTAAATTTATCTGCATGAATTTTATTACCTACACACAAATAATTGCTTCTGATCTCCCACTGGTAAAAAACCTACACCGTAGCAAGAGGAAGCAGCAAGACAAGCCAATAGAATTGCTGATGAATACAGACTCATCAAGTAAGTTCCAAATATTTATTTAAACTACAGCCATGTCTCTGTAGTTCACTCAGATTAACTGTCATTGTAAAATCCCTGATTAGGTTAATGTCCCTAGTTAAACTGAAAGGCAAAAGAAAGGTTGGCTCTGGCAGCCCCTTTTATATTGATTCCTTTGTGTGTCAGAGGGAGATCACCAAGGGATTGCTCTCACAGACTAAATACGCCCTTGGCATATATAAAAAGGTCTTAATCCGCTCAGAGTGGGAGCACATGAGGCTGTGAAGTAGCTGTACCACTCTGAAGCAGCCAGAGACCTGAGCTTAGGCAAAAGATACTTGCTTGTCAGGCATGCCAACAGGTGACCCACTCATCACAACACAAATGTAAAGAGATTTGAGGAATTATGTGCTCTTTCTGTGGCTATCTGTTTTGCAGCTTCACAGCAGAAAAAAACAGTAGTCTATACATAATTAAGTAAGTAAAATAAGTACACAAATTTCAGTCAGTTGAGAAATCCTGGAGTTTAGTTTTCAACTAAAAAGGTTGTTTTAGTGTACATCTCCACCCCCAAACCTTCACTTTAAGGGATAGTTTTAGGGTGATTTTCATCAAGCTTAAAATGAGTGATTTAAACTACACAAGCGCTGCTGTTCAACTGGTCTATATCGTGCTTAAGAAAACCTCCAGAGCTTATAAAAGTCAAGAACAACTGTCACAAGCTATGCTAACTTTCTTGAGGACACTTCTGTTTGAACATATTTATAATAATTTAATTTGATAATCAATCTTCAGGAAAAATTGCTGTGAAGAGGTAAAACGCTATGACATTCTAGGCCTTGACAGAACCTCTGATTTTTTTTCCTTGATTATCAAAACTTACGTGTGAAATTGCCATAGATATTGCACAGTGGGAAAAAGAGAACCCAGCATAACTCAAATAGCTGCTCAAATAATTTCCTTACCCATTCTTCAATAATTACTGCAGTAATTGTTTTTTACTGGAAGTATGTTTGCAGAATGTGGAAGTATAAATTGTTTACTTTGCTGGTGGATAAAAGATGTCTCTTTTAGGGATGGAGCTATGTTGCTGCTTACCATCATACTTAAGGAAATACATATATCTACAGGCCAGTCAGTCTCCCCTCAGTGGCCAACAAGTTCACGGAGCAGATCCTTCTGGAATTATGCTAAGGAACACAGAAAATAAGGGGTCTGTTGGTTACAGCCAACATGGCTTCACCGAAGGCAAATCATGCCTTACAAATTGGGTGGCCTTCTATGATGGGGCTATGGTGTTGTTAGATATGGGAAGAGTGCCTGATGTCATCTACATGGACTTCTGCAAGGCATCTGACACTGTCCTGCTCAACATCCTCATGTCCAAATCGAAGAGGCATGAATTTGACAGATGAGCAACTTGGTAGGTAAGGAACTGGCTGGATTGTCACTCTCAAAGAGTTGTGGTCAATGGCTCAATGTCCAGCTGGAAATCAGTGACAACTGGTGTCCCTCGGCGATCGGTGTTGGGACTGGTCTTGTTCAACATCTTTGTCGGTGACATGGACAGTGGGATTGAGTGCGCCCTCAGCAAGTTTGCTGATGACACCAAACTGTGTGGTTCGGTTGATAAGCTGGAGGGAAGGGATGCCATCCAGAGGGACCTCGACACGCTTGTGAGGTGGCCAATGCCAGCCTCATGAAGTTCAACCAAGCCAAGTGCAAGGTCCTACACCTGGGTCAGAGCGATCCGAGGCACAGCTACAGGTTGGGCAAAGAAGAGATTCAGAGCAGCCCCTGCAGTGAAGGACTTGGGGGTGTTGGTCGATGAGAAACTGAACGTGAGCCGGCTTCAGTGTGTGCTCGCAGCTCAGAAAGCCAACTGTATCCTGGGCTGCATCAAGAGGAGTGTGACCAGCAGGTCGAGGGAGGGGATAGTCCCCCTCTACTCTGCTCTTGTGAGCCCCCACCTGTAGTACTGTGTCCAGCTCTGGGGCCCCCAACACAATAAGGACATAGACCTGTTGGAGTGAATACAGAGGAATGTCATGAATATGATCAGAGGGCTGAGGCAGCTCGCCTAAGGAGAGAGGCTGAGAGAGTTGGGGTTGTTCAGCCTGGAGAAGAAAAGGCTCCAGGGAGACCTTAGAGCAGCCTTCCAGTACCTAAAGGGGCTTACAAGAAAGCTGGAGAGGGACTTTTTACAAGGGCATTGAGTGACAGGACAAAGGGGAACGGCTTTAAACTGAAACGGGAGATTTAGATTAGATATTAGGAAGAAGTTCTTTGCTATGAGAGTGGTGAGGCACTGGCACAGGTTGCCCAGAGAAGCTGTGGCTGCCTTGTCCTTGGAAGTGTTCAAGGCCAGGTTGGACAGGGCTTTGTGGAATGTCTAGTGGAAAGTGTTCCTGCCTGTAGCAGGTAGGTTGGAATTAGACGATCTTTAAGGTCCCTTCCAACACAAACCGTTCTATGATCCAACCCCAACTATTCTATGATTCTATGATTTTGCCTACTGAGGTTCTTTGAAAGAGCACAAATAAGACTGAACTCCTTGCCAATAATATAGCTATTCAGAAACAAAATATTACAAAACCAGAGAGTGTGAAATGGTATGTAAATAGAGATTTCATTACAGAGCACAGAAGAAATTCCGAGAGCTAACAAAAAATGTGCAAAATAAATGTCATATATCTAGATATATCTAGATATGGTTATGAGAAAAAGTATTACTGTGTACTGTATATACTACAATACAGTCAGTGCAACACGGCATAACAGATAGTTAGTAACTGTGGTTTGTACTAAATATAAATTACTATGTATACAGTAAATGCATGTTTGAAGTAAAATAATTTTTTTTGAAACATTATTTAAGGAAGGACCTTCAAGGGATTAAACTCTAAGATTATTTAATTGTTCCAGCTGAAACAAACTGGTATCAAGGCTTGCTTTTAAATCCCATCAAATCTAATCTTTTTCATACACATTTCTGGTATGAAGAATTTCCTGTATAAAATCAGTAACTTTTTATTTCACTGAAAGCCTCTTTTTCCTCAGTAATCATCCACCTTTAGTTAGGAAGAGTGAAGAAATGATGCTGGAGGCTGGATCAGTGAGAACACTTATTCTTAAATGATTGGTAAGAAAATTATTTTAATCAATAGTATGGACCAAGGTGAAATAAAATGATTAAAGTTAATGACTCAGTAAGAGATTCAGGCATCTAGAAGAAAGCCTGGAAAACATTGCAGCCTGCATTCACAACAACCTGCATTCACCTGCTGCCTCATCCCACTAGTTCCTAATAAAGCAGTCTGATAAACACCCTCAGAAAATACTGAGGTATGCAGGCAGATGATCATGAGCAATTGTCCATCAATTGAACTGCATTAAATGACTGTGAGTTTATTCCCAGCCCTTGAGTGGTGCTAATGTGCCTCAATTTAAAGCAGGTATAAGTGGCTATGAAAATATATGCAAATAAGTTGAACAGCAACTCTTGAAGTGGTAATTGGTTCAATTTCTGACCACACAGTTGTAAACAATCTTTTTAAAGTGGTTGTGCCACCGCAGCTGCAACCTGCCCTCTACATAATAGCTCCCTGTTACAGAGCACTCACACATAAAATGAATGATCAGTATCTGCTTCTCTCCTCCTCTCAAGGGATGCTAAACATGTCAAATAAAAATGCTTCACTTAGAGGGATAAAATGGTTATCAGCAAAACATTTTGCATATATTAAGAAGCATAGAACACCTAAAGATGGTATAGCCCCTTACTGTGTGGAAATCATAGCTTGTTCAGAAAATATGTTTGTATGTTTAGATGTAAATCAGACTGATACAATCAATTCTTGTATGAATGATGTAGCATTTCATTGCTCATTAATGGTGAAGAAAGTTTTGCAGCATTTAATTGCTAGGAACGTTTTAAAATCAGCAGAGCTTGTAAAACTTCTAAGCTCTTTCTCCTTTAAAACATCTCTCCTTCTAGTTTGCTGACGCTGCATCCCATTCTGAGACACTGAGATGTAACATCAGTGTTAGGTTCCTCACCTGTCCCTGGCAGTTTGTAGCCAGAACCACTTGGCAGTCAGATACCTATGAATTTTACTGAATATGTGTTGATCACAGAGATGAATCTGCAAAACATGCATCCTCTTCCTAAGCATCCCTACTGTTTGTACTTTGCACATAGCTAATACTGGATAACTTGCTGGATTACATCAACATCAGTTCCAAGTTTAATCTTTACCCTAAAACCTCAACTTGGGAAAGCACATTTTGGTTTTTTTTTTTCCTAGGTTCCCAAAACCCACAATTGAGCAGGCAGTTATGTTTCAAAACTCCAAGGTATTAGTCCTATTTACTTAATCATGGGTCTTTTGATCTGTCATATTTTAATTACATTGAAATTTTCACATTAAAAGCAACATAAAAATAAAATTGGGGGTTCAATTATTCACAGATATGCCTGCTAGAGGCATACTAATGCACCACCTGAGGCCAAGCTGCCTGCAGCTTTGAAACATGTTAACATGTGGAACAGTCAATGTAAATAGCAGTGCTTAGTTTCCACCTCTGACTTGGAGGTGAAATCTTCACTAGTAAAAATTTTGATACTATTTTTGGGCAAGGCTGCAGGTGAAAACTAAGTAAATGCATTGAAATAAAAAGTAATTGTTCATTAAATCTTTCCTTCAGTTAATAAACACTCAATTATTTCCCCTCCAGCCTATTCTACATTTTTAGCTTCTTCTATTATTAAGTTTTCTAGGCATTTATTTTCAAATTCAGTTTCATTAAAACTTACAGATAAAGTATAAAGGCATTCTTCCATCTTATCGATACAATCGGTGTTATTTCTAAGGGCAATATGTCACTTAAATTTCATAAAATTCATAAGCGATGTCAAAATTTATTTGAATGGTTTACTGCATCCTCGATTTGTTATAAATAAAACTGTTAGATTCTACTGCTTTCATGCCTGTCATTCAATTCTAGTATTCACTGCTGCAATAAATTATGTTGCAACCAGCCAGTTAATTGTAAACTGTTGTAAATCTGAAATGAAGCAGAGGGGATAAAACTAACAAACAAGTCATAAACTAAAACTGTTACTTGTTTGTACTGTTTACTGCTACTGTCAACCAAGTTCAAAATCCTGCAACAAAGAAGCTGTTTTTATATTTCTTCCAGTGCAGCTATTATACTTGTTCTGGAAAATACATATAAAACTTATCAATACATTATGTGTCACACAAAATATATGCTTTCACAGATGCTGAATGTTTACAACAGAATCATACCACAAGTTTTAACTCCACTCTCATCACACACTGTTCTCTCTCCCTTGTTCACCCAGAACAGATTTTCTCAGTACTGAACAGAGTATATAATGGTGTTAAAAAATGGTGTTCTATGCCAGGGGGCATAGAACAGGTACCATCACCACTGCATCAGCTGTAATGCGCGACCTGTCTTTTGGAATGAAGAGGACGTACAAAGATAACTCTAAACAGGAGCCTCTTACACAAGCAAATTAAAGTTTGGCAAAGTCACAAACAACTGGAAATAGGGTTATCAAAAGGACAGAGACTGAGAATCTTTGTAATTAGCCCTGTTACCATTTTTAGCTACGACACTTCAGACTTCTCAGGAATATGTTACTTAACTATAAATTTTCTTTCAGTGTCACGGCTTGGCAGATTTTCACCATTAACTTGCAGCCAAAATGGGATTCCATGTTATGGTGCCAGTACTACAACACTGACCTGATTTGTTCCTCATATTGTATGTGCAAAACAGAGTCAGAAATCATGAAAAAAACAAAAAAAATCTGTGTCTTATGGTTATTTCCCAGAATTGAACCAGTATTTTATTACCAGTATTCCAAACCTGGAAATATAATAAGGGGATAGACCGGGAAAATCAGAAAGGTAGAGTCAACTTGTTTAAAATATAACTCATTTATTAGAGGCTCTCACTTGGTGCCAATAAATTTTGCTATTTAAAACAAATATCCATTTGTTTTTTAACAATTTTAAGTTACTTATTATTTTATTCTTAAAAAAAAGTTTAGCTGCTCTAAAAAATGTGAATCTTTAAAATATAACAGTACTTAAATACTGCACTCGTAATTTATTCTCTTTTTCCCCAGCCCCCCGCACCAAATAAAACATTTAAGTTCTGCCATGAAAATGTGTGTATGCCTCACCTCTCTTACCTTGGCATTTACTGAATCTTCCCATTATTATTGAGATATATGAGCATTATTGCACTTCATTTTTTACCACAAATAGAAACAAGCTTCCATTATATTTTTTTAAGGGATTCAAGTTCTGAACCTTTTTCCAGTGCTAAATAGGACAGACCTCAGACAGTAACTCATGTAATTCTAGTACTACACAAAATAACTTTTATTTAGTATTTAGCATGCATATGCTTCAATTCTAGGATAAATACTAAGTATGATAATGTCATGGAATACTGTATAAATGTGGAGAAAATAAATTTCAGTGAGTTTGATGGTAAATCAATAGGACAAAAGGTAAGCATTTATTTAGTATAAATCAAAGCGAAAAGGTTCCCAGCTTTAGAATATGTTTCTGTGCTCTCCTAGCTGATGAAGGGTTGCTAAACTGTGGCCTGAGTCATGACAACCTGTCTGAACAGAATCACCTGAGGAACGTTTTACTCATGCTGTTTGCTCCACAAGAAATTAATTAACTTCATTAGCAAGATATTTAGCTAAATCATTAGATATACAAAATGTTTTTTACAGACTTAAATGTTCAAAAGTCTCAAAAGTATACTCACATACTAATGACTAATGTCTGCGACCAGAAAAAACAAGCAACTAAACCATTCTTCCCTTCCAAAACCAAGAAAGGAAAGAAAAAAGAAAAAAAAAAAAAAGACAAATTGAAATAATAAACTATCTAGAAAATATATCAGTGGATCAGCTGCTCAACTGTGACAATTAATGGCCTGTGTGGCATCTCCCTGAAAAAATGAAAGATGAATGTTCAACAGAATGTTTTTTGTTTTTCCCCTTGAGCTAAAGGTGCTTAAAGAAGGCACAAATTCAATGCAGCAAAACCATAACCAGTCACAGGAGGATGCTGTAAGCCACTTACGGGAACGAGGAATTTTTTTATTTCTTCCAAGGCATGACTCATACGAGAATACGCCTCTCCAGGTGGAGCAAACACTTCAATTAATACGTGAAGCTCATCACTCAAGTGCGCGTATTTGGCTTCTCCACTTTTCCTTAGTTCTTCCTCCTACAAAAAAAATGTGGATTTTTTTTTTAGAACTGAGAATCTACTTATTTTGTATTGATTTAGCATTTACAGAGAACATGACAAAAGGACATAATACAGCAGACTTCTAAACCCTCTGAGAAATAAAAGTCTAGTACAAGCCACTTAGAGATTTAAAAATCAATTTTGAGTGTTTGAATGATAAAATCAGCATAATTACCATCTATAACAGATTTTAATCAGCATAGTAAAAACATGCTAAATACTCCAGAAACAAGTGCTGAAATATTAAACCTATAATGGAAAAGCTGCTCAAATCTGTCTGAATCTTAGTTGTTCACAATAAAAAAGAAAGACCCATTTAACATTCTGGAGCACGTTACAAAATGCTATTGTTTATTAAAGCCTATAAGCTACTTAATGACTATCTGAAGGCTGCACATTTTAGTATCACTAAAATAAAGCATGCCTTAGGAGTACTATTTGAGATATAAGGTCTGAGTTGTTCCAGTTCTGATATATGGTACCTATACAATCTAATGTACACTGGTTAAGATGGTGATTCACCTCACGTAGATTTATCTTGGCAATCTCTGAGTTCCAGTTTTCCAGCTATAAAATAAGCCTAAAATACCTACTTTATGTTAAAGTAATGTTTTAAACGTCAATCCACTTTTTTATACATGGCTTTGAGATAGCAAATGTAAATTGTAAAACATATTCATAGTAGTTACCTCTACATAAAAAGCAAAGATATAAAATAGTGATCATGTGAATAGCGTTGGCTGTGACAACATAATGAAAAAATGTTGTCATTACTACAAGCAGATAGCAATAAGTAATGCTGAAGAAATGATGAGTTAAAAACTTCAGAATTAATTTTGAAGAAAATATGTATTTGCGCAGGTCGAGGCAGTTCGCGAGGGCAGGCGAGCGGGATGGTGAGCACTTGCCATATGACCAGGGCCCGGTCTGGGAGCTCTGCTCTGGCTGCCCCGGCAGCAGCCAGCGTAGGCACCCAGACAGAGCCGATGAGAGGGGAGGCTGCAGTGCAGAGCTCGGAGTGTAGAGAGTGCCTGCACTGGTCTGGTGAGGGAACGGTGCCCAATGGGCAGGGCTGCACTCGGTGCTCCCTGGTGGAGGTCCTCCTGCAGCAGGGGCTGAGCTGCGGGATGCTGTTAATAGGCTGCAAGATGTCAGGGAAGCTGAGAGGAAGCAGGACTGCCTCCTCCAGGCCCAAACTGTGCAGGCGCCTCAAGCGTCCCCTGCAGCTCATGGAGGAAAGAGGGAGGCTGCTAACCCAGGAAGCTGGGAAACGGTAACAAAGAAAACCAATGAAAAAAGGAGGAAGAGGACAATTAAAAGCAAGTGGCTTCCTCCTAAGGGTGGTGTCATAGTCAGGGGTTTGGGTATCTAGAACATGGGACTCAATTTAGGAGTGTTATAAAAATTCAGTCTTAGCCACGACTGATTCCAAATATTTTATTCAGATTGTTTAAGGGTAAGAGGCAATAAGCAAGCAGCGCTGGGTGCGCAGGGGAGTCTCCGCTCCACCAAAGACGCACACCTCAGTGTCGTTTCCCGCTACATTTATCCTCTAAAGTTACATGCCTATACATATTCATGATCTATCCCCGCTTCGTATTATAATGAGCTAAAAGGTCCTTTGCACATGCGCACTGCCTCCCCATGGTCATGGGCGAGGGTCTCAGGATGAAGTAAATGAGTCTTCCTCTTGTGAGTAGGGGTCTTCAAGATGAAGTAAACGAGTCTTCCTCTTCTTAAACTTTTCACCTTTGGCACAGTGGGACACCCCAGTGGTCACACAATTAGCTGAAACCAGCCATATCTGTAATTCTTCTGGTAACTAGCAAAGATTTAGAACAGGGTGACCTTCCTGCAAAATTTATTGCAGGATGGGCAGGCAAGGAGTATCTCTAGCTAGCAGATATTTGGGAGGCTCTGTCTTTGAACTAACTGATAAGTAGAAAGATGGTGTGAAATGTTATACTTTAGTAGGCTAGTGTGAAACAATTAACTCATGTTTAGTGGGGCCCCTAAATTCCACAGACTTATACCATAGCTTTCTTTCTACAACTTAAGTTAAGCTATAAAGTACTTTATATTTTCCAGGCACTAGCATTTCTTATATCAAGCCCCCTGTATCAGTTTGACACTTACACAAAACTTAAATTCATTCACTCAATATCAACATTACAAAACCTGTAGCCATATAATACACAAACTTTACTTGATCAGCAAATTAAACATGTAAGTTTATTACAGGAGGCCAGGTCTACTGGGGGCTGGTGGAGCTGCTCTGATAAAGAAGGGGAAGAGCAGTTTTGGTAGGAGGCTTGCCAGACTGATCAAGGTTTCTTTAAACTAGATATGTTGGGGGAGGGGGGCATCGTTCCATCCCAACACACCCAGTCAGTTGCCAGCACCTACAATAAATGCTCAGAGCGATGCAGAGATATTCCAGCCGCTCCAGCCAATGAGCCGGCTTCATTTGGAGCTCGGCTCAGATGCCTCTACACAAATGCCCGTAGCATGGGGAACAAACAAGAGGAATTAGAGATGTGTGCACGTCTACAGGGGTATGATATAATAAGCATCACAAAAAGATGGTGGGATGGCTCCTATGACTGGAGTGTTGGAATGGAAGGTTACAGGCTCTTTAGAAAAGACAGGCCTGGCAGGTGGGGAGGGGGAGTTGCTATTTCTATTAGGGACAGGCTGGAGAGTATGGAACTCTGTCTGGGGATGGGTGAGCAGTCGACAGAGAGTTTGTGGGTCAGGGTTAAAGGGAGAACAGCAATGGGGGACATTATTGTGGGGATCTGTTACAGAGACCGCCTGATCAAGAGGACTCTGTGGATGAAGTGCTCTACAGACAGATAGGAACAGCCTCATGCTCACAGGCCCTTGTTCTCACGGGGGACTTCAACCACCCTGACATCCGTTGGAGAGAAGGTACGGCCCGGCACAAGCAATCCAGGAGGTTCCTCGATTGTGTGGAAGACAACTTCCTTCTGCAAGTAATAGAGGAGCCGACAAGGAGAGGTGCCATGCTTGACCTCGGGCTCACCAACAGGGAAGGGCTCATTGGAAATGTGACGCTCGAGGGCAGCCTTGGATGCAGCGATCACGAGAATTTGAGAATTTGGTCGAATTTGAGATCCTGAGGACAGTGAGAAGAGCGTGCAGCAAGCTCACTGCTCTGGACTTCAAGAGAGCAGACTTTGGCCTCTTCAGGAACCTGCTTGGGAAGGTTCCATGGGATATAGCCCTAGAGGGCAGGGGGGCCCAAGGCTGTTGATATTCAAGGATCACCTGCTACAAGCTCAGGAGTGTTGCAACTAGAAGGAAGTGCAGCAGGAGGGCCGGGAGACATCCTTGGATGGATAAGGAGCTGCTGAGGACACTTCAAAGGAAAAAAGAGACTTATAGAAGGTGGAACCAAGGACAGGCGGCCTGGAAAGAATACAGGGATGTAGTACGGTAAGCTAGGGCCCAGGTTAAGAAAACTAAGGCACAGTTAGAATTAAACTTGGCTAGGGATGTAAAGGATAACAGGAAGGGATTCTATAGGTATGTAGCAAATAAAAGACAGACTAGAGACAACGTAGGCCCCCTCCAGAACTATCAGGAGAACTGGCTACCCTGGATTTGGAGAAGGCTGAGGTTCTTAATGACTTCTTTGCCTCGGTCTTCACTGGCAAAGTCTCTGACCGCACCACCCAAATCTTCGAAGGCAGACACCGAGACTGTGAGAATGAAGACCCTAGGCCCACTGTAGGAGAGGAACTGGTTGGAGACCATCGTAAAAACCTGAATGTACACAAGTCCACGGGACCTGACGAAGTCCATCCGCGGGTCCTGAAGGAGATGGCAAATGAAGCTACTAAGCCACTGGCCATCATATATGAAAAATCATGGCAGTCAGGTGAAGTTCCTGATGACTGGAAAAAGGGAAATATAACCCCCATTTTCAAGAAGGGGAAAATGGATGACCCAGGGAATTACAGACCAGTCAGTCTCACCTCTGTGCCTGGCAAAATCTTGGAGCAGATTCTCCTGGAAGGCATGCTAAGGCACATGAAAAACAACAAGGTGCTTGGTGACAGCCAGCATGGCTTCACTAAGGGGAAATCCTGACTGACCAATTTGGTGGCCTTCTATGATGGGGCTACGAAACTGATAGACAGGGGTAGAGCAGCTGATGTCATCAACCTGGACTTGTGCAAAGCATTCAACACTGTCCCACATTTCATCCTTGCCTTTAAATTGGAGAGACATTGATTTGATGGGTGGACCACTCAGTGGATAGAGAAATGGCAGGATGGCTGCACGCAAAGAGTTGTGGTCAATGGCTCGATGTCCGGCTGGAGACCAGTAATGAGTGGTGTCCTTCAGGGATAGGAGTTCGTTCTGGTCTTGTTCAACATCTTTGTTGGTGACAGGGACAGTGGGATTGAGTGCGCCCTCAGCAAGTTTGCTGATGACACCAAGCTGTGTGGTTCGGTTGATATGCCGGAGGGAAGGGATGCCATCCAAAGGGACCTCAACACGCTTGTGAGGTGGGCTGATGCCAACCTTATGAAGTTTAACCATGCCAAGTGCAACGTCCTACACCTGGGTTGGAGCAATCCCAGGCACAGCTACAGGTTGGGCAGAGAAGAGATTCAGAGCAGTCCTGCAGAGAAGGACTTGGGGGTGTTGGTCGATGAGAAAATGAACATGAGGCAGCTTCAGTGTGCGCTCACAGCCCAGAAAGCCAACCGTATCCTGGGCTGCATCAAGAGGACTGTGACCAGCAGGTCGAAAGAGGTGATCCTGCCGCTCTACTCTGCTCTCGTGAGACCTCACTTGGAGTATTGTGTGCAGTTCTGGTGTCCTCAACATAAAAAGGACATGGAACTGTTGGAACAAGTGCAGAGGAGGGCCACGAGGATGATCAGGGGACTGGAGCACCTCCCGTATGAAGACAGGCTGAGAAAGTTGGGGCTGTTCAGCCTGATGAAGAGAAGGCTGCGTGGAGACCTCATAGCAGCCTTCCAGTATCTGAAGGGGGCCTACAAGGATGCTGGGGATGGACTCTTCATCAGGGACTGTAGTGACAGGACAAGGGGTAACGAGTTCAAACTGAAACAGGGGAAGTTTAGATTGGATATAAGGAAGAAATTCTTTACTGAGAGGGTGGTGAGGCACTGGAATGGGTTGCCCAGGGAAGTTGTGAATGCTCCATCCCTGACGGTGTTCAAGGCCAAGTTGGATGAGGCCTTGAGTGGCACAGTTTAATGGGAGGTGTCTCTGCCCATGGCAGGGGGGTTGGAACTAGATGATCTTAAGGTCCATTCCAACCCTAACTATTCTATGATTCTATGATTCTATCTTAAGGTTCTTTCCAACTCTAACTATTCTATGATTCTAAAAATATGATTCTGTATCTGCTTTTTATAGATAGAAAACATAATCATAGAATCATAGAATGGTTTGGGTTGGAAGGGACCTTAAATATTATCTAGTTTCAGCTCCCCTGTCACGGGCAGGGACACCTTCCACTACATCCGGCTGCTCCAAGCAGTGTCCAGCCTGGCCTTGAACACTTCCGAAGCAGCCAGAACTTCTCTGGCAACCTGTGCCAGTGTCTCACCATCCTCACAGTGTGGTACTTCTTCCTAATATCTCATAATTATCTACCCTCTAATCACAGAAAAAGTAAACTAATTTGCTTAATATTGGCTAAGAAGTTATAGCTTTCTGTATATACTAAAATACTTTTATGAACTTTTAGATTTTTTATATCTAAGATATAAAACCAGTAACAGTAGCTTACAATTCTTATTTATTTATTTATCATTGCTTGAAACCAAAAGTTTCTGCAAGATGCTATGCTTCAAACAATACACATCCAGTTCTTTCTATCTACAATAGAAGATCCAGCCCCAAGGACTTACTGATTTTTCACAAAACACACAATGGTTTCATCCTTTAGCTCCAGAACCCTAAATCTTAGTCATGATAAGTCAACATTTTGCAGATGATGATAAAATCATAACTCAATAAATGTGACCCATGATTTTATTTTTGAAAGTTGAAAATTGAGATAATCGTTTTCAACTAAAAAGTAAAAAGATAAGCAGGACAGAAGGTAGAATATCTTTATCTTTACACTTAAAGTATCTTCGTCATTTTATCTTATCACTTGAAATCTCACCAAAATGTCCACAGAACCAGAACATGAAATAACACTCTCTCATGAGACGTTACAATGCTTTTCAGTTCTCTGGAAAAAAACCCAAAACATATGATTGTAACTCTGGAATAATTTGACATGAAGTATTTCAACAGAATTAAGTTTTAATAGTTGTAAAGTGATATACTAGTAATTGCTTAAAGTTTCCTCCATAATGCTTTTTAAAAAGTCTTTTAAAAAACAACAGAAAGCCCCCAAAGTCACTGCTGCGAAGCTGACATCCACACTACTTAAATTTAGGATGACAGGACTACCCCTTCTCTTGCATTTCAGTGGGTTTTGTCTCCTGCTGGTTGCAGCCTAGTTGCACAGAGTTCCCATAAGGAGTCAGAAAGCCTTCCTGGAGCTCAGCTTCAGTTTAGTTACATGGAACCGGAGTCAGTTCATTTCCCGCGATCTTTGCTCAGTGCGAGTAATGGCCCAGTCCTTGGGAATGATCAGGAGACTCTCCCTTAAACCATGCTTCTGATCCAAGCTAAAACACTAATGAATAAACACCCCACGTAGTACGGGTAAGGACCGAGATGGATTGAGACTTTCTGGCATCTGCTACATGAAGGCAAAATGAGTGACATTATCATATATCTATCTTATATGGTGCTATTTATAAGGTTATGTGAGTGCTGTTGGCCTTGCAAGACTGCACCTTTAAGGGTCTCTAATGCATCACTCCAATCACCTATGGACTTTGGCTATTTTTCATACAATTCTGCCTTAACCACCTGTTAGGTCCACCTATTCTCCGTGGTGCTGTTTGTAACTTTTGTCAGATTCTCACACCTTTTTATGTTCTACCATTTCCCACATCATGTGCAGTTTTCCAGAACCTGTTAAGCTTGCACAGCTTTGGCCAGGGTTTACCTAGCAGCCTAGTCATTTGCCTCCAGCTCTATCATGGGGATTGTAACTGCTTAAGCCTACTCATGTAGACATGTATGGAATCACTGTGAAAGACACTGTGCATTGAAAGCCTGCTGCATTCATTGTAGAGAACTACCTTAAAAACAATCAAATGCAGCTTATGTCTTAAGCACTGGATCTTAGGGGGAAAGATGTGAAAAAAAACCCAACAATGCGAAACAAAAAAACCCAAACAAAAAACCCTAACAAATGTAGGACCTGATCAGCTCTGATTTGTAAAATGAACGGAATAGATTTCCTGGGCTTCTGGATCAGTGATGGCAATCTCTCAGGACTGACCCTCAGGTTTATATGTTCTTATTTACTTCATGGTGATGTTGTTTAACTGCACTGCAGGGTAAGTACAGCAGAGAAAAACACACCACGCTCCAGAGACAACTACCCCTCGTCCTATCCCCTTCCACTCCCTTCTGCATGCCAATTCCCCTCATCCGTCAAGACTTACAGTACCATATTCCACACCCAAACCCAGCTCCCCTCACCCTATGTGCTTCAGGATTCCTTCACCCTCATCTGCTGCCCTACAATGTCTGTCACAGTGCTGAAGTCTACCTGCCCTTAACCTGATGCATGGCTCCATAACCTGCTCCCTCATAAAAGATAAGTGTTTTGAAACATCTGCTGTGTTTTATAATTTCCAGTTGACCAAAGCAGGGAAAATGAATTATAAAACTCTATAGCAGAAATTTGAGGAGTACTGGCCTCTGCGAAAGTGAAGCATGCGAGTGGTAAGGCTATAGAAGCCAAGAAAAATGATGAATTATCTCTGGATGAGAAAGCAACCTCACCATTTTAAAAGGATGTGTGTTGACAGAGAACTGATTTCTAGCTGGAACCCTGGCCAAAATGCTTCTATAAAACTACTGGAAGAAACTTGACAGAACAAATGGAGTTTGCATAGCAAACAAAATTACACAACCCAGATCAATGAATAAAAAGTATCCTCATAACACTGAAATAACAGAATATCCAAGAATAATAGAAGCCTGCAGCAGGAATTGTGTAGATCTTAGAGATGAATTTCATCAATAAAATGCACAGAACTTCCTATAATGTAGCAAATACAGTTCTGAAAAGAAACAACAGGTAATCAAAGAACAAAATGAGAGCTGCAGTGGATTTCTAACCTTGCAAGAATTTGCAACTGAAAGCATAGCACAGAATTAGACAAGGATGATAATCACAGCGCTGTTGCTACAGGGGCATTATTCATAAGATCAATGGACAATTCTACAGAAGAAAACTAATGAGCATAAAGATTTGCAGACGTAAATCTATTAATGTTTAATATGGACATAAATGCAAAACTAAAGATGTCTGCAACCATGATTGCAGTAAAAGTAACAAGTGAACTATATAGTAACAACTAACTCAGAACAGGTATTTCAGGTCCTAGGTCCCCCATCAGTGGAGAAACAGAGAACAAAGCAATCCAAACCAAACCAACCAACCAAACAAATGAAAAAAAAAGAAAACAAAAAATGGAAATAATTTGAGAATGGATGTGGTAGAATGGGACAGTTCTCAGCAGGGTACAGAGTAAAGCTAGAATAGCTTAGCCATCCCCCGACTCTTATTTTTAAACCAGTTATTCTCATTCCAGGAAGAAGAATCAAGAAGGTAGAGATGGTGAGTACATGAGGAATGCTCACATAGCAGAGCTAAGAGAGTGGGTGTACAACACCTGCTGTCAGCCACAGAGACCCTCATAAAGAAATACAGCCATGCAGACAGAACATTGCTTCCAACAGAGGAAATCTGTCCAGATACAGGTGACAGAAGTTATTTTTCTATACTTGATGCATCATGAAAATTCTTATAGTTGCTTTGGCAAAATAGAGCAGAGATTTGTGTACATTCAGCACTAGCTTGGGCAAATAGGCCCTTCAGTCCAAGGGTGCTTTATTTCCTGATGCTTTTCATAATGAAATACAAGAACACCTTAATGGCAAAGACGTACTAAGCTGTACCTAGATCATATTTTTGTTTAGATAGGTGAGAAAGAAAACAAAGACAAATCAATAGAAGAATGTGATAACAGAACTATTGAATGACTTTTGTAAAGAGCCCAAACACCTGGGGTGAATGTTAGATGAACAAACAATATAAATTCTGTGAAAGAAAATAAATGTTTAGGAAAAAGGTTAACACAATAAAGTGGTGTGTGCCAAATCTGAGGCTACAACCAGTGACCACTGTGACCAACATCTAGTGATATATGTATAAATTACCTGTCAGAAAACTGATAGAGCAGAGATAGAGTTCACAAACCTACAAATGTTCCTACATTATACAAATCTAAGCAAAAGCTAAAACAGCATAGGTAAGAATCACCCAGTGTCCTGGGTTCAGCAGTAGCAGTGCTCAAACCACAACATGCAGTCATTAGACAACTGCTTTGAGAACTAAACAAGCTAAAAATGAATATAGGCAATGACCTGCAAGTTTGTAAATATAATCCAGGAAATAAACTAACATCAGGAAATGCATAATTACTATAACTATAGATGCTTCCTAAGAATATCATGTTCATCTTAAAGCTTATGGTTACAACTAGGGACCAGTGCTTTCAGGATGTCTTTAGATTCAGGATGAAGACTTAGTCTTAATTAATGAGAATACAAAATGTCATGGTTTTATTTATCAGAGTCTAATTACCAATTTCTTGCAACCAAGTTACATAGTAGGTTATTTGAAATCCCACAAAGCAGTTACACTCTTCCTATGTGCAAAAACATATATGAAGGATTTATTTCTTTTCTCAGTAAAGTTGTAAAAGTCTCATCAATGAATTACTAGTAGTTTAGTTCCATACTAACACTTGCAGGTCAAATTACATGCAGATAAACTGACATATACAAAAACTTTCTGGCATCAGATGCTTTCCCTGGTGTTATGCTCCCCCTTTCACTGCCCTGGGGAGTCCTAAGGTTAATGGCTTCAGCTGGGGAAGGGGCATTGCTGTGAGTTGGCAGCACTGAGTTCTTTGCTGAAAGGCATATAATACTGATGGTGACATTTTATAGAATGTCAGTATGTAAACTAGGGGAGTTGTCTGTGAGTCGTTCAGGAGTTGCTGATCACTGCTTGGGATTGGGTTAGGTATCAGTCAGCAACTGTATTGTGCATCGCTTGTGTTTCCTGGGTTTTATTTCTCTCTTTTTGTTGTTTCGGCATTTCATTACAGTTATTATTAATACTACATTTTAATTATAATAGTATTTTATGTTATTTAAATTATTAAGCTATTGTTATCTCAACCCACAGGGTTTTATGTTTTTTCTGATTCTCCTTCCCATCCCATCGAGGCAGTGAGCAGCTGTGTGGTATTTAGTTGATGGCTGGGGACCATGATAACATGCTACATAAATTGGTCTCTCCATCATTTTGCAACTTCATTCCCTATCCAAATTCACTGTATGGTAAGTTTTACATATGCTGTGTACTTTTTCTTTGCTCTTGTCATGGTTTGAACAGCTCTTATTGTTGCTCAGAAAGTGATTTTACCCAGCTCCCGGAGTTGCACTCTAATAATCAGTAACTGACCTTGATGCCAAGTCCCTGTTTACAGCTCTGGAGCCTTCCTTATCATCCTGTGCCTTTGCTTTCAAGGCCTCCACATCTGTCCCAGCCCTGTACTTTCCTATGCTTGAGTTCTATTCTAGGGGCATACCGCACCCTTTAAATAGAATAATGACTTATTACCACTATCTATTAGTTACAAATATAGTACAAATCTAGGTAAAAGCTAAAATAACATAGTATGAATCAGTTGGCTATTAGACAATTGCTGCTAGAAGTAATTAAGTTCAAAAGGAGCCAAGCCTGACAGGTCCCAAGCCCTGTGCTGCTGCCTGCCCCCACAAGACATAACGGCAACACCATCCTTACTGAGACACAGGGCTGCAAGTGTCAGGGGAAAGAAAACATAAGATTACTTACTGCCTTCTCTGAACAGGTCTGCAAAATACTCCTGGGCTTTAAATCCAATCACTTGGGCTCTGCCACAGTGTGAGCTGTGATTACTAGAGCTACTGCTGAGTATGAGGCTCTTCACAAAGTGACCAACACTAATTAGCACAGACCACACACTCAAACCTCACCATTACTTTAAGAAGGGCTCCTCACTACAGGATTTTGTTCAGCTACACCGGGCTTGCTGGCAGTCAAGTGCCAAATCAACATATTCAGATGGATACAATTATTTAGTGATTTTTTAAAAATAAGAGTAGAGATATTTTATAATGGCTGATGACAGTGTAAGAACTTCAAGAGCTTAAGCCTGTGGCACAAGAGAAAAAAGATCATTTGAGCAATGCAGACACAGCTTTGTTTACACTGGTTGGAAGAAAATGTATTTTCTTTTCCTCTGCTATCATTCTTACTTTCTGGAAATTGTTCTACTAGTTGCATTACATCTTTCTAGATCTATTTATTTCACTGTGTTTGGAGCTAAGTTATCTTGGTTTTATAAATTGTAATCAGGTTTTTTTAGACACAAATATTACAAATGTTATGGACACAAGAAAGCTCCACTAATGTTTTAGGCAATTCAACATGCTAGCTGATGATAAATGATCAGACATCTTGAAAAGAAGGTTAACTGTATTTATGCTAATATTCTACACACTGATAATAATGGTAGTGTATTTATTTATCTGTAATTCTTATTATTCAGGAAACATTCATCTCAACATCTGTGAATTAGAAACAGTGTTCTCAAAAGCCGTGTTTAATAAAAAGAGTATTTGCCATTAAAATATACAAACAGGAAAATTTAAATTAAATAATTATATATATTTTTTCTTTTCCATCATTAAGTTGTATATTATTTTTATTGTTATTATTAATATTGTGCTGTCATTATTGTTACTACTATTATTATTGGTCCTATAAGAATGCAGCTTTTTATCCAAGGAACATACAGACAGAATATTTGTATCATAAGATATGCAAACGGTATTCTGTCTCTAAGTACAGGGACAAATATGAAAAACATTTACAAGTTCTCAAGGTTCTGAATGAATTCTTTTGCTATGCACTATCAAACTGAAATATAAGTCAACTTCAGTTATATAGTAGTCAAGTACTTGGAAGATTATGGTTTTGGTCACCTGAAGAAAATACTAGAAAGACTATCTCTATCATAGACAAAATTCTGGATGGAAAACTCTATGCCTACTGTATTTTATGTATAAGCAGAATGAAAAACTTGTATTTCCAAAGAGTCAACCCACAGAAGGCTACTTTGCAATTACCTCTGACTATGAAGGAAACTGAAGCTTCACTCTGGGAATTCATTTCTTTGTATATTTAAACCCAATTTCACAATGAAAGCTCCAAGTACACACTTAAAGGTAACTACTTGCTTAACCACCCATTTGATGAAGAATGCTTCCTGAAATACCAGCCTAGAGAATAAGTCCACTGATGCACATAGGCACTATTTCAGTAACTAATTGCTGTTGTAGATGGCTACATAATGACATTTCCAAGCCTTTCCCAACCTAACTATGTAACCTACCCCCTTAGCTTATAGCTTCCAAAGAACTTGAACAATCATGACTTAGGCATGATTTTGATCCAAACAACAGATTCCTATTCAATTGCTTCCTATCGCTGAAATCTATAGACACTGGAGTCCACAGTAATATTCCTCAGACACAGAAGTGTCTGACGAGCAACACAGCATTACGGTGAAGGAGATCTGATAGCTATTTCAGGCTTAAGCTTCTTTGGGATTCATAGACTAGTGAGGGACTAAGTTAGATAGATGATCTGAATATACTGCTACTGAATACAGAAGTGTCCCTGCTGCTGTTTCATTTAATCAGGTAGCAGTTGGAGCGTTCATCAAGTTACACATTACAAAAATTAGGAAATAGGTGTTCGTTTTGGGGAATTTGCTAGACAAATCCCACAAGAACCATTTGGAGATATGTTCTGTTAAACTATTCATAAGTGATCCAGAAAACGAGTCAAACAGCAATAAGATTTCTCCAGTGATAAAAACCAGCTCTATCTGTGCACACTATGAAAGAATCTAGACAATGTTATTTCAGGAGAAAGATTTTGGAGGCATTACATTCAGTTCTACAGAAAGGATTTGTCCTGTGTGCAGTATCAATTAAAAGGGCATTCTCTATTACATATTTTTAAGAAAGTAAAAGAAACCAAACTGCAAAACCTGTACGATTCCCCACACACTGAAGAACATTCTGGTGTCTCAGTTTAAAAAAGTATTAGAACCAAAAAAGATCAAGATGAAAAGGATGATTATGAGCATGGAAATATTGCCATATGAGAAGCTGAATATGAAAGTCTTGGCAATTTATATGTCCCTGCAGTTCAAGATGTCCTTAAACAACTAGTACTTGGAAAACCTCTCATCTTTCACTGCTTCTGTTCTTACCTAAGCTTTCAGTTCCTCAACCTGCAGGAGCTGCAGACTGAGCCCAGTCTCATGTTATTCTGTCTCATTTTGAAACGTGAACCTTATCTAGTGGGGCGCGATGTGTTGCATACATACAGAATAAAACAACATGCAAGTTTTTCTCCTATGGTATTTGTAATTTCTTGCTGATGTATTAGGTGTATCTGTTTTATTAAACAGCACCTATAACATAGATGTGTATGCTTAAGGCAGTTATGTGTCAAATATGGAACTCACTTCTAATTATGTTTCTATTATTTGAAGGCTGCACATTTTGTTAAAGGGAACCTGTTACTAATTAGTATTCAAATGAGCTCAATGTAGTATTGCAAGTGCCTCATCTAGAAAGCAAGGCAACACTTCAGCCACTCTGATTGCTCATTATAATCAGAGCTGAGGGAGTGCAGAGAAGGAAGATTTACAGGCACTTTCAGCTTCAAATTCAGGAATCACAACTGCTTCAAGATGTGCAAAGAGCCGACCTCTGCCTTCACTTCCTCACGTGTGGTGGCAGCCTCCCCAGCCCTCCCACACAGTGGGACTTTTTGAAGGATAATGTTGTTACATGTCTGACCAGCCCTTTGAAATTAACTGGGAAGGAAGCCCACGCAAGTGCCAGGCTTAAAAGCTAGAAGTGATCATCCCATTTAACTCCTCATGCTTTTTCTAGTGAATCTCCACCACTGAGCAGGTTTCCACGGTAATGCTTTGTACCCTGAAATGCAATGGTACCCAGGATGCAGGAAAAGTCCTTCCTTGGGATAAAGTAAGGGACTTCCCCTGACTGCCGTACTGGCCCAGGCAGAGGAACAAGAATGGTTCAGCTTACAACAGTTTAAAGACTTGGCTAACATCTGTATTACAAAGTTCATTTTCCTGCAACTGGGCTGATTGCCAATACTTATTTCCTAAAGGCTGTCCCTTGATTAACCACAACACTGCAAACAAAAGTAGCAAATGGATTCGAGCATCCTACCAGCAAATACAGAATTCTCATGCAGTGATATGGAAACCACACTGGTGGAGTGAAGGCATGCTGGCAGTGATAAATGGAGCACTGGGAATTAAGGAGGAAAAGGAAGTTCATAAATAATTGGTAAACACAGTATTTCTGATGGCATTTACACAGGCCAAACTGTTTCAATACCTGAAATGACTTGGAAAATGCACCACCTTCTGAATAAGTATTTCAAATAGCAGATAAATAAAATGCTTAAAAAATAAACCAGTGTGTCAAACTCTTTTTCACAAACACATCCTTTTTTTCTGAGCTACATTTCAACGTTTTGCAAATAAGACATTTCCTCTCACATGTGACAGTCACACATGACTTTGTAGGTTTCACTTGCTTTTTCTTTCCTTGTAAGATTGGGTTCTCCATAATGACAAAGAACACAAATGCCCTTCTCAATGGCAAAATTATTTGTTCCTTTACTATCCACAAATTGTAACTACTCGTACTCTATTAATTTAGACAAATACTTTTTACTGAGAGTGCAAGTTCTTGGATGATTTCTCACAAAAGTGTCAGAAGTAGTTAACAGATGAGTATGTTGTAGCCATATTACATGTATCATGATTTTATGTCTGAACAAATTTACTGAATTCAAATAAAATTGCTTGCAAATAGATTTTTGGTCATCTCAGCTAAGGAGGAGATTTGCTCTGCAAATGGAAGAACATATTTTATAATATTCTCATAATGGAAAACTGTAAGGATATTAGTCCAATATACGCTGTAAATGAGTCCGACTAAAAATCCTGAATTTTTTAATGAGTAGTGATTATAGTAATTCTAATAGCAATTTAGTTGAAAACTCATTTTCATGAAATGTGCAAAGTACTCAGAACAGTTACCATTCAGGGAACATCCAGCTCCTTGCCTGTGGAGCCTAGACCTGACCTCAACTCTGAACCACAACAGAGTGACTTAAGAAGCTATGACTTGTAAAGGAAAAGGAAGTAAAAATTAGTTCTGCCAAGTTTTTTATCTTAAGGTAACTTGGTTTCAGGGGATGACGGTTAGCTTTTGGTTGGGGTAACTTAGGCTGTGACTCCAACAGGTACTCCAGTGTTCCTCACTCTAAGTTTTTAGAATATATTATTTACACAGTAGAATAAAGATGCATCCTCAGTGGAAGGCAGACTGACTCCTTTTGCAAGGTACATAAAAATCCTAGTCACAGAGAAAGTAGCCTGGAGAATGCCAAGGGCTTTCCTCTGGGAAGTCCAGGGTTCAGAATTTCATATTCTTTCTGCTGCCCCAAAAGAGACATCATGTATGCATTCTCCTAAATAGCACTTCCCCCTGGCTGAAGTGGTCACTGGTACTAAACTGGTTTGGCCAAGATGTCAGTGACTAATTGCACATCGGGCATTTCCTCTAAAAGTTCACAGCATGCTGCTCCTGCTACCCTCCCCAGAAGTTCCCATCTCCCACAAGCGCTCTTATGGTGTCCAAACTGGAATGGGCTATAATAAACACATCAAACAAACATAGAATTGAAAGAGTAAAATAATTTTAAAACTCAGTTGAAAGTAGATCACTGTACTCCAGAAAAGGTTAAGTGCCACCAATCCTCATCAGGCAGCTAATTTTACTGCACTAAAAATTAATATTCATTTTGCACTTAAGTTTTATCATCCAGATCATCCTTGGCAATTTAAAGCACTCCTCCAACCCCCTTTATGCCCTCAGATTTACGCAAGAAGAGATAACCTTGTGCACAGGCTCCGAGTGTTGCAAAATTTTCATTAGATGGTAGCCATATCTCAGATAATCACAAAATATGCAGATTACATACACCTATTATAGTCAATACTGCTTAATGTCACCATCAGCTAGTTTACCACAAAATTTCCTTCTATTAAAAGCTTTTTCCCAGGAAACACTGTAACCTGCCTTTGGCTGAAAATGAAGCATTTTATTTGTTTTCCAGTTCTTGAGTGCTTTAGCACCTGTGGTCTCCCTTGTTGCTCATTTTCAGTACCAGTGCAAATGAACATAAAATAAAATTGAATAGCAGCCTGTTTACGGCAGACTTCTTCTGTAGCTTTGAGACAAAAGATGAGGGTATTTTTATTGTATGAGCATCCTCAAATGTTCTGACTGATACTAAATGCTGAAAAAAAACACATTGCCTTTCCTTTCTTCCTTTCCTAACCTGAAAAGAGGCTAAAATAAAAACCGAAATAAATCCTAAATTAGAACTACGTGCACCACAGAAACTGAGCAGAGCTTTGGCTCCTTAACAGACTTAGCTCCTTCTACTACCTTTTCCATTGAACGGGGGTTTTTTTTGTTTCAAAGTGTGCAAAGAACGAGGGACTCAAGTTCTCTGAGGGTATAATCAGGCTCCCTGGGCTGTGTTCAACCACAAGTCTCTGCTGATGTGAAGGGTCTGAGGCACAGGCCTCAGTTTGAAAAGACAGTTATAGGACAGCTGAACAGTTACTTGAGTTCCCCCAGCAGGGTTCATTTACCTTGACTTAGGTGTCCAGAAGTGAGATATTTCAGCCTAAACTACTCATGTGAAGCTCTCAATGGAAGGGAACAAGCACTTTCAGAGGGTAACTCATCTCAAGCTGAGGTTGGTTTTCAAGATGATTTGGAAGTTTAGGTGAATAAATCAGTTTAAGGATCTAAATACCTTTTTGGATCTACTCAAATCATGCTATTAAAGAAGTAAACAAAGTACAGTTGGCCACTATAAAAATATATATAAAAAAATAGGCCTAGCATCAGTTGGGTTCTTTTGTAAAAAAAATGTTAGTATGAAGGGGAGGAGGGGAAGTACTGTAGCCATGTTAGTAAAATCTAAAGATTGCTGGCATCACTTTTGAAACTGGCTGAAGGGTTACAGTCATCATTTAACTATTCTGGAAAAAGGTAACAGAACCAGCATGAACCTGAAACATTGCATATAGTAATTCTCACCTTCAAACACCTATTTAAGTGCTAACTGTTTCTACTGGGCAAGCCGGATGAAAACTGCACTACTTTATTAGCAACCTAGATGTTAGACTGCTGCTGCCACAGAGGGCAAACAACAAGGTGGAAACCTACACAGTCAGGCAAGCGCTAGTTGAGGTACTACTGTTACCAGCTTCAAACATATTTCTTCTGCTATGCAGTGTAATTTATCAACCAGAACCAGTCACTGACTGCAAAAACAACACTGGGCATCAGATCCTGGTATGATTTAAGAGGGACAATACATTAATTATGAGAAACTCCATTTATTTTATTTTTATTTTATGCAAGTGACAGGGGAGTTTGACAATGATGGAGTTTCCCAGCAGAAAAGCCACACAGTGTTCAGTCTTTGACCTTTCTCCCAGGACCTGTGGGAAAGGTGCTGCACAAGAACAGCTGATTAATTAAACCTCTCTCAGCTGTGGTTTACCAATTCACCACCAGTAAATCGGTCATACAAGGACAAGTTCTGCTCCCCTGCATTCTGAACAACAGCAAGGCAGCCATCACATTATATTACTGCAAGCTCCTGAGATGCACAGAGCAGTCTGGAAAAGGTGCCTGAGATGCCTGTCTGGTAAACACAGCTTGATCTCTTGTCCATTAACAGTGCTCCTTGCATTGCTGCCCACCTTGTCTTATCCGCCTCCAGGCCTTGCACTGTCCCTCCCTTGGTCCTTGCTGCTGGCCCCTGTGAGGCTTCCTTCAGCACCTGTGTTTCCTTGGCATGTCCTTCTTCCACATCCTCACAGAGAGCACTCCACCAGACAGGGACTTACATGCAATATGACTGACAGGAAGAAAAGATGTCTGACTGCCTTCATTCCTTCGTTTGTAGGGAAACAGGTTGTTTGCTGCTTTTTGTTAGTTTGTTTTTCTTTAATCAAATGTTATTAGCTCACTATTTCAAAGTAGTGCTGTAAATCCCATTCTGCCACACAGTGTTTGTGTGTAGAAATGCTCAATGGCAAGTAAGTCCTGTCATCAAACATTTCTTGCTGCTGTTGTTTTGGCACACTGCTCATCAGTGCCTGCCTTTGCCAGTCCCTTCTACCAGTGCCACACAGGCAGCAAGGCTGGTAAGCATCCAGCCAGAAAGACAGAAGGTCTCTCCACTGCCCACCACTTCTCTGATCCCCTCTCACACTGGTTTTCAATCTTTCTGCCACCTCAGACACATGCAGGGTGACAACTGAGATGAACCATCATGTTCACTGTAAAGGCAGGGGATCTGATTCTTCCGTGTCTGTGGAAACGCAGATCAGCCACTGCAGCAGCCTGCTGCACAGGAAATAGAAATTAAATTCCACCTTCAGGCAGATAATATGGAAAATAAATTTAACCAACCATCTGCATATAATGCAGCAATGATCCTGAACTATCTAAACAACAGCTTCAGACCATTGGCTGAATTGAAGTCCCCAAACAGTTGGCTTTGTGGGTAGTTTTGTGCTTAGGAATTGCTTTTCTTCCGTTTCTACTGTGAGAATATATTTGACTAAGTGTTGCTAGTACCTTCTATCAGATAGGATGGTACAGGACTCTGGACACTGAGTAGGAATAACCAGAGGTCCTACAAATTTCATTTGCATGGAACTCAGAAAAAACTATGTTTTTTTTAGATTATGCAGCTATCAAGAGGCATGAAGAAATGCAGGAATGCAGCTACCAAGAGGAATGCAGCTATCAACGGATGCAGGTTTACCTGCAAAATTCTGAGTCCTTTCCCCCAAGTCAGCACATGTGATTGAAATACTTGCAACTTTGACGAAGTCCAGAGCGTTTTCTTCTTGCTTACCTTATGAAAGCGTAACACGGGGGGGGGGGGAGGGGGGGTAAGAAATGTAATCTTTAAAAAATGAGGCTAGAATCATTAAAAAATGTGTGGGAAATATTCCTAACAGGGTGAAGGGGAGAAGCAGACAGGGTGCCTGCCAGGCCCAGCCAGTCCAACACAAGTTCAACAGGTAGGGCTCCCTGAGATTCTGCAGATCCAAAGGAAGCCTTTAAAGTACATGTTGATGTGATGGGGTCTGGTTTAGCTTTAAGTTTGATTTTAATTTGTGAACATACAAGATTTACTTAGGCAGATGCCTAAGTTATGTATCAGTCTTAAATCTCAGGGATTGTCCTTTATCTTATTATGTGTGTGTATGTGTCCTCATACACAAAATAGACTATCATAAAACATAAACACTATTAAAACTCCTAAAAGCATATTTTACTTTCAGGCCAGAGCACAAAGGGTCAATGCAGAAAAAGTGTCCAAGATCAAATAAATCATCACATTTGCCAATACACGAAGCCTGTGACTGCTGACTAGTTTTGCAATCTATCCACAACGTATCTTTTGAGTCAGCCACCCACTGTTTCTATAATTTTTTGAATCTAAGCACAGCATGCAAGTGTTTTAATTCAGACTTGTTCTTCCGCACTGGAAAATCAAAATATCCTGGTTTTGGATTCGAAACCCGCAATGTCTAAGTTCACAGTATTTTTTTGGTCAACATTACAGTTCACAGGCAGCAGTATCCTTTAGTGTTTCTAGTATAATTCACTACAATGCTCATCTCAGTGTGGGGCTTTTTTCTTGCCTATTTTCAGTAGACTGCTTTGTGGTTTACTTCTCTTATTTCCATTCATTTCCTCCTACCCAGATGGGTCAAACATATTTGCACACATACACATTGGGGAATCTTTTTATCTGCTTCCCAAATGCATTCACAAAGAAACAGCTGACTTGAAAACAGAATCCTTCTGTTCCCTGCTCACAGAAAATCAGCTTTCATTTTCAGGAGAAAAAAAGATAGAAGGCTAGAGAGAAAGGGTACAGTATGCAATACTGAAGGTGGAAAATCATACCTTTCTCTTTTTAGGTACATTGTTTACTTAGGTTTGTGTGGGCTTCCTGAAGGCCTGTGACACCTTCATTGCTGATATTCTGGTCCTAGTGGAATGGCAAAGGGATGTGACAGTGCTCTGTGTGATGGAAAATGATGGTTTTAGAAGACAGCAACAGATTTTTCTCCCTCCATTTTTTGTCTTTTGAGGAGACAACTGTAGCTACTGCACTGTAGTTCATAGAATCATAGAATAGTTAGGGTTGAAACGGACCTTAAGATCATCTAGTTCCAACCCCTCTGCCATGGGCAGAGACACCTCCCATTAAACTGTGCCACCCAAGGCCTCATCCAACCTGGCCTTGAACACTGTCAGGGATGGAGCATTCACAACTTCCCTGGGCAACCCATTCCAGTGCCTCACCACCCTCTCAGTAAAGAATTTCTTCCTTAGATCCAATCTAAACTTCCCCTGTTTCAGTTTGAACTTGTTACCCCTTGTCCTGTCACTACAGTCCCTGATGAATAGGTGCATCCCTAGCATCCTTGTAGGCCCCCCTGAGATACCGGAAGGCTGCTTTGAGGTCTCCACGCAGCCTTCTCTTCATCAGGCTGAACAGCCCCAACTTTCTCAGCCTGTCTTCATACAGGAGGTGCTCCAGTCCCCTGATCATCCTCGTGGCCCTCCTCTGCACTTGTTCCAACAGTTCCATGTCCTTTTTATGTTGAGGACACCAGAACTGCACACAATACTCCAAGTGAGGTCTCACGAGAGCAGAGTAGAGGGGCAGGATCACCTCCTTCGACCTGCTGGTCACGCTTCTCTTGATGCAGCCCAGGATACGGTTGGCTTTCTGGGCTGTGAGCGCACACTGAAGCCGGCTCATGTTCAGTTTCTCATCGACCAACACCCCCAAGTCCTTCTCTGCAGGACTGCTCTGAATCTCTTCTCTGCACAACCTGTAGCTGTGCCTGGGATTGCTCCGACCCAGGTGTAGGACCTTGCACTTGGCATGGTTAAACTTCATAAGGTTGGCATCAGCCCACCTCACAAGCATGTCAAGGTCCCTCTGGATGGCATCCCTTCCCTCCGGCGTATCAACCAAACCACACAGTTTGGTGTCATTGGCAAACTTGCTGAGGGCGCACTCAATCCCACTGTCCCTGTCACCGACAAAGATGTTGAACAAGATCGGTCCCAACACCGACCCCTGAGGGACACCACTCGTTACCGGTCTCCAGCCGGACATCGAGCCATTGACCACAACTCTTTGTGTGCGGCCATCCAGCCAGTTCTTTATCCACCGAGTGGTCCACCCATCAAATTGATGTCTCTCCAATTTAGAGACAAAGATGCTGTGTGGGACACCGTCAAAGGCTTTGCACAAGTCCAGGTTGATGACATCAGCTGCTCTGCCCCTGTCCATCACTTTCATAGCCCCATCATAGAAGGCCACCAAATTGGTCAGGCAGGATTTCCCCTTAGTGAAGCCATGCTGGCTGTCACCAACCACCTCCTTGTTTTCCATGTGCCTTAGCATGCCTTCCAGGAGAATCTGCTCCAAGATTTTGCCAGGCACAGAGGTGAGACTGACTGGTCTGTAATTCCCCAGGTCATCCATTTTCCCCTTCTTGAAAATGGGGGTTATATTTCCCTTTTTCCCATCATCAGGATCTTCTCCTGACTGCCATGATTTTTCAAATATGATGGCCAGTGGCTTAGTAGCTTCATTTGCCATCTCCTTCAGGACCCACAGATGGATTTCATCAGGTCCCATGGACTTGTGTACGTTCAGGTTCTTAAGATGTGTGATCAAAACTGCTGTGTGGTGGTGTTTTGCTGACTGTCAGCTTTCACCATGCAGGTAGGTTGTTGTCCAGAGAGGCAGCATGGCAGAGCCTCTGTGGCAGACTTCGAGAGCTAACTGGAGACCAAAACACTCATGGACAGACATATGCCACCATCGGTACTGCTAATAAAAATTGGCAGAATAGCTACAAGAGTTGTTAACAAAATATAGTCTGTGCAAGGTACAGCTTATGCTTGCCAGTGCCCGTATCTTTCAGCAATGGCTATCAGATCCAGTGGGAATACTCAACATCACTCATTAGAGCTACATGAACAAACACGTAATTATAATTTTGACTAATGAGGGGTTAAAACCAGCAGACATAAAGCCTCCTGAACAAGAGAACTTTCTATCTCCTGTTTCCCATTATGTTCAGGTAAAAAGGCTGTAGCACAGATTATTTGTGAACAAGATGGAGAAATGCTACTTATTTCTCCCATTAAAAGACGCAGAGCGGGAGGTCTGGTATTACCTAACGAAGGAGTACCGGTAACAAGGTCTAGAAGTACTAGGAGAGTTCTCATTGCTACTGACGCACAGCTAGACGTTGAAAGACAAGTTTAAGAAACAGCTATCCAATACTGATAAAGAGTTACAGTCTCACTTCAAAATCATGACTTTAAAAAGTTTAACAGGCTTTTAAACATTATTTTCTCTTTGAATAAGCTTTCCTGCCCTCTGTAGTCCAGCCTAATTTCACTTAATATGATGCCATGTATCTTCATAAATCTGTAACTGCGTTTGACAGCTATATCCATACATTTGCCTTTTTGCTTTTCACCTGAAAAATCATGTTTTAAGCTCCTGTATCATTAACATTGTCATTACTTGAAAATCAAAGGCAAGGACACAGTAAGTTGAATGCCCAAGGTCTCAAAGAGCAGTTCAGGCTGCACCAGCTGTCTTCTGAAGGCATTTGAAATCACTAGGAATTAAGAGAAACTCCTTTTCAGAGTGACCATAAGGCACAACTTATCCTCTCAGAAGTCACCTCCTCACTTGGCTAAGGAGAACGTGTTTAAATGGTGCTCACTGCCCACTGTCTGAGAACAACACATGTACGTCAGCGGAA
This sequence comes from Psittacula echo, assembly GCF_963264785.1. Taxonomy (NCBI): domain Eukaryota; kingdom Metazoa; phylum Chordata; class Aves; order Psittaciformes; family Psittacidae; genus Psittacula; species Psittacula echo. The sequence goes on along the minus strand of NC_137738.1, from coordinate 81,403,177 downwards.
AGCCAGGAGCTGCATAGCTGCCATAAGCACAGCAGAGACCCCACGCTAATATTCTCTGTTGTGAGGCAGATTAATTCTCTCAGGCTCAGCACGTAGCTGATGTTTTCCATTCAGAGTTCATTGCCATTAACTGAGGAAGGCTGGCATACTGGTTTGTTTTTGTGCTTTTTTTTTTTTGTTTGTTTGTTTTTTGTGTGTGTGTGTGTGTGTTTTTGTTGGGGTTTTTTTTTGTTTTTTTGGGGGGTGGGGTGGGGGAGAAACTCAGTCTCTCTCCCTCATTTTGTCTCTCTCCTGTTACAGTTAGAGCATCCCTTCTTTCAGTGATCCACAATAAGTAGAAAAAATCTTTCCCCGCCCTTACTTTGCAAAGCTCAAGCACATGCTTCTTCCAGTTCAAGGAAACGTGACTTCCAAAAATGCATAGCTGTGAGTTGGTCCACCAAAGTCAATTCACATCCATTACTTCCCAAAGGTCACTACTCTTCATTCAGAGAGGTCTTTATTCTTTCAAAGGTAGTGCAGGATCTAAATCTTAACTGGATAAGAAGCAGCAGTTGTGAAACCTCACATCTCACATATACCCACTGTCGCCTTCTGCCTGGCTCTAGGCACAGTACCACAAACCATCCGTCCCAATATTGAGAAAAATACAGATCAGATTAGGTTATCTTCATTTTCCTTTGGGAGCCTGCCCTGCCTTCTTCATTAACTATATATAAAACTCAGGCTCCTGAATTAAGGGCATTCAATCCCCCTGATGTGGCTGGATGAGTACGGTTCAAAATATAAATCATTATATGATCCTTAAAGCACACACTCTGAAAATGGACTTACACCGTTGCTACAGTTTAAAGCCCATCTGAGAGAAGAGAGTGAGATTAATGAGTCAGTCCATTAGAACCATGGAGGCAATTGGCAATGGCTACTCTGTGGCTGTGAACTGGATACGAATTAGTAAAAATATTTAAGATAAAGAACGATAAAAGAGTTTCACTTCAGGTTCTACCACAGCTTGAATTGCTTTCATTTTGAATATACCATTTGTGCTAAGGTTTAATTAAATTAAAAAAGATTTATAAACCAAAAAAATCTAAATACAGAAGCAGCAGAGAGAAATCACAAAGGCTAGAAGCAAAATGTCCTATATCCTCGACATTATTTGCAGACACAGCAGCTGCAGGGCTCAGGATCACAGTGCTTAATGTATTAATGCTCTCCTGGCCAGCCCCTGAAAGCATCTCCATACACTATCACAGGACTAAAAGCACTTATGCAATGCTTTACTAGGCTTACATAGATAAGATGAGCATAGGTTTTTTTCTCACCCAAACCCCTCTTTTCATAGGCATTGCATCTCTGAAAGCATACCTACAAAACGAACACAACACAACAGCAAAACTGCAAGTGGCATCAGAAAATATAAATGTCAATAGTCTGGAAAAGATACAACTTTTCTTACTAGATTACTGAGTTAATTAATAAATTTATATCTCGGAAATACTGGAACTCCCAGTAACATTATACATCATTAAATCTATTATTTTCTATTTTATTCTGAATTTCTAAATATCTACTTTGCTGTGCTCTATGTTAATTACAGTATATTGAAAAACAAACATTTTAATTTAGATTCTCTTTTCTAATTTTGCTGGCTGAAGGACTTAGACTTTTCCTTATATCCCTGGAAAATATTGTGTGTGCAAGTGTTTGTATAATCTGACTTTATGTTTCTAAGCCAAACAACAAATGAAATGAGCTGTTCACTGGATTCTTTACAGTGTATTTTGTTCATTTCAAAGTGAGACATACTGAACAAAAATCATCCCTTGAAAATAGCCACTGAAGCCAATGCAGCATGAATAAACTTATGATTCAAACTGGAATAGGTACAAAGAGAAATGACTACAGTGCTCAAAAGTACTAGGACTCTGTTTTAGGAGAAGAAACAAAAATAGCTTTGGCCTTTTGCATACCAAAAGTCAAGACGAAGAAGTGACATACAGGACAATGTGAGAGACCTTAGAGCAACCCTCCAGTACCCAAATGGGGCCTGACAGAAATCTGGAGAGGGATTTTTTACAAGAGCATGGAGGGGTAGTACACGAGGAATGGCTTCAAGCTGAAAGAGGGTAGATTTAGATTAGACATTAGGAAGAAAATCTTTACTGTGAGGGTGGTGAGATACTGGCACAGATTGCCCAGAGAAACTGTGGATGCCCCATCCCTGGGGTGTTCAAGTGTTCAAGGCCAGGTTGGATGGGGCTTTAAGCAGTGGAAGGTCTAGAGCACTTTGGTCTAGTGGAAGGTGTCCGTGTCCATAGCAGGGGGTTGGAACTAGATGAGCTTTAAGGCCCCTTCCAAGAATCATTTTATGAGTGCATAATTCTCCCTCTCAAAAAAAAAAAAAAAAAAAAAAAAAAAAAAAAAAAAAAAAAATTGAAGAACTATATGCCTAACTACCAGAGAGTATTTTTGTCTGGAGACAGCCTTCAGATGCCAGTAATGGAAGCAAAACTCATACATTGAGTTTAATCAGGTCATTAAAATAGCTATGTAATAGGATTACAGACGGAGCAGGAGCAGCAAGTCCCCTTCTAGTGCAGGGAACTGCAATCTTCTGACAGAGTTGTTATGCTGAGTCTTAACTTCATCCTTCTTTGGGTTAGCACTTCAGCATTAAACATATGCTGAAGCTTCACTGATTTCCTGGAACATTTACAATCTCTGTTGCCTACTAGGACAGTCAGTCTGAGAGTGTTTGGAGCTTCAGGCTAATCTATGAGATAGCTGCTGTATCTTCTTTTTGTAGAAGCAGTGCATTTCTGGTAAGTAACTCAATTATTGTTACAGACACATGAACTGCTTAAGTATGAAATGCTTTTATTAGAAGAAAAATAAAGGCCAGACATACTGATTTGTTTTGCATTTTTCCAAAATACTTGTATTTTTATTTCCTTCTGTATTTGTATTTTGTCCAAAATACAGGAGATATATGTATCACTAAATTCCTTTTACCATGCAATTTCCTATCAGTTTGAAGAGACAAATGGATGCTACTGTAGCAATTATATTACGACACATACAACAGAGTAAAATGGAGAATGAGAAACTCTAGTAGGACTTTATGGTTGATACACATAATTTTTAAATTTAATGCTAATATTAGAATCAAATTTTAAGTATTTCACCAAAGCATACTTCACATGCACACGCGGACACAACTATATCATTAATTTGCACTGTATTTGTTATAGGACCACCAAGTGCTCCCAGCCAAGCCTGCTCAAGACCAAGGTTTCCTTGGTCAGCCTCTCCTGCTCCTGGAACTGAATCCTTCTTGCCTTTGAGTTTTACTGGATCAGCTTGTCATTGAAGCGAAACACAATGCCTGCTGCTTGAGAGGCTGTGTGGATCAACCTGAAGGCACATGAATAAAACTGACTTCACTGCAAGGGACTGGCATTGCTCAGCTCATGGACACTGTATGCCTGAGCAGGACACCCCACCCTGTGCCAGTGAACAGTGGTTTGCTCTTTTTACCCCTACCAGTAACCAGAAGTGTGCTGTGATTTAGAGCATGCCCCATGACCAAACCTTTGCACATGCACTGTACAGCTTATTTTCACATCTGACTCCTAATGAATCCGTAAAGCCTATGCACTGAACTTGAAGCAGACATAACAGGCTGTTAAACAGGTTATGTAGGTGCTGATTACTGACTTGCTTAATTGTTATTTTGTACCAATTATTTTGCTACTGAATTTTCCAAATGTCCATCATGGTTTTCTATGTTCCTAGTCAGGTAAAGCTGGCAACTTTCTAGAATTAAGAAACTATTCTTTCAAGTGTAAGACCACAGTAATGACTACATTACCAAAAGGAACTATAATATTACTTTATGTAGCATACAACCATGAGCTCAGTTCTGTAACCTGCAAACTTATCTGAGGTCACAGTCCTTCACAATTGTTTAGCCTAACAAATCTCCCTGACATGAATAATTATTTACAGGATGACAGTTAACTAAAACCAGTATTTGCTTCTTTTGCAGAATGGTGTAGTGACAAGTTTATGATTAGACCTCTGTTGGATACACTTCTCTACTTCCAATATGAAACAGAACAATGTAAAATAACTGATTTTCAAGTGTATTATATCAGGACATCACAATGTTATGCTGTTATACATGATATGAGTTACATTACACGCTTTATATTTTCAGTGTATTTTCACATATACAGACATAGTGAGAAAATAGAGAATGAAAAACAGAATATGGTGTGTGTAATACTACTTTGCTCATTTAGAGGAGTTACATATTATATATCTATATAACATTTTAGCATGCATTTCATCTCAGCTTTGTAAGGAACGATTCAGAAAACCCTGACACCTGATAGAAAGACCACACACTGTCCAGTAAGCTCCAGCAAAGCATTAATGATGACTTTTTTTACACAGGTGGCAGAGGAGCCAATGAGGAGAGGTGTGCTGCAGAACCTCGTACTAACAAAGAAGGACTGGTTGCGGATACGATGGCTGGGGCAGCCTTGGCTTCAGTGACCATAAGATGGTGGAGTTCAGGATCCTGTGTGGAAGCGCAAAAGTAGGATTACAAACCTGCACTTCAGAAGGGCTAACACTGGCTTTTTCAAGGACCTACCTGGAGGAATCCCTTGGGATAGGGCTGTAGAGGGAAGGGTGCCCAAGAGAGCTGGTTAATATTCAAGCACCACTTTCTCTTCAGAAGAAGAATTTCAGAAGGGCTAACACTGGCTTTTTCAAGGACCTACCTGGAGGAATCCCTTGGGATAGGGCTGTAGAGGGAAGGGTGCCCAAGAGAGCTGATTAATATTCAAGCACCACTTTCTCCAAGCTCAAGATCAGTGTGTGTCCCTAAGATTAAGAAATCAAGCAAAGCGGGCAGGAAACCTGCATGGACGAGCAAGGAGCTTCCAGCAAAACTCAAACAGAAGAAGGAAGTTTACGGAATGTGGAAACAACGACAGGCCACTTGGGAAGAATACATGAATACTGTCAAGAGTATTCAGGGATGCAACAAGGAAGGCTAAGGTCCATTTGGAATTAAGGACAAGAGTTTCCTCTGCACCAGTATGGGTGTCAAGAGGATGGGGCCAGACTCTTTTCACTCATGCCCAGAAAACAGGATGAGGGCAGCGGGCACAAACCGAAACACAGGAAGCTCTATCTGAATATGAGGAAAAACTTACTTACTTTGAGGTTGACAGAGCATTGGAACAGATGGCCTAGAGACACTGTAGAATCTCCTTCTCCGAACATACTCAAAACTTGCCTGCATATAGTCCTGTGCAACCTGCTCTACGTGAACCTGCTTTAGCAGGGGGTGGCCTAGATGACCTTCAGAAGTCCCTTCCAACCCAAATCACTCAGTGATTCCCTGATTTGTAACAGGCTGAGAAAATTTCAGCAGCAGCTGAAATTGGCAGAAACCGAAAGACTAAAGTGCCTATAAAGTTTCATTTTAATTTCCATGAAAAGACCAGAAAAATATGGCAATAATTTTAAAACACTGAATTTGAATGGAGTACATTTTCTCCTAATTTAATTTTGCTTATCTAATCACATTTAGCTATCAAAGTAATTCTGTACTTACAGTAAGTTCCTGCATAGTGTGTTTCCTCAGCTGATGGTAAAATATCTTCTATTCAAAATACTATTTTTTATTATATTTAAAATCCCCATTCCATTATATTCATATATGGATGTATTCTATTTTCCTCATTTCCTTATGTTTTCTAATTAACTTAATGTGAAAAAATGTGCTGCTTTCTTGCTTGACTACTTCATTTCACTTTATTTATTACAGAGATGAATGTGCTAATGAATTTTTGTAAGGTTGTTTTATTATTGTTGTTTATTTGCTTTATGGTTGGGTTTTGCTGTTTGGTGTTTTGTTTTTTTTTTTTTTGTTTTTTTTTTTTTTTTTTTCTCCAGAAATCTAACTTTTTCCAGACCTGGAGTGCAGGATAAAGACCTAAGAGCACATGTACTCTAAGCTCAGCTGTGACATGAACTTCTTTTGTGGTCCTGCACTAGTCATTTAGAGCAAGGGATGATGGATTTAGTCAACCTGAACACAGCATGCACCACAAGCTGCTTCAGTAATAGGAAGAGCCCCAAGAAATACTCCGTCTTACAGACTACTTGAGAGCCAATTTCCTTCCCTATTTTTCACGCCAGGAAGGAAATGCTTTGATGCTACCCTCCAGCACAGCAAATCACGATAGCTCTGGTTTCGCTTCAGCTGAGCACCACTCCCCAGCCAAGGGGACCCAGCTAAGCCACCTGCTCCAGGGCTAGGACAGCTCTCTCCTGACCAAGAATTTATCAGCTGATGAGTTTGCTAATGTTGTTTTCCTCACTGGTTTTTAGCAGCTTTCTATCCCAAAGGGATAACACTAAATAGTGTGGAAGGAAAATGAGGGGCATGGAAGGTAATTTTGTATCCATGTATTTACAAAGAAGATTTTAAGTATTTAATTAATACCAAAGTTAAACATTTTCCTTGCACCTGACATTTTAAGGCTTTCTTCTTTAGGAATACTCTGCTGTTCTCTCTAGATGTTTCTGTAACACTAGCAGGAACTGGTACAGAAAACAGTATTCAACTGAAAGGAACAATTTGATACAAAATTTTCAAGTTTGCAGTAAAGCAAGGAGATGTAATTGGCAATTTAGATTTCACTGTTTTTAATAAAGGGTTCTTTCAACTTGGAGCACAGAGGCAGTAATTCTGTAACTTGCTAGTAAGCCAGTAAACTGCAAAATATCCAATAAAACATTGAGGTTTTAAAGACAATGACACTTAAGAAAAATCTGTGCACTACCTTGGAATACAGGTATTGAGCTCAATTTCAGCAATGAAAAACAAGTCAGTTGGGTGCTATAACTGAAACCTCACCAAAAATCACCCTAACCAAGTCATGTTTTTGATATGACAGACAGAAGACAAGGGAAAAAACAAACAACCCAGCAGAATACTTTGAACTAGAATTCTTACTCAGCTATTAATTACATTTAATAGTAAACAACTTAGTGGGAAAAGAAGCATTAACACCTCTTAATTTTGAAAATTAACACTGCTTTCAGTTAGAGGCAGTACTAATATAAATGTTAGTAAAGTTAGCAAAGACAATTTACTTCATAACCCACATTAACATTGCTCAAATGGCGGTAAGTCAGCATCTCACAAAATGTCTTGAACAAATAGGATCTCAGCACTGTGGCACACAGTGCTATAATGTACAATAAAGCATATTGCTATGCATTATTGCAAACCTCCAGCATAAGCTAATAGTACAACCTGAGCAACAAAAACAATCAAGAGCTTTCTTTTCTGAAAGTAATTAAGAAAAAAAAAAAGTGAAAGAAAAAATAGCAACATGGATGGGAACACTCACTATTTATCCTTTTCTATTCTGATGATGCTTAGAGCTCTCATTTGGATTAAATGCATTGGGTGCTGCGGTATGAATGGCCTCATTAATCTGGACTCTGATGAATATATACAACTTTAAAAAGACAAGCATCCCTTTGAAGTGCATAGGATGACTTGCATTTTATAAAGTATACCAAATCACCTTCAACAAGAAGAAAAAAAAAAGGAAGGTTGCTAGCTATTTTGTTACTGAGATTCAGAAACCCCACAGTAACCAAAATAGAGAACTAAAAAACAGGCCACAGAACTCACTGCTTGGCACAAATTTAAGCCTGTCCACTTCCATCTTTCTGCCCACAGCCTTCTGTCAGGGGGATTACCTTCTCTCAAATATCAGTAGTTTTTTGAATTTGGTGTAAACATTTATCACACTGGAATAAAGCATGCAGGTGACAATAACGTCTAGAAGACATGACAGGCTACCATCCTTAGGGGAAAGAAAACTGGTGTTGAACAGTCTGTTTTCTGTTGAAAGGTAATAGGAAAATATTCTGCTTGTACATGGAGAAATAAAACACAGGTACTCCTTAAAAGCCTGCACATAATGCTTACACATTTCATCTTTAAACAATAGAAAATTAATCAAAGCACTCTTCTAGGTGAGACTGCCTCCAGCACAGACTGATCTCCACCTCAGGAGAGCTTTTGGGTTTGGCTGGGGATGGTCTGAGAACTGTCTGTGGGGTGAAAAACAGCAGGAAGAGAAGCCAACAGCAGAAAGTGCCAGAAATACAAAGTAACAAGGAGTAACTGAGAGCATTATCTTTTGAAAAGCGTTTCCTACAAAATATTTTCATAGCAAAAGTATATGTAGTTCATTTAAGAAAATGTGCATTTGGTAATAAAAACATGCAGGTTTCCCTGTACCAGAACCTGGGCAATACTGGGTATGGCCTGGCTAACGGACCCTTTTTTTCCAGAAGTTACTACGAGAAAAGGTTATCATTGACAGCCTGTCATAAAGTAAACCCAGTCTGCAGAACTGCTGAACGCAGTCAAATCTCTGCACTGAAATTTAATGAAATAGAGTAATCCTAAATAGGCCAGTTATTGATCCTGTACCAATTATTCACGCATTCAGTTCTAGCTTCTTCTTGGACTCTTACCTTCTGAACCATAGGGAGCTGAGTTTTGCCCAGAGCCAGGCCCAGACACCAGCAAAGCCCACAGAGCTTGGCAGCTCCAGCTGGAGGTCTGGCAGCAAAGGCACTGCCTGCTCTGAGGAGGCAGAAGGAGCAGCCTGAAGCTGCAGGGGATGGACAATTGCCAACTCAAACAACCCTGTGTGTTATCTTTACTCCTGCATTAAGCCATGGAGTCCTTTGGGGAAAAAAATCTGGAAGGGGCGGTTGGGAAAATAAGCATCAGTCTGCCCACAGTATTATCCACCACAGAATCAATCATCCACAGACTTTAAAAACACTCCATAGACCATTTCTGCCCTTCACCTTCTATTATTCTCATCTGAATGTAATAGAATTGTGCTGTGGGGTCATGGAAGGGAAGTGCCACTGAGTGAAGTCCCATGGACTTTGCACAGCTGCTGTGCCCCAGTGCTGGATATCTCAAAATCCTCCCTATGAAATGAATGTGAAAGGTAGCAGCCCTAGTCCAACTTTTTTTAACCAACTCTTTTTTTTTTTCCAACTCTTTTTTAATTCTTAACTCAGATCCCAGAGAGGAAGTGCACCACAGAAATAAGTTCCTTGGACCAAGGCTCTCCAAGACAATGACAAGGTGAGTTGCTAACACTTCACAGGACAACCTGGTCAAGTGCAGACTTGGCTGGAGTAGGTCTGAATCTAGTGTAAGTTGGACACAATACTACACTGGCAAAACTGGACTGCATACAAACACAAACAGGGAAGTATCCATATGACAGTACGCTGGGTGGGCTTACGGACTCAGGGCTCTGCCACCTCAGACCTCATTTCATTATACTATTTTCCAGAGGATAAATGTCATTAACTTTTTGTTGAGAAGTTTTTCTTCCTTTTGGGAAGTGAATAGATCCATAATGGAAAGGTTTTGAAATTAATATTCCCCTTTTTCTTACAGGCAAACCCAGTTACCTTCTAAGCACTCCGGAAAGAATGATACACCAACTACCAAGAAGGTCATGGCAATTTAAATACTTAAAGGATAACAAACCTCTGCTTAAATGGCTAACATTTCCTAAGTGGTTTCCTAAATGACCTGAAAGTTACCTGATCTATAGAAGTGCAAGGAAAGAGGAAACAACATACCAAGCTTCACAAGCAATAATTAATGAAATCCCACATGCAGCAATTTTCAACACAATTACTATGTTCCGGGGTTCACTGAGACAAGGCTGGGCAAAGCAAAAGCCTCCTTTAGACATAGCAAGGGCTTAACAACTTTCATTTTTTTTAGGAGCATTCTAAAGAAAATATTAATCGTCTTCTCTGAGGTAAAATAATAATTAAAAAAATGGACCTCATTTCTCATATTAAGTTGCATACACAAATATGTTAGCACAGCAGCAATAGCACAGATTTTGGTTTGAAAGGTCTCTAATTTATAGGCATGAAGTAGAGCTGTGTAAATAATCTGCAATGAGTATTTAATTTACTGAATTTTGACCTTTGCTTTTGCCTCCCAAAGTACCTAGCAGCAGACTTTTGATGTCAATGCCTTTTACATGAGATTAACGAGTGAGCTGAATTTCCGCAGTATTTATTGACCACAATGTTATTTCACTTCCCTGACTGGGTGAGCACTTTAGGCACATGGAATTAGGAAAAGTACTTTACCAGGAGTATTTCTGGATGTGATTCTAATATTTTCTAGGAAGACTTGATTGTTCAAATACTAAAGAAGCTACTAGAAAAGGGATGAATAAAGAAGACTGATTAACTCATCCTATGCCTGCTCCCTTGGTTCACTGTTCGTGCCAGTTTTGGCAGGGATAGAGTTAATTTTCTTTACAGTAGCTGGTAACTATGTTTTAGATTTCGCTGGAAACAGTGTTGACAACACAGGGATGTTTTTGTTATTGCAGAACAGAGCTTACACAGAGCCAAGGCCTTTTCTGCTCCTCACCCCACCCCACCAGCAAGTAGGCTGGGGGTGCACATGAAGTGAGGGTACACAGCTGGGGCAGCTGACCCCAACTGACCAAATGAATGTGTTATATACTATCATATGCTGAGCAAATGATATATGACAGCATATAAAGTTGGGGGAAGAAGAAGGAAGGGGGGGATGTTTGGAGTTAAGGCATTTTCTCTTCCCAAGAAACGGTTACATGTGATGGAGCCCTGCTTTCCTGGAGGTGGCTGAACACCTGCCTGCCCATGGGAGGCAATGAATTAATTCCTTGCTTTGCTTTGCTTGTGTGTGTGGCTTTTGTTATAAGTATTAAACTGTCCTTAACTCAGGAGTTTTCTCACTTTTACTCTTCCTGTTCTCTCCCATTCCACTGGTGGGGGAGTAAAGTGAACAGCTGTCTGGTGCTTAGTTGCCAGCTGGGGTTAAACCACACCACTGTTTAAACAAATATCCAGTCTACCCTTCCCCAGCATCCTGCCTTGTACCCTGCTTCTTCAAATCCACATGCTCTCAGGAAGACAGCAAAACTCTTGAGCTGCCCTTGACACTTCTAGAGTGCCATCAACATTCAGGAAACTACGTGAGTGAGATCCGTGGTCATTAGTTCTTCCCACTTTAAGTTATGTTCTAGTTTGTTACTTTTAAAAGCTAAACCCCTCCTTTTACACCAAGCAACCATTGTTATCATACTCATTTCTAGGCTCATGAATCCTGTTTTTCATGCCCCACACTTTCATTTTCTTCTTAATGAATCCAATATTAACTTGAAGATCTACTGCAAAACATTACAGAAAATGCAAAGGGAAATAACAGGCTCAGTGTTGCAATGGACAGGTCACTAAGCCTGCTGGATATCTGTAGATGGAAGGAGATGATGGAGCTGAACTCCACCTGGCAGATACACATTGTAAGAAAATTGATGTCTAGAGGGAAAACAAGGAACAGGATCTTCTGAAATAAACATGCCCGGGTTTGCGAGGAGCTTTCTCTGAAGTTATCCCTTTATTACAACACGTTTCAAACTGCCAGAAAAGGAGGATCAGGAAACCATACCTGAATCTTTCCTACAGCCTTACACCATGGTTGCAAGATGTGGCATGTCAAACCACTTCCAATATAAATACTGGATATTATGGCATAAAGCTTTTCCTCAGACAGAAATACATCTCAGTATGTAACAACAGACTTTGAAAATCTCTTTCCCCACCTCCTGTTTAGAGGGAATGGTAAAAATCAGTAAGGATGATTACTCAGACGAATACTCTTACTGGAAAAACAGAATGATTTTACCCATTTCACCCAGGCTGGAAAGATCACGTAATATCTGATGCATGCCTGAGGAGAAGAACTGTTCAAAACTAAAGCAAGCAGAAAAATGTTTAATTCACTACAATGGTTTATCAGCTGTGCTCCCAAGCAAGCATCATGAAGATTTTCCTGACTACAGCATGGCTGGGTATTCCTCGACAGCTCTTTCCTGATACTCCATTTAAGCAAAAATAAATTAATAAAGCATTTTATAACAGCTTAGAAGTTTCTAGAATGAGTGTGTGTGGCCAGGAACCAGTGTGTTCTTTATGTCTATCTAGAAACTGAGACTCAAAATATGGAACAGTTCACTAGCGAGACAGCCACTGTCAGAAGCAAGCACTTCTGACAGGACTTTGAAGTTTGTTTGTATATTCCAGATTTGTGAAGCACTGCCTCATATCTACTGAATTATGTGACTTCAAGCCATCATCTGCAACTTCATCTTTCCAGGACTTCTGGAATTTCTTAGTGTGATTTTTATGGCACCAGCTTGGAGGCTGAAAGCAACTGTCAGACTGTGTACCCATTCCTCACCAAGCTAGCTAGTGCCACTCTGTACCTCTTTTCTGAAGCACCTAATCCTTGGAGGAAAATCTGGACTTCCATGTGGAACATTATACTTAAGAAGGAAATTGTACATACATCTACTTCCTCAATGAAAGTACAAACGCTGTGAACTATGTGGAGCCATCTCTTCTCACACATGCTTTGGAAGACTAATTTTCCTCTCAGGCCAGGGAAAGGAGAGATGGCAGAAGAATGATGCAGCGGCTGCTGCCAATCCCTACTGACCACTCTGTCTGCTTTAATTGACACCACACTTACTGATGCTGGGTTTTGCTAATGCAAATGATGTGCACATGTGAAAAAACACTGAGCTGTGCTTCTTAACACTGGCGGTGTTATCCACAGCACCCTCTTTATGGAGCTTACTCTGGAAATCAAGACTGACAGCTTGTGAGAACTTGGCACCCTGCCTGCTCTTCAAAGCCCCAGGCTGCCAAAACCCAGTGATTAGAGAAGAGAAAAGGGCTTTCAAGCACAACAAGAAAAGGACACAGCAAGTGAGACAACTGCTGTGTACACAGTAGCAATGCTGGTGGCCTGAAATGAATACTACTGAATAGCTGGCAAAATGTTTAAGAGACTCAGAAGTTCAGTCTAGCAGCAAAACTGGGGACTGGAAACACTGAGAAACTGCAGAATCAAATATAAAAGCAATTCTGTTTAAACATACACAGGTGATGAAAGTGGCATTCATAGCATGTATGAGAGGTACAATAAGGATTTAGGAATTCCACATTAAGTTCCAGCTAAACTTCTTCTGAGTCAGAACATTATATGGAACAAAGTTATGCCCAGGAAAGAGTAACCAGGCAAAAATAAAATCTAGCTACAAGAAATTCAGAATTTAAGGAACCAGGAGTAGTCACAGGAATAACATTAACCTCTTCAATTTAAAACAAAAATACTTGGTCCACAGATACAGACATACGCTAAAAGCCATTTTACACACAATAGGTAATTATTCAGGCAGCATGAGGCATGTTACACAGAGCATGCCAGGTCACACCAGTGGATATGTGAAGTTTCACAAATATGGAGGGTGGGAGGCAAGCGTTTGCTAAGGTCCAAGTTCTCAGTACAGGGTGTGTGAGATACCCTAGGGCACTTAAAATGGCACACACACTGATATTAAAGCAAATCAGTACTCAACATTGTCTGTAGAGCCATTCAGCATACCTTAAGTAGGACAGCTGAATTTAGTCAGACAAAGAGATTATTGTACACCTGTCATTAAATTTCCATCAATTCCAACATAACTTTAAGTACTTCCTTTCCATGTAGCCACCTACATTTATGCATCTCAATGAGGAGCTGTATTCACCAACAGCATGGATTTACATGCGATGGTCAAAGTTTTGGTTTGTCAGTGGCAGTGCACAAGATGGATTGGTGAAAGTAGGGCAGGAACCTGACATAAAAAACATTGCCACGGCTTGCATGGTGTCCTGGTTTCAGCTGGGGTAGAGTTAATTTTCTTCCCAGTAGCTGGTGCAGCGCTGTGTTTTGGCCTTAGTCTGAGAACAACGCTGATAACACACTGATGTTTTTTTATAGTTGCTTAGCAGCGCTTACCCTGATCAAGGACTTTTCAGTCTCTCATGCAACTGGGAGGAAGCAGAGACAGGACACCTGACCCAAACTAGCCAAAGGCATATTCCATACCACAGCACGTCATGCCCAGTAAATAAACTGGGGGGGAGGAATGGAACGATCACTTTTTGGGTCAGGCTGGCAGCTGGAAGAGGCAGAGAGTGAGTGAGCAGCTGCATGGTATTTAGCTGACGGCTGGGCTTACTCACAACACATGGTCTTGGCAGGTAGAAGGATGTTTATTTTTTCCCAAATTACACACCAGTCAATCTCTAGGAGACAGTATTTTTTTTTCCCTTGGATGGAATCCACATGCCTTCACTAGCTTCATTAAATAGGAAGACATTTGTTATTTTTTGGGGTTTTTTTTAATCTATGCTCTGTGTTGTACCATGTCAGAGATAACACTATATCCATATTAATTAACTCATTTCTTTTTACTGTGGCTAAATATGTTGATTATGATGCTTCTTCCTTTAAAAGTTTATCTTTGATGGATGATGTTATTAAGAAGCTGATTGTTTTCCATTTTCAGGAACACTTTCGGCTTCAGAGTTTACATACAAATTCAAAAGATAATTATATGCTGTTCCTCAGAATACTTTATGCCATACTGCAATCTGCATATCCCCTAGAAAAATGTCACTTTTCTTTGTATTTCAGCATTCTCTTTATATTATGTTGCACAAAATACTAGTGTCATTTTCACAAAAGCTGCTTGATAGGTCTTTCTTATCCGTGTCAAAACTAAATTGAAATACAGTATTTAAAGACTGCTCACCTGAACCAATAGTCTGCCAGAAACACATTTATGAAACGACTAAACAGTGCCCCAAATCCTTCTGAAATAATGTTCATATTTGTAAAATTTTGGAACTACGGAAAAATAAAGGCCAGTGAAGAAATCAGGAATGGACAGACAGTAAGAACGTATTTCATTGTGCAAGACAGTGAAAGTGAAAACAAGGTATAACCAGCTAATAAGATTAATAAGATACAATTACATAATAACCACAATGTGAGATTTATTATGTTCTCTTGCACATAAACATAATTAATCTATTAACATCCAAGTAGCCTAATTTTTACTTCTAGATGAAAATTTAAAAAACTATACACAGCAATCTAGTATGTAGGAACTATTATTCACACTCATCTTGGTAACTTTGATCTTAATATCTAACTAAGGTGAGAAAAAAATCTGGGCACAAACCCTACGTATTCTCAAGCTCAACAAAGAAGTTTTCTCCAATGATGACACTACAGCCTGTCAAAAATTCGTACCACCCAAACCTCTTAATGAGATTTCAGTATGCATCTGAGTACATTAAGAACTGTGTAACAGGACAAACGAGTGGGAAAATATTTGGCATATCATACTAATCTAATTATGTAAGAATTGTGCACAAACCTGAAAACTACACTAATAAATTTTTCAGACACAAAATATGTGTCCTGGGTTCAGCAGCAGCAGTCAGTTTTTCTTCTTCTTAGTAGCTGGTGCAGCGCTGTGGTTTTGACTTTCGGCCTGGGAATAATACTGATAAAACCGATGTTTTCAGTTGCTGGTCAGAATGTTTACCCTGACCAAGGACTTTGTGAGTCTCATGCTCTGCCAGGGAGGAGGAGAAGCCGGGAGGAAGCAGGGACAGGACACCTGACCCAAACTAGCCAAAGAGGTATTCCATACCACAGCACATCATGCCGAGGAGTGAGAACTGAGAGTTCCCGGAAGGGCTGGATCATGGCAGGGTGGGGGTGAGGTACCGGTTGGTGAGCGGTTGTATTCTCTTCCTTGTTATTTCCTTTATCATTATTACTACTAGTGGTAGCAGTAGTGATTTGTGTTATACCTTAGTTATTAAACTGTTCTTATCTCAACCCGTGCGAGTTGCATTCTTTTGATTCTCCTCCCCGTCCCTCCAGAAGCGGAGGGAAGAAAGGTGGGGGGGGGTAGTGGACTGCATGGTTCTGATTTACGGCCTGGGCTTAAACCATGACAGTTCTTTTTGGCGCCCAACGTGGGGCTTGAAGGGTTGAGATAACAACAGATCTGACCGAAGCACAATGCTGATTTATTGGCTCTCAAAGTTGTTTCTCTTGACGCCACAGTTTCAGTATGCTGTAGCTTACTTAGAGCCGGTATTTGCTGTGTTAGTGTTTATCAAGTGTGGGCCTTGGGATAAGGTTCTTGTTTCACTGTACTTTATGGTAATGGCTTGTAATATGGGCAGGCTCCGGCAGCAGGGCGAGATGGATGTGGCCGTGGACTTGTACCTGGCCGTCCCGCTGCTCTTCACCGTCCTGGCCCTCGTCCTCGCCTCCGTCTTCGTGAGGCTGCAGGGAGCTGAGGGGGAGCGGCTCCGGGAGCCAGCGGTGGCCGAAGCGGCCCGGAGGAGTGGCCCCGGGGACCAAGCGGCGGCAGGAGCGGGGCCGGAGGCCGGGAAGGAGGCGGCTGCCGAGCAGCGGGAGGAAGTGGCAGAGGAGCCGAGCCCCACAGCCGAGCCCAGCCCCGCGGCGGCCGAGAGCATTCCCCAGCAGCCATCCGCCGAGCTTCGTGAGCCTGAGCCGCCGGAGGATGCAGGAGACCACGCAGCATTTCCCAGCAAGGCAGAGGAGGAAGATCTGGACTCAGAAAAAGAGAAGCTGGTGGTGAGAGAGCCTTCAAGCGTAGCAGCATCATTTGAGAGTTCTGAAGGTTTTGAATGGCCTTTGGGTACCCTTGGAACCTGCCTGCTGATTGTGATGGGGATCACCATGTTGGCACACGCACAGACTGTGTTTTACCCACAACCATTTTGTCTGATCCCGAGAGTTAAGCAGAGTCAGGATTGGGTCTTGTCTGGGTTTAGACAATACAGGGGGACCGAGAGGTTTTCCCCAAGGCTGGACAGCCATGAGTGTCACGGTGTGTGGGACAGTATGGGCGAGTATCTAGTTCACTGGGCCCCTCCAGTGCTTTGGAAGCATCGGAGATGGAAGGCAGCTGTGTGGAGTCCCCGAGAACAAGTTGCAGAGACTGCTGCAGGGGAGGGTGAATTATTTTGAGCCTGATGGGCCCGTGACACTTCAGGCCATCAGGGCAGAGATGCAACATAGAGATGGACTCATGATCGAGGGGTGGACTTTGCAATGGGCCTCTCCTGCTCTGAAAGACTGTTACAAGAGATGGAGCCCACCATCATGGACCAAATGGACTCAGCAGCTTTATAGGGATTGGTCCATGCACTAAGATAAGAGTGCACTGAGATGAAAGTGATGGTATATTGAAAATGTGGGATCTGAGCATGATGTGAATGGTATGGAATAAGGGGTGGATACTGTCCTGGGTTCAGCAGCAGCAGTCAGTTTTTCTTCTTCTTAGTAGCTGGTGCAGCGCTGTGGTTTTGACTTTCGGCCTGGGAAAAATATTGATAAAACCGATGTTTTCAGCTACTGGTCAGAATGTTTATCCTGACCAAGGACTTTGTGAGTCTCATGCTCTGCCAGGGAGGAGGAGAAGCCGGGAGGAAGCAGAGACAGGACACCTGACCCAAACTAGCCAAAGAGGTATTCCATACCACAGCACGTCATGCCGAGGAGTGAGAACTGAGAGTTCCCGGAAGGGCTGGATCATGGCAGGGTGGGGGTGAGGTACCGGTTGGTGAGCGGTTGTATTCTCTTCCTTGTTATTTCCTTTATCATAATTACTATTAGTGGTAACAGTAGTGATTTGTGTTATACCTTAGTTATTAAACTGTTCTTATCTCAACCCGTGGGAGTTGCATTCTTTGGATTCTCCTCCCTGTCCCTCCAGAAGCGGAGGGAAGAAAGGTGGGGGGGGGGGGGGGTAGTGGACTGCATGGTTCTGATTTACGGCCTGGGCTTAAACCACGACAATATGGAACAACCGAGCTTTCCCACCTTGGTATCTGAGCAGTAACAATAGAATACAAGTAGGTCATGTTCGAGAATTTCTTCTACTCAGTCTTGTCCAAAGGCACTAAAAAAGCTACCTGACCATATCTAGACTTTATCTAAATACAGGTTTGAATCCAAACTCAAGCTCTAGCCTTTACCTGTGAACTCTCTTGAGCTTAAGATGGTGAAAAATGCATGTTCTTCTTATCCCTTAGGATAGGAATAAACATTCAGGCTGGGTGTTTCAAATCCAGATATCTTTACACCTGCTCAAATTAAGCATCCATTTATATCACAGAATCACACGATCACAGAATAGTTTGGACCTTATAGATCGTATAGTTCTACCCCTCCTGCTATTGGCAGGGACAGCTTCCACTAAACCAAGTCGCTCAAAGCCCTGTCCAGCCTGGCCTTGAACGCTTCCAGGGATGGAGCATCCACAGCTTCTCTGGGGAACCTGTTCCAGTGCCTCGCTACTCTCACAGTGAAGAATATCATACAACCATTACCAAGCCAAAGAAGAAGCTTGAGCTCCTTCTTAAGAAAATTTGACATTGTGTACATTGTATTCACACCACCCAATTTCAGGCATGGACTGTAGCTGGCTGTATGCGAAGAGTAATGTCCCCTAGGCTATGGCCAGTGTAGGCTCACAGCCTCTCCTGGAGGACAGAACAATGCAAGAGTTCACCTGTGGTGATGTCAATAGCAATGCATGGAACACAGTGAAGGTGCCCCTGCTTTTCTGCCTGAGCTTTCTCAAACTTCAAAGACAAGCACGTCCTTGGACTCTTACAGAATTTAGTGTCTCTATGTCAGTTGCACACCAAGGGTTGTGCAGGTACAGAAAGAATAAATATCTACAGAGTTGGAAATTGTCCAGATTTAATAATATGATCTCCTTGAACTCAGAACAGAGTAACAAACAGGAGAGAAATTAAATCCAACATTAAAAAAAACCAAAACCAAACACATGTAAATAACTAAAGGCAGCTCAAAGATCCAACAGGCTACAGTGAGCCAGACACAAAAGGCATCTAAAGAAACTAAAAAAGAATAAACAATATAGAAATAGCATTTTATGTGTACTCTCAGCACTTTTATTCTTGTACCCTGACATGCCAAAAGATGACAGTATGATTTCTAGCATTTCAAAACACTCAGATACACTCCTATCAGTCCAGAAACACATGTATCTTCTTAATGATACTCAACTGTGGCCTTTTGCATATATAATGAATAACTTTTCTGTATTTAAAATTAAAATGAGAACATACATCATGAATCATTTGAAGAAATAAAGGAACAAACTATCACAAATATATCATGGTGCATAGAAAAAGTCCCAGTTTTTCATGCCCCATAATATTTGAGTCTTAAAGCAATCACACTTCCTTGAAGTCTACAAACCCTTTTCTTTAACTTACAGAAAATGAAAGAAATAAATCAAAACTCAAGATACGGAAACCTGTTAGACTGGTATCACCTGTCAGAGCTTTGTTGCAACTCTTACCAAAACATATTCTTTCTTAGACTTTATTTCTGGTGTCAGGAATCTCTTCTATATTTGCCTGTAATATTCTCACCATACTTTCAGTCCCCCACACACAATCTATTCAAAAGACACAAAAGGTATTTTTTTTTCTAATGACATTCCTTCATAATATGCAACAAGAAATCTGCACAAATAGCTTAGCAAAATTTAATTAGGCATGCTGAATGGAAAAGCATAACATATGCTTCTATGCTAGCTAATGCATTATGAAGGGTCATTTGATGTTGTATTTCATGGTATAAGGTGATAACTTACGTGTGATAGAAAGGAATTGTCTCCTCAATCATATTAGCTTTTTCAATTATCTACGAATATTATTTGCCCCTATTTCTCCACTCATAATTTTCTAAAACACTGAATACTGTTTCTAGAGCCAGGAAATAACACTGGATGCATTAATAATTCAGTATACAATGACAACTCGTAGATTCCAGTGCTGTATTACAGTCTACAAATAGCATAAACAAAACACGAAAATTTGCCTTTATTGCTATATAATACAAGCAAATTTTATAGTTGAGATGTGGAGAAGACCAGTTTGGAAACAAAAGTCCATACAAAAGCTAAAATGGTCTATGATCTGTCATAAGCCCTTTGTCACTGAAGCCCATATGAAAAAATACAACTAAGTTTATATGAAAGTTTACTGTTGCATTCTTAAGCTATGCAGGTAAAATCCTCTGAGCTATTTAGAAACTATTTTAGCAATTCTTAATACTGATGCACTTTAATGCAATAATGTAATAATTTTCATTTAATCATGAATTTGTATTAGAATTATTCTATCTGAATATGCATCTATTGATAATAATACATAATGTATATTTGGTAGGCCAAGCAATTACCCTATGTGAGCCTCATTTAAAAACACCATAATTGCTGAGTTCATTCTCACATTATTTTACATTTCATGCAGAATATACAACACTAATGTTTCACCTAAATACTTCAAAATAAGAAGTCAACAGTATTATTATAAGTGTTAATCCACTGAATATGGCCTACCACCATAAAGTTAAAAGCATTTCCAGCAGCTGTGTATAAATGGTATTTGGGGCACCACAGATTCCCCACAATATGTGTGATATGTTAGGCAATTTTTTGGGTATCCTTCCAACGGCACCAATGCTTTCAGTTCCATTACCAAACAAAATTAGAAATAGGATAGGAACGTGTGTTAATGAGAATTTTTAATTTTACTTTAATTTTACTTTTTTTATTTTAATTTTTACTTTCCCTATAGATAATGTGTAACTTGAAGGAGATTTCATCTACTTTCAGGGTGTACTATGCATAAGGTAATGAGTGGGGTGCCAAACCTGCCCCTCCAATATGGGGAGATCTGCAGATCTCTTCGTATTTTCATTACAACTCACAGAACAATTCAAATTATAAAGAACAGCTAGGCTGGCATTTAAGGCAGTTAGTTTTGTATTCGTAAGAAAAGATACTGGACTGTGTATTTAACTATAAAGTACCACAGGAGGAGTCCTATGTTCTCAAGCTGTAGGAATGCAACAAATATGTAAAAGAATACATGCAGGTGGATGAAATTAATAAAATTCCCATTCACACAAGAAGACATAAAAGATGAATTGATAGTTCTTCCCTAGAAACCTGAAAAAAAGTGGATTCTCAGAAGAAGAGTTAAGCTGTAACAGTTGCAACTCTTGTTTCTAGAACCTGAAACAGAATTGGCTTCCTCAAAGTGAAATAGGAACTTCAATAGTCTCACTCCCTCAGTGACTGTGGGATCAGGAACAGTCAGTATTCATCTCAAGTACTTCCAGCTCCCCAGGAGTCAGGTGTGGAGCCACAGTTAGTTATGTAGGTCAGTGAGGACAGTGAGATGCAACCCATGTATCTAGAAGATGTAGATGTCCAAAGAGAGAATAGCTGTCTTATGGAGGTGGCTGAAATCCGCTACTCAGAGGGCTTAGAGAGTACCTTGCATTGGAGAGCTATTGGAGTAATCTCTCTCCCCAACTACATACTGTGATGTTCAGAACAAAGAGTTGGCAAGTGAGAACTTATCCATATGTTTGTGTGGTAGGGCTGGGCAGTAGACACAGGACAAGCTGACCACTCAAAACTGGAATAGTGCAAAATTCATGATAAGAAATTTCCCCCCCCCCCCGAAATATCTGGTGTATATAATAAGCATTATCCAACTACATTAATAATCAAAACTGTATACAATCTAGTTAGCAGTGTGAGACACCACTTTATTCCCTGTGACAGCTGCCTGCACCATGGGACGTGAAAGCAAATCTACAGATTCGTTACTTTGCTGTGCTTACGTAATAAAAAAAAGGAAAGAGAAAATGGCAGAAAACAGACAAAACTAAACCTAGCTATTTCCAAAACAGGAACTGTAAAAGATGGAGGCTCATATGATCCTTATAACAGATTTTCTGGCATCTGGATCATCAAAGGGACAAAAAAACCCAAATGAATTATTTTGATCCAGAGGTTCAATATCACGTGATTTATTTCTATGGACTTTTTAGCACCAGGATTGAGCCTCCTGTTTAAAACAAGGTAACAAAGAAAAAGGTTCCTACATTTCATTATATGATGACTGAGATTCATTTCTGTGGAGCATGTTTTCGCAATTGCAGCTAAATCTTTGAAAGGACAAACTAAAATATTAATTCTGTTTGCAACAGTTGACACTAACAGTTTGGCCTTGAAACAGTAAAACAGAATTAATAATTTATTTTCAAACTGTTCAGGAGCACACATTTGCTACATCAGTTTAAAGTAATGTGAAACTTTCTTTCTGGACTTACAAATTCACCTACGGATCAAGTCTCTTAATAGCCAGAGACTCAATATAATATCAGTGTTACACTAGAGTTGAGAGTTATCTACATGTTTAATTACGTTTTTAATTAAGGAAGTAAGGCTTGCTGGCCATTCCCTACATCTCCCTAACCCATAAAATGGATCTCTGGAGAAGGATTAACAACATAATACAGAGGAAACATTCTTTTTCTTTCCCTCTCATACCAGATAAAAAACATTTGGTAACAGACTTCTTTAATATAACAGGAGATGAAGTGGGACTTACAGATGGACAGAGAAACACAACAGTTTATTAATTATTTTTTCCCCACTTCTAAAAGTGACTCTTAAGTGAATTTTTCAAAGTTTATAGATAACCCTTAAATCTTAACCTGCTGGAGCACCAAAGAACAAATACACAACATGCAGCCAATGACTTTCACAAGTATTTACAATCATAGAACGGACGGATTTGCATGTTAGGCCTAAATTCAGCAAAGTATTTGCACATCCATAAACTAAAAAAATCCCAACCATGTTCCTATGTCTTCTAAACACTGTTTGTGAGATTAAGGTCTGAGTTTAACTGCCAGAGTTACTTCTAAGACTTGGTTTCAAACAAACTTCTCAAAAGCATGAAAGGCAAAAGACGACAGAAGATGTGGATCAGGGTAAGGCTTTGTCTGCATATTTTAACTGCTAAACAATACTCCTCCCATCTCCTCCCCAAATTCTGTAAAAATAAAAAGTCCTTCTTTTGGATTATTAATGGAGTAGATCTGATTTAAGACACTGGAATATCCAACTTCATAAACAGGTAAAATATAGTACCAGTTCAAAAAAGGGAAAAGAACCTGAAAGCCTCGAGCACAACTATAGGTGTCCTTAAGAGTGGTGTGTATTCTACAGGGATAACAGATCACTCATGCTTTAGCGTTCCTGGAAAGGAGCTGTTGTCAGATAATACATAAAATTAATATTTCTCTTTTTCAGGGAAGATGAAAGGAAGGTGGGGTTTTTTGGTAATATATGGCTATAATCTCCATTTAAACCTGTATGGATTTCCTTACAGCTGTTATTGAGAAGCCACAAATTACTGCAGATTGCATAACAACTGTACCACAATGAAGTTATAACTCTAAAGTTATATTGATGTTGGGTAGACAAATGAAAAAGGAATGCTACATTACAACAGTAATCAATCAGAAAAATAATCCAGAGACTAATCAATGTCTCTGAATAAAAGAACATTAATCCCTGGTGGAGATGTAAAAAACAAAATAATATCTAGATTAGCTATCTAACTACTCACCATCTTCTCCTATTATGTTTACCATGAAATCGAATTTCAGAGGGCTCCAAAGAGCTGTTGCTCCAAGTCTGATTTTTTCATTATTCTATTTAATTGTGTGCACTGTAATTTAATTTACTGTAATGCTGCCTCTATTGTGGCAATGCAAAATTCCTTGTAACAGTAACCCATTAAAGTATATTAAAAGCATTTATCATGATCCTCAAGAGTACAGATAACATAACACACAGAAACCTGGGATTTAACATAACTGCTACAAATAATTTGAAGCAGTTCTTTTTGCATTTATCTATATGCAAAACAGCAAGAACAACAATCATAAAACAAAACTCAGCAAGATCAAACCTGATCTTTATGAAGCCACACGTAGATAAATAAAATACTTTGGAATATATCACAGTATCACAGTATGTTAGAGATTGGAAGGGACCTCAAAAGATCATCTAGTCCAATCCTCCTGACGGAGCAGGAACACCTAGATGAGGTTACACAGGAATGTGTCCAGGCAGGTTTTGAATGTCTCCAGAGAAGGAGACTCCACAACCCCCCTGGGCAGCCTGTTCCAGTGTTCCGTCACCCTCACTGAGAAGAAGTTTCTTCTCAAATTTAAGTGGAACCTCTTGTGTTCCAGTTTGTACCCATTACCCCTTGTCCTATCATTGTTTGCCACTGAGAAGAGCCTGGCTCCATCCTCATGACACTCCCCCTTTATATATTTATATACACTAATAAGGTCACCCCTCAGTCTCCTCTTCTCCAAACTATAGAGACCCAGCTCCCTCAGCCTTTCCTCATAAGGGAGATGCTCCACTCCCTTAATCATCTTAGTTGCCCTGCACTGGACTCTCTCCAGCAGGTCCCTGTCCTTCTTGAACTGAGGGGCCCAGAACTGGACACAATATTCCAGATGCGGTCTCACCAGGGCAGAGTAGAGGGGAAGGAGGACCTCTCTCGACCTACTGACCACCCCCCTTCTAATACACCCCAGGATGCCATTGGCCTTCTTGGCCACAAGGGCACAGTGTTGGCTCATGGTCATCCTGCCGTCCACTAGGATCCCCAGGTCCCTCTCCCCTTCACTGCTCTCTAACAGGTCGTTCCCCAGCCTATACTGGAACCTGGGGTTGTTTCTACCCAGATGCAGGACTCCACACTTTCCCTTGTTATATTTCATCAAGTTATTCCATGCCCAACTCTCCAGCCTGTCCAGGTCCCGCTGGATGGCAGCACAGTCTTCTGGCGTGTCAGCCACTCCTCCCAGCTTAGTGTCATCAGCAAACTTGCTGACAGTACACTCAATTCCCTCATCTAAATCATTGATGAATATATTAAATAATACTGGTCCCAATACTGACCCTTGAGGCACTCCACTAGATACAGGCCTCCAACTAGACTCTGCCCCATAGACTACAACTCTCTGGCTTCTCTCCTTCAGCCAGTTCACAGTCCACCTCACTACCTGATCATCCAGACCACACTTCCTCAGTTTAGCTATGAGGATGCTGTGGGAGACTGTGTCAAATGCTTTGCTGAAGTCAAGGTAGACCACATCCACCGCTCTGCCATCATCCATCCACAATGTTATTTCCTCATAAAAGGCTATGAGGTTGGTCAAGCATGACTTCCCCTTGGTAAAGCCATGTTGACTGCCCCTCATAACCCTCTTATCCTTGACATGCCTTAAGATGGCACCAAGGATAAGGTGTTCCATCACTTTCCCAGGGATGGAGGTGAGGCTGACCAGTCTATAGTTACCCGGGTCCTCCTTCTTGCCCTTTTTGAAGACTGGAGTGACATTTGCTTTCCTCCAGTCCTCAGGCACCTCTCCCGTTTCCCAAGACTTGGTAAAGATGATGGAGAGTGGTCTAGCAATGCCTTCTGCCAGGTCTCTCAGCACCCGCGGGTGCATCCCATCTGAACCCATGGATTTATGGGTGTCCAGATTACTCAGCTGGTCTCTAACCCATTCCTCATCGACTAAGGCAAACTGCTCCGTTGACCTGACTTCATCTGAGGTCTCAGGAGTACAGGGCTCTTCAGGACTGCCTCCGGCAGAGTAGACAGAGACAAAGAAGGCATTCAGCAACTCTGCCTTCTCTGTATCTTCTGTCACCAGGGCACCCATCCCATTCACCAGTGGGCCAACCTTGCCTCTGGTGTTAGTTTTATCTGCCATGTATTTGAAAAAGCTCTTTCTGTTGTCCTTGACCCCTCTCGGCAGGTTTAATTCTAAGGAGGCCTCAGCCATCCTAGCTGCCTTCCTACATCATCTAGCAGCAGCCTTATATTCCTCCCAAGTGGCCAGCCCCTCTTCCATGACCTGTAAACTCTCCTCTTCCACTTGAGCATACCCAGCAGTTCCTTATTTAGCTACACAGGTCTCCTGACCCTCTTCCTTGACTTCCTACGTGTCGGGATGCTCTGATCTTGAGCTCGGAATAAGCAATTCTTGAATGTCAACCAACTATCTTGGGCCCCTTTACCTTCAAGCAGCCTTGCCCATGGGATTTCCCCTAGCAATTGCTTGAAAAGGCCAAAGTTTGCCCTGCTGAAGTCCAGGGTTGCAATTCTACTTGCTATTGTACTGGCCCTACCACACAAGATCCTGAATTCCCCCATCTCATGGTCGCTGCAACCAAGGCAGCCCTCAACCTTTACTGCTTCTACCAGACCCTCCTTGTTAGTGAGGATGAGATCCAGCAGCGCTCCTCTCCTGGTTGGCTCACCCACCATTTGGATGAGGAAGTTATCATCCATACACTGGAGGAACCTCCTGGACTGTGGCTGGGTTGCTGAGTAGTCCTTCCAGCAAACATCAGGGAAATTAAAATCCCCCACGATGACCACGGCCTGTGACTGTGAGGCCGCTCTCAGCTGCCTGTAGAAGGCCTCCTCAACTTCCTCACCCTGATCTGGTGGCCTGTAACAGACACCCACAACAGTATCGCCCCTGCCAGCCTGCCCCTTAATTCTCACCCACAGACTCTCAACTCGCTCGTCCCCTGTCCCTGGACAGAGCTCAGTACATTGCAGCTGCTCTCGCACATAAAGAGCAACCCCACCACCCCGCCTGGCTGGCCTGTCTTTCCTGAAAAGGACATAGCCCTCCATGAGTATATTCCAGTCATGCGAGCTGTCCCACCACGTCTCTGTAATTGCCACCAGATCATAATCTCCTGACTTAACACAGGTCTCCAACTCCTCCTGCTTATTTCCCATGCTGCACGCATTGGTGTATAGGCATTTCAAGGAAGGAGATGAGCTCACCAATTTCACCCTAGGATTATAGGAGGCCTTCCAGTCTTCATCAATTCTACAGTGCTGTCCCACTGGGGCAAGCCCAGTTACAACCCCATCCCCCTTCAAATCTAGTTTAAAGCTCTCCAAATGAGCCCTGTTAATTCATGCCCCAGCATCCTTTTGCCTCTGTGAGATAAACCTTTCCCACGTGCCATCATTCGGACTGGTGCCTTATAAAACCAGCCGTTATCAAAGAACGCAAAGCCCTGCCTGCAGCACCAGTCTTGTAGCCAATTGTTTATGGACTGAATTTTCCCATTCAGTCCCACATCATCACAGGAAGACGGAAGGAGTGAGGAGAAGATCACTTGAGCCCCAGACTCTTTCACCATCCGCCCCAAGGCCCTGTAGTCTTTCTTCATCCCCCGCAGACTGTGGGAAGCAGCTTCCCCCCCACCTGTCTGGAAGACCAGCAGCGGGTAGTAGTCTGTCGGGTGCACCAGGCTGGGGAGCGCCCTGGTGATATCCCTGATCCGGGCTCCAGGCAGACTACACACTTCCCTATGATGAGGGTCAACTCTGCATATCGGGCCCTCTGTTCCTCTCAGAAAGGAATCGTCTACTACAATGACCTTTCTTTCTTTCTTATCAGAGGCAGTCTTGAGGTGCGAAGTTGACCGCCTTTTCCTATGTGACCTTGTAGCACATCCTCACCTACCTCTCCTTCAAGATTCAGGGCCTCAAACCTATTACGGAGGGGCACCTGGGGAAGCATATATCACTGTTCTGAAAAGTATAGATGAGAAGAAACAGCAGTGTGAAAACATCTATAGTACCCCAAATTGCTGTAAGCCATTGAGTTAATTTACTTATAATTTCCCTGGATCTTTTTTTAATCTTCCTCTCTCTCACACATGAATGTGCTGCATTTCCTGATGTTAACGGGTTTTTTTGAGAAAAGTTACTGCCTGCTCCAAGGGCACTGATGTTAGTGTCAGGACTTACACTGAGCATGCTGTTCAGGTTTGCACATCATGTGCAGGAGAAGGGGATCTCCCAGTTGTCTGTATGGTCTCAGAACCAAACCTTTTTTGACGAGGTAAGATGCCATAGTTCCCTTGTAGACAGTGGCAGCAAATGAATGGCACCACAAAGCACCAAATGATTCTCTGGCTGATGAAATCTGAATGACCTGGAATAAAGTAGAGTTTGGCACAGACCTGGATGTCAAACTCAGACTTTTGGGTGTCAAGTTGGCACCATTAAAGACAGAGGGAGATGGCAGCTGAGCTACTCGTCAGTTTGTTTCTAATGCATAATACATGTGTACACAGCTCTGCTCACTTTGCTGGGGTGTTTAGAAAACCTTACGATATTCCACAAACAAAAGATTTTAACTATTTCCAGGTCAAAAATGGACTAAACAAAAGTTGGCAAAACAAAATGCATTTAATCTTCCACTACTTCAAGTAATACATACTTTTCTTCACTAAGGGCCATCTTTAGCCTTCCCACATTCCTCTCTTTTGCAACTTACTCACTTTGCCTCCTTTGAAGTTTCATGGTCCTCTATCACTTTTAACTCACAAAAGAAAGAATAAATCTGAAGCACTATTTCAACATTTTGCCCCTTGGAAGCAGTCTAATTTAAAGAAAGAGAAGAATGTGTCCTGCCTTTAAAAAAAACCCCACAGTATAAGTCTTACAAATATCACGTCAGTGCTAAGGAATACATAAGTCTGTTTTAACATCGGATGTGAGGGAGACGAAGACTTTTAATATCACTACTGCGCTGCATCAGTAATAAAAGAGGGATTTTTCAGCATCTGTTTGAGGTCTGATATAATTCTTTTGTGAGGGCAATGTAATTTTCTTAACTATCAGCCTTGGAGTATGAAATCTTTAACACAGAGTTAAACTGCCCTTTTGGTTATTCCATTTTGAAAATGCCATCGTGGAAGTATCATGCCACTCCACGAATCAAGTTAGCAGGAAATACTCAGAGTGATATATCTGGTGGAATATCTGAAACCATTCTAACATATCGCACTTCAGACTGGGCCCTTAGTCTAAAAACTGATACAAAAATATGTGGAGGTGGCATTTGAATTTCATTTGCTCAGTCTGCAAAACACTAAGAGTGATCTATTCCTCTTACTGGTCATCAGCAAAACTGCCACTGGTTTCAGCAGCACAAGAACTCCATTTTTGGGATACTAAGTGTGCTCCAGGAGATCTTACAGATTTCCCTAGGAGTCAAAAGAGATAATTCCAACAATTTTGAAATTTTATTTAAATTACAAACATTTTAAGAACTTAAATGAGTGCCCCACACTCCTGATTGTTTTAACCTATCTTTGCATGCAACCAACCTATGGATTTTAATTTTTCATCAGTAATTGATACAGGTCAAGGTTAGAAAGATATAGAAATTTCAATTTTTCTGCCATCTTTCCAATTTAAAATAAAAACTTGTGTTCCAATTTTCCAAGTGTATGCAGAAACTTAGGCCTTCTTATATAATACCAAATAATTTCATAAAAACCAGCATATCAACAAGGTCAGAGGCTTCAGTTCCACTTCCTTTAATGAGCACATAAGCTTGCATAAATTGTTAGGTATTTATAGCTATTTCCAAGAAATCATGGGTGAGTAAGTCACAGAATCAATGAGGCAGACTGTTTCCAATATTTACAGCCTCTAATATATAGTCCAAAATTTGTCTCAGAGACAACAAAAAGGCCTTTTTTTTTTTTTTTTTAATTTCTTCAATTTAAGGATTTCTCTCCTGGGGAATATTCACTGAATGAACTGCCAGCACAGCAGTCTTCACTGCGGTCTTTTTGTTACTGTTGCCTCAGGGAGGGCCTGGCTGAGAGATGGTCAGGAGATAAATATGGTGCTTCTGTGACCCAGCAATTCCTGATGACTAATTCTTGACTTATGGTAGGCCAGATCTTGCACTGGTGAAAACACGCTCCAATACTGAGGAACAACAGCTACCTTGTGACCTGTGTCCCTTTTCGGCAGGGGGTGTGTGTGTGTGGAGTGCAGAGAGGGGGGGGTTGGAGGGTTGGGCACTGCACACAGGTAGAGGATCTAATTATACAGAAATAAGGTGCATAAACAGGGCTCTAGCTATAATAGCGCAATACTTGTTTTCATAAGTAACATGTAGAAGCCTGCTGACACAAATTTGGAGTCTTCACTCACAACTGAAGAATTTAATAAAGGTGCAACTAAAAAATTTCCAGCTGCCATGAAAGCAGGAACTAGTTGCTTACTGAGAGACTGGTATAATGGGCTGTTTGGAATTGACACTTTTTCTTTACCAGCTGCGTGAAACTCAGAATGGAAATGTCACATCATCCACATTTAGGACATGGAATAGTCTGGAGGCTTATTCAAGTATGTCTCAAGAAGACCCTAAGTTTTAAACCAAAGTGAAAGGAACACTGTTGAATAATTTGGTGATAATCGGAGAGTAATGCTATTTCAGTTATAGTCCTCTTAAAATGCAAGTAGTGTCAGCTACTGGGAATTTCCTACCAATATGTAACAGCATTTATTAAATGGCTTATGAAATGATCTTGAAACTTTGGAAACGATTATGCATCTTTTGGGGATAGAAGATTTTGATGTTAAATACTAAAGGAATTTCAAATTGTTGATGGAAGACAGACATCCTTAGTCACTGTGTAGAAGATATCGTAAGGAACTGGCTAATATAGAATGACTTACACTCAGACATGACTTACAGCTGTATATCACACACACATCCTTCTCCTTGTCTCTCTCCCGCCACACATGTACATACGGATAAAAAGCTTTTAAAAAGCCTTCCTCAAGGCTGATTCCTCTAAGCAAGGTCAGAGTAGAAAGCCATCCAGCCAAAACAAAGGAGACCTGTTCTTAACCCAAGAGGTATGGGGAAAAGACAGTTTTCTCTGCAGCAAGATGAGCTATGTACTTAAATGGGTTCTAAAACTCAGGGAAGTCAGAGAAACCATCTTAAATCTCTGACATAAATGTGACAAACCACCTTTGGAAGGAAAAATCCATGCAGCAAGGAAACAAATAAACTTTGCAGAAACCGAAACAAATGGACTTTCACAAAATTTTATAGCACAAACTGAAACAGCCAGGGGTTACTGTGTTGCAGATCATTGGAAACTGCATATATTGAAGGATAACAGAAATTGATCTTTCTAGCCAGTGTCCAAATCGAAAGTTACTGGTCAGTGGTATTACGGAGATGCCTGTTAACACTGATGAGCTTTCTCATAGATAAGGGACAATCTATCAGAAGGCACCTATTGATTATGCATGATACTGATATATGCACACAGGACCATCTGCATACCAGGAAGGGAAGAATTTGTCCCACTAGGGCATGTAAACTGTATCTTAGATCAATGACCTTATATTTTTGAGTTTGTTCCCACCAGCAAGCCAGACAGAGAGGTAACCAATAGAAGCTGCAAAAACTACCAAACCAAAAGATGCTCCTGACAGGAATGTGGCCCTAACAAATGATCTGGGGAAAGACAATATTTCCATAGAGTGCGGAAGATGGTCTCTTCTTTTAATCTGTGCCTCCAACAGGTTTAAGTTTTCTCTGTATTACGAGAAAATATGTTATTTGAATTTTTTTCAGGTAAAACCTAGCTCTAGAGTTTGAAAGCCATGATATTTGTTGACATCCTTACTTACAGGAGAAACTGAGAGAATGGGGATTACGAACCTTTTGCAAATGATCCTTTAAAGATTTCAGTTTCAAAATATGGGGTGCTGTGCTTTCTGTTTGTTTCCTTTTGCTTTCATTTTCCTTTGTTGCTGGTTGCTATAGTCCTTACAGCCTCACAGCAGTAAGCATCAAGATGCTGCAGAGACTTAGGAAGAGAAAAAAATGTGCTGCAGCAGAAGCAGTGTGCTGCTGTAACTTCTGCTCCTATCTTGAAGGCATGCAGAGGGCCTAATCCTGCTCTGTGTTGTAAAGCCATTTGTGGGTGTCCTGGGTTCAGCAGCAGCAGTCAGTTTTTCTCCTTCTTAGTAGCTGGTGCAGTGCTGTGGTTTTGACTTTCGGCCTGGGAATAATACTGATAAAGCCGATGTTTTCAGTTGCTGGTCAGAATGTTTACCCTGACCAAGGACCTTGTGAGTCTCATGCTCTGCCAGGGAGGAGGGGAAGCTGGGAGGAAGCATGGACAGGACACCTGACCCAAACTAGCCAAAGAGGTATTCCATACCACAGCACACGTCATGCCTGGGGATGTAACTGGGAGTGCCCCAGAAGGGCATGTCTCTCTTCTCTGTCGGGCTCATTTCCGGCGGGTGGTATTGTATTCTCTTCCCTTGTTATTTCTCTTATCATTATTATTATTGGTGGCAGCAGTAGTGATTTGTGTTATACCTTAGTTACTGGACTGTTTTTATCTCAATCCGTGGGAGTTACATTCTTTCGATTCTCCTCTCCATCCCTCAGGGGCGGAGGGGTGGGGGGGAGGAGTAGAAACTGCGTGGCTGACTTGCAGACTGGCTTAAACCATGACAGTGGGGATAAAATGGCTGTAAGTCCCAAGGTGCTATAACTGTAGAGATAAAAATACAAAGCCAATAAGACTTTGATAACACAGCAAAGGAAAATCTAACAGATAAAGATTAAATGGGTGAGCACCAATTAGTGATTAAGAACTAGCTACTGATTCTTCTAGATGTGAGCCAGTTTTCTAAACCCAGTGTCACATATGGCTCTATCTTTCCCTTAGAGATTTTACAGCTAAAGATGATAAAGCAGTACTTCAATGAAATGGAAACACCTTACATAAGAAAGAAACATTTTCAGGGATTTTGCATAATGTCCAGACCAAAACTCCCTGCAGGCTGAAAGTAAACCTACAGGTTCTGTTTCTTAAAAAAATTACAATTGACATTTTAATAGAAATTCTCAGATTTGTATCTCCAACTATAAGAGCTGAAATCTCATGACAAAACATTGGGATTAACTAACATAGCTACAAGCTAGAGCGAGCAACCTCATCCACATGAGTGGAGCAGAACCAGTGTAAAGCCTGCTGCAACAGACTGCTAGGCAAGTTATTTATTGTATGAAAACAGTCAATTCATTACACTTGTAATGAGATTTCTACTGTCACTTCAGATTAAATGTTTACCTTTACAATCGCCTCCCATACTGTTTGGAAAAAGAAGAAAAATAAATGGAGAAGAATCAAAAGCCAAGCAACTTGACATGACTATGTAAAATCTCATCACTACTTGTTCTGAAGAAGGTATTTATAATACTCTATTGCTACAGGAATGACAACTGTTAGTGGCAGCATGTTAGCCAGCAAGACAGTGACAGTTCAACCTGTTCTAAGAACTCACTGGAAAGTGGCAGTGCTCTTAGGTGGGCACAATACTCAGTAGTCATGACTTTGCTCAACATGTTAAACAGTATCTTCTCTATGAGTCAAAGATAAATGGGAGTCATTCAGCTAATAAGGATTTGAAATGATAGCTACAGTTATGCATGCCAAATAAAAAAGAAGTATCTAAAAGCCAGCATCTTCCGTTCTGTCTACTAAAGTGTTCATGTCCAGTGCTGCAGTTACACTTGGGCATCTCTTCAGCAATTTCTGACACAACTTTCTGTGTCACATATACAAGCTCGTTGCTATTTTGTGCATAAGTGGAGTTTTTCATAATATTCATTTTAAGTAAGTTGCATTGCCTTTTCAAATTAATGTATCCTTTTACCATACAGCAGGTACAAGATACTCAAAACTCAAGTCACACTTAGCAAGTATCCCCTGAGGCTCTGAAGAGGAATAGCGCAATTTCTTTAGTCTCTCAAATATATCCACACATTTCTTTTTACAAAGATAAGGAAATTCTGAAAAGGAGATATACCTCCCTTGACCAGGGTCTGCTTCCCAGAACTGGAAACTGTCCCTTCATATGCCCAGAATTACAGAATATGGCCAGAGTGGTTCACTGTAGAGCCAAGCATTTGCCTACTGTCATTTTGGCATTAAAAAACCCCAAATCAGTGGATCGGTTCTTTTCAGACATTAAGTATTTACAGATTTAGGGCACAAATGTATTTAGTATTTTCCAGCACAAATTCTGTTTCTGCTGTTCTGATACAGCTCAGCATCGAGCTGTGCTGGACCACTGGGGAAAGCCACATGTGCTTGCAGTCTGCCCACGGACTATAAGGGTTCATGGTATAATATAGATAGCTTTAAGGAAACTCTACCTTACAGAAA
Source organism: Psittacula echo (assembly GCF_963264785.1). NCBI lineage: Eukaryota > Metazoa > Chordata > Aves > Psittaciformes > Psittacidae > Psittacula > Psittacula echo. The sequence continues at coordinate 81,369,089 of NC_137738.1, read as the reverse complement.
GAAATTACACAGATGTATCTTGAAAATTCCTCCAGAAGGAAGCCTCGTTCCCCAAAATATATATGTGGTTTCTTGTACCATAGGAAACAACCTCAAGCCTCCAGACTTCATAATTTGTATTTAAATCAGTAAAAAAAAAAAAAAAAAAATACTGCATAAATTGGATTTTTAGGCTTGATTTATGGTAAGAAAACTGTTCTAGCCAGACCAAGCTGTATTTTTCTTAGCAATGTAGCAATTCGTGCTATTATTTATGCTCACATTCAAATATATTTTAAGTTTTACCAATATCGCAACCTGGAATATCCTCTCTGAAATGCTAATTGTAACTATAACCCATCCCATGATCACTCTCAGCCTCTTTTGCTTGGAACTCATAACAGTGATGAACATGGATCAGGTAATTTCTATCTCTCACTGCAATTACACAGGGATTTTGGTTCTCTTTGAGCCAGTAATGTCTAAATTGGATTAAGATAACAGTCGCTTACGAGGCCTCCTCTAGAGAAGTTGCTTTCATCACTGCTGTATTAACACTATTTTACTCTAGAACTTAATTTTTTACATGATTCTCATGAGTTTCCCTGAAGTTCATACTTAACTTGAGATTATGCATAAGGACTAAATACTCTACGAACAGGAGAAAAAATACCTTGAATTTTGTTTTTGCTGACATACTCATGGTGAATTGTAATAACTGGCATGCTGGTACTGTTCGTTATGTTCGTTGAATTTCGAGATGAAATTCAAATCATATGATAAGAAAAGTAATGGATCTCAAAATCAGAGGACTTAAGTCTATCTACTTATGTGCGTTTAAACATCATCAGCTGGTAACAAGCCCTTCACACCCCTCTGTCTGAGCAATTGCTACTCTTGGCAGTAATAATCTGAGTGTGTGGCTGAGAATGGAGCTGGCAGATGCAGTACTGATGCAAATTACATCTACTTAGCAGCACATGCATTCATTCATCCAGGGAGTCATTTTTTATCATTCCAGGAATAAGCCAAAAGTCATAAAATATTTTACTTGTCAATACCTAGAAATAAAATCTGCAGTGTATTCCACATTTATTATCATAAAACATAGCGTTCAACAGATAACTGAGGCGTCAGGATGCCCAATGTCATAAAGTTCTGAAAAAATGGAATACATTCCATGTGCCTAATTTATCTGGTTTGTGGGGTGGCTTTTTTTTTTCAGTGTTATGCTTGGAGACCTCATAATGCCTGTGTGACTGCTTATATGCACCACCAAGACCAAATAATGCCAATCATAAAATCCTGATTAGTCTTCCCTTTATTCTGGCATATTATTGCCTTTATTATTTTAGCTACTGAATGACAGAGGTGACAGAAAGGGAAGCAGAGCAATGCACAACATTACTAAAGACAATATACAGTCCAGTGAAATTAGCAGTCATTATTTCTGTGTTAACCATAACACTGCTCTTCTACAGACTGTAACGTAAGACACTGCAATCCAATCACTACTTGTCCACTGGGTTAGATACATGTGAGGCTGCCTTACTTACAAACACTTACCTTAGGTTCATTGACCATTCAGTGATTTCAAACACTTTTTTTTTTCCTTTTATCTCTAGTGCATTTTTACACACATTTAAGCAGAACATTCACCTTGTTGTATTTTTTTTAGAATTATGCCCTGAATAAATACTCCATCTCTTTTTTTTTTTTTAAGTCCCACAGAGGTAATGTATATGAGCTATGCTTTCCTAGGAGAAATAGACTTCTCTCAGAACAAATTAACTTTAAGCTAGTTTCTATTTTAGGCAACTTATTTAAGTAAGACTGGTAATACAGTAACTGTGGAGGTCTACAATCATATGTGAAGCAAGTATTGCATAGCAATATTTAAGCAATTGATGTAACTTGAAAAAAACAAACTAGCCTTGCAGTCAGTCTATTAATTGGGTCTATTAATTGAGTCATTAATAAGTATACAGACAATCTAAATATAACAGCTAAAGCACAAGTATTTTGACACTAATTGCAACCAGAATCCAGACACAGTACCTTAGCTTTATCCCTCATGGATCCTTTCCCAAGGATGGACATTTTTGCACCTGTTTCTTCTTGTAACCTCTTCAAGGAGTTCCCTCTTGGTCCAAGCAATTTCCCAACAAAATTGAACTAGAAAGCAAATAATAAAACTATTTCAGACCAAGAGGTATGCTTTCAAAAACTTCATAAAATTTTGTAAACAGTCTGCTTAAAGCTTATATAGTTCCGAGCCTAATTCATCAGGGTACAAGTCTGGAGAACCAATGTGTCCTCTCATCTTGTGCAAAAGGCAGTAAAAGCATTCATGGTCTATTTGAGCCTCAGGAAGCTTCTCTCTAGGACAAAAAGGGCCAGTGGCTGTTCGGGTTTAGCAAACTGCTAAACCAGATCTTTGCTTATCAAACAATATCGGTAAACCCCAGAGAATATACACATTGCTTCCTGGGTTAGCCAGCCTTATTGGCAAAGTAATATATTCTGCAAAGTTAGAGCTTTAGACGGATTTTTAGGAATTGATGTTTTACACATTGATTTTAAAATAAGTGTATCATCTTCAAATAACTGTTTTGCCAGCAACAGAACACCACAAGCAATAGATCACTGTAGATATTCAAGGCTATTTTCTGAGTTGATTTTAAAAAACACTGAGCATTGTCTGCCATGCTGCTAATATTCTTGAACACAGAGCAGTTCATGCAAAACATACAACAATGGGGTTTTTTTCCATATGAAGAGGACAAATGTCTACATGAAAATCTGAAGACAGAACAATAAATAAATAAATAAATAATGTTATGTCAACACAAACTAGCAAAAAGGGAGGAGTCTATTAAGTTACAGTCATTTGTTCATTCTGAAATCAATAGTATCTTCAATTTATTATTTTTCATGCTTTCCAAACTCTTTTAAAAACACTACGCTGTCTTCGGAAGTTGACTGGGGACTACGAGCACTTGTTTAGGATGTTTCTAAATTCCTAAATTATGTTCAGATCTGAACAGACAGCACCCTGGCCTGGCTTTCAACAAAGAATAAGCTTAGCTAAGGAAAAAGATGTGTAATTGTATCAACATCGTTGGGTTTTTTTTATTTCAAAGACAGAGAACATGACACTAAGAAACAGCAATCAAGATTACACTGTCAAAAAAATACCTGAATGTCTAAAAACGTGTCATAACACACCTTGCTTTGAAGTACATATTCTGAAAACAGAAAAAATAGGCAAATACTCTTGCAACCATTTTAGCCGGCAAGAATGTACCAATACAAATGCATCAGCCATGTTTATAACACCCTAACTCAGAATCAAGCCAGATACCACAGAACTCAAGCTGATTTTCAGCCCACTGTCTTAATTACAAATCTCTTGTAACTTCCTTCAAATACTGGTTAAACCATTGAAGAAAATAATACATAATCACAGGAAAACAAATATGTAAGGTGAAATCTACTGTCCCGTAAACCAACAAAACTGACTTCAGCAAGGCAACATGTCTAGGGGGAAGTACTAAGTAGTAACGTTGTAGAAAAACCCTACCAACTTTGAAGCTCCAATAAAAGCTTTTTCATGCTTGGGTGCTTGGGTGTTTTCGAACTCTACCTGTTGATTTAATACAAGTTATCAACTGTTTGATAAATCCTCCCCCATTTTGGGAATAGGATTTAGAGATGATGCCCTATCAAGTCCTATGCCTTGAAACTGTAGTTATGCTTCTTCCAGAGACAATGTGGCTTAGAAGTTATTGGCTTCAAACTGTTTATTTGATTTCGTTGGACAATAAACCAAACAGTGAGGAAGAAATAGCAAGGACTGAATTTCGACTTAATACTAGACCTTGGGCTAAGTCTAGTGATAGAAATAAGATTTCAAAAATTACACATTTCCTGTGTGTGAAGATTTATTAGAGAAGGCTGAGAAAACAGCAGAGCTTTTGTTCCCCTTACGTGCAGAATGGCTGTTCAGAAGTTACAACACCAAATATTTTGTGCCACTTACACATCACCAATCAGAGAAGAACCATCTACAGCTGTATCCTTTCAGCAGCATCTCTTACTATTAAGAAAAGCTGCCCTTGAAAGCTGAAAGAGCTATACTGCTATGTAAGTTTGGAGAAGACTATGAGAAGGCCAGCCAAAGCTTGACTCCATTTGTTCTCCAAATGGAATAAAACTATTAAAATACACTCTATGAAGATTTATGTTGACCATTTACATTTCAGCACTTCATAAACTGTCTAATAATTACCTTGACATATTGCTGCAAAGGAGCAGTATGGCCAGCATAATCTATGCACTAAGTGGATTTTAATCACTTCACAGGAAATAAGTGGCTAGGGATTTTAACTCTATTGATTATGTAACAGACAGACACAATTCATCCACCTTCCAAAAAAAAAAAAAGTATCAGGAAGCAAGCAGTTATTTACAACTGAATAACTGAATTGCTTTCAATTTGTTTTTGTCTAAAGTTGCAGAAAAGCCAGTGCACTATATCAGACATTCAACTATTGTGCTCGGTCTTCGTAACATCAGTGTAGGGCCATGGGTTATCCTCTGCACCAGTCTATAATCACGAAGTCTGAAAGTACTGGTACAGTAACTCAGACTCAGTAATTTAAGAAAAAAAAATCCTTTCTGTTCACACATAGGCAAAAACAGCACACGAGAAAGTTTCACTGAACAGCAGAAATCGTAACAAATTTGAAACACAACTTTATTGCCCTTACTTATTTTATAAAGGTATGCTAGACAAGAACTTAAGCTAAACCAATTTTAATACTGGAAATCTACGACTCCAGTTACAGCCACATGGATAGCTTCCAGACATATTAGGAGAGCACAGATAAGAAATTATGACATATAGAAGAGAGAGCATTAACAGAAAGCTTTCATTTCTGAGAAGAAAACAGACTCACTACTTCAAAAATGTGGCCATCGTTGTCATACTAGGTGTTTTTATGGGTGGCTTAACTTTTCAGTCCTGTTTATGAACACAAAGCTAAGCTTTGTGCATCTTGTAGAAACCCTTCCTGGTTTATGGCAAAGATTTTGCACATTATTTTCTTAGATTTTTTTTATCATTTTGTCTTGAGGAGACAGATGCATGTATTCAGGGGAAAATGATCAGCTGATAGCAGGAGATGCTTTACTTAAATGCACATGATGCTTTGTCACCAGCTATGCAGTAAACTTTCTCCTGTGCAGAAAAAAACATTACAGAGAATATAGCTCTTTCAAGAGTCCACAGCCAGTCTCCCCAACATCTTCCCCAACTAATATACATGCAGTTTTTCACCAGGTTCATCTGCATCTTGATTACTTCCACACTCCACCCTGCACAAGCAATCAGACTGTAAAATGCTCAGAGCCAAAACTTTGGATTCTCAGTCTCCATAAAAGTTTTTGTTCATAAAACTTTTTTTAATACTCATATGGAAATAGCCAAAATGTTATTATGCATTTGAAACACAGAAATTATTTTTTCCCAAAATTGTGCTGCTCCCATCTGTCTGCAAAGCTTTATACTTACACATGGAGAGTACTTACCAACTATGAGACATTCTGCTTGAGTCTACATGCTACGACTGAATATTTAAAACCAAAGATTAGATACCCAACAAGCATATAGAAAATGGAGAATTCTTACGAACTAATTACAAGAAATTTCTTACCAAAAAATTACCTATGTTAGTAAAAAGCTTAGGGTTGTGCTTCATGCATAAATAAATACATAATCACAGATTTGCTCATCTCCAAACCCCCTTGCAGTAAAACATGCTGCACATCAATATACCTCACTTGCTTCTGGCTAAGACACTGAGAACAGAACCCCTAAAACCAGGTGTTGTCAAGCTGGATCACAGCACAGGCAGTCTATCTCCTAGTGTCGGTATTTATTATGTCAATAAACCATGGTTTCCATGAAATGCCAGAGATTAATTATAACCTGGGCTATAAAGAAAATGTGTATAATAACTAGCTCTTAAAATATGTTCTGCAAGCTACATATAATATTGCAATAGTCTTAAGTGTACTGCACTTAAGTACTGCAGCACTTCAAGAAGATTGCCATATATTTAACCTCATTGTCATGTTTCAACTTACCTCCTTTAATATGGACATATCAAGTGCTGTTCTCAGAAGCCATAACAACAGCAGAATTACCACAGAATTTAAATTAAGCATACACATATACTTGTAAGTTGGTATTTATAAAACATCTGATTTATGTAATGTTGCAAACTCAGGGGAAAGTTTCTTCACTATATAGCACATTAAAGCAAATTTTCTGGGAGATGAGCACACTGGGAGTTTGAATTTTGAAGCGGGCATCAAAGGCAAACAGACATGGCTCCACTACTGTGTCTGTGTTTTATAAAGCGTAGGGAAAAGAAAGATAGTGACCTTGTGCTGTAGAGGATCCGTAGCTAATAGTAGCATATTTAAATGTCCTTGGCTCCCAGCACTGGAGCCCTCTCACTGGGGAGGAGCCCACCCCGACATCCTCAAACGGGGCTAATGGAGCTAGCTAATGGAGCTAGGCTGATAGAAGCTGCTGACTTTCATCACTGCCTCATTTTTTTAATGCTGAGAACTGTAATCAACCATTGATCTTTACCTCAGTTGTATATAGAGGACTCACTTTATTCTCAGTATGTGATAAACTGGCTTTTGAATACATCAGACAGCTATAAAGTGGGTCTTGACAGACTCACCATACCAACAGGCTAGCATTCCTACTCTGCTTATGCATGCCAAGGAATACTGTGAACTTCCTGAGAGCTGGGACATGAGCTGCAAGGTCCAGCAGGGTGACAACAAGGTGGCTGCAGGGGGGCTCCCTGAAGCCAGCAGCAGCCTCTAGCTGAGAGCTGTCACAAGCACTCAGGACACCATCCCGTCAGCCCAGCACTTGGCACCATCAGCAGCACATCAGAAGTTACTCCATCATATATCAGCATTGGGTACTCCCCATAAAACCTATCCTATTTAAAACCACACCCATCTTTCACCTCACCACACTTCTGCACATGGGGGCAAGAATGGTAGTGAGCGGCTAAACAAAGAATCATATCATTTGCTCTTTTGCAACATAAAGCTCTAACCTGCAGTTGTTTCAAGACTAAAAACTCCATTTAATGTTTGTAAGGATTTTGACTACCTCAAGGCAGCATACCATAGGTACAACAGATCTAACATAGACTGCATCATTAACATTCAAGCCTCAAACTAAACAAAATGATTGATAGAAAATGTGTGTTTACATTTAGAAGAATACTTGTTTCCCTGTTTGATGTAGCCCAAATACATCCCTATTAGAACTGCAACATTTCTTATTTAATAAACACTATTTTAATAGATTTTTACAAGCAGAAACAAAGAATATGCTTGCCATTCAGAATAACTGTGTGTGTCAGTGACTGTTTCACAGATCAGCGTTCAGAACAGTAACAAAACAAAGATAAATAAGGCATGGGGCAGACAAATGTTTCCAGCTGTAAAATAAAGCAGCACAAAACCCTGAACTGTGAGAACAAATTACTTTCTTTCAGAAACAGCAAAACAGAAATAGCATGGGCTTGGCAACACGAAATTGGTGTGTTATTTCTTTGTGCATGCTGCTCACCATTGCTGTCAGCTCCTTTGTGAGGAGACAAAGTGTCTTTCCATTTTTGGAGCTACTTATCTTCACAAAAACCTTCCTTATTCATGGGAAAGAAAATAACATCTTTCTAAGTTCAGCTCTGTGCTAAAGAAAAGGGGAGGAGGCAAAGATATTCACTCCTGAATAAAACCATACTGAGACCTGCTTGCAGATTAGTTTTCTTCCGGTCCTATTCTAGGACTTCTGATAGTTCATTTATTTTAGAAGAGTGTTTAAGAGTATCTCACCTTATGATATGTACAAGGGAATTCCCTTCATGTTAAGGTACTATTGGGTGACTATAAAGGCAAATTTTATTTTTCTCAACACTGTAAGCATGACAATGCCTGCAACAATATGCTTTAACTTTTAGTCAGCCCTGAATTGGTAGGACAGTTGAGCTAGATGAGTATTTTAGGTCCCTTCAAATGGGAACTATCAGATTCTATTCTATTCTGTTCTGTTCTATTCTATTCTATTCTATTCTATTCCTATTTCTATCCTCAGCAGCTTCTACAGAGTTCAAGTTCGCCTCCCTCTATATGTAGCTCCTTACCCCAATATCTCTTCAATACCTAGTATTTTTTGGCTTTCCCAAAATTAACTTAGTGTTATAGATGAGGATGCAATATTATTTTTTATTACCAGGATGTGATGTTAGCTGTCTCTGGAGAAGGGATTCCAAGAAACCTGTTTGGTGGAACTGAATTTTGCAGGGCTCTACTTTAGCAAGGCATGTCAGGAGACAGAAAACAGCAGAAGCAGAAAATGAATGTACTCTTTCAGAGCGGCTCTGGAGAGCTACTGTAAAGGACATGTGATAATGCTTTCTTAAAGTAAAGTATTGCACTACTGAATTTTCACTGCAGCAGTCCCAAAACCAAAGGAGAAGGCTGTCCTTTCTTACAGAGCTCACTCGGTCTCATCTCCTCATTATGCTTTGAACAATAACTCAATGCCAGGCCACAGGGAATAAAATTAAATGCTCAAATGGAAAATACAGCTTCTTGAAAACTCTGGGCCAAATTAATTCCTAGTTTAAATCAACAGAATTGCCCCAAGAATAAATTAGATCAGAGTATCAAAGTTTAAATCATTAAAGCTACTGTGATGAGATTTACCTGAGAAATAAACATTTTTTTATGACACATTTTTAATCTTGAAAAGTGCTGGGAGTTCATATTTACAGTGTGCTCAAAGAAAATGCTGCAACATTTGCCTGGCTATTTACTAGCTCATAGCAAGCACCTAAATTTACAGTGAAAAAATATTTTTGGCATCACTCCATGAAACAGATGGTCAGTGACTCCACACAAACAACTTCCAGATATAAGTCCACACTGAGATAGCAAAAATATCCCCTCACTTTTCACTTTTAGTATTTTCTGTCAGAATTTGGTAACAAGTTGTGGCATGTAAATAAAGCAAATGAAATAAGTCTTAAAATTAAAATAATCTTTCTGATTAAAAAGACCCAAGAGTTTGGTGTCTGGGGTATATTTACTGAGTTAAACACTCCTAACTTAGGAAAATCTTTCGTACATGCATTAGCAGTGTGATAATCTGCTATTTTGCCAGACACCCAAACATGTTATTTTGTGCAATTTTGTTTTTAACTCTGACATGAAGCAATTGAGGAAAAGCCAAGGAAGCAACTGAAGTTGTGGGTATATATTAAATCTGTAATTAACAAGTTTAAGGTGTTTATTATTTTAATTGCAGAGATATCCAAGGAGATTCATCATACCAAGCACTGCACAGACATGCAGGGAGACATAAACTTGAATGTTAAAAAAATCAAATAGGCCTTGTTGAATGTATGTGGTTACTATTGCTTATTTTGATGGTTTGGGAGTGATCGCAGAAACGACTGCCATTAAAATCACTGGGCTTGGTTACGAAAGAGGGTATTACTCAAGGTAAGGGCAGCATGATGAGGTTCTGCTGACAGGAGAAGAACATGGGAGACTGAGTTTTCAACTCAGAATTGAGAAAGAGGATCCTAACATCACTATTTAATCTTTGGCTTTTGCCTTTCTTATAATTCTTCAGCAACTTTGAATAACACACTTTTTCTTAAGCTTATCCCTATTTGGTCAGCCCAGCTGGGGACAGATCAGAATGGCTCTCGGGCTTTTTTGCCCATGTTGGGGAGGTTAGAGCTGTTAGTAAACTAGCCGCCAGCCAGAGGTCATGACTGATCCCAACCCATGTCTCTAAAGAGTCGGAAAGTTTTTTGAGGGCTGACCGCTCCTTAACGGAAAATTGTCCAAGAAGAGCAGTATTTTTTAAAACTGCAGAGTATACTGAGTTAACCATGATTATGAGCCATTAGTGAAGCCATATTCTATTGAATCAAGGGCAAGAGGCATCATTAGGACAAAAAGCCATCTGTCTTTAAACATTCATGTTAGCCAAGCCCGAAGCAGTCAGCTTTTACTATTCAGAAATAAAATACAAGGTAAGTAATAAGGGGTTCTTGGAATTGTGTATCTACGACTGCTTCATTTGAAGGACATTATCTAAAATGGTATTTCTACAATTCAGACAGCAGAAGTGCACCACTAAACTTTTTGCAAACTGCACAATTAAATAAGTTTATATTAAGCATATGCAAAGGTATGGAAATAGGTACTAGGACTACAACACTTAAAAGCACAATCAACATTTGGCTAATTGGGTTTATTACTCCCACAGATACACCACTTATTGGTCACAGTAACAAACACCATCTGCTCTTTGCTAACTGGCAGCATCCTACCAACTTTTCTCCAACTTGAAGAGTTTGGATTGTAAAAAGAAGATCTGAAAGGGTTGTAATACAGTGGTATTTCCAAGCACACCATCTTACTCCTGCTGAGCTGAATATGATTTCCTATTAGGTGAAAAATTTCTCTTTGCCAGATGTTATATTTGCAAAGTTAAGTACTAGGTCAACAAGAACCAGGATAAGTTAAGGCTGAACACCCAACCGTAAAACTAATGTATCTTTCCCACATACATTAGTGATTCTGGACTAATGAAAATGTAGCATAAACCTCAAATTTCTTTTCAGTCAAGGAAATTATAACAACAGTTAATTTGGATCCAGTACATTAATGAACTGATTTAACAGACATGCATATAGTATCTAATTTTGTAGACAGCATTGTATTAAATCACAAATGGTTTATGTTAATCTAATTAAAAACTCTGTTAGTCAACTTGATTTTGCCTTTCGTTATTAAAGTAATTATACTTACAGCAGCATTTATGCATCTATTTACATATTCCAAGCACTACGCAAACATTAATTTTATCTTCAAGTCACGTTCATAATCAAAGCAAGGCATTACTTTAAATTGATTGACATATGCAAACTCACATAACTCTGTGGAAATTAAACCAGCCTGTGAAAGCACTCAAAAAACATTTTACAAAATTCTGGTTCTTCCCCTCCCCTCCTACATTTTCTGCACTGGGTTCATTTTTTTTTGTTGCTTTTTATCACTAAGGACAAATACAACAAAATACAGTGTTTCTTCCTTACAGCTCATTACCTTTTACTTTTTCTATGCTTGGAGAGGAGAATAAGTAACTTTCAAGATTTCTTAATGAGGAGTTAGCTGCTCTGAGGTGATAATGCAATAAAATATTTTAAGAGGAGCAAAGCATTCCAAAGTAACACTGTCAAGGTGAAACAGTTAAGTAAAACTGTGTCAACTCAAAAACTGGTGCTGAATTCTGTTCCCAAGTTGTTCAGGTAGCACATCTGTCTGATTCCTACTTAAATTTCAGCTACATTTCAAGATAAAATTGTGCCAATTTAAGACAACAGATGTGGTCCTCTACTTGTCTGTTCAATCAAATCTGGCAGGATAGAACACAAACTGACAACAAAGAATATATACTGTTAGATTTATTGCCATTGTTCGTGAGCTTATTCTCAAAAGCCACATATTAAAGCACTATGTTCCAAGAGCAGTGGGTTTTTTAGGTGAGGCACAGCGTGCGTGGAACTGGCCCTACCCTTTACACCTGAGGTTTATCTGCCACAGCCTATCGAGTTTGGACGGTGACAGCAAAGTCCTCAGGTCGTAGGTTTGATTAGAGTGTCCTTCTCTTAGATGGAAGACCTTACAAGGCTAGACCAGTTCCATCTGCCTGGGTTTAAAGTTAAAGAGTTTTCCTTCTCATAGGATGGCTGTCCAAAGGCAAGTGTGAAATGGCTTGGCTTCGCGAACGAAGATTTGGGAAGGGCTTTACTCACGCTTTCTGAACAAGACTGTCATCTCCTGGGTCAATCTCAAGCGACCAGCGTCACAACAGCACAACATCAAACGTCTAGGCGGGATTCTGACAACCGGATTTGCCTACCCCACATTGCCCTTAGTCATCGTGCTTGTAGTAAGCGTGGGTAAAGCCATCAATCAATCAATGTTCCAAGAGCAGACTCCACCCTAATCAGACTAGTTTTCTTAGATGTTTTGCTCAAGGTGATGAATTTATGGAAGGAATATAACCAGTATTAACTCAGTATTTGGCACAGATAGCTTTCCAGTGGTTTTCACAGCAAGCATACGGGACACAGAAAGACCCTCTCCATTGTCCAAACTGAAAGTGCCCCAGCTTACTCTACAGCATGCAAACCAGAGGCTCTGCAAGGCCTCCTCTTCCACAGTACACAGAGATAATTGCAATAGTAGTAACAAAAGAATTTACATTTCATTTTACACTGATGATTGTAAAATCAAGCTTAACATATATATACTCACTCTGTAATCCGATACAAACGCAACAGATTTGCTAAATGTGAAGAATCAATCCCTGTGCTAGATGCGCATACAAGGAATGTGATTTCCCCCCACACACTCAGTATTAGTATTTGTGTTTATAATTTGACAAGTTGATAGCCTGTAGTACTCACTAATTGCAAGCTGGAATACCTACTCAGTTTCATTTAAAAAAATGAAATAGAAAATATAGAGTTTTATAACATCTGAGTGCCAAAAGCTTCTTAAAACCTGAGACTGATTTGCAATGCTTTGTTGATGGCATTCCTTCACAAGTGACATAACTGTGTTTCAGACTCAGTTAACGTAAGACAGAAAAAAATACTTTCAGGACAACATCCTGAAAGAAGAACAAGACATGCTGTATGTGACAAATGAGGGGGCAAGAATGAGTAGGAAGGCCTGAGTGGCTTTAAATAACATAAACTGTAATATCCAACAGTCTTGCCAGTGCCATACAATTCTGGAGTGAAAAAACCTGACTACAATGCTCCTACCTCATGAAACATTAAATGACCTGCTAATCTTTTTCACTTGCACCTTTTTTTTTTTTATCCCCTGACTCGCACTTGAAAGAATATTAATGAAGTAATATTAAATTCTCCTCTAACATAAGATTAAGAAATTCCTCAGGTATATTTAACAACTGTCTAGTTTTAACTTAATGTTTATTACATTGCAATTACCCTGTTTCAGCACACTTACAATCTTCAAGAAGGATGAAACCTGAACTAAAGACAACCATCAATGCAAAAAAAGAGCAGTGAATATTTTCCATTCACCTTGTCAAGCCAGTATGCCCCCAGCTCTAGCTGTTCAAAAGAGCCAGGAGTGATCTCCTAGAAGCATTAAAGTGACACAGTTAGCCATACCCAAGTAATTAATTAACTTGGTATCTAGAAGATGTGTCAGCCTTTGAAACTCATTTTCACACTGGCATCTGACCCAGCTGGGTGGCTGTTGCCCATGCTGAATTTCAAGCACATCAGTCCCATTCAACTCTCTAGTCTGCCTTGAGCCTCAGTCACTCAGTGTGGGCTGCTGTAAATCCCCAGTTTAGCTGCCTCATTCATTAACTTCATGAGCTTTTGTATCTCACACGTTTATGGAATTCATATATTCCAGGTCTGGAGCTAGGTGTTCAAAGTCTAGATTCTGCAATGGACAGAAGAGCAACTGCTAGTCCTCTTGGGAACTTGCAGCATACAGTGCTCTTTTACGTTGCCCCCTACATTCAAAGTCTTTCATGGAGTTACAAATGATGAAAAGTTTTGATTTTCACACCTTCAAGCACTTATACCCTGAGTTATTCGTTATATTTGTCTGCCTGCAAATGCTGAACTAAACTAAAAAAATCCACAACAAATACATGACAAAAACAAATGTGAAACAAAAAGCAAAATTAACTTTCAGTGGACACTGGGGGAAAATGTAAGTGTAACTTTACATGGAACACCATATTCTGTGGAAATCTTTAAAGTCCTTTGAAGCTTTTCATGTAGTAAAGACCATTTATGTCTTAAAGCAAAGTAGAGGAAACAAAATGATAGATTTTTAAAGGTAAAACCTAAGGATTTGTTCCATGTTTAAGTTTCTGGGAATGTTTTCCCACTGTAAATTTATTTACAAAACGATCATAATCCCCTTAAAACTGAATACACCTGTAACAATATTGCACCAAAATAAGAATGTACCAGTGCACTTCAACCTGCAACGAGATCAGTTTAATCAGTTCAATCACATTTAAGCACCATCCCCAAAAATCACAATTAAAGTGGTATCATCAATTCATAAGAGAAAATGCCTTATGAAAAGATATTTTATTTAAAAGCCAGTGCATAACTTTGAATTTCATTTAAAGCACCTAAATTTCATAGATATTTGCCTCAGATGATAACTTTCATCTTTGCCATGCCTTTTCTTATGGCAAGTACCCTCCTGTCATTTGCTTGTAAGTACAACAGCAAATGGATATTTCTGAATGCATTTTAAAAGTGTAATTTCCAGATTAATATTTGTCAAATGCTTGTAGATGTCGATCATGGACATTACATGTTGCTTGGCTGCTCTTCAGCTTCTCCATCCCACACTTAGAATAACGGAAAGCAGCTGTCTTGTTAATGTTTTGCAAATGCAAAACAAGTGAACTCCAAGCATGCTATGATTCTATGCTAAAAACCAAGTATGCCCAAATCCTAGGGGGGCTTTTAGCTCGTGAATTCCAATGTCACAGCAGTCAAGCCCAGTGAGCCATTACTATTCTCTAAGAAACACCACAGAATCTTTATCAAGTGAAAGTTTCTGATTTAGAAACAGAAACAGTACTATGAGAACAAAAATGGAATGACAGGAAAAATGACTGTGAAAAATAAAAGTAATAAATTAGGAAAGGGAATGTTCCATTAAAATCCTATTTCCAAATCATGAAAATACGGGGGGAGGGAGAAGAAAAGAAAGAACTGAAATATGTTATTTTGGATGTCCATCTGTAGACAACAGTGAGAAAGAGGACAAGTTGTACAGGGAAACTGCTTGCTCCAGCCAACTTTACTCCTGTGTGTTCTCAAGATAGGCCAGTTGGAATGCCTGAAGTGACAACACACCATGTCCCAGACAGAGACCTGCACTGGTGGCTCTGAAGAAGTATGCATCCTGTGGATGTTGTAAGAAGTCTGCACAGACTCCAGAGACATACTAGAAGCAGCAATTTCCAGTCCTTATATAAAACAAAACCTGAGGAATGCTGGAGAACTTCTGGAGGCCAAACGTATGTCTTTTGGGAGCTGAAAGTTGGGACCTGCAGAGCAGCACTCTTTGCAAAATTCTCATTACACCATGTGCAGATTCAGAGAGAAGGGGATGTGCCAAAGCAGAGCTACAATCACAGGCTGAAATAATGGTGTTAGGAGGAACTGAGATTCATCTGGAACTGAGGATACCACTAGGATATGAGGAGTCTGTACAAAAGCAAAAGACCTCATTTTAGATATAAAGGATTCAGCTGTGGATATCCTTAAAAATCAAAGCAGTTACATATGGAGGGTATGGAATAATATTTGATTCACTTAAATATTAGAATGGAAAAAAAGATCTTTTAAAAGTCTGAAATTGCATTCAAATGAGAAAAACAAAAAATTACCATAATCCACCAGCCTAAAAAAAAACCCGAAAAAAACCAAACCAATGAAAAACCAAGACAACAAAACAAAACCCCAAACCCCAAAATAAACAAACGTAAAAATAAAAACCACAACAGGTTAAGGAAAAAAGGTTAACGAACAACTTAAAGAATAAAAAATTAAAATAAAGTATTTTCAAAGGTTTGGAAGCCAGAGAGAGAGTTAACAGCCATTCAGGCTATAAAAGCAGTATTCAAGAAAGATGAGGTCAGAACACAAAAATAAAATGCTTTTTCACAAAAAGTTCATAGTTCATAGTGGAGGGAACTGTGGCAGGTTGGGAGGAAGGTAGTGCAAGGACAGATTTCTACGTATTTCCAACTAAATTCAAAATCAAAAGGAGCGCGACCACCAGGTCGAAGGAGGTGATCCTGCCCCTCTACTCTGCTCTCGTGAGACCTCACTTGGAGTATTGTGTGCAGTTCTGGTGTCCTCAACATAAAAAGGACATGGAACTGTTGGAACAAGTCCAGAGGAGGGCCACGAGGATGATCAGGGGACTGGAGCACCTCCCGTATGAAGATAGGCTGAGAAAGTTGGGGCTGTTCAGCCTGGAGAAGAGAAGGCTGCGTGGAGACCTCATAGCAGCCTTCCAGTATCTGAAGGGGGGCTATAGAGATGCTGGGGAGGGACTATTCATCAGGGACTGTAGTGATAGGACAACAGGTAATGAGTTCAAACTTAAACAGGGGAAGTTTAGATTGGATATAAGGAAGAAATCCTTTTCTGAAAGGGTGGTGAGGCACTGGAATGGGTTGCCCAGGGAGGTTGTGAATGTCCCATCCTTGGTGGTGTTCAAGGCCAGGTTCGATGAGGCCTTGGGTGACACGGTTTAGTGTGGGGTGTCCCTGCCCATGGCAGGGGTTTGGAACTAGATGATCTTAAGGTCCTTTCCAACCCTAACTATTCTATGATTCTATGATTCTATGTTGAAGCTCACCATAAATAATGATGATCATTTAGAAACCAGATACTAAATACAAATGATCCCAGCCATGCTTCCTGAGGGTTAAATTGATCTCACCAGCTATTACTCTTCTAAACATTAGGCATCACATCTAAATTACCAGTTCAGGCTCTCTCTATACTCAGAGATATATTCTTTCAAAGCATGATTCATCCTACCAGTCTTAATACGAATGAATGGGGAAGCACCCATTTTGCTTGGCCTTGGGTAACATGGTTTAGTGTGGGGTGTCCCTGCCCATGGCAGGGGGGTTGGAACTAGATGATCTTAAGGTCCTTTCCAACCCTAACTATTCTATGATTCTATGATTCTAAATTGCCAAAACCCAGCATAAACAGTAAAATTAGTGAACAGTAAAACACATCAGAGAGTTGAAGAGTTGAGATGGCTATTTAAAAGGGAAATATTTTCCCAGCAATCTATCAGTGTTCTCCAAAAAACAAAGATGGAAAAGTAAGCAAGCAAGCTGATCTCATATACCTGATCTCCAGAAGTATTTATTTCACAGGTGCTTTATCAAAAGGTCTTTATAAAACTAGGCTGGCACGGGATTAGAAGGAAGGCCCTCTCATGGAGAAGTTTAAATGATAGGAAAAATTTGGGGTAAATGGTAAGGATTCACACCGGGAGGAAGTGATTAATTGAGTCCTGCTGGGATCCTAGTGGGAGACCAAAGCTGGAAAAAGCAGTGAACAGTGAGAAGGCATATTGTACTGATGACGCTAAGGTAAGTCAGTGCTGTGAAAGCAGGGCTGGCTCTGAAGAACTACATGTTATGACACGTGGTGACAAAATGACAGCTGAAATTCAATGTAAATAAATGTAAACCACATTGATTGAAACACATCCCACCTTTATAAATAAAACGATGTGCTGATTCTAACACCTCAGAAATTATGTCAGGAAAAATAACAGGTAGCTGAGTTCACAGCAGTAGCGAAAAAGCAAACTGTATGTGCTATGTTACAAATTATTAGGGAAGGAGTAAAAAAAACCCAGAGAATAGCATTGTGCTACTTTATAAGCCAGTGATACCACACCACCTTGAAGACTATTTACAGTTACAGATCTCAATTTCAGAAACGCCACAGTAGGACTGGGAAAAAAAAAATATGTTTCTGTACAGTGACAAAATAGGAACCACTGAATGAGTCCTGAGCTATGATTCCTCACTCTGGAACACACAATTGAGAATTACAACAGATTCTTAAAATCATGAGGAGCATGAAGAAGGTCAATGTACATGATCTCCAGAGCCTCCTCTACGAAATAAACTGGGGGACAGCAGAAGATCCTAGGCAAGCAGCAGTCTCAAAACTAACAAAATAAAACTTTCTGCCCAGGATTCCTCCAAATTTGAGTTTTACAAGTGACTGACAGAAGAACAGCTACATCAGAAGAAACCACCCTGAGCTCAGGACATTTGTGTCGGAAGCTGGGATAATATTTTGGAGACATATCTCTGGACAGTTTGACTGTACTCACATTCATTTTCAGTTGGTCACTGCTGGAAGAGCTAAATCACAGCAGAGTAATGTTTTTGTTATAAGGCACAGAAGTCGTGGCATAAAGTAAATGGATTATAATGTGATGTACAATATTTTGCAGGAGTTTACAATAGTCAAGGATAATCTGAGTGTTACAGTGAAGCGAACTCATTTTGTTCATATTGTATTGTACTGTAAAATTAATTATGATTTTATGCAACATTTTAAGTTGTGGTATAATATTCTCCTTTCATACTTCAGGCATATATACAGAATTCTTTTATTTCTACCCAAACATAGTTGTCTTAACCAGATATGGTAAAAAATACATATCTGCAGTACACTTTGATCCATATGTTAACTCTATAATGATACAATTTTTAACAGTCCTCTGGAGTTGTATCTACAAGATTTTGTTCAGATGCAAAGACAACAGTTTACAACAGTGATGGCAATTAAATAAATTATATTAATCATTTAAATAAATCAGCAGCCCTGCAAATACGTACCTACAGTGGCATGTTTCCTTCTGCTATTCAGAGGGAGCTGTCATGTGAATTTTTTATTTCATGCAGACAGAACAGAGAAACTAATTCCTTGCATTTCTTCAGACTGCAATGTAAAAACTAGGCTAAAGACCTAATCGTACTTTCCTAATTTTCAGGAATTACATTTTTATGAATAACAAATGGATGTAATGTAACTAATATGGATGTAACTCACAGAATTATTGCTCACCGCTCAGATTCTGACGCAATTCTCACACTCATATTGGTCTGCTTTAGATGGAAAAAAACAAGGAGAGTGCAAAATGTGTTTCTTCCTGATTTTTCTTATTTATTTACTAAAAATGCAGTGATTAATTGGTCTGATGCTTACATTTAATTATAAATTAAACTAAAAAAAAGGTTATTATTCATCTCCTGTAAATATGATTTTTAAAGATAACAGTTTCTTGCTTTGCCATACAAAGAATAGCTAAACCAAAATAAATGTATTTGTGATACAGCCTTTTTGAGTAGCAGCATTGATGAAAATTTCTTAGTTTTACTCTGTCATTGAAAAGCGTCAAATTTATTTACGATAGAAGAGAATTCATCATGGCAAAGCAAAGAAGTGAAAATGTGTTTGATATTGGATGCAGATATTAAAGTTTACCAGTAAAACACATGGGGTTAGTATTTATTTTATCTTTGTAAGGTTTTGAGGTAGATAGCAAATTTCTTAATAATTGTTTTTGAGAGTTAGCTACAATGTGATGAAGAACTGGTTATTATTAATATAAAAGCAATCAAATTTGTTTGTATAAAATTATAAGATATGGAGAAGAGGAGCAATGAGTCAGAAAGTGACTCAGAGATATTTACAGCACAGGATTTATGGGAAGACTTAAGAAAACATGACAAAAATATCCTTTCATTATCACAATTACTCTTAATTTGCAAATCTGAGTCTACTGTATACTGTGAAAAAAGTCATTAAATAAACATTCAATGTAGTAGTTTCTCCTCATTTTCATGTAAATGGTTTTAAAGTGCTCTGATGCAAACTGCTAAATGACAGCTTTCAGAGCTAATCAATGGTTTTTGTTTTATACTAAATGGATTTTTTAAATGCCATTGTCAGGAGACACGTACGTATACCAATAAGTCTGTATATCTTAAATGAGCTCCATCGAAAATCTTGTACTGTAACGTCTCATTTCTTTATAAGCACAGCACAGTCCCCACTGACCTGAAAACTAGAGGTAATCCATGTGCCAGTGTCTCTGAGCAAAATTTAGTACAGCATATCTGAAAACAAGTACTGTAAATCAAGCAGTAAGCAGAAACAATAATTTATTAGGAGCTATAAATATCTTCCTATACTATACAAAATGGTTCCTTATAACTGAGGTTCCCCTGTACTTCCGGAAAATGCAACATCGGAGAAAATGCATCTGTTAAAAACATACTGGGCATGTTTCCCCTCTGAAGCAGTTTCTTCTTAGCTCTGCCTTAGCTTATATTCTAACACGTTTAGTAAATTAATATGAATCCTATTTGGCTAAAGTGACTTTACACAGCTGATCAAATCAGTTTCCTTCTAGTTGCAACTACAATTTCAAGCCCATCATCCCATTAAAAATAAATTCCAGTGCATATTAAATTTATTAAAATAAAACACTATTTAGGACAAACTTCAGGAATAAAGACTGTTGTAGTCCTGCCAAACAATTGATTTCTGTTTAACTTCATTAATTCCATTTTGGCACAATCCACATTAGCTCACATAGATGCATAAAAGGAAGCTAAAAATTGCGAGAAACTATGGGGGGCTATATTACACTGGGAAGCAGTGCCCCAAAGGAAATTGTGGAAGAACCATAAACTGGAGAATTTTAACTTCAAGCTGACTAAAATATACATTATGCAGTATATACAACACAGAACTGCTTTCTGTGCTTCAAAGATTCATGTCGATGAGTTCCAGCCCATTTCATTTAAAATAATGACCACACTGTGCTTTGGATTATGTGTCTGCACAGATTTGCAAACCCCATGTTTACATTTCTCCACACTGGAGCAAGCGGGCAGATCACTGCTCTCAGTTCCACAGTCAAGCAGCTTTGCTTCTGCCTTCTCAAGTTATTAAACCACTGAGCAGAGGAGGATGCACAAGCTGCATGTGTGCACATACACAGTACCAGTTGACAAACTCAGCATGGTAGCTGCGCATTGGTACTTCTAACATCATTACTGCCCAGCCAAGGCTTTGTACCGGTCAACAAGCCCTCTTCCACACAGTCTTTGAGCAGCCCTTGGAAATTAACCAGGCCAGGACTGATTTCCAAAATGCATTTTTTATGATGTCATCTTTTTTACAGACAGAGGAGATTTAATGCTACGTATGTGGCTTGACCGCAACAGCTGGCCACAGAGCCTAACAGGCACTGGCACTGCTAAATTAGCTACTGTAGATGCAGTCACATGTACACTGGTTACAGCTGAAATCCAAGAGCAAAATATTGTTTCTGCTGTACTGAAGTTTTTTTCTTGATTAATGTTATAAGACTCTTAAAACCCTGTGAAATGTTTGCATTAGAACAGAATTTCCTATATACAAAGTCACTCACTGTTTAAGGTATTACACATAAATATTTATCATTTAAACCTCTTTCTCTGTAAGACTGAGACAAGATTATCGATTACTATTACACCCTTACGAGACAGAAGGCACGAACTCGGTCTGTATTCTGAAACACTTTTTAAAAACTGTAAGGCAGGAAGTAACACTTTCCAAATAAATGTAATTAAAGGTTTTTGAAGGAAGAAGATTTTTCCCCTTTTACCCAGGTGAGTCAACCACCACATTACTGTCAGCTGTAGCAGCAGAATTTTGTCAAAACACATTTTGTAACACCTTGGTAACAAAGAACGCTATCTCATTAAAAAACAGGCCTTGTATGAAATAAAAAATATCCAATTCAGTACAGAACATAAGCAGAGACAAAGATCAAGAATTATATGGATCAACTGAATGTCAATTCATGTATTTTTGGGAAAAAAAAAAATTAAATAATATTTTACATCCGAATGATGCATCATAGAAATGTATTTAACCAATTAGAAATATTTAAATAAAGCTATTAGGAATGTTTAGATGATAATTCAGAAAAACTGTGGATGTGATAAGTATATTTCCTATTCCTGGATGTGCTGGGTACAGACAATGTTAAGATGCTACTGAGAAAGCTTAGAAGCCACAGAATGTGAGATGAAGTTTCTTATCATGGACTACACCACCCAGGTGAAAAGTAAATGAAGAAGATTAGAGGAAGGGATGGACAGTCCCATGCCAATGTTGAGTGTTTCACTACAGATTTTGTATTGTACAAATCACTTAGGCATGGAACAAAGTTATACTTTTGCCTAGACGTCCAAGGAAAACACAGAGAAATATTGGCTGCATTAGAATACCTGTGGGGAGTGCCGCAGCTATGGAGATTATGGTTTTTGCTGTTATAAACCCACAACAGGTAACTGTAGAAAGCATACAGATCAATGGGAAGGCTTGAAGACATAGGCAACCACCACCAAAAGAAGACTCTTAGGAACAGCAGCTGCAACGCGCACTGCTAGCAGACTGTAGGTGAAAGGCTAAACCCAGCATCCATAAAGGTGCTGTAGATAGCTCTGTCTGCCACTGATTCCAACCATGAGACAGCAGTCTTCACTGCAGGCAGTGCTACTCAGCTCTACATCTGAGCTAGCCAGTCTGAGGGTATCTCACAACTCAGGATCATGTGTTGCAATCACATCTCCTCCATAGTTAAAACAGCAAAGAAAATCCAGTATAAACAACTGCTAGATGCCCCTGTCGAAGAAGGTGCTAATTGAAAGATTGAGGCTTTGTTTACATAGCGGTATTAAAATGTATTTTAAACAAATTATAGAGTAGCTAAACTACATTTAGCTCTTGTTTGGACACATTCACTCAGAATTTATGTGGTCTTAATTTGAATTATTTTCTGTCATTATAAATATATAATAAATTAAAATAATTAGGACAACAAAATTCATTGCACTTAATTTTTCTAAGAATCCCAAAGCAAACATCCTCCTTTCATGCCAAGAATTGTAGAAGTCTAAATGTTCTGCCTTTTGTTTTTTACACAGAGACACTAAACACCTTGCAAGACCTTTCTGATGCTGAAATTAAAGTTGCCTTAAACCCCTGTTGAGAGAACTTGATTATTCTGCAGTGCACATGATAAATTAACTGTTACTTGAAAGACAAAATATCACCTTTCCGTCATAGCTAAGTGGGAACTGTTCAGTCAGATGGGAGAGGTTTTGAAAAGTTATGCTATGTAACAGAAAATATTTAGAAAAAAATAATTACAGCAATCGCTGCTGCATCAACTGTAGTGTTAGTCAGATTCTTTAACATTTGTGTCAGATTCCCCGTACTAACCTTTCCCTAGTTTGGAGGCATAAAATATTTTGTTTAAATAACAAATATTTCTTACTTCAGTGAGACAACATAATTATTGAGACGAAGCCACTTCAACATAAGGCAAACATGCTGTGATGATATCAAACAACCTTAATGCATTTTTTTTGGAAGAAAAAATTATTTTCAGTAAACAGTCTTAATGAGGAAGCACAGAAATTTACAGCCATGATACCTTAGGCTTACAAAATACACCATCTCTATTTCAAACATTTCAAGCACAATTCCTGCTAAGAACCTTATTACTTCTTCTGCACTACTCAAAGAGCATGAATTTTCATGACAAAGCAAATTAACTAACAAATGTTTGCTTTCTTTTCTAACAGGGGTCTCACAACACTTAAGAGAAAAATGTCAAACTGGAAGTAGGAAGAGATCTCGCCCCATGGAAACAGAAACAATGCCTACCAACAAGATATTCAGAAGGCTTAACATAAAAATGTTTTAAAGAGCAATACATCTGCAAAGGTTTTCTCTTTTTGCTTATTAACTGCATTCCATACCACTTTTGGCAATTCAGTTTTTGTCTGAATTGTCTTTTTACCCTTCTTTCCACCTTTTTTGTTCACAAGAAGTTGAAAATTGAATCATACAAAATGAGTAACTTCTGCTGCATGAGAAATTCCTTCTGATCAAAGCTGAAAAAATACTGAAACTTAATTATTAAAATATGAAGTAGGTTTATAACCTACTCTTAAGAAATTTAAAATATTTTCATTATTTCAACAAATTATTTGAAACACGATTTTTCATTAACATAGCTTCTTCTCTTCTGAGACATAAATACTCATTAGAAGTTTTCATAACTTAAATATTACACCAAACATATTTCAACCAGGGTTTTATTTCAATATTTCAGACTGTAGTAACACACCGCCATGAATGGTTTAATACATTTAAAATACAATTATAAAATCAATTAGAAACACACTGTTCATTTTTTGAAAAAAGTAATCTAAGTAGTCTCCAAAACAACAGAATTACTTTTTAGCAATTATCTACACAGCAGGTTTGCCAACCATACCAAACTGGGAGGTGCTGTTGACTCTGTCGAGGGATCTCCTCCAGAGGGATCTAGATAGATTGGAGCACTGGGCTATGATTACTGTGATGGAATTTAACAAGTCGAAATGCTGGATTCTGCACCTGGGATGGATAATGCTGGATACAAATATGAACTGGGACAGGAGTGGCTGGAGCAGCCCTGCAGAAAGGGACTGTCGTGGTTTAAGCCCAGGCCGTAAATTAGAACCACGCAGTCCACTTCCCCCCCCACCTTTCTTCCCTCTGCTCCTGGAGGGACGGGGAGGAGAATCGAAAGAATGCAACTCCCATGGGTTGAGATAAGAACAGTTTAGTAACTAAGGTATAACACAAATCACTACTGCTACCACCAATAATAATAATGATAAAGGAAATAACAAGGGAAGAGAATACAACCGCTCACCGACCGGTACCTCGCCCCCCACCCCGCAGCATTCCAGCCCTTCCGGGAACTCTCAGTTCTACATCCTGGGCATGACGTGCTGTGGTATGGAATACCTCTTTGGCTAGTTTGGGTCAGGTGTCCTGTCCCTGCTTCATCCCGGCTTCTCCTCCTCCCTGGCAGAGCATGAGACTCACAGAGTCCTTGGTCAGGGTAAACATTCTGACCAGCAACTGAAAACATCGGCTTTATCGGTATTATTCCCAGGCCGAAAATCAAAACACAGCACGGCACCAGTAGAAAAAATGACTGCTACTGCTAAACCAGGACAGGGACCTGGGTGCTGGTTGGCAGCAGTGTGAGTCAGCAGTGTGCTCACAAGTTTGGTTTGCTCCAAGAGAGCAAACCACATCCTCAGTACATCAAACACAGCACAAACAGCTGGTCAAAACAGGCGATCATCCCATTGTATTCAGCATTGCTGCGGACTCACCTTGAGTACTGTGTACAGTCTGGGCCCCACAATTTAAGGACATGAAGGTCCTTGAACAAATCCAGAGGAGGGCAACAGACCTGGTGAAAGGGTTGGAATGAAAGTCCTATGAGGAATGGCTGAGAAATCTGGGCTTGTCTTGCTGGAGAAAAGGAGCCTGAGAGGACACCTCATTGCTCCCCACAGCTTCTTGACAAGTGGATGAGCAGAGGGAGGTGCTAAGCTCTTCTTCCTGATATCCAATGACAGGATGCATGAGAATGGTTCAAAGCTGCTTCACAGGAGGCTGAGCCTGGTCATCAGGAAGCATTTATCTACCGAGAGTGGTCAAACGCTGAAACAGGCTCCTAGAGAAGTGGCCAGTGCTCTAAGGCTGCTGGCATTTAAGAGACATTTGGACAATGCCCTCAACAACTTAATTTGGTAAAGCCCTGAGTTGGTTATACAGTTGGACTAGATGATCACTGGAGGTCTCTTACAACTGAAATAATCCTGTCCCATTCCATTTCACTCCGTTCTAGTCTATTCTAAAACATATTGCTGTAAAAGTCCTCACTTATTCAGGCTCAGGAACTTTTCATCTCAACAGTACCAATGTGATGACGTTTTATGCTTTGTAGTCAGAGCTTAGATAATGGCCTACTTTAGAATTTATCTTTTGTCATTCAAGCCATGGGATGATTCTTACGTGTCAGACCTAATTTGCATAGTTATAATTGCAGTTTAATCTTGGTATTTCAGAGAAAGTTGTTCAACAAAGCTGACGAAGAATAAAATCAGATTTCTGATGTCACTGTACTCTGGTTCCCTGCAGTTTGCACTGTAAAAGCCCCAGTTCCTAATCATGGCCCTTATTACAGAAAGAACTTGCATGTGTTCTCTGAATAGGGTCTCCATCCCATCTCCAATATCCACAGAACTTGCAAGAATTTAGTTGTCTTTAAATTCTCTGCCCCTTTTAAAATGCAGCTGAAATTAGTAAATAGATGAAAAAAAAAAGTAATTACAGGCTGAAAGATAATGAATATTTCTACTCACCCCTCTCTGCAGTTATGGGTTGTTTCTCTTTAACTAAAGGAGGGGTTTTTTATTATTTTATTTTTACTTTTGCCTTTCAGTTCTGTATCTTCAAACCTAGGCAGGTTCTGTGAGAAAAACATCTGGCTTTGATTTTCACGTTTGGTACACTCCGCACACATCTCTAGTCCTCAACAAATTCCTGTATCTCAAAACTATTTCTGACAACTGACTTCATTCAGAGCATGGCAAAAGAAACTGGCTGCTCAGGAAAGTAAGTCAAATACAGCTTGGGGAAAATTGCCAACACAGATATTTTGTGACCTTTTGCCATCCTCTGACTTGTAGCATTTGCAGCTCCAAGTCTCTGCCCATCACTGCACCATTTCAGGCAACCTGGAATAACCTTGATAACACTTTAAGAGGAGAAAAGTGGTGTCATTGAACACCTTTTTTTTTTTTTTTTAGAAGAACATATTTGTCTCTGAATGGGAAGTGGTTTGTGAGAATGGCAATCAGTTTTAGCAATGCATGTTTAGAGATATCAGTGCTCTTCCACATGATTAAGCAGAAGTACTAAGCCGTTTCTGTAAGATCATTTCCTCCACACAGTTTCAAGTAAAGAATTGCAGAATGAAACAAAGATTAAAAAGTAGGAAAGGAAAAGGGTTGCTAATATCTGGAATAACTTGACTAGTGTCAAATGACAGACAACCAATATCACAGCGTAAGCTATCAACTTATTTTTACAATTAAAAACAAAACAAAATTATCTCTATCTCAGCAATGTGTTAATGTCCTCAAACCGGGCTGAGTTAGAAGATGCTGCTCAAGCCAGATGCCTCAAAGCATCAGATCTCTTCTTTGAAAACTGTCCGGAACAGCTGGTCGTGCTATTCAGTAATGCTATTTCATTAAACTTTTTCTTCTTTGTATGAAGGAATATCTTCAATAGCTTTTTGAATATTCTTGAAAAGCATGTTAAGCAGATAGCAGGCTATATAATGATTGTATTACTACAGCACTACAAGAGGAAAGTTCCACCATATAAACATACATTAAACAGACATTCAGCTATTCATGGCCATTAAAATGAGTTCATGTTAAGCAGAGATCTTTCACAGGAAATCTTAAAAACAAGAGGACTTCTGTAATAATACGCTAAAGCCCTTTTAAAAAGTACAGCAGCCATCTATACACTCTTCTTGCCAATATTTCATCTTCTTGTTCAGCCCAATGCTACACTTAAATTTGTGCTATCTGCAAACACCAGGTAGTTGCTACTGATCAGTCCTGGAGTGATGCCATTAAAATGGTGCTGCAGATTTACACAGCCCAATCTGGTTTGCTCTACACTTGTTCTCCACTGCCCCAGCAGCCTCTGGAGAGTCACCACTGGTGAAATCCATCATATGTTACAAAACCACTGGAGAGTGGGGGTAGGAAAATATCGAGCCGTGACCTTTGCCTGTCCTCCAATCAGTCCTCAGCAATGAGTCTGGATGCACTGTTTGTAGAGTATTTGTTGCCCTTCAGAACAATGGTGCTATCTGCTGCATTTTCTACAATTAGAAAAATAGGTGGCTCCAATACTGATCCTGCTGCAGAAGCATCACCAAAAATAATCCTAGAAATCCCAAGGAACTGAAACCAATGCTCTAGGAATACTATCAGGCTGAAAAACTGTTTCTTTATTAAACTCTTCTCAATCCTAATATCATAAGGATGCTCTTGAATTAAGATATGATCTATGTGACCTTTTGATTTCTTTGCTGTTTATTCCTTATGGAGAGTTTTGTTCACTCTCCTCTGACTAGACAAGAAAATTCAATAACTAAATCATTGCTGGCTTAATTATTTGTAGTTTTCAGATTTCTGAACAGTTTCAAGTGATGTACA
This sequence comes from Psittacula echo, assembly GCF_963264785.1. NCBI lineage: Eukaryota > Metazoa > Chordata > Aves > Psittaciformes > Psittacidae > Psittacula > Psittacula echo. The sequence goes on along the minus strand of NC_137738.1, from coordinate 81,341,185 downwards.
CTTGAATCTTCTATTGATGAGAAAAAAAATTGCTTGGTGGATGATGTAATGTGCCTAAACCCCATGATCCACTACTGTACAACTCATCCTTTTAAGTCTATCCATACTTTTTCACAAAAAAATTTGGAACATCACTCTTAAGGGCAAATCTTGCTTCCCAAACTAAATTGACATGCAGTCTTCCATGGCTTTAAAGAAAACCTAATCCCAAAAGGCACAGTTTAAAATATCCTTGAAATTACAATATAGGTGTATATATAGAATACACATAATAATATGCAACATAAAATATGTAAAAATGTTTGGTTGTGGGGTTTTTGTTTGGTTTGGGTTGTTTTTTTACAGGAGAGATTTCAATTACAGGATGAGTTTATTATATAAATATACTGACACATAACACTGAGAGCCCTGGTAATAATTATTTTCTTAATAATCTTCCTCTACAAACTTCTGTTATTCCTAAATTAGGCAGTTCAACATTTTTCTTCAGCAACAACAATATGTATTGTTACAGCAGAACCCCATGAGAAAGTGTTCAAAGACGACTTCAGGCTCCTTTTTATTTAACTTCTTTCATTACCATAACAATAATTTTTTCCTCATATCCAAAAGGCAACATATTCAGAAAAGACTGAAGTAAACACGATTAAAAAGTGGAAGAGAAACCAGGTATTTCTAAGTGAAAGTCTGAAAATCATACCAAAGAAGTTCAGCATAATCTTCTCATGCTCAGACATGCACGTATCTCAAATCCTTCATTCAAAAAGAACTGAACAGCTGACAGTAAAAAACAGAAGAAACCATTAATCTTTAGAAATCAAAGAATACCAGAGCTTCCTTCAATACGGTTCAGTAGCCCTTTGCCTATTTTACATCAGGAAACACCATCACAAAACTCATGTTTCTGTTTTCAAGCCACATTTGTTTGATGTGTTCACAATGAGATTAATTTAAGGTCTGAAGTATTGCACAACCTAAGTCTGTTAATATCAGCTCAAAATACACGTGACACAGTATGCATCAAAAACCCATTTTGCAGATTTTGATTAGTGACTGTCTATCATTATGCCTATTACGAAATTACCTTAGCTTTTCTTAACATCTAAAAGTATCTCATCACCACTTCTTCTGAACAATCTATGTACTAATCTTAATATGTGGTTAATGGATCTCACGTTTCCATTAGAAAAGGCATTGCTTAAAAAAAATTACAAGAAAAACATGGGAACTAACAACTTCACACACAAAACACTTTTTCAAAAATATACATTAGATATTTACTGTCTGACAGACATCTTTTTAATGTGTAAATCCTGCCTGACCAATTTGGTGGCCTTCTATGATGGGGCTACGAAACTGATGGACAGGGGCAGAGCAGTTGACGTCATCTACCTGGACTTGTGCAAAGCCTTCGACACTGTCCCACATGACATCCTTGTCTCTAAATTGGAGAGACGTCAATTTGATGGGTGGACCACTCGGTGGATAAAGAACTGGCTGGATGGCCGCACTCAAAGAGTTGTGGTCAATGGCTCGATGTCCAGCTGGAGACCAGTAACGAGTGGTGTCCCTCAGGGATCGGAGTTCGTTCCGGTCTTGTTCAACATCTTTGTTGGTGACAGGGACAGTGGGATTGAGTACACTCTCAGCAAGTTTGCCAATGACACCAAGCTGTGTGGTTTGGTTGATACGCCGGAGGGAAGGGATGCCATCCAGAGGGACCTTGACACGCTTGTGAGGTGGGCTGATGCCAACCTTATGAAGTTTAACCATGCCAAGTGCAAGGTCCTACACCTGGGTCGGAGCAATCCCAGGCACAGCTACAGGTCGGGCAGAGAAGAGATTCAGAGCAGTCCTGCAGAGAAGGACTTGGGGTGTTGGTCGATGAGAAAATGAACATGAGCCAGCTTCAGTGTGTGCTCGCAGACCAGAAAGCCAACCATATCCTGGGCTGCATCAAGAGGAGCGTGACCAGCAGGTCGAAGGAGGTGATCCTGCCCCTCTGCTCTCGTGAGACCTCACTTGGAGTATTGTGTTCAGTTCTGGTGTCCTTAACATAAGGACATAGAACTGTTGGAACATGTCCAAAGGAGAGCCACAAGGATGATCAGGGGACTGGAGCACCTCCTGTACGGAGACAGGCTGAGAAAGTTGGGGCTGTTCAGCCTGAGAAGAGAAGGAGCAGCCTTCCACTATCTGAAGGGGGCCTACAAGGATGCTGGGGATAGACTATTCATCAGGGACTGTAGTGACAGGACAAGGGGTAATGGGTTCAAACTTAAACAGGGGAAGTTTAGATTGGATATAAGGAGGAAGTTCTTTACTGAGAGGGTGGTGAGGCACTGGAATGGGTTGCCCAGGGAGGTTGTGAATGCTCCATCCTTGGCGGTATCACAGTATCACAGTATCACAGTATGTTAGAGATTGGAAGGGACCTCAAAAGATCATCTAGTCCAATCCCCCTGCCGGAGCAGGAACACCTAGATGAGGTTACACAGGAATGTGTCCAGGCGGGTTTTGAATGTCTCCAGAGAAGGAGACTCCACAACCTCCCTGGGCAGCCTGTTCCAGTGTTCTGTCACCCTCACTGAGAAGAAGTTTCTTCTCAAGTTTAAGTGGAACCTCTTGTGTTCCAGTTTATACCCATTACCCCTTGTCTTATCATTGTTTGCCATTGAGAAGAGCCTGGCTCCATCCTCATGACACTCCCCCTTTATATATTTATATACACTAATAAGGTCCCCCCGCAGTCTCCTCTTCTCCAAACTATAGAGACCCAGCTCCCTCAGCCTTTCCTCATAAGGGAGATGCTCCACTCCCTTAATCATCTTTGTCGCCCTGCGCTGGACTCTCTCCAGCAGGTCCCTGTCCTTCTTGAACTGAGGGGCCCAGAACTGGACACAATATTCCAGATGCGGTCTCACCAGGTCAGAGTAGAGGGGAAGGAGGACCTCTCTCGACCTACTGACCACCCCCCTTCTAATACACCCCAGGATGCCATTGGCCTTCTTGGCCACAAGGGCACAGTGTTGGCTCATGGTCATCCTGCCATCCACTAGGACCCCAGGTCCCTCTCCCCTACACTACTCTCTAACAGGTCGTTCCCCAACCTATATTGGAACCGGTGTTCAAGGCCAGGTTGGATGAGGCCTTGAGTGGCACAGTTTAATGGGAGGTGTCCCTGCCCATGGCAGGGGGGTTGGAACTAGATGATCTTAAGGTCCTTTCCAACCCTAACTATTCTATGATTCTATGACTGCAAAAGAATAGAATTAAAAAAGCAGTCTGCACCTCTTCAAGCAATACTGATGTCAAGGGTTTGAGAGAAAAATTTGCATGTGCAGTGTGATTTTTATTACTTTATGGTAATCAACAAAAGGAAATAATGCAGTCAGACAGGTTTTCATTTCACTGCTTTTTAAGAAAAGTTTGGGGATTTTACAAGTAGAGTGAAAAAGAGCTGTCTTTGTTGATCAAGCAATACGAGTGATGGATTTACCTATACATACCTCTAGAAACTTACACTATGCGAAAACCTTTCACGCTAATAACTGGAACAATCTCTGTACAAAATAACTATTCTATGAAAACCTCAAAATGATTTGCTGACTGCCACGCAGATGGAAAAAACCGATAATCTGTATTTCATTAAATAAAATACACTGATAAGTGAATAACTGTTAAAAGCATATATTGTTGCTAACCGGGATTGCAATATATTTCAGTATGTAAGTCATTTTTTTCTAACCAGACACCTTGTTTTTTTCTGTCATATTTACTGTCCTTTTACTTACATAGTATAAAAAAATCTTATTCAGAGGCCTATCTAAGTAGGAAAGTTAGGATACACGATCAAAGATGTCTGAGGTAATCACAGAAGAAATAAGGATTTGGAAAAAAAAAAAAAAAAGGACAAAAAAACCCAGGTGAGTGTTAAAAATCGTATTTTTCAGACTCAAAGAATTAGTAGACCAGAGTCCACCTAGAAGATGGAGTCCTTTGGTTAACAACTTATAAAATGTGGAGACACAAACCGAATTGCGAAAATGTTGCTTTTAACAGCTTTTAAATAGAGGTGTACATTAAAGATGACACAGAATTTCTGAACATATTATTAGCCACCATTTTGCTGTTTTGACCTGCAAATTATCAGGTATAACAGAGTTGAAACTGTAGTCTGGTAAAAGCCTACATTATTAAAATAAAATACCTGTGAGTCGTTAAGACTTTGAAGTCTTTTGCACAGCCATCAACTTCTAGCAGATCAACAAGGTATACCTTAGGACTTACTATGTTTAAGGTTTCCAACATCAAGAACCTCTAAATGCACATACATTTTGGAATGCCCAGAAGGGCACTGAGAACTCCACTACTGAAAGCCAGATAAGAAAGTAAGATTTGAAAAGAAACAAATGTGGCCATCTCCACTCTGTGAGGTGCCAAGTGATCTAGGTAGTTAAATTCTTCGTCTATCTCAGCAGTGTCTTGGCAGGTACCTATTATAGCAAAGTACACTCCTTTTACAGAGACTTAAAAGTAAGGGTCCAATTCTAGCTCAGTTACAATGAATGACAATTTCTAGTGGTATCATACCACTGCCAGATTCTGACAAAATAATACTGACACACAGAAACATACCAACATTCATAAAAAAAAAAAAAAAAAAAAAAAAAAAAAAAAAAAAAAAAAGAGAAAAAATGAAAGTCGGTGAGGGACTGAGATGTCTGAGCATAGGTATCTACAGACACTTAAAACAGGGCATCCTGACCAACCTTAGACTGACCCTTCAGAAAGGCAGGCATCTTCACCATCTGTTAAGTTTCATTTGTCATATCTCAAAAATGACTAGAGCATCTGCTATGGTGCCAAAGGCGTGTGGAGAGGTAAATCAATTCCATTCAGATTCTTGGTCACAGAAGTAACTGGTGACACTGAAGGAATGCCAGCCCTACTTCATACTGTCAACAGAGGCAGATTACCCCAGTTCTCTGAGCTCATACACAAGAATAATCTAACAGTTTGGGTTAGAAGGGACCTTACAGATCATCCAGTTCCAACCTTTCACTAGACCAGGTTGCCCAAAGCCCCATCCAACCTGGCCTTGAACACTGTCAGGGATGGAGCAGCCACAGCTTTTCTTGCTTTTGGAAAATTATTTGGACTCAGAAAAATTACCACAGTTAACTTTTACATACTGGCAATACTAACCAGTTTAAATACAATTATTCCTGCTAATAACATGGATTGTATTGACATTCAGGTTTAAGTACTGGCAAATATTTTTACATTAATTCAAACTCTGTTAGGGCTCTGTTCTGAATTTTATTATATCAGCATCCTGCCAAGCTGACGGATAGTAACTGGAGAATTGAAATGTGCACAAAAAATAGTACTTGCCCTTGCATTTACTAGGAAAGAAAAAAATGTTCAAAATCACTGCAAGTTAAAAACAAACGAACAACAAAACCAACCCTTAAGTAGCTTGCTTGCTTCAGTTGCAATGGAGATATTCTTCAAGGTCAGATGAAACATGTATCACCCCTGTAACTCCACACTGGTGTCAACTGAGGCAAACAACCTCATACACTGAGGGCCAGCAGAAAAAATAGACAGCTCAAAAGACAGATCTTTCTTGAATCCTTCCTATTAAAACATGTCTTTTTAGTAAATGATGTTACTTAATTGCTGTGCTAAGTCCTCTGTTTTTTTCTTTCTATACCCAGGGAAACCTTCAGAACTGTTATGACCCATTTTTACAGAAACAACATTGAATTGCTTCTATCCACATGATATGAAAATCAGTTTTAATAAAAGGTCTTCTGAAGAAAATTAATTACAAATGTGTAAGGATCACCTCTGCTATTTCTTTACAAGCAATCTGTTTTCCATATTTTTTCCTCTATCAGCTGCATTGGGCTACCTACAGAGTTAACAGCAGGTAGCAAAAAACTGACAAGATGAAGAATGCGTTCATTAACAGGGAATTTACATACCCCTGGCTCATGCATCACCCACAGCTTACACAATTTTAATGATTCTTCTGAACTGACAAGATGAGGATGCTCCCACTCTGTGGGACTAATCAGAACCAGTAAAATGCTTCAGTGACCAAAATTGGACTGAAAGTTGTGTAAGCGGTTATCTTGCCTTAAAGACAAATGGGGATAGTGGGCGTTCATTTTGTTTCTCTCAATTATAACATCCTCTGAAACAGAAAACCCTGTAAAGAAGGCAATGAAGGCATAAAGAATTCAAATTGAAAAACAGAAAAATAATCTTACTGGAAAAGGCACCTGAGGTTTATACAGATGGACTAAATATTATGTAGACATGTCCATTTCTGCATTCATCTTCCTGTATTAACAAGGTATCATTATACAAGATGGAAATTTCTATTAAATGACAGAATGTGACAGACTACTCGTCAGCAAATCTTTCTATGTTCAAAACTGAATGAAGACAGTTCATTCTGTTTTATCAGCTGAGGATATCAAATGCCGAAAATTGTATCTTTATTTCTCTAAAATGAAACTATCATGCATTTGGTATAATCAAGAAGGAAATAAGATGTATGTCAAGCTAGGAGAGGTTCCTAAAAGTGCATTAAAAAAAAGATACGACTTTCAAGGTTAGACGCTGCTCAGTGGATCAGTCTGCTTTGCAGAAAATGAATTATTTTAGCAGGCTTAAAAAGCAGGAATTGCAAGCTATGTGACCAAAAGTCATGAAACTGCTCAGAGGATGCAAAATTCATATTAATGACTTCTCTCTACCAAGTATAGTGTCTCTATAGACACATTGTCATTTTCTCTTTGATCCGCCATGCTTAGAAAGGCAGGAACTTTTTAGGTCACAAAATCCTTATGGGGCACTGAACTGGCTAGATAATTTTGGCTGAACTCAGTTTCAGAGGGCATATAGACTAAACCCATTCAGATATATCTTGAGGAGATACCAGTGCAAATTGGAGGCACAGTTCAGACTGGTATATAGTCCCTTATTATCTCCACAAATATGTTCCTACTGCAACAATAAATCTTTAAAAGACATTTCTAACTTTGAGGTCTTAGATGTATTGATGTTTATAAACCTGAAAAGCTTGATTGAATGAAATATATTATTGCTGTAATCTCCAACCCACAAATTACTTCCCATTGAAGCAATATAGTGATTTCTTTTCCCAGAACTGTAAAAAACTTAAGAGCAATAAATCACATAAAAATCTTATACAGGAATTTTAATGCTTTTATTTTTCCCCTTCCTTGTTTCTAATGCATAAACAAACAATACCAAATGTCGTTCACCCTCCTGGGAGAGCACACTTTTTCTGGCCAAGAACACTTGCTTAATCATTATGGAATTAAAAGGGAAAAAAGTAAGGAGACAAAGAAGGAAAAAATCCAGACTAATTAAAAAACGGAGAAGTGGGTAGAGTGAAGAGCTCAGTATCACATTCCTCACATTCTGACGACTGCCACGTGTTAATGTGCCTTCTGGTAATATTAAACAGATCCAGTTTTTATCCACATTTCCCTAAACAAACTTGTCTAGTTAGGTTGAAGAAAAATAGTTAAATCACCTGCTAGAATATTGAGGAGTATCCTGCAGGGACAACACAGACCTCTGGTACTTTCCTCCTGTGTGAGTGTAACTCACTTGGACAATAAGTGTTGACAACCCAGAAAAAAAATTCCTCTGAACCTAGCATGAGAAGATGCAGCTATAGCATATCATTCTGCAGTATAAAAACGTTTGTGCAACAATTAAGACCAGAAGTCTATTAGAGGCTGACACACAAACACATACTCATTGCAAATACGGCACTATCTAAATTAACATAAAATTAAAGATACAAGTCAAAACAAGAAATAATAAAATATAATACCTATTATTATAGTGACCAATCCCATCAACATAATACATAGACTTTTCAGCTTTTTGATTCTTTTGATTTGATGTATATTCAACAATAAAACAGCAGCCAAAAAAGAAAACTCACATATAAAACTAGGTCAGTTAATACCTTCTTGAATATTTATGAAGTACTAGATATAACAACTGTACTCTTATATAAGTATTTGCTATTTACATTTTATAATGCTTTTCATAGTTTATTTCTGCGACAATTTTCCACTAATAATCTTGAAAAGACATTTAATTACATTAATTATTTGCATGGTTAAGTGCATGTAAGGTTTTTTCCACTTCCTTTGTTTAATTTCATGTTTTAAGTGAGTGAACGTAAGTTAAACATGTACTGAACATAAATCCTCTTCTAACGAATTTATGAAGTCAGTGTTGGTTTAAGCAGCCTGTTAGCATTGACAGACATAGTGGAGACACACAGTTATTGCCAACAAGCAACACAGCAATGCTTGGAGGAAGTCATCCTCAGGACATCCATACGCTTGGCTGAAAGAATTATTATGTCTTGATGTGTTATTTGACACAGCAGGAGTAGGCCAAGAAAAAAGTAGGATTCCTTGGGAATAAAACAGTACGTTTTGAACATACCAGATTTCAACTCCAAAGATGTGATGTGCATGATACAATCTTAATGGCCACAGTGGCTTCTGTCCAGAGGACCTAATGCACTACCCAACATAACAGTTTGACTAGAAACCCTCAAAATGCCAACTCTGCAAGGGTTACGTTTAACAAATAATTTTAGTATCTTTTTAAAATTTAATGTGGAAGAAAATTATATTAAAAAGACACCCTGACAGGGAATATTTAACATTCACACAGTTTACGTTGTATATGAGTGGGAGGCAGATTTTTGAATAATTCAGTGGTAACAAGCCTGTATGTGAAGAGAAGGGTGAGGGATGTGAGAAATTAGTAAGAAGGAAAGAACATATACACCTCTCAGAGATCCGAGAATGGCAAATCCAGTGATGCCAGCATATAGGAGCCTACTAAAGAGTTGAATGGACAGTGCTCCTAAAAATGAGAAATACAGTTTCTTAACAGAGGATTCATAAAATACTATAATGAGGAACACCGGAGCAGAGTCAGAAGAAAAAAAATTATGTGGTATGACAATCAGTATATTCATAAATGCACAGCTATATCCATGGATTAAGAAATTCTTTACTCTGTAATTTACCACATATAGCTAGATATAAAATCACCTGCAGAACCTGCAATATTAGCCCCTATACATAAGAATTGCTGAAACGGCATTTCTCCTTCCTGGTACAATGCATTACTGAAGCATTAAAATAAAAAATCCATTTTTTTTTTATTTTTTTCATTTCCACAGAAAGAAAAGTGTAGCTGAAAAGACTGAAGGTGTCCATATGTAGATCATACATAGAAATGCTAAATATAGAATCATAGAATAGTTAGGGTTGGAAAGGACCTTAAGATCATCTAGTTCCAACCCCTCTGCCATGGGCAGGGACACCTCACAATAAACCATGCCACCCAAGGCCTCATCCAACCTGGCCTTGAACACTGCCAAGGATGGAGCATTCACAACTTCCCTGGGCAACCCATTCCAGTGCCTCACCACCCTTTCAGTAAAGAATTTCTTCCTTATACCCAATCTAAACTTCCCCTGTTTAAGTTTGAACCCGTTACCCCTTGTCCTGTCACTACAGTCCCTAATGAATAGTCCATCCCCAGCATCCTTGTAGGATACAGTCAGAACAGAATAATACGTATGGAAAAGAATCTGTATCATCTGCTGTTAAGGAAAAACAGAAAAGACTTGTGACGTATTATAGAGAGATAAACCAGTCTGTCTGAAAGGGGGGGAAAGACAAAGAGTGAGAGACAACCAACAAAAAGACAGAGAAAAGAAACACATGATCAGGTGTCAGCTACATAACAAATACAGAAAGTAAAGGGCAACACCTGTTAATGCAGCCAGGCTTCTGTAAAGTTTAACAACTAGCAAGAAGCCAAGAGAAAAATGGGGCCCTTTATATCACTCAGACTGCATCCACTAATGACTTGGAACTTCACATGCAAGGAACAGCTTTAAAGATTCTGCATTTCACACACCTAATTTGCCATGCACAGGTACAGGCAGGTGTCTTGTGAGATTTTCAAACATGCCAGAGGAAGCAGGGAATCCCTCTAAACCAATAGACAGTTATTTATAAGATCAATTTAGGCACCTAAAACCTCAGCAGACACCTACCTACAGCCAGCTTACAGCTTGGAAAACCAGTCATGCATTCTCATGGCAGCTGCTTTCGAGCAAGAGTATCAGCAAGCAGCTGTCAGACAGAAATGCACAAAGGGATGCTAAGCAAGAGTACAGAAAGGTCTGCAAAGTGAGGGAGAGACCTGCAGTGGTTAACTCTCAGCTACTTGCATCACTGAGAGGATGTCTGATGCTTTGGTTTGCACGTCCTGTAACTCAGAACAGCTGATAAAAAGTAATTTATTATGTATTACTCAATATATAATTTATAATATCTGCTCCTGCTGAATTCTAGTTTATGCCCTCAAAAATTGTTCTCATAGCTGATGTCCTACCAGGCAAATAACTGGTATTAGCAGAGGCCAATGGCAGGTGAAAATGTACTGCTGTTCCACGCAGATGCAGGTGTGACCACCTCATGTGCGCTACCTTACAGCCACTTCCCCTTGTATCTGATGATTACAGCTGGCTTCACACAAATGCAGTGATGAGCTTAGCGGAGAAGAAAGGTGGCTTACAATTTTCAGTTCCAGATTTCTCTAACCAGTGAGATGAAAATATGTGAGGATTGTTCATAGTCACACAGAACTGAGGAGGACACTGTGGATCACTGAGTTGAAACACAGGCTTATACTATACAGTAGCCCAGAAAACATCTATTTCTCCAGCACACAAAAGGGCACAAAACAGTCAACAAAATACTATGATAGACTTACGTCCTAGTAGAAAAGACCAAGACCTAAAAACCATGGCAGATGAGGCAGAAGAAAACAGAAGCTTTCAGAAAAACACAACCATTTGAAAAACTGTAAGAAATATTTTTAAAAGATCATGGAAATGATGTTGCCAGCTCTGCTGTACCTCATTTTAGCTCTTCATTTTGCACTAAATCTGTTTTCAGTTCTAAAAGCTGAAGTCTGCCACCTTGTCATACATATTGATGACTCCTAACTTACAGTGTATATTAATATTAAACTGGAGTTAGGAAGACTACTTCTACAATAAAAAGGCTTGCTTACAGATATTTTAAAATAATTAAAAGGATAAGTAGCAAATAATTTTGATATTTGCACACCTTGTCATCTATAAAGTTTAAAGCCCATCCATTTTATGGAATGCAGCTTTCGAGAATTGTCCTGTTACACATTTAAGAAAGAAAAAGACACTGACATACTTACATGTTTTTAAGAAAAGAAAGATGGACGAGCAGTAAAGCATTACTACTCTTCTTTTTGCAGAACCCAATAGTATGAAAAGAGTTGGGAAGCTTTAAAAAAGCAGCTAAATCCAAACATGCCAATAATCATTAAAGAGGACATGTTGAAAAGAGATAGGGAGCTTTAAAAAAGAAGTTAAATCCAAGCTCTGTAAGATTTAAGGATGTATTTCACTGGTCTGTTAAACACTTACAGCTACCTATTTAAATGTTCCCTTTTCCTTCACACTTCAGCCAAGAGTCCAGCCTGTGAATCTCTGACTTTGGGTAGACTGTTCAGCTCAGTAACACAAGGTCCATATTTTCAGTATTTGTTCCAAGATTGTTTCCAATACTTAGAGAAAAACTCTATCAGTACAATGGACTGACTGAAATTTTGAAGGAAAATGATGGAAGAAGAGATACAACACAACGGAGGAGAAAAGGAATTTTCTTACATTATGAAGTCATTTATGCAATCAACTAATAATTATGAGTAGGATTTGAATCCTTCCCTTCCTTCAAGAAAGGCAAGAAAGATCTAAAGACAGAGGAAAAGCATTTAGGAATCCCCAAGAGTTATGCATACAAATGTACAAAAGGTTGGACAAAGTGCACGAAGTGGGATTTCTAATCCATTGGTTTTTGTTAAAAAGGCAGTAAAATTATTACAGATCAACAGAAATAACAAATTATTTCAGCTGCGTATCAGAATGGTAGTCTGGTAGTCATGACTTCTGCTTGCTTTAAGGGTCACATAAATAAGCTCGTATTTGAAAGTCTGACCCAGATATAAAGATTCTGCATTTCTCACAAAACCATTTGGTACAGATAAAAAATTAGTATTTCAATAAATATCCAGTCTTGTGCTCCAAGCTAAGTGATAACAGACCCCTTCAAGGGAACAAATACCGTGGTACTGAACTATTGATCATTTATACTATCACAGATTATTTGAAGATACTATTTCTGTATCCTCGCTGCAGCTTCCTTGCCTACCTTCTGTAGATTGCATGAGCACATCTGGTGTTACATCAAGCATATACAGTTACCTTAAATTGTTTTCAGGCCATGGAATTAACTATTATTCACATTTGCATACTACTCAACTATGCATTAAGAAATTACATTTATCACTTGCACACACTATTATTCGTGAAGTGTTAACATGAAAGTCAGAGACCAACATTTAAGCTTCTGTACAAGTTAACCATATTTTTTACTTTCTCAACTTATTTGTTCTATACAATTACTATGCATTTTCTCAAACATTAACAAAAGACAACTCACTCTCTTTCCAAGAATGATAAATACAAGATATATGACTCTATCATCTCATGATTAATAGGGTCTTTTTTATTCATGAAGTTAGATGATTCATGAAGTTAGAAGAATTGTGGTCAACGGCTCGATGTCCGGCTGGAGACCGGTAACGAGCGGTGTCCTTCAGGGATCGGTGTTGGGACCGGTCTTGTTCAACATCTTTGTCGGTGACATGGACAGTGGGATTGAGTGCGCCCTCAGCAAGTCTCCCGATGACACCAAGCTGTGTGGTTCGGTTGATATGCTGGAGGGAAGGGATGCCATCCAGAAGGACCTCGACACGCTTGTGAGGTGGGCTGATGCCAACCTTATGAAGTTTAACTATGCCAAGTGCAAGGTCGGAGCAATCCCAGGCACAGCTATAGGTTGGGCAAAGAAGAGATTCAGAGCTCTCAGTTGTGAATGCTCCATCCTTGGCGGTGTTCAAGGCCAGGTTGGATGAGGCCTTGGGTGGCATGGTTTAGTGTGGGGTGTCCCTGCCCATGGCAGGGGGGTTGGAACTAGATGATCTTAAGGTCCTTTCCAATCCTAACTATTCTGATTCTATGATTCTGTGTCAGACTCAGCTGAAAAATGTTTATCATCTTAGACGTATTTATTCCAAAGCCTAGTAAAATTGCTTTACACTGCTTCAGATGGATACAATAACAACCACTTTTCACTGTTTTTCAAATTAACACAAAATTTATGTCAAACGATGACCTTAAACTTCATGTGTTAGAAATTTCAATTAAACTTCAATTAAAACTTGACAAATATACTGGATGCGAGAGTAACATAGTAATAACAATCTACTATATCTTCTAATCACACTCCCCTCAAAAAAAATCTTGAAGCTTCAAAATAACCACTGGCCTTCTGAACCCTGGGAAGAAAAATGCACAATACCTTTTTTGTTTCCCCATTACCCATTCAATCCTCCTCTCACCAGACTGAGAACTTTACTTGTAATTTAAGACTAGTACAGTCTTTTCCTTTAAGACTTACTGCAAAGTAAGTTGATAATAATTCCTGGCAGTTTTACTGCTATTCTTCTATACATTTCAAGTGACTATTCCTCCTTCCATCCAGTAAAAAGATGAGCAGCACCCCAAAACAAGGGTACCTCATCTCCCTGTAAGTTACACATCAGAGTAATAATGAGTGTTATGGAAAGATTTTAATTGAAAACTGCCTAAAAATTCAAAAGGGACAGCTAATAGGTAAATTACAACATCTCCTGAGTCCTACACTTGTTGGTTTTCATTATAAGACAGTGCTGGCTGAAAACCCCCTTTCTTAAATAATTAATAGACTCCAGAGGCCATGAAATCAAGTAATTAAAAGTGAAGTTGTACGTCAGTGAATCTAATTTTATATATTTTCACCATTCAAGCGCTAAAGAGAGTATCTGATATTTGACACACCTGTTATATACAGCTATGATACCAGACTGAAATAGCCTGTTTTCTTTCTATTTTCCTAGTTATAAAAGTATGGTGTAGATAATTATTCAGAAAATGAGACACAGCATACTAACTGAAGAAAAAAAAATATTTGTAATTTACTCATTCATGCTACAGACTGTATATTTCAACAGATTTCATGTTACTTGTGATAGGAGGATAAAGGTCTTGCTGCAACAGTTATTTATTTCCAGGTTAAAATTAACTGTTGAAGAGAATATGTTCATGATAAGCTTGAACAGTAACTTAATGTGCATTATTTTAGGAAAGCAGTTTTGTGCAGATATTTTTGAAGCACAGCAGACTCCACAACATTACTCTTTTTTTTATTTTCCTTTCCTTGCTTTAGAAGTCTTTATTCTAGAAAAAAAAATCTATTTTTATACACCCTAAGAATACTCCCACTGCCTTCAGTAAAACTAAATAGAGCATTTGAAGATCTAAAATATATATAAGTCTTTGCAATGCCACCATTGAATTCCTAATATGCCATTATTCTCAACCTGTTATATCAATACATAAGAACTTTTTTCAAATGTCACTTCAAACTACTGTTTCAAGAGAGATCTCATTTTGACCACCCCACCCCCAAAACAAACTTTTTTTGTCATAAAGGTCTCCTGATTTGTTTTTGCAGCATATGACACAAATGCAGTCTTCATTTACAAACAGATGCCTGCTATGTTACTATTTCTTCTCCTTAAGCATCATATATTTTAAACATGATAAATGAGAAAAAAGTTCCTGTAGGCTACTTATCCAAGCATCAGTATGCATATATCAGCATAATAATGACGATTAATATCAATCATGAAATAATTTCAAATTATTCCCACTGTAATCACTCCCTGTAAAAACGAAAAGCAGCGATGCATGATGCATGCAGGGAATATGATTATGGTCAGCTGGCAAAAGAATCTCAGACTTACAGGAAAAACTTCCTCTAGTTGCTCAGAGTACTTCAAAACTGCCCAGCCTTGTTCAACTGTGAGAAAGGGTGTCTATTTTTGGGATGCCATACCCAAGCCATATCTGTAATGAATGTACCATGTACTGGATGAGATGTGTCTGTCAGAGCTATAAAAACAAAATTCAAGAGTGTAATGTAAAGAACTGGGACATGGACACGTACACATGACACCATACATTTTGCATTTTTGTATCTATCAAATCACGCTGAACAGAAGAAGGCTACTCTGTAAGATGAAGAATCAGCAGTTGGGTCTCAAAATAACTTCCAGAATTGTATTATATACATCTTTTCGTTCATACATCTATGTTTGTTTACTACCCTTACAATAGCATCGCACAGCAGTTAAACTACTACATTGGGAAAAAAACCACAAACCAAACTGTCTGAAACTGCAGCTTGACCCTTAGCAACCCTGAAGTCACTACTGCCAGAGTACTAAAGGATATTCCACATGACAGCTGAAGTTAACAGTGACTAACAGAAAAGACCGAGACAAAGTATGAGTGCTGCTGGTGCAACAACACAGTAACTTGATTTAAAGATCTCTACAACCCCCTTAAGTCTGTTCCAAGCCTTCATTGCAGCAGTTGTAATACAGCTCATACGCCTTTCTTAAATGCATGAACTAGTTCTTTCTACACCCCATCAGTGCATCCCCATCATCCTAGATCAGTAAATCAGTCTGTAAGCAAAACTGATTTTTGTTTCCTGTCACAAGAAAAAGCCATATATATATTTTATATATATATATATATATTTCTCTCTGTGGGGATAAGACAGGGGACCTGACAGTGACCCAGCTTTCTCGATACAAGGATATTTGGTTTTAAAGTAAAAACGTAAGGGCATATTTCCTTTAGAAAAAACAATCTTCTGTCATAAAGGCTTAATGTTATATACAGTCAAGTGTGAATTCTTTTTGTTGGTACAGGATAGCACTAGTATGAATAAGCTAGTTTTCTAGGTGGTTCTGGCAACTACATTTGTCTGCTTTCTACCCAAAGATGACAAAACAGTGCTTTTAGAAAACCTGTTTACATATGAACATTTAGCATGAAATCTATCACGCTGGAAGAGCCTATTATTCTCTAAGTAAGCTTCTAGTCTAGGTAGCATTTTAACCAAAATCATCTACAACCAAGGTAAGTAGCTCAGTAAAACAAAACAAAACAAAACCAAACCAAAACAAAAAGTGCTCTTTTACTAAGTACCTCCCTCTAAAATTGTACATCATACAGTCTGCAGATATGTGGGTTTGGGAGGATGCAGGGGACATAGCTGAGATGGAATCCTTTGTAGGAGGATCCCTTCTCTCCTTTTCTTTCTCTCTCTGACTGAAGGGACTCGTTCCACTGTTGTTCGAGCACAACCTTCAGTCAAACTTGACAAGCATGAAAGGGCATTTGCAGAATCTTTTGCAGTTTCCAAAGTATTTTAAGGATTGATCACTTTGTTCAGTGATAAATTCAAAGGCAAACTGTTATCTCAAAAATTACTTCTGGATCTCCTTCCCCCAAACATAACCATCTTCCTCTGTGGTACCAGTTAATTCATCCCTTATGATCCCATTTGCAGTAAAAAGCTCACATGCATAGACGCCTCATGTTATTAGCATTCATTTTCTTGGCTGACTAAATAGGCATTTTGAGATTACAGTACTCCTAATACATCAGAAATGCAAATTAAAAAATCATATATTATTTAAAAATAGTCTTGTTTCTTCACTGCACTGAGTATCTGCTATGGAAAGTGATTTGTTTGGCAGTCTTCTCTTGCCAGCTGTGACATGAAAGTAACCAAGCTTCTGCAACCACTTATATAACAAGGCTTTTCTTAAACCAGTGTAACTGTTATTAGCTCCTCTATCTATTCTGAATGCTACTTTTTGATAGTGGGAGAAAACAAAGATTTTTTTTCCCCCTTTCTTGATTTCTCTGGATCATATGCTTGGCCTATATATAGACTAAAACCTTAGTAACATTATCCTGGACTAAATTAAAAGCATTTCTAAGTATGCAACAACTAAGGGTACTTTCGACCATCCACGAATTACCTTTAAATTCACTAATTACTACTAACAATGAAGATACAAAAGCACTAAAGCTGACCTGAGCCACTTAGCCTACTGAAAAATCCCACTGCAGTCGGCAAACCCCTAGCTAACTCTGAATTAAAGGAGTTTTTAAAGTTTCCCTTTAAAAAGGGAAAACCTATCAAGAAAACCCAACAAGCTGATTTAAAGACAGTTGGTATGTTTTAAGAGGCTGCAGACAAATACTATTTGAAGGTCTTCTATCTGTACAATCTCTCTAGGCAACCTGCTCTGCAGCTTCACTGGCCTCATGCTAATGAAGTTTCTTTTACCCAATCTGCACATTTCTTGTTTCAAGATATGCCTGCTGTCTCTCATCCTCCCACTACACACGACTGTGAAGAGTCTCCTCAACACCCTCCCCACAGAAACTAGGGAGGCTCCTCTTTTGTCCCCTGCAGCCAACTCTTCTCCTGACTTGTTCAGCCAGCTACCTCAGCCTCTCTACACAAGTCAAGTGCTCGAGCCCCTGATGATCTTGGCAGCCTTGCACTGAACTCCAATTTGTTGATGTCCTTCTTGTATTTGGAAAATTAAAACTGGACATGGGCACACAGGTAATAACTTTATACTGGCAGCAGATGGACACATTGATTGCCCTATCATCATTCCTTTCCCAGCCTACGTATCCTTCATCTTGAATATGAAGAAAAAGTTGGTCCTCCCACTTTTGAGCAGATGGTGTTAACTTGCTTACTAAGCTCCTAAATTCAGCACTGTGGAATGCTGATGTGCACCTAGCTCTACAGGTGCAACTGGAATCTATGTAATTGGTTTGCAAGCTGGAGGCTAAAGCCTACCAAAACACATCCTTGAAGAGATGTGGAGTGTTTTGGCAACCATTTCCCACGAAAAAAACTCAACTAATTTTCTCTCTCCATTGAGGGAACTATCATGAGAGGATTATGTAGAGATTCCCTCTTCCCTACATTTCATCCCTCAGGTATACCTACAGGGTAATACATTTTCTGTTCCCATTATCCTGTAGAATCTTTTGAAAAAAAATCTTTTACAAAAGGGAACAGAAGAGAAATTATCTAAAAAGTAGAAAGCTGTGTTTTCTACTTCCCCCCATCATCTCTTCCCTCTAATGAAATTACAAACAACATGATGTTAAATGCTCTGAAAGTCATTTTACCTTTTTATGCAAGTACGATTTTTGCAATCTCCAAACATGTGACAAATGTAATTATGCCTGAAAGAAATAAACTACCTCTTCTCACAGAGGCTGGAAGGATACTAAAATGTGATCTGTACTAGTGTTAAACTAATAACCGTGACACCACTCCTGCCTCTAGAATTCTGTTAGTGTCAGCACTTACATTATGTACCCCTCATTTGAGGGGTTTATAACTCTGTTCTACGTGAGTTAGCTACTCTTATGGGATTGCACAACATAGTTGTTAATGACTTTGTTAGTGACATTTTCCTAAAAATGGCTTAAATTTAAATTTGAAGTTTTTGAAACTCCCTTGTCTGTTACATGATGCAAAGCACAAGCAACTTGCAACTAAAATAAGACACTGCAGTAAGATAAAATGCATGCAAAATGTGATTTATACGCCTGAATTTTAAAATGTGTATTTTACAAAGTCTGGATACAAGAGTTGAGGTATACAGTAATCACCTTCAGTATCTTCACACCCAGACATGGTATCAGGGATTTCTGGAAAAGAAGTGAGGTTCCCATCAAAAAAACCAAACCAAACCAAAATAAACAAACAAAAAACAAACAAAGAAAAAACCAAACAAACAAAAAAACCCAAACAAAAAACACTTTAATACCATCATCAGTAAGAAGTGGTGTAAGTTTCATATGTGAACATATTTATCTAGCAAAAATTTGGTATGCTTTCTGGTGTTTGGAAAAGTACTTACAAACCCTAGAAATCTGCAGATAACCTATCTACTTAAGTATAACAATGATCTTGGGCAACATGACAAATCCACTGGAATGCTTGAGAATACAGACTCTCAGGTCTGAACACTAGCAAACCAAAAAATTACTATCGCGCATCATGCTGGGACATAAGTTGTGATCTTACATTATATCTACTTTTTTATTTATAAATAAAGCTATGCACTTACAGCATCTAGTACCTACATGAGTAACTGAGCTCAAGTTTTACAGCTTACACACACACAAAAAAGCTATTTATTACAAAGGCCACTTTCACTCAATCAGAAAATCAGTATTTAAAGAAAGGTGATAAGGACTAGCCTAAGACAGAGTTCTCTTTTACCCAATCTGAAACAATACTGCCAACATATCAGAAAAAGAAAAGGAAAAAAAAAAGAATTTCTTTCTGGCAAAAGCAGTCTGAAAACATAAAACTTGCACTAATGATACTGAGGACAAATTTTAGTCCAAAAATCCTCGATTAATCCTCTGCCTGGTCTCAGACTTATTTTATTAAAGTGGTGTTACAAATTAAACTTTTCTTTCCTATTTTTTTCCCCTCAACTAGGAGTAATAAAAGAAGAATAGAAAGGAATACAAGAGTTTTGGTGGCTTAGAAAACGAGAGACACAACCAATGCTCCCACTGATGATTTGTCTGTATTTGACACTGCTGCTATCAGCTACCATTGCTCTCTTGCTGATCTTTTTACATGTCTCATTTCCTAGTTATGTTATGCTTTCCAGCCTGTCAACTCCTTGGAGCAAGACCAGTTTACATATTGAGCATGTTGAGTATAAATGGTGTCTCCCACTCAGTTTTGGCCTTTGAGTGGTCTGCAATATGAAATGTTAAAATTATGACTAGTCTGAAAGCCTAGCTTGAAATATGTGAGGCCTTACTGCCTTCCATCAGAATAGCACAGAGTAAGTCCGTGTAAATCACAAAGTGGCAATTTAGCGCCCATTTTTGATTTTAAGTACAAGTTAAAGGAAGAAAACAGTAAACGCTGGAGGCTGAACTATATATCTGCACACATAAATAAAAGAAAATTTTCCAAAAAAAAATCATATAGAACAAAAGGGGAGAAAAAGTCCTTTGATGTTGGGAATATTTTTTTGTGCTACTTGTTTTTTATTATGTTGCCAATGCTTTAATTACATTGCTAAGAATTTATACAGCTGTCAAGCTTAAATGAAAGAAACAAATCTCTACAATGTTATCTGGAATACATGTTATTCTCTGCAGTCAGAACAATTTTATGAAGCAATGTCTGAAGAGGTCTGAGCAAAATTTCTCAGCATGACAAAGAGGTTAACTCATGTTGTGGGAGCTGATTTCAACAGCAGTGTTATGAAAACAAATACATCATTAACAAAAATGGGGACCAATTAAAATCAAGTTACTTTCTGTACCCACTTAAGAGTTCCGCAAGATTGGCACAGGCCCAGAAAACACTGGAGGCAGGGTTCATTTCTTGACGGAAAATGTAAGCACACGATGGATGAAAAGTCAGGTCCTAAATAAGTCAGAAAAGAAAAATGCATGTGTGATGTTTTATTCATGTATTTTACTGAAAGTACAGCTAAAGTATTTGTTTGAATTTTCCAAATACTTATTGTCATTAAATGCAGGACAGAAGATACATATGTATTTTGGGTTCCGGGTACAGTTGGAAATACTGAAAAACTGTACTGAATAGCAGAATCATGCACCTTGTAAGAAAATTTCAAATAAGCAAAATGAGGTTTTCAGGTTTGAGAGGCTTTGTTTTTTTCTGTTCAGTTGGAATACTGGAAGACACTGAGAAAAAGAAAAATGAAGATGACTGCTTTTACACCTTTTCTCTGCTTAAGTGTACACACACCTGATTATCAATATTCAGAATTAGTTGGGTAGGTCATACAAAAGTGATTTAAAGCAAACACATCTACAAACATCTATTTATTTGTAGCAAGGAAGTCGACAATACTGAAAAACTAAACTTGAATTTTTAAATATTTCTGCTAGTGTATTTGAAATAAAATTAATTATCAGGATGGAAAACATAGATTAATAGGAAATTTGGTATGAAGCAGCAATAAAATAGTATACAATTTAAAGATACTTTTTCTAATATCCGAGCTGCTTAATTAGGTCTTTTATCACTTTTATCACTTTCACTTGATCAATTTTATTGAAGTATTTTTCAAGAGATTTTTCTGAACCTTAAGTAAAAAAACACTTTATGTAAATTTTCTGTAATCATTTTCTGTATGTCAGTGGCTCCAGAAACCAGAGATTAAATACTATTAAATTCCAGATTAAACACAGAACATAAAGGAGTTTTTGCTGCTATTATTCCTGGTGTTGTGTGGATCTGAGATTATAAGTGACAATTACACTTCAATATGAAAATTAAGATGGCCTTAATTAAAAAGGAAGTTTGAATGCCCCCATAAATTTATAAAATAAAAAGTGATATTTTGTCACAAAGATGCAAGACCTCATAGCAGTAGATGTAATTCAAGATATGTGAGAAAACATTCTTTATTTAACCTACTATTCACAGCATCAGTTTCAGTGCAGTACACTTTATTGAAATTAATATTTTGTGCCTTCTATCAGTCCACCATTCAGACTTCTTTTCAAAAAATTCAGATGAAAAACAGATCAGGCATAATATTTACACTTAGTTTGGCATCAGTCTAAATTTAGTACATTTTCAAGTGTAAAGGCTGTTGTTGTCTTGCATGGGAAGCAAAAATACTGGTAAGGTAGGTAAAAATCCCTGTAATGTAGTCAGTCACTTAGCTCTGTTTATTAGAAAGAGGAAAAGTAAAAAAAAAAACAGTTCTTCTCTTGCAAATACTTATTTCATACAAAATTTGTTTCAAATGCCCTGTAGGAACATTTTAGTGGAGAGATCCACTCTAGGGTGTAATGTATACAAAATAATATAGTACTTTGTTGTTCAAATCACCTATAATTTCTGTTTTAATATATCACAGAGATTAAAATAACCTTATGAGATTTTAGTTGAACAAATAAATTTCATTTCAAGTGCAGCACCTCCAATCTGACATGTTATATACAACATAACCAGTTTTACGATGACTAAGAATGAGAAAGATGAATTCAGTCAAGTCATTCATCATTCAAGGAACCATCATGAGACAGGAAAAAAAAGAATACCAAGAATCTGAAATTTAACTTAATTTACAGTATTCATCAAGTTTCTTCCCCAGTAACACATACTCTAAAACAGTGTCAGCCTTTCAAAAGGTAAGGGGCTGGATTCTATCCTTTTTCTTTTTTCCCCCCAAAAAAGTGGTACTTAAACATCCAGGAGGAAGCCAGCAGGAGTTAGGGAGCTCAGCTGCAGCCAAACTGTACTTCTGGATGAGACTGTTATTGCCTATCAGCTGAGCCTTTGTGCAGGGAAAAGACTTTATTATACTGCATCCTCTGAAGACACAGTGCCTCACAGTTTGCAACTCTACATCATGGAAGACATAAAGATGAATCAACCTGCTCTTCATCTTTGTCACCCCTACGAGGTCCTGGAAGTTAGCAGGGAGGGAACCAGTAGAGGGAAAAAAATGAAATATAATCCTGTACTTAAGCTGAGATTTTGTTTTAAAATTTTGTAACTTTATGATTCACTCTAGCACCAAATTGCAATTCATTTCATTTACAATATACTTAGATAATTATTTATATTTAATATTTATATGATCACATACTCTTTTATTTATAGGCAAATCTATATTCAATAATCACATAATTAGAAAAATATTAATCATCATCTTTTGCTCAGAAGACATTACACTGATTTCTGTCTCTCATTGAAAAAAAGAGAGTTCATTATCTCCAGGTGTCATCACTTCCAACTTCCGTAACTGATAACTTGGAAAAATTTCTTCCTTAATTAACTGCAGTTCGTTTTTTTGGTTGTTTTTTTTGTCTGGTTGGTTGGTTTGGTTGTTTGGGGATTGTTTTTCCCAGAATGTGCAATTTCCATGTAATTGAAATTTGACAAAACTGGCAGTTCTTTATCTTGAATGTAAACTGCCATAAAACTAAGTAATTCAGCACTTTGGCTCTAAATTTGTGTTATTTCAACTCCATTAGATTTAGACTAATTTACCTGTTGACATATCACAAGGAAAAGAAATATCCAAACTCAGATTTAACAAAATAAGAATCTAATTTCCCGAAAGAACAGCTGCAAATAAATCACTAAATCTATATATTGAAAATTACTTGGATTCCTTCATCTTGAACAAATAGTGGGTTTGGGAGCTGAGGAGGTAATGAGTCAAACCAAAATAACTCTTTTTTGTAATTCATATGAAGAGAAAATGCTTACTGAAAATTCAAGGTTTCCTAGGGAAAAAAGATAAAATCATGACAATACCTGAAGGTGTAAGTGACACTTGTTTTTGCATTTTGACCCTAAGCCCATAAAGCAACTGACTCTCTGATACTTATGTATTACACGCAAACAACAAAGTTGTCCACCAAGCCTCTAAATTATGGGTTCTGTTTTTCAACAAGATAATTTCAGACTTCATTTTTCTTCTTTCATAACCCACTCTTTTCCCACATTTGATGTACTTGAAATATACAACATGTAACTGATAAATGGCAAAATCTTTATGAACAAGCCCTGGGTATTTTTATGCAAATTTCAAACTGAACAGGTACAAAAGCTAAAAAATAGAACAGTCTGTAACAAACAGTCTGAGTATTTCTGTTGGTTTACCTTGAGTGGAATTCACATATAAATGAAAGTGAAAAAAAAATAAAATCGCACTATGGGAAAGGAGAAAGCATCAAGAAGTACAAGACACTGCATCACTGTTTCAGGAGTTCTGAGGACATTAAAAAGATCTGCTGCAACTAGAGGAGTGTCTGTAAATGAGATGCTGTTTTACTTAGGCTGCTGAGATTTAAAAAAATTAATCCCAGAAAACATCATTACTGAACTCTCAACTAACACCCTTACCTCTTTTTAGATCTCTATTTTACAGAAGAGGAGAGGCCTCTATCTTTAACAGAGCTGGTAACATAAGACAGCTGTTGCTAATCACAGACTTTGATTTTATTTTCCTGTTGTCTGCACCAGCAATTTCAGAAATCAGACCACAGGCACTTGAGTAGAGACTATTTTATAATACTTACTCTGCAACTTCAAGAACTATTTAGACACTAGAAGCCTTTTGTGTTCAGTTAACTCTTGTTCAAAACATAAAGCATGGCTTCTGACTCTACAGTTATCACTGAAGGGATCTACCCTCAGGGCCATAATAAACCTTTAGGCCTCAGGTTCCTTTGGAGCAATTTGTGTTTCTACATGTAGCTAAAATAAGAGCAAATATATTTAAAGAATTAGTCTCATTCCTAAACAGAGAGTCTGTAAGCCAAACAAATTATTTTTTTTATTTAGCTGGTCAGAATTTTTTTCCATAATTTTATATTCTTGGACACTTTCTTCAGATTTACAGAACCCTGCTCACCCATCACCAGCCAAAAAAAGCTTACAGTGAACAGTCAATGAATAATTTAAAATACAGCTTTTTAAAAAGTAAATGCCTCTCAGGTGAAATCATACAGCAATTCTCTTAGCTGTTTATAACTACAGGTCTGATCCACTGCTCTTATTACCATATTCTGCTAAATATACACAACTAAGGTGGAGGGGGAGTGTTTAACCCAATTTCTATTTTTTTATTATATATAAAACAATATGAAGTACCACTGTGTACTGATTTTGATTATCCTAATATATATAATTCATCAAGAAAAGACAAGACACAAGACCACAGCAATCGGCAGTTTGATACAAACGGCAACTGCGGTGCTTCCAGGATGGTTACTAGATGGCAACAGGAAACCTGCACAGTTATAGGAATAATTCCATGCCAAGCACAGAAAATACTGCTAGCAAATCAACTACAGAAACTTTCTAAGAGTGTATTTTGCATTACTGAATGAGTACTGCATTTCCACCGCACTGATTTTTTTCCTCCTTCACTGCTCAAAATCTGTAGAAATACTTTATATCTTTTACTACTCATTAATATAATAAGCTCATTAAAATAAATTAAGGTTAATTTAATCATATTCAGGCACTATATTGTATATATTATTGCATTTGTCTTTTAAATAGTTTGTCTTTCATTTTACTATCTTCATGAAACAGTATTCTGAATAATTATGACACTGATGTTATAAAGTTACAGCCCTATTACACTCCTATTAAGAGCTTCAAGTCACCTACAGCATTTACACAAAATATCATAAATCTAGTCAAAGAACCTCAGGCTATGCAGCAAGAAAGTTAATTCCTCGTAGCACTGTGTGCATTTCTAAGGTCTTCACCAATTGGATGGTTACATTATCTCAGTTTTATATTCACCAGTCAGGAGGTAAATGTCAGATGGAATCACTGAATCTCAGTTTTCTACATCTTTCATTTTGTTGATAGGGTATGCATTCATTGCAAGTTATTGCTCTTACGAAAATATAAAGCAAAAAGCTGAGACCATAATCAACGCTAATGGTGAACCAAATATTGTGATAATAAATCAGTAAGAAGAAAATACTCTGGAAATAAATTGAGATGTTTACTATTTCAGTTTGAATACTAATCAAATAACTGTTTAGGTAAACTACAACACTGTACATAAAAAAAAAAACCCAAAAACAAAACAAAAAAAAAACCAACCAACACAAACCAAAACCAACATTTTTGCCTTTCATGTAAAAAACAACTTCAGAAAAGCCACTCAATTTGGGGCTCTTCTGCAATAACAAAAAATGCTTTCTTTAATCATAGTATGTAGCAGTGATAAGAACAAAGTATGAAGAAATTACGAGGTGGAAAGACATTTAAATTTTATACACAGGGACATACACTGTCAAAAGTCATAGCTTGTAGTAATCTTGCTACTTTATTTTAAAACTTAATTCACCAGAGAAAATCCCTCAACTCCTGTACAAAGAAGATGTTGAATTTTCCGAGGTTTTGAAGCATTTTCTCTTTATTCTAGTAGAACACATTTTTAGTAACTGGACTTTCATGTCCTAAAATGATGGTAGATGTGAAAAAAGCAACTATGAGAAAACATTTCAACAGCTTGCCTAACCTAAAGACCAGCTACAAAACCTACTTGAAATAAAAAAAAAATTGTCATTCACTTCAATAGCTTTTCTGAAAGGCCCTGAAACAAAAATCAGAACATGTAATAGATAATAACAGGTAAATTCACAGAGGAGCTTCATTTCTAGTTTGTTTATTTTTAATATCATGAAGACTGCATGCTAAGAGTCGATAAAATGGTTAAGCGTATGACTTTTATCGTTCTATTAAGAAAGATTAAACTTGTGTTAAGACTATATTTACAGTACCTTAGGATATTGTTTGACAGGGATCAGAACTCTTTCTGACAGCTTTATGTTTTTGTTGCTGATAACATCAAGATATTTCTTTTCTTCATCTTCCTTCTTGCCTTCAGAACTCTGAAATTTTTCAATTTCTGAAAAATATTAAAAGAGAGAAATCAGTGACAAGGTATTTGTCATTGTCAGAAACTTCAACCTTATACATTATAATACAGACTGTGCTTTGCACACCTGTGCTGTTTGCACTCATGTGACATGCACTGTTGTCTTTGGTAAACCTGGAATGTCAACTCTGCCTGTCAGCACTGGTGATAGTCCACAGCTCATACTCCTCAACTAATTCTTCTCCACCTGAAACTGAAGGTAAATGATCTCAGTGGGAGAAGGACAAGATGAGACTTACGATTCCATCCATCTTTTAAAGTCTAAAAGACTTTTAAAGTGTTTTAAAAACTATTACATCATCACAGCTTCATACTGTTTTTGTAACTGTGACCTACCAGAATTAAGCTGGATTCTACTGCAATGGCTAACAGTAAGTAAGTGCAGTAAAAAACTGAAGAATCATCTTGCCGTTACTGAGTTTCCATTCAAATGCTTCTGAATTATTTAAAGGTTGTACAAAATAAGATAAGAAATAATGTTAATTCTTGCATAAAACAATTCTTCATTAAAAAGAAATGCAGTAAGTAGTCATTCTATATATAGTATTGATGGCATGCAGAACATTCAATGGAATTTACAAAAACAGCCCCAAAATATATTCAACTTGAATAATTTTGAGTTGTTTATTCCCTAAAGCTCTATAAGCAACGGAGCGTAACAAACAATTGAATTTATTACCCTGCAAAGAACATCTAATACAGTACATAAGAACTTCCTGATAGTACAGGTACTACTGAAAAAGCTGCATTTGCAGCAGTATCATTACTGACAGCAAAGAAAATAGCAATGTTTATAATGAGTTAGTTATAACTGAATTATAGCTGAAAAGGGACAGCTGTGGGTCTGAGAAACATATGGTTTTAAGGCCCAGAAAGCAAACATGGAGAAGAACAACACAGCAGCAGCAATATGTATCATGTATACAGGTTTCTTTGACTTACAACAAGCATAAGGAAAAATGTATATAAGAGAACAGCCCATATCACAATTTGTTCATAGATGTTTATGCTGCCTATTCTAAATCAAATTATTTAAAGCTTTCACCAGCAGACACCTCTAGAATGCCACAAGCTCTTTCAAAACTTCTCAGAGAACACACCTAAAAGAACTCGAGATACACCCTCCCTAATTTAGAGTTAAAAAGTTATTTTATTAATCACTAAAAGCGTCAGGAGGAGACGTTTAATTTTTGTAAAATACCTGAATATACCTTGGAAAAACATGTGGTATGTTGCATTCAGTGGGAGAGAGGAACGTGAAAAGCAGCAAGCATCAATTATGCATGAGCTTACAAAGCAATATTCTGCAGTAAAATACTTACTTTGGGCAGGTTTAATAGAGAGGAAGTCCTTTTAAAAGAGCTCCAATGCAATTATATAAACGTTTATGCTATGGGGGTGCCGAGGGGAGAGACAAAGGTGAACAAAAGAGAGGAAAAGTGCTGCAAGTGCAGTAAGTACTGGAATGAAATGAAGGCATTTCTCAGGTGCATGGGGAACACTAGTGAGATAATTTTCGAAGGCAAGTAGGGAAGGTGTATTTATTTCTACACATATATTAAACTCGAATCACAGAATCATTTAATTTGGAACAGACCTTTAAGATCATTGAGTCATACTGTTAACCTAACCAGACATCATGTGGTCCAACCTCCTCTGCAGAGCTACCTGTAGAGACAGTGGCCTAGACCACAGCTTTCTAGCATTTCCGAGGAGAGAAACTCCATAAGCACCCTGGACAACCTCTACCAAGTGCTCAGTCACCCTCACAGTAAAAAAGGGTTTCATGATGTTCAAAACTGATCTTCAGCACTCACCAGACTTGTAGCTGTAAAATCCTGTAAATACTGTCAGGCTGTTTATGACTTTTGTAAAGGGAACAGCTTTTTCTTCCTTCACTGACTTAGCATAAAATAGAATAGCAGAGTGAGTAGCTCTTTATTTTTTCAGAACTATCTGCTTTACTCTTACAGTGCCAATAAAATGATGTTAATTACAGTTCACTTCAAAGTACTTGACACCGATTACAAAACTTCTGTCATGAATCTAGCTTTTCCATTAAAATTAGGCTTTCCACAGTAAAAACATCTTTTTGCTACACTCAGAGTCATGTCAAAACTCATCAAAAAATAATGTTCTTCTCATCAGCCTGTCCAACCTACCAAAAAATGAAAGCTACACATCCCTTTATGCTTTGCCTTCCACATACAGGAATTACATAAGCCTACCCTGCATCTTACAGTGGTGGATTGACTCTGGCTGGACACAAGCGGCCCACAAAAGCTGCTCTATCACTCCCCTTCTCAGCTGGACAGGGGAGAGGAAATACAACAAAAGGCTCATGGGTTGAGATAATGACAGGGAGAGATCACTCACCAGTTACTGGTATGGGCAAAGCCCTCAACCCCTTCTTCCTGGGCTCAACTTTATTCCCAAATTCTCCACCTCCTCCCCCCAAGTGGCACAGGGGTTGGTGGGTTGTGGTCAGTCATCACACATTGTCTTTGCTGGTCCTTCCTCACACTCTTCCCTTGCTCCAGTGGAGGGTCCCCCCCATGTGAGACAGTCCTCCACAAGCTGCTAAAACGTGTGTCCTTCCCATGGGCTGCAGTTCTTCACAGATTGCTCTGGTGTGGGGTCCTCCACAGGCTGCAGGTGGAGATCTGCTTCATCATGGACATCCATGGGCTGCCAGGGACAGCCTGCCTCACCACGGGCTGCAGGGGAATCTCTGCTCTGGCACCCGGAGCACCTCCTGCCCTCCTTCTGTGCTGCCCTTGGTGTCTGCAGGGCTGTTTCTGACACATACTCTCACTCCTCTCTCTGGCTGCAATTGCTCCTGTGTAGTAACTTTTTTCCCCTTCTTAAACACACTATCCCAGAGGTGCTACAACAGTCATTGACGGGCCTGACCTTGGCCAGAGGCAGGTTCATCTTAGAGCCAGTCTTGCATTTTCATTTTGTTTGAGAATATGCGGAAGTTTTGGGACAGAAATGATGTCTTTGCTCAAGTTAATGGACGACTATTTCAACTATGTTTTTCAGACATTACTAGTATGTGAAGAGGAGTCTACAGGTCTACCAAGTGTGAGACATCCTGTAGGACTTCTAACTGTTTTCACTCCAATGTTTAACTCATTGCAGCCCTCATGCTTCTGTTTTGCTTGTTTGTTTTTGGTGCAGTCACTTATAAATCCCCTGAGGGGAGGGAGAAATAAAATGAAAAAAAACATAAAATGAAAAAGCAATGGGAGCCTCATGGATGAAAGACTCCCGTGAGACAAACTTGAATGTCCATGAGCATACAGAAACATTCAAATCTTCCCACATTAGGCAACCTGGATGTGATTTGAGTCATCAAATCACAGAATGGTTGAGGTGGGAAGGGACTCTAGAGGTCATGTGGTCCAATCTCCCCTGCTGAAACATTTCTGCCGTGGTAGCAGCAACACCAATGGCTTATTAGCAAACATCTTGTCTTTTATAATTAAAGGTTATTAAAAAGCTACACAGTTGCAATCCTGAATGCCTACAATGATGCTAAAATCACAAAACCCCCATGTATTTTTTAAATCAGCAAATACTCAAAATATACATGAAAGTTAATTTCTGTCTAAGGTGTTTCAGTTTTAAATGAAACCAGGGCTGTTGGATTTTTTTTTTTTTGGGGGGGGGAAGTAGATGGCCCAATAAAAACACTTGTACAAATTAAATTTGTATGAAACATCCTCAGAGGTTTCCAGTCACAAAAAGGACATCCAAACCCCTAAGGATAGGTAATTTAGAAGTAAAACCACTCAGCGTCTAATGGAAATTGGGAGGGGTTATTAGGACAGCACAATCAGCCACAGGCTCTGAAAAATTAGCCAGTGGCTCACCGTACTCACCCAGAAACACGTGCATCTGCTAACAACATTCCTCCACTACACATACACATACACACTAGCTCACACAGCTCATTGGGATGATTCAGGGAGGATAATGGAGTAATTCCTATTGCAACTGACACATACAAAGCAATACCTCCACTAGTGATGAGTTTAATACCTGTACGAAAACTGTGGGTCAAATCTACTATCTATGCCACCTGTTGTAGACAGGTACGAACTGAATTTGTCTACACATGCTCTGTGAGAAGAGGCTGAGGGAACTGGACTTGTTTATTGTGGATAAGGGACAGCTTTGGGGAACCTAACAGCAGCTCCTCCATCCTTGTGGGAAGACAGGCTCTTCATAGCAGTGTGTAATGAGGATGAGAGACAACATGGTAAAGGTAAAACAAGAAAGGTTTGGACTGGGTATAAGGAAAAACTTCCTCACCCTGAGGACAGCCCAGCAGTGCTGCAGATGATGTGTCATCTCTTTCTCTGGAGGCTTTCAAGACCCACTTGTATAAATCTCTGAATGACCCAGTCTGACCTCATAGCCAGCCCTGCTTTGAGAAGGACATTGGACTAGAGATCTCCTGAGGTCACTTCACATCTGAATTATCCTATGATCCTATAAATGCAATACCTTTCAGACCTATATTGTTTGTCAAATTTTCTTGAACTTCTCCAAAATACTTAAAATGTTATTGCAGATACAGTTAGAAAAGGACATAGAAACAGCATGACTGCATAAGCTCCATGTCCTCCGGAAACCTTTTTAACAAAATGTAACAATATAGGTATAAAAGAAATAAAAGATATAAAGAACTGATTGACTAAAACCCAAAGAGAATTAACATGAAAACAAAGGAGAAAATGAAAGTTTATTGCTGGCAGCTGCTGTATTGCTAGAACTACAATGTGCAGTTCACTAAGTAGCTGAACTCAGTACAGTTCTCCCTTCTTACGTCTTACCTTCAGAGCAGCTTAGATAGTATTATGAATATGCCATCAGTTAGATGAAAGGTAAACTTGAAAGTTGCGGATATATTTTTATTTAATCCTGAGTTTCTTTCATCTGAGAAAGAAACTACTCATAAGAAGAGGAAGTAGAGAGCATTAAGATTTATTCAGACCAGAAAAAAAAAAAAAAAGGCAAAAAGCACCAAAAATATCAAGAGTGTATTTTTTTTTTTTTTTTTAACATAACTCTAGGTGTCCTTGAATTAAACATCCTAGAAAACTGTGTTGCTATGTTGTGTAAGAAAAAGAAAGCGGTTCTTTGTCAACAAAGCTTCCACTGTGTTAAACTCCATTCAACAAGGCACTTTAAGACATGCTGAAGTGCTCTTCTGGACCAATCTGAAGAGAAAACATCAATGCTGTGCTACATACTGCATAGTGCGGAACAGGTAAGTAAGGGTGAAAGATGAATCAATCAATGAAGTTGTAGGTAAGTCCCCCTGGGGAGATATTCATTACCTATGAATATCCCTGACTATCTGAAAGCTGATGATACTCTTGAAGGGATGGCTCTGCCGAGCTGGAGCAACTTGCAGAAAGCAAGCTTTTCCATCTCTTCACAGCTTCTAGAAAGGAGGAAATATATTCTTTTTCTCTCTTCAGACACAGAACTTACTAGTTACAGTACAGTCTGTTACTCTGCCCTCAGAGCAAGAGAGAGAGATTAACAGCTGGCAATATTACTTAGCCTTTTTGTGTTTTTTCTGTACTGTGAAGTAGAACAGCTACAGAAAACTAACATCTGGAAGTAGAAAGTATTGAAAATTCTGAAAAGATGCCACTTACTGAAGCTAAGAACCAGTATAAAATTTTGCTTGGAGTTCACTCTTCTCACTGACCTCTCTTGTTTTTTCTGTTAGCAATGCCACTAATGAGCCAATAACTTCTGTTCACCCAGTTATCAAAGTATCTGAAAGGAGTTTACAAACCTTCAAAACAGTAGTTTCCATTCAGAATGTGATTTCAGATCTCAAAGTCGACTGTACCTGAAAGACTGACAGGAAAACTCAAGTTCACTGCGGAAAAGAGGATGAAACTCCAAGTAAATGTGAGGAATTGCTGAGAGGTGGAAGAGATTTAGAGTGTCTTAGAACATGACCTTTGCTTCTCAATGTGCTTCTGTCAGCATATAGAAAATACTGGCTCTGTGTACACATACTCTTATATAAAATGAATAGTTACATATAAATATACTTATTATTTATAACTGATAAAAAAGCATGAAAGAAGGAAACCAAAGACTCAGTGTTGGTATATATGTGATCATACTGATTGCATTTACTTGCCTACAATGACATTCTCTCTTAAAACATTTATTGCTTCATGACAAAAGAGTTCATTTACAGAAAAGTTGTATCCAGGTGCTTATTAATACTATATAACTAACGTACATATTAAGTTTGTTTCTGGCAAGTGTCAAGTTTAATGATGTTCAGATATTTACCAAGTGTTACCAGGATTTCATAGTTCCTGTCACAATGGAAGATTACTGATCTGCTTCCACTGAAGTACATTTTAATTTACCTTATTTCAGACTGAGAGCAACAATTAACAAATAATACCTTTTGGATAAATTGACATTTTAATTAAGGACTAAACTAGTGATATCTAACAGCAGAAAGGCATGTAAGCCTTCATTCACAAACCCACTGGAGAGCATATATTTGCTCTGAGCCTCCACTTGGAATTCTGTACAAACAGATCCCTACTCCAGAGGACCAGTGATGTACACTAAAAGATGATCAACCTCCCTGTACTGCCTCTTCAGAGGAAATTGTCAGTAAAATTAAAAAAATACTGCTGGTGTTATGCAGCAACATAAATTCACACACTTCTAAATGTACAGTGAAAACTGAAGCAGCTGTAGTGGAGAAAATAAGATATTTTAATAATCTGTACAGATTTTATTGTACAGTCTCCTGTGACTTTTTCTGCAGAATTTTCAACAAATTTGACAGAACACACTCATGCCCACACCACACTCATTAGTTTTTCCTCATTTATGTCATGTCTAAGCACTGACTGCTAAAATACTAGTTGCTGACATGACAGAGGGCATGCCAATGTGCCAATGGTTGGGCCAGTGTACCACTCCTGTCCAGTTTAATGGAACAGCCATAAGATAAGGATATAGAAAACAGCCCAGTAATCATTTCAGAAGTAGGAACAAGTACAGATAGGTTTAGAAACTACGTATGCACTTTAGTTAACTGACACCGAGTGCTCTTGGCTACTATTTATTTATGCAGGAAAGAGCACTTGGCAAATGAGGCAAGATTAGGGCCATGGTCAATGAGAAAATGAACATGAGCTGGCAGCGTGCGCTCGCAGCCCAGAAAGTGTGACCAGCAGGTCGAAGGAGGTGATCCTGCCCCTCTGCTCTGCTCTCGTGAGACCTCACTTGGAGTATTGTGTGCAGTTCTGGTGTCCTCAACATAAAAAGGACATGGAACTGTTGGAACAAGCGCAGAGGAAGGCCACAAGAATGATCAGGGGAGTGGGGCACCTTCCCTATGAAGAAAGGCTGAGAAAGTTGGGGCTGTTCAGCCTGGAGAAGAGAAGGCTGCGTGGAGACCTCATAGCAGCCTTCCAGTATGTGAAGGGGGCCTACAAGGATGCTGGGGAGGGACTCTTCATCAGGGACTGTAGTGATAGGACAAGGGGTAATGGGTTCAAACTTAAACAGGGGAAGTTTAGATTGGATCTAAGGAAGAAATTCTTTACTGAGAGGGTGGTGAGGCACTGGAATGGGTTGCCCAGGGAGGTTGTGAATGCTCCATCCTTGGCGGTGTTCAAGGCCAGGTTGGACGAGGCCTTGAGTGGCATGGTTTAGTGTGGGGTGTCCCTGCCCATGGCAGGGGGGTTGGAACTGGATGATCTTAAGGTCCTTTCCAACCCTAACTATTCTATGATTCTATGATTCTTATGAGTGAACATAAACCAAGTATCCACACACTGTTCAACAAAAAGTAGGACACCCAAGTCCAGCCTGGAAATAGGAGTCTCTATGGCAAATTTAGAAAAGAAAATTTCAAGTAAGAGAACTTGTATTCATAGGAAAGAAAACACATTAACACCACGTAATGTAATTTCATTACAGCAGGTTGACACAAGGAATTAGAACTCATCCTAGAGAGGTATTACAGCCTGATATTGCAGCAAACAAGATGCATGCTTTTCACAGGCTTATCAGCTTCCCTTAAGACTACTTGTTTGCATTGTAGAGGCCACAACAATACATTAAGAACTACAGATGTCAAGGAGACTTGTTTCATTTCCTGTAAATATCCTTCAAGTCCTCCAACTACATTTCTATGAATCAATTTTAAAAGGTGAAAAAAACGTGTCTGAACCTGCCTGCAATCCACTTTGTCACTGCTGAACAGGCAAGTCTGTTATCTCGTCAAAGAGAAGGCAGGGGCCCAGGATACAGTTTTTAAATAATACGAGTACAGTGTATGCTCCTGGCATGTATCCAGAAATCAACGATGTGAAGTCTCTTTTTTTTCCTTTACTTCTTATTCAGTAAGAAAAACCAACCCCACAAAACCTTTGAGAGTTAAGATCCATGTCAGCAGCTGTACTAACCAGACAGTATGGATTCACACACCAAGAATTCAAGCATCACAAGCAAGCTCACTCACAAAGACGACATTTTTTTAGATAAAACTAAATCCAGAGTAAGTAGGAGTGCTGATAGTCAGAAAACTTGGCAAGAAACCCAAGAAGCTCCCAACAGCAGTGAAACCTGTTTATGATGAATCTACACAGCTGTCAATTTGTTACAGTCTAGGACTGAGTTTGAACCCTTGCAGAGCCCTTGCACAAGTGGATATCCATAAACGATACTCGGGTGTTATACTCCTAACTCCAGCTGGCTGGAAGACCTCACACTGGCATAAAGTGGCCAGGTATCATTTTTCCACCCTGTCAAAAAGAGGCATTTCTTGTTCTCAACTCCACTTCAAAGTGCTGCAGCTGTAACAGCAATGTATCCTAAAACCAAATATATTCTCAGCTCCCAAGTACAGCTTTTCATCATTTAAAGTCGAATTCAAAGCAATAGCACCCATTTTCAAGGTACTTTCTAGCCTGTGGTCCAGGGCACATTAAAGCTTTAAAGTCTATGCCAGATCCTGGGAGAAATCAGTTTACTCCTCAGGCACACTGTAACTCACTATATTATCAGTGTTGAAAAGACTGGGTTTAGCTCTGTGAGAAACAACATATTTTTTCCAAGAGCCAATCATTCCAGAAGTCTAAGGTCTTCTAGGACTCATTTCCAAATATCTGACCCCATGCATTGCTTTTACCTTGTTGTCATTACTACAGATACATGGTAAAAAGAGAATTAAAAATTAATTTCAGTTTCCTATAGGTTTGTGAACAATATCTTTCATCACCTGTCCATATATGTGATATCCTTATTTCTTCTTCCTCCCACATCTCTCAATTTCTTAGGTGGACAAGGAGGCAGCAGATATTTTGACTGACTCAGGGTTTAGTTTAAGCATCCATTTGCTGCCCTTCATAATGGATATGGGGCTGAGCTACCATGTTATCCCTACACACAGCCACTATTTAGAATATCTCCTCTAGACACAATGACCAGACTTCCTTCTTAAGATGTTAGAACTTCACATGTTTGGATTTTTATCCTTATATGGATATAAGCTTGAAGAAATGTTAAAAAATTATATGGGGACAAAGAGCCTGGCAGACAAACAGACCACTTAACCGTATAAGCCAACTGTATTTCCTTGGAAATCTCTCCTTTAAATGCCCATAAAAGACATTTCAATACTCTTGTTTTTTCCCTAGTGTCCTGGGTTCAGCAGTAGCAGTCAGTTTTTCTCCTTCTTAGTAGCTGGTGCAGCACTGTGTTTTTGACTTTCGGCCTGGGAACCGAGCTGATAACACCAATGTTTAGACTGACCAAGGACTTTGTGAGTCTCATGCTCTGCCAGGGAGGAGGAGAAGCTGGGAGGAAGCAGGGACAGGACACCTGACCCAAACTAGCCAAAGAGGTATTCCATACCACAGCACATCGTGCCCAGGAGGTAGAATGGAGAGTGCCCGAAAGGGCTGAATCACTATGGGGTGGGGGCGAGGTGCCGGTCGGTGAGCGGTTGTATTCTCTTGCTTGTTATTTCCTTTATCATTATTACTATTAGTGGTAGCAGTAGTGATTTGTGTTATACCTTAGTTATTAAACTGTTCTTATCTCAACCCCTGGGAGCTGCATTCTTTTGATTCTCCTCCCCGTCCCTCCAGAAGCGGAGGGAAGAAAGGTGGGGGGGGAAGTGGACTGCGGGGTTCTGATTTACGGCCTGGGCTTAAACCACGACACCTAGGACTTGAGATCACTAAATACCTTAAAAATGCATAAGCACGAATGGGAGGGAATGTAAAAAAATTGTATTTGATCTAGGAGGCCATAGGCTGCCATTATGCATGCTCTTCATTACCTTTCTCAGGTAACAGGATATCTAGATTTAAACTGCTTAGTGAATAACATACAGCAGCCAAGTAAGGCACTATGAAACCTATACGAATATTTGTGTAGAACAGGATAAAGAACTACAATAGAACTCAGAAAATTAAGTAAACAGAGACATTAAATTTCAGCTGAAGAGCAGAAGTACTTTTCAGCCTATTTTTTTCTACCAATACAAATCTAGTGTATGTCCTGCTTTCTTTAGAAGCAATTCTTTCCTCCAGCAAAGGTAGCTGGCAGGTAAGCTTTTGATTGTAAGCGTGAGAAAGAACTACCATACTTAGAATTGTCAAGCTAATGAAAATGCTCGCTATAGTTCTGTGTATCTGGTAACATCTTTATTCCTTCCTGTCTCTTCCAGTTTACCTGTCACCTTCATGAATTACCTCACTATTATTGTTCATTAACAGACATACAAAGAAGTCATTCTGCTGAGATCTCTTTTTTTTTCCAGCACACTGATGAAACAGTAGTGAGGTCTCTAAGGCTAGCCAGATCTGGGAACTGTCCTGCCTCACAGCAAACATCCTAACTAACCATGTCAAGATGAAAAAGCTCATGCTGTTGCAGCTTGCATATCATGAAATATTTAATAAACAGGGAAAATGCAATTCACAATGAAAATGTTAAAGGAAATCACTCAGTTTGCCTGCATTTTATGTCTCAGACTAACAAACCTTTCATCTCATTACATGTCTGCTGACAATCTCAGCAGTTGGTAAAAAGAAACATCTGTCAATCTGTTCCTGTTCTTAACAGTGCAAAAGACAAAGAATTTGAGCAAACTTGCACTGACTCAAGTATGCTGAAGAGTTTGTCAGTTGTCTTGATTAGCACCAGAAACAGCCTTTCAAGTTCAGAAAATGCCATGGGCTCATTCTCAAAAAAAGAAGATAATTTCCAGGATTACACCATGTTGCAAGACAATCTTTTCCATTGCAGTTGTTTAAGTGCTGAAGGAGCTGGCAAAGGGGCTTGCTAAGCCACTCTCCATCATCTATCAGCAGTTCAAGTCTAGTGGGCAGGTCCCAGAGGACTAGAAGTTGGCCAACATGACACCTCTCTGCAATAAGGACAAGAAGGCAGGCCTTGGAAACTATAGGCCTGTCAGCCTGACCTCAATACCAGGGAAGGTCATGGAGCAGATCATAAAGCACATGTGGGAAAACAGGAGGGATCAGGACCAGTCAGCACAGGTTCATGAAGGGCAGGTCCTGCTTGACCAGCCTGATCTATGATAAGGTGACCCACCTGGTTGATGTGGGAAAGGCTGTGGACATTGTCTGTTTGGACTTAAGTAAAGCATTTGGCACTGTCTCCCCCAGCATTCTCCTGGACAAACTGGCTGCTCATGGCCTGTATAAATAGATAGTTCGCAGGTTTGGAAACTGGCCAAGTTGAAACTGAGCCCAAGAGTGGTGGTAAATGGTATCACATCTAGCTGGCAAATGATCATTAGTGGTGTTCCTCACAGCTTGGTGCTAGAGCCAGTGTTGTTTAATATCTTCATTGATAATCTGGATGAGAGGATCGAGTGCACCCTCAGTAAATCTGTGGATGACACCAAGTTGGCTTGGAGTGTTGATCTGCTGGAGGGTAGGAAGGCTCTACAGAGGGATCTGCACAGGCTGGATTGATGGGCTGTGGCCAATAGCATGAGGTTCAACAAGGCAAAGTGCCAGGTCCTGCATTTGAGCCACAACCTCATGCAGTGCTACAGGCTTAGGGAGAGTGGCTGCAAAGCTGCTTGGTGGAGGACCTGGGGATGCTGACTGGCTGCTGAACATGAATCAGTGTGTGCCCAGGCAGCCAAGAAGGCCAGCAGCATCCTGCCTTGTATCAGAAATGGTGTGGCCAGCAGGGCCAGGGCAGTGATCATCCCCTGTACTGGGCACTGGTGAGGCTGCACCTCAAATCCTGTGTTCAGTTCTGGGCCCCTCACAAGAAAGACATTGAGATGCTGGAGCAGGTACAGAGAAGGGCAATGAAGCTGGTGAAGGGTCTGGAGCACAAGTCTGATGAGGAATCGCTGAGGGTCCTGGGGTTGTTTAGTCTGGAGAAGAGAAGGCTCAGGGAGGCACCTTATCACTCTCTGCAACTGCCTGAAAGGAGGTTGTAGTGAGGTGCAAGTCAGTGTCTCCTCACAAGTAACAAGTGATAGGACAAGAGGTAAAGGCCTTAAGCTGCTCCAGGGAAGGTTTAGATTAGATATTAGGAAAAATCTCTTCACAGAGAGGGTGCTCAGGCATTGGAACAGGCTGCCCAGGGCACGAATCACCATCCCTGTAAGTGTTCAAAAAAACATGTAGATGAGGCCCACAGTGACAAGGGTTAGTGATGGTCTTGGCAGTCCTGGGCTAATGGTTGGACTTGATGATCCTAAAGGTCTTTTCCAACCTAGCCGATTCTATGATTCTATGAAAAAAGATCTGCTCAGGCTCAGTCCAACACAAGAACTGTATTTTGATGCTGAGCTAATAATGAATTCAATATTTTTGTGGAAGTGTTTCTTTTCTCAACAAATTTAACCATTTTATACAAACAGTACTCCATCAGGACTTGGTATGCATATTGTTGGGGCTTTTTTAACGCTGATAAAAGTCATATAGCTTTCCCTTTGTTTTAGAACAAATACCACCAATAACTGCTGACAGCACTCCCAAATCCATCATTTCATTTTTATGCAGTAATGAAAACAGAAGAGAGATTTTTGTTTCCATCAGAAAATATCCAGCAGTCTTAGTACTGGAGAGGTAAAATTGCTGATAATCACTGGGAGCATGTCACTTCTTGCACACACACATCATTACAGCTGTCCAGCCAGATGACTGAGAATATTAATGTTCATTTTTGAAGTACTTTTTCAGAAGGATGTCCTGAGAAAGAAGTACAGGTCTTTACACACACCTACAGAAACAGAATGTACAAGTGTCACGATTTAAGCCCAGACAGTAACTCAATACCATGCAGCTGCTCACTCACATCCCCCCATGTGGGATCAGGAGAATTGAAAGAATCCAAATCCCACGGGTTGAGGTAAGAACAGTTCAATAACTAAAATATAATAGAATACTAATAAGGGGAACAACAAGGGGAGAGAATATAAAATTAAAATGGAAAAAAAAAAAAAAAAAAACACAAAAAAACCCACAATAAACCAAACAATAAACCCAAGTGATGCACAATACAATTGCTCACCACTAACCAACCAATACCCAGCTTGACCAGAGCAGCAATCTGGGCCTTCTGAGTTACTCTCCTCAGTTTATATACTGGGCACGATGTGCTGTGGTATGGAATACCTCTTTGGCTAGTTTAGGCCAGGTGTCCTGTCTCTGCTTTCTCCCAGTTCCCGGCTTCTTGTGCCCCTCCTCACTGCCAGAGCATGAGACTGAAAGGTCCTTGATAGGGTAAGTGCTACTCAGCAACAATTAAAACACTGGTGTGTTATCAGCACTGTTCTCAGACTAAAGCCAAAACACAGCACTGCACCAGCTACTGGGGAAGAAAATTAACTCTATCCCAGCTGAAACCAGGACAACAAGCAAATTTAAGAGAAAAATGACTAAATTTTTTGGAGGGTGTTTTTTTTTCTTTTTCCCTTTATTTTTTTTTTGGGGTGGGGGTAGTATTTTTGGTTCTGTTTTTTTAAGAGAGGGGTAGGATAGACAAGATACAAAGTGGTACTGACACTTCGTTTTTCTTCTGGTTGTTTTTCAGAAGCCTCCAATTGTTTAAAAACCTGCCTTGACTTAAAAGACTATTTAATTCTCAAAAGTTAAATGAAGCACTCAGACAGCTTGCTGATTATTGTACAAGAGAAAGCATTAGACACTCAACAGATACAGCTCGTTTGCATTATAAAATGCTTCTGGAAAACCAGAAACCCGGGATAAAGCTTGAAGGCAAGCAATCTGAGAATCTGGAGAGAAAGGTGTCAGAAAAGCAGAAAAAAACAAGAAAAGAGATGAGAGCATCATTCTACGTAACAGGAAAAAAAAAAAAGAAGAGAGAGGAAAGACAAAAGTTCATGCCATACTCCATCAATCATCTGTTTGAAGACAACAATTTATCAGGCAGGACATGAAAAATCAAGGTAACAAATCTGAAGACTGTACCTGAGGGGGCGAACAAGCAGAGATATCAAAAAGAGGAGAACTGGAAATGTTTCTGAACAGGGGCTAAAAAAGAAATGGGCAAACATAGACCCTCTCACCAATTAACCATGCTGAACTCTTACTGTTAAATATTAATTTACGCTTTCTATATAAAAATACATATATTTACATGAAATGTTTATATACACATTAACTTTTGTCTCTGTGAACTAAATTTAACTTGGTAGCAAACCTTACTTCTTACTCAATACTCATAGGTTTAAATGGTGCCTTTAGATCTGAACGTCACTACGGAGAAAAACCTGAGGCTGGCAGTTCTCAGGCATCAAAATGGAAACTGCCAGACGTTCCAGAGCCTGGCAATTCTTCTTGCCTTCTGGAAGGATGGAGACACACAGGACAACTATGAAACAGCGTGTATCCTCAGGTGCACCAACTAACAGGAATGACGGTGGAGGGGACATGAAGGGGCACTGAAAAGCCTATTTTCTTCTACCTGAGCCCAAACTACTACAAAAAAAGTAGAAGTGTAGGAGTTAGTTTTGTAATACAAGCTAACCAGTGCTCTCTTCAAATCACAAAATCCCTCAGTGTCAAGGAGTATCCTGTGAACTTGAAATTGAACAACCATACTACCCAATGGACAGAATGAACCTGGCAGGACTCGCTAGCATTCCTCCAGACAATTTTGGGGCACTGCTAAAGAGCCCTCTATCCAAGACTTGGGACTAATCACAATAAAAAGTCTGCACACACCCTCTGTTTTGGAGGGCAGGGGACATTAATAGCATGGATGTCGCAATTTTCACACCAATTAGTTTCAGTACCAAAGAACAGTCCCAGGTATACTTAGTATACTTATGCAGACATATCTCATGCCTGCATGGATCAGAGCCTGGTGTATTAGGAACACCTAGTGATTCTCGAGTGTATTCCAGGTTTGGGTTGGTTTTTTTTTTTTTAATATAATATAATAGGTGGGGTTAAGATTAGGTCATATTTGCCTTTTGCCTGTGGACATGTAATTTCCTTAAGAGCCTCTTCTTACAGGCTTTATGAAGGTGTAAAAACAAAGAGTAAAACCTGAGAGGTCATTTGTATGCTTTATCTGTTCTTGCTGCTAGTCTTAGCAGATTCTAAAAAACAGCTCTAATATCTCAGGGATGGGGGAAGAAAGGGCAGAGCAGCAAAGCTTTGGAGAAGAAAGCTTGGAGTACACAGCCTGGTTAGTGTTACTGCAAAGCAGCATTACCTGATAAAGGAAGCTTTAGTAGATAAATGAAATCAGGGTATGAAGATCAGGTCCTGCAAGGAACCTGCCAAAGGTGAAACTAAACAAAAACAATCCATTACATCATATTATATCCTTCATATAAATGAAGTTTAAGCACAGACTACATGTTAAATGCCACAGTGGTATTTGCTACTGAATCCCAGGAAGCCCAAGGCATAAGCCAAGCAAGGCCAAGCAGACAAGCTCAACTGTCTCAGCAACTGAGATAAACATCATACTTTAAAATACTTCTGCAACTGAAATCGCACAGACAGACATGAAATAAATTTTTCATAGAATTAATTTCAGCTTTTAAAGGAAAAAAATAAAAGTCATATGGCATTACATTTGAGTCCATACATCTATCTACCGGTACTGTAGAACAGTGCATGAAAAACACATCATTCTGTAATCAAACCAAAAAAAAGTATCAACAGCTTGCTAATAGAAAATATTCTTTGAATGGCACATAAAAATTCAGATTTTTGAACCTCAACATACAAATAAGGGACATGGAATAATAACAAGCTTGTTATTCTTTCTGCATTCTTTTCTTGCTTTTCTGCCTAGAAATTGGTGCTGCTAACATGAACACTCCAGTGATTTAGCCTTCATTAATCAAAAGATGTATGCTGCTCTATTTCAAAAGATGTATGCTGCTACAGCAAACATCTTTACCAATTAAAACTGCAGCACACAAATTAAAGGCTGGGCTATTGTTATAATATAAAGACAGATTCCAGTGTGTGCAAACAAAAATGGTGTAATTATTAA
The DNA here is from genome assembly GCF_963264785.1 of Psittacula echo. Lineage (NCBI taxonomy): Eukaryota > Metazoa > Chordata > Aves > Psittaciformes > Psittacidae > Psittacula > Psittacula echo. The sequence goes on along the minus strand of NC_137738.1, from coordinate 81,297,994 downwards.
TGTAGTTAACTGAAAAATCTTGGAATAATGTAACTTTTCATAAGTAGCTGTCTGTCTTATCTGCCAAGAGGAAATGGAAAATTTGCAGATTTACCTTTTTGTTCTATAGCATATTTTGGTTGTTGTCTGTCCTCTTCTATTAATAATCTCTTCCTCACACCGTATGGAAAACATTTCCTAAAGACAAATTCTATGGATTTGAAAATAAATTTTTCAGAAGAAACTACACTCTTTATTAAAGGAGAAGTATCTGAGAAAGCTCTGTGTAGGAGACCATAGAAACACTTAGCTGACAAATTATAAGCAGTGCAGAACAGGGTAAACAAAAGACATCATCAAACTGGAGCAGAATCTTTTACTTGTGTGACAGCAGCCATTAAGGTCGCAACTGCATGCCATGGGCATCAGCACAAAACATGCTGTGAAAATATACTACATTAAACAGAAATATAAAAATACAGTGCAAACATACATTCTAAAACCATGATATTTAAGGAAAAATAAATGTCTATAAAATCCAGGGCTAAATTCAAGTGCTTAATTCATACCAAAATTAAGAGGAATCAGATGACTATCTTTTGAAGACTCTCCTTAATGCTTATGAATAAGGCCAAGATTGGATCACGAAGTTCTCTACAGACGAGTGTAGCACTAGAACCAACATTACAAAACCTGCATATGATTCCCATTATGCTAGCACAGTCTCATCTGCCGGATTAAAGGGTTCTTTTGAGATTCGGATTCCACCAAATATGCTCAGATCAAGAAACACACCATTATGAAACCAATGGGAATAAGACAAGAAAAATGCATTACTTGTTTTCAGTGAACATGAAATAATCCATTCCCTGTTTTTACTTGTCTGTTTTTCCTGTTATGTACAATTCCAAACAAAAAGTGGTATCTGAGCAATGAACATAAATCTACAACACTTTTCAATACTATCGCTTTGAGAAAGGAAAGGACTAGTCTTAATTTTCTCTAGATTGTTACCACAGTAAGAAATTGTTGAGATAACAAGTTTTCCACCGTAGTAACAATCTTTATTTTCTTTTACTGTTGATCTCTACACACAAAGAACACCTGAGTTTATACTGAAATCCTTAATTTTTATAATTTACAATTAATTTTTGTACTTACGGAAGAACTAAAGCCTTGTGGATATCTGCTTACTGCCTGACAACCAGTAATTATTGTCTGATAAACCCATGTTTGGATCCTAAAAAAAACAATCTTATCACACTGGAGCAGAAGTCTCTCTGCAGTGGTCAGAACCAGCTCTGTTTTGGTTTCTTTTCACTGGGAGAGATGCACAAATGTCTTCCAAATCAAAACACTTTTTATGTTGGTGCAAAACAAGAAGGGTGACACTTCAAAACTATGGCATTATTTAGAAGCCTAGCCCCTACCCTCAAAACTCAAGAAGGCATCTAATGCTAATCTTAAACCCAGAATGATTGTATATTCATTTCTAGGAGCCATATTTCTGAAGGAATTCAAGTATCTAATAGGGTGAGCACCAAATTCTGGACTCAGACAAAATATTCACAAAGTATACCAAACTTCTGAAAGAGTTTAACTATTCTGGATAGTGTAAATCTCATAGGAGAATATTAAAGCCGTTCAATAACCATATTCTTCAGACCATAACTTTGGGTATAGGCAGAGACATCTGGTCTCCATTACAGTGACAGAAAAAAAAAAAGCCACAAGACAACACAAAACCACCAGACTGAACCTGTTCCTGGTAATTCCTAATCAAGTTATCAAATAAGACATATTAGGAGAACAAAACAAAGATGTTGATGGAAGAATGGGAATTTGCCACTACAGAAAAACAGCCTGTTTTGTGTGGCAGGGGAAATCTCAGCTTGCCACCTGCCTACAGAGTTCTGCAGGCACTGAAGTGGAGGCAACACTTCAGAAAACATTTGCAGAAGGATGAGGTAATGGCATCGTAACTTTTAAAGGAATCTCGCCTCACATATGAAGGGCTACATGAAAAACACAAACATTACACAAACAAGCAAACAAAAAAAAATAGATCTTTCGCAATTTGACAAATTAGGAGTAATCCTAAAATTTCTACCTAAAAGACAACTTCCCTTGCACATTTAAATGAATGGGGACCCTATTCAAACATAACGACCAAGAACTAAACTCTAGAGTGCAAGACGCATACCCTTAAAAGGCTCCATTATGTAACATGCCTAGTATTTAGTATTTATGACACTAAATAGTCATAAACACACTAATACAAAAAAGTAATAAAACTTAATTGCTCATCTACTTGCAATATTTTTTCAGAATTTACAAAATGTAGTTGCCTCTATTAAGCATTACAGCTTTTATTTCAATGTTAGCTCATACATTATTCTCTCTACTAAATCTTCATTACTAAATATTAAAGAGGTACAAATAAAAGTGTTTGTTTAAAATTTAAGAATTGGTTTCTGATACAAAACTGATTAAGTGGTTAATAGTAGAATGGATACACACAATCACTACTTACAAGGATTTTTTTTTCCGAAAATCTGTTCCTAAGAATGCATTAAATTATGTAAAAAGCTGAACAGGAAGCTCCTCAATTTTGAATAATAGAACAGTGTATCTCATCAGAGAGAGAAAAGTTTAACAATTCAGCCACTGCATCTCAATAATAATTTTTTTCAATAATTGGAGGTGTAGGAACTGAGATGCAGTTTACAGGTGTTAACCTGAGGATCATCACATGGGAAGCAGAACGCTATTTCCTTGAGGATCTGTAAGAAGTGGAATGAAGGTGAGCTTCATGGGCAAATCTTAACTGGGAGATGACATCTCAGTAATAAATGCATGACTGCGTGGACGGCAGAACCAAGAATATGATTATGAAAAGATGTGAAGACAGAAACATATTCTATTTGGTGTGAAAAGATTCACAGGTGAAATTCCAAGAAAGGACAGTACCTACCAAGAAGGTTATTTCAGAAGTGTTTTGAAGGGATACAAATAAGGCAGATTTAAGCTGTCACCCAGACAGAAGGATATGGAAGCAACAAGAGATGAAAACAGTCTATGTGAGAAAATTAGCTGGGTAGACAGATAGGAAACACTGATCCTACATTGACCATCACTGTGCCTATGGCAGGAAAGAGGGAAGTCAACCCACATTCTCTCCTGACACCCTTGGGTTTGAGTAACACCCTGAATTGTCTTGTGTGTATTTGGCATTGAAGGCAGTGTGATATTCCTAGTCAGAGGGATTGGCTATTAGCTATGCAAGATGCATAAATAAATTGTAAAACCAATAATGCAAATATTACAGCTGTCAAATATAGCCAGTGTTATGAATTATTCTGCACTGTGCTGTGTTTGTCACAGTCCAAAATTTATTAAGTCATGGATAATGCAGAAAGAAGAAAAAGATCTCACAACAGAGGTTAGTTCCTTAATCAGATCGGTGGAAGATTCTGCAATGACATGAGGCATAAAATAACCTGAACATAATTGTAGTCGCTTCACAATGAAGTCAAAACAATCATGGCAAAAACTGGCTGTCCACCTATACATCTTTCATGTCCACCTGAACATCTTCTATGTTTTGGTTATTTTTTCTAATTTAAACATGGTGGGTTTTTTAAATTATTTTAATTCACTGCTATGGTAGTGAATTAATAAATGGCACATAATAAAAATCCAAAAGATGTGGGATTGCCTTAAGAATGGTCTTGAACACGGTAGTACTTCTAAATCTTCAAAAGACCAGTCCAATTCTTACAGAGATTATTATGTCCTTGTTTCACTTCTACTACTTCTACTCTGAGAGCAGCACTGTTGAGCAGTGCACTGGATCCTCACTGTGCAAAGCTTTCTGGTCCGAAGTTTCAACATCAGTCTCCAGTTCACACAGACTTTGGCTACTTTCTGTCACTACCCTCAAAACATGCTCACTTCATCTGAATGGCTCTGCAGAAATAGCATAAGTTACGATTAGGTAGGTGACACCTGATTTTCTATTCCACTGAATACCAGATATTCTAAAAAGATATAAGGTATTTGCACTCTCTGCTACCTTATTTTTAGCAAAAAGGATGACGTTCGTCAGCCATCTGTATAATACAATATATACTTCCAGAGGTTCCTAAGCAAAAGCACAATTCTTCCAAATATTCCAATGCTATATGCTTTCTATACAGTCTGCAATTGTATTGATACTGTACAGATAAATCACTATCTTAACATCAGTGTAATTGAAGATAGCAATGACGGCTGGAAGGCAAACCAATACAAAATGTGAAAACGTGGCATGGCATAAAAGTGAAGAATGGCAAGATTTGCTACTTCATAAAGGATATGTTGTCTCATCACTGCCTTCATAGCCTTCTGTTATAAAGTAAATTACTTTAATCTATACTTTTACTTTTATAAATGTATTTGTCAAAGGAGATGTTCATTACCATGTACTTATAATCTGGCTTCATGAAAAAGCTGATCTAGAGATCCTTTGATAAAAAAAAGATTGTATTTTCAAATAACAATTGATCTCCAGAGTGTGACAGACCATTTGATAGATACTGGAAACTACACTCTCAGGCAGTGCAATTGTTATGCTTTTATTAGAACCTTGACAACTTACACCTCACATCAAAATACAGGTGCAAATAAACCCCAGCCTAGCCCAATTATCAAAGAAGGATCAAGTGACTAACGACTGCACCATCTCAGCCTTTGTATGCTAACACAAGCGTAACAGTGACCTGGAGGAGTGAATTTTAGCAGCAGTTTCTGACAGACACTGTGCTTAGAAGGTGTCTTATAACCCCAGAAGATGGTTTCTCACAGTATCTAAGATCTCAGCAGATACATGAGGGTAAGTACATTTATTTCCAAAGGGGTATGCATGCAATCAGTAACTGTATCATCCTACCCACTTGTCCTCCTATGAGTCTAAACTATACCATAGGAAGAAGAAAAAAAGAAAAAACAACTGTTTTAATACATTCTCTATTTCATGTGATTCTTCAAACAAAAACATATAAAAAACCCACAAAGCACTGATTATCAAAGTAGAAGCAAAAAGGTTTGAGTAACCAGGCTAAAGCCAACTACATCTACGTATGTATAACTAGCAAGCATCTTGTGGTATAATCAGCAGAATAGCAACAGGCAGTAATAAAGTACCTGTCCCTGCAATTTACACCTCTGGTCACATAAATTTCTTCTCACTTCTTATGATCAGGCAAAATAAGTACAATGAACATAATTTAGCTGTTGTACGTTTTCTCTTTCCCAATGAAAGTATGTCTGTGCTTTACTGAAAAAGCATTTACTTATGTTTATTGCGATAAGGTTAAAATAAATTGCATAGCTATTTTTATGTACTCCTCAGCTACTAATCTGTCTTGATTGCTGATGAATTCTTTATAGTGTGATGTTATAAATATTTCTTATAAACATTAATATGCCATTTTTCATAATGAATATATGCATTGTTGAATACATGAATGCTGAATACACAAATTTTGAAATCTTTCGCCTGTCCAATGCAACCTAACGCTGAAACACACGTTATGTTACTCAACTTGAGTGTGTTTATTATTCCTTGGAAAATTATGAATCTGATCATCTCAGAAGTATATATCATTACATAAGCCACAAATACATAAATATGTCATCTCACTGATTAAAACCCCATTTTTCAAGGTTTATCAGCAAATCTGTATACATACAGCTTAAATATACAATGAAAATAACCCTCATTTGTTCGAGCATATATTTCACTGATAGCAAAGAAACACAGGATCTTAAAATAAATGCCAAAGTAAAATGAGAAGAATAACGACTGTGACATTTATTAACAAGGAGAAAAAATATCTGAAGAAGAAAGTGAATTAAATGCTGGCACAGACCACAGTAAAAATAAATAGGAATAATTCTAAAACCAGTCTTCAATGTAATCCCTTCAACCCAAATTATGGAAATGCACTACTGAGGTTCTCCATCTTTTAACAACATCATGAAACACTGACACAATTAATAAAGCATCTACCACCTCAAATGGAACCATTTTTTTAATACATCTGGTTTCACATTTTTCATTACATATTTATCACAGCTCTAAAGGGCACAGTTACAGGTTTGCTTGCTGCAAAAGCCAGGAGGTAGATGAAGCAGCAGAATGATGTTACAAAGAGAACAGAAACAGTGATCAAATGGCATAGACAGAGAGCTTGTTGGAAAGACTGAAGAGCCATGAAAAGGGAACACAGTCAAAAGGTCAACACTGTTGAACAAGTCTCCTGGCTGCTTCTATACAGCACTCATCTTCCAGCTTTTGGCTTCTTTCACATCACTATTGAACATAGAATAAATTAGACTATTACTGTTGGAAGGGACCTATAATGATCATGTAGTCCAACTGCCTGACCAAGTCTGGGCTGCCCAAGTTAAAGCATGTTATTAAGATCACTATCTAAATGCCTCCTAAACACTGACAGGCTTAGGGCATCAACCACCTCTCCAGGGAGCATGTTCCAGCATTTGAAGACCCTCTCAGTAAAGAAATACTTCCTAATGTCCAGTCTAAAGCTCCCCTGGCACAGCTTTGAACCATTCCTACATAACCTGTCACTGGATACCAGCAAAGATCCTACTCAAGTTGTTCCCAGTCTCTTCCAACTTGCACATGCTCCCTCCTTGTTTTTCACACTCTGGCTTAAGTGTCACTAAAGAGAGAGGTGCAGAACAAAAGCGAGTGGCTGCCTGTGAATAAGTTACAAGCACATACGGATATGATGGAAGACTGTGATGTTTCATGGGTTCTAATGAAGAAGTTGTTCTGCTTGTCCAGGCTGATTTGCATTCTTGTGCTATTACAACAGTGGTATGTATCAATGTACGATAGCTGCTAACAACTTACGAAACAAGATTTTAGCTGTATCTGCAAAAATTAGTTGAGGAACTTTTGCTACAACTTGCTCTAAGATCAGGCAAGTCATCTAGCTTCTAGTAGCTAAAACAGCAAGAGTATCCAAAGGTCAGGCATCCAATCCATGCTTTTGAGCTTGCATAAGTTATGCTGGTTATCACCTAACATTTTTTTTCTTTTTAAGCTTAACTTTTGTTCAGCTTTCCACTTCTGTGGCTCTCCTTCGCCAAAAGAAATGATAGCATATATGGAAAACAATCAGAAACCTCAGCAGTCATGCTGTAAAAAGCCCTACAGATAGGAAAATATATAATCCATTTACCAGATATGGGATTGAGAAAGAAAAACAACCCTGAGCAGGAGGAAAACCTGCTCCAAAAAAACCACCACCACTGATACTGCATTCCTGGTGAAGAACTGGGATGCTGATAACTCACAAAACAATCCTGCCCTTAACCTAGGACCATGGATGACTGGAGAGGTGAGAAATCAGAAGAGAGGAGCAGATACTTACAGTTATTGATTTCATCATATTACTAATAAATCTCAATAGAAATTTTATTCTTTTGAACGCATTAGCATTGTTACAGCTGGAGAAAAAAATATGTGGTTGTTATATTTTGATCAGATTGCTAAAGCATTAATTAAAGCAACAATAAATTCTAATTCTTCGATCCTCCTACAGAGTGCCTTGGTTTTGACTACCCATGAGAAATTATGTAAATAGGAAAGAATCTTTGTGTTTCCTCCTGGAGACTGAGAACAAAATGACAAGTGTTAAAACACATGATGGAACACTGCATGAAAGAAATAAAAAGAAATTCCAAATAACTGGTTTTCAGATGTATGAAAGAGCATGCTACTGTTACAACAGGGGAATAATGTGGCAAAACTTAAAATGAGAAATTAATCAGCAACTTTAAGCTATGGGCATGAATTGTTTGCTACATGATGGTCAGAAGTCAGGTCAGTTTTTATTGCACAGACAACCCAACCTTCACAACTTTGTAGACCTCAATAAAATCCTTTCAAGAGTCATTTCCATCTTTCAGAAGGCACAGAGAGCACACATGCCAACACTAAGGCTGGCACCACAGCTTACTGGAGCTGAAGTAGCTACCAGACCAGTGACAACCCACTGCAGCAGGGAGTACCCAGCACCTACACAGGACCTCGCCCTGCTGCTTCCCTGGCTATCTCCTGACCATGTCAATGTGAGCAATGCCAGTCTAAGGCTAAGCATCAAAAAGGGACATATGGGAGAGGTACAGAGTAATTTGCAAGGTGATGGACATTTTCTGTCATCTACTTTGTAACAACTAAATATTCTTATTTGGTTAGGGTCATCTGGATAACGAAAAAACCTATGCTGTTCCCGTTCCGCATATTCTTTCCTCCTCCTGCTGCCACTCCCACAGATGTACACATCCACATCCCTATTGCACCAGCTCCTGTTGAGATTCTCATCAGCTAAAAAGCATTTGAGCTATCACTGATTAAGAACAGTGTTGGACTGAATTTTCAAGGATGCTGTCAAGTTCATTTTTATATACACCACACTGGAATTTCACCATTCTGCAATTAACTGGGAATTCATTTAAAATTACTTAAAACTTACGGGAGAAAGATCATGTATCTCATGAAGTACCAATTTATTTTACAGACATAAAATCCTCCCAAGAGTGTCCCTAATCCACATAATTTTTGACTGATGTTTGCAATAGAACATTTTCATCAGCAGATATTCAAATGAAAATACATATGCCTGACCATCTTTTTTAATGAGTTCACAGTCAGAGAGTACATAACCATTATCCCATATAAAGCTGGAAAACCTCACTATGAAGGTGACCAGTACACATGCAGGGATTGTTGAGTTAATTTACTGAACTGCTCTCCAAGCTGCACTGAGAGGGCTGAAGGTAAGGAATCAAAGGTGCAGAGGCAAGAAGGAACAACCAAATGAAGAAATGACATAGTTTAAACTACAGAAAAGGTATCTGCAGAAAGGCTACCACTGGAGGAGAAACGTTCCCCAAAACCAGCAGTGTTACAGAGCATCCAGGGAAACAGGTTGTCCAATTTCCATCACATGGTAGTTTCAAGATCAATCTAAGCAGAGGATCTTATAACAACATAGCTGATTCAGTTTAGGTCATGGCAATATAGAAGATGTGACTTTCCAAAGAGCCTTATTTTTCTCTAATTCAACATATTTTTAGTATTTTATGCTGCTAAGACATTTCTACTTAGCCAAAGTTTGCATGGGGCTTGTTGTAATATAATACATTGCATGTACTGTCTCTGGACTGGAAATAAGTTAACACTGGTTTACATATCTTTGATAAAAAACATTTATAAAAAAATACACTTGAGGAGTATCAACTTGAAACATTAACATATATGAAGACAGAATTCAGCTTTTCCATAGCAGAGAAAAGGCAGAACATGGTAGAAATATGGAACATCTAAGAATTCAGTAAAAACAAATAGAAGAATAAAATAGTATCTTCAAGCGCTCATTTAAAGAGGCAAAGTAATAGCTCAAAATGCTGAAGTAATAGTGGCTCCCAAACTTTCTGAAGCAACACCCTGTGTCAGGGAACTGGCCCCTTAGCCCTGGCTGCCCCTCCATTTCTAACCACAAGCATCTCCCACTAAATTATGTCCAGTGTTTACCTTGTAACAAGTATCCTGGAAGCTTCTCAGCATTTCTTTAAAAATCATAACTGTGTATTTACAAGATATAAAAATACTTCACAAAGGAAAAGTATTAAAATACAGTGAGTCTAATACTATTCCTTCCTAAGGAGCAGTGTAAGTAACAGAGGAAGAAACACAATCAAGAAACAAAAGTATTTCTCACTGTGCACAACTAATAAAGTGGTTACGGAAAATTAATAAAGGCAAATGGATTTAAGCATAAACAACTAATAGTAATACAGTTATGAGAGAGTTAGAAGTTATTTTTTTCTCGGAAAAATCTAAAGGCAGTATTTATTTTTCTATATTTTCTGTGATTATTATTTTGTACTTCATCGTGTATGAAGTATGACAGTACCTATGCAGCACTCTCTGGCTGTGTTTGTGAAGTGGCCTAGCAAAGTGTTTTAGGCTCCAATAATGCTATTACCAAATGTAGAACAGTGCTCTGCCCTTGGCTCTGCAGGCTTTACTAATTCCTGCACTATTATGAACGCAAAACTTCTACAAAGTAATGCCCAGAAGTCAACGTTTCTTAAGCTGTCCACCCTGGAGAAAGTAGTAGACTTCAACTCTGAAGACATTAAAGCACTCATTAACTACGTAATAAGTCAAAGATCTGCACATTTCAAAACTGAGACTAATAGACGTGTGTGGATTAACTCTTCATAGTTGCTGAAGGCTAGATAGGCAAAAGAAACTACGTGCAGTAAAAGCAATTGCTGTTCAACTCTTAATAGTTACAGAACTTGCATAAGATGTGGGAATCATGGAACAGGATCCACTTGTTTAAATGAACGCTACCTTGCTTTGTCTAAAGTTTGGGTAAGTAGGTCTGGAAGTGAGCATCCTAGAATAGGCACCTAAGGCTCCTCTCTAATCAGTGGAAAGCAGCACATGCAATGGAATATTTGCAAAGATGGCCAGTCCACACAACTGAGGCAACCCTCTTTTTCTATTCATATTCTGCCTAGAGCAAGACAGAACCTGATCCATTGATTTTCAGTGCCCACTGCTTCCTACTGAGCATCCCACAACTAATGTTAAATACATGCACCCCTCACAGGATGCAATTTGGGGTATGATGGCAGTGGTAGCCATCTTTAATGTAATTTTCCTGAGTATTTATGGATGAGTGCAGTAGCATTGGCAGAAAACTTTCAGACATAGCAGGAAAGCATCCCGTGCTACAATGGGACAGTGCTAGGAAAAGAGGTGAACTTAATTGCCATTTGGGACTTAGAAGGTATTCAGGCAGACAGCGTCATCCATTGATTAACTTCTTCTTCAGTATGAAGGGACACAAATGTAATCTACTCTTTCTGAAAAGAGGCTACTTTGGAACAGCAGAAGGTGTGTCTTAATGTCTTCTGCTGAATTCACTGCAGGGCATTATACAATTTCACTCTGAAAGTAGAGCTACTGTTCCTTCACAGTTTGATCAACTGCGTATGGACTGCTTATGATGATTACACAAAGACTATGGTATGAAATGCATTTCAGGGAAGAGTAAAAACAGTGAAACCTTTCTAAATCTCCTGAAAACTAGTATTTTTTTCTTCCTCAAAAGCTTTTTACCAAAAAAACCCACCACTATAATGAATATATAAGAAAAAACAAAGAGACCAGAAAGAGAATAAGGGAAAGGACTAGGTATCTTTCCTAGATGGAGCTATGTAATCATGCCACATAGGGAGCTATTCATCCTATATTTAGAATTATTAAATTAGATTCCCTGTATATTAGACATCCAGGTACCTCAAACTCATGTCATCAAATGTCAAAATAAAACACGAACCTTGTATCTCTTCTTGTAATAGGAAAAATCGATTGTATTACTAGAACTGCACTATTACTAGAACTATTGTATATACTGTATATACTAGAAATATTGTATTATAGACTATACACAGGTAATTTTGAAGTTTTAGTAAATGTAACTTTAATTTGAGTAGGCCCTCTGGCAATAATCAATCTAAAATTATCAAAAAAAATTTACAGACCTGGTAGGCACCATTTTTTTAAACACCTCTCCTCTGAGAATGTGCAAGCCAGATGGAGCTAGGGCATAGAATGAAATTTCTATAAAAACTGCAACATATTCAATACAGTGGGGGGGGGCAGGGGAAAAAAGTAAAAAAACAAGAATTTTATTTCAAAATTGTTCTAACACACAGTTGACAACAAAAGTTGTCCAAACAAGGTACTCCCAAATCTACTCTTAGTTTTCTGCATGTTAATTTTACTTCAAGTTTGCAAGGAATGTTAAATGATAGCTCAATGGTATACTACCCGTGCTTAACTCATACATAAGCATCCTGATGCCTCATTAAAAAAGAATATCCTTGTGATTCTGTTGACAGAAAAAGCCTTCAGCATAAGTGGCCAGTCTTACCTAAGGTAAATTTGGCAGTACAGGCCAAACAACTTGCCCAATACATGCAGGAATATGGATCAGTGCCCTCCTTCCCCAACACATCTAGTTTAAAGCTGCCTTGACCATCCTGGCAAGTCTTCTGCCAAAGCAGATGCCTGCCCACAAGAAGCGCTTTACCGCTTCCCTCATCTTTACCGCGTGATGAAAGCCCAAAACCAGGTATTTCTCCACTACATGCAAGGCCACCTTCTCTAGTAAAACCAGGCTGACGAGCCAAGAGCACCAGACAACACCAGAAACAGAGAAAGCTCCATGATGGAATGACTATGCACCTTTCCTTCTCAGAAGCACCTCTTCCGAGATCCAGAGATCCACAGGTCCACAGGCTACTGCAACTACTGCATGCACCATTGCATTCCCATCCTTCTAAACACCACCAACAGGAGTATTAAAGAATGTGTGAAATGAGTATCACTGAGGTTAAGAAGGGAATCCTGTAAGCCTTCTGAATGAATGGTAATTGATACATATTTATTTCCTGAAACGCACAATGCAGACAGGTTGATGATGGCATCACAAATGATACAGTTAGAACTACTCACATCAGTATCTTTTAAAACATAAAGCCTAAAAGGGTAAGATTCCTGAAATTAAGGACATGGGAAAAAAAAAAGTAAGTTGTCCTAATCATAGAATCACTTGGGTTACAAAAGACCCTTAAGATCACCAGGTCAAACTGTTAACCTAACACTGTCAAGTCCACCACTAAACCATGTGCCTCAGTGTCACATCTATGCAACTTTTAAATACCTCCAGGGATGGCAACCCAGCCACTGCCCTGAGCAGCCTGCTCCAATGTCTGACAACCCTTTCAGTGAAGAATTTTTTTTTCTAATATCCATCTGTTGTAATAATCTAGTATCCATCTAATATCTAATCTAATCTTGTAATTTAATATCCATCATGTTGTAATGTACTCGGATGTGTCTCCTTCCCCTCTTCTTATCTGAAATGAAGAAAACGGCCTGAAATTTCAAGTTCCCCTTCTCATTCTACTCTGTTTCTCCTTCTCACTGAAGACAAGGATGCACAATCCCACATTTAGATGCCACAGCCACATGGAAATGGAACAGTCTCACAATCATAAAATCACAGAATAGTTAGGGTTGAAAAGGACCTTAATATCGTCTAGTTCCAACACCTGTGCCATGGTCAGGGATGCCCCACACTAGACCATATCACCCAAGTCTCAGTCCAACCTGGCCTTGAACACTGCCAGGGATGGAGCATTTACCACTTCTTTGGGCAACCTATTCCAGTGCCTCCCCAGTCGCACAGTAAAGAACTTCCTCCTTATATCTAACCTGAACTTCCCCTGTTTAAGTTTTAACCCATTCCCCCTTGTCCTATCACTACAGTCCCTAATGAAGAGTCCCTCCCCAGCATCCTTGTAGGCCCCCTTCAGATACTGGAAGGCTGCTATGAGGTCTCCACGCAGCCTTCTCTTCTTCTCTAGGCTGAACAGCCCTAATTTTCTCTTGCAAGGACCTTGCAAGGCCTGGTTGAACTTCATGAGGTTGGCATTGGCCACCTCACAAGTATGTCAAGGTCCCTCTGGACAGCATTCCTTCCCTCCAGTGTATCAATCGAACCACACAGCTTGGTGTCATCGGCAAACTTGCTGAGGGCGCACTCAATCCCATTGTCCATGTCACCGACAAAGATGTTGAACAAGACCGGTCCCAACACTGATCCCTGAGGGACACCACTCATTACCGGTCTCCAACTGGACATCGAGCCATTGACCACAACTCTCCATGCACAGAGTTTGCATGCAACTCTTTCGCCACACACAGAGGTGAGACTGACTGGTCTGTAGTTCCCTGGGTAATCCATTTTCCCCTTCTTGCAAATGGGGGCTATATTTCCCTTTTTCCAGTCGTTGGGAACTTCACCTGACTGCCATGATTTTTCAAATATGATGGCCAGTGGCTTAGCAACTTCATTCGTCAGCTCCTTCAGGACTCGTGGATGGATTTCACAAGGTCCCACTGACTTGTGCACGTTCAGGTTCTTAAGATGGTCTCCAACCAGGTCCTCTCCTACAGTGGGCCTAGGGTCTTCATTCTCCCAGTCCCTACATCTGCCTTCCAAGACTTGGGTGGTGTGGTCAGAGTATTTGCCAGTGAAGATCGAGGCAAAGAAGTCAATAAGAATCTCAGGCTTCTCCCAGTCAGTGGTAGCCCATTCTCCCACCTCCTTCTGGGATGAAGTTATGGTAATGTGTTAACAGCATTACCAGTCTGAGAATCCAACTAATTTCAATGTGTAAGTTCAGGTGAATTAAGATGAGGATGTCAGAAGGACAAACTCAATTTTTGTGTACATTATGTGATGCCATTTATGTTATGCTACTAGGCTCATTAACTGATTTAAGGTCTGATATCTTAGCATAGAGATAAATGTGCTGGTATTAACAATACTGTTTCTCTATGTAGGTCACAAGAGAGTAGCAAAGTGAGTAACACCAAGATGCTTCCAGTGTACTATTTAGTGAACAATCTTTTTTCCCAGAAAAACACAAAAACAAACAAGAAAAAACCACACTCACAAAACAAAACAAAACAAAATAAAAAAAAAAAAAAAAATCAAAAAAACAAATCCACAAAAAAAACCCCACACACAAACCCACAACAGTTGTTATAATTTCTTTAATTCTACTATTAATTCTTAAGATTCTATGACTAAGCCACTAATATTTCTCCCAAAGCAGTAACTCTTACAAAGACAGATAAGCAATTGCTCTCATCTTACGGCTAGCTCAGTTCCTTCCCATTCTTTCCCATAAACTCTGAAAAATTACATCTTTCTTGTAATCGATCTTTACAATGATAAACATTCACAGGGTAATTTGTTCTGAGTAGGATGCCTGTATTTTGTTTGCACCAAAAACCAAATTGGCTCCCAGGCATTTCCTCTTGGCACTAATAGGATTTAAGAGATTTAAATAATATAAAGCAGTCTTGTGCAACATATTGAACTTAAAACTGAGCACTATTTCAGTGTATCAGGAGTATTAGTAACTCTAAAGAAAAACTATGGTATATTTAGAGGTATGTGGAAACACTGAATTACATATATTGATACACTTGCAACAACAAGCAATAGGTCTCAGCAGTATGCACTACCTACCTTTTAGAAAGGTGAGTTATCAGAAGCAGATGCTGAGAAACTTTACCAGCAGTCAGTGCCTGGTTCAATATTTGAGGAACTCATGAATGCTTTCCCTTATGAATTAAATAAGAATATTTGGTGGTAACACTGAACATCATGAAGAAAACTGACCAAACTGTTTGCAGTCAGTACTTGTGTTTGGAAACCAGAACATGCGAATCAATCTTGAGGAGGAATAAAAAGAGGCATCACTTAAAAGTGACATCGAAACACCCTGTGGAAGACTCACTGTTCCAACAGCTTCCCAGCACAGGGTTTCCTCCTGCTCTGTATTTGGCACACTGCTTACTTCCAGTCTCCTCTCCAAACTTCATGTGACCAAGAACTCTTCTCTTCAACCTCTTCCCTCCTCTGTCATTCCAATCTTGGCATCATAATTTCCCACCACTAATCCTCCCTCCTTGTTCTCCAGTAAGCACTTACAAGTATTTCTCAATTATACACTATTGCATACATCATGCTGCTACCTTTAGATTCAACTGTTCAATGAAGTTGACATTTCACCCAGACTGATCAATATAAAAGCAAGACTAAAGTGTAAGACAAGCTACACATTGTGTCACGTTATGTTTAGTGCTAAGTTTCAGGAGATTCATTTGGCACAGCACCCTTTTTTCCTCCCTGTATGAAAGCCATCACAACTATGGCTAGATTTCCCTCCCACCCCCATCCCCTCAGTCACAACAGCTCTTATGGGGGGGGGGAGGAAAGGAGAAGGGGAGGAAGGAAGGAAGGGAGAGAGGAGGTGAACACATTTCCCAAGTTATTCCAGATGAACATACACTTTCAAAACATAAGGCAGGAACTAGCAGAAGAGAATGTTAAATAAAACTTTTCTTCTGTTATCATCTGAACTAGTAGGAATGTTCCAAAAAGGAAGGGCAGCTTTCACCTATTTTTGGCCATATTTATAACACAACTAGTAATAAGCATGACAGTTTTGATCTCTTTAAAGACTGTTGAAAAAGTGAATGTTTAAATACAATGTATTGTTGAGTATTTCAAGTATTTCTCTAAATGCTGCTAACGAAGTGTAAGGTTCTTGCCACACTGAGGTCCATTGAAGTTCTCCAAGTACTTTGAAATTTAAGGTCAGAAATCATGCCAATGTGGCACAAATCAACCATTTGTAAATTCGCTTATACAATACTAACAGTCTCCTCTGTGCTGAAGGTCTGAGCACCATTACTAAGCAACAGTTACGTATATCTTACTGGTCATAACTGAGTAATGACATTTTATTAGGAGGTTTAACAAAGCTGCAGAGACCATATGGCTACAATGCTCAGTTGATGCATTTGCTTCAGCACTGAACCTCATTTTTTTTCCACAAGACTTCAAAGTAGATCGTAATTATAAAGCTTCAGTCTCGCACTACAGATGGTCCCATCACTCTTTGATGGCCAATTTCAAAACTTTCAGAGACTCTAATAATGAACCTTAATAAAACAGACAGAAATTATTACACACAGATTGAATACATGCATGAACACACTTAGTTCTACACAGCATTTTAAAAAACAAATATTCCAACAAAGAAATTCAAGTTTATCTATTAGACCACAACAGCAGCCAAAGATAGATCATTTTGTTCTTATACGTGAATGTTAAAAGGCTTGTGGTTATCCTGCACTTAATTACTCCATAGTGCCATAAATCTGCTTTTTCTTAAAGCTAACTGTAGTTATTTGACTAATTAATAAAATTACTCATTAACAGTTTTACTTGTGACCCAAATACAACCTTCACCAGAAGGTATCTATAAAAAGGAGAAAATACTGTTCTACCCAAATACTGAGTATCCAGGAAGCAAAGACTGAAAAGACAGGGCAACAAAACACCTCAATGCACAATTCTGTTCTTAAACTTCTTACAAACAGGTTAATGGAGTTGACTGTTGCTGTAAAAACAGCCACCCTGTCCTGCCAATGTACTCTGTTTATACAAGCCAGTTACTTTGAATGTTTTCATACACCAACTCTTCTGTTTACCAGAGATTCTCTCAGTTCTTGGCTGCCAGCTCCAGGAATAATGAAACATGCCAGCCCAGACAGAGCCACATTGATTGTTTCATAAATGATACTGCAGACAGTGCTATCTTAATTCATTTGAAGCTGTTTATTATGGGAATTTTCTTTTTTCCACTGTTTCCTTTCCAGTTGGTTTCTCACTTAATACTTCCTGATTATCAGGTCTGTCAACATCAAATAGGAACTCAAGTCACACTGTATTTTTTAAAAAAGAACAACTCACACTTCCTTATGTTCACACATATTACTAACAAGTATAGACAATAATTTTTGAAACAATTTTTTGTATATTATTAAGCCTTCAAATATTGAAATTTGAAACTGTTTTGAAAATTTTAATAGATTTCACAATACAGGTTTTAAAATAGATTTTACAATGAAATAAAGCTTAAAATGAAAGTGTAAAGATTTGATCCAGTTACCTATATTTCGCAATTCACTACTACTACTACCACCCAATATGCTAGATACCCTGTCTAACCTCCAGCTGCTATTCTGGAAGGATACAGGTCTCCCACAGTACCTGTGTCATACCTGTACCTATCAGACCTGCTAATGTCTTCAATGGCACAGGACATCTCAAATAGCATAGGAGCATGTTCAGATAAATGAACAATCCCACCTGAGGTATCTTACAAATAGAAATAATAAACCAAGAAAGCTTACTGAAGTAGAATTCAGCTCAAATTCTCTCCATTTCACAGATGACATTAACTAGATCTGCATCAACTGTAATAAGAGCGTAGAGCTCATCTTGCATGTAGCTATATAAATGCAGGTGCCTTACAAAAGAACTAAACTGCACCCAAATGTTACATATAGCAAAAACAGTACCATCCCAAACAATGAATTCTGCAAGGCAGAATGTCAGTGTGTCATCCCTACTTTGCAGGTTGTCCCAGCATCTGAAAGTATTCTGCTGGCAGACTTTTTGAGCCTAAATTATTAGCAGGCCTTACTATCCAGAAAGAAAAAGAAAAACAAACCAAACAAGTTAAATACATCTTGCGTCATACAAAACGTAATGAAATACTGGTTTAAAAGTGCAATTGTGAGAGAACAGTGACAGAGGATTGGTTACCCCAACTAGAGGCAGGCAGCATCTGGACACCTAATTCAGCAGGAAATAGCCATTCTAAATATAAGGTGGACGGAGGGTGAAGAAGGCACATGGATATAGTGGCATGGTTCTCTTTGATGAAAACAATGATCAGTTAGTTACCTCTGAGTTGCCAGTTACTAAAAAAGTTTTAACAATTTCTATAATATTTTACTGATTAAAAGAATACTATATTTTACTTCATCTATCACAAATTAAATGCAATACTTCAAAAGAAATACGTCTTTACAACTGTCCTGGGTTCAGCAGTAGCAGTCATTTTTTCTCCTTCTTAGTAGCTGGTGTACTGCTGTGGTTTTGACTTTCAGCCTGGGAACAACGCTGATAACACCAATGGTTTTAGTTGTTGCTCAGTAATGTTTACTCTGACCAAGGACTTTCTGAGTTTCCTGCTCTGCCAGGGAGGAGGGGAAGCAGAGAGGAAGCAGAGACAGGACACCTGACCCAAACTAGCCAAAGAGGTATTCCATACCACAGCACGTCATGCCCAGTAGATAAACTGGGGACAGTTACCCAGAAGGGCAAGATCACTGCCCGGGTTGGGCTGGGTATTGGTCAGTGGGTAGTGAGCGGTTGTATTCTCTTCCCTTGTCATGTCCCTTATTATTATTGGTGGTAGCAGCAATGGTTTTGTGTTATACCTTAGTTACTGGACTGTTCTTATCTCAACCCATGGGAGTTACATTCTTTTGATTCTTCTCCCCATCCCTCCGGAAGAGGGGGGAGGAAGGGGGGGAGGAGTGAGCGAGCAGCTGTGTGGTTCTGGGTTGCCGGCTGGGATTAAACCACGACAACAACATTACCATTTTCAGCCCGATTTCTGCTCGGGTTTCAAAATTATCTCATTTAGAAAATCCTCATAATCAAGCTGAAGCTTTTGATTAGTAATATTTACTTTGGGATACTAATACCCATGGACAAATTCCCATTCAGTTTCCTATTATTTTCAATTAATCTTATGGTATACTGCAGTCCTTTTAGACACACTCTCTCAAGCAACAGTGTGTCCCTGAGAACATGGCAAGTTCAGTTAATTTTTCATTCTCAAAATACATTACAAAACTACATCTTCTTTGTATACAATATGATAACTTCAGATGGCACCTCAGCTCCAGTCCTTAGATGGGAACCATTAGATTCAGAAATTTCTTCTCTCTGTTTTTAGGGCTAGAAACTGAAGCTGTATTGAGTATACGGTAAACTCTTCCCAGTTAAGCGTATATCCTTCCAGCACTTTGAACTGTGTTTCATACACTAAGAGAAACCAGTTTTAATACAGTCTTCACAGTCTTTGTAGCTGAAGAGGCAAACCCCATACATTTCCCTGTTCAAATTAGAGTAAAAAAAAAAAAAGCCAACTTCCTTTACCTCTGCACAACACAGAAACACCACACCATTTTCTTCTAAGGAAGAACATATTTCTAGCAGCAGGGTGTCCTCAAGGCTAACTTAATGCTGCAGAATACCTGCACAGCCATTCCTTAGCTGCCTATATACTCAAAATTAATGAAATTTTAATAGGACTTTGGTAACACAGAACTTGAGTTTTATCTGTCTGCATCGCTCTTACTGCTCTTGAAAGAGAGAGGCCAACCACTCAGGATGCAAGCAACAAATATAGGGCACAGTCGGACTTCAAGCAGGCTGGAAAACATCCAAGCTAGCCAACTGTCAGACAGACATTTTGACAGGTGGGAAATACCTTTTCATGTATTTTTCAATCATCAATCATGATACAATATACGATGTTGTTTTTTCTAGTCCATTACCTTGAGCTGAACGAAAACCATCAGCATCAATCTGTTTTAATACACTAAAAGATACATTGGCCAATCTATGCAAGACTTCTAAAATATGCTTGTTCTTAATTTCAGTAACACATTGTAAGTGAAATAATTTCCTTCCCATCCCTACCCCAAGAAGCTGCCAATTTCACAGTGATTACAGAAAACAAACATGAATATATTTACAGTTCAAAATAAAACTTTTTTTAAACATCCATTTTTTCATTTTAAAGAAAATGTATGTTAACTAAATAATTAGCTGTCCTTGGCAAAATCTATTTCCATTTAAGTTTCTTGTCTTCTCAGAGCAAAATAAATTATTGAGAGCTTTTATAGCAGCCTGTTTAAATTACTCAACAGTTCTTAGGGCTTCCTGTTCTATCTTTCAGGTACTGTAATAAAGAAGATTTTATTCAAAGCTTCAGTTCTCAGTCTACTCAGGGTGCCCCAGCAGTTCATTTCAAATCAGAAAGTCTCCCTTGCGCACGACTTTGGCTCCAGAGTGAATGTAGCAACTAGCAACTATGCAGAGAGGGATGTATGGACACCACATCCATACACTGCCAGGACAAAAACACCTCAGCAGCTGTTCAGCAATCCCAGCACTTCTCTGGATCCATTACCCCAGGCAGCACAGACATCTGAAAAGTGCATTGCTCTCCCTAAACATGCTGGGAACAGTTTGGATACAGAGTTGTCAGTATTCTAGTCGGTTCAGACAGATGTAAGTACTGATGCCATGCTTGCTCTTCCAGATGCTATACAAATCTTGGCATAAATAATATTACGGGACAGCAGTGTACAGCACAGTACAGTTACAGCTGTAGAAACATAAACATATAGAGTTAGGCTGCATTTTTCCAATTCTGAGTGTTTAAGACTATTTTAAACCATATTTAACAAACTTCCATGTAAACAGAAATGGTTAACAATATTTTCAGAAATCTGTGCTTTTGGGATGACATTTTTTAAATGGTACAAGATACCAAACACTGGGCTTTCTGTTTGACTTCACATGAATAACCTGATCAAATCAAGAATTGATAGAAATCAGGTTCAGAACTGAGCAGTTACTGCTGCTGAGCCCCGAACTGCCTTTAGAAGGAATAATTTTTAAGAATCTCCTAACACGGGCAGATGCAATGTTGAACATCACTTATTTAAATAGATATGTTAAGCATGTATATTTCAACAGACCTAAAAAGATTAAGGAAAAAAGCATATATTTCAATAGCTAAGTTTAGTGGATTTTCTGCTCCCTTGTGCTGCCATGTTATTCTTCTGGTCTGTTTATATTTCAGAGGCCCTTGTCCTTGACTGCTTTAAATCCTGTATCCCAGCCTTTCTGGCACATGAACAAACAATGCTAAAAAGAAAATGCTGTGGACAGCATTGTATCTTACACATATTGCCATCAATTAAATTGATTGATTTCAAATCTCCAATACAACATCATCGGCTTTAAGCAAACCAACTCCAGAGCTTCTGGACCATTCTTTTGATGTGCAAACACTGAGATTACACAATCGCAGTGTGTTTACAATTCGTGAAACACAAACAGGGTAATAGGGTGATGCTTCTTCACTCTTCTTTTGTGTGTGCATTCTACAGCCAATGCAGTAACACCAACTGCTTTCTCACCAAGCGGCTTTCTCTTCAGCCACTGTTTGCAGGGAAATTTGAGAGCGCCTTTTAGCATGTGTTAATGGTTTGCAGGTAGTCAGTGGAAACAAACATCCTACTTTGTAACTTAATTGATTCTGAAGATATAATTTATTTTCTTCCCCACTATTTTTAACATTTTTTATTTTTCTGCAACAAAGAGAAGAACTTCAGTATTTTCTCAGGAAGATTAAATTGGAAGCACCCAGACTTTTTTTGCATGTAGCACCTCGCAGGCAGTTAGACTAGGTGATCACTGTAGGTCCCTTCCAACTGAAACAGTCTATTCTACCATCTGAACCTCTTCTCTAACATCCTGTTTCTTTGTTATTTGCTTCCAACACAAAACTGACCTTAGCAAACTGTACTTACAAACAATATGGATGGACAACTCTGGCCATCAGTAGCATTATATTTTTAGAAAGATTAGCAGAAGCTTCTGAAAAGCAAGATGTTCTATAACCACTTCCCATTACTCATGAAATGGTCCAGAACAAGGCACAGATGCTTCTTGGCTACAGAAATTAGAACCAGCAAAAGTAAAACCATGTTGGAGCATGTGCATGTAAAGAAAGTGAGGAGAAAATGAGGAAAACGGGGGTGGGGGGGGTGGGGGTGGGGGGTGGGAAACGCCACCAATCAAACAAAAAATCTCACATGTGCTTTGCTCTCTATATCATTCTTTCAAACTGCAGCAGTTCTGAATCATTTATTAAATAGATTAGAATAACTGAGGTTTTAAGAAAGGAGCAGCAAACATGGCAGCTTAGGGAAATAGGGTGGAAGGAATCACCTAAAATGGACTCTAAAGCAAAAGCAGAAACTGTAACATGAAAGTTGTTCTGTAGAGAATGGAAAGGGAAAGCATACAGTGAGGCATGTAGTCTCATGACGCAGAGATGTACAAACCTGACGGGCAGGAGAAAGGACAAATTAAAGGGATTTGACATAATCAACATCTCAATTTACACCTACTAACTAAATACAACAGGAGTAACAACCTTTTTCTGGCCCAGAGGCCAGCTGTTACGCACCACTTGCATCTCTTCACGTAAACTATCCTAACCAAGGCAAATGCCCATCCCAAATAGCGCCTACCTTGTGCTAAACTCTAAACCATGCCCAGGTCTTGTCTGAGAGAATTCCAGCTGCATGGAAATAACAGAAAATATCCCACCAATTTAACAGTGGGCAAAAAATGCCAATCCTTGTGTCCAAGTCTTGGTCCCGTTTCATTTACTACTATTGATAGAGTATATTTTATATATATACAAAATATATATATAATATTGATAGAGTATATATATATAGATATAGATATATCAATATATATATTGATATTGATTTGTGCATGGCAAGATGACTGGGAAGTGGATTACAGAATAAGCACTTTTGGATTTCCTCACCACTTTTTCACATCCTACATAGGTTCCCAGTCAGAGATACATTTCGGTTCACTTTAAAGTGAGTCGGTTTCAGATCCTTCCATCCAAGCCTCATAATTCTGCAAGTACACCAGGGAAACATGATCCAGTTCATGTGGTCATTAGGTGTCACATCATCAGTCTGTCCCAGAAAAATACACAACAGTGCACTCAAACTATGTGAATTCAGTTAGGCATTAGATCTGGTATTATTTAGATACATACGCATATATCTATGTATAGGGAAATAACCATCTCTGTATGTTGCTTTGCAATAACAATGTGGGACTTCTGGATTACAAAATGACCAGGATCATTTCCTGACCCACAAAGACAAGGTAAACATGACAGATTTTATATTAGGAGCATTCCAGCATCCAGTTGTTCCCAGTGAAGTGACCAACTAAGCCCAATGCTTCTCAGAAGTTACTATATGCTAAAAGACTACCAATTTAGAAGTCCCTACCCAAACTTGTAAACAGATGCCATCTGACCTTCCATCGATCATTAACTTGGTTATTTCCACCTGAGGAAAGGAAGAGTAAAATGTTGTTTTCCTGATCTGATAGCATCTTTTCCCCACCAACCTTAAACAGATTTAAAAATATATAAACCACTCTGCAATGGAGAGTCATCTCAATTTATTTGTTGCTAGGTTACGCAGTACTTACAGAAAATGAAAGTCGAGCCTCAGCTTTTGATTAAATGCCCTGTAGAGTTAATTAGTTTCACAGGAGGACTATAGTGCACAATTATTTCATTTTATAGGTTTTTAATGCACTCCTTAATTTTACAACTGTCTGCCTTTTTTTTTTGTTGTTTGTTTGTTTCTGTTTGTTTTTTGCTTTTTTGTTTGTTAGGTTGTTTGGTTTTTTTTTTTTAAGGGTAAAAAGAGGCAAATAATTCATTTTCCAGAATACCTCACTAAAGTACGTATTCAAACACCGGAATAACCTTCCAGGGACATTGTAGAGTCCCCACCAGTTGGAAGTTTCAAGATGTGACTGCACAACATGCTAGATAATCCCACATAGGCTTCCTTTCTCATGGAAGGTTACACTAGAAAATCTTTCACGGCCCCTTCCAGCCTGAACTGTTCTATAATTCTTTAACCTTCCTGTAAAATAAAAGTTGGTTTTTCATAATTCATTCAAAGTCAGTCACATCATGGTTAACTGCATTCTGTACTTCACTGGATCTTTAAAGTAGAACAACTAAAAGCACCAATTTCTTCTGGTAGAATATATCTTCATACCTCGGCCTTACCAAGTGAAATATTCTTACAATATATTATAATTATTTCCTCTTAGCACTCAGTTACATAAGCACATTTGGTCCTTTAGTACTTCATCCTGTACTAGTCACAGCAAATTATAGCCTCCTGGTTAAAAAGCCTTAATTATTAAACTAGCTACCCAAATGTAGTTGCATCTTTATAATCTGGAGTTTCATACAGTTCTGAACACCAGTTGCTAATCAGAAGTTACACATAACAGGCAATTTTTGATCATATGCAGGCCCCTTCATCAGAATCAGTAATGTTCATTACCTCTGGTTCTGCTGTTGTTTCAGAAACAGACTACTTCTGTGATTGTTTTCAACATAATCATCTTTTAACCATACCTAAGTTATGGTTCCTTCCTCTGTTATAATTCATTTTCTTTGCAGCCTGCTATGAAGACTTATCAAAGGCTTTGTGAAAATCCTAGAACATTAAGTCTGACAGGTAACCTTTATGTAATTTACCTACTTGTTTTGGGGTTTTTTTTTCCCCTGAATAGTCTGAAAAAACCACAATCTTCCTTAAAGGAACGCTTGATACTTTCACCCAATCATACTACACAAACGTACTAT
This sequence comes from Psittacula echo, assembly GCF_963264785.1. Classification (NCBI taxonomy): domain Eukaryota; kingdom Metazoa; phylum Chordata; class Aves; order Psittaciformes; family Psittacidae; genus Psittacula; species Psittacula echo. The sequence continues at coordinate 81,272,896 of NC_137738.1, read as the reverse complement.
TCTGTCTTTAATTATAATCTTTCATTTACCTGAAACTCTCAAGAAACCTTTTGAACCACAACTCACAATCTCCTACCTGCACTCTTAAGGACAGTATCACAGTAGTGATGGTGCTGTCTTCTGCAACAATTACTGGTTAAGAAATACAGCACGCTCTACCAGTTCTCCATTTTCATAAATGGTTTGGTTCAGAGTATCTAAAATCTGCATAACGCTCTAAAGTATGTGACATTTCACAGACATATAACAACAGGCAAAGTCTCTGTCTGTGGTATTTATAGCCTAGTTCATAAAGCTGTTTAGAGAAACATTATCGAGAACTAATTCACTCCTGTTTTACTTCATATGGGTATCGCTATAGAGGCAAATAACATTCAATCAGATGTTTTATGAAATAATAATTTTGACCCTCACTTTAGGGAATGACAGAAAATGGAAGTGAAACAAGAAAGCTGTATTGTATGTCTGCGCATGTATATATATATACACACACATATACTATATATATGCATACATATACACTGTATATATATATAGTGGTATCACCAATACCATCTCCCATAACATGAAAGACAAATATTTTCTAAAAAATTAGGGAATTATTTAAAACAAAATTTAAAACACATATATAAATAGCTCATCTAACTACTGTATTTCAAATACAACCATTCATGTCAAAACATACTCTCAAAGCTGTTTGTTCAGTACAATACCATGGCAGTTTTCAAAGGTGTAATTCAAGTATCAGGCTTAAAACTGGGATTGATTCCTTGTTAGAAAACATTAAGGTCATGCTCAGACCTTATTTTCTCCTAACACCTGATGGGCTGAGGTACACGTTGTACCTAGGGGTAGAACTCCAGCTTTGCCCTCCCCCCCCCCCCTTTTTTTTTTCTTTTCTGTATTGCTTTCTTTCTCTTTTTTCTTACTGGCCTACTGACATGAGCAGATGGCTCAGAGCAGAGGCAAAATGCCTCTGAATATGCCAGCAGATTAGGGAATAGCTGCCTTCTCTGGCAGTCATTCTTGATAACACTAGCTAGGGGAAAATGAGCTGAAGCAGCACAGAAGAGAAATAAGCTGGAAGGTTTACCTCCAAACAAGCTATATGTGTCACTACTGGGGATGAATTGTTTATAAGCAAAAAGCTACAATATCTGCATAGCTATGCCAAGATATTACTGCTTATTGGAAGCAGATTCTACATTCTTTTTGCTGGTGACTGTCCACCACACTATTCCACCACAGATTATACCATCTGTTATATTATCTTCATACAGAACTGATTTACTGTGGGCTTTTTAGAAGCTGTTTAGCTAGCCACTGTTTCTCCATTGTTTTTTTCCATACACACATATATAAAAATACATTTATGTGTGTAGCTACTCTAGTATTCCCATCCTATCTCAAGAAAATTAAAGTGAAAAAGGAAGTAATTGTTTTGCTTTAGAAAAAGAACATTAAACAAAAAAAAAAACAGCAGGAGTTGACCATGTGGAGAACGCACACTGACAACCCCATCCTGTGTTCAAAGCAATGCAAAACTGAATGCCTAAATAAGGTAGTAAAGCTTAAGAAACAGAGAAAGAAATAGGCAGGAAAAGTTGGTGTTGGGAAGCAGGCAGACAAGAGGGAAGTATCTGGTTTAACTAATTGTGTTGAGTTTATTGTATTTTTGTGACTCCTCATAACTATTATGGCTCCCCACATTTGGTATTCCACTTTTTTTTTCTGTAGGTTGCGATGAGAAACAAAGAAAACATCTTGCTAGCAAGGATTGATTTCTGTTTGCAGTTGTCTAAGAGCCTATTTCTTTCTTCTAAATGAAGACAGTCTTCCAAGTTTCTTGATTTCTTGAGAAATCTTTGCTTAACACTGCCAAAAGAGAGTGCAGATTTGACAGGAGCTGCAAAGACATGTGAAGCAGTCTCACTTGCTGACTTGAACAGAAGTACAAGACAGAAACATATCTCAAACAGACACATGACTCAGTTGCTCAATCACTGATCATTCACTATAAATGAATATAAACATGTACAGGGTCAACATTGGAGGAAGAAGTTGCGGAGGGAGCATGTGCCTAACAGCATCTGCAGAGCAGCAAATTTGTTTCCATTTTAATTCAGAACATAAGAGCATTGTGAATTCAATTCTCAAAATTTAAACAAATGGGTTTTTTTTAAAGAAGCTGTATTTGGGTAGAAAAATAATTTAAAATGAACACTTCATCTATATTCAATATTACAATTTTTCTTATTCCCCTATTTCACACTGTACAATAGATGTTTTAAAGCAGGTGTTTTAAAATATATGAAGGGTGGTACCTTAAAAAAATATAATTACCAAACCCCCAGAATTCATAGGTATATTTTTGTCCTTATGGAAGAAATTCAGATTTACTAGCAGGGTGTCTTAGAAATGGTGCTACTCACTTGTTAAAATCCTTGGCACTATTAGCCACACTTTTAGATTAAGCTGAAATTTAAGGAAACACCACTAAGCGCATTTCTGACTGGCAAAAAGGGACATTAAAGCTAATAACAAATGACATCAAGAAAACCAGAGCTAATGAGTTCCTTTTTTATTTCAGCCTTTGTTAAAGTGCTTTGATTAGATGATTAACACAGTAATATTATCTTTAAAAAAAAAAAAAAAGTAAAAGATCTTGGAATAGTTTTGGGTTACAGACTATTTATACAAGTCATAAGTTTTTGTACTGGTTGAACCTCATGTATTTTCTCCTAAGCTCATATAGGTAAGACACGGCACAAAGCTCACGCAAACAATACTGGCTAAAGTTGTACTTTATGCTCCACATATAGCAGTTCTCTCTCTGCACCACTGTCCTGGAACTGCCTGTCAATTTGAAATTTTGAAAGACCTTTGAAAATTACCCAGCTTTTAAAACCAAGGATCTTCAAGAGCAAGTGTGCTCATTTCTACTGAACAGAAAAATCACTCTTGCATCAGTCCTCTAGAAAGGTTATCGTACATCATGCTTTCAACAGGATGTCTGGGAAGATGTCAAAATACATTTCCTCTATTGAACTTGTACATATAATATTTTCACTTCGTAAAAACAAAGGAGCAGTTTAACAAAACTGAACTTAGAACATACTAAAAATGAGATAAAATGTGTAACGAGCTAGGAAATAGTTATGTTTACTTGCATAAGGGTTCTGCCAATAACATGCAGTTTTAAGCTGAAATTGCATGCACAGAAGACATTCAGACCTTTTGGGCACCCCATCAAGCTTTCAGAACCACACTTGAATTTGAAAGAAGACTGTACAGTATAAAAATTTAAAAGTTTCATCTTTTCAAATCCTATTTCTCCTCCTAATTCCTCATAAATTAATCTCCAAATTACAGTTTCCCACTGCTTTGGTGGACTTAGAGATGATCTCATTGGGAATTTTTAGACTGAAGATCAAAAAAAGCTTTGCTATTACAGTTTGTAAAATGTAGAAGACGTCTGACTTATTTTTTCGAGGGAAAAAAGAGGCTTATAAAAGGTGGAAGCAAGGACAGGCAGCCTGGGAAGAATACAGGGATGGTGTCCTGGAAGCTAGGGACAGGTTAAGAAAGCTAAGGCCCACTTAGAATTAAACTTGGCTAGGGATGTGAAAGATAGCAGGAAGGGATTCTGTAGGTAACTAGCGAATAAAAGACAGACTAGGGACAACGTAGGCCCCCTCCGGAAGCTATCAGGAGAACTGGCTACCCTGGATTTGGAGAAGGCTGAGGTTCTTAATGACTTCTTTGCCTCGGTCTTCACTGGCAAATGCTCCGACCACACCACCCAAGTCTTCGAAGGCAGATGTAGGGACTGGGAGAATGAAGACCTTTAGGCCCACTGTAGGAGAGGATCTGGTTCGACCTGAACGTACACAAGTCCATGGGACCTGATGAAATCCATCCACGGGTCCTGAAGGAGCTGGCAAATGAATGAAGTTGCTAAGCCACTGGCCATCATATCTGAAAAATCATGGCAGTCAGGTGAAGTTCCTTACAACTGGAAAAAGAGAAATATAACCCCCATTTGCAAGAAGGGGAAAATGGATGACCCAGGGAATTACAGACCAGTCAGTCTCACCTCTGTGCCTGGCAAAATCTTGGAGCAGATTCTCCTGGAAGGCACGCTAAGGCACATGAAAAACAACAAGGTGCTTGGTGACAGCCAGCATGGCTTCACTAAGGGGAAATCCTGCCTGACCAATTTGGTGGCCTTCTATGATGGGGCTACAGAACTGATGGATGGGGCAGAGCAGTTGACATCATCTACCTGGACTTGTGCAAAGTGTTCGACACTGTCCCACACGACATCCTTGTCTCTAAATTGGAGAGACATCAATTTGATGGGTGGACCACTCAGTGGATAAAGAACTGGCTGGATGGCCGCACACAAAGAGTTGTGGTCAATGGCTCAATATCCGGCTGGAGACCGGTAACGAGTGGTGTCCCTCAGGGATCGGTGTTGGGACCGGTCTTGTTCAACATCTTTGTCGGTGACATGGACAGTGAGATTGAGTGCGCCCTCAGCAAGTTTGCTGATGACACCAAGCTGTGTGGTTCGGTTGATACGCTGGAGGGAAGGGATGCCATCCAGAGGGACCTCGACACGCTTGTGAGGTGGGCTGATGCCAACCTTATAAAGTTTAACCATGCCAAGTGCAAGGTCCTACACCTGGGTCGGAGCAATCCGAGGCACAGCTACAGGTTGGGCAGAGAAGAGATTCAGAGCAGCCCTGTAGAGAAGGACTTGGGGGTGTTGGTTGATGAGAAAATGAACATGAGCCGGCTTCAGTGTGTGCTCGCAGCCCAGAAAGCCAACCGTATCCTGGGCTGCATCAAAAGGAGCGTGACCAGCAGGTCGAAGGAGATGATCCTGCCCCTCTGCTCTGCTCTCGTGAGACCTCACTTGGAGTATTGTGTGCAGTTCTGGTGTCCTCAACATAAAAAGGACATGGAACTGTTGGAACAAGTCCAGAGGAGGGCCACGAAGATGATCATGGGACTGGAGCACCTCCTGTGTGAAGACAGGCTGAGAAAGTTGGGGCTGTTCAGCCTGGAGAAGAGAAGGCTGCATGGAGACCTCGTAGCAGCCTTCCAGTATCTGAAGGGGGGCCATAAGGAAGCTGGGGAGGGACTCTTCATTAGGGACTGTAGTGATAGGGCAAGGGATAACGGGTTAAAGCTTAAACAGCAGAAGTTTAGATTGGATATAAGGAAGTTCTTTACTGAGAGGGTGGTGAGGCACTGGAATGGGTTGCTCAGGGAGGCTGTGAATGCTCCATCCCTGGCAGTGTTCAAGGCCAGGTTGGACAGAGCCTTGGGTGGCATGGTTTAGTGTGGGGTGTCCCTGCCCATGGCAGCGGGGTTAGAACTAGATGATCTTAAGGTCCTTTCCAACCCTAACTATTCTATGATTCTATGATTCAAAAATCAATTATGTTTTAAACTTCTTATAGCCATCCTTTAAAAGTTCAGGTTAAGGAGCCCATATTTATCGGTGTCATTGAGGTAATTGCATGTCATTTCCTCTGCTGGTTGTAAGGACTTCCAGTAGCTATTTTATTATCTGACCTAAGTGCATAAATGATTAGTAAAATGCGAATTGGCAAGTGTCAATTTAAACACTGCCTGCAGCCCATCGTGCGTTAAAAGACATAACACATTTTTTTAAATAAGACTCTAGAGATGAAATGCTGGCCTCCTTCACGCAGGGAAGAACTCCAGCATACAGTCAAGATACTGTCATGAAAAAAACCAACAAGATACTGAATACTAATACTCTTAAGCCAAACAGGAACAGGCACCCAGCTGGAAAATACAGTCATCACTAGAGATTAACACAACTCCAACCTGCATTAGTTTCAGTATGAAACCATTTTTCAAGCTTTTGCACTAGGTTAACATTTATCCTTTCTGAACCGGGAGACAGAATTCCAGTATCAAACAAACAGAATTCAACAACACTGATATCGTTGTAAGCACAAAATTATATGCTAGAGGACTTCAGAGAGCCCGCTAAGGAGGCATCCACAATGTGGAGTCAGCAAACTGGGCTCTCCTCAATTCTGCATCGTTCATTATCTGAGAAGGAGAAACAGCTAGTCATTCAGTGCTGTGGTTCGTTGTAGAGCTCACACTATTGCCCTTCTGCATCCATCCATCCATATTAATACAACTGTCCTAAATAGCATGTGTTAGTGGAAGTGATGCTTTATTTGGTCTACAGACTTCCAGGAGTAGTCCACTCTTCATCCCAATGTAACGAACAGGCTTTTTACAGAGCACGGGCTTTTTACACAATGGTGCACAGTTCCCTTGGAATTTAATCCCCATGATGTTGACCCAGAGTGGCATTACAATTTTTCTGCTTTCATTTCCCTTGCTTCCCTTTTGTGTTGCTCACTAAGTCCAACACTCAGCTGCCCAACATTTCTGCACACTCTTGTTTAAGATTTGCTGTGAAAGAGAAAAAAGAAACAGCTTCACAGTACTGCAATAACAGAACTTTATTAGAGGACATGCCATTTTGATCTGTCTATTCCTTGAGCAAGTGTATTTCCTGTAAATCTTCTATACCTTCTTACTATTTCAAGCGCGAATATTCTGCTGTCTTTTGCTTACTGCTTATTCTTCATTCCACAAAAAAATCAGTTATTCATAACACTTTTCTCAGTGGTATTTACTGAGGGAGGGATTCCATATGAAGCTTCCATGGAAGCTAATGGACACAATGAGTGCTAGGAGATTTTCAAGAATGCTCTCCTGGAAGCACAAAAGCAGTTCATCCCCTTTAAAGGCAAGGCAAGTAGGCAGACCAAAAGATCCCCTTCGCTTAACTGTGAGCTTCTGAGTCTGCTCAAAGCAAAGTATGCCAGAGATGGAAAAGAGAACAACACCCACTGAATACTACATTGACAGGGCGCGCGGAGATGCAGTTAGAAAAGTGAAAGCTCAGCTCAAATAGAAATTGGCCAGAGACATCAAAAATAAGTGTCCTGGGTTCTTCAGGTATATAAACATCAAGCAGAAACAGAAGGAAAATAATGGTCCTTTATTAAGCAGGAGGTGAATGTCACCAACAACATTGAAAAGGCAAAAAGTTCTCAGCATTTTCTTCACCTCTGTCTTTATCAGCACTGCTGGGCTCCAGGCCTTGGGAACAAAAACACAGGTTGATGAAAAGACAGACCCACTCTCAGTGAAGGAAGAGTTGGTATACGTGAACGGTTACAGGAGCTTGACCCCTACAAATCCCTCAGCCTTGACAATATCCACGCAAGGGTGTTAAGAGCTGGTTCTCTGTAACCCCTGAGAAGTCGTGGAGGTCAGGGCATGACCCAGAACACTTCTACCCAGAAGGCAAATGTCACTTCCATTTACGAGAAGGGCTCAAAGGAGGATGCAGGAAATTATCAGCTCATCAGTCTTACATCAGTCCCTGAGAATATTATGGAAAAAAATCCTCCTGGTGGCTATCTCAAGGCAAATCAAGAACATGATTAGGAAAAGCCAACATGGATTCATCAGGGGCAAATAGTACTTGACAAACCTGACAGCCTTCTATGACAAAGTAATCTGCTCAGTGTATATGGGACAAGCAGTGGACATTGTGTACCTGGACTGCTGTACTATAGTGGTACGGTGAAATTAAAAACAGAAAAGAACTGCATTCCTTACTGTTGAAGCTTGGCTTCTGAAAGTATAACTTGGTACTTACCTTAGCATCCTGTATTATATGACTGAAGACTTCCTCCTATTTCACATTTTGTATAGTTCTGGAAGAAAAGTGATGTCACAGTGTCAAGTGAATGTACATGCTCTGTATCAGATGTTTAAGAAGTAGATTACTGTCGTCATGCTCTTAGCCTGACCATCAACAGCAAATGTTCTAATAAAACCAAACTAAACTCTTGGAGAAGACCATGTTTTCAGAGTCTGTGGGGTTAAAAAAAAAAAAAAAAAAACAAACCAAAAAAACAAAAACACCTAACCAAACATTATGTAATATCAAAGCAAAAAATACAGAGCCAGACAAAACCCTTCTTGAAAGGGAGCTGTGTAGCAGCCATACCAAGTCAATAATAAAGAAATGCACATGGCAGTCCGGTGCTAGAAGATTCCCAGCTGGGTCCTCAGTAAATCTTCCATGAATTGCCCTTTATCACTGAAAGAGCAAGTAGTGGTAGCAAGATAAGAGCACCAGGAATAGGTGTTATAAAACAACCACCTGACAAATCATAGTTAATTAAAAAGAAAAAATTCTATTATGAAGAAAGCTGGAATATTGAGCTGTGATTAACAGCCAACAAGGTAACATAAATGATCTAGCTAGAGATAGTGTCATGTTGTTAACTTATCATGGACAGGATTTAATAGCAGCAAAGAAATATTTTTCAAGAAAAGTGTATGCTGCTTGACAAAAGCCAGAACAAGTCATGCCAGGTGTATATTTGTGTGGTATGCCCCTGCATAGCACTGTTAGTATTTTCTCAGCGTGATAAGATGCACTTCCAGAACTCTTCCTGCTGATGATGCAAGTATTTTTCCCCCTACAGCTTTCATCATATTACACTAAAACACACATGTAAAAACTTTCCTGCTTCTACAACCTTACGGAAACCCTGTTTTGCCCTAAACTTTGCGGCTGGCACTATCTTATCTGTTGTACCTGTTCACTGATAATGCAGTCTATCCCACTACTGCCATTTCACACCTCTGATTACCAGTATAGGGGTTTAAGATTTTGTAGATTTTTCTTTACATACTGTTTAGTCACACAAGTCAATTTACATGGACTTACTCCTCAGGGCATCCATTCAACTAAGCTCTGATGCCTCAGACACATGCTGGTTGTCTCTGCTCAAAACCTTTTGTTTCCTCAAAAGGAAACTGATACTATCTAGCCCAGCACTCTCCCTTTTTTCCCCCCCACTTCCTGCCTATCCACTTACAGTCTTCTTCGTTGCAACCCTGTAAATTAGTAATTTGAATATATCAGTGTTTAATTTGAAAAAAAAAAAACAAACACAAAAACCAAGATGCTGGTTTTAAAGAAGTACGTTTGATAAGCATGCAGGCTGCTACTGTATCTTTGTTTAGTTTTATGAGGTTGTGAAATTAGTACATCATCTGCAAAAATTTAAGCAAGAAGGATGATGAAAGAGCGATGAAGATACATGCTTTGCAACTTAATGGGTTTGACATTTGTTGAAGTCAAAATAGAATGTGAGGGTGCACAAAAGGTAGAATAAAGTCAGAAGCGGGCAGAAGCAGTTTGCAATTTAAGAAACAAAGAAATGATTTAGAAAAGATAATGGTGTTGCAAGAGGTACACTAAAAATGACTGGGTTATATTATTTTGCAAAAGAAAGAACAGTGCAGTCTAGATCCTATTGTGAGAGCAGGAAGGCCTTCCTATCCAGACCAGGATGCACTAGTTATTCGTTGGTACACCTGCAGAAATAATCAAGGAGAACTTCCAATGGAGAGAACAGTTGGAAAGATGATGGGTTCAACACTTGACTGGAAAAGACCAAAGGTTACCAAACAGACCTGTTACAGATGGCAATGGAAAGCATTTTTACAGACATGTCCACAGAGAAGAGCTCTCAACCAAACTGAAAGTTTGAATGAGCAGGTAATATGAACAGAGTGACACTTGGACAGGGGCATCTCCAGAACGCACCCCAAACCTTGCTGATGAAATTTACAAGAAGCAGTTTTGCAGTGATCAGTTTCCTGACAAGCAATAAGCGACAAAAACCATCTATATGTACTACAACACTGTATTTACACAGTACCTCACACCTGCCTCCTAAACCTTGCAATCTAAGTGAGACAAGGGCACCACAAGGCATAGGACAACAATTCAGAAGTGCAAGAACTATGAAAAAGGATTCTTAATTAATATTTACTTTCTCTTTCATAACTTCTAGGTGCAATATCCCCACTAAAAGGTGGAAAACACTGACTGATTATGCAAATGTGTATATGTATATAGCAAATATATATATATGTATCTCTCAAATAACAAATACCAGAATTTCCGCCCCCACATCCACTATGCAGCTTAAGCAACAGGCTTTCATACATTAGTTCCTAGGAAGAAAGCACTATAGGGCTTTTGCACCCAAGAGGCCCATTGAGGAAGGTTCCATTAGAAGGATGGCACTCAAAAGAAATGGTTAGTGGCCATGGGTTATTCAGCCATTTCAAACGAAGCAATACCAACAGTCAAAGAGATTATTTATTTCAGCCCCTGAATAATACTTCTTTTGTTCACAAACAGTAACTATGCTCCTCAAACATGTCCTCCTAGATTTTCTCAAGGAGGCACGTGCTGCATCAGCTCTCAGACTGATGTTCATGCAATTTACTCACAGTACTTGCTTAATTCTATACTTCCACAGGGCTGTTGTCAGGTTTTTTGATTAAAGTGATAGCAATATGCTTATGATAGGTTCATCTTTGGATTTCTGCTTGCTTAAGTACTGAAACACTCTCATCCTACAAGACTCCTAATTCTAAGCTCATTTAACCAAGACTAGCGAGCACCTGAAAATCGTTTTTTAAAGGTCTCCAATAAACTTTTACTGTAAAATGGCACTGGTTTTCTTTTAGAATAACTTTTAAACAGGGTAAGATCATTATCCTGGCAGTACTGTGACATGCCTCTAGACCAAGCATCGTTTCCCAGTCCATGCACCTCAGGCTATAAACACTGAAATCACAAGAGATGATGAAATTATAGAATTCAGAGGTCATGAGGTTGTAATGGCATTGACACTACTCAGCATTCAAATAAGGGACTAAATTTCAGAGGGCCTTTTGTCAGCTAGATTAAAAAGTACCTTATGGAATACTATCAGCAACAGAGATGTTTCACAGGTCATTATGAGACAGTTTTACCTTAATTCACTCACTTTTTCCATGGAAAAAAAAACGGATACCAAGCTGCTGTCTGGACTGAAAGCTTCTAAGATGAACACACAATAACAATCAGTAATGGTTGAAATCATATTCCCAAATAATGAACTAGTGAACAAAGCTGGTGTTGAAAGACGCATCCAAAACTTCATGTCTTGGCAAGTGAGCTGCTTAAAAACACTTCAGTCTTCCAAAATCTAAAAATCACTTTGATACTATTGGCAGCAGCATGGTGTGCAAACTTTAGTTGAAGGCAGAAGCAATGTAATGCAGATATTCTCAGCAGTTTGAGTTAAGAGAATTTACTTTTACTGAGCAGTACTGTGTAATTTCACAACATAGCTAAATATTTAGAGTAATAGAAGAATTATGTAATTTTCCAACTTAGGGATATACTTTCATTACTTGATACCATTTTTAATAAGCCACTTGGAAAAGCAATTTAGCATTTATTAGCCATTTTACTTTGGAGTCCCAATTCAGTTTTTAGTACAGTCTTTATGCACAAACCCTATACACGCTGCTAAAACATTCACATGTAAGCTTCTTCCTTACTGCACTGGTGTGACATCTGACAAGTTTGACATAGCAGACACTCAATAACCAGCTTTTCACTGGCTTTCCTCCTTAGGAAATTTAGTGGCATCTTTTAGAAAAGGTCAAGTTTTTTTCCTATTAGTTTTACCAGAAAGCCTCAGGTTTTCTTATCTGTGCCTTCTGTTCTCAGCTAAGCAACATATGAACTCATTATTTTTTATTTGACATTTATTATCTTCTTAAATACTGTCATACCTAACGCCACCACTCCTAGACTCTGATAGAACTCAGTGCTTTTTATAGTGCCAGGAGAATGTCAAACGATTTTGAAGTAGGCTTTTTCCCCATAAAATGTCAGTGAGCTCATAGCCCCCCAAATCCCATCTTCAGGCATTCCTGACATTTTTTATAGTTTTCATTTTACTTTAGCAAGGGAAAGAAAACAGGAACCTGCTTAAAAATAAAATAAAAAAATAAAAAAAAAAAATTACTAAAGTCTAGTTATATCCAGTTATATTTTTCTACACTGCTAAAACATTGACAGTATAGAACAGGAATATTATTTAAGGATAAAGAACATGTTTTTCAACAGTAAGAAGATTAACCATCACAGGGTAAGAGAAAAACAAATTCAAGTCTGGGGAAAGACACTCAGAAAAACTGTCTGAAGACTTTGCATTAGTTTTCAATGAAATAGCTTGAATTTGGCATATAAACAAATCCACCCACTTTGGAATGTACATACAAGAAGGAGCTCTATAGAGGCCAAACTTCACACTGGAGGAAAGTGGAAGTTAAATAAAAAGACCATGGAACTTACATAATGTGGTAAGCAACGACCCTAGGTACAATACACCCATTGCTATCTCCCAGGAAGATCCATTCTCGAGACCAATGACAATAAAATTTAGATGAACTACACAAAACTTCAAAGATTTGGACCATCCTGGAGAAGAGTCGTAGATCTGGGTTAAGACTCAAGAAACAAATGTAGCACATTCAGGAGAAAAATTAACACAGTAAATTAAACAGAGATACTAACAGACAATAATTCAGCTATGTGGCCTTCAACACAAATGGAAAGGTACAGAAGTGCTGTGGGACAGTGAACCATGTAACAAAATCCCACCTCGCGCAACTGTATGAAGCAACCAACTATTACCAGTCCTGCCCAAAGTACAAACCAAGAAAAACTAAATATGAAGTAACAATAAAAGAAATCATGTAGTAAAACAATCTTAATTTTCTAAGTATTGCAAAATAAACATGACCAAAATGGCCACATGACAGCTTGGAATGTACTGAACTAGCCCACCTACAACAGTTTAAGGGTCAACAGCTTTTGTACTTTGCATGTAATAAAAACTGTTACTATGCATAAATAGGATTGAACAGGAAACACAAATATCAAACTAGATGTTCTCAATGCAATCTGAGCTAAAAGTGACCATAAACCAGTCTGGAAAGATCTGGCAGCTACAATTCTTCAGAATTTGATGAAAAACAGAGTGGAACAAAAGCCATATATAATGTTGTTTCACATAAAACAGGGACTCATACTTTCAGTGTTACTGAAGGGAATGCTTATCACAAGATGGATGAATAAATTTTCACTTGCTATATTAAGGTAAAGCATTAAGGCCAAGCACTTTACGGACTTCAGGTAAAGCCCTTGGTATAAAAGAAAATTTTGGTCTAAGTTTCCAAGATCATGATTTCTAAATAGAATATGCTAGAAGGCATACATGAACATAACCACAATGACAGATTATGAAACATTCATTAAAATTTATCAACCTAATATCTGCATTGAGAGAAACATTAAGGCTTATAGCCCATGTCAAAAATAAAGTCAAATGGAAAAACACCCTTACTGTTGTCACATTAAAAAAAAATCACCTCTTTGGAATACCATGGGCAAAATTATGATTATGTTGATTGGGGGGGGAGGGAGGAGAGAGAAGAGGCAGGAGAAATTAAACCATAAAGCTGCAAGAACTTGGATTTTTTTTTCTAGATGACTGTTCTCCCTTACCTGAAATAACCAAGGAGAAGATGCTATTATGTGTAATATGATCTTCCACATCAATTGTTTTAGTTTATTAATCTGCTGTATCTGACATGGAATATAGAATCATAGAATAGTTAGGGTTGGAAAAGACCTTGAGATCATCTAGTTCCAACCCCCCTGCCATGGGCAGGGACACCCCACACTACACTATGCCACCCAAGGCCTCATCCAACCTGGCCTTGAACACTGCCAAGGATGGAGCATTCACAACCTCCCTGGGCAACCCATTCCAGTGCCTCACCACCCTCTCAGTAAAGAATTTCTTCCTTATGTCCAATCTAAACTTTCCCTGTTTCAGTTTTAACCCGTTACTTCTCCTATACCAAATCCTTGTTTTCTTGAGAAACAAACGAAAACATGTGAAAGGGAGGAGAGTAGCACTATATGCCTGTTATGGATGGGAACACAGCTGAGAGTTGATTCCCACTAATGACAGAGACATAAAGTATACGTTTTTGTCCAACTGTATTCAGTGTAGTATATATGTTTATGCTCACTGTGACTGTTTGTCAGAAAGAGGCAGGAAAACACAGATGTGGAGCTGTCCATACTTGGCCGCATCAGGGCACCTGGCCAACACTCTCAGCGCAGACAACAGAGAGATCATAAGAAACTGCAGGACCCCATGAGTAAACAGTTACAGACCTGACATAAAGCCAGTTGTTTTTCCAAGGGTATAAAAGCAGAATCCTCTTGTAGCCAAATCTGAAGCCTCACCTATGGGTGGACAGACCGCAATAGGAACTTTCCCAATTACCTGAGACTCCTGGCATCGGCTGCAACGGGGTTTCCGAGCTTGAAGTGCGGGCCTGTATGATGATTTGGTGGTAATTGGTGATGTATTTGTTTTTAATCTCTGTTCTCTCTAAGCAGTAATGATTCGATGCATTGCTAATTTTCCTCTGTAATTTACTCCCTATATATAGATCTCTGACCTGCTTCATAGTGCTAGTTTCCTATATGCATATATAGATATATACTTGATCTGTGTTACTGTGCTTGTTTGCTTTAATGTGTTTATTTGCTTTATGTGCTTGTTTAATAATCTGCGCATATTAAACAGCTAGTGTGTGGTCGTTTTGTAGCATACCCTGCCTGTTAGCAGAACAACTCCAAAAGGTAGACTGACCTACACAAACAGGGGAAGTAAGACTGCAGTGCTTTCACAGGCATACACCTGCCTCATGAGACACAAGCAGCACACATCTACACATCAGTGCTAGCAACAGGAAGACAAACATTTTACCTGAAATTTCAGTTAGATGACACACTTCAACACTTCATGTTTCTGACATCTAGAGTAGAATCCACTAAGCAATCAGGGGGTGGGGAGAATAATCTTACTGCATTGTATCTTTTCCTAATTTTCATTCTAGTAGTTTTTTTAAACCAGTGAATGAACCTGAATTACCATTTAATGAGCACTACTGCAAGTGCTAGAGCTAGCCAGAAAAGCCTTACAGTAAGTTGTACCACAGCCTTCCAATGCATTATGAAATGTGCATATATTTTTTAAAATTACATTTATTACGTAAGATGAGAAAATTAATGCTGATTTAAGCTTAAATGACTCAATTAGAATCATTCCAGTTGTTTTCTTTCACCATGCAAGCCTGTAAAATGCAAAAATTGATATGCAAAACAATCTTATCTTGAAATTGCCACTCAAGACCCCTTTTTTAATCCATTGCTTTATGTAATCTTTTTATGATTTGCAGTTTGAAGCTGTTTTTTATCACCTCTAATTTTTTTTTTTTTTTTTTTTTTTGCAGTTTACCAATAGCACAGAAATTTGTTTTAAAGACAAAGGACAGTTTGCTGCTTGTGAATTGGTGCTCACATCACTGAAGTTTTCTGCTCTCTCATCTGCTGCAGACACCACAGCTGAACATCTTCTCAGTAGAATCTCAGCATATCTAACCTTTCTTTTGTGAAACCCCAGAAGGCTGGACAAAACACTCACCATCATCTCACCCTGAGAACTTATTAAATAATTCTAGGTGTGGTAATACTCACGTACTTTGAACCATATTTCTATCGGAAGATTAATTACATTTAATATAGGGATACATCAGAATGTTCGGAAATTCCATCACCTGAGTTAAGTATATCTCTATGGACGCAAGATATACAGCAGTCACCAGTCCTGGAACAGTGTGCCTTGAAGTATCCATCACCTGGAGAATACCATCATCTTTTCAAAGCAGCCTTAGCAGTGTTACCCTGAATAATCCACACACTGGGGCAGACACACGGTTATGGCCTAAAACATGAGTAATCAAATGACAGAAGTAAAGATTCTTCCATAAGATAGTCCACTATTTTACTGCTACTGTATTATATGCACCACTGTTTTAGGGTATTAAAAAAATATGTATACACCCAGTAACTACTCATCTGTGTGCATGGATAAGTAGAACATGTAGCAAGTGAAGTATATCACTTTGATCAAAATTATGCACTTTAAACAAGAAATAAAGTATCCAATTTAATTTTCATTCTGACATCTTCCATGTACTCTGCTTCGTCTTTCTGAGTTCCCTCACCAAACAATTTTCCCCTTTTCTAAACATACGCTATCCAGTTACTTGCCATTTCTCCCACGATAACGCCTTCCACTCAACGTTTCTGACATCCTTCTCCAGTAAAGCTGCCACCTTTACTTTCAGCTCAAGTCTCCTGTGAAATAAAACCAAAACACCTCCTCCTCTTCACATTGCTTCTGAGGACAGGAGAAGAGTGTAAAACAGAATGAAAGTGGCTGAGGTTGTGAAGTTCACCAATTATACTGGCTGCTTAGAGAAAGGCTGAGGGAGGCATCAGTTACAAGGGGAAGGCAATGCAAAGGAACAACCTGGAAAAGCAGCACTGATACGGCAGAACATGGACAGTCTCTCTCATCTGTAATAAGACCACTGATATAAATGAATAAAAGTCCAAGTTCAAAGCTCATAGCACTAGAACACTTCAGAGTCTGAAGGCTCTATTACAAAACCAAAGACAGAAACTCCATATTTATCTGTTCACTACAAGGAAGATCTCTATTGCTGTTTAGCACAAAATGGGTAGCATCACAGATAATAGATGGTTGTGTTTAATTATTGCATAATTTAATATATACAGTAGACATGTATAGTGTGTCTCTGATCACATAAAACAGAAAAGTATCAAAATCATATAACTGTTCACAAAAGCTTTTTGGGAAGAGCTGAACTTGATTTGGATTTTTCTTAAGTAACAGCATTTTCAAATGCTTATTAGCAGCTACTTTTATCTAGCCATTTTAACTAAATAAGGCTTCATTAAAAGCTTCCAGAAGTCCTTATTAAAGGTTCAATATTTCAAGCTTTCATCAGTTTTAGACCTAAACAGAACATTTTACACCTGTTAATCCAGAATTTAATTCTTCTCTTCATTAATCTTTTTCTCTGAATCATTTTCTGTCCCTTATAATCTTTCACTTTTTTTTCCTCTCCTTTTTCCACCCTTCCTTCATTTTCTGTTACTTTTTCCCTAGTCGTCCTTCTCTCCATTCTAGTTTTACATTGTCTATAAAAAAACTTTAAGGGCTGTGAGAAGAGACAGAGGTGAACTGTCAAGAACTGGAAAGTTACAGCCAAAACTTGGTATTGTCATCTGATCATAAAAATAAACAAACAAAAAAAAAACAAACAAAACAAAATAAAACATTATCTCAGTCTTTGCAGCAGTTGGAAAAAGTCTTCTTTTCTCCCTTGCACCTGACATATAATTTCTGATCGTTCATACACTGTAGGGCAGTGTCCTGGGTTCAGCAGTAGCAGTCAGTTTTCTCCTTCTTAGTAGCTGGTGCAGTGCAGTGTTTTTGACTTTCAGCCTGGGAACAACGCTGATAACACCAATGGTTTTAGTTGTTGCTCAGTAATGTTTACTCTGACCAAGGACTTTCTGAGTCTCATGCTCTGCCATGGAGGAGGGAAAGCCGAGAGGAAGCAGAGACAGAACACCTGACCCAAACTAACCAAAGAGGTATTCCATACCACAGCACGTCATGCCCACTACATAAACTGGGGGCAGCTACCGGGAAGGGCTAGATCACTGCTCAGGTCAGGCTGGGTATCGGTCAGCAGGTAGTGAGCGGTTGTATTCTCTGTCCTTGTTATTTCCCTCATCATTATTATTATTGGTGGTAGCAGTAGTGATTTGTGTTATACCTTAGTTACTGGACTGTTCTTATCTCAACCCATGGGAGTTATATTCTTTTGATTCTCCTTCCCATCCCTCCAGGAGCTGGGGGAGGAAGGGGGGGAGGAATGAGTGAGCGGCTGCGTGGTTCTGTGTTGCTGGCTGGGCTTAAACCACGACAGGCAGCAGGAGTATTTTCATGATGAACAGATGGTTTGTGTATTCTAACAAGCTGGTTCTGTACAAACACCTTTTTGTCATGCACAACCCAACATGAACTATTACATATCCAGGTTACCTCACAGTTTAGTCCTCCAGAAAAAAAGAAGAGTAACAAAATCAGTAATGTGAGCACCTGTTTTCCCACATGCCCTGGTGTCTTATGGATGCTTTTCCTTTTCCACTAGTAACTAAGCATTTCTTATGGGATTTTGCACAATCTGATCCATTCGTGTTTACACTGAACCATTTGCAGCAAGCAAAGAACAAACCAACCACCCCAGTAACAGTATCAATGCAGCATCTCGAAGTCCCCCACAGAACAAAATAGAGTTAGAACAAATTAAAGGACATTCTGCAATAGTGTATTTACAGAGACAGAACAATGATATTGTTAAATAGGAATGTGTAGGATCTGGAAAAAAAGTCCACATAATGTAAGAATTAAGCATGGCAGATTACTCATCAGTGGCTTTTGAACATAACAATAAATAGATGTAGATGAAGATAAATATATGAATATATGAGTATAAGAACTTCTAAATTTTACAATGAGCTAAAGTAAAGCCCACTACTTTGCATACAAGTATTAGTGAAATAAATGCAAGTATGCATCTGTGAGAAGGCCACATCTATCAGATACCTCTCCAGTCCTATGGATACACCATGCTAATAAGTACTGTTTACCAAAATTAGCTCTCCATTTTCCTGTTGAACTGAATACAGGGAGGGAGAAAGGTCTCTTGGAATTCTCCTTCACTTCATCATTCCTTAATTTACTCTTCAAACTTCAAAGACAGTAAATCACTTCAGAGTTTGGTGATGCTCATTTCAGCAGAACTGGGAAAAAAAATCAATTTAAGTTGCAAATTGGAAAGTCAGGGAGCCAGCTTCATAGCTGCAGCAAATTAGCACAGTCCTAAGTATTTAGCAAAAATAATGTCTCACTCTTTCCCCAGCTGAACTCATGCTCTGACCCCAGAGGATATGTGGCCCAACCCCCAAAGGCACCAAGTTCTTACTGCAATCTCAAGACAAAAGGCAAGAAATTGATCTGCTTAAAAATACTCAGAAAAATCAGTCATATGAGCCTACATTATACTAAATATAGAGCATAAAAATTTACACAATGAAAGACAAGAAAGTAACTCGCAATTTTTCCACAAGCCATTTTCAAAACATACACACAGAGTCCCTGATTTCATAGCAAGTTCTTTAACTTCAAGCTTTGAAACATACGTTTGAATCATAGGGAACATTAAACTAGGGGTACATGCAAAGAGAGGATTTGATTTTTTTCAATGCTCACACCTCCCAGGAAAACTATTTTTTCTCCAATCTGTAATGCTGCTCTTTGGAAGTTAATAGATTATGAGCCGGGGGAGTTGATCCTTGCTTTTGTTTTTGCTGAAGACTGCCTTCACCAGTTAGCAAATCTAAACTGCTTCCATTATCAAAGTAGTAGAATTCTTTTCCTTCCAGCTCCAAAGCAGAGCCAAGAAGGAGGAATGCAGATTTTAAGGTATCTCTTACAGACCAGCATGAAGTATTACTTTTCCCAATAGCTACATCAATTCCCAAAATTCAAAGTATTTTATAAATCAAAAGCTTCTGAGGTTTACATCT
This sequence comes from Psittacula echo, assembly GCF_963264785.1. Taxonomy (NCBI): domain Eukaryota; kingdom Metazoa; phylum Chordata; class Aves; order Psittaciformes; family Psittacidae; genus Psittacula; species Psittacula echo. Next base: position 81,253,338 of record NC_137738.1, on the reverse strand, counting down.
TTTGATGTAACCTTTACAAGAAACAGACACTAGAGCATCTGATGAACACTTCAGCACATACAGAGAAATTCAAAGGCAGCAGTGGCCTGCCCTGTGTCTTTTAGGCTTTGGATCATGCTAGCCCAAGAACAAACAGGAATACCCATTTCCAGCTGAGTGTTTGAAGTTTTAAAGATGTCTTTGGTTACAGCACAGGCAATCATCAAAACTTTGTATTACGTTATTTAAATGTGGATGATCTTCAACATCACAATAATAACATTACAATAATTTCACTTGATAAATTTTTCAGTATTGAAACTAAAATATTCCATTTTAACAGCAAAACTTGTAAAATCAGGAACAGGCATAAGTTATTCCATGAGGTTTGGGGGGGTTGAGTGGAGTTATTAATCTGCTGAAAGCCTTAGTTAACTTTTCTTCATAGTTTTTATTAGTTCTAGTCCTTTTTAGGATAAGGAAACAGCTGTACTCATTTCCAGCAGGATTCTAATTAAAATATGACAGGATTTACAGAGGACTGTAATAACCAGGATTATTTTTGCCTGCAAATTTAAAAAGAGTAATTTTGTATTAGAAGTAGTAATACATGTTTCTTACAAAATACTTTTCACTTAGATATCTCAAAGATTAGAATGAAAATCAGCATTAGTCTACATCTTGCAGATGGAAGTTTTAGAATGTATTCACTGAAGGTATATTGTACAAGGAAGAAACAGGTCAAAACTCCATATACTATGCACCTTAGACCGTTACCAGAGTATCAACATGTTCCATTTCTCTGGTCAGACTGCAGAGTCTTTATTTGTTTATACAGCCAAAGACTGCACTGTAGCATCATTAAGGTTCCCTACTTCACTTACTTCATTTTAAAACCTCTCTGCTTCCTCACTTATTCTGATACGGAGCAATGATATTCCTAACCCTGTGTTACAATATAGATCCAAGAAATGAAAAATGCAACATGAAGAAAAGATGAAAGCACACCTTCACATTTTTTTTTTCTATTATGCACGCTTCATTAACACCTCAAATTCTTGAGGAAAACATCTATTTATTCTCAAAAGCTTTTAAAAGAAATACGTGTGTTTGAGGTCAGCCATGACCATTTTTCCTTCAAATTCAGCAGTCTGTTGAAGAAATGAGATTTAAACTAAAACAGTTTTTTGCTTGTTTTTGAAAAGGCACTCTTACCCTGAACCAAAGTGCCAGGTAACTGCAGTGACCCTGCAGGTCAAGAAAACACTTTTTCATCTAGGCAGTATGTTTAGCCTCCATAACAGCTGCAAGGCACAGTTTGTGATATGCTCCTATTTAATAAAACTTGGAGAGGAACTACCAAACAACAGCTATATTTTTGTGTTCTAAAATAAGACCCAACACATCTCATACTTTGAGCTCGAAACCTGTGTCCTGAGATGTCATGGAGGAACCATTTCACTCTTATGGCATTGCTTTGGTGAGCTAGGTGGATATTCAGCCTTTCCTGACTTATGCACTGGTCACTACTGATCGTATCAAATTTTATAGACTATTCAATAGCCCAGCATGCTAGAGAAAATCTGGTCATCAGACAATATCAGACTGTCTGCATATTGCTTAAAGGAGAAAAACCATGCATCTGGTGCACAAAAACTGGATGTATCTATTAGGGCAGACTAGCCCTTTCCCAGAAGGTGCTAGGAAATGAAGTTCTATTTTGGGATATGGAGCCCAATCATGCCACCTCCTGGTTAGAAATGGCCACTCTATTTTACACATTACACAGGTGTTCAGTGCTGGGGAAGCTAACAGTGGACAGAGATTTTCTACTCAACTACCCACCTTTTACATATGTATATGCATACATACATATATATGTATGTAATAGCTGGCAGATTACCCTCCAACAGCTTTTGATATATATTCTTTGATATATATATATTTATTTTTTTTTTGAGGCATAAGGGAAGAGATGGATGATTACAGTAGGTGTCCCCTGAATTAACACACTAAGGAGATTAAGAATGAAAGAAATTTACTAAAATAATTCCCAGAAAAAATAAAAAATACTTCTCCTTCCAAGAAAACATTCATGCTGCCAAAAACAGCACACGCTGTTGATGAGGCCATGGCCATCGAGATAAGCCTCTGCAAATGCCTTTGACCTTCCCTTTAACAGTAGGTACTAAATTCTACTATTTGCACTGAACTGTGCCTTAAGCAGGCTCCACAGATTCAAATAGCACCATTTAAAGAGTGAACCACACAAGAGTATCAGAATCTAACTTTCAGTTAATGCATTTATATTATTCCCTCTTTGCAAGAAAATTTACTGTTTCAAAATACATGTTTTCTAAGATTGCAGATCAAATGGTCCTAAGCTGCTTCAGATACCTGAAAGGGAGAGGTTTTTATTATTTTTCTTTTTAATCTCTTTCTTTTTTTCTGCTCTTAAGCAAGCCCACCTTTTATGACTAACAACTTAGGGTCATAACATTTACAAAGGTTGCTTTGTTATATTCATTCTAACATTTTATAGCATTATTATAGTAATATTTTCTAGTATTTTTTGTTTTCCCTAAATCTGGTTATCACCTGGGATCCATCTGCATCACATTCTGCAAAGCAAAAGCACTTCCTAAGATTATGAACACATACCATGTTCTCACAGCATGATGTTGTCCTGGGTTCAGCAGTAGCAGTTATTTTTTTCTCCTTCTTAGTAGCTGGTGCAGTGCTGTGTTTTTGACTTTCGGCCTGGGAACAGCGCTGATAAAACCGATGTTTTTAGTTCCTGGTCAGAACATTTAGTCTGACCAAGGACCTTCTGAGCCTCATGCTCTGCCAGGGAGGAGGGGAAGCCAGGAGGAAGCAGAGACAGGACACCTGACCCAAACTAGCTAAAGAGGTATTCTATACCACAGCACATCATGCCCAGGATGTAAACTGGGAATTACCAGGAAGGGCTAGTTCACTGCTGGGTGGGGGTGAGTTACCAGTCGGCAGGTGGTGAGGTGTTGTATTCTCTTCCCTTGTTATTTCCCTTATCATTATTGTTATTGGCAGTAGCAGTAGTGGGTTTCTGTTACACCTTAGTTACTGGACTGTTCTTATCTCAACCCGTGGGAGTTACATTCTTTTGATTCTCCTCCCCTTCTCTCTGGGAGTGGGGGGAGGAAGGGGGGGAGTGAGTGAACGAGTGGTGTGGCTGGGTTTAAACCACGACAGATGTATTAAAAAAAAAAATAAATAAATAAAATCAAAACTCTGTTCTAAAACCTGCAGTATATTCTCCTGATTTTCATGATTACAAAGATATTAGCTACATCAGTCAATATATTATATTTGTGTAAGGTGTAAGGACTGCCTGATAGCACGCTAATGGCAACAGGAGATTCCCATTAGCTTTAGTCAGCTTTCAACCAGGTTTGTAATGCACATCACTGCATTATGGAAATTTTAAGTACCTTGTATTCATCTACAGCTTGCACAGATATTACGCCTTTTTTATTGAAAAGGATCCAAATGACAGATACATAAACCTAGTTTCTAATGAAACCAAGGTATCTAAAATACATGCTTTAAACATCAGGGTGTTTCCCAAGTCAATCTTCCAGTTATTTACACTGGATTCCTTGGGACAGCAAAGTGCACAATCACAATGATTAATAGAAACTATTTTGTGAACACAGATTTCTTCTCACCTGATATAAACATCAGCAAAAAAGAAACTATAAGCAGAAAAGTGAATGCTCACAGATTAATATTAATATCTAATGTATCAGTTTGTGCTGTCTAATCTATTTTGTAAGTATATTCTCTCAAGTAGTTTTCAATGGAAAATTTTATAAAAATTAAAAAGTAGCAGAGGCCTGACTTTAGCAGGACACAGGCTTGACCAACAGCTTTCACATCTTGGGCCAAGGATGACTGTCATATTCCAAATTGCCAAGACAAATAATTTTCATATAGCAATCTTATTATTATTGCAGGGTTTTAATAGAAACATACACTTATTAATTAAATCTGCCTTCTTATATGAAAAACAAATGAATCTCTAGAAGTCCAAACAAATCCAAAACCCACATAAGCCAACATATTAGTTGAAATCCTGAACATGAAACAAAATAAATTTGCATTACATCAACAGTTTTCAGACTGGAACATTTATCGCATGCTTGTATGAAAGACTGTACTAATGCTTATTGAGTGTAAAGGCTAAGTAATTATATAGATTTTGAATGATCATGCCCTGTCCTACAAGGAGCTTTATGACACTGAGCCATATGAGTCTAATTGACATGACTGGAGGTTTAACAAACTTGTGCTATGCCACGTGGAATAATCTAAGGACTTAAGATTAAAGGCCTGATTCTTATTGCCTTCCAAATGCCAAATGAAAGTATGAGGTCAATTGTACTGTCATTACATAGAGAAATTAGCTACCTCATTACCCAAGTAATGCTGATATTTCCATGGGGAGAGCTGATCTTACTTTGGCCAGCTCTTCCAATAGCTCTTTATGTTTATATTACAAAACGCATAGCTAGCTTTAATAATATAGTATGTAAGAAGTCCAAACCCACACACATATAAATATACAGACATACATAAAATTTTGTTTGGTCCAAAAGTATATAGACAATTAGCTGACACTTCAACTTATTAAAAATAACACTCATATAAAACAAGTTTTGAACTCCCAAACAGTTCTAGCTGGTTGTAGCTTTCTATGTCATCCACATCTTCACTGCTAAAGTCACACATTCATATTTATATTCATAATCATAGACACCTAATGCAAACTAATATTTACATACATGCAAAAATAACACACATAAGCAGTTCATTAGTTATCATGGTAAGAAGTAGCTCTAGAATAGAGAACCTCTCAGTTGTCACTGGAACTTTACAGCGTGCTGTGGCATAAACACAAATACAAAAACGCCCTGCTCAACAACAAGCTCTTCACTTCTGGTATTTTTCATCTGATCAAGCCTTATCTGACATCATGCATTGATCAGGGTATCACCTGGCTAGAAGCACTACAATTTTACCTAAGAAAATAACTACCTGTAACCAGTTTATAGTAAAATCATTTACAACTATCCATGGAACAGTGTAATCCTTCCAGTGACTGTAAAGCCTGGTACACAAAATAGTTCAGTTAATACAGAAAAGCTCTCTGCCTGTTCTTTAGAGTTTTGCTACTTATTAGAACAGGTCTTTTGTTTTCATTGCTGATTATACTATAACAATAGTATAATATTCTAACATATGAGGTGAGGTGTCCCTACCCATGGCAGGCAGCTTGGAACTTAGATGTCCAACCCAAACCATTTTATGATTCCATGACTTAGGTGGATTTTCCATTTCTAGTAGTGTAATAATCATGTAGGAACCACTTCTGTATGAAACAGGTAATGACTCAAGGGGAAATAAAATATCTTCCAATTAAAGCACTATATTAATCATTTAGAGATTAGGTTGATTTTCGGAATCCACCACATGTTCCCCTCACTGATTTTTTTTTTTTTTTTTTTTTTAAGAGAAATTGTTTGTTTATGTGTTCACACTCTGTATCTCAGATGCTACTTGCACGTCTTAGATACACATTCCTCATCTTTCTTTGTGTTGTTTGGCAAGTATGCAAACTCTCTGCCACAGGAAACCTCCCTTTTCTGTGGGTTTCACCACACATTGCACCATTCAGGCTCTAGCCCAAATAATGGCTAAAGTAAATAATTTCTATTGATCCCTCAGTGGTGAGGGGTAAACAGCTACCAATTCAAGCATGTACCTGACACAGGTCAGCCTGTAGGACATAGACCTTTATATTACAAACATAACTTATTTTAAAGGCAACAAATTACTTAACTACACCAAAACAGACAAGGAAAAGGAATAAATCAAGCAAACAACAAAAAACAACAGAGAAAAACATGGGGTCATATCTTTATGAAAAAATCCAGCATCATAAACTGAAACATATTTTTGGAATGCCTATTACTTGTGTGCCCATCTGCAGCTTCAAACAGCAGCATGTCTCTCCTCAACCTCAGGTTCTAGCAACACACATGAAAAAATCACAGCACTTTCAAGTCAGCATGAATGCTTGAGGCTCTTGACTCTAAAGCAGAAACCTTCAAATTCAGACTTAGGCATTTTACACAAAACCTACTGGCAATCAAGAAAGCTTAGTATACCAGAAAAATAACACCTAGCCACTATTTTTATATATGTAGTTGAGCATACATTGCATTTTAAAGAAAAGAAATCCAGAGTAGGGAAGCAGTGCTTCGTCTCAGACATATGCCAGAAATGCAACATTACGGAGATCCTTGCACCACAGATCCATGTTCTTTGGGCATTCAAAAAGAAAAATAAATCTGCCAGTTCTATACATTTCCCCTCTATTTATATCCAGCAGCAACAAGTACATTAATTCTTGTTTCCTTAAAGTAGCTATACTCTAAACTTAATGAAATTGCTTTAATAGCCATCATATATTAGGCTCCAAAATGAATCTCTAGAAAGCTTGACAGATGGTGTTTTGAAAGATAATGCCAGGTATCTGGTGTGAATATGACATTAGCATTCCCTACAGGCAACTCACCTTCACCTTTTAAAAATCCACTAAAACACATACAGTCCTCGCTATACTAAGAAAGAATGAGAAAACTAATCATTTATTCGATCTCAGTTGTCCAAAATACAATTTACACACAGACTTGATTCCTAGAAACACCTATTTTATTCCCCGTTTTTAACTTCACTTTGCACACTTTCGATTTTGTCCTTCACGCATTTTCCTCCTTCCCCATGCATACAAGCACACACTCTCAGTAGATACCTCCCCCCTCTGGGAAAAGACCGAACTGCAAGGTGCAAAAAATAAATCTCTCCAATAAGGGCTTTCTTTGTCATACGCTTATTAGAAAAACAACTGTGAAAAGTACCGCGGCTGCCCCTTCAGCAGCAAGGCAGCTATGACAAAAGTGTGCTAAATGTGTCGGTATTCATACTGAATTTCCAAGCTATCAAACAGAAGCACTCAAACAAAACCTGGACTCAGTATCTTCATTCACAGTCAATAGTAATTACATAGACTGCTGACAAGACATAGACAATTATTGCTGCCAGTCCAAGTTTTAATCCATTATGATTTTCCTTAAGATATAACAGAACTTTGGAAATTATTCACCACCTCTGAATGTGCATTTATTTCAATTTGTGACTCTCTCAAGGGCCTAACCATACACTTCCTTGCGTTAGCTTCATTCAAGCGTTTGATAGGTTGTCCTCATTTATGTACTGTTCTTTAATACTTTTTTACATTACATTCCAAGTTTAACAGGGATTCTTGAGGTTACTATTATATACCTCAGAAGAAACAGAAGTATAAATAGAAATTATTGGGTTACACTTCCGCAGGAGCTGAAATGCTGTACCACAAGGCCTGCACTCAATAACTATGTTGAGTAGTTACAGAAAGATACTAAATGATAAACTTTTTTTCAAGAATCTCCAGCAGAACTAGCTCACATAAAGCAAGGAAAGCAGAGTAAATTACGATGAGCAACAAAATGTTACAAGCAGTAAATTCTGGATCCTCAAACGATACCAAGAGAAAGTGCTCAATGTCCTGGATGAAACAGTGTCATGAAATTGATAAGCCATATCCCATCAATGCTTGACATTGCACAGTCAACTAGAAGTGTCCCGTTAACGGCACAATAGCATTACCATGTAGACCGCATTACTTCAGCATGGGAAAGAAGAAATAATGAGTTTAATGAGAAACCAGCGTCTGCCTTTGTCTAAGTAAGACCGTGAAGTACGGAAGCCCTTCCCGCAGCGGCCAGCCAAGCACAGCGGAGGCGGTGCACCGCCATCGAGCAGCCAGGGCAACCCGTTTCCCAAAGCGGGGAGCAGAGGCACAAGCTCGCTGCCAGCGGAGGCGGCCGCAGCAGAGCCCCGTCTGACGGGTTCCCCCAGCGACAAGCCCGGCTCGGCGTCCGGGACCACACAAACCTCACGAACTGCCGCTGCCCGGCCGCGGACAGCTCCGCGCCTTGCCACGTCCACGCGTGGCCAGGTCCCCGCTCGCGGGCCCGTCTCAGCACCGAGGCTACAGGGAGCGGGGCCGCGCCACCCGGTCCGACGCCAGCACGGACACACGAGTTCCCACGCTTACGCCCGGCCAGGGCTGCCGTGCGCCGACACGAAGGGTGGCCCCCGCTCCGCGGAGCGCCCCGGACTGGGGCAGAGGCGGGGCGGCGGCAGCCGCTGGGCCGCGGCGAGCGGAGCCTTACCGTCTGCCAGGAGGCGCATCGCGTGAACAAAGGAGGGATCCAGGCTATCCTTCTCGGCCATCAGCTCGGGCAGGTACTTCTCGTGCTCCATCGCCTCGTGGCCGCGGCGCCTGGGCACGCCGGGCCGGGCTGCGCGGCCGCCGGCTCGCTGCGCGCCTCCGGTCGGCTCCTCGTCGCCCGCCCCGCTCGTCTCGCCGCTCGCAGGTGCGCCACCCGCCCGCTCGCCACTCCCGCGGCGGGGCGCTGCCCTCAGCGGCGCCGGCGCCGCCTCCGCCGTCCCCTCGCGCCGCGCGGGAGCTGGGTGGAGGGGGGGCCGTGCGCGAATCGACGTCCGCCACTGCCGGGGCGCCTTCCCCCTGCCTTTACACCCTCACCCCCCCGCCTCCCGCCACTGAGCGACCCTCGCCCACGGCCGGCCTTAACTAAGGAGGCGGGGCCAGGAGCGCCACGCCCTCCGGACGCTCCCATTGGCAGCTGCGCCCCGGCAGGCGGGGCCTCACGCGGGGTACCCGCTGTGCCATAGGCTGTAGGTGAGCGGCTCGCCCCGTGGAGGCGGGTGGGGGGCGGGTTGCGTTAAGGGTAGTGGGTGTGCGGGTGTACCTGCGTGCGGCTCAGCGGCCGGTGCGCCTCTGCCTGGCGTGTGGTCTCGGGTGTGCAGGTGTGACTGTGCCCGCGGGAGACCGGGCGCGCGTGTCGCGCGGCACGTGAAAGTGCGCGCGGTGGGGTGTGCTGTGTGCCTTGCCGTGCCGGGGCGCGAGTTTGGGTGTTGCGGCTGCGCCTGGGTTCGTGCCCCTGCGCTTGTGTCAGCGCGCGCCTCCGCCTGTGCACGGCCGCTGCCTCTTGCGTGGGCCCTGGTGCCCACGCTGCGCGCGTGTTGTGTCCGCGAGGCGGCGTGTGCCACCCGGTGCGCGTTCCGGCGGGCGCGCCGTGCACTCCTCTTGTGGCGCCATGCCTGCCGCTGCGTGCGCGGGACCCTCACCCGCCCGTCCAGCGCCGCCCGGCTGCTGGGCGCTGTCCATGGTGCTGAAGCCGCGGGCGGGGCCGGAGCTGCGGAGCTGCTCACTGCTGCGCGCTGCTGCCCCCTCTCCTCCCTCCCCGGCGACCCCCACGAAGCTCAGAGCTCCCTTCCCGAGCCCCGCCGCGCTCCTCGGCTCGCCAGCTCTCCGGTAACGGGGTGCTGCCCCGGTGCTGGAGCTGCCAGACGGCGTCTCCGCCGGGGATGTAATCAGATCATCAGCGATCGTGCACGGCGGCTTCAACAGCGCCCCAAACGGAACGTGTCCGCCCACGGCTGCTGCTTGGTGCCCCGTGGCCCTGAGGGGAAGGGGCGATCGCCTCCGGGGAATGCCTGGCTGCTCCTTCAGGAGTAGCTCTCTGCAGCCCCCACGGCCCCACATCACGGAATTAAAGCTACTGTGCAATTAAAGTGTGTACACTTGGAGTAAACAAAAATGATTTATATTAGAATTTAGCTTGTAGTATACATTTACTATAGTTTATATTTATCCAGCATTTTCCCCAGACAATTTAGTAACATCGTTTGATTTTGAGGGTAAAGAAAAGATGCTTAACTCATCTTAAGATGTTAAAACTTCATTTGTGGGACCTCAAGAGGAAACAGTCAACCACACAACATGGTGTGTTATGTACAATCCCCATGTGAAATTCTTTCTTAGTACTAAGCAGTGAGACTGCTAACTTTAAATTCTAATGAAACAAATAGTTGCTGGAATAATAAACTTGTAAGTCACCTGCTATTGTTAATCTCAAGATTTTTTTGTTGTGGTGTTTGGATAATTTTTTGTAATTTTTTTCTTAGCAGAGAATGAAAGAGCAAAGAAAGGTAAAAATCAAGACAGAAACTCTGTAAGGACATCCACAGGTTCTGAAGACATCGCACAGCCATTGCATAGATATTTGGTCTGTGATGTTTTCAAAATCCTAAGATATATGCAGGCAACCTTTACACAATTTCCACTCAGCATGCAGATAATTGAGAGACTACATGTGTTTACAAGAATATGTAGAGAATGTCACTGACCAATGTGTTATTCTATAGGATTTCTGGAGGGAGAGAATAAAATACTTGAGAACTAAGTTCCCTGCTGAGAAAGAGTAGCAGCAGGAGAACAGTTGATTTCAGCAAACCTGTGAAACACTTAAGAAGCAGAGAAGACTGATAGAAAAATTGAAAGGCTTACTTGGCAATCAGCTTTTACTACAAATTCGGTGTGGGGATAAAAGGAAGACATAAGTCCTCCTGAAAAAAAAAAAAAAAAACCACATACACACACACACACAAAAAAAAAACCCCAACCTAAAATAAAACAAATAGAAGGATAGAACTAAGATATTTTGTTAATAATTTACCCCCGTTCATTTTACTGCATGAATAGCTTTTCTTCTTTCCCTTTTAACAGTGTAACAAGAAATGGCATACTGTTTGCAACACCGCTCAGGAGTGTCTTGCTTGAGAGATTGCCTCTATCTTCAGATCATGCTTCTATGGTTCTGTTCATTAGAATAAGCCAGGCTAGTGCCCCTTCATTCAAAAAGAGAGAAGACTGGTGATTGATAGGTGTATTCTCGTAAAGTACCTTCAAGACGAATCTGAAACATCCTCACTCACAAGCAATCCTGATCTGGTAGCTTTTGAAACTTGCCATATGGTCATGTATATGGACAATGAGTGTTGGGGGCTTTTCATCTGTGGTGTTAGAAGAATAGTGTTACTTTAGTCTGTTTAATTGTACTTAACCTACTTAGATGATAGGAAGCTTTGATTTAAACACCTTTAAGTTTATTGAACAGTGGGAAGCGCTACATTCATCAAACTATTTTTTTTCTGGTCAAAAGAGTAGAGAGCAGATTTGCTTCCACATCTTTTTACAGCCAACTAGACAAAGACAACTTTCCTGTAAGTTCATTTTTCAAAAGTTATAAAGTTAAATTGACTTTCAGTGATACTTAGTCTTCAAAGCCATTGAGATGCTTTTCTGAATTTTACCTTATACCTCATTAAAAAAGAAAAAAAAAAGGCATTAAAATCTGTCAGACAGGAAATATAGACCTCTAATGACATCAAGCATGATTTCATTGCTAGTTGGAGATCTTTTTTTTTTCATACCTAGTAAAAACCAAAGACACATTTTACAACTTCTTAGTTTCAAGTGTCAAGCCAAATTAAAGTTTATCTGTACTATATTTTCTTATTAGGTCTGATAGTGAAGTGGATCGCAGCATACCAGATTATAGCTTGTTTGAAGATAGAACATGCAATAATCATTATGTATTTTTACCAGTGCCAACTAAATATATGTGTACTATCATGTAGCACTGAAGTCAAAAGGCAGTAGGAGCCAACAATTGCAGGAAAATCTCCCAACTTTCCAAATGCTTATTTAAAAATTATGAAATCTTTTGAGAATATGCAATAGAATAAATGGTCAGTGTAAGCACAATGACAACGAATTGCCCTTCTGACACATCACATTAAAGCCAATACAATAATTTAAATGAGTGCAGTTATACATGTGAGTACACCTAAGACCTCATACACACACCAAAGATCAGATTTGTCAAGAGTTTTCAGTTTCAGAAGTTCCATTTGCATTCAAACTTCTTCTCTGTTACACTTGCTTTAGCTATGTGTAAGGGTTATCTCGTTCCTGAACTGACTACAGATGAAAATAAAATAACCTAGAGAGTTTTGTAGGGATTGGTGCATGGATGGGAAGCTGCTAGGAGGGATAGGAACCAGCTGACTCTGGGGAGGTGCTTAGGCGGCAAATATAAGGAACTGTAACTGCGCAATGAATCTGTTGTTGACCCACATTCCGTGAATGCTCTATGTCTCAACCCTAGTTCGGAGGGAACTAGTGCTTCCGTCCCTCACCACACGAGCAGCGAGAAACTACAAGTTTCTCCTATCATCCATGTTAACCACATTCTTCCCTTAAGTGGAATTATAACTGATAATATAAAGAATAAAGAAGTGGCAATAAATGTCCAAGAAAGAGAGAATGTCCCACCTCCTTTAATTTTTTAATTCCTTCTTAGGATACTGCCTGTATCCAGGCTCCATGTGATCTCTGTCCACTGGCCTGTGGATACTAGACTTTGGACCATTTGGCTTCCCTGTTTGATAGTGGGGCACCTGAACACACAAGCTGTTAAGAAAAGCTTGTTTTCACGTAACAACAACAGGATGATGTACTGGGCTCTGGCCAGAGGTGGGTCTGGCTGGAACTGGCTTGCCTTCTCCTTACAGAGGTCACCTCTGCAGCCCCCCACACTGCCAATGCCTTGCCACACAATCCAGAAGGGAAATGGGCATCAGCAGGTATGCAAGTCACTGTCGATCACCTTCAGACTACCCCAGGCACAGCAGACTCAGCCATATGGTCCAGTCGTCAGTGGAATGGTCTCCATGGCAAGTCCCTAATTTCAGTAGAGTTTTGGTCTCTCCACCTACTTCCTTCCAAGACATTAAATAAAGACAATAAAGACTTGGTGAGATGAGGACTCCAGAAGATTTCAGTGTGAGTTCCAGGTGCACAATGAATGCTGACTAATAACTTTGTTTATGATACCCATATCACAAATTCTTAGTTTATCAAAACACATATCAAATAAAATTTTGTATATTACATCTCCACTTCATATTTAGCATTCTTGACATGTTAAAAAAAAAGTAACTGAAAGGGTAATCCAGGGTAAATGCCATGGAAGGAAGCATAACTTCACTGAAAGATCTCCTTTGTCATTAATTTGGGATAATTTCAACCAAAATAATTAACTATAAAACAGCAGTCGAAGAAAAAAAAAAAGTGCTTAAATAAAAATGAACAGCAAAGAATAAAATACAGTTTAGAATGCCTGTTCTCTTCTTTCTTCCCTGTGATGCTACCAAAACTGACAGAGAAGTTGTGAGTCTACGACTTGCCTATAATTTTCTCCTCTCCACATATAGGTAAACTCCAGATCTTATATTTTGCTTGCCTGTGTTTGAAGTTCTATCTCCACTGTTCCTTCTAACCTTTATATTACAGGTTATCCGTTGCAGGTAGCTCAAACACTTTCACTATCTTCTCAGTGATCATAGCAGTCTCCACTTCACCTGTTTCTTCTAACCTTACTGCAAGCAGTAAGTAATAGCTGTCTGAATTTCCCTTTCATCCTCTACCTCCAAGATCCAAGCTGACACTTTTCATACAAAACCTCCTAGTATATTGCTTTCTAATTTTCCTTTTCACACGACGCAAAATGATTCTGTTGGTACCTTTCGTTTACTTTTTCCCTTTCTTATTGTTTCCATCATCCATTCCCAGTATGCAAATCTCCCTTTAATACAAATTTCTCCCTTGAAGGATAACAACAATAGTAAATAACCAAACTGAGGTACAAAGAAGGTGATATGTGATATAGAATAGTTGAACTAATGTTTTCAGACACCGATGACTCTATCTTGAGCTAATCCTTCAGTTCAGTTAAGCACCAGTTATAAAGCACAAAGAGTTACTGAAGTTGAGTGTCTTACTTAGCTTTAGGCATGCAAAAATCAGATGTCTAAGCCTACTTGAGTTACCACAGACACCTACAGGTTGAAATAGACTCTTTCAGCAGATTATTCATCTGACCTCTTTGTTGAGATGAGTTATCCTATGCAAAATCTGATTTCTCTCCTCTGGATCTGAAGTCAACAACTAGATTAGACATAAATATTTATCTTGTACATAGCAACATTAGTTCGAATGAATTCAAACAGATTTCAGTAGTGTATAACAATAAAGAGACCAGGGGAGTTTTTCATTATGTAACTGATAATGGAAAGAAAAAATAAGTCTTCCAAAAAATGAACATGATTTGCATGATGAAATATGTTCTACTTCAGGCATGCAGGGGTAGAAAGGCACACTCAAAATAAAATGACAGAATTTATCTGAGGAAAAAAAGGTGACGCATGCCTATGCATAGTTTATCTACACGCAAGTAGATGTACAAATACCTGAAGTAAGTATTATACCCAAGTATTATACCCAAGTGAGAATAGAATGGTTTAGAGGATGCAAAGGGTATAGGCTAGAAATATAGAGATTAAATTACATATGGAAAAATGTAGAATGAATTTAACAAGCTGCTTCTACCATTTCATTTAGGAAGTGAACTTTCATCCAAAGCAGAAAGCAAAGAAAGGGAAGCTTGTAGGCATGGATGCAAGAAAGCTGATAATACAATATAGTTCTGCTTATTTGCAGATTTTATTTCAGTTTGGGGGATTTGATAGGGGTTTGGTTTGTTTAAGTTTTTGCAATGCATTTTTAGCTTTTTATCCAGTTTTGCTTAAGTTTAAATTTCGTTCAGAGAATATTTATCTGTAATTGATTAATTAGCAGCTTGATTTTGTTAACTTTGCTTCCTTAAGAAGGATACAGTAGAGACACTGTCTGAGCTTAATTACTTTATTAATCAGGTACACAAAGCCCATAGCCAGACAACAAGGTAAAATTATTAATCTTTATTAATCCACTGGTCTATTGCAATGTTGCTACATCTGAAGTGGAGCAAATTCAGCATATGATTTAACATATGCCTATTTATGCATTTACAATATGTAGTTCTACAGAATTTAGCAAGTTCCCACTATTTAATGTAGAAGTACATAAAGAAAACCCCAGGCCAAGGCACTCAATGACTTTTTTTGCCTTGGTCTTCACCAGCAAGTACTCCAGCCACACCACCTGCCCATGGCAGGGGGGTTGGAAGTAAAAGATCTTTAAGGTCCCTTCCAACCCAAACCATTCTATGATTCTGTAGAATCATCTATGGATGGTATCCATCTGACAATCTTAAAAACTAATATATAAAGCTACAGGACATGCAAATCATCAATAAACTGGGGAAAAGAAAAAAAAGAAAATTCTTCACTAAAGTTTCAAGATACTTCACAATATTACAAGGTCAGACAGAATTCAACTAACTATACAAACCACAGTCAAATATTATGGAAACTTTGTTCAAAATCAAGTATGACATGGAGGATTTTACACAGTACAGCATATTTCTAAATCTGCATGCTGTTAAGTGTAAACGTACATATTTTTTTATTATAAATCAATTTGAAGTGTGTAATAGTAGCAATTCAGGAGTTTAGGAAGAATGCTAGTTATTAAATATAGGAGTGGAAGTAACTACCCTTTAGGACCTTGAAAAAAAAGAAGTTTTGGACCTTTAAAGGAATCTAAATCTCTTCACTTTCTATATAAAGAACTATTATAGGCAGAACATTTCAATAGGATCCTAAACTTTAGGAACAAGTGAGGTATCTAATTTAGGATTAAGTGCTGATTACCACCAATATGAAACAAAATCCCTACAGAAAATGTCTTTTTTGACAATGTATGTTCTAGTTCAGCAGACGTCTGTGAAGTGATACTCATCCGACTTGTAAAGATTTGTCTGTTTTTAAGAAATCATGGACTCGTAGACTCAGTATTTCACATATGTTTCAGTCTTACTGGATTACAGCACATTTTCTGGAAAAGTTACTGAATGATTTTAAGGCTCTTAGCAGTAAACAAAAGAAGGTGTATAGAAGACTAAAAATATTTGAAAATCAAGCTAACATTTTTTTAACTGTAAACCATGGATAAATTTTATAACATATTTCACAATATCTTTGAGCATATCTAAATGCATATTTTTAGTGGGCAACAGGAGATATAGACATTTCCATTTCAGAAGAACAAAAAACTATACCAGCTCCGTGAGTCATTTTTTCTTAGAGAACAAGGCCTTTATGAAAACATTTTTAAATTCACAGTTTCTCTCTTTAGGTAAGAACACATTGACTAAAATATTGTTAGCTCACAATGAGCATTCTTATTCATAAGATTTAGAAAAATCAGTATGAACCCAAATTTTAAAACCTTCAGATCATGAGTAGTTTCAAAACTTTTAGGCAAGCTTTTTTCTTCTCCTTGCTTCTTAACATTAGCAAAGGCTTTAATACACCCAGCAGTTCACGTTTGGAGAAATTGTCAGTATTTAGTTGCAATAGGTCTCTAAGAGATGTGCAGAATAAATGGAGGAGGTCAGGAAACTTAGAGGAAATTTAAAAAGCAGGCAAATATTGAGCAAGTTGGGGATGGGAGAGGGAAATGTTTTCAGTGTCTGACCAGCACCAGCTATAAAGTAATAAGAATGAAAATGTCAAAAGCTCAGCAAATGTTGTTAAATCTGCTCATAATGATGGAGTTTATTTCCCATTTGTGCCAGATCAAATGGATTTGCTGTATTAGTCTCAACTATTGCAAAGCTCAGTTCACCCATGGAGCAAATGGATGATGAGTCATTCTTTTTCTGAATAGAGCATTAAGTGCAGTCTCATCTTGCAATTATTTAATTTTCAAAATAAGTCATTCCAAAGCTGCATGAACTCCGTGATTTTTTCATTTTTTCTTTTTTTTTTTTTTTTTTTTTTTTTAAAGGATGAAATTTAGGGACAGATTGTACCATTGCTACCTATGCTTAAGCACTGCCCCATCAGTATCATACTTATTTATCTAATTATTTCAAAATGATTTTTATAATTAATTTTGTAAAACTACTTTTCTCTGTTCCTTTATTTGCAATTTTATTTTTCATCCTCATATACCTTATTTTAAACATAACTTGCTCATGACAATACAACAAAACATTAATATTTCAAATTCAGAATGGACAGCTATTGAGGATCTTTGGAATCATTTCCCAGAACAGAGTGCCCAAAATGACTACAGTATTTACAATGCTAATTGAATCCTTTCATATTTCCAAAATGTTTCTGATAAAGTCCACTAAAAGGAGAAAAATAAACAGATTGTCATAAATGCATGTAGTTTTTAAAATATCGAACTATTGGTGGGTTGGGTTTTTGGGGGTTTCTTTGTTGGGTCTTTTTTTTTTGGCTTCCTTACCTGAATGACCCCTAGTTTTAATATTAGTGTTGTTATTGACAATGGACTTTGAATCAGGCACATGGACATTGCAGCAAATGTCCTGCAGTTTGGTGGAACTCCTAGCATGCTGTCCACCAGCACTGCCTTCCACTGACTCTAGGTGAAGGTCTAGTTTTGTGCTGGTCTTTAGAACTGAAGGCAGAGGAGTATTCTCTGCCATAGAAAATGAAATAGACTTCTTTTTTATTATAATTTATTTATGTATTTCCTGAGGGCAGACTTAGACACTTTCTTTTGGGAACTTTAATCATTCTCAAAACAAAACATTGGTGCATCGCACTATATCAGATTGGTCATTTGAGTTGTTTCCCAAGTAATTTAGAACAATTTCCATTTCATCTATCCTTTTCCCATTTCCATTATATACCATTCAATTTATATTCCAGATGACTAAGGTCAAGCTGTATGTCATCTTGACTAGTGACTTTTAAAAAGCATTCCATGTGTCTTCTAACTCTTTGCAGAATTACGAAGTCTTACTTTGCTTTCTTTTTTTATTTTTTTTTTTTTTTAAATAAATAACTGGAGTACTTATGGTTGGTTTCTGCACTGCTGCCTGTCTTCTGCTGAACCAAACTGCTTCTTATCTTGTGTAAATCTATATTCAGAGACATTTATGAAGATAGCATGTGTAGCTGAGTGAAAGAGATTGCTGAATGTTGAATGCAGAGTGGCAATACATCTTTGCATCTACTTTTCAGTTCATTTCTGCATATATATTTTTCTACCATAAACAGTAGTTTTTACATTTAATTACAAGAAAAAGCAAATAGGGAGAGAGTCATAAAAAAAGTGCAGGGAGGAGTTTTCTTAACAAACTCTGTACTTAGGTGCACAAGCATAAGCTTGAAAAGGGTACTAAATAATGTACTGGCAGTTACTCTTCATGGAAAGGTAGATGTCTTATCAAACAACACAATTGTTCTCTGTAAAACAGAGAATTTACAGGTAATATCTCAGTTGATATTACCATTTTCCTGAGTCACCAAACCATCTGATGGAAAAAATTCTTTTATACTGAGGTTATGTATTTCTAATGAATGCAAACGTGCATATGTTACCATAGTATCTGATCACTTATACCAGGAAACAGCCATTTGTTTAGTAGGAAAACTGCAGATAGCCCTGTAAAATACAAATGTTGAAAGAAAATGTGTAGATTTTGCCTGCCACACTTATTTCTGGTTCATAAAGTTCCTGGTTTAAGCCCAAAGAGTTGTGCTGGCTTAAATACAGTGTATTTACTGTAAGGAATATCTCATAAGGTTGGAAGTAAGCAACTTCAAGAAAGACCAGATGCCAACTATAGAATTTCTGCCTCAGCTTGCTTAACCTTGCTCCCTGCTCCTCCAAGGCACATGGCTTGGACATTAATCAGATGGCTGCACCTGATTAGATAGAGAGAAAATCCTTTGACAATAATAGGATCAGTTATCTGCATTTCTTATTTAGGACTGTAGGCTATGTTCTGATTAGAAACCACATTATAATTTTATACATAAGATTTTAATTACTTAAGAAAGAGGCTTTCAGTTGTTTAAATAATAGTTTGAGTTTGGCTTTTTTCCCCAGAAATAATACTTACTACAAAACCAAAAAGAAATAACATTTCTTTCTTACTCAAGAGACAATTCTGTGCTATACTCATCAAATTGTTGTTACCTTTCTTAAGCAATTTCAAAGAAATTTCTGACTTGGAAAACAGTGGATTTTTTCAAATCTTCTTAACCTTATCGAGTTACCTGTTCCTGTAAATTGATTTTATGTGGTTGCCTTCTGGCCTTTCACAAGAACTCTTTTCTGGTTTGACACAAAAGGAAATGATGAGTAGCAATTGTAACTATCAATTACCTAACTCTGACCTCATCTGTTCATCAAAGTTCTTTGTAATTTTTCCACACTTCTATGGGGTCTTCTTGGTATTTCAGGCTAACCAAACTAGATGGTAGGCAAAGTTGGTGGTTTACATCAGTAACTTGGCAGATGTTAGATTTGAAATGTGCTGTTATCATACTCATTTTAAAAAAGCCCTATAAGATCACTGAATGTAAATGAAAGAAGTGAATTAGAGACGTACACTCTGGGGTGAGAGAAGAGCTGTAACTCCCGTGATTTGTTTGCTACAGCTCCATATGAAACCTTGATGTGTACCAGTGTTCTTCTACTACGTGCTCTCACCTGCTAAAGGTTGCTCAGAGACTGGAGCTCCAGCTTTAGAAGGAATAAGCAATACCAGGGCGGGAGGAGTAGAGAATAGACTTGACCCAAAATGTACAAGCTAGGGAAAAGGAAAATAAATAACAGCCCAGCAAACAATAGCTGTCATCTTGGTTTTGTGAACCTTCCTTTGAATGCTTGACAGTTTATTTCCCTACAGTTTTTTGCTTTGCTTTAGGCTTAAGAAGAAATTATTTTAATTTAAGAACCGTGTTACATAACCGTGCTATTCTTTTAACTTATTCAGATACTATTAGTTTAGTAAATTACTGTATGAAGTTGATGCCCAGCTAAAAAAGGAATGCAATAACTGTGTTTATGCCAAAATAATTTATTACAGCATCAGATAAAACCAATTCAGTTAAAAATAAAAAGGAATTATCTGGTGCCTCATGAGTCAAAACAGATAAACACAGGCTTGTAGTTAAAAAGATGCCAAAAACCCCCAAACCAACAAACCAGTAGTGTAGGCTATAAAATTACACTCCTCAGAAACTAAACCAGGTATTCTATGGCATTCAGGTCTAGGCTGTGCACAAAGTAGTTTAAAAATATGTGTATTTTTCTTGGTTAAGCTTTACCTTGGGTTCTGTTATTTTAATTTTTTTCAATGGGTCACCTAGCAACATCGTATATGCTACCAAGACATAAGCATACGCAGAGTCCCTCGTGTTCCTTGTATGCTTAAAGCTGTCACTGGTAGATATTCAGTGGCTTTGAAGCTTGAGAAAGACTGCCCTGGGTCTGTCCTTCTAAGTATTTTTTTCTCTATTCTTCCACTGGGTGCTGCAGGCCCAAATTATTCATATGCTATTTACTGCATTTGTATTCAAATAGTTTTGTAAGACCTTTCCACCTGCCAGTGCTTGCTGTAGCAGTGAGAGCTATCCTTATTACTTGGCAGACATGTTTCTATTTAAGAGGGGGAAGATAAGTACATGTGTGCTGTGAGTGACCTCAATATCATTTGAGAGTCCCCATTTTCTGAAAGCAAGCTGTAGTTTCAAGAATGCTCCTAATGTAGGTGTCTATGTAGAAAATACTTTAAGAGTGGCACTGCAAACCTACTACCACAGCAATTTGACGGCTGCCAGCACTGCAGTGCAGTTGAGAAGAATGACCCATTTCTGCACAAGCATAGGGTCTTTGAACTGAAGATTTTCATCCCACACAGCGGGGCCAGCCCCTCACACAGCTCTGTGACAGTCAGTTTCCTCACTGAAATTCTGGAGTCATGGCTGATCACACATTCAAGATAAGAGTCTACCCTGTGAAGTGGAACTGCTTCACTCAGAAGTGTTATTGTTAGATCCTGTCAGAGAGCTAGCATTAACATGTCCTAAGATTCTTGTCAAGGCAAAAGCCAGCTTTTTCTGAAGAATATTATATTGGTGGAGGTGAATTAGAGCCTAAGAGAAAAGCATACTTCAGTCACAAAAACATCATAAGGAGATTAACTTGTAGGTAAAAGCAAATTTTATTTAATCTGTAGGTAGGGAGACATTTTTAAGTGCCTGAACTCAAAACCAAGACAGTAGCTAAACTGTCTGAAGGGATACTGCCAAAACATCAGTTCTTTAAGCTGCTAAGAAGAGGTTTTTCAAATATCTGGTAAGAACAAAATACATTTCAAGTTTGAGTTGTAGGAGAGAAGCAAAGGCTGCACTGAATTTCTCACAATGAAAAATAACCCTACTGCTGGCTAAAAGGACACATCTTTAAAACAATCAAAATTTGCTTCCTAAAGTACACAACTTTACAGTGGTTTGCACTTACATTTCAATCTGGCTTATACATCTTGGTCTCCTGAGTCTGGAAAGCATCATTCAGTACATGCATACCCTGGTTTTGACCCGATACAGATGCAGGCAGCATCAGGGGCAGACAAATGGACCCAGGAACTGTGAAGCAGTCACATATGCCATAGTCTAGTTACGATTTATGAGTGTAGGTATTAAAGCAAAAGTGAGAAAAGTTATGTATTTCTGGTTATTTTGTAAACTGCAGTCATTATTTTTTCATGTAAAGGTGGCAAGGAGGACTGGCCTGATTTTCAAAAGCTAAAAAAAGTCACCTCAGAGCCCTGCTTCTCTACAACATGGAAAATGTCCTCAGGGCATCGGAAAATTTAATAGTAAGCTTTAGGGATACCTAATATTGTAATACAGTAGAAATTCACCAGATTAGTTTGAGCAATACCAAATGATCCATCTAATTATAAAATGTATTTGTTTGGTTAGACTTGTGAGAAGTAACGAAAAAACTCCTCAAATAAACTTACTGAATCAATTTATAATATATGACAAATTAAGATTACTGCAGTGTCTCACAAGTGTCTGCAAAACTAAGTAAAAATTAATGATAAACAAAAATATGCTCCCTCTGCAGTTTATTTTCATCCAGCTGCATCCAGCTATGAAAGGGCTATCAAATAAAACACTAATTAGTAGTGAGTTCAAGACAATTTCTCAAAGTAACCCCCTGGCTTCCAGGATTTTTTAATACTGCCACAATTCAGGAAAGTGCCTGGAACTGCACAAACCCTGTGGCTGCTTAGGAGCAGCAGCCAATCTTTAATATTGGTTTGCTTTCCAACCACCATATTAGCTGACTTGATTCCACTTATGAAGTCCTTACTCATGGATTGTATGAAAAATGTAGGTATATCGCTGAGACCCAAAGACTCTACCGTGAAAATACAGATTAGACAATATAGAAAATAGAAAATACCTTCTGTAGAAGCAGATTGTGTTTTAACATGCTGGGATTCATTTCAACAGAAACTATAGATCTCAAGGACAGCTACCTGACTTTGAACTAGTTAATGCTATGTTACTTTATAGTTAATGGAGAGAAATAAGCACATCTAAAAGTGGATTTGTCTCATTTATTTATTTATCTGCATTGACTGCAAAGTGAGGTTCATCTTATTATAATAGATGTAGGCAACAGATTTTCAGATACTACCTAAAGTTGGATGGATACCAATCTCTGTGTAGAACTTCTTCAGTTCACATGTGATCCATGTTGACAGATCTTTTCAGGTTACTGTAAGCTACAGTTCAGATAACTTTAGGAAGAACAGAGGTTGACCATTGATCATTCAATTTAAGGACTTTTTACAAACATACTTGTCCTGAGTATATCTGAACCTGGGAACTTCAGCACACCTTCCTCTTCTTCCTCCACAAATTGAACAAATAGAGATTTTAACTTATGACACAAAAAAAGTAGTGCTAATAGATACAGTAGCTCAAGGAGAATTATTCTGTGGTCCTGCTTTTGAAATTCACACCCTTTTATCTTTCTGTTTTACTGTTCCTTTAGAGTTTTAGAGAGAGATCACTTAAGAAATTCCAGTGATATTGATCCTATACCCACTTAGGTCTTTTATATCTGGACTTTTGCCAAGCAAAATATTGTCCTTTACATCGATGATCCCAAAGCCCATATCAAGCTTCTTATTTTAAAAGTAGAGATATTTGTCTTGTTATTATTTAATTTTCTTTCTTTTCTTCAACCTTTCATAGCATTGTTCTAATGTTAAATTCTGAAGCCAGACTAATACTTAAAAATGTTGCTACACAGAGTAAACAACAGTGCATATTTGTTCTGGATACTGTGGTTCACTTGAGAAACAACAGAATTAAAGGTTTTACCCTACTTGGCTATATCATGCACCTATTCACTAACATCCTTTGTTTACTAGGTCTCCACCCTCCACCCCAGCATGCAGATTGTTGCTGTTCTAGGAAGCTCAGGCAGAAAGTTTTGCCAGTTTGTGTTGTGCTGCTGCTTGTGGTTCTTCGCCTTCTTCTTTCTTGTACCCCTTCTTCTTTCTGAGAAGATTTTGTGAATTCTTAGTTTTCAACACCAGGTCTTCTTTTGTAATGCCAAGCCTCCAGTTTTCCCAATCTAAGTAATTTATGCGCAGAAGCACAATGAATGATCAGCCTCCTGACTGCTGGTTCTGTGTCATGTCTCTTTATTAATTGTAGGATTTAGGATGTGCCACTTTTGTCTAGTTCAGACGTTATCAACATTTACAGCTAACCTGCACCAGTTGTAGCTAATAAGTAGTGGGCTTTTAATAGTTAAAACACAAAATGTATATAACCATTTACAAAATCTGACGTAGTAGCTAAGGTACCAAAAACTTCTTTATAAATGTCAGTGTATTTCTGCATTTTAACTGTAATTTATTTTCAGGGGTTTTGAGAAATAACAGAAAGATTTCTCATTGCTCTTCTATGGGATCATGTGGCACATTGCATATATAATACCAAAAACTCTTCGTACAGTTCTATCCCAATGGGAACAGAAAGAAATTAAAATTGTTTAGTCTTACAGTTCCAAGATGACCTAGTATTACACAACCAATAGTAAGATCTCATTGTTATCATATGGATAGTGATCTTTTGTTTTGATTAACTAAGAAACGCTTTCCATTAAGAAACATTATTGAAGCCTTTTTGGGAGTGAGTTGTATACCTACATTATTTGTAGGAACTCTGACAGAAGAAAAGTTCTAGTGCCAGGAAAATACCCATAGCTGATGCCAGGAAATTATCTTCAGATTTGACTGGACAATAAACTACAGAAAATTGCTGTTTTCCTGTCGGGGTTTCCATTATTGCTTTTGGACTGGCAGCATACCAAAGCCACAGAGGATCTAAGCATGGAACCCTCCTCTTCCTGCAACCACATTAACATCCACTGCAGTGAGAAGTACTGGGAGCAAAATCTCAACCCTTTGCTTCTTGGGGCAAAGTTAGTTTAAGAAAAGAGGTACAGGGGTGACTATAGAGATCTGGAAGGCATATCTAGAATCTCCTACTTGTAACCTCTTCACTCTTGAAGATTAGGAGGGACACGATGCAGACATAAATAAATGTAATCAGAAGAAAAGCATTAATTATAGCTCATCACATTCAACAACTTGCATGAATGAATACAGATCTTTCCCAACTTGATTTTCATAAGGCATTTCATATTCAACCGAATTTTCCCAAGCTGTAATTCAATCTGTGCTTATGATTTTTCAATTGCTGGGGTGAGCAGCTTGAGAGAGGACACCTGCAACACTGGAGCGGAGTGGGGGGAGATCAGCATCCAGAAGCCTCACCTCAGAGTGACAAGAGCCACTGAGGGAGCCTCAGGTCCTCGACAGGACTTGCCCAGGAGCCGGCAGCTCAGCTGACGCGAGCAGCTGACTCACAGGGGGCGGAGCCAGGAGGAGCGGCACCAGCCCTGACTGGTTAAAAACCTGCCCCTGGGAGCGTGAGCGACCAGAACCGCTGCGAACAGGGCGGGTCGAGGCAGTTTGCGAGGCAGTTCGCGTGGGCAGGAGAGCAGGATAACCCCCTGATCAAGAGGACTCACCTGGAGCGCAGGAGGAGGAAGGACTGCTTGATTGTGTGGAGACACGTAGATGGACTGACCGACCAGATAGATCATAGTCATAACATGATCAAAAGCTGTAGTGAGGAATAATGTGGGTACCTAGACTGAACCTTCCTGCAGACATGCAGCCGTGCAGGTCTCTGGCTGCAGCGAATGCCTGAGCCTGGCACTTGTATTGGAGGGAGCCAGTGACACCGCTTGTGTGCGGTGTGAGCGAATAAATGATCTGCTCAGGCAGGTGGTTGAACTGAGGGAGGAGGTAGAAAGGTTGAGAGCCATCAGAGAATGTGAAAGTGAAACAGATTGGTGGAGCCACACCCTAAGGCAAGGGCAGAGGGAAGTGGTTGAACAAGTGATGGACCCCTTCTCCCCAACCATCAGATAGAAGGAGTGAACTTAAGGGACAAGGAGGTATGGAGGGAGGTCTCTCCTCGGAGAGGTAAGCGAAAACCCTCGCAATCCCTTCCTCCCTCCCAGCTGCCCTTGAATAACAGGTATGAGATCTTGGAACTACAGGGCCAGGTAAATGGAGATGGAGGGGTAGATCTATCTAGTGACTCACCTAGGGCTTGTCACTCACCCCCATGCCTTAGAACTTCTTCAACCAAGAAGAAAAGAAGAGTAATTGTGATGGGTGACTCCCTTCTGAGGGGAACAGAAGGGCCCATCTGTCGACCAGATCCATCTCACAGGGAAGTCTGCTGCCTACCTAGGGCTCAGATTAGAGATGTTAAAAGGAAACTCTCTGATCTGGTGCAGCCCTCTGACTACTATCCGCTGCTGGTTTTTCAGGTTGGCAGTGATGACATTATTACACAGAGGGCAAGGGCAATGAAGGGAGACTTCAGGGCCCTGGGGTGGCTGGTTAGGGGGTCTGGTGCGCAAGTGGTGTTTGCCTCCATTCCTGTTACAAGCAAGGGTGGAGAGATAAATAGGAAGAGTCTAAAGATTAATGTATGGCTATGTGACTGGTGCCAAAGGCAGGGGTTTGGGTTTTTCAATCATGGGCTGCTACATGAGACACCTGGTTTGCTGATGGCAGGTGGGATACACCAGTCCCAGAAGGGGAAAACGTTTTTGGGGCAGGAGTTAGCAGGGCTCATTGACAGGGCTTTAAACTAGATATGAAGGGGGAAGGGATGATAACTGGGCCTGTTGGGGACAAGCCCAAGAGAAACATGCTAGGGCTTGAAGGATGGCAGACTAGGGAGGACTCTCAACCTATCGTTTCATTTGAGGGAAAGGATAGTTGTTTAGACCCTGTCCCGCAGGGGAAAAAGGGTACTAGGGCAAGAGTTAGCAGAACTCACTCACAGAGCTTTAGGTTAGATTCAAAGTGCGAGGGAGTTGTAGCTGGGTTTGAACTGGTGGGGCATTGTTCTAGTATTAATGAAGACCAGAAGGCCTCCCGCCTCCCAAGGGTGCCATTAGCATGCTCTGCTCACTCCCTGAAATGCCTGTACACCAATGCACGCAGCATGGGGAATAAACAGGAGGAGTTAGAAGTCTGTGTGCGGTCTAAAGGTTATGATCTGGTGGCAGTTACAGAGACGTGGTGGGACAGCTCACATGACTGGAATGTGGTCATGGATGGCTATGTCCTTTTTAGGAAAGATAGGTCAGCAAAGCGAGGTGGTGGAGTTGCCCTTTATGTGAGAGAGCGACTAGAATGTATTGAGTTCTGTCCAGGGGCAGATGAGGGGCAAGTGGAAAGTCTGTGGGTACGAATTAAGGGACAGGCTGGTACGGGTGATACAGTTGTGGGGGTCTATTATAGACCTCCTGATCAGGACGAAGGAGTTGATGAGGCTTTCTACAGGCAGCTGAAAGCAGCCTCGTAACTACACGCCTTGGTCCTCATGGGGGATTTTAACTACCCCGATATTTGCTGGAAGACTCACACAGCTGATCATTCACAGTCTAGGAGGTTCCTCCAGTGCATTGATGATAAATTCTTAATGCAAATGGTGGACAAACCAACTAGGAGAGGAGCGCTGCTAGATCTAGTACTCACCAACAAGGAGGGTCTGGTTGAAGTGGTGATGGTCAATGGCAACCTTGGCTGCAGTGACCATGAGATGGTGGAGTTTAGGATCCTGTGTGGGAGGAATAGAATACCTAGCAAGGCCACAATTCTGGATTTCTGAAGGGCGAACTTTGGCCTCTTCAATCAATTGCTAAGGGAAGTCTCATGGGAAAGGGTACTAGGTGGTAAAGGGGCTCAAGATAGTTGGTCAGCATTCACGGACCACTTCTTCCAAGCTCAGAATCAGAGCGTCCCAATGGGTAGGAAATCAAGTAAGGGAGCCAGGAGACCAGGATGGTTAAACAAGGAACTGCTGGGCAAACTCATGTGGAAAAAGAGAATCTATGGATTATGGAAGGAGGGGCTGGCCACTTGGGAGGAATATAGGACAGTTGTTAGGGGATGTAGGGAGGCAATTAGGACAGCTAAGGCCTCCATGGAACTTAATCTTGCAAGTTGGGTTAAGGACAATAGAAAGGGCTTTTTCAAATGCATAGTGGATAAAACTAACAAAAGAGGCAATATAGGCCCACTGCTGAATGAGGAGGGTGCCCTGGAGACAGAGGATATAAAGAAGGCAGGGGTGCTGAATGCCTTCTTTGCCTCTGTCCTTACTCCTGCAGACTCTCCCTGGGGGCCCCAGATTCCTATAGCCCCAGAAGGAGTCAGGATAAAGGAGGAGTTTGCTTTGGTAGATGAGGATTGGGTTAGGGATCAGTTAAGCAATCTGGACATCTATAAATCAATGGGTCCAGATGGAATACATGCACGGGTGCTGAGGGAGCTGGCAGAGATCATTGCTAGGCCTCTCTCCATCATCTTTGGTAAGTCGTGGGAAACAGGAGAGGTGCCTGAGGATTGGAGGATGGCAAATGTCACACCAGTCTATAAGAAGGGCAAGAAGGAGGACCCGGGTAATTATAGACTGGTCAGCCTTACCTCCATCCCTGGAAAGGTGATGGAAGAACTTATTCTTGACACCATCTCTAGACATATCAAGGATGAGGGGGTCATTAAGAGTAGCCAACATGGTTTTACCAAGGGGAAGTCATGTTTGACCAACCTGATAGCCTTCTATGAGGAAGTAACTAGGTGGATGGATGATGGTAGAGCAGTAGATGTGATTTTTCTTGATTTCAGTAAGGCATTTGATACTGTCTCCCACAGCATCTTATAGATAAGCTAAGGAAGTGTGGGCTTGATGAACATGTAGTGAGGTGGATCAAGAACTGGTGAAAGGAAGAAGGCAGAGAGTTGTGGTCAATGGGGCAGAATCTAGCTGGAGGTCTGTGACTAGTGGAGTCCCTCAGGGGTCGGTGCTGGGACCAGTGCTGTTTCATATTTTCATCAACGACCTGGATGAGAGAACTGAATGTACCCTCAGCAAGTTCACTGATGACACTAAACTGGGAGGAGTGGCTGACACACCAGAAGGTTGTGTTGCCATTCAGCGAGACCTGGACAGGCTGGAGAGTTGGGCGGGGAGAAACTTGATGAAATTCAACAAGGGCAAGTGTAGAGTCTTGCATCTGGGGAGGAACAACCCCATGTACCAGTACAGGTTGGGGGTTGACCTGCTGGAAAGTAGTGAAGGGGAAAGGGCCCTGAGGGTCGTGGTGGATAGGAGGATGACCACGAGCCAGCAATGTGCCCTTGTGGCCAAGAAGGCCAATGGCATCCTAGGGTGCATTAGAAAGGGTGTGGTTAGTAGGTCAAGAGAGGTTCTCCTCCCCCTCTACTCTGCCTTGGTGAGGCCGCACCTGGGATATTGTGTCCAGTTCTGGGCCCCTCAGTTCAAGAAGGACAGGGAATTGCTTGAAAAAGTCCAGCGCAGAGCCACAAAGATGATTAAGGGAGTGGAACATCTCCCTTATGAGGAGAGGCTGAGGGAACTGGGTCTCTATAGCTTGGAGAAGAGGAGACTGAGGGGTGACCTCATCAATGTTTACAAATATGTAAAGGGTGAGTGTCAGGATGATGGAGCTAGGTTTTTCTCAGTGATGTCCAGTGATATGACAAGGGGTAATGGGTGTAAACTGGAGCATAAGAGGTTCCATGTGAACATCGGGAAAAACTTCTTTACTGTGAGAGTGACAGAGCTCTGGAACAGGTTGCCCAGGGGGGTTGTGGAGTCTCCTACATTGGAGATATTCAAGGCCCGGCTGGACAAGTTCCTGTGTGATGTACTCTAGGTTACCCTGCTCTTGCAGGGGGGTTGGACTAGATGATCTTTTCAGGTCCCTTCCAACCCTTGGGATTCTGTGATTCTGTGATTCTGTGATTCTGTGATTTTGTATTATGTCTAAAAGAATACAATTTCTGTTTGTGCCACCTTTTACAAAAGAGATACTTACTTTTCCAAAACCCTTTTCTAGTGAATGATATATGTCAAATGCCAATCTTTTATCCCTGGTTGTTAGCACAGTTAATCTTGTATCTTCATTAGTAGCAGTTGAGTCAGTGAGAAATGTGAAATCTGATTTGATGTTGCATAGGAAAGAGGGGGGAGTTATTACAGTTGCAGATGATAAAATCTATCATGGTTAATGTATTTGGTTTGTGTGTCCAGGCTACAGTTTCTGTGAGAAGCTATGAGAAGCTTCCCCCATGTCTGATAGAGCCAATGCCAGCTAGCTCCAAGATGGACCTGCTGCTGGCCAAGGCGGAGCCCATCAGCAATGGTAGTAGTGCTTCTGGGATAACATAGTTAAGAACGGGAAAAACCCTGGACAACAGCAATTTGCAGCCAGCGAAAGGAGTGAAAATGTCTAGGAAAAAGAGCTCTTCAGACACCCAGATCAATGCAGGAGGAGGGCAGGGGGTGCTACAGGTGTCAGAGAAGAGATTCCCCTGCAGCCCCTTGCGCAGCCCATGGTGAGGCAGCTGTGCCCCTGCAGCGCATGGAGGTCCATGGTGGAGCAGATCTCCACCTGCAGCCCATGGAGGACCCCACACCAGAGCAGGGGGATGCCTGAAAGAGGCTGTGAACCCATGGGAAGCCTGCACTGGAGCAGGTTTGCTGGCAGGACTTGTGACCCCATGGAAGTCCTCCTCCAGAGACTGTCTGCCATAGGAGGGACCCCACGCTGAAGCAGAGGAAAGATGCGAGGAGTCCTCTCCTGAGGAGGAAGAAGCAGCAGAGACAATGTGTGATGAACTGACCAGAACCCCCATTCTCTGTCTGCCTGCAATGGGGAGGAGGTAGAAAATTCGTGAGTAAAGCTGGGCTCAGGAAGAAGCAAGGGTTGGGGGAAGGTGTATTAAAAATTGGGTTAATATCTCATTTGATTCTTATTTCTCTGATTTGATTGGTAATAAATTAAGCTAACTTCCCCAAGCTGAGTCTGGTTTGCCCATGATGATAATTGTCGAATGATCTTTTCCTATCCTTATCTCAAACCACAAGCCTTTCGTTACTTTCTCTCCCCTGTCTAGCTGAGGAGGGCAGCGATACAGTGGCTTTGGTGGGCACCTGGTGTCCAGCCAGGGTTAACCCACCACAGTTACTAGTTCTTACTCATCTGTGTTAGCATGTGCTGCTGAGATCCTATGTGGTCATTTATTAATTCAAAAGTTTGTAAAATATCTATGGATAAAACACATTTGTCACAGAAAAGACATAGGAATGCTTCTTACATTTTTTGTAATGTCATTATTTTTCTCTATAGTGTTTCATTGAGCCAGCTATAATAAGGCCAAACCAAGTAGTGATTAGCAGTAGCAGGCTTGGCAGGAAATGAAACATCTGGCCCAGCGGGAAACAGGACAGTGGCCTCTCCTTGACTGCTATAGATCCACTTCAATTGAGGTCAACATTTGGGAGCTTTCAAATATTCTAACAGTTTGCATTTGTTACATTTGTTCCAAATATGTTGTGACCTGAAACAATTACTGTAATTTAGCTTGTCCCCCACATAATTTTTAATTGCAAGGTACAGAGGTTTACTTCATAATGACCTTTTGCAAATTGAAGTCTACCTGTGGAGCAGTGGGACAAATTAGTAGAGTTGGTATTGTAGTATTTCACTGATTTGTATTTCAGAATGAATAGATTACAGACATCTAAGTAATTTCCACTATTTACCTTCCCTATTTTTGTAAGGAGAAACTGTGTAAAATGGCTACTGCACACTGAAATATCATTAATTTCCTTTTTTAAAAAAGTTGTCAACATAGAAGAAGTTTTTACGAACCAGTTTCTGTAGACTGTTTTGAAGACCAGATGGAACATATAAAGAAATAGTCTTATTCTCAAGGTAAAAAAGTTTAATATTTTTTACTCATCTATTCCTTTAGAGAATCCAAAAATTGTTGATGCCTACAGCATGAATTTCAGAAAATTAACCAGCTTTTGTTTAGAATATCTAATGATAGCGAATCCATCAGTTATATTAATAGTGTGAATTGCTATCTTCATTTTATCTTTAATGGGTTGTTATTAACATTATGTTTTTTTGTCTCTAAGTTATATTGTTTATCCATGTAATGCATACAAACAATAGAGGAAAACAGCTGGCACAAATCCTCCTAATTCAAGCTGATTCAAGTTTATACCAAGTGACAGGCAAATCTGAAATTGAGTGCAAGCTATATTGGGAAGATATGATGCTGTGCTGCACTATGACTAAAGCCACTTTTTCAGAAAGAAAATGAAAATGAAAAATACAAATTAAAAGGTGGTATGATGGATTAAATTAGAAGATAACGAAGGAAGGATTTTTTTTAATTGGAATAACAAAAAAAAAAAAAGTGATGGACATGCATACTTTACATGTTACAATCATCTGTAATATTTAATATGGCTTATGTCTCCCATCTCCTATTCTGAAATATTTGAATTGTAGAGTAATTTAATACTATCTTACATGCAAATGAATGCATAGAGCTTTGTTAGAATGAAAGGGGTCACTAGGCTGAGGGTGTGACAGGAAAAACAGTGTCTAAAAATGATCATGTTAAAACTGCCCTTGGGGGAAACAGCTTGAACTAATTTTAAGCATCAGGGAAGACTGGGATGAAAAGAAGACCAAATCCCCTTCAGTGTCAAGACGGTGCATGCTCAGTCACATTGTAATTTCAAATGTGAATGTTAGAATACCAAGTAGCTGGAGTAGTTCAGCTTCTTGTCTCAAGTATGTGTGTACTGAGAAAGGGACAAATATGGGATATTAACTGTTAAACAGTTAGACATATCTTGTTAGCATGTCTAGGAAACACTTGCAATATCAAACAAAAAGCCTATATGGAGATGCCGAGCCACTGAAAACTGTACTTGTGAAAAATAAAGGCATCTCTAATTGAATTGCATCCAGTAACTATGAAATATATGTATTCAGCTATATGGAACCTAAGGTGTCAAATCAGGAAATGAATATTTGAGAACTTAAAAATACATAGTTTTGATTTTTCTAATACTACATGCAAAGAAGCCTCTGCTGACATTTATGTATATTCACAGTATCACAGTATCACAGTATGTTAGAGATTGGAAGGGACCTCAAAAGATCATCTAGTCCAATCCCCCTGCCGGAGCAGGAACACCTAGATAAGGTCACACAGGAATGTGTCCAGGCGGGTTTTGAATGTCTCCAGAGAAGGAGACTCCACAACCTCCCTGGGCAGCCTGTTCCAGTGTTCCGTCACCCTCACTGAGAAGAAGTTTCTTCTCAAGTTTAAGTGGAACCTCTTGTGTTCCAGTTTGTACCCATTACCCCTTGTCCTATCATTGTTTGCCACTGAGAAGAGCCTGGCTCCATCCTCGTGACACTCCCCCTTTATATATTTATATACACTAATAAGGTCACCCCTCAGTCTCCTCTTCTCCAAACTATAGAGACCCAGCTCCCTCAGCCTTTCCTCATAAGGGAGATGCTCCACTCCCTTAATCATCTTAGTTGCCCTGCGCTGGACTCTCTCCAGCAGGTCCCTGTCCTTCTTGAACTGAGGGGCCCAGAACTGGACACAATATTCCAGATGCGGTCTCAAATTCGACATGCAGGACTGCAACAGCACTTAACACATTAGTATATATTAGTATATATGAAAGAAACCTCATATAAGTCTGAATGCTGTCTATTGCAAAACATTTACAAAATGTGCTTTGGCTTGACTTTCATTGTTAAGCACGAAAATAGCATTGCAGCATGTTACCCATCGATGCATTTAATAATGAACCTTTTTCTTCTCATTCTGTGTTATGATGAGTCATTGTTTTGATGAAAATCTCAGCCAAAAGATTCAAGCACTCTCACCTAAAAGTCAAATTGCTGAGGATCCCTTACAAAGCAGTAAACCAGCACAGCTCTTACTGGCTGTGATGAGCAATGCACACTGAGGATACTGAAAACCTCTGAGGGTTGTAGCCTGTGAGGAAC
The DNA here is from genome assembly GCF_963264785.1 of Psittacula echo. Classification (NCBI taxonomy): domain Eukaryota; kingdom Metazoa; phylum Chordata; class Aves; order Psittaciformes; family Psittacidae; genus Psittacula; species Psittacula echo. Next base: position 81,220,022 of record NC_137738.1, on the reverse strand, counting down.
AGACCAGATAGTTCCGTTTTAATGTTATGCACTTTTCTCTTTAGGAAAATCTCATTATTAACTTCAGCTTGAAACAGAAGTTCTAACATAATACTGTCCTTAGTTGTTAACAGCTGTAGCTTGTATTGCAGCTGTAGCTTGTATTGAATATACCGGATTCTCATTAGTCTTCATTTAATCGTTGTTTAACAAATGATCTTTTTTCTTTAAAAGGCCATCAGTACTATCAGTACTACAAGTCAATAATTATGCTGCAGGAGAGACATAGCTTACTGTACATATAAATGCAGTGTATGTGCATATGTATGTATATATTCATATACACACACATCCCCCTTGTTTGCTTAGGTTATTTAAGGAAAGCTTCCTCTCTTCAGTAATGCCTCATCTGATGTCTGAATACTTTTTTCTCTTTGTCATTATAGATGTTTTTTCTGCATGTGGAAAGCGAACTGTTCAGTTCACGCACTTTCATATCCTGCGTCTTCAAGACAGGGAAGAGGATTTTGGAAGGGGATGTAATATATTGGATGTTCTGAAATGCTATAGGAAGATGAGATTAGTGGGTTCCTGCTGCTGATCTTACACATATAGGTGCAGCAGGGACTGCTGGCTTCCCTGGCCAGGTGCTGGTGGCACCAGAGGTTCCCCATGGAGGGTCTGTCAGTGCAAAGCCTGGCAGCCAGGGCCCATCCCAGCACCCCAGCCAGGAGCAGGGCAGCTGGGGGCACTGGGGCAGCCTCCTCCCTGGGGAGCTGGAGTGCAGGGTTATGGGGAGCTGGAGACTGGCCCTGCTACAGCATCACTGCGGTAGGGGCGGATGGCCCCTTGCAGCTGACATGGGGTGTTTTGATGTGGGCAGGAGTTAGGGTAGGACTGGTGTGGTGGGGAAGGCCATAAGAGTCAGGGCTGGTGGTGCCCATGGAAGCCCCAGAGTACAGCTCCAGAAGAAGCAGCAATTCAAAGCTATAGGATTTGTTCCTGAAAATTCCTTGCTGGGATTGCACATCCCTCACAGATAGCTTCTGCTGAGATGTAGGCCAACAGTTTCCAGAAACGAAATACATATTGATCTGAAAGAGCAGTGAAAACGCTCTCATTTGTTTGACTTGGCAGAGACTGATGGGTATAAATGTTCTGAGTCACTGCTTACGTACCCTGAATATCATCTCTGTCTGCTTAAAAAGCCTGTTAGTGTCATCACTATTTTATGGCAAGGCAAATATTGTGTTTGGAAATACGTAGGTTACCGGCATACTGTGCTGCCAGGCAGTTGTTTGCCCTGTTAGACTTTGCAAATGATCTGGGGGAGAGAACCAAGCCCTCGCCCGGCCAGGCAGGGATCAGCCGTCTGTGACGGTTGGAGGCTTGTCCTTACTGCTAGATAGCTCAAGGTGAGTGTCGGGAGTGTACATGTTTAGTAGCATGATCATGGGCTATTCAATGCCAGCTGCCCTCAGTGCCAAAGGATGGCCTGGTAGGGATGTATCTATACAGTCTATGAAACGCATTTGTCTCCCCTACTCTAAACTACGACCTCTTACTCCCTTCCTATAAATGCAATGCATCAAACATTTAGTATTTTTAAGTGTTAAGGAAGTTAAAACTGGGCAACTTTTAAGAATTTCTGTTATGTTCAAACAGCACTGTATGTAATGCTTTCTTGCCTACTTGAGGCACAAGAAGTAGGTTGTCTTTAAAACTGCTCTGTAGTTATTAAAGTGCTGTTAAAATTGTCCAAAATATGACTCTTCTTTGCTGTAGGACATGAAATGAAGAGTGTTGTTAATCAGCATGAATTAGTTTCCGTGATGTTTTCATATGAGAAAAAATGTATCTTCTGCACACACCAGGTCACTGAGTCTAAACTTTAAAGATTTAATACTGCCTCTACCAGTACAGGCTGTTGAATCTTAGAATTAGTAAACTGGTCATTTAGTGTGGTTTGAATATGTACTTGCACTGAACATGGCAGCAGAAAACACAGATGTATTTAATTATCAAAAAGTTATTTTTAAATTTACAAAGTTAAAACAAGGAGTCAAATGCACTGCCTGACTCTACTGTTCTCCAAGTTCCTTAAAACTGTGCTTTAGAGACAAATAAATTGGTTTTACTAACTTCAGGTACAGTGTAAAAAATCCCAATTAATCAGATGAGCTAAATTAGGAAGGACATGTATAATAGTGTTAAAAGTTTCTTCATGCATGTTGCTTTTGAATGAGGTACTGTGAACAATAATCATAAATGTGTACTAAATGGAATAATCATATTAAGGAATCAATACACCATAACTTGGTATTTTCTTATTTGAACGCATGGTGAATGACAGACACATTAAAATATACGGCAGCTGCTTGATAAATAATTTTACCTTCCTTAGTATTTATTATGCACAGGAATACAACAGAACTGTCTATCAGTCCTAAAATCTCTTCACGATTTGTATAAGAATGAATACAAATCAATAGTTCTGTTGTATCCTTTGAGTAACCAAAATGGATGAGAACATGGTGACAGTCTGTCTAGGCAACGCAAGACAAACGTCTTCAGTGAGTAACAGGATATGTACCACAATGTTTTTCTTTGTTGGTTAATCAAATACATTTCTTTATTGAGTTTGGTGATGTTGTACATGTTTTTGAAGAACTATTTCAACATGCTGTTAGTTTTTCTATCACTACTATTTCATTCAAAATATTGAAGGTATTTATTTTGTTAGTATCTTAAATTGTTGAGTCATTTATTTCTAAATATGTCCTTTTCTTTAGCAAACCTTTCCTTCACACTAATACCAAAACTGACTTGTTTCATAGCACCTATTCAGACTTCAAAACTATAAACATCTCCAGGAATGTTAGGTTTCAAACAGTAGATATTTTTTGATTTAGGCTTGCTACATTGAAATCAAGTATCATTCAGCCTCTTAACATGCTGACTTGCAGAGGTAATTCTGAAGTTTCAGAGCACAGACACACGTCAGGCTCAATGCTTTCTTCCTTTTCTGGAGCCCAAGTATGACAGTCAGCCAAGCATATTAATTGTATAGAAATAATCAATTGCATGGATAGAAGCTAAGGAAATTTGTTTTCTTCAGAGCAGTTTTGCTGTAGTCCATAAAAGTTAGTGTTAGGCCCCTGGTGGACTCTGATGTGCTGTACTTTAAGAAAGACATACATAAACTGAAGAATCTAGAAATCACTGTGTCTTAGAAAAGGTGATTTCAGGGGAAAAGAAAGTGAGTGCATTTTTTAAGTCTAAGAAACAAGCCGGGAGGGGGGGGAATAACTTATTGACCTTTTTTGTGGAGAGCAGTGCCAGAACTAACGGGCTCAGAATCTCCATTACAAAGATTTCAATTTGAAAAAAGAAACTGTTTTGGTTGTAGGTGTCTAGGTTTTTCTAACAGGGAGCTGCAGGGCAGCCTCTGTGAGGAGGTTCCAGCTGGCTATAGCCAACCCACCGGCTGAGCCCCACAGCAGAGATGGTGGTGCCCTGGGGAAAAGGTGTTTAGGAAAGGGTAAAAAAATCCTCACAGGCAGAGGAGGGAAAACAACAAAGTCAGAGGAGGAGGTGGAGGAATTGCTGCAGGCACCAGAGCAGAGATTCCACTGCCCCTTGGGGAAGAGCCTACACTGGAGCAGGTGGTTGTTTCCTGAAGGAACTGCAGCTTGTGGAAAGCCCATGCCTGAGCAGGGAAAAAGAGTGAGGAGGAAGACATGGCAGAGAGAAGCCACCAAGTATCAACCATAACCCTCCATCCCCCTCCACTGCTCAGCAGGGTGGGGGCTGTATAGTATTCTGGAGTGAAGAAGTGAAGTTGAGCCTTTGACAAGGGCAAGGAAAGCTGTTGTTATAATGTTTGTCTTTTTGTTTCTCACTACCCAAATCTATTTTAATTGGCAATAAAATAAATTAATTTTGCCCAAGTGGAATCTGTTTTGCCTGCAACAGTAATTGGTAAGTGATCTCTCTGTTTTATTCCAACCCCTGACCTTTCTCATCCTATTTTCTTTCTCCATCCTGCTGAGTGAGCAGCTGGGTGAGCATTTTACTGTTATGCAAGGCTAACCCATCACATGAACAAGTAAATTTTCTCTAATGCAAGACTGAAAATGCTGAAAGGGAATGGCCAGGGAGGCTTTGGAAATCTCATTTAAGATCTTTAAAAGAGGGTTAAATCAACATCTACCAGAATGAGCCAGGCAGAGGATAGACTAAACAATGTCTCGCAATTCTGTACCTTACTTTGCTATCATTTGATAAGAATGAAACACTCAAAAAATATAAAAAATTAATTATTTTTTTTTTTTTTTTTTTTTTTTTTTTAACCAAGGAAAAGATATTTTTTTTTTTCTGTATGGAACATACTATAGGTCACTTTAGAAAAGACAGCTAAGGTAAACAGCAGCAGTTCCATAAAAATGTGATGGAGAAATTGAAATCAGTCACATTGAAGTGCAGTGTAGAAGTATATAGAAATACTGTCATTTTGCATTCATCATCTTATTTCTTTAAATAAAAAGAGGTTGATGACCAAACAAAAACTTTAAAACTTAGAATAATGTTGTTTCAGCAAATGTCCTGCTACCTTGCAGTTTTATCCTTCCTATATATATATATAGTTTAAGAAAGTTAAACTAAAAAATAGAAGGACCACTGGAATAATGATAGGAATAGAGAATCCACCTGGAGAAAAATAACCAAAAAGGCTGTCTTGTTCAATTTAATATGGCAGTTGCAATAGCTTACTAAGCTGATCACTCTTAATAAATAACATATGTGGTTAAATATAAGGGTAAAAAATGAGTCATTAAATCAAAATACAGCATTAGTCTAGGATCTAGACAACAGTAACTCAAGAAAAGAGTATTAATGGCACACTGCATTTGTGCTGGTAATGAGGAGAAAAGTTTTAGCCATTAGAAGAAAAGTGACAATATCCAAATACTTCATTGTAGCCCAGAACAGATCCTGTGGTCTGTGTCCATAAGACTTAAATTGATTTACTTTCTTAGATATTTAGAATAATTTACAATCAAAACATTGGTAGATACAAAACATTCATCTCTGCAATGCTAATCAGAAATACCACAAATCACATTTTTAAAACAAGTATGCAAAATTGGAAAGTTGATACGCACAGTACATAGGAGCAGAGAAAGTTCTATTTTATAGATTCTAAAGAAAGACATTGTGTCTGTTTTGTTGTCTACTGAGACGTTATGATCCAGTATAAAAGAGAAACATTGTGCATTAAGAAGATGAAATGTATCTACTGCATTTCTTCCAATTATTACTTTGATTTAAATATTTATAAAGCTTGACATTCTCCCTCATGAATCAGATGTAAATCATCAGTCATAGATTAGCTGGATAATAGATCTTTAAGATAAGGGTTTTTTTTTATAAAGCAAGTAGAATTTTAAGCAAAACTTTAAATAATTATCCTTTGTTTTGTGTTTTGTCAGCTGTTCATGGCTGAACAGAAAAAGACGTAAAGTGCAACAATAAATAAAAATAATCTAAAAACTTTGGGTGAAATAAATCTCAGAAACTTTTTTTTTCTTCTACGAAAAAATAACAAATCCATCTGAACACACATGTAGATTACAGAACTTGACTTTCTTTCATTGTCTTTCACGTATACATAATTGCAGGTTGCTTGATAGCTGACATACCAGAAGTCTTATCAGGTCATCAGCTGGAGACAGTATAATCTAAATTTGTTAAATTTGAATCATACAAATCTATTTGCATAGTTTAATTGAGCAATAATCTTTCCAGATTAGTAGCTTTTCCAAGATGGTTGCTGAAATGAGGATGTTCTTATAAATGCCATTTTAAGCATGTAGTCATGTTTTAAAAAATCACATGAAACTCACTTCTTGCATTTAGAAGGGGAAAAAAAGTCTTTTTATTCCACTTTTTCTTTCATTCCACATTTCCATTCAAGAGATTTCTAACTTACAGAATTCTAATTCCAAATTATGATAATATACTGTTTCATTTTGCAAGAGATAGTGGAATAAAATGGGGAGGGAAACAAATGACATACTGTCCTGGGTTCAGCAGTAGCAGTCATTTTTCTCCTTCTTAGTAGCTGGTGCACTGCTGTGTTTTTGACTTTTGGCCTGGGAACAGCACTGATAACACTGATGTTTTTAGTTACTGCTCAAATATTTAGTCTGACCAAGGACTTTGTGAGTCTCATGCTCTGCCAGGGAGGAGGGGAAACCTTGAGGAAGCAGAGACAGGACACCTGACCCAAACTAGCCAAAGAGGTATTCCATATCACAGCACGTCATGCCCTGGATGTAATTGGGAGTTACCCGGAAGGGCTGACTCACTGCAGAGTCGGGCTAGCTATCGGTCGGTGGGTGGTATTGTATTCTCTTCCTTTGTTATTTCCTTTATCATTTGCAGCGACCACGAGATGGTCGAATTCGAGATCCTCAGGACAGTGAGAAGAGCATGCAGCAAGCTCACTGCCCTAGACTTCAAGAAAGCAGACTTTGGCCTCTTCAGGAACCTGCTTAGTAAGGTTCCATGGGATATAGCCCTAGAGGGCAGGGGAGCACAAGATTGTTGGTTAATATTCAAGGATCACCTGGTACAAGCTCAGGAGTGTTGCATCCCAACTAGAAGTAAGTGCATCAGGAGGGCCGGGGACCTCCTTGCATGGATAAGGAAATTCAGGAATTTCCTTTTTTTTTTTTTCCATTCCTGAAATTCAGGAAACTTCAAAGGAAAAAAGAGGCCTATAAAAGGTGGAAGCAAGAGCAGGTGGCCTGGGAAGAATACAGGGATGTTGTCCTGGAAGCTAGGGACAGGTTAAGAAAGCTAAGGCCCACTTAGAATTAAACTTGGCTAGGGATGTGAAAGATAGCAGGAAGGGATTCTGTAGGTAACTAGCGAATAAAAGACAGACTAGGGACAACGTAGGCCCCCTCCGGAAGCTATCAGGAGAACTGGCTACCCTGGATTTGGAGAAGGCTGAGGTTCTTAATGACTTCTTTGCCTCAGTCTTCATTGGCAAATGCTCCGACCACACCACCCAAGTCTTGGAAGGCAGATGCAGGGACTGTGAGAATGAAGACCTTTAGGCCCACTGTAGGAGAGGATCTGGTTCGACCTGAACGTACACAAGTCCACGGGACCTGACGAAGTCCATCCGCGGGTCCTGAAGGAGCTGGCAAATGAAGTTGCTAAGCCACTGGCCATCATATTTGAAAAATCATGACAGTCAGGTGAAGTTCCTTACAACTGGAAAAAGAGAAATATAAGCCCCATTTGCAAGAAGGGGAAAATGGATGACCCAGGGAACTACAGACCTGTCAGTCTCACCTCTGTGCCTGGCAAAATCTTGGAGCAGATTCTCCTGGAAGGCATGCTATGGCACATGAAAAACAAGGAGGTGCTTGGTGACAGCCAGCATGGCTTCACTAAGGGGAAATCCTGCCTGACCAATTTGGTGGCCTTCTATGATGGGGCTACAGAACTGATGGACAGGGGCAGAGCAGTTGATGTCATCTACCTGTACTTGTGCAAAGTGTTCAACACTGTCCCACACGACATCCTTGTCTCTAAATTGGAGAGACATCAATTTGATGGGTGGACCACTCGGTGGATAAAAAACTGGCTGGATGGCTGCACACAAAGAGTTGTGGTCAATGGCTCGATGTCCGGCTGGAGACCAGTAACGAGTGGTGTCCCTCAGGGATCAGTGTTGGGACCGGTCTTGTTCAACATCTTTGTCGGTGACATGGACAGTGAGATTGAGTGCGCCCTCAGCAAGTTTGCTGACACCAAGCTGTGTGGTTCGGTTGATACGCTGGAGGGAAGGGATGCCATCCAGAGGGACCTCGACAGGCTTGTGAGGTGGGCTGATGCCAACCTTATGAAGTTTAACCATGCCAAGTGCAAGGTCCTACACCTGGGTCGGAGCAATCCGAGGCACAGCTACAGGTTGGGCAGAGAAGAGATTCAGAGCAGTCCTGCAGAGAAGGACTTGGGAGTGTTGGTCGATGAGAAAATGAACATGAGCCAGCTTCAGTGTGCACTTGCAGTCCAGAAAGCCAACCATATCCTGGGCTGCATCAAAAGGAGCGTGACCAGCAGGTCGAAGGAGGTGATCCTGCCCCTCTGCTCTGCTCTCGTGAGACCTCACTTGGAGTATTGTGTGCAGTTCTGGTGTCCTCAACATAAAAAGGACATGGAACTGTTGGAACAAGTCCAAAGGAGGGCCTCGAGGATGATCAGGGGACTGGAGCACCTCCCGTATGAAGACAGGCTGAGAAAGTTGGGGCTGTTCAGCCTGGAGAAGAGAAGGCTGCGTGGAGACCTCATAGCAGCCTTCCAGTATCTGTAGGAGGCCTATAAGGATGCTGGGAATGGACTCTTCACTAGGGACTGTAGTGGTAGGACAAGGGGTAACAGGTTAAAACTTAAACAGGGGAAGTTTAGATTGGATCTAAGGAAGAAATTCTTTACTGAGAGGGTGGTGAGGCACTGGAATGGGTTGCCCAGGGAGGTTGTGAGTGCTCCATCCCTGGTGGTGTTCAAGGCTAGGTTGGATGAGGCCTTGGGTGGCTTGGTTTAGTGTGAGGTGTCCCTGCCCATGGCATGGGGGTTGGAACTAGATGATCTTAAGGTCCTTTCCAACCCTAACTATTCTATGATTCTATGATTATTATTATTGGTGGTAGCAGTAGTGATTTGTGTTATACCTTAGTTATTAAACTGTTCTTATCTCAACCTGTGGGAGTTGCATTCTTCCGATTCTCCTCCCCATCCCTCTGGGAGTGGGGGAAAGAAAGAGGGGGGAGTGAGAGAACAAGCTGTGTGGCTGAGTTTAAACCACGACACTTAGAAAATTCCTAGTGCTGTACTTTGCTGCTTACTTCCCTTTTAGTTTGAGTAGCCAAGACATCTCTGTGATATTAAAGCAAGGGAATAAATTACTTACATTGTAATCTCCCTCAATGCAGAAAATCCTACAGATCCTTAGGTAAGTACCAACATATTTTCTGAAAACATCCAGTCAACAGAGAATATGGGTAGAAATGAAGGGTTTCTGTGTCTGAAAGTGAGGAAATAAAAGCAGAGGTGTCCCTGCCCATGGCATGGGGGTTGGAACTAGATGATCTTAAAAGTCCTTTCCAACCCTAACTATTCTATGATTCTACGATCATGACAAATGGGTATTGGTTGAGCTACAAAATTCTCATTCTTGAATTGACGTCTAATGACACATTCATGGAGTACTATTAGCCATTAATAAGACAGATTTATTGTACTAACAAGAGACAGTGCAGTCAAAGAGAAAGAAAATGGCTTATAAGGAAAAAGAAATTTTATCTCTCAACTTCTAACTTCTTGAAAGACTTTGAAGCATTCAGATACAGCCATCAGAATCTTTATTATGTGAAAGAAATTGTATTTCCTGATTTTGAAATTCAGTTATGATATTTGTAAAGGTTTAGAAGCTGTTTATTAAAGGTCACTTTCTGTGCTGAGTAGGTGGTGTGGATTCACAGGAAAAATGCTGGAAATAAGTACCTCTCTGGAAATGAAAAATTAAATTTCTTTGTAATCTCCAGGCACATGTTTCTAGACTCTATCTGGCCATGTCCTTCTGTAAAATAAAGCATTTGACATATCATACATCAAAATTCAGTGGTTCTTGCAAACTTCATGGGTATTTACCATATAGTAGCACAACTTCAGTTGTATACTGAAACAGGGAGTTTCTACATCTTGTAGAATTAAAGCAAATATTTAAATACATCCATTGCATGTTTTGAGAAACGCAGTATTTAAAATATGAGATGATCATGCACACATACACATCTTCCATTCACAACTGAAAATCATGGTAGAATGTTTTAAAGGGCAGTGATGAAAAGAGTGTTTTACAATAAGCTTCTGGTTTTGTGGAACATAAATCAACAACTGTACAAAAATAACTTTTAGCTATCTCTTCAGAAGACCTACCTGTGCCATTGAAGAGAATCTGTGTTTAATTTTTTTAATGTCCCCAAACTTTACACATATGGATAATTCCTTGGAAGCCTCAAAGAACATTCTAAGGTGGACTCCCAGTAAGACTTCATTAGGTCTTATCAGCTCAAGCAGGGTGGAAGACCCAATTTGACTTTTTCATGGCAAGATGTGTATTTTCATTTGGGAACTCCCCATCAGGCACCATTCACAGTCTTTTCCTTTATATCTCTTATTTGATTAAATTCCTTAATAACTTTGGGGTTTTCTATTTTTTTCTTTTTTTTTATTAGCCTATTTTTCTTAGTATACTTTTTTGGTAATTAAATTGAAAAATGAATAGAAAGAAAAAGTGATATGTGGTTAGTGTAACTGCTAACACATAATTTATTTAAGGTCTTCAGATGTGCTTGATCTTACCTTTACTACCTTGCAGTTTAAAGATCCCAGTCCAACCTAATAATACTCAAGTTTAATCTTTATGAATTAAATCCAAGAAGAGGACTTCAAATGGCATTTAAATGAAAATTCTTTTCATAAATGCAGAATGCCTACCGTTTTAATTTGATATGCACCTCAGGTTTTGAATATAAAGTTCGAATTGAAAGACAACTGTGAGTTACGCTTCTGCACAACCCAGCACCTCAACCCATTTAAGATTCAGAAAACAGATCCGCTCTACTTAGTAGGTTTTCTTAGAGCCTATTTAACACAATTCATGGGAGTGGGATTCTGTACTCTATGGCAACATCCCAGTTTTAAAAAATGTAATAATTTAGTCACTAACACACATCTAAAGGAGACTAAGCCTTATGAAAACATTCAACCTCTGTTTGCTATTTCTTGACGATGCGTCATGAAAATGGTCTATAAGCTGTTTTGTTGAGAAGGAAATTGTTCACTGCTGCTGAAATTTGGCTGAGTGTGGCAAGGAATTCAAGATTTACTGGAGAAGGAGAGAAAGTCAAAGAAGGTATGGCTGAAGTCTATTAACAAAAGTCTGAGAGATAAGACCTCAGGTCACATATTTTCCTAAGAAGGCTTTAAGTAAAAAACAAAAATAGAATTGGAAACAGAGACCACAGATTTCCCAGATAATATGTCCATTACACTATAAAGTGGTGTTCTCATTTCTGTTCTCACGCTAGACACTGAAGATGAAATTTCACATGAAGACACTATTTAGAAACATCTGGTTTTCCTGTAGTTCATATAGGACACCAACATTCATATTCCATTTTCCTGTTTTCTGTATTTCATGCAGGAGGTCAGAGGCAGAGAGAAAAAGGCAGTTAGCACTGTAATTCTTCTCATTGAAATGTCTAGCAGACAAGCATCCATTGTCAGAAACAGAATCTGAATTCGGAGCTGGGAAATGAAGTCACCTTCCCAGTTGAGAAATCATCAAGCTGCTCTCTGGAAATAAAAATGTCCTCAAACTTAATCTTAAAATTGTGATCTTACACTCTCGCCCTAGAAGAGCACCTCCAGACTGAGAGTATAAGAGATTAGGCAAGAAAGGCAGGCTCTGTTTGCCTTGCAGCCCAATGGTTTGTGTTGCTGGTTCCATGTAGTTTTGACAGTTGCATTTCATAGAATTAGCAGTCAACAAATCGTGTGGCTATTACAACACACCATGGAAAACAGGAATGTAGACTCCTATTGAAACAGTTCGAGAACTAAAATCAGTCATGTTCTAAGTAAGGGTAAGCATTTCAATGTCTAGAATACTATGCCACACCTTAGGCATCACTGAATGAATTTCCACCAAAATGTAAGTGATATTGTGTGTAAAACTCAAAACTGTTTCCTAATTATACTCCGAAAATGTCTACCAAATTCATTAGAGGCAACAAGATCCAGAGTTTATGAATCTCAGATGGCCTTAGAAGGCAGATAAGAAGAAAAATTTACACCTTTGGCATACATGGAAGAGAGTTTTAAATATCTAAACAAACGTCATGAGAAATAAAGGCATTAGGGAAGTTTAAATATTATTTTGCATTTTATCCCAGATGCATAAGTCCTAAACGGGATATAGCTTTATGTGTGCTTTCGGAATGGCATGTTCTACAGAAGCTAAACCAAATCACTTATAACATAAAGATCGCAATATTGTAGAGGGTATAAATGAATACACAATTATTAACTATTTCCTTGGGTGAGTTCTATCTACATTTAGATGTCTATAATGTTTAAATACTATTGTGTGTATGAAAGAATGTCAACCACGATGCAATGAATTTACTGATGGGAGCAATTATTTAGAATCAAAGACTTGTTGATTAAAGCTGTCAATTAAACTGTCAACTTAGAATCACAGAATCATAGAATCATAGAATAGTTGAGGTTGGAAAGGACTTTAAGATCATCTAGTTCCAACCCCCATGCCATGGGCAGGGACACCTCACACTAAACCATGCCACCCAAGGCCTCATCCAACCTAGCCTTGAACACCACCAGGGATGGAGCATTCACAACCTCCCTGGGCAACCCATTCCAGTGCCTCACCACCCTCTCAGTAAAGAATTTCTTCCTTAGATCTAATCTAAACTTCCCCTGTTTAAGTTTTAACCTGTTACCCCTTGTCCTACCACTACAGTCCTTAGTGAAGAGTCCATTCCCAGCATCCTTGTAGGCCTCCTACAGATACTGGAAGGCTGCTATGAGGTCTCCACGCAGCCTTCTCTTCTCCAGGCTGAACAGCCCCAACTTTCTCAGCCTGTCTTCATACGGGAGGTGCTCCAGTCCCCTGATCATCCTCGAGGCCCTCCTTTGGACTTGTTCCAACAGTTCCATGTCCTTTTTATGTTGAGGACACCAGAACTGCACACAATACTCCAAGTGAGGTCTCACGAGAGCAGAGCAGAGGGGCAGGATCACCTCCTTCGACCTGCTGGTCACGCTCCTTTTGATGCAGCCCAGGATATGGTTGGCTTTCTGGACTGCAAGTGCACACTGAAGCTGGCTCATGTTCATTTTCTCATCGACCAACACTCCCAAGTCCTTCTCTGCAGGGCTGCTCTGAATCTCTTCTCTGCCCAACCTGTAGCTGTGCCTCGGATTGCTCCGACCCAGGTGTAGGACCTTGCACTTGGCATGGTTAAACTTCATAAGGTTGGCATCAGCCCACCTCACAAGCCTGTCGAGGTCCCTCTGGATGGTATCCCTTCCCTCCAGCGTATCAACCGAACCACACAGCTTGGTGTCAGCAAACTTGCTGAGGGCGCACTCAATCTCACTGTCCATGTCACCGACAAAGATGTTGAACAAGACCGGTCCCAACACTGATCCCTGAGGGACACCACTCGTTACTGGTCTCCAGCCGGACATCGAGCCATTGACCACAACTCTTTGTGTGCAGCCATCCAGCCAGTTTTTTATCCACCGAGTGGTCCACCCATCAAATTGATGTCTCTCCAATTTAGAGACAAGGATGTCGTGTGGGACAGTGTTGAACACTTTGCACAAGTACAGGTAGATGACATCAACTGCTCTGCCCCTGTCCATCAGTTCTGTAGCCCCATCATAGAAGGCCACCAAATTGGTCAGGCAGGATTTCCCCTTAGTGAAGCCATGCTGGCTGTCACCAAGCACCTCCTTGTTTTTCATGTGCCGTAGCATGCCTTCCAGGAGAATCTGCTCCAAGATTTTGCCAGGCACGGAGGTGAGACTGACAGGTCTGTAGTTCCCTGGGTCATCCATTTTCCCCTTCTTGCAAATGGGGCTTATATTTCTCTTTTTCCAGTTGTAAGGAACTTCACCTGACTGCCATGATTTTTCAAATATGATGGCCAGTGGCTTAGCAACTTCATTTGCCAGCTCCTTCAGGACCCGCGGATGGACTTCGTCAGGTCCCGTGGACTTGTGTACATTCAGGTTTTTACGATGGTCTCCAACCATTTCCTCTCCTACAGTGGGCCTAGGGTCTTCATTCTCACAGTCCCTGCATCTGCCTTCCAAGACTTGGGTGGTGTGGTCAGAGACTTTGCCAGTGAAGACCCAGGCAAAGAAGTCATTAAGAACCTCAGCCTTCTCCAAATCCAGGGTAGCCAGTTCTCCCGATAGATTCCGGAGGGGGCCTACGTTGTCCCTAGTTTGTCTTTTATTCTCTACGTATCTATAGAATCCCTTCCTGTTATCCTTTACATCCCTAGCCAAGTTTAATTCTAACTGGGCCTTAGCCTTCCTAACCTGGGCCCTAGCTTCCAGGACAACATCCCTGTATTCTTCCCAGGTCACCTGCTCTTCCTTCCACCTTTTATAGGCCTCCTTTTTCCTTTGAAGTTTCCTGAGCAGCTCCTTATCCATCCAAGGAGGTCTCCCGGCCCTCCTGATGCACTTACTTCTAGTTGGGATGCAACACTCCTGAGCTTGTAGCAGGTGATCCTTGAATATCAACCAACAGTCTTGTGCTCCCCTGCCCTCTAGGGCTATATCCCATGGAACCTTACTAAGCAGGCTCCTGAAGAGGCCAAAGTCTGCTTTCTTGAAGTCCAGGGCAATGAGCTTGCTGCATGCTCTTCTCACTGTCCTGAGGATCTCGAATTCAACCATCTCATGATTGCTGCAACCAAGGCTGCCCTGGAGCGTCACATTTTCAACCAGCCCTTCCCTGCTGGTGAGCACGAGGTCAAGCATGGCACCTCTCCTTGTCGGCTCCTCTATTACTTGCAGAAGGAAGTTGTCTTCCACACAATCGAGGAACCTCCTGGATTGCTTGTGCCGGGCCGTACCTTCACTCCAACAGATGTCAGGGTGGTTGAAGTCCGCCATAAGAACACGGGCCTTTGAGCGTGAGGCTTTTCCTATCTGTCTGTAGAGCACTTCATCCACAGAGTCCTCTTTATCAGGCGGTCTGTAACAGATCCCCACAGTAATGTCTCCCATCGCTGTCCTCCCTTTAACCCTGGCCCACAAACTGTCTGTCAACTGCTCACCTGTCCCCAGACAGAGTTCCATACTCTCCTAAATAGCAACTCCCCCTCCCCACCTGCCAGGCCTGTCTTTTCTAAAGAGCCTGTAACCTTCCATTCCAACACTCCAGTCATAGGAGCCATCCCATCATGTTTCTGTGATGCCTACTATATCACACTCCCGTAGTCGTGCACACATCTCTAATTCCTCTTGTTTGTTCCCCATGCTATGGACATTTGTAGAGAGGCATCTGAGCTGAGCTCCAAATGTAGCCGGCTCATTGGCTGGAGCGGCTGGAATATCTCTGCATCGCTCTGAGCATTTATTGTAGGTGCTGGCAACTGACTGGGTGTGTTGGGATGGAACGATGCCCCCCTCCCCCAACACATCCAGTTTAAAGAAACCTTGACCAGCCTGGCAAGCCTCCTACCAAAACCACTCTTCCCCTTCTTTATCAGAGCAGCTCCACCAGCCCCCAGTAGACCTGGCCTACAAATTTTGGTTCCATGTTCAAGACACCCAAACCCCTGACTATGACACCACCCTTTCAACCATTTATTAACTTGGCCAATCCTCCTAGCTTTTTTAAGGTCCTCCCCTGTATCCTGGAGAATTGACGAAAAGACAATCTGAGCTCCAGAGCCCCCAAACAACTCTCCCAGGGCTCTGTAGTCCTTCTTTATGTTCTCCTGGCTATTGCTATCAACATCACCAGCACCCACGTGGATCACTAGAAGTGGGTAATAGTCCGTGGGACTCACTAGAGCAGGCAGCCTCCCTGCAACATCCCTGATCCGTGCCCCAGGTAGGCAACACACCTCCCTCGAGACCGGGTCAGGCCGACAGATGAGTGCCTCTGTCCCTTTCAAAGTAGAGTCCTCTACCGCTATGACCCGTCTCTTTTTCCTGTCAGCACCAGTAGTGATCTTCTTTACCAGTGAACTAGCCGGTTGTTTCTGGTGCAAGTGCGTTTCCTCCTTAGTCCCGTGCAGGACAGCAAAGTGGTTCTGGGTGGGGACATCAGATTTAGGAGGAAGCCCCTTGCTTTTAATTGTCCTCTTCCTCCTTTTTTTGTGTTGTTTTTTGTTGTTACTATTTCCCAGCTTCCTGGGTTAACAGCCTTCTTCTCTCCTCCATGAGCTGCAGGGGACGCCTGAGGCCCCTGCATAGTTTGGGCCTGGAGCAAGCAGTCCTGCTTCCTCTCAGCTTCCCCGACATCTTGCAGCCTATTAACAGCATCCCGCAGCTCAGCCCCTGCTGCAGGAGGACCTCCACCAGGGAGCACTGAGTGCAGCCCTGCCCATTGGGCACCGTTCCCTCAGGATACCAGTGCAGACACTCTCTACACTCTGAGCATTGCACTGCAGCCTCCCCTCTCATGGGCTCTGTCTGGGTGCCTACGCTGGCCACTGCCGGGGCAGCCAGAGCAGAGCTCCCAGACCGGGCTCTGGTCATGAGGTGAGTGAGTGCTCACCATCCCGCTCGCCTGCCTGCGCAAACTGTCTCGACCCATCCTGTTCACCGCGCTCCTGGTGTCTCAGTGCTCCCTGGGGCAGGTTTTTAACCAGTCAGAGCTGGTGCCGCTCCTCCTGGCTCCGCCCCCTGTGAATCAGCTGCTCGCGTCAGCTGAGCTGCCGGCTCCTGGGCAAGTCCTGTCGAGGTGGCTCTTCCCGCTCTGAGTTGAGGCTCCTGGATGCTGATCTCCCTCCCGCTCTGGTGCTGAAGGCGTCCTCTCTCGAGCTACTCATCTCAGCAATGGACTTATATTGTTAAATTTACCATTTTAAATTTTACTTTCTATAATGCCTGCCAATATTGTTTCATGCTTCCAATAGAAGACACTAAAATAATTCATAATATTGTCAAAAGTAAAAAATTAAATGGTGGAGAAACTGTTTTGTGTAGAGGAATCATTCTGGCCAGTGCTTATTTCCCGATTAATTTATTCACTTGTTCTTTTGCTTTATTTAATCCTGACTCCTCATCTTTATGCTTTTACTTTGCATAAAATGATTCCACTTCAGCTGCTTTACTTAACGTCCCTCACATGAGCTTGAAATCCCTGCATAAATAGTCTTATACTAAATACATTACTTTGCTGACTGACATTGGTATGCCTGAAACAGTAATCCTTCAAACATACCTTATTTATACTAAAGAAATGCAAGTGATGTTTTCTTGTAATCAGTAGTAAAACTCGGAACCTGGAGGGACATTTTCATAATTTTACTACATAGAAAATTTATATGATGCTCCTAAGTACTGGTCACTTACTTTTCACATTAAATTTACATTTCTAGAACATTATGTTCTGATGCATTCAACTAAATGTCTTTTAGTTTTTTCAAAAGATTATTTCTAAAAGTAATTTTTTGGTACAAAGGGGTCAACACTGATATGTTACCATGGGTTTGACTGTTACAAATAAATATGAATATACTCCTACAATTCAACTAGGAATATAAATAATAGTCATATTATACTCCCAGGTGGGTCATGAAATCAGGATTAATCTGTTCCTTGCAAGATTAACTTCACACAGTGAACTGCCTGCTTTGAATTAGTTTAGGAATCAAAGAATTGCCATCTTTTCCCAAGTTTTTTTGCATAATATAGGAAATCTCATAATATGAAACTCTTGACTTTAGTTGTGAACACAACAGAAAAGGAAATAAGAGAAGGTCTGTTCTTTCAATAATAAATAAAAAAAAAATCTTATTTTTAGTACCAAACTTAATGCATATAAAGAATATTTGATTATGAAAACTTTGTTTAAAAATAAATGAGATTTCACTGAATTAAATTTTTACACTACTACTCAGTGACAGAAGTCCAAAACTCAAATATGGGGTTTTTTTTAGAGAAATAAGATAATAGATATAGCAGATATCTAATGTTTTGTATCAATGAATTGACATACAGGTGAGACACCTGTGATGATACATGTTTTTGGTGGATCTGAGGAGAGAAGGTGATGTTCTAATCCCTCTAAGATCCCTTGGCACATGCCAAGCTTATTTTCTACAGTGACGTTTTGCGACACGAATTCCATTTTCAATTGAAGTCAGCGACAAAACTCCTACTGAAAGAGTTTCATCCTTCACACTTAAATATCTAAGCTACTTTTAGTCACATCAGATGGTAGCAGCAAAGAAGCGGAAGACTTTTCAGCAACATTTGCTCAATATTCTAATTTCCTGTTTTTTCAAGTCTAGTAAATATTTGAGAAATATAAAGAGGAGTTCAGCATAAAATTGTAGGTCCCATCCTGGTCTAGCTGGAACTTCAATACATTCCTGTGAGTCACTTGAATGATGGATTACTTCACACCACCTTTCTGATTCACCATAAAAGAATGACTGACAGCAATGCAGAATCTAGCAGCAATAGAACAGGCTGATTGCATCAATCTGTAGTATCTAGACTGCAAAAGAAGGTTTATTCTCCTTCTAGAGCAAGTCAATAATGAAAATTTCAAAAACAGTGAAATAGATGTGGCAGCAAATGGAAAACATGAAAACTATATAATGCTCAACAGACCTTTTTTTCTCATGATTTTAAGAAAGAAGAAAGGGTAGAAGTGTTGGCCTTGCCAACTTGAAGCCAATATGGAGGAAAGATGAAATATCCATCAGTGTAAACAAACAAACAAATCATCTGCGTTAGTTATAAATAGCTATATGTGCGATACAGGATATTGCTTGTGTGCCACTGCTAATATAACGTTAGAGACAAAAAGGTCAGAAAAGTGTCAGTGTGAAAGTCAGCTGTTGCCCTAAAGAGGTTCAGCCTTTTGGACATCAGTGAAAAAAGAACAGCCATCTTCAAATAAGCAACCTAATAAATGAGGCAGCAATGTGTGTAAGAATTGTTTAGGTAAAAGAGTAGAGTAGGGAGATGAATATAAAAAATTTTACAGAGTAAAGAAAGACCGAAAAATTACTATTTTATGGATAACTTTATGAGAGTTCGGCTCCTGACTTATTTTTCTGAGATGTACTGATCTTCCTGTCATTCATACTACAAAACACTAGTTCACATCTGTGTTTTGCAGAGAATTTTTCTCCAGAATTAGCTTTTATATCCGACATCATTGACAATCATTAACTAGAGAAGAAAGGAAAGAAAGAACTGATGCTTTAATGTATCAGTCTGTAAAATACTGTCTCATTGAATATTGTCTTATTGGTTGTTTGAGAGATTTTTTTGCTATATCCTGGTGACATTTTCTTGGTACGCTGATATTTACAGCTGAATGCAGTATCCTCTGAATTCTTTTGCCAGAAAAGCAAAGAGAGTTTCTATCTCTTTTCCCAAGAAGCTTCTTGTTCAAGAAGCTCGGATGCTTCTGAATCCATACTATTTAAGAGCATGCATCCATAATATTTTTTTCTTCTAAAAATTTCAATCCACTTTTTGAAAAGTAGGGAAAAAGAATATTAAAGTCCAGAGTCCAGAGTAAAATTTTTTTGTTTGTTTGTTTGTGTTTTTTTACATCTTTGTTCTCAGTGATTTCTTAGGCTGATTCCAGTTATTTAAAAAATCAAAACTAATGGAGCTTTAGAGTTTTACAAGAAAATTTATTACTTTAATATTGCACTCTTGGACTGTATCTGGAAGCTAAAATTTGACTGCTGTAAATGGCTGGTTCAAAAGGATGCATAATTAACTTCAACTGTCTTAATAATATTGTGCTGCGTTTTGACAACCAAACAGTAAAACCTCAGTATGAACAACTCCTGTTTTTATTGAAATCAACAAACAGAAGCCATAAATAATTGTTACATGCCCTGCTGGTAATATCAATTAGCTCGCATCATACAGGATCTACTGTAAACAAGTACATTGTATTGTACCAGAGGTTTCAGCTGCAAACGAAATATAAAGCTTTGAGATACCTGTGAGATAAATTTTGTCCTATGTGTTTTTCAGGGTTAGCAAAATTTGTCATGCTCAAAGGCTGAGATAATGTCAAGCATGTATTTCAAGAACAGTCATTATGATATAGAAGGCAAAATACAATGGTAAACTCTGAGGTACTCTAGCATGGTGCAGCCTAGGTAAGACCAGGAAGTGTAAGTGGAATTTCATCTGGAATAGCAGTTTAGGATTCATACATCACATAAAACTCAAAGATCATCTCAAAACCAGATTGAACTGTAAAATGGAAGCAAGAAATGGAAAGTGTGCTGAAAAATATGTTCCACTTATACACATGTTCTCTACCTCTTGGTCTGCAAGGAAAATGAAAGATGATTTAGATATCAAGCCATCGGTTCAGCGCATAAGAAACCTGAGTTTTCCTCTAATTTTCAGTTGGCACCTACACAGCACAAGACATTGCCTCACAAGGCAGTGAGGATAGCTGTTCTAATATGGAGTGTGTTGTAGATGCTTTACCAAAATTAACACACTGTGCTTCTCAGTAAGATTTTGTAGCCTAGGTTGGAGCACCTTTTCCGCAGAGGCTAGCTCTTCATTGTTCCTCAGGCTACCTTTGATACTGCCAGCGCGGCATTGGTGCCATGCAGGTAAACTGCTCCAGTGTCTACAGTAATGGACAAGTCTTCCCTAGTGCCTGAATTGTTGAATACTTGAAGTAGAGAACTCTTCATTTCTCCTGATGGGGCTTTTCTGTCCTTTCTACTACTTTACTAATAGTTTTAGGGAATCCTTCAATCCTGCACTTGTAGGCTATGGAATAGAAATGAGCCAACTATTCATAAAGTACAGAAGCCTCTACCGGGCATTTATTTTCCTACTAAAATTCTGAAGAAAACACTATAGCACTGTACAGTTTTGTGTTTAATGAAAAATCCCTATCACAACAACAAAAAGCAACAGATTTAGCAGCTCCTGCAAGAGTGACATATTTTTTGATGTTGAAGACAATTTTAAAATGTGATGTTTATTACATATCATGACTCTACATCAATCTAAATTAACATTTTCAATGCTAGCTGTCAAGAGCTGTGATCATCACAGATACTAGCTGCTCATAGTCACCACTGAAGTCATCACTCTGAGAGAGTATTCCAGAAAATAAAACTGTGTAAGATATTGAAAGTACTTGAAGCTTGTTATCACTGGTGAAAAAATCTAATGTACGATTTTGAATTTTCCCCATATTACCACAATCAATACTTATGCAGGATTCTCAAATCTGACACCCTTTTTTCTGGCACAGAAATGACCGAGGGAGTTAAAATAGCTTTAAGCTATCTTTAGTGTAGTAGTTCATAGCACAGGCATAGGACCAACTGTCGTGGTTTAAGCCCAGGCCGTAAATCAGAACCACGAAGTCCACTTCCCCCCTACCTTTCTTCCCTCCGCTCCTGGAGGGACGGGGAGGAGAATCAAAAGAATGCAGCTCCCACGGGTTGAGATAAGAACAGTTTAATAACTAAGGTATAACACAAATCACTGCTGCTACCACTAATAGTAATAATGATAAAGGAAATAACAAGGAAGAGAATACAACCGCTCACCAACCAGTACCTCACCCCCACCCTGCCATGATCCAGCCCTTCCGGGGACTCTCAGTTCTACCTCCTGGGCATGACGTGCTGTGGTATGGAATACCTCTTTGGCTAGTTTGGGTCAGGTGTCCTGTCCCTGCTTCCTCCTGGCTTCTCCTCCTCCCTGGCAGAGCATGAGACTCACAAAGTCCTTGGTCAGGGTAAACATTCTGACCAGCAACTGAAAACATCGGCTTTATCATTATTATTCCCAGGCCAAAAGTCAAAACACAGCACTGCACCAGTAGAAAAAATGACTGCTACTGCTAAACCAGGACAGTATCCACCCCTTATTCCATACCATTCACGTCATGCTCAGATCCCACATTTTCAATATACCATCACTTTCATCTCAGTGTACTCTTATCTTAGTGCACGGACCAATCCCTATAAAGCTGCTGAGTCCATTCAGTCCATGATGGTGGGCTCCATCTCTTGTAATAGTCTTTCAGAGCAGGAGAGGCCCATTGCAAAGTCCACCCCTCGATCATGAGTCCATCTCTATGTTGCATCTCCGCCCTGATGGCCTGAAGTGTCATGGGCCCATCAGGCTTAAAAAAATTCACCCTCCCCTGCAGCAGTCTCTGCAACTTGTCGGGGACTCCACACAGCTGCCTTCCATCTCCGATGCTTCCAAAGCACTGGAGGGGCCCAGTGGATTAGATACTCGCCCATACTGTCCCACACACCATGACACTCATGACTGTCCAGCCTTGGGGAAAACCTCTCGGTCCCCCTGTATTGTCTAAACCCAGATAAGACCCAAACCTGACTCTGCTTAACTCTCGGGATCAGACAAAATGGCCGTGGGTAGAACACACTCTGTGTGTGTGCCAACATGGTGATCCCCATCACAATCAGCAGGCAGGTCCCAAGGATACCCAAAGGCCTTTCAAAACCTTCAAAACTCTCAAATGATGCTGCTATACTTGTCACTGGGGCTGGTGTAGCTGCTGTGCTTGAAGGCTCTCTCACCACCAGCTTCTCTCTTTCTGAGTCCAGATCTTCCTCCTCTGCCTTGCTGGGAAATGCTGCGTGGTCTCCTGCATCCTCCTGCGGCTCGGGCTCGCCGGGCTTGGCAGACGGCTGCTGGGCGACGCTCTCGGCCGCCGCGGGGCTGGGCTCGGCTGTGGGGCTCGGCTCCTCCGCCGCCTCCTTCCCCTCCTCGGCAGCCGCCTCCTTTCCGGCCTCCGGCCCTGCTCCCGCCGCCGCTTGGTCCCCGGGGCCCCTCTCCCGGGCCGCTTCGGCCGCTGCCGGCTCCCGGGGCCGCTCCCCCTCAGCTCCCCGCAGCCTCACACAGACGGACGCGAGGACGAGGGCCAGGACAGTGAAGAGCAGCGGGACAGCCAGGTACAAGTCCGCGGCCACGTCCTTCCCTTCCTGCTGCCGGAGCCCTCCCGTATTACAAGCCATTACCGTAAAATACAATGAAACAAGAACCTTAGCCCAAGGCCCACACTTGATAAACACTAACACAGCAAATACCGGCTCCAAGCAAGCTACGACATACAGAAACTGTGGTATCAAAAAGAACAACTTTGAGAGCCCATAAATCAGCATTGTGCCTCAGTCAGATCTGTTGTTATCTCAACCCTTCCTGCCCCACGTTGGGCGCCAAAAAAGAACTGTCGTGGTTTAAGCCCAGGCCGTAAATCAGAACCACGAAGTCCACTTCCCCCCTACCTTTCTTCCCTCCGCTCCTGGAGGGACGGGGAGGAGAATCAAAAGAATGCAGCTCCCACGGGTTGAGATAAGAACAGTTTAATAACTAAGGTATAACACAAATCACTGCTGCTACCACTAATAGTAATAATGATAAAGGAAATAACAAGGAAGAGAATACAACCGCTCACCAACCAGTACCTCACCCCCACCCTGCCATGATCCAGCCCTTCCGGGGACTCTCAGTTCTACCTCCTGGGCATGACGTGCTGTGGTATGGAATACCTCTTTGGCTAGTTTGGGTCAGGTGTCCTGTCCCTGCTTCCTCCTGGCTTCTCCTCCTCCCTGGCAGAGCATGAGACTCACAAAGTCCTTGGTCAGGGTAAACATTCTGACCAGCAACTGAAAACATCAGCTTTATCATTATTATTCCCAGGCCAAAAGTCAAAACACAGCACTGCACCAGTAGAAAAAATGACTGCTACTGCTAAACCAGGACACCAACATAATTTATGATCACTATCCACATTTCCCTGCTGCTTCTCAAAGACATTTCCATAGGCAACTTTCCTGGCAGTTGATGAGAGCATTTTAAAACTTTACATTATAATGTTAAATTACGAAGATGGGACACTGTCATGTCAAAATGGTATTACATTTATAGCTATCGGAAAGCCAGTAGCTAAATTTACTCTTACAGAACAATGATCACTGGGCACTTAACATTTTCTTTTGCAGTCAGTACTACCACCACTAAATTCAGCAGTGTCATAGAACCCTGCTGCTTTTTTTTTTATTTAAAACCATGAAAATACAAAGAGGTTTGAGTTCAATGAGTCAGTCAGTGAGTTCAATGAGTCGGTCAGTGAGTTCAATGAGTCACTCAGCACTAACATTGTCACAATCCAGCACTACCAATACTCTGGGTGAACTTGTAGGAAGATGATATCTCTTTTTTATTATTATTATTATTTTATCAATTGCATTTTGTTAAAGATTGGTTTCATACCTCGCTATGCTTCTTGAAAAACACAGTACTCTTCTGACTTCAGCTCTTTGAACAACATTCAATCATTCGTTCTATGATCTTTTCAGCTGCAAGATTTAGAACTGCAAGGTACTATTTGAGACCTTTGAGTCCAGACAATGCAGAGCAGCAGCACTCACAAGGAAGAGAGAAAATTCGAGGGAAACCTTGTGGAACTTCTAAGACCTTATAAGGAGGGGAAAAAAAATCACCAGGACAAAAACCTGATTCATAATGTTAGCAACTTACCTTCCTATTCTTAATTAGAATCACTGCCAGAGGTAATACGTGTGAACAAAACACATCACATAAACTATTGTGAATTTCTAGAAGATCCACTGTGAAATTTCTAATAACTGGGGTTCAAAAGAGCTTTGCTCCTTCACTCTGCAAATCCATGTTTCATCACCTCCCGGATTTGGCTGGTAGCACCTGTTCTGTTACTCTGGTTAAGGCTACAGAATCTTGTGATTCATTTCATATACTTCTAAGAGCTATTCTACACCTATAAACACATGTGGTACACATTGACAACTCTCTTGATGCCCTTTTCTACTCAAATCACCTCTGAAGACCAGTTACGACTTGATGCTTTCTATCCAGTAAATAACGAGTTAAAATCTACAGTGATAGAGGTAGCAATCAATAGACATTCTTACCACACCCCGTGTCTCCAGGCTATGACCTAGGACCGCTTTGGGCTTCAGGTGGGTTTCATTTTCTGGGTGTTTTGTTTCTTTTTACACAGTGGACTTTCCAGGCCAAGAGACATTGTTAAATTTATAATTTGAGGTCACTGGGAACAAATCAAAAGGAGAACAGCTGTGTCGCGACTAGAAATAAGTATCAGTGTTCCATTAAAAAATGTCCTGCCTGTACACAGGCAAGTTACAGGTACTGGGTGTGCCTCTGTTCTTCAGCTTTTAAATAAACTGATCTTTCTCATCTCATCTGTCTTGTCTAGTTGCACTGGTAGGGCAAGAACTGCTTCTTCTGTATTCTCAAAGTCACTTGTCAGAATGAGACTGAAAATATGGTGGGGACATCTGCAGTACATTTTATCCTAGTCAATGAGAATTTCTACAACAGTACTCTTCTTTGATTTGGTAGTCAATTATTCAACAGCTTTCATCTTCAGATTTAGACTAAAGGTTCTTCCTGTTCCTCACTCTCTTATTTCTTTTGCTCTACTGATTTCAATTTTAATTAGGATTTTAAATATGGAAGATTTGTATATATATTTAATATTAGGTATTTGAGAAACAGCAGCAAACTACTGTATGTTTTAGTGATCAGGTTCAGATTCTTGTAATAGACTGAAGGAAAACAGTAAGGGTGCAAAACGTACAGGTGCGTTTCCATAAAAATTTCTCCACTGTTTGTTATTGCTTATAATAAAGGTGTTTAAATAGTATTCTAAATTAGAGCTAAGCTAATGTTAAAGTCTGAGATACGAAAAAGAATAGACACTTTCAGGCATTTAAAATTTTATAAATCAATATTTATTTTGACAAGAATTCAGGAAGGCAACACCATGAAATTAAATTAATTAATTATTCCCAAGCCAGTAATGGCTTTTCAAGCATCTAAATATTTCCCAGCTAATAGACACAGGAAGACAATTTCTCTGGGGCTGGCAGCTAATTGAGACTTGTTTTTATCTCCTCACTGATGTTTTCTCTAAGTATATTTGGCCACCCTTCGCTGCACTTGCACATTAGTGAAGTGTGAAGCAGTGGAATTATAAGGCTGAGAGCCATAATCATCCCTGCTCTGGCAAGGGCTGAGGGACAGCACACAGATCTTCCCATCCCCTGTGGGGTGTGCTGCTCACCACAGTTTAGAGGCTTTGAAATGCCTTGTTGGCATCAGCAGCTGCTCTTGCTTCTGGCACCTTTCTTCCCATGTTTGCTCCCAGGGCATCCCTCTAGCTGGACCCACCGAGCAGACAGCAGCAGCAGCATCAAGCCGTTTCCCTGACTCATGCTGAAAACGCTGTTCATGGGAGGAGACGATGGAAAGGAATCGTCTGGTGACACTGACACTAGAGAAGCCCAGAGATGTCCAGAATGAAAAAAAAAAAGCAGTCAAATCCTCTGTGAGGGTGACTCAGTGGTTACCTTCAGATAAATCATGCAGTGCAGTCATCATTACATGAAGTAGCTGAAAACTTTTGATTCTGATTGCTTAGGTTGTCAGACTTTGTCAAAAATGTTCTACTCCAAAACAAAGAGCTGCTTAACGTATTTCCAAATAGAAATGTCAAAGAAAAATACTTCGGCTATGCTTCTGTTGCTTTTTTCCCCATTTATATCCCCAAACCGCAAAGCATTTACGCATGAGGTCAACATTAAATGTTACACATGTGATAAAACACTATGCTGAACTAAGTCTTGACTCTCCTCTTTTCCAAGAAGTCTTGCTCAAACTGTGGTTTATATGTAAGCAGTTTCTTAGCTTTTTGTAGCTGTTATTATTATTGTGAAAAGTAATTATGAATATATCATATTTACTCAAGCTCTATTGTGCTGATTTTTTAAATAAAACAGGTGTTAATTCTAATTTAGTGACCTGCAGCCTGATTATTTTCTTCCATTATACCAATGCAATAGCATTAAATAATAGAATAATTAAGTCTATTTCCATGTAAAAGGTGGGAGTGCCTTCCCAAGCCTTAGCACAGCTCCATATTGTTTGTCAGCTCAGCCAGCAACCATGCAGATTTCAATTTGGTGTCTGTGAACGTGGAGCCCAGAAGCACTCTAGAAAAGGAAAGAGTAGAGTAATGCATGTTTGCCCTGTCTCAGATCTGGCACATGGCAGGGTTGTAGAAACCACTAGCCCCAGGTGCAGTTTCTTTGGTAGGTCTTACCTACGTAGTGTCAGGGCCAGATAACCTGGCTGTCCTTGAGATCAGTAGTTTAAGGCCAGCAGAAATTTGTATATGCATCCTACTGAAGTCAGTCATTCTTTCACTGCAGTCCAGACATCTACTGAAGGACAGGATGACCACAAGAAGGGCCAAGATTAGTCTGCATTCAATCAAGAAACTCATTCAGTCTCAACACTGTGAATCCTAAATATGAAATTCATGACATGATAAACATTTCACTGGCTAGGTTACAATTCTCTATTCAAAAATATATTTTATTTAAATTCAACATTATGACTGTGAAATAAATTCCTCTATTGGTTTTTACCAAGCTTCACAGGAAAACACAATTCTAAAATATTATGAGTATATATATATATGAGTATATATTAAAATATTTTAAGATTATGAGCTGCTAAATTTGGGTTTATACTGGGAAGATGATTTCAGCTATATGGCTGTGTTAATTACTATCAACTCAAACCAAAGTTCGTGGCTTAGCTACCTTTTAATTAGGAATTTGTTTTAATTATGTGTGTCTACAGTCTGGTCCTGAACATTTCGCTGGAATTCTGTCGGCCTGTGCGTGAAGAAAGTATTTTCAGGATTAAACATCTCTTCTGTAAAAAGTTGGCTCCATTTTTAATGGCACGGGTCTAAGTCCTCATTAATAAATGGTTACACAATGTAGAACACAATAATAAATCTTTTCATAGTTTTGGTTGCAAGAATAGATGAGAGTAATTGTAAAATAATTTGCACATTAAGACAGAATTTCTACTTTTGTTTATTAAACAACATGATTTTACTTTTTTGAAAGTGTTCATGACACAAATACACTTTAATCTCTTTATCCTTTTTGAACAAAATACTTTTTTAAAAGATTACTTTTTGTCATCACTTATATTAACATCTGTAAATGTTCAATGGTTACTGAATACTTCTAGCTGAGTTCCCATTAAGTGTTTCCTTTATTGTCCTTTTTGCTTGTTTAGTATGTCCTGATTAGCAATTTGATGCCTTATTTACATATTTTTCATCTTATAACATTCATATTTTATACTATGTGACATCTGTTCTACAAAAATATACGTCATTTTATTTCTGCTTCTCAGAAAAATAAGATATTCTGATTCAGCAAATACTACTGGGAACTGAAGTCTTTCCTATACTGTGCAGTCATCAACTCTACAAGTTTTCTCTGAGATTGCTGTATCACAAATACAGAATTAAGTAACTGCACTATAGGGCCCTTGTTGTCTCTGGAACTTCTAAAATTTGTATTGAAATTGATGCTATTGTAGTGATGAACTGTCATACCCTGGCACAGTTTCTAGATCACATAAATCCAAAATCTAGTAATACAATTTTCTTAGACTTTTTTACAAGCTTTATTTTTGCTGAAGTATTTATTTAGTTGAGCGTTCTGGAATGGTTGTTCCATAGGTGTGTGCACTCATACATGCTAAAGTAAATTAATCTGGGACATGATGACACCTTTTCCAGTAATGTAACCAATTGTAGCTTGACAATTTGTTGTGCATTTGCAGTTTCAGAAAATGATATAACCAACTTTTTCTTTAAAGATACTCTTCCTACCATTGTTTGGTTTTTTTGGTTTTGGTTTTTATTTTATTTTACTAGTCCCAGATCAGCATTGCATCCAGGACTTCATCGCTCTAAGCCTAGTGAGAACACTGAACAAAGAGGTGATCCTTGCCCCACAGATCAGGATTTATGAATTTGAACATAAGAAATAGTGTACAGAGACAGAGAATGAAAATCTGAGGCAACTAAGAAACTTCTGAACTTTACATGCTAGTAGTGGTACCCAGCCATTGTGAAAATGCTGCAGACATTATACCAAAAAGAGAAGCTTAAGGGAATTTTAAAGGAAATCATCAGAGGTTTATTGTAGGCATTGCCAGGCAGTTCATTTGAAACACTGGGGAAGGAGGAAGGAAGATGTTTGGAAAGAAAATTGTTTGAAAAATGAGACAGGTGAAAGACTCAGGGACAGGACTGACATCTTCATGGTGAATGTGAAATGATAGATAGGATGGGAGAGATCATGGAAGACCCTGAAAATGAAAAAGCCTATTGTGTTTTACATTTTAAAGCAGAAAGAATGAATGAAGCAATACACCATGAGGCGCGATATTGACTTAAACAAGTATTTCACTGTGTATAGAGACATAGTCATGGACAAGGCTACAAGGATTCTCAAGATAAAGAAGGCATGCAACAAAACGGCCAGTCTTTCAAATCAATGTGGGCTTTCCTCCTGTCAGTAAGGCCTGAGAAATAGGCAAACAGCGCAAAAGAAGACAGCTAGAGAAGCCTCTCAGGGTTGTAAATTACCCCAAACAAGAACATGTAGTTAATTAGCAAGACTAAACACGCATTCCAATGTCCTTAATTAATGACCCCTAGAGACCACTCCTCAAAATTCACAGTGCCTGTGCCACAGCCTTGTCTTCCCAAATTACCAAATGTATGAGTAACAAGAATTGGGTGGGAATTTCACAGAATGATAATGAATATGTATGTAATAAAGTTATATAAGATGTAAACTGTCTCTTTGCGGTGAGAGAAGTATCTTTTCGGGTATCTTCTGCCTGATAGGCAGAGCTATCCCCCATGCACCCAGTACCATAATAAAGTAACATTGGCTTTCTAACCTATCATTCTGGTTGAAGAGTTTATTTCTTGGATTTCTGTGACAATATCAAGGAGTCAAAAGGAGAAGTAACAACAGTCTTTGCATCATTGTTCTAAATAGATAGTCCTAAATAGATCGGAAAAAATACTTTGGCTTTTGACAAAGCAGAGAAACTTGAGACGGCTGAAGAGTTTGCTTAGTGGCTAAGCCTTACAAATCTGTTCAGTGCAAGGTACACCAGGAAATCTAAAGGGATATTTTTAAGCAATGATATCTGTATTACGGTCTCAGGAACTCTACTGAGAATTCTACTGAGAAGACAAAAAAAAATAAAGATAACAGAGACAAGTAGGGGGAAATAGGAAACCCTGTTTTGTCTATGCTCATCTTTGACTCAATATCCTGCTTAAGAAACAGGTCCATTGAAATCTTGGCGTGCAATGGAGATGTTTAGAATAGAAACACATTTGAGAATTATCCACACGTAGATACTAACAGAATATAAGTGCTAACAAATACAACTTTGGTCCTAAAGTGTTGTCTGTGCTTAGTTGCAGAACAGGAAGAAATTCTCAACATGCTTGTCCTTATCCTTGGTTCTTGTTGCTTCTCCATCTCCACAAAATAATCTAAGTATGGCAATGGAGTTTGCTTACAGCTCCCTCAGCAATTGCCTACTGCTACACCTGGAGTGAAATTCAGCTATGTGTAAAATGTCAGATAATTTAAGCCACTTGGGGGAATTAGAGATGAGTTTACAGAGTGCCTGGACTTTCAACTAGTCCTAGATAAAAAGGAAAAAAATTAATCTTATTCTGAACAAACAATCTTCCTGGTATTTTGTGTAGTGCCACAGATGCAGTACTCCTGAGTCCTGGGTTCAGCTGTAGCAGTCCCTTAGGACATCATGTTATTTGAAGGGATATATAGAGAGTCCTAAATACATATTGATAAGAGCTTGTCACTCTTTGTCATGGAAGTCAGAATCTCATAAAATTTTAAATAATGATCTTAACAGTGCACTGATTCTGAGCACATAATAACCTATAAGAAGACCTCTACATGCCTAGTTCTAGTTTTTAGCGTCACTAAAAGTGTCTTTCACATTCTGGAGTCTGCAGTACCTATAAAAAAGTTAGCATAGAGATCAAAGTTAACCCTGCTTCTAGCAACAGATACAGCACAGTAGAGTAAACACACCACTTTCCTCTGAGCAGAAGCTTAACACAAACACTGGAAAAGTTCGATTGATTTATCTGAACACTGGTTGTCTTGAAAGAGATCAAATTGGCACTTAAAACTGCAGCTGAACAAAGCCATAAATGGTTGTTTTAGAAAGTGTTACAACAGAAAAATATTTTTTTCATCAATTACTGAGGATAAAACTTTGCCTCTCCCCAAAGAAACTGCCATGAAACTAAGTCACTGAGTACCTACTGGCACCAATGTAGACTTTTCAAAGGTTAAAAACTCTACTGTGGCTGAAGTACTCTAATTTTGTGATAGCCTGACAGTGCCTTCTGTTAATAATTTTTCCTAGCCAACCTAAATCAGAAACATTTAACACCAGACATTTCAGTGTGCTACACTGCACAGAACATAAGCCAGTGTGGCAACAAGGGTGCTGGGTCCTTTTGAGCTCCTTTTTTCAAGATACTCCACAGACCAGGGGTGTTTTGCCCAGATAAGACTCCTTTGACTTCACATGTGTTCCTGTGGCCGTAAAGAGCTCCCTGTCTCTATGCCAAGATCAGGGTGACAGATTCCCCCTGCTTCCTCCTTATTACATAGAGCATTTCTATTTCACTTTCCTCTACCACACCACAATCACTGACGATTATATTCTGCATTAAAGTATGAAACCACCTAAAATACAAATCTCTTGAATGGATAAATTAATAGTACAACATTAGTCAATGAGCTGGCATGTACTTGAATGGGAGAGGAATTTGGCATACTGACTATACTTTCTGAGCCAACCTGTTCTTGTAGGTTTCCATGGATTAATTCCACATTGGTGATTAGGTAAATACTTATTAATCCATGTGTTTAATGGCCTGATATCTGTGGATTTTCAGACATTTCCATAGTTGGTCTTTGAGTTTACCATGCAAGATCAGTATAAAAGTGGAAAAGAAGATTGTAGGGTTGATAAAAGACTTAGCGATATGATTAGAAATTCCTGGCACATGATGACATTTTAAAGATATATGAAACATCAAACACTTTAAAACCACATCCTTCATTAACTTTACGGCAGAGTTTGACACTGCCATTTAGGACAGAGTGTGTGAAATAGAAGGAATTTAATACAAAACAAAGGAGGAAGGTAAAATAAACCCTGCCCTTCTCTGATTATCATTGAAAAGCTTTTTCTCCTTCCTTCCATTCTCCTTTTCCCCTGAGTGATCAGAAAGAGCATGTGTGTGTGTCAAATCATTCTGGTTTCAGTTTTCTGTGCCTGCTCTTTTCTGCTGTCCATTTTGCTGGTCGTCATAGTTACAGTGACCTCAGTTCTCCTCATCTTTCAGGGTCTTACAAGGATTTTTTTAAGCTTTCTCTTATAACAGTGCTTTGCAATGCCAGTTTGTCCAATTCTTTAACTGTTACTGTGTTTCTTAATCTGCTTGTCCCAGCAGTCTCGCACTTTCCTGTGCTGTTTCCTGACATCCTCATAATAAGCTGGAAGTGCTCCGTTTTCATGTTCATCCCAGTATCAGTTTCTTTCTGACAAGACTTCCTGACTTTAATCTTTACTTTTCTAACCTTTGAGTAATATTTTGGCCTTGTCTTCGTGTAGCTTTAAAGTGATATTTTTATAGCTCTTTTAGACTGAGTTAAACTAGATAGTCAGAACTGTATTATCTCTAACTGCTTTTGCTGTTCTTTTCTACTTCAGTCCCATCCTCTGACTTGTGGTTATAAAGGAGTCTGACCAAAAGGCTTTTGCTGTAATAGATAGGAACAAGGTCAACCTTGAAACCACAGAAACATGAGATGGCTCTTGGCTTCCCCTCAACACTTAATAGGCTCTAGCAGAGGGTCTCATATTGTCTCTGCCAGTCAGGCTACTACTTTTACAACTGCTGCCATAAAAGGGTCTAATCACTGACAGGGAGGAACAAGTATGGTGCTAAGTCACCCAGGGATGAGTGGCTCTTACTGGTTTCAGGGCTTATCTCAGCAAATGTGAGTATATCTCTTTTGACACAGAAAACTGTGACTCCTTGTTAGACTGGTTTTGCCTGACAAATTTGGCCAAAATTTTGTTTAAAGACTGAGATATCTATGATGGTTTCCATATTATCACTCAGACAAGTCTCAGAAACAAGTTTTATCTGTATCTTCTGTTGGTATTAATTCAGAAATGGACAGTAGACCTGAGGATAACTACTTAGTTTTACAGGCACGCACAGTATAGTTACATCAATAGTGTTATAGAATGCTTGAACAAGAAAAAGGGTATTTAACAGTGTTTACTTGGTAACCCTTTAAAAGACAATGACATATAATATAACTATCTATCCTCTAATATCCATTATGCAATTGTAGACTACCTAATTGTAGTCGTACCCTTCTTTTCCATATATACAAAGATATCAACTCTAAGATTGCTTATACGCATAGTCATCCTAAAGGATTTTAGGTATATAGTTACCGTTAAAATCTGCTTTTTAAAAAACATATGCCAATAAATATATTAGAAGTACATCTGAAACTGAAATACTGATAGTAAACGTACACAACTGCAGCTTTAATGGATACCTACAGCACTCTAGTGGACGTTCTTCATAAATGCAACATCAAAAGCTGGGGATTATCGTGGACAGTGAAGATTCAAAGGAAAAAGCCCTCTAACAACAAAAATTAAATGGCTACATAGTTAGACATGAAAGTTCTGAAAATGAGCAATAACATACTGCGTGCACACTAATTAAATTTGTTCAAGCAAACCTGTTTTAATTTAACAGCATTCTTGCTCTGCATTACAAATACAATGCAAGTAGTTTGGAGTGGAATGCATTATAGTTTGTGGTCATTTTATCTTTTGATCTACTAGCTCACCAGTTCAAGACAACTTAGTTACTGATCGCTTTACATGACTCATTTTTTCTTCATCCCACTGACTATAGGAGGAAAACAGTAAGCAATATGAAAGGGTAAAAGACTCTCTTCAGTCCTTATCAGGTCCTTCAAAAAGAAGATTTTTTTTTTTTTCTTTCTTTGCCATGCTTTTTCTATCATTGTGGAATGTCTGTTTTCAGTGCCTGGAGTAAGGGAATTCTCATCTTCAACTACCGAAGAGTAAGACAAAAATTAACGCATCTCTCTATGAGAAAAAACCATTTTTACTTGTTTTGCTTGAATATTTAGCTTGTTTTACTACATTATTCACCTCATTTGTTTAATTAGCATCCAGAAACTGCAACAGGGAAGCATACAAGTGCTTCTATATAGGAAGCTGCGACTGTCAAAATTATGATAAGTAGTAAATTATTTCCTATATGCATATTCATATATTTTCCTTCACAAGAGGTCTAAGTATCAAATGCAAGAATTAATATTTGCATCTTATTTCAATTTTCATCATATTTGTATGTGCTTTACCAGATGGAACTCATCTAGGAAAAGGAAAATCACATACAGATATTTTATTCATATGATTCTTATTTCAAAGAGGGTTGTAAACAAAAATGTGTCAGTAATTTTGTGTTAGGAGAAACATTCAAATACCAAAATTCTGGACATGAAGAGAAGAACCCTAATCAATTAGAATCAGAAGACAAGACACAAATGTTACAAAATTACAAAATTGAGAATTATGGTGTTGGGTCTCTGCACACTATTCTAACCTACAGCAAGTCTTGAGCACAAAGATAAATAGGCCATATACTACTGCTGTATTCTCTTACAGCAAGTGGAGAGATAATGGATGCTAGAATATTAACATCTCCCAAAATGCCATTTGAATAACTGCAATGATGCTGTGTGATGAAACAAAGAACTATGATGATGTATGTGTTAGCTTCCAGGAACAGATGGCACAATTTCTTTGCTATAGAAAGCCTCAGAAAAATGTGGCCCCATTGATTTTTGACATTTCAGAAGGAAAGCAACAAATCAGAGTTCTGAGATTTTTCAGCATTTTCACAATTCAGGATGCTAATTAGAAGGATTGTTGTTTACCTCCATGGACAAGATTTGCTCATGATTTCCTGCTTTACTCGGTAGCTGCTTTCATTCTGTGATTCTTTTCAGACAGTTTGAGAGGCAGCAGAGAGGAAAGCACTTTAATAACAGAAAGAAACAAAATTAGGATCCACCCACCTGTACTGAAATTTTAAGAATACAGCAAACCTGCCCTTCTCAAGGAAGCATCCACAATACAATGGATGTAGTCAAGGATGAGACAGTGCATTTACATTCCTGAAGAAAGATCCTGTTTGCCCAAGTGACACACTTTAACTCTGTTTACATCGTCTGAAGAAATGATATTTTCACAGGTAGGTTTTATTAATTTGGTACTTTTCAGTCAATTTGGATGTCTGATGAATAATAATTTTATTTGAAAATAAACCCTTAATAAAGTTCTACAACACAGTGCATCTCCATTAGTCAATAAATACATGACAAGAAGAATGTATAATATACATCTCTGAACAACAGGGAAAGTTACTGCAAGTGTATGTGCTACTGCTTATTTGTAAGAAAGATGCTACTGTGTTAATGCAAAGCAAAATGTGTGTGACAGGAGGGGATTTATCTTAATGGCTTCACAGACCCTCTCCAATTTTAATTCCTAAATCCAGATACAGATGCAGCACTAGTGTTCATATTTGTGTGCATGTTTAAAAGCATACTTCCTTTCCCCTTCATTTCCTTTCTCTCTCTCTCACCTACAAACTATGGACAATATTAAGCACACTGTGATCAGGGTTTGAAAAATACTCACACATTAAGAAAAAGGCATCATCCCTTTGGCAAATGTCATCACCTCTGCAAAGGTCAGGCTTTCATTGCAAAACACACTTTTCACCACTTCCAGTTGTGAGGATAATTGTCTAAATGCAAATTAAGTGGGAAGAAAACTGTCTTCATAAGATCTCAGACAAGCAACTCCCCAGCCTCTGTGGTTGCTTGGATGTGTCAGCTTTTGCTGCTGTTACAGCAAGCCCTCTGGTCAGCCCTGAAACTGAGTTGGATCGGGTCATTTCTCCTCCCCTGCTGCCTGGGAGCTGCTGAGCATTACATATGCAGGCAGAGAAGCCATCTCTCCTGGGAGCAGCACACAAATATCGCTGTCTGCCAGGCAAGCACACGCTAGCAAAGAGCTTGTGCCACTACGCTGGCAGCAGCGAGGATGAGAGGGAAGAACTGAGAGGGATTTCTTCAATTTTTTAGCAGGTGGAGAAAAGGATGATGGTACTCACAAGCCAGGAAAGAACTTAGGATTGCAGAAACTTGCAGAACTCAGATTTCTTACATCCTTTTGAATATGTATATTTCACCTGTATTCATTTTCTCACTATTCTCTTTCCACAGCAAAAGAAGAGCTCAAAAAAAACCTGCTGGCGCATAAGCCCTTCTAGCATGTTTTGTTACAAATCTCTCTACTTCCAAAAAAGAAAATAAATCTATGAGGTCAATAACAAAGAAAAGGGTTTCCACCATTTAAAATGACATATCAAATATGAAAGAAGGAAAAAATGAAACTCTAAAAACCATAAATTTCTCTTTGTGATGGCCTGTCATTTTGTTAAAGCAAAAGATAGAACCTACCAAATCAAAAATCCAGTACAGAGGTAAACAAGTTATATTTTATTTAGATGTTCTTGCTATTTGTCTTTGAAAAATCCCCGAAATATAAACTTTCTCTGTAGTAGCAAGAAGTGCAATACCAGCTATACCCATACGAATATTTCATCCCTCTGTAGCAGGAAGGCACGTTCCTGAAATGCATGTTTTCTCTTGGGTTATTTCTTGTCTCATATGTTTTGGTTCCATTCACTCAAGGATAGTAATCTTTTGGGCTGCAGTTTCTACAAAACA
Organism: Psittacula echo; assembly: GCF_963264785.1. Classification (NCBI taxonomy): domain Eukaryota; kingdom Metazoa; phylum Chordata; class Aves; order Psittaciformes; family Psittacidae; genus Psittacula; species Psittacula echo. The sequence continues at coordinate 81,183,312 of NC_137738.1, read as the reverse complement.
CAAAGAAGCTGTATTATTTACCTTGTACTGGAATTCAATCCCACCCAATGTCCCTATGCAAATCTCATACCACAATATTTTTCTATACAGGTAATCATGCTCAAAGTACGGTCTTGTTATCAAAAAGACTTTTTCCCCATGTTGAAAAGTTTCTTTTATAAACTAATCCATAAGGGTGGTGTTAAGTTTCCATTCCTATCCACACATCTGCCATGTGGCACAAGCCACATTGCTTGCTCAATGTATTAGCTGAGCTAAAGCATAGCTTGTTTCTTTGAACACTTCTACAATTTCCATACCTCCTTCCACAGGGATGCAGATGATGCCAATGAGGTGACAAGCTAAACAATTGCCTCTCCTTGTCTCACCCTGTCTGTGCCTGGAGCATGCTTCACCCCCTTGGTTTCTGGAATGACTAAAGGCATGTGAGCGTGACCCTTCTTTGCAAGGGGATCTTGGAAACATGTTCACCCAGGGAGTCTCTGATCTTAATACTTATTCTCAGAATAATAACATCTCAGACTATTGTATTAGTGAGTCAGAAGAAAACAATATGGTCGTATGACTTTTTTTTTTTTTTTTAAGGCTTTAATCTATAAATAGATCTGAATTTAAGGAATATTGTGCTAAGGTTCAAGTCTCTACCTAGCAAAACTATCAGACCATGATAGTCTGATATAGACCAATCCACAACACCCATTTCACAGCCGGGTTCAGATTTAAAGCTTCCTTTGTTACCACAAAACCTGAAGACGACCCATTCCTGACCAAGCTTACTGCTTTAAGAAATCTGGCATATTTTTCCTATGTATTTTATTCCAAAATTAAATTCTACTTTGTGGTCCAGTGTTTAGGATTTTTTTTTTCTTTTGGTTTTTTTTTTTAATGATAAAATTTAAATGAGTCCCCTGGTTACAGCTCTGATAGAGTAAATTTTCTTCCTAGTAGCTGGTATGGTGTTGTATTTTGTGTTTACCTCTTTCCAATACTCCTCCCCATCCCACTTTCCCACTTGGAGTGGGGGGGAGTGAATGAGCAGCTGCATGGTGCTAGTTCCTGGCTGGGGTTAAACCATGACTGTGAGAGAAATACATACCATTTTAGGTATTACGTTGACCAGTTCATATATAAACTTAAGTGCAATTAATGCTTTTCCTTACGATCTATTTTCAGTGCAGAGCTTGAGACTGACATTTGCTGCAGAGCTGACTAGATGTTTTATGAACAACGAGCTTCAGAAATGTAGCTACAGCCTTGACAAGGTCAATGGTTAGTGCTGATCAACACTACTCAAAGTTTCTAATTCCTCAGTGATGGAAATGCTAACTTGCTCTTGTCAAAAGGGGGGGAAAATGCTGGAATGTGGTTCACTGCATCTATCATCGTAACATCTGGGTAAATATGAGTTTGGAACCTATGTGAAAGTGCTTATTGTTTCATCAAATATTTCAGCAATCATGTTAATGGAGGCATTAAAACAGAAATCACAGTATCACAGTATCACAGTATGCTAGAGATTGGAAGGGACCTCAAAAGATCATCTAGTCCAATCCCCCTGCCGGAGCAGGAACACCTAGATGAGGTTACACAGGAATGTGTCCAGGAGGGCCTTGAATGTCTCCAGAGAAGGAGACTCCACAACCTCCCTGGGCAGCCTGTTCCAGTGTTCCGTCACCCTCACTGAGAATTGATTGAAGTTTTTGAGGGCCTTGCTTAAATGTTCTGTTAGTTGCTAAAATTGACACAGATCTTCATATTTTAAGTATTGGTCTTGAACATAAAATTCAAATAAATATATAACAGGATATTTTCATATAAGAAAAAAGAGAATTATATCAGTAATGAATGTAATACAAGACAATTACTTTTGTAAAATTTTTGTTAATAATGAAGTAAAAATTAATCACAATGACGTATCAAGAGAGGTTTTTTTTTTTCTAGATATTTGCAACTTTTTTTGATGGTAATAATCTATTTAAACATAAAGCTGGAGAGTCTAGATATCCTCTACGTTCCTAAGCTCCCTCTACTAGGAGGAAATGAATACTTTTAGCATTGCATTAATTTAATAGTAAAATTCTTCCATGGTATATTACTGGACAAAGATATTTCTTTTGACTTCATTTGATAGTTAGCAGAAGTTGCATTTATTTAATTGTATTATCTATCTATTAGTAATGTATTCTCTTTAGACTTTGAACAACAAGCAGATATATCTGGACTCTAAATACTCCTCCTGATTATTGGAATAGATTTACAGTCGGGACTTGAGGGGGGTGATACATCTAATCAAATATCAACATTTACAGTGATAATATCTACATCTAAGCCAGTCAACTTTTCCATGCTTAAAATCAACCAGAGAAATGAGTACTTTTTTGGATGTAATTCATCTCATAGTAAAGCAGTCATTGAAAACAGATCAAGATGACTGGGACACTGAAAGTGCTGACTTCTCTCCATTGCTATAGTAAGAGTCAAGGTTGAATGTCTCACACATACGTACGTATAAAGCTCGATGAATAAATCTGTGCAGTGTGAGAGTGGTATTCTAATGTGGGTAATGTAGGTGTAACTAACCAACAGAGTATGTTGCATTATATAAGATATAAAGTACACAGTAACAGAAATAGTTCAGAAATAACAGTATAAATTAAATGACTTGGAAATTTAAAATAAAAAAAAAAAGTTACCATGCATACTTATAAAATATTTTAAAAATCCATTAAATATCTTATTTTAGTAATATAAAGGGCTGTGACTAAAATGGCTGTTAGGATTTGGTTTTGATGGAGTTTTAGTTGTGAAGAGTATTAATTGACTATTATTACCGTGCAAGTATAAAATATTTTCTACAATAACCTTTCCACCCTATATTGAGCTATTTAGAAAGATGGGCTAAGCTTAAAAAAGCATTTGATTAGCCTGTCTTTGGCTACACCTGGTACCTTTAGAATCCATGGTCCCTAAAATGATACACATCCATCAGGTTGTACAACAGGCTGCATTTTATCCATATAATTTAGAAATTAGCAAGAAAGTGATGCTTTAATCTTCCTTGTTAAAGAACATGCTGATTTAAAAATGCATTTTTTTATTCAGAGCTTTCTTCATGCCAGTCAGGTCAAACATAGTCTACACCATAGTCTGTTGTCACAGTTCTCTAATTTTGAGAGTGGACATGTGGAGAGACAAAACTGAACTTTACTGGTCTCTACTAAACAAGCTTAAGAGTCTTATCTCCTTGTTGCAAATACAAAGCTCTTCATCTTGAAATATTTATTTCTGCTAAATATCACTGATTTTGAATGCATGGCACACTGGATTTGCTATATATTAATAAAAATCTTAAAATATCTCCAAAGAACTCTCTTCTCAGTGGTAGGAGTAAAGAAGGGTTCCTCAGGTGAAAACTGTTTATGACAGAACCGGCATTCCTTAAAAAAAAGCATAGAGTAAGTGCTCTTTGTCCCTGTGTTACAGAGGAGGTAAATTGTTGCAATCTGCAGAAAATCATCATTCTTTTCAGAGCTAATACTTTCAAGCCGAAATATCTTGTATTGCAATGGCCCTCCTGAAAGCATGTAAGCTTTCAGTTCTGAAGATACATTACTAATGCATGTATATTAGCTACTTGAAGATAAAAGATGCACTCCTTACAGACTGCAGCAACATATATGGAATTTATAGTTGTAGTGTAGACAGTTTTTAAGGGTTTATGGCACTGTGCATACCCACACTGGTAATTCCTCAGCTAGCCCCTGCACAGAAGAGGTAGTGGACTGATTTAGGGCACTAAGCATTATCCCATTCAGAATCCCCTGAATTACAATTTTTCTTTAAAGATCTGTATGCAGGTGTCTGTGCAACAAGACCAAAATGTTGGAACCCAGCACCAATGAAGAAATTTGCACCATTGCAAAGTGCAAATAGACTTGATACTCACAAGGTCATCGGATAATTCAGGCAGGAAGGGGTTGCCAGTGCAACCCCTTCTCAAAAGCAAGGACAACTATAGAAACTATATGCAGAAGATAATATTGCAGGCTGTGAACATGGAGTATTGTATTGAATCCTGCAAGTTAAATACAGGCCTGGACAGGTTTAACAAAATTTAGAAGCCAAACTGTCACGGAGACGTCTGTTTCAGGTTTCAGCTGCAATTAACAAGTTTTATTTCATTGCTAAGTCTCCTCAGCAGCTGATGAGTCTGGAGCAATGATCTCTTTTACACTTTTGGAAATCAAGCAAATACAATTTCACATCTGTGAACGTCAGGAATCAGGTGGTCAAAATTCCCTCTGGGAAGGTAGCATTTTGGCAGCTTTGTAAAGGTAGTTTCTTCTTCTTTTATCTTTAGAATAGACAAATGTGTCCATGAGAAATAGATAACATTCCTTTTCTTGAGTAAAGTGAAGAGTTAAATCACCTCACCTTGTAATAGATGGAGTAATGGATGGAGCTAGGCAAAATTTTTACTTTCGGATACTTGCAACAGGTTTCCCCATTTGTCTGAAGAGAAGTATGTTTCCATTTCTCTCCTTTCTTTTCTTTGATTTTAGGAGAAGAATGTTCAGAAATTCTTAGAAATTTGAGATAGAAACACAGCAGCAAAGAGTGAAATTATTGGACTATTGGACTATAGATATCTCCATTCTTGAAACCTTGAAAATGCAATTTCACATAACACAAAATGTCACAGACCAAAGAACTCCCAGATTAAATGATAAATGCCTCTTCATATCCATTGTTTTTTTCAGACTAGGTGAACCAAGGGGCTGTTAATGTAAGCTTTCAGAAGATAACGTATCTACTTTATTGAAATAAAGTGTTATTAAAATCTTTCATGGCTCTGATCAAAAGTACAAAAGAAAAAAGTAAACCAAATCTCACCAGCTTGCTATTTTTCACTAAGAAGCTGAAAGGGAATCTCCTACTACTAAATGGTTAGGAGCACTATTAGTGGATTTTCTAGTTCAAGATGTTTCTCTGCTAGAGTATTTCGAATTTCTATTCATTACAGTAATATGATCCAGAAGAATAGGGGATATCCTATGTAGAATGGAACAAGTCAAGAGAAGAGACTGAGAGAAAATCCTTCTATGACATTCAATAGTCCTGTAATCAGGTAATCGATGTAGAACATATGGTACTGTCTATACTAGGGGATTTGCAACTCCATCACCGCTTTCAAGGACTTTATTTTAAATCTTGAGATATTTATCTCTTTCACCAACAGTTCATCCTGATCCATAGGAATCTCTTCATGGAAAGATATTTTCCCATTGATAATATGATTTCCAATAGTTATTTTCCATTTGAGGTAATTTTGTTGAGATCCACAAAACCTACCCATACAATTGTGAGGAAATTTAACTGCCCACTTAAGTGGAAACTACCCCTAAACCAATCACCACACTTATTTTAATTACTTTTAAAATACATTTTCAGAACAAAGAAGTTTTATTTTAATGTTAAGTAAAATCTCCCTTGATTTTGGTTTTATGGTTATATGCACCCATATGACCAAATCTATCACGTGTTTTTTTCATATTTTAATCTTACTACATATTTCTTTCTCGCTTTTTTTTTTTTTTTTTTTTTTTTGCTTTGTATTGAGAACATCAAAAGGCTGTTTTGTTACACTGGAAATAGAGTATACCACAGTACAGGGTTTGAGTGGCAAAGCTGGCTTTTTTCTTTTGCAGGGAGGGGAGGAGGGTATTGCACTGGCTTCTGTGGCAAGGTGCTGTTAGAGGCTTCTCCTGTGTCTGACAGAGTCAATGCCAGCTGACTCCAAGATGGAGGTGAGGAACAAGAAGGCAGACATGTTTAAGGAGGAGGGAAAAAAAACCCACAGTGACACAACAGCAACTGCTGCCAGAGAGGAGTGAGAGTATGCGTCAGAAACAGCTCTACAGAAATCAAGGTCAGTGCAGAAGGAGGGCAGGAGGTGCTCCAGGTGCCAGAGCAGAGATTCTCTTGCAGCCCACGGTGCAGCCCATGGTGAGGCAGCTGTGCTCCTGCAGCCCATGGAGGTCCATGGTGGAGCAGATCACCTGCAGCCCATGGAGGACCCCACACCAGAGCAGGAGGATGCCTGAAGGGGGCTGTGACCCTGTGGGAAGCCCACACTGGAACAGGTTTGCTGGCAGGACTTTTGACCCCATGGAAGGGACCTATGATGGAGCAGTCTGTTCCTGAAGGATGTGCTCCATGGAAGGGACCCACGCTGGAGCAGTTCATGAAGAACTGCAGCCTGTGGGAGGGACCCTATGCTGAAGCAGGGGAAGAGTGTGAGGAGTCCTCCCCTGAGAAGGAAGAAGCAGCAGAGACAATGTGTGATGAACTGACCACAACCCCTATTCCCTGTCCCCCTGTGGTGGGGAGGAGGTGGAGAATTTGTGAGTAAAGCTGAGCCAGGGAAGCTGGGAAGGTGTGTTAAGATCTGGTTTTATACCTCATTTGAATCTCATTCCTTTGATTTCATTGGTAATAAATTAAGCTAACTTCCCCAAGTCACATCTGTTTTACCCATGACGATAATTGTTGAGTGATCTCTTCCTGTCATAATCTCAACCCACAAGCCTTTTCTTACATTTCCTCTCCCGTGTCCAGCTGAGGAGGGCAGTGATACAGTGGCTTTAGTGGGCACCTGGTGTCCAGCCATGGTCAACCCACTACAACTAACTTTTCCTCCCAAAATCTCACAAATTACCTGTTCTCAGAATAAAACGTTTTCTTTACTGTGCATTGCTCAATGTCATGGAGTCTCTATTCAGAAAATTGAGGGTTTCAGTGCATACGATATAAAAGCTAGCATGAAAAATATATTGCACTGAATTGCATTAATGCATGTGAAGATCCTAACTGCACTGCTACATAAACAGCAAAACAATCTGAGAGGTATGAACAACAAAATAAATTTTATTTAAATTTTTTTTAAAAGATTAAATAAATATCCTTTTTTTCTTCTACTGCTTATAAGGCTCAGATTTTGGTTTTTTGGGGCTGCTAAAAATGCAAATATCCACCCAGTGAGATTTTCAAAAGTACCTATTAAATTCCTGATTAGTTTCTATGAGCTTTTGTATATTCTACCACATTTCTCTTTGCATCTTGAATTTTCTGAATGCCTTTAGAAACCTTAACTACTACTACTACTACTACTACTACTACTTACATTTACCACAGCATAGAAAAGATAAAATCATTACCTCTAAATTTCTAATTATAGTGTCAGAATGAGATATAACCAAGATACCTTAAGATGTAGTAGCAAAGAATGCTCCTCTAACCAAACACTCACGTGTCAAGTGTTGTTTTGTTTGTTACTTTTTTAATATGAGACACAGATACGTCTCTTTATGTCAATAAACATGGTCAAGTTAAAGTACTTGCAGCCATGTTACTGCTGATATTATGCAGTTTTCTGAGTGACTTGGGGGATGCTGAGGTTTTTTGTGATTCAGACAGAGTTTGTGGTTCCTTGTTTCTCTGTAAACATAAATTTGAACACATTAGAAAATACCTCTTTGGTGTAATTTACAGTACAAAATATGTTACCTGGTATCAGCTAATGGATCTGTAGAAACTTGATATACCTATAGAGTGGGGGTACACTATATAATAGAAATGCTTTGTATCATCCCTATTGGATTTTTGTTCCTACTATATCAATTTTCTGAATAATCAACAGCTATCTTTATGGCATAGTAGAGATATGATAAAATGAATAAATGGTATTAATGTGAATTAAGAGGAAGAATAATTTGTTATTTCAACTTGGTTTTATAATAATAACATATACAATCCCCTCTTAAAATAATGAATGTTTCATGTAAATCTGCCAAATATTCTTATGTAGATCCTTTTTTTTCAAAGTATGAATTGTTTGTGCAGTTTTAGTGACAATCTGGAAGAGATTATCTTTGTTTTCTGTTGGTTTTTTTTTCAGAGTATATTAACCTGAATTTTCTTTAAGATTAATCTTATGAAAATAATACATTATGTCAATAATTTTAGACTGACTCCTTCTACAGTGTTTTGCAAGTGCTGTCATACATCTTGGCAAATCTGAGTATCCATGGCTTTACTAGACTTCACATCTATCTAATTTTTTTGATAATGTATGTACAGATGGTTTAGCTTGAATTTTTTTAATCTTTGTATACTGGCAACAAATTACCTCAGGATGAAGTCCAACTATGCGGACTCTCCTTGCACAAAAATGCCAGTAAACACAGAAGTAATCACACAATTTGGATTGTAATCTGGAGCTTGATCATACTTGTTACATCTGCAGTCATTCACTTAACTTGAAAGTCACTCAACAATTATTACAGTAAAAGTTCAGTTTATCTGAAGAAGATACTGGAAAGATCACCAGTATCTTTAAACCAGTGTGGTTTAAATGAAAGTACATTCTGGCTACTACCATTCTGTTTCTCTCCTCTTCAGGATGCCTAGTGATCTGACAGGTCCTTTTATCACCAAAGTCTTTAGAAGTGGGATATTTGAAAAATATGAGGGAACTCTGCTGAAGCTGTGAGCCTGACACTGGAATCATTTGATGAGATCTGTGACCTAGGTAGCATTATATTGGCTGCATGCAATTCTGCCTGCTGGCTGTGCTGCCCACAGATATCCAGGAATATCAAAACCATATCATTGACTACAGCTGGTAAACAGTTTATGGGATTTCACTGTATTTGTCAATTCCATTCTAGGTAGCTGGTCTGAAGATACCATCTACACAAATGTCTGATCTATTTTGAATCATAAGATTGAAAAGATTCCATGCCAAGAAGTTCCATCTGTCAAATTTATGTTTATTGGACCATGAAATTTGTCTAACATCTTGAGCTTTTAGCAGAGACTATCTTCTCCACATTGAAATCAGTCAGATTACTACTGACAAGACAAGCCATTTCTACTAAAAAATAGACAGGATTTCAGCAGCTTACTTAATATAAAAGAATGCCCAGTTTCAAAGAAAATATCACTACTAATACAACTACTATATACATGCCCTGGTTTCAGGTGTGATAGACTTTATTTTCTTCCCAGTAGCTGGTCTAATGCTGTGTTTTGTCTTTAGTCTGAGAATAATGCTGATAACACACTGATGTTTTAGTTGTTGCTAGGTTTACAGAGTTGTAATACGGATGAAATAAAATCCACTGAGGAAAAAAAGTGGAAAACCAGCAGCAGAAAACTGGCAGAGAAGGAAACCACAATGGCTAAAGGAACAAACATCTGCAGATAAGTTCCCGTTAAAAATGAGTGTAGTATAATAGCTATTCCAGAATAACAGCATTCCACCTCTTTGTGTCAGACTTTCTAACATGTAAAGGAAGAAGGAAAAATATTTATTTTCCCAATAGGTGGCATAGATTTCCTTATATTGCAAAGAATTTTAACAACCTGTTAGGGAGCAAGGTGAGAATATATGTGTTAATTACACAGGTTTCATTGCTGGGGCATTTCCATCTACTGCAGTGATTTCCATGACAAAAATTTTAGCTTAGTATTGCAAACTGTGCAGATGAAAAGGTTTATACGATTTAACTAAACAAATTCTCAATGCTTCATACAGTTATGGTAGAAGTAGACTACAGATCAGTCCAACAATTGCTGACAGTGATGTGTTCATATGCATATGCCAAAGATCTGTAAGTGGTTTATAGCAGACATAAAGTCTATTAGTTTTTGCAAACTTTTGTAAACTTTTTCTATGTAGATATTGTAGAAGAAATCCTCAACAAAAATAAAACTATATAACTTATACTAATTTGCATAGGGAAGTATACAAGGCAAGAAAAAGTTTGAGACTAATGTGTACATTAGTATATTGCAAGTTTATACTAACTGTAGATAGAAATTAATATTTTTATGAATTTATGATTTTTAAAATAGCATAATTTGACTTTATAGATTTTTAGAATACAGCTTCCAGTGCAGATGTAAGAATAGCTGATTCTCAAGAGCTATCAAATTATGTGCATGTTGCAAAGAAGCAATTACTTCAATGTCCATGGTTATTCTGCTCCATGAATGTGAAATGAACCTCACCATACTATTGTGGGTACTACCAACTTGTATCAGCTACCTCAATATTCTCCATTACAGCACAACCGTACCTGATTAATGTATATTCCTATCATTACAATAGTCAAATAATATAGTCAGTTTTTTCATCGTTGTTAATGTGCAGAATGTTCCAGAGTGTTATTATGGAACAAGATACAGTAGTGGCAACATTAATGCAGGAATGAAGAACAGAGCTAAATATATTCTTATACTGCCACCTGCTAAAAAGTGCCAGGGGTTTAAGAGATCAGAGCAAAGCAGAAATTTCTCCTTAATTGCTTCAGGCATTTGCATTGTGCCGTCCTACTTTGCAATGTTTTGCATGTTAACTATTCTGCCATAGCTTCCTAAATACACATACAGGCATACAAGTTTATATCAATAAAACTAAAAATTTCAAACATTTATATATTTGCAATAAAGACATCTCAAGTGTTCTTAAAAACAGCTCAACAAAGCAGGTGATTGCTTTTGTTGTTATTAACTTCAGCACATAATCAAAGCTGATGGATGCCTTTTAGTGGGCTTCAATGGGTTTTAGTTTGGATCCCTTCTTAGTGTCCCATAAACACTAACACTGAAAGCCAGTCTCCTTACAGCCAGTTTGGGAAGGAAAATCAGCATGATCAGACTATTGTTCCAGATATCTCAGACCCTGACAACATAAACTTAATGACATTGCCTTCTTCTTTGCCCCTTTCTTAAAATGTTGAAGTTGATAACTATTAATCCTTTGAAGAGGTCTTGCTATTAGCTTCAGATTGTGCCCAGATTTAATGGAACATGTCTCAAAGTTTCACCTGGAACTACAGTGGGTTTCACCTGGAACTACAGTGGAAGCAATTTCACTGGAAACTTCAAAGCTGCTTAATGTTTAAAAGGGGTTAAAAAAATAGGATTTTTTTTTCTCCTCGTTAAAATCACGGAATGCATCATATCTGTGACAAACGTAGAGCCCATGTACACTGTAGAACTGATTCCATCTTTGGCGTTTTTATCTATTCCCAGCTCAATAAATTATTAACATCTCGTGCCATCCATTTAGTGAAAAGAAATGGTGAGAATAGACTTCTAATCTGGAGGAGCCAGCAGGATAGCAGCCTGTTTGTGTGAAAATTCCAGGATAGGAGAGAGGAAGGAAATGCTCCCTTTTAAGGTAGCATTCTCCTCATTTACGGCAGCCATAGATAAGACACAAAAAATTCCTTACCACTCTACTTCTGAATGGTTTTTTATGCTGATAATTTATGCAAAATTTCAGGAGGTCACAAAGAGTAGCAATAGGATTTAAGGTACTCATCTATAAAACTGGGTACAGTCAGAAATAAAACCAACAACAATAGTACAATTCTGTAGTAAAGACGTGTTAAAGAAAGAATCCTTTTTATTACATCCCTACAGTCCTTTTTTTTTTTTGTCTGTTAGGAAAAGGATACAAAATCTTAATCCCTTGTGCGTAAGTTATTTCACGCTGCCTATGAGAAACAAAGATGAATTGGCCTAAAAACACCTCTCTGGTTTACAAGTCAGGATATTCACTTGAGAGGTCAGAGAAGCTAGTTCCAGTTTCTGCTCCCAGGGCTGTTCTGTTTTGGTTTTGGTTTGCTGCTTTGCTGAAAATATAGAAACAATAAAAAAAAAATAACCCTAGAAGAAAATACAATGCTGGAAAATATTGACAAATATAAATCCCTAAATTCTTTGGGTTTTAAAAAACATATTCCACATATTAATTACCATAAATGTGTGCATGCTATGTCATAGCATTTTTCTAAATCATTAAGCCACAACTAGGTCATACCAGTGTGTGCAAGTACAGTATGAAATACAGGTTTGATTGGGAGGTTTTAAATTTTGCACCAGTTTGGCGGAGCTTCTTTTTGTCTATATTTGGCTGTTTATTTCAGTGTTGTGGCATTTAGGAGGCAGAGGAATTCAGAGGATTATGTTTAAAGGTAGGCAAAAGTATTACAAAACTTCTGCTTGAAGTTACGAACCTAGTATAGGTGTAAAGGACCTTGCTGGTCAAAGGAACAAGACTCTCCTGCATTCTGCTAGAAAACTAACACTTAAGAATTGAAAAATTGGTGTGTAAAGAGCTAGGAACTCACACCTTTACCCTCGGTAGATGGTGTACACAGTGTATTGTTTGTCATGGTCGCATTCTCATAGTTAATACATGAGTGATCTACAAGTAGACTTTGCCTTTCAACATGATTTCAACATGAAAGCAGAAAAAAAGTCAGCCTTGCTTCCTTCTCCTAGCTCCTTGACAAAAGAGTGCCATGGGCTTAGTGCTTATATGCCAATTAAAAAAATATTTTTCTCTTAGCAGTTGAAGTGTAAAGTAATGATCCTGCTGTTTAATGCAGGCACAGTCAGCCGTAGAAAGAGATGGAGCATGTGCCACAGTCACCTGCCAGCCCCAGTGTCATTATTGCCACTAAACACTCATGCTATTTTCTAGAATAACTGTCTCAGTGAGACTGGAGCTCTGAAAAGTAATATGCTGTCAGTGGTAGCTGCTGCTTTCCCATCTGACAGTTAACACAGCTGTTTTAATAAAACACAGTGTCTCAGAAGAAGTGTGTATCTTACTTTTAGGTCTCATAGTGTCAACAGAGCTAATGGAAACTACAAGAATACATCTGAAAACTCAGTACCATTTCAGTTTGAAGTATGGGAAAAAAATCAGAGTTATTTGCTGCCCAAAAAAGTAACAATGCTTGCACAAATTTAAATGGGTGGAAAAATCATAACTGACTTAGAAGATACATTTACCCTTCTCTACTTGTACTTATATTCTTAGTGGGGTGCAAAATAGAAAAAAGGTTTAGGGGGTCCTACCATCTATGAAAAAGATTTGGACCCTTCCAGTACTCTACTTTTCTGATTCTAAAGCAAAAACATTGTGTGAATTGTGTACTCATTTCCATATCAAAATAAGGACTGAATAGAAACCCATGCCTTTTAAACAAGACATAAATTCAAAAAATTATTTTGGAAATCTGCCAATTTTAATTGAAGGGATTCTTTCTAAAAACCTTAGGGGACATGCACAATATCTATTGTGACACAAAATGTAATTATCTCATGCATACCAATTAAATTGTGGCTGACAAATGGAAAAATGTGAAAAGGGTTTTAATCAAATATGCACTGTAAGGTGTTCTTGAAGGAGTGAAAACCAAAATCAAAATATTACATCACAATACTACAGGTCAGGTTTGTTGCAAAATCTTTCCTTTTGGTGAAAATTAAAAATATTATTTATTTCTTTTAGCCATAAATGACTGAGACACCAAAGCTTAGGACTGTTTGGCTTCCTTGTATTTTCTTTTGATTGTGCAGATGTTGTCTTAACCAGTAAATAATAATTATCAGAAGCATGTAACTCACTGTAATTCCACTCAGACACTGTTCACTAAATAACAGAGACCATTAATTACTATAATTTTTTTTTAAATGCCTCCATTTCTCTTCTCCTTTTAGGTTGCATATTTTTTAAAGTAACCACTGCATTTTAAATGCCAAAACATAAATTCTTCTGATGCTAAAAAGAGGTCATTTTATCCATCTAGTCACACACAGCAAACAGCTATCCTTGTGCATTTTCAAAATAAAAGTTTTATTTTAAAGGGGAAAAAAAAATAATCAAATTGTATAGCTTAAACATAATTTACTATTTCCATAAAAAAATATGAACTGTACCAGGCTGACAACACTTTAGCACCCTTAAGATATGTCAATATTCCATATAATATGTTGCACTGTGTTGCACTTTGGTTTTCAGGGGTTCTTTTTGTAAGCTGCCAACAATGAATAATGCACAGTTGCAGTTGTGAGATACCACCAGAACCATATAGAACATTAATAATTTTGATGAGTTTATTGTATTTAAAAACAGATTTTGGACATGTCAAAAACACTGAAAGAAGAAAACAGCCTGTAAAGCTCATTTCTGTTGTGGTGGCCTTGACGCTCCCAAAACCGACTTCTTTGTTGTGCTGCTAGAGTGAGACACAGAAGTATAACAAAGAGGGTGGAGAGGGAGAAGAAACAGCAACAACATTTTGTCACACTCCTGACTGTGTGTACACTGAAGAGGCAGAGCACAGTTTTCCAGGCATGTGATTTGTGTGACAGACACCTTACCAGAGATGATCTTCGTACAGAATTGCCATCCACCTGTGAAGGTTAATTCCCAAAGGAGTGCATTAGAAAAAGTGTATGGTATGTATTAGAAAAATGTAATTGATCTTTTACCAATTCAGCCAATTTTCATATCCCACATGAACCAATATTATAAATCTGGTAGTTACATTCATTGCAACATTAGCTCATAAATTATATCAAAAATTATAATATGGGTTGGGGAAAAACATTCAGCACTGAATAGTCTATAAAGATTGTTCAATAGTTATCAGCACTTTTAACTCATTGCAACTCACTGTGGACATTAAAGGCAACAAGATGAAAGATATAGTAATGTATTTTTAATCATCATTAGTTCCTATGTGAGTTCATTCCATGCCCTTAGGTGGCCTCTTAGATAGGAGTATATCCCTATTACATGGAATTTCAGTGTACCAGAATACCAAAGCTGATAACCATTTCCTCTTCCTATTGGCAACTTTCAGCTAAGTACAGAGATTCCATGAAATACAGGCTGTCAAATTTCAACATGCTTTTCCTTCATTTTCAACCAAGAATATTTTCTCAGTTGAAAACTCAGGCAGTTGATCGCAATATTATCACTCAGTTCAGTGCTACACATTGCTAATGCATTCATCTTGGACAACTATTTGTTCAGAAAAGAGAAATGGGAGGTTAGAGACGTCCTTGTTATAAGGAAAAACCCCTCAGTTATGCCAATGATATAACACTTCTAAATTTTTAAAGCCATTAGAAAGAAAAGATGCTTCTCATGCTTCCCATATTGTATAGTTTCTTCAAGTGCAGTTAATAATATCATGCAATTTTGGCTGTTGGCATTTACCAAAAATTGAATATCCATGAGAACAGGATGACACACCATGTGTTCCAATTAAAATAATGTATCTGAACTATTCCATTGCAACAAATATACTAAGCACAGCAACTGGTGATGCTGAGAATGAAGTCGAACTGAAGCATTGACAGCTATCAATGAGCACAGCATATATCTAATGCATGGAACAGACAGCAGTGATAAATCCCATTTCCCAGTTTGTGACCAGTTTCTTTAAACACCTTGGTAAGAAAATGGATCTTGAGACTCATCACTACCTGTTCTCACAGGCAGCTGATGTTTGTAAGCTGCATTTCTCTTAGAAAAAGGAAAAAAATCCTCCCAAGTTACTTTGAACTGCTACTGGTTTACTGATTTATTTATTTATTTTCAGTGCTGTCATTGTTATGGTGATTTACCACTAGCTGAAAGCAGCTACTTCCAATACTGGTTATATTCCTATATCTTACCTGTCAAAGGGGTGCCAGGCCAGCATGTTTGGTCTGATACACTGTTACTTTTTACTGTGAGCCACAATTCTCAGGTAATGCAGTGCTGGCAATACTGTGACTGCTTCTGTGATATGCCTTCTCCCTCACCCTCACCAATGACAATTACATCAAAATTATGTGGGTTTATTGTTACTGTTCAATTTTAATTTCAACCACATGGCTCCCCCTGCCTTTTTTATACTTCTCCATATCACAGGGAAGTTACTAGTAAGATAGTAAGCATTTGGGGTACTTTGCTGTATTTTAAAGCAAAAATCTGCAGTAGCAACCCAGAGAAAAGCATTTGACTTACGGAGGTATCTCTGTCATTACATCTGAAAGTTCTATCCAGGTACACCTTTACTGAAGTCAAAAGGGAGATGATAGGAATGAGAATTTCTTGACATGTAAATTGTGAAAACTTTTGCATATGCAGACACCTTAGTAATGAGTTAAGGGGAATATGTAAAGATGTAACACTGCAGCACTGAGTAATGTAAGCCAAAGTGGAAAAATGCAATTTCAGGAAGCTTTACTAATTTTTTTCTGTTCAATATCCTTTTCATTTTGTCCACTAGTGTCTGGTTGCTTACACAAAGAAAAAAATTAGAAGAAATAATGAATATTTAACAATATAAAATTGAGTTGGTGTTCAGAAAACTTTTATTGGTAATGCCCTTTTAATATTATGGAACATTGTGGTTTAAATAGAGAAATGTACTAATTTATTAAGTATTCATTATACAGGCTTTTAAAGTGTTAAACTGCTACCTGTGAAATTCCCAAGCAGACTTTCCAGCAATTACTTCATCTCTGGTATCACTGAAACCCTTCACCAACAACCTTTCTGGGCATACACTTGCAGCAAAAAACAAGAGACAAAATAGAATCAAGAAAGAGTTGCTTACAAGCAGAAGGGAAGCAAAATAAAATTCTGTAATCCTGTTTTTCTGCAAAGAACATCTAGTACTCTGTTCATTCAGTGTGTGAGTGAAGTTTCTTGTACTATCTCTTAGAGCTCCATGAAAGAAGACAAAGAAAGAAAAGTGCAGTTATAAGAGGTATGCACAGAGAATAAATTGTTCATCTCATAATCAAAGAAGCTAGAATATTGCTGGCTGAGTGAGCGAGAAGAGAGAGAAACATGCAGTCACAAACCTCCAGGCAGGTTGCAGAGTCAGAGTCATTTTGTTTGCAGGGTAAACCAGACTTCGCATAATGAGGATAGAAAGAATGGAAAGACTGGAAATGAAAAACTATATAAAAAAAAAAAAAAAACCAAACTCAAACCTCACAGAAAAACAGGTCAGCAGAAACCAGAAATAGTCAGAACATCTGTGCCCTGTAGCATCATTCCACCTTACGGTTGTTCATGAGAAGAGCCCTGTAGTACTTACTAGAGTTTTGATGTATCAATCACAGGAACTGATTTCAGATGAGAAGGCAAAGTTTAAAGGCACGCATAAGAATGAAAAGTTATATAAAATGTACAAGATACAGTTGAGGAATTGTGTTTATGAAATAAGGAAGATGGTTTTGTGCATAATTAGCAGTAATAGTTGGATAAACTGCAGAGTATGAGTTAGTTTTACCCTGGGAAGAGTTAATCAGATTTTTTCTGTGCAGCCATGAAACTAGTCAGAATTTTTTAAACTTCACTGGGCTGCTCATTTCCTGCTCATTCCAATTAAGGAATGCTGCCCTTTTAATGAAGTATTAATATTTTGATGAAACATTAATGAGGGATAGATATTATCCTTTAAAAAAAGAAACAGCACAAAAAATTAGTATTTCACATTTAATCATTTGCAAGTGTTCATCTGTTTATGGCATTCTCTTAAGGTCATTTTAATACAAGTCGGGAATATCATTTGCAAGCTTTTCTTATGACACAAAGCATGCAAAAGCTTTACTCTAAAGCTGATCTTAAGCTCTAGTACCACTGTTCTTAAAGAGCAGCAGGTTGACATATGGATCTGTAAAATCAAAAGCATTTTGCAAGGTCCATATTTTTCTTCCTCACTTCATTAACATCTAGGTGCCTTTACAGTTACCTATAGCAAGTATAAGATCTTCAGCTTTCCTCAGTTCCATGTTTCAGTAGGCTGCACATTGAAATACTGTCTTACCGGGACACAATTTGTGATGTCAAGAACGTGGTTTAAATTGTTTTTCATAACTATATAGTTTACAATATATTTGCTAGATCTTGTAAATAGCTGTAGGTAGAATTTCAGAAATATTTTTTATTCCTGTTGTGTTATGATTACATCAGTAACTGGATGTTATAGTATTTCTGTTTACTGCCTGATGGTTGTCTGAGCTGTGCTCACTGAAAGAAAGCTGAAATCCAAAAAGCCAATGTTTTTGACTTAACTCCTTGTTTACAGAGGGACTTAGTCTTTAATCAACCTTCACAAAACTGTCATATACTAGCCAAAGAGATTTACAGCCTTCGAAATACAGTTGCTTAAATACGCATCGTGAGAGCTGATGAGTAACATAGGATTTCTGTTTTCTTATATTACATTTTAGGTGCTTACTATAGGATTGTATAAACATCTTTTAAGCTGTTTCATACAAATAGATAGTTTTGCTGGGCTAACTCAGAATGTCATTGGCACTTGCTGAGTTATTGTAACTCACATCCTGTTATTCCCAAATTAGACATCACAAGATTACTTTCAAAGTTGAGCATTAAAAGTAGATGAGCACAGGCTATAAAATCTTATGGCAAGAGTCTGCATTTGTATCAGTGTAATGAATCATATTCTAAAGCCAGTAGTTTGTTGCTTATTGGTTGTGCTTTGCTGATAGAATTAGCAAACAAATTGATAAATAAATCTCCCTTGAAATAAGAATGCATAAACTTACAATAGTGTTTTATTGGTTTGTTTTCACTATTTTAGCTCCTGAATTTTTTCTCTAGGTAATCTCTGCTCTAGTGCCTGGAGCACCTACTCCCCTCCTGCACTGACCTTGGTGTCTGCAGAGCTGTTTCTCTCACATATTCTTACTCCTTTCTCTGATTGCAATTGCTGTTGTACAATATTTTTCCTCCTCTTCTTAAATATGTCATCCTAGATGTGCTTCCACTGTCACTGGTGGGCTTGGCCTTGGCCAGAAGTGAGTCCATCTTGGAGCTGGCTGACATTTGCTCTATTGGACACAGGGGAAGCTTCTAGCAGTTTCTCACAGAAGCCATCCCTGCAGCCCTTCCACTACAAAAGCCTTGCCATGCAAACCCAATACACACATGAAAACAATCGCAGACATATTCTGTATTCATCTTTGGCTGATATTGTATAACAAAGCTCCAGCATTTCAAACCCATTTTCCCACCAAATTTAGGATGGCTGGGGAATGTTCAGGATGATATCCAGATCTTTGTTTTATTGTTTAACATATGTTATACATTTATTTGTATCTCTCATCACAGAAGAGGTTAAGGGAGGGAAAAAAGGTAAAGGAATTAGGAGAAAGTGATTGTCATAAGGAAATAAATCTGGGTTTCCTCACCCACTCATAAGTCTGAATGTATCTTCATTTCAGTGGATTAATTACTCAAATCAAATCAAATGATAAACTCAGTCTAATATAAAATTGCAGACCACAGTAGTTTTTAGTTATTCTGCATTTCAGTATTTACAGATCTTTGTCCAAAAATAGAACTACTTTGTTTTCTTCTGTTTATGAGAATATGAACAAGGCTGGAGAAAAAATAAATAATAGTAGCAGCTGTTGTTAGATGAAGTGTCATGAGCCACCTTGTAAATGATCTTCAATATTAAATTTTCTGAAAGGATTAGTTAGCAGTCTAAACACAGGCTGCAGTGACTTTGAATCTAGAGTTTAAGAGTAAAGGTAAGTGATCACTATGATTTTTTGCAAATGTCTGTCATGTTAAGTTATTCTCTCATACACTGGGGTATGTAATAACCCAGCCTCTGATTTAAAGCCTGTATGACCCTGCAGTCAATTAGAGACATTAAATCCTGTTCATGAATAAATAACTGCTACATTTGTAATTGCAAAAGTAGACACTGGATATGAACATCTTAGAATTTAAAGCACTGCAAAGATGAATAGTCCATATAGATACTGACTTCCACATATCACATACAACAACAAAGTACACTTCAATATCATTATAAGTCACATCAAAATGCTCATTGAAGTACTATCTTTTCGACCCTAGCATACCATCTCACTTCGCAGTACAGCTCAGGAAATGTTTTATTTAAAATCTGACAAGTCCCTGTGATGACCTAATTCTGACAAGTTACCTGAGTTACTGAACTGACCTTTAAACAAAGCCAGAAAATGAGAAACACAAGCTAAGGTCAGCATTCTCATGTTCTGCACATTGCTCAAAAGGCCTCTTAAGACTCATCCAAACATATATCAGATACAGTACAACTGAGCAATCAACAGATGAAGGAAACAACAGGGACAAAAATTAAATACTGTACTTGCAGGTTCTTAAGAAGAATTTGTCAATGAGATATGAACAGTTGCTGTTCTGCAGCTTGTCTTAGCTGCAGCTAGGCCACAGGACAATAGGATATCAGAAAAGGGGAACAGTTTCTTTATCTTGT
This sequence comes from Psittacula echo, assembly GCF_963264785.1. Taxonomy (NCBI): domain Eukaryota; kingdom Metazoa; phylum Chordata; class Aves; order Psittaciformes; family Psittacidae; genus Psittacula; species Psittacula echo. Next base: position 81,163,141 of record NC_137738.1, on the reverse strand, counting down.
GCTACTACCTGTATGCATGAGTGATTTTTCAATCAAGTTTCCTTTCTGACTCTTAATTTTCTTCTAACCCACCCCTACAAACTAGAAAAATTACTTATAAGTAAGACCTGTTTACTTAAAATTTACAGCATGTCTCATCAGGTGTTTTGATGTTTTATAGCAGAAGAAAATGTTCGGGTTTTTTTTAAGAAAATACTGTTTTTATTATGCAAACAAGTGATGTAATTTTGTAAGTTGTACAAGGAAGCAAAATTACACAAAACATCTTGGTTAAGATCCAGAAAGTTTAAGGCCCACAGAAGCAGTTTATTGGATTGAAATAATGTAATGGTTTTGGCTGGGATAGAGATATTATTCATAGTAGCTAATATGGGGCCAGGTTTTGGATTCATGCTGGAAAGTGTGGTTAACATAGAGATGTTCTAGCTGTTGCTGAACAGTGCTTACAAAGAGTCAAGAACTTTTCTGCTCCTCATTCCACCCCACCAGCAAGTAGGCTGGGGGTGCACAAGGAGTTGGGAGAGGACACAGCTGGGACAGTTGATCCTAACTGACCAAAGGGACGTCCCATACCATACAGCAACATGCTTAGTAATAAAAATCTGGGAATACCTCCCAAATATCAACAAGTGATAGTCAAGAGACAGGAAACATACAATGACACAGATAGAAATAAGATACATCACTCTGCAGCATATGAATACATCAGTTCAAATATTATTGTCAGATGCATCTCTAGACTAACTTCTTACCATCTGTGGCCACAGGTATAAAAACTACATTCCTTTCAGTCAGAAGGATCCTCTGCTATAAATGAATAAATAACTTTAGAAAAAGTATTTCAGAACACAAATGGTCAAGAAATACAGGAATATTTATGCTTGTTCAATGCATCTCTTTTGAGTGCTGGCTGCATGCAAGTACACAGGATAATTCTTGTTTGAGAATTTTGCCTGCATGTCACTAAACTGCTGTTACTAGAAAAGGAGATCTGATTATGGGACCCAGCATATTAAGTTATTATTTTTGTTAATTGAATATTTCCAAACGGTACTGGGCAACTGGCTCTAGGCAGCCCTGCTTGAGCAGACGGGTTGTTGAGCAAGACAGCCTCCAGAGGCACCTTCCAGCCTCATCCATTCTGTGAAATTCCAATGTCTTTCCGATGCTGAGCTACATGCAGCCTGTTGGCTATGCAGTTATTTCTTCACACAAGAGCAGGGTTATTCTGTCAAGTGCCTTCTAAGAGCAGATGTACACTTTCTTTACAGCTACTCACTCTCAGGGAACAAATTGCTTTTCTTCTGTCCTGCTCAAAAAGAGAGAAAATTCCTCTCTTTGATTCTGCTTGTGCCATTTCCCAGTTGCTTGTCAATAGGACAAATTGCCCTGCCTTTCTCTCTTTCTCCCCTTCATGCCAACCTCAAGGACTTCAAAATCCTTTTCTCTTGCCAAAGTAATATTCCAAATATTGTCAGTAATGCAAGAAACTCTTTCTGAACTCTCTTTTCAGTTCCCTAGCACAGTAAGCAATTTTCACTTGTTATGGGAAAGGAAGGATGGTTATTTTCACTGTTGGGAAAAAAAAAAAAAGGAAAGTTTCAAGTTTCAGAGAACAGTTCGTTCTCTCTGTTCTCTCTGCATTTTTTTCTCCTCACAACTGTAGTTACACTTTTCATTTATGTGTTTTTACTGAATTTTATGTCTTTTCTTGCCTAGCTGCACTTCTGATACCAAGGCAGATACTGTTATAAACAAGTAACGAGAAGGATGTCAAATCAATCAAAATGTCAGATTCCTCCTGTCCTTATTGGTCCTGGTCTTGTCGATGTGCCCCATTGGATGTTTCTTTGCTGTACACACTAATACCTATAGGGTATAAAGTTTTATGTGCGTTGAAGCAAATCTAAGCTCTGTTTGATGATCAAAGGCACATAGAGCTGCAGAAGCATGGGCAATAGATACTACTCACAAGCTGTGTGCAATGCCAAGAGTAAGTGAAATATTTGACAGAGAAAAATAGGTGTTCACACAATTGCTTGATCTGCATTTCAAAAGAAAAATTGAAATCACACTTCCATAAGCTTGAGATATTAATCAATGAAGGGAGTTACTGTGTACTGGAGCTACTCTTTCCTCCAAGAATACTTTTGGCTAAGAATCAGAGATGATTCTTAAAATGACCCAGTTTCAAAATGCCCTGAAGGAATAACAAGCTTTTGTTTTTCTTTTTCTTGTTGAATTTGCTGCTCCTCCATTAATTTTTAGGAAAAAAAAACCACTTAAACAACTTGTCTTCCCTAAAAAACGTGGTTGACAGCTACAAAACAGGTGTTAATATAAAATATCATTATAAACCCCAACAAATACAACTAAAATGAGGAAGAAAAACAAAAGGAAATTGAAATCTACAGGGGCATTATATCAAAAGCAGAGGTCATCTTTGCATTAACCATAGAACTAAAAGTGTTGATTTCTGTTTCTGCATTTGATTTACTATTTAATGCTAGGAACATTACACGTGTTCTGTTTTCCCACCTGTAATGTATGTCTAGTGGAATGTTGTGAGGTTTAATATATTTTTTCACCACTTTGAGGTCTTTGGATATAAAAGGTTATTGAACTGAAGCAGGTCTTTACGGAACATCCCACAGAATAAATATGAAAGAATGAAAAGGATATCTTTAGGTCTGTTTAATTTTTCATTATCTAAACAAGTCACTACACATTTTTGGTAAGAGTGTTGCCTTCTGCCTCATGGAGTTTTTCCTTGATCACAAAGGATAAGAAGCATTTTAGGAAATAAATCTTAGGTAGAAATTTAATTTAGGAAAATATATCTTACTCTTGAAGTTAATGTGGGTTTATGCACAAGGCTGTAAAAGGGTTCTGTAGGATGAGTGTCAGAAAACTTTGCACCTCAGAAAATGCAATGCCTTCCATTGCTCAGAACTAACAGTGAGTGAGTTAATATCAATCTGTGCCTAACTGGACTCAGAACATGTGCATGACCTGTAGCTACTGGCTGGTAATAACGTGGTCACAGGAAACAGCCATCTGAAAGCTCTTGGCTAATTATCAGTTCTACCTATTGACAAATATCTGTTTTGTGTTGCAAACACAGTTATTATTTGCAGCAGTGGAGACTGTCAGTGCTGCATAGGACATTTAAATTACAAGCAGCAGCAAGGTCTTTCAAAACAACTTGGGTGAGCAGCAAGAGTTGTTTGACAGCTGATGCTTCAACTGTTACAACCTGGGGACTCTTTTTGACCTCAAAGGGAGAACAACCTTTCAAAAAGGACTGCCTTTACAACTTCTTAATTAGGGATCATGCTGCCATCAAGACAGTGGAATTTCCCAGTGACTCAGAGCTGCCTGTTTCTGCTATGGTATGTATGTGTGTATTGGCTTGTCAAGACTGGGTAGCTCAGGGCGTCTTAAACCTAAGCTCTGTCAGGACCAGGAAACTTGAGTTTCTCACTGCTTAGTGAATGAGGGACTTAATAATACGTCTTTATAGTCATCAAAACATTGGCTGTTACCATGCATTAAAATACTTGGAGAGGAGGTGGTGTTGATCTGCACCTCTTTTATTTGACAGTCTAATGAGAAAGGACCTGGAGCCTGGAGTCTCTGTTGTGGGGATTTCAAGTTGAGTGACGTGATTCTCCCCTTCTACTCCACTCTCATAGCACCCTCCTCCCCCCCTTGGAGTACTACATCCAATTCTAGTGCCCCTAGCATAAGAAGGACTCAGATCCATTTGAGCGAGTCCAGAGGAGAGCCACGAAAATTATTGGAGGGCTGAAGCACCTCTCCTATGGAGACAGGCTGACAGCGCTGGGGTTGTACAGCCTGGAGAAGAGAAGGCTCTGGGGAGACCTTCAAACAGCTTTCCAGTGCCTACAGGGGGCTACAAGAAAGCTAGAGAGAAACTTTTTACAAGGGCATGTAGTGACAGGACAAGGGGGAATGGCTTTAAACTGATGGAGGGTAGATTCATATTAGATATTAGGAATGTCCTGGGTTCAGCAGTGGCAGTCAGTTTTTTTTTCCTTCTTAGTAGCTGTTGCAGCGCTGTGTTTTTGACTTTTGGCCTGGGAACAAAAAAAACTGATAACACCGATGTTTAGACTGACCAAGGACTTTGTGAGTCTCATGCTCTGCCAGGGAGGAGGAGGGGCCGGGAGGAAGCGGGGACAGGACACCTGACCCAGACTGGCCAAGGAGGTGTTCCATACCACAGCACGTCATGCCAGGGGATGGAACTGGGAGCTACCCGGCAGGGCACGTCCCCTGGTCGGGCGGGCTGTCTTTTCCGGCGGGCGGTATCGTATTCTCTTCCCTTGTTATTTCTCTTGTCGTTGTTATTGTTGGTGGCGGCAGTGGTGATTTGTGTTATACCTTAGTTATTAAACTGTTCTTATCTCAACCTGTGGGAGCTGCATTCTTTTGATTCTCCTCCCCGTCCCTCCAGAAGCGGAGGGAAGAAAGGTGTGTGTGGGGGGGGGGGGGGGGGGCAGTAGACTGCGTGGTTCTGATTTACAGCTTGGGCTTAAACCACGACAAGGAAGAAATTCTTCCCCGTAAGGGTGATGAAGCACTGACACAGGCTGCCCAGAGAAGCTGTGGATGCCCCATCCCTGGCAGCGTTCAAGGTCAGGCTGAATGGTGCTTTGAGCAACCCGGTCTAATAGGAGGTGTCCCTGCCCATGGCAGGGGGATTGGAACTAGATGATATATAAGGTGGCTTCCAACCCAAACATTTTTATGATTCTATGATTCCATGTGATCAAGGGGCATGAACTGCATGCCGGACTTTCCATAGTCCTGCAAGATTTTTGTTCCTTCTGCCTCATTATGTGATTTGAATAAGAGACCAAACAGAAAGAATACCAAACAGAAAGAATAACAGTCTTGCACGTGGAGACTGTCACCTGGCTTCAGAGAAAGTCACAAGTTTTAGTCCTTGATATATGGTCTGTTCCAGTACCATACACCCTGTATCTTATGTTTGTTCAAAGTGCAAAAATATAAATCCAGTCCGAGTCACACAAGGCACTATTTTAGTCTACAAGCCATCCACACATTTTGAAAGAAAGGCCTTGAAGAGAAGATTAAGACCTTTAAATCCTGAGTGGAGAAAATTACCTGCTCAGAGCATTTTGTAAAACTCTGAAACCCTAGAAAAAGAAAAGGAAGGATTTGAAACATCTTTCCTCCAAGTATTCACTTGTCAAGGCTGGCAAATTAGGGTTATGTTTAGCTGGAGTGTAACCTCTAAATCAGTAAAATTGCTCTCTTCAGGTAACACTATTCATGGTATTTTGTATTTAAGGAGCTTATGCATTCAGGCTTATGGCTGGCAGTTAAAGCTGTATGAATGTTCTTTAAAAAGGGTATTCCAGACAACCCTGTGTCTATGCCCAAAAGCCATGTTATAACCTTTATAGCAGTAAGACAGCAAGTCATTCCACAGCCAGCCTTAACCTAAATTCTTTTTGTAGTTTGACTACAGAGCCTTCCTTGAATTCTCTCACTTTTGCTTTTTTTTTTTTAGTGCAATTAACCATATCTATTTGCTAAAGAAAGCCTAAGAACTTTCCCAGCAGCACTATAAAACTCCTGTCTAGCAGGACAGATCAATGAAAACAGTCTAATTTCTTTGTGTGAGCTTATTTACTTTCCACTTTGTTTCAAGTAATTTCTAAATGTTGCAAAATGCTGATGAAAGAAAAAAATAAGAAGTACTCAACATTCCCTCAATGGTTGAATAAATTCTGCAGATCATCAGCCAGATAAACTTGTTCATTACACAACAGTCTCTAGGTAGTTAGCATGGAGATAAAGCTGCATTTAGGCAATTTATTAAAAATTAATTAATTATTTCTAATGCAACCTTAGATAATACCTCTTCATTTTCTACCTGTGGAGTTGAAAGCTCAATCGTTAGTGAAGAAAAAGGTGGAGGAGTTAATAATATACTCTTCTACATTTTCATATTGATCTAATTTTTAAATTTAAATAATTCAACAATAATATTAACAACAGCAGTAAGTAATAGACTTGAGCTTTTAAGCTTTTAAGTAAGAAGAGAAGCTGTTGACAGTACTCCTAATACTGAGACACCTCTGTAATGACTGACAGAAATAGTGAGAAGCGCAGAGCCAACGAGGCCTGACAATTCCCTACCAGGGCAATACTGCTCTCTCCAAGATTAATTAATCTTTAATTAATTAATTAACCCATTAATCTTGGTCCAGACTAGATCACTCTCTTAAACGATGGGGTTTCTATGCTTCCTTTGGGAAACTTGTATGAGTAAATAAATCACAGTATTAAGATTACCCAATATTAGAGTAACTGGTAATGAAACAGAAGACCTAATACACCTAAATTTACGGTTTCTTTTACCATATTACTACGTGTTGACTCTACACAGTCCTAAATTATTTCTTTTCTTACAGATATCAATTGAAATGTACAATATACGACTAAAATTGTATATTGCACCATCCTCAACCAATACTATATTTTTAAAGAAATGGGGGTTTGTGCCCTAATCTAGCAAAGACTTCCATATGGTTTTAATCTTTGTGTTCTGGGACATCAGCAGTTTCTACATACACGGTTTAAAAGCAACTATATAGTCAGATATTTGACAAAGTTTTAGTATTTCTTATAAAATTACAGACTCGCTATTAAGTAGGACACTAACAAATGTTTTAATTTTTAATGTTCTCTGGCCTTTCTTATTACTTTCCCCCAAAAGTGTCTCAGATTATAACCTTTCAAAGGCTGAACTTTGGTTTGAAATGAAGGAAGATGTCCAACTTTGATTTCATCATAACAGAATGAAAAGGTGTTTTACTTCCATGCTGACAGGCAGCTTTAATTTGTCTAGGGAAAACTTAGAGACACATAAGTACAGATTTTAAAAAAGCTTGAACTCCTTTTAAAATAAAGACGCTGAAATGTTACTACCTTCTTTTTTCTCAATTTATTTTTTCTTTTTGGCTATATTACATTATTATACATTTTTCTGTGGTTTATATTCTGATTTGCCCATTCCAGGGATTATCATTGTTTTGTTTGGTTTTGTTGTGTTTTAGTGGGTTTTTTTTTTCATTATAATAATAAGTATAATTCTAGAATTAGTCTCTTTTAAATTATAAAGTGCATCTTTACTAATACCTTTTCCTTCTAATAATTTTCTTAAGCTTCAAGATTTTTTTGCTTTCTTGCATGCAGTCACATTGAGTTGTATACTGTCTACACATTTCATTATAAGGTTGCTTATAATTTCTTTTATTTAGTGTTTTACTCATCACTTAAAATGGGTTGAATGATAATGACCCAAAAGTTTTCATAAACAATTTCTTGACCCTTATACATTAATTATGGTATTGTTTCAAATGTACCAGACCATAAGATAATCTTCAATTTTTTTAATTTTGTCTTTGTACATATAGCTTCAAATTATTTTCACCTTTGTCAATTTTTTGCTCTAAGAAACGGTCTATTAGCCACTAACTAGCAATGCTATTGCACGTTTCTCCTTTTTTTTTCCTTCCAAACTTACATTTAAGTTTCCAGATTTATTTTCTTTTCCAAGTCACTCTTATTTTATCTCTTTCTGACAAATACTTTGCTGAATCAACTCTGTTGGCCTTGGTAGAACTGCCTTTTTTCTGATCTCTTTAAACTTGCCTCATTTAAGTTATTTCTCTCATACAAATAGGGTAGAAATTGGAAGATGATATGAAAGAAAAAATAGCTTAGCAGTTTTTCACAGAGAAAATAATGGAAAATCATTCTTTTATAAGACCAATGAAGAATTTTTTGTCTTTTGAAAACTATTACTGAAAAAGAAAAAAAATGAGTAACAAGTAGGATGCTAAATACTTCCAGCAGTTGCCACCAATCCCTAAGTAGTCCATGAAGGCCTAATATTTACAAGCACAGAATTCTCATAAGGACAGCAGCACTATTTTAGATTATTGCTGTCCTGTTCTAATAAGCTAATTATCACTCAATTAATGTAATTTGTAACCTGAATGCAGCTGATCCACTACAACTGCAATACCTAGCAGAATACCTGTTTGGAACATCAGCATGACAGGGAGTTGAGCACCATGTCCTCTCATCCATTCACCCACCTTGTAACAAGAGATTTATTTTGTCCTTTTTGTGTCCTTTACAAAATCATGACTTTAGAGTAAGTTATGATCTTGAAAAAACACAGTTAGTTATGGATTGCTGCTTAACTTGTCAAAACAACTCAAGGCAAATGAAGCCTAACCATGGTGAAATATTGGTCTGCTTCATCACAGTACAAGCCTATATATAACCACTGATGAAAACTGAAAAATGACAATTGAATGCCAGAGCTTTGTGGTATTATACAAAGATCAGAGATGATGTCTCCAACTTTTTGCAGGATACGACCTTGATTAATACCTTGTCAAGATACTCAGTACCTTTAAGCTGTCCTCTACCTGACTCAGGGGAAAGGATATGAACAGAGATTTCTGTGTCTGAAACTTAAATGTATAAATTCTATTAGCCATCACCTAACATAGGCCTTCTTCAGGTTTGCTCTAGAAGCAGCTCATGTTATGCTTCAGCTGTGTTTGATTCACAGATTCACAGATGTTTCTTTCCCTATAATCGTATCTGGAGTATAAGAAAATACTCTTGCAGTACAAATTCCACGGAATTTTGTCATAACCTACTTTCATATAATGAAACATTGTTTAATATAAATTTGTATCATTTTTTCTTCTCTGCTGACCTTTGGATAAAGTTTACCCCAAGAATATACCAGTGATTATTTCTTGTTAATAAAATAATTGCTGTACATGACCTTAAACTTTTATTTACCCTTTCAATTTAAGGAGTGGAAAACATTTTTTGATTTCTGAAGACACTGAAGGCTTGAGGCACATAGATGTCTTGAAACTGAAGTCTCTGTTACTCAAAGAAATTCCTCAGTCCAAGTTAGGTTCTCCTAACTACTACAGATCTACTAAACGTACTAAAGATTTCTCCAGCCCTTCACACAGCTGTGAATCTGCCTGTGAATGGCAGGCAGATCTTTTATATATTCCATACTTTTTTTCCACAAGAGCATTTTACACCGCAATGAAAACAGCATGCCAATTAGCAAGCTGGTATCAGTAGTATTTGCATTTTTGTAATTAAACCAGAAAAAAAGGGAAAGTGAGCTCTGCTAGGAATGTGTTTTGACAGCACTGTGTATCCTGATCTGCTAGATGAAGACAATAGAAGCTACAGTGTCTTCAAGATTGAAATAGAAACAGAGATTTCAGACAAGTCAACAAGTTCTTTCAAAAATCATAAATAAAGATGTAAGAACAGTTCCATTCTCCATTGCCTTATAGCTTACCACCTCACATCTCTAATCTTTCAGTCAGATCTCAGAGAGGAAGGCTGAAAGATCTACTAAACATACTAAAGATTTCTATGAGAAAATAGCTAAAGTGAGAAGGTGTTTGGATGGAAATCAGAGCAGACACATTTTGCAGTGAAAGCCATGTGGAACCATACCAGAGTTCAGTCATAACAGCTACAGAAATAGTATTCCACACTACAGTGAGTCTTAGGTCATTTCATACCTGTCTGTGTAGCTCATATGCAAAGAAAAGCAATAATGAGTATTGATTCAGTGAAACCCCTGGGACTAATGCCTATACTCTTGTACACATATGAAGTTGAACTGTCTTAGAAAAAAAATCATGCTCTTTGTATGCTCTGTGGTGCTGTTGTGGCTTAAGCCCAGCCGGTAACTCAGAACCATGTAGCTGCTCTCTCATTCCCTTCTCTTCTTCTTCCTCCCCCTGGCTGCTGGAGGGATGGGAAGGAGAATGGAAAGAATGTAACTCCCATGGGTTGAGATAAGAACAGTCCAGTAACTAAGGTATAACACAAATCACTACTGCTACCACCAATAATAATAATGATAAGAGAAATAACAAGGGAAGAAAATATAACTGCTCACCACCTGCCAACCCACCCAATAGAAGCAGCAATCTAGCCCTTCTGGGTAACTGCCCCTATTTTATATACTGGGCATGACGTGCTGTGGTATGGAATACCCCTTTGGCTAGTTTGGGTCAGGTGTTCGGTCTCTACTTCCTCCCAGCTTCCCGTCCTCCCTGGCAGAGCATGAGACTCAGAAAGTCCTTGGTTGGAGTAAACATTACTTAGCAACAACTAAAAACATCGGTGTTATCAGCGTTGTTCCCAGGCTGAAAGTCAAAAACACAGCACTGCACCAGCTACTAAGAAGGAGAAAAATGACTGCTACTGCTGAACCCAGGACAGGTGCAAAACTATAGGTTACAAAAAATAAGACATCCTTTGAAAGCAACATAGCTTTCCTGCACATACACATACTTTTGTTGCTCAAGGTACTTTTTCATTTTAAAAAGATGGATGGAAGAGGATATTTTTTCTTTTAATAAACAGGAGGAAATAGAGAAACAAAGAAAGATCTGGGCTACAGCTGTTTTGCAAAAAATGCAGAGCCATAACTCTCGTATCTACTAGAGGATGCTCTCCTCAGCAGTTGCACAAATGCAAAGCATAATCTTTTATCCTAATACAGGCCAAATGTAGACACCAGAGATTTAGATTTCCAGCAGCCTTCTGTGCTGAATCAAGAGAATTTGTATCAGGGAGTGGTTATGTTAACAAGCTGCTCTTTACTTTTTCCATATTGATTCTGGCATTAAGGAACTTAATCATGCTCTGAAAGGACTGTGGAGCAATCTAACTGAAATGCAACCAGTAGCAACAAAGAGAAGCACGAAAGGATCTTAAGTTGGAGTGGTAGTGTTCAGCCACAGAGTACCAACATGATAATGACATTTTAGGCCCTGAAAGTTCAGTGGGTACATTCCATTGATTTCAGGAGTGCTGGGATTTGAGACAACAGTTATACCTTCATGCAAAACAATTGTCTCTCTCCAAAGGTACAACATGTCTCAAATAATGGGATATTAGCTCACAGAAAGAAAGCTGGAAGGTGCTTTTGGATGTCATCCCCACTCAGAGCAAGCCCAATTAAATCAGATTGCCTAGGGTCTTGTGAGGACTGTCTGGACAACCTATTCTAGAGTTTATCCAGCCTTGTAGTTAAAAAGCCACATAAATTCCAAGCTGTCAGATCAAAATTTTCAGCCTCCAGAAGCTATCCCTCCCCAGGAGCAGCACCTCACCAACGGTTCCCACAAGATACAGTAGTCCCTTGATGCTCAAGCCTGGAAATCATTGTGACAACTGCTAATTAGTTTTCTGAAATCTCAACCTTGGAATGACTTGGTTAATAATGTTCTTATAGTATTATTACCTATGATAAAGAAAAAAAATCTTGCAAGTCAATGAAAAGTAAACTACAACATCTGCTTTTGAAACTACTGCTGTTTTTTCCTCATCCATTTTATCAGAGCCATGATTTCTGAGGGAAAGTCAGGGATTCAGATTATTTTAGAAAGTTATAATTATTTAAATGTTTACAGCAAACTATCTGTGTTCCTAAGTGCCTTCCAGAACAGGAATCCCAGAATGTACATGCAGACATGACATTTGGTTCAACCAAATGTCTCTTCAAATCATTAGGCAAAGATATGCATGCAGAGGTATGATCGTATTTAAAGGTAAACTCTTGGAGGCAGGCAAGGCTACTGAAAAGAATTTAAAGGATTTGCAAAACCAGGAATATTTGTAGGTACTCAGTGATAGGCCAGAAAGGGTGACTTTGTGATGCAACACGGGTTGATGCAAAACATCTCTGAAATCAAAGCTATTTATCTATCTTGACGTGACATTATGCTGAGCTAAAAATGTCTGCTGATAAACTAGGCTTCCTTAGTAGAATCATCCTTCTCTGTTAATACATGTAAACAGTGTGTGCAGCATGCTTGCTGCCATCCAGTCAGCTCAGATTATGAGAAGCGTGAGCTGGATTTTGTCTGAAACTAATGATACAACAGACCATAAGAAATTCTTTTTTTTATGTCACACTGAAATCTGTGAGGCTGTGGTTGGGCGAAGTAGAGCTGATGGCTGGCAGGAGCCCCTGGGTCCACTATGTCTGTCACTACCACAAAATTAGAGAAGGAGCAAGCAGAATTCGTTAATTCCCTCGGTAGTGTTTTATTATTTCAAAATAAACATGAACTGTACTTGGCATTCTACTGTTAATGGTATTTAAAGGGTGAAAAAACCCCAACACCACAGTCCTAAATCACTATATGGAAAGTTGCTTGTTAAGATTGTCTAAAATATGGGGGGATAAGGAGATCAAGAACATCTTATTTGTCCACTGAGGTAACACCTCTCCTTTTTGAATGCATAGAATTGCCTGCAGTGTACCCAAGACATGCATTAGAAAACTGTCATTACAGCTCATTAGTGAAGGGAACAAGGAAGTCACTATTGTAATTTGCCTAGCTTTTAACGAATTATCATCATATGACTACAGTACTGTCTCTCACACTTATGACCCCATCGTAACTCTTGCTGCGAGAATACTGACCCTGGAATTTTTAAAAGCTACTGCCATCCTATGATCTAGTTGCTGTAGAACAAGGGAGTTATATATTCTAGCACCACAAAAGCTGAATTCCAGTTTGTGTGTGCAGTATTGTTGTCTAATTTGCACTTCCTGTATAGGTGAAAGCACCTGGTCTTCAGTCTCTGACCTCCCAGTCTACCTACAAGTGCACACAGGGAACAGCAGTGCAAACCCTGGAGCATCTTATTGCTGTACTAACATGATGATGTAAAAATCAAGTAATGTCTGACAGTCTATTTTTTATAATTTTTTTTTTGACTGGGGATACATTTTAATGCTGGGATAAAATGATTCTTTAGTTATGGAACCTTCAGAACAATGCAATTCCTCTTGAGTCAATTTTCTGCCTTTCAGTAACTCTGGACTAAACCATAATAAAATTTCAAGGATTTAATGTACAAAAAATATATTAACAATAGAATGGTGTATAACACTGGTATAACTTGATGACATCAACACAGTAGCAAGAATCAAAGACAATAGAGCAAGACTGTAGGTTGCATCAAACATACTGACTTGCAAAGCACAAAAAATTTACTGTCAGTGTTTAGAGAGTGCTTGGAGGATATTCAAACAAAAGAAATTTTGTGAATAAATTTAAAATGCTATAAAGATCTTAGCATAGATTTACAACCATTGATTAAGACATAGATCTTGAAGTTAACTTACAGGTAATTTATGCATAGTATATGTGAAAATAAAAATTTAAATTTAGAATGAGTGAACACTGCAACAATCAATAAAATAAACTCTCCATATGACTAAGAATCTAGGGAAAACATATAAACCTTATTTTTTTTTATAGATGTGTCTATTCCAATCAAGTTTAAAAAAATGCCAGTCTAGGAGAAAAAAAAAAAAAAAAAGGAATCAGTACCTGTGAAAAATTAAAAAGATAAATCTCAGAGCTCAAAGATTTTTTTCTATGCATTTGCTTCTGTACAAAATAAAATTGCATTTAAATTTTTTTTTTTTTTTTTTTGCATTTAATAATAATTACTCCTGATATCTTTGTATTACCTTGTAACCTCAGTTATGTGCACAGCATGAACCACAGGCATGGATGGAATTGTGCTGTGCTTCTTCATTCACTTTGGCTGAGCTCCTTTGAACTCTGAATCTAGGCAAGCCTAAGTTTAGAAGAGCTAGAAACTTCCTCTTCCTTTTCCTCTGACATTTTAAAAGGAGAGATGAAGATCCTTCCTGTATTCTTGAGGCTGCAGTGCTGATGATAAAACTATCATATTGCAATGGATTCCCAGAAATTAACTTTTCATCATTGCAAATGCACTTAAATTTCAGATGGGCACAGGAGTGTCCAAAACGACTGCACACGCAAGAATGTAAGATATGGTACTATATATTTCTTCATGTGAAGATGATTGCTGAATAAAAACAATATATAACAATCTTCATAATTTTTTTAGCTAATTCTAATACAGATAGAACAAATCCACACCTGCTGAAAGCAGGTCTGTGTCTTCCTAATTTGGTCATGGTTACAAATTAACCTATTCTGCTTATAAATAAATCTTTGCACATGCAAACTGAAGCTCTGTCCAAAACTGTTTTCCTATTAACACGAGATGACAGCTATGAATGATTTTTCTGAACAGGAAACAAAACACACTTCGGAAAATATTTTGCTCTTACTTGGAGAATTTCCTCTTAACCTACAAAATTCTCAAGAATATATAAGGGTGAGAAAAAATTACAAATTATATTTGACAGCAAATGCATAAAAAGGCAAATAATGATGTAACTTTTTTTTATATATTTTAGAAATAAACATCTGCACTTTCTACTAACTCAGTTGCATGGCCCAAAATTCAACAACCTATTTTCGTGTTAGCAATGTTCGCAGCCTACTCATTTTCTTGAAAGTTTTCATTTTAATGACCTGCACAGGGCAGTTTGCAACTATATGGCAATCTGCCCCAAAGTGACATGTTTGTCCACAGAGAACAATAAGAGGTAGTCTGATACAAAGTGATGCTGTGCAATGTTCTCTAAGGACAGGCACAATCACTACAACAGTAATGATGAATAGCAGAACATTGTATTAACTGAATGCATTTTACCTGTTTATGCTGAGTCATAGTATAGAGAACATAACAATGTTTTTTTTTATTTTTTAACTGCTCTAGAAATATAACTTTGTGCAAAACAAACAGACAACCCCCCAAAAACCACAAAAGGAAAATAACTACATGGTATTAACAAATAATATGGCAGCATTCTGACACGAAAACACCAGTAGGGGTACATTAGGGTTCAATAAAGCAGAGGAAGGGTTTACATTTGAACGACAGACATCTGTTTGAGTTTCCTCAGCTCTGACCAGTGCCCAGCGCTTCTGAAACCAGTTGCACTTGTGGGCTGCAAGGGTGTGTGAAGATGGAAGAATATATATACATATATATATATATATATATATATATAGTAATCCTCTTCTGCTCAGTAGATAATTTTAGAAAGGCCATACACATAACTGCATATCTGAAGCAAAATTTGCCCAGACGAGGCAGCTGTGAAATAAGCAGAAAAGAGATGGTTTCAGTGACATGCGATAGTTTCCTACTTTGCTTTAAGACTAACCTAGGCAGAGCCATGTGTTATTTCTGCCACAGCTGTACATCATAGCTGCAGATGGATGAATCCTAGGTGGATGGACAAGAATAGCAGAGACACAGTGCACTGCAAAAGCAAAGAAAATATTTTTGTTGGGTGTAGGCTCATGTAGACATGTCACAGTGTGTCTGTAGCTATGCACAGGGGAACACGCTTTTTGGTAAAGATGAAAAAAAAATAAGTGACCAATTGAAAAAAAATATAAGAAAGAAAAGAAGAAAAACATGAGAAACAGTCAAGAAAAGGCAAGCCTCTTATGCTCCCTTCTACACTAACAAAGTAACTTTACTGAGAAGAAGCAGGAACTAACAATGAAAGCCAAACTTTCCTTAAGCGAATGCATTCTGATCCAAGAATCAGTTCAAATGTGGATAAAATTATACATCTGGTTGCAATTGCCCCAACTGAGGCAACTTTCCCCCACCCACTGATCGTTGCTGTCTAGTCAGAGTTGTCTTCTTCTAGCTGTCCATCACTTTGGTCAGAATGGGCTGTGTGGGAATGACCTTCTATGTAAAATGCTTGAATTACTCCAGGTTGCTTTGAGTCAAACAGAGCAAATGTTCCCTATTATTTTGGCACTATTAGAACACCTTGCATTACTCAGCACAAGCCTTCTTCCTAGTTTCTGTAGCCAATGCCTCTTTCTCAGACACCTTTAATCATAAGGATGTATATCAGGAGATGTTGAATCTCTTTCTTCCTTTCAAAGATAAAAAACAAAACAAACTGCAAAATGTTACTTTGTGCTACTACCAATTATTTTTTCCTGTGCTAGTGGGATCTATTACTTGGAGAGCTAATTTGAGAGCATTCAAATCTACATCCTAACACTACTTAATTCCTTAATGTGTATGGCATTTCACTATGAGCAAATTGCCTTTGAACAAAATAATTGTACAGGAAAAAACTTATTCAGAACAAGCATTTGCTACTGATGGAAGGGGGGTATTTAAGGTTTGGTTTCTGCAATTTTTATTTTGTTTCAGGTTGCTTAGTGAGAAAGTAAAATAAAGTATGAGGAGAAAAGCTGAAAGAAGGTAAAATGAAAGTCAGGTTCTAGGGATGTGAATTTCTTCTTAAAAACTCACGTTTAGAAATTTCTTTTTTGAGATAATGATATTTTTTGCAACATGAATGAAGTTTATGTTGAATAATCAAAGTACAAAACCACTTTAAATACAAATTGCTTAATAATTAGAGTATTAAATGAAATATAAATATTTCAGGATTAATCTCTTTTTTAAACTTTGTAATAGTACTTATCCATGATTTCAATTTCTTTTCTGTTTAATAGGTTTGATGTCAAAGTTTCTGCCATGTCTTTAGATTATAGAACAAGACTGCTTGTCTTGGCTTATAGCCATGTCTTGCAAAGGTTCAGAAAAACAGTGTTAACACTCTGACTTCTAGCTTTTGAAAAATCAAGCTATGACAGAATTATCAAAGGAAGCAGTACTCAACAAAAATGACAATAAAGTTCGATTCCTTTTTCATTCCAGATATTATATGCATTGTGATGTGGTAACAGTAGTGCTAAAAGCAGTGGATATTACCTTCTGTATAAGATTTCCTTGTTATTAGAATTTCTGTTGCAGTAAAATTTTGTGTTAAATGAAGAATGAGAATTCCTTTCTCCGCTTAGTCTCTAAAAATTGTGTTTGCTTGGAATCAATTTGGTGTAATAATAATGTGAAGAGAAAAAATAAGCATACGTTCTAAGCCTATCACAGAGTTAATGCCTTTATTACAAATGCTGTCATCCAAATAAATGAAGAACTACATGATTTCCTTTCCACACTAGTGTGAATTTCAATACACTTTGATGCTACTGAAGTCAGCGATAACTGTTAGGTTGAACTACTGTAAGTCCACAGATGTTTAAATATACATGCTATGCAAAAAATTTATCTCTTTCAACAGTGATCTTCCATTTAGACAAGAAGAGTTGATGGCAATTTATCACTTACATTCCTATTTTAAATATGCTGAATTAAAACTATTGATCTAATCTACAGGATACTGCAAGCTACATGTTAAAATGTGGATATTTCAAAATGATGAGCTAGATTCACATTGCCGTAGGGAGTAAATGGAGTAAACTTGGTGAGACACCAGCAGGGTTATTCAGAGCCTATAGAGAACACACATCAATGGGAAGCAATGGGGAAATTCCTACGTAGGGTGCCATCTTGTTCATGGGCTGCATGGGGACTGCAGGCTGCTTTGAAGGGCAATTTGCAATTTGGTACATGTGCACTGTCGTGGTTTAAGCCCAGCCACACAGCCGCCCTCTCACTCCCATTACACAGGGATGGGGAGGAGAATCAAAAGGATGTAACTCCCAAGGGCTGAGATAAGAACAGTCCAGCAACTAAGGTATAACACAAATCACTAGTGCTACCACCAATAATAATAATAATGATAAGGGAAAAAACAAGGGAAGAGAATACAACTGCTCACCACCCACTGACCAATACCCAGCCTGACCGAGCACTGATCTAGCCCTTCTGGGTAACTGCCCCCCATTTATATACTGGGCAAGACGTGCTGTGGTATTAAATACCTCTTTAGTTAGTTTGGGTCAGGTGTCCTATCTCTGCTTCCTCCTGGCTTCCACTCCTCCCTGGCAGAGCATGAGAGTCAGAAAGTCCTTGGTCAGGGTAAACATTGCTAAGCAGCAACGAAAACCATCGGTGTTATCAGCGTTGTTCTCAGGACGAAAGTCAAAAACACAGCACTTCACCAGCTACTAAGAAGGAGAAAACTGACTGCTACTGCTGAACCCAGGATATGCACTTCTATACCTGGAACCTTCTAAAAGGAAATGTCAGCCTCAGGGGTACATCTACCTGTCTGATTCAACTTTCAAAAAGAGCCTATTTAACGTTAAATCACTCTTTTGCGGTAGGGCACCTAGAGAAAGGAATAGCACAGAACTCTTTGCATAATTGTTTAAAGGCACTTGAAAAGTAGGAGGTAGGGTTTCTGTGTCTTCCCGCTTGTCCAGGGTGGATTTAAATTATCATGATCTGCTTCCAAATCAACCAACCTTAGCCTAGATATGAGCAAAGCTAAAGCGCACTCTGCTCCATGTAAGGAAATTAGTTAATGTACCCTTTGCTCTTTACTTCTCATCCAATGCCAAGATCTCCCCTGGGAGACATTTACGTCCTTTCAGGTAGCTGAAGGATAAAGCAAGTGGAGCTGAAATCCCAGGCTCCTGGTTCCTGTATGAGTGCATTGGCCACAGAGTAAGTTAGCATGCAAAATGCTCTCTTCCAATACTTTCTTCCTCCTTGAAGCTTTTCTGCCCCTCCCTCACTATTTTGCAAAACGACCACTGTGTTGTGTGTTGAAATGGCTTCTATCTAGTTTACAAATTATGTAAAGAATCTAGAAGGTTAACGTTCGTCCCATCCAGCTCTGATTTGCCACAGAGCTTTACAACAGTTGGAAGTGTAATTGTCAGGAAAGCATGCTTACTAAAATTGGCAGAAGACCAAGTTTCTAGGCTCCTATAAAAAATGTGTATCAAAATGAAGGCAGCAATAGACTTCCAGTACCTCTGGGGAAAAGGCAGTATTTCACAGTTTACCGTCAGAATCACTCTCAAAGGATGTGGTTGCACGTTCTGTTTTCCTGAGATCCGGCTCAATATATTTCTCCCTCTCACTGTAGTTAGTGAGGGATCTAGACTTGATTTTTACCCTCTGCCGTAGTAAAGGATACCCTTCACTAATGCACAATGTGTAAACTGCAGAATATTGACAGGAATGAGAGTCAAGGTAGGCTTTTGCACCAAATAAAATATATTGTGAAACTATAAATTTATTTTCAGGTTGCTAATGCAAATCAGATTTGGTATGACTGTGTGATGTAAAGTACATCCAGATAAGTTTAACTCATCTGTCTAAGCTATGAAAAAACAAAACAGCAACAGGACATGGTTACCAGCTAAGGGGCTACCGTTGTCTCTACAGAGAAGACACATTTTTTCCCTGTAGTTCTTGCATTGCCAGTTCAGAGAATCATGTATTGGAACGCAGTGAATGCCTCAGATTCATGGTCAATTCAGTTTTAGGGATGCAAGTACCACACTGAATTACTATATTCGTGTATACACAAAGGTTCAGTCTGATATAAATTCATTAAGAAAAAAAAAAATTGACAATGTTTTATTGTCACACCAGACGCCTGTAACACATTTATGCTGTGAATGATCTGATAAGTGACTGGTACTGCTGCTGTAAGCAGTTCAGATGGGATTTAGCTCTCCTGTTTCTAAGTCTTCCCTCCCTCCATTTTTTTAATCGGTGGAGAGATAAGGCCATTCAAATAAGCTACCTATTTAATCAAATTTCAATCTAATCTGCAATGAGATTCACACAATGGCAGCAACTTCAGGGACACCCTAGGGAGGAAACCTTAGGTGTAGACACTTACATTATAGGTATCTTTCCCATTACGGCCTACTTGCACTGGAAGTTTTGTGAGATGAATGCCAATATTCTCATTTACAATTCCCGTTTAACAATCTCAGGATTATTTAGTTAAAGAATACCAAATTTGGTCTAGAGGTCTAAATTGGCATTTTCTTACCAGGCTAAATAAGACATTTCTTAAAAATTGGATTTTTTTGTATTTAAAAAAAAAGGAAAAAAAAAGAAAAAAAGAAAAAGAAGACCCACTACGGTTTTTCAGTTTGAAAAGTGAGATTTTAAAAACTATCTGGACTCTAGAATCTTTTTGGTCATGGTCTAGGACAAATTTGACAAATAATTTTCAATGTTCTGAAATTGCATGTTCAGAAAAATGTTATCCTGCTTATAAAAACCAAATTAGAACCCCATAAACAGGCTGTCCTCCTTCAGTCGCTTCTTGATGAAAAGTGTTTCTCAGGTTATATCACAACATGTGCAATCACATATCACAATATATGCAACAATAGTATGTTCATAGAACAGCATGTTTTCATTGGCTTTATATAGATTTTTATATAACACAAATAATTTCTGTGTGTATGTTCAGATAGAGTTACTAAATAGACAGTTATTTAATTGAAAGATTTGCTATGTTTTTTTTTCCAAATGATAATGTATGCTTAAAGGTCATTATTCTTTTTCTGATGGGTTATTTTGGTTTGTAGGTAAATTTTTATTGATTTATTTTTCATTTACCAGGTGTTTCTATTGCTAAAAATGCCTTTTATAGTTTAATTGTGTACTAC
The DNA here is from genome assembly GCF_963264785.1 of Psittacula echo. Taxonomy (NCBI): domain Eukaryota; kingdom Metazoa; phylum Chordata; class Aves; order Psittaciformes; family Psittacidae; genus Psittacula; species Psittacula echo. Next base: position 81,142,676 of record NC_137738.1, on the reverse strand, counting down.
TTTCATTAAAGCAAGGGTAACTATATTAGGTCTGGTGTTTCTGACAGCTTTGATGTCACTTTTAAATGTATCTGCCACTAAAAAGAAATCATTAAGATCAAAACACTGAAGTAACCCATTTGCATTACACGCTAGGAGAATTAAACAGACAACAGCAGTCATCAGCATTACTTTCTGTCGTGGTTTAAGCCCCGGCTGTAAATTAGAACCACGCAGTCTACTTCCCCCCCCCCCCCCACTCCCCAGAGGGATGGGGAGGAGAATCAAAAGAATGTAACTCCCATGGGTTGAGATAAAAACAGTCCAGTAACTAAGGTATAACACAAATCACTACTGCTACCACCAATAATAATAATGATAAAGGAAATAACAAGGGAAGAAAATATGATACCGCTCGCTGAAAAAGAGTGCCCGACCAAAAAAAGAACGTGCCCTTCCGGGTAGCTCCCAGTTACATCCCCGGGCATGATGTGCTGTGGTATGGAATACCTCTTGGCTAGTTTGGGTCAAGTGTCCTGTCCCTGCTTCCTCCCGGCCCCTCCTCCTCCCTGGCAGAGCATGAGACTCACAAAGTCCTTGGTCAGTCTAAACATCAGTGTTATCAGCTTTGTTCCCAGGCCAAAAGTCAAAAACACAGTGCTGCAACAGCTACTAAGAAGGAGAAAAACTGACTGCTACTGCTGAACCCAGGACACTTTCTCAAACAACGTCCAAATCAGCAACACACAAAACCCCTTCCTAACAAATTTTAAATACAGCCATGGTGAAAGCAAAGAAACTCACTGTAGAAGTTGTCTCCATAACTGTAACTTCAGAGAAGTTTCTAAAAGCAGTGCCTGAAATTCCAGTATTTAAGTCGTTTATTCTAGCTAGTTTTGGGATTAGCTCAGCAGATACAGCTCCTGCTACATCAAGGCAAACTGGCTTCCCATCTGCAGTTGATGGCATAAGCTGCCTTCAGCCTCTGAAATTAATGAAGGGAATCACTGCATTTTCCAGATTTCCCTCTAAGCTTGCTAGTATACCATGGCTCCTGTTGTGCTTTTGGACTGAAAATGCAACTTCATCGTTTCAGTCTGAATATCAACTGATATGAAAAAAGCCAGGGGTGAATGGACTAAGACTTTTGAGATGTTGGATGCTCTTGCACAGATACTGCTTTTCTTGGTTTTGATTTTTTTTAACCCTACCCAATGCTTTCAGCTAAGACCAGAAAATCAGTTTCAGCCAACAAATCACAGCATCCAAACCTCACTGAGCTCAGAAACTAGATCCCCCAGAAGATTCGTTTGCACACTGTAGGTCAGATCACTTACCTTATGGCATGTGCAAAATTATAGCTTATCTTTCTACAAAAAAATGATTAAAGCAATTGCCCTAGAAAATGCGGGTTTGAGTTCCGTAAATGCTATGCTTCTAAGGCTGTAAGTGTACTGCCCTTTATTTGCTTCTTGGTTTTTTTTTGCTTTGTTTGGGTTTTTCTTGGTTGTTTTTTGTTTAGTTTGTTTGGTTTTGGTTTGGTTTTGGGTTTTTTTTAGTTTTATTCCTAAGTTCACAAAAAAAATAGCAAATTAATAATTGGGACTGATGAAGCAGTTACTTGGAAGTTTAATTTATGTGGAAGTTCTCACATCTGCACTCTGCTATGAGAATTCACATCCATATCAGTGTATTCAAGTGAATGTCTAATAGCTGAAGCACCTGCCAATTTGTGTACATCATATCACAGAGCTACAGGACCAAGGTAGATCCTGGCATGACTGGAGAAGAGGTGCACAGCTCTTTAGTGTGGTGAAAACATGTAGGTGTTTTTCTAAACTAAATAGCTTGTTTCAGCTCCTTCTGACTTGCCCAATAAAATTTTCTGAAATCCATTTGGAAAAGAATTTTACTTTGAAATTTTCTTTCTGGAAGTATAGAAAGTACATTAAAGTAGCAGCTTGTATTTATTTGCATGCAAGAATAAAAATCAGCATATTTTTGCTCGCAGCAAAAGTTTCCACAAAAGGTGTCACATTTATATGAGAGAGAAATCAAGACTGTGTCAGAAAGGGAGAAAGGTAAAGGACACAATTAGGCAGTCAGTAGTACCTGTGCCTTCCTTCAAAGGGAGTCCCTTTATGGGATTACTCGTGTATAAATCTGAGCATGGGAATAATAGTAGAAGGTCACTGAAGTTAATGGAGTTACCAGATAAGGAGCTTCCATTGTAGCAGTGCTGAGAAAATGTGTCTGTAATTTCCTCACCTCTGCTAATACGTTTGCTTCAGAGGACCCACTTTGAAAAACAGCAGCTAACTAGGACCATTTCAGCAACATGAGAAATCTAAGGGTTCCTATTCCAAGTCTGAGAGCACTGCAATCACACAATCTAAAGTGCCAATCTGATATAATCTCTGCTCACTCTGTGCTGTTCAAAAACGGTAATGACAGATTAATTTTACACCAGTAGATTCCATGCCAGACTAGAGATTGCTGCTTTATGCCAAGTAAGTTCCTGTTTATCTTCCCAGCAGGTTTAAAGCATAAAGCTGGAGTAAACACCATGACATGTTCTGATTCACCCAGCAAATACATGATGGAGGAGATCAGACATGTCCTACTGTGATCTGGCCATGCACAGGTCTGATACTAATGACTGTGGACTCATGGTCTTAGAGGTGGCAGAACTGATGTAGCTGTCCCCACAGCAAAAGCTAGAGAAAGGTGAGTTTGTGGAAGTCATTCAGGTGTTAAAGCTTTAGGCTTGAAATGAGTATTTTAAGCAGCATGCAGGCTTACAGCGCAATACAAATTCCTGAGTAACACCATGAGTTCTAGAATAAAGGCACTTTGTCATGGGCTAAAAAGTTATCCCTTCTGAATACAAATACCCACTCATTGGGTTATCCAGAAACACATCAGGGGAGTGCAAAGAAAATCTCTGTTGTGTTGACGCAGTATTCAAACATTGAGAAATATTTTAAAGTATTGACATGGATCGTTCTGTGTCTTCCTTCCTATGTGGTCATCTTGGTCTTTGTAAAATAACTTACCAACATTTTTTTCCAAATTACAAAACACACTTGAAAAACAACTGCAAAGGCATTTGGGAAATCAGATTCTGAGACAGTCAAGAATCCAGTTACACAACTCAGTTGTAATGAAAGTCTATTTCTGTGTATTCAAAAAAAAAAAAAAAAAAAAAAAATCTTTAAGAGGACCTGCATGGGACCTACATCCATCTCAAAACTGTGACGGAGCAGGCTATGCTGATGTCCTTCAAATAAGCCTCATTGTTCTTTTCCCACAATCCCTATTCTTTGTCATCTTTCATAAGGATATACATGAAGACAGTAAAAAATGGCTTAACCATCTTGCTTTTCTAGAAAATTTTAAGATAATCTCAATATTCTCCTGAAATATATCCCATATCTAGCAAAAGACCATGAACCTATAGGGAGAATGTTTCATGACATCACGAATATTTATGAAAGCTTAGTTATACCTGGGAATCTCATCCTACTACTTTAGCAAGTGTTTAGCATTTACTGTTAGTATTATTAGCTTGTTGATGCCCCCAGCATGGCAATGAGAATTTACTAGCTTGTGTGCTTCCAGTAACTTTTCATGGTCTAATTTTTAATAATTTCACTATGCCAGTCAATCCATATTGCCTTTTTTTTTTTTTTTTTTTTTTAATGCTCTTCTTAAAATCACTTATGAGCAATGACAATGCAGTGGATTTGTGAAATTTTCAAATTTCAATGTCAGTGTCAAGTGACAATTCTGTAATTTTCTATGACTTCATGTGACTTTTCCCACCATCTAATTATTGTCTGATAATTTATTCCACCATCTAATTATTGTCTGATAATTTATTTAAATGAGCAAATAAAACCACTTTGCTAAAATATGATCTTTTATTAATAGTCAACATTTTCTGCTATTTTGTACTTCCTAAAATGAATCACTGGTTTTGTACTCTCAGATACATTTTTAAGTTATCAGCTGTCCTAAAATTATAGATGTTCTATTATAGAATACATATGGTATTCAGCATTTTAAATAACAAGCTGTTCAAGTAACACCAAATTACTTTTGTGTTCACTGAAAATAATAGTTCAATATATGCCTATTTGTACACATGAAGAAATATGCTACCATTTAATTTCAGTAGCATGATAGATTAGAAATCTTTTCCATCTTGGAATGTTAAATAGCAATGTGATTACTGGGCACTTTTTTCCTATTTCTTTTTGTGCTGTGGATGATTTTGTGCATAGTTTATAGGGACATGTCTCATTTTATAATTACATTTCACCTTAGTAGCTGTTGTGGTTTAAGTGCAGTCAGTAACCCACGCAGCCCGCTCCTTCACTCCCCCCCTTTCTCCCCCCCTCGCCCCGCTCCCCGAGGGATGGGGAGGAGAATCAAAAGAATGTAACTCCCACAGGTTGAGATAAGAGGAGTCCAGTAACTAAGGTATAACACAAATCACTACTGCTACCACCAATAATAATAATGATAAGAGAAATAACAAGGGAAGAGAATACAACACCTCACGACTCATCGACCAATACCTCGCCCCCACCCAGCAGTGAACTAGCCCTTCCGGCTAACTCTCAGTTACATCCTGGGCATGACATGCTGTGGTATAGAATACCTCTTTGGCTAGTTTGGGTCAGGTGTCCTGTCCTTGCTTCCTCCCGGCTTCCCCTCCTCCCTGACAGAGCCTGAGACTCACAAAGTCCTTGATCAGACTAAACATTTGAGCATTAACTAAAAACATTGGTATTATCAGCGCTGTTCCCAGGCCGAAAGTCAAAACCACAGCACTGCACCAGCTACTAAGAAGGAGAAAAAGTGACTGCTACTGCTGAAACCAGGACAGTAGCTTAAAATTTTACCAAACATCAACTTTCCCAACAAAAACTCAGAGTCTATACATTCTCCTTCCCAGAACATGAGATGTAACGTCTGACGTTAGGTGATTTGTTTTCAGTGCTTTCAAAAAGGAAAATTGATTTTGGCAGTGCAGAAGGAAATGGCCAATTCGGTATGACCGGCTCCTGATTTTCAACTGATTTTCCCCTAAATCACCTAAACAAAAAGCCAGAATATCTGAATAAACATTTTATGTAATTTTCAAATCTTTTCAGACTGATATACAAGAAGGTGTGTTTGATAACGAAACATCATTGCAAAACAGGCTCTCATCTGTGCAATATATAAGTTGCCTCCCCAAGATATTTAGAAAGGAGTTTCCCAAACTTCTGTGTAATTGCAGTGTTCTGCTCCCTGACATTTCCAGGAAATAGAAATAGAAAAAGCATAGGATGGCCTATTTTGTTCTAAACAGCTTACTATTTGTATCTCACAGACAGATACTGCTTAAAGAAATACAGATAGCATGATGCACATGCATGAGACACAAAATCGTGCGGCCATATTGCAGCCTCATGACCAGCTGCATGGGTCTGATGGGCAGCTGCCCAAGTTAAAGATTAATTTTTTGACCATATCAACAAACTTATCCAAACCATTCAGTACACCAGAGAAAGTGGGGACACATGATCAGAGCAGAAGAAAATGAAGGTCAAGTCTTTGGCAGCAGGCTGTAAGCAGATTATCTCACAGAATTTTTATGTACAAATCAAAACCAGAATGTCTGCAAGGACACAGACCTGCCATTGATTATACCATGTGTGCCTGACAAAAATGACAAAAAATTGAATTTCTGAGCTGTATGGAAACCAAGCAATTTAGTGTATTCTTCTCAGTAAAGGGCGGTTTGTACTCTAAACCTTTTATAGTGTCAGTCAGTTCTATTCATTGAAGGGCAGGAAATAATTTGTAGCAGCACAGAAAGTTTTTGAAAAAATTGAAATACGAAGCAAATAATTATTCTTTTTTAGAAACATAAAATCACATATGCTACTATGGAAAACAAAGTATGATTTGCCTCTGAAAAAACGATGCAGTAGGTGTAGCTCTGTGGTGTCTCAGGATTTTTTCTGTTTAAAAGAATCCATACTACACAAGCAAATCCACAAGTATAAAGCTGTTTTTTATTTCTGTTACTGCTTCTAATCCAATCTTTCAGGGTCAAAATGTATTCCTTACATCTTCTCTATAATCCTCAGTGATACAGCAAAAGTAGGCCAAATTTTGCTTTCGGAGACATCTCTACAATTTTACATGTCAATCAAGATGCAGCCAACTGCTCAGCTCAGAGTTACCCTTTACTGTAAAAGGTAGCATATAACTACACTGACACAGCAGGAAGCCAAAGAATAAATGAACACAGGTTCCCCAAAATATTTATGGCTGTATCAGGTCTTTTCATGGTTCTTTCACAGTTTATTCGTAGCCAGATTCTTTTGGATATTTGGAGTAAGAAGGAGTGATTTATGTCCCCTCTCTGATCTTATCTGGACAATTGCATGTAATGGTGAGCTAAGAGTTTCCAGCACTGCTGACTTGTGCTTGAGTTGTGGCTCAATAATACCAAGTAGTAAAGAGATCTGTCTAACTTCTCCGTTACAGCCTCTGAAGCCAAGAAGATCATAGAATCATAGAATGGCTTAGGTTGGAAGGGACCTTAAAAATCATCTAGTTCCAACCCCTCTGCCATGGGCAAGGATGACAGAGCATTTTGCAAACACTCAGATTCACACAGAAGAAGAAACTAAGGCATTTTTGCTATCCAAACCTGGGTGGTGGAAGAAAGATAGTGATTTCAATAAATAAATGGATATGATGCTAATCAGACAGAAGAAAATGATTTACGGAGTAAGACTATGACAGCTTTAGAAAGTCACATTTCAGTGTGTAGAATTTATGTCATGAAGCATAAGGAAAAAATGGTCCAGAAAAAAGTTAAGAGCTGAGGTAACTGAGAAATCCCAACCTATTTTCTTTAAAAAGTCTTCCTTTTCTGTGTGATTGTTCATCTTGTCTGCCTGTGCTTGACTTAGCAAGGGTGAGTAAAGCAACCCCACAAATTTGGAAGTAACTAATAAAAGTGTACTCTCCCGAATTATAAGCATTTGCAACTGTTGTATATTTCTGTTTGGGTTTTTTTCTTATTATGTTTTGCTATTTTTGTTGCCTTACTGTTTACATAGCACTTTCCCATAGGCACATCCAGATGTAGATATTTGTCTGTGCCTAAAGAGATTGAATAATGTTAGGATTATCTGACTTCAGGCAAAACGTAAGTTGTTTACAAATCTGGTTACTGAATGACAATGAACATCATATTTATATTTTAAAAAATATCACAGGAGAGAAGGACAATTTCTCAAAGCACTGATACTAGTTCTTTGAACCACATGCTGATTCTAATCTGCGTACAAAACTGTTGAAATGAATTGTTTATGTAGAACAAGGACAGTATATGTCTTTTAATAAACTGCTGACGATAGACCGAGGATGTGCAATGCCACTGTTCTCAAACACCTAAATAGACTAAAACATTGTTTTGACAGTTACATTGTGGGAATTTTTGTATTTGTTTTTCAACAGTGCCCATTTTTGTACCACAATTGACTACAGATTTTCTAGTTAGGTTGGTAGACATAATAGGGAGTTTAAAAATAAAGATTCACAGCCATCTTCCCTTTCAGAGGCAGAGGAAATTTGATCACTTACATGATTTAATATAGAGTATCATCTCATTTGATAGTTCTCCCTTTCTCTGTACTTTCTTTGAAGAACATTATTCAGCATGGTGCTAAAATGGATCCCAGCTAACCTATGGATCATTGAACAGAAGAAACATTCTTCCTTTGAAAGAAAGCTCAAATCACTCAGATCTGAGAACATTTCAGGACATTAATATTTTAGATTCAATGATACCAGTTGCATAGGATATGGATTATGTAGGTGTCCCACAGGTTACCAGATAACAATTAGGAGAATTCTGTCAGTGTCCTATGCCTGATAGCACCATCCCCAAATGAAACCTTAAAAGTGTGTGAGAAATGAACATCAAGTCTCAGATTATCAGGTCCATCTTTGGTTACAACCACTCCAACTACTCATTTGCAAAACCTGAACCTGCTGCCTCAAAGCAAATACACTAGTTCTGTGCTGACAAAAGACTGAATTCTTTATTAGACGATTGAAAATAGCATGTTGCATTCATACAGCCCCTTTTTGGAGCTGGAATAGCAGTCTGATCTGTAGGTGATATAAATGAACGGATGGTATACATTTAGCCAATGCACCTAATTTACAAGGGATGAGTCACAACAGGTAGCCATGGCTGTCATAGCCATAGCTGTCAGGGGACATGCTTCCAAGTTACAAATACCAGCAGAGTGTTTTCACTGGAAATTTGTTATCTGTCATGGTTTTTAAGTCACTGGTTTGTGGTTTGTTTTTTTTTTTTGTTGTTTTTTTTTTTTTTGTTTGGAATGAGTTGCTCCTGACGTATCAGTGATGTAGAAGTTAGAGTTTTACTTTAGTGTGCTATTTATGAATTGTCTCCTCAATTCCTTTTTGGTCTAGAACTCCAGTTATCTCAGCTATGAATGAAGCAGGAATACACAAATGTTGCACAGTAATCACAAATTAAGTCTTGCCTTTGACCACATACTTGGTCTTCTTGCTGCAAACTTTAAACAGCTATATGCTGTCATAGGATTTTAAAGGTCCTTCATAGCTGCTAAATAGAGGAAGAACAAAGCTCCAGTTTTCAAGTTCGTTTGAATAATTGACAGTTAATGACTTTTCAAGTGTGAAAAAGACTGAAGAAGTTAAATGTAGTGTAAAGGAGACAGTTAGAAGATCAGGCAATTAAATGTGAATATTTTAGGGAAGTTTTTATAAACATTACCAGAACTTTCAGTTACCAGTTCAACAGCAGGAAAATTATCCAAAATGCATATTTATCTGACCTTGTACCTCCCAGTACAGATTTCCTCTTTGTATCTTTGTGCCTTCAGCAGGAAGCACAAACAATAACAGTAAAGGCTAAAATCCATCAGTTTTTCATCCATACTAGGGTCAATGATGTAGTCGTATTCTTTGGCGGGTAGAAAAGACTAAATTGTGTGGGTCCTTGAGTAGATTATTTGCATGCATCCTGTGTAACATACTCCTAAGTGATGCTGTGAAATTTCTTCAAAAAATTTTTGATGTATTTTAAGGACCTCTAGAACAGTATAATGGTGTACACGTGCATCTAAACTGATACTATAAAAATATAAAATAACATTAGATGTGATTCACAAAATGTAGTTTTGTTTAATATTCTAGTTAATATGGGCTTCAGTCTCTTTTTCTTTTTTCTTTGGTATATTCTCTGATGAAGAAAAGGTATATTCACCTAGAGATGTGCAGACTGTAAATTACAGCATAATGAAGCAGATGCAACTTTATTAATCCCAAATTTTACTTATTCAGTAATATGAATTGTCATTAATTATGGGACCAACAAATAAGTACTGAATTAATCTCACCATTTCACTTCAGTCTTAGAGACACAACATATACTAGTTTTGTTTTTGCACAAGCAAGTTTTCTTTCTGTCTTCCTCAATAAACAGATACTCAAGCAGAACTCTGACTAATCTGTTGACAGTTTGCTGTTTTGTTTGGTTTTTTTCCTTCTCAAATATTGGTGACCTCTTTTTTAAACTTAAAAAGCCCCTGCACTATTAAATATCACCTGCTTCTTTATAGAAAATTATGCATGGTGTACAGTCTGAAAGCTTGTATAGTGTTTCTAGAAATGTAAGATATATTAAAACTTAAGTCTTACTTCCTGTCATTGTACTATCAGATAAGAAATACTGTTCTATTATGCTGTGTAAATTAAACTATTCAACTGTATTATTAAAATACCTACTATAAGCAGTAGAACTAACACAACTCAGATTGCTGCAGATTCTGTCCTATTTCTGAGTTTCCCTTCTGCATCCAAAATAGGGTGCCCAATACTCAATACCCAATAGTGAGCTCAGTTGCAGTATTTGAACATTAGAAATATATCTCAGAATAAGAAATGCAGGATAGTGTCTTTACATTATATAAAGCTGAAACATCTAACATTTTTATTTGCTAGTAAGACTCCTAACTTTTACATTTCCTTAAAATTGGAGTGAAATATTAAAGGCTCAAAGAGAACTGCTGTGTGTAGAGGGACTTGTTAGCAGAGAGTGAGCCCTGGGGTGCTACCTTTCTGATTAAGATCAGAAATACTCAGTAGGGAATCTGTTTTGAATTCCTTATGCTGAAGGAATAAATGCCATGGGAAGGATAAAATAAATTATTGCTAAACAAACATACAGCAAGTGTAGGAGTTAAAGCCCAGAATAATAAGCAGAAGAACTAAGAGAGGATCACGAAGCGAAAGATTTGAAGCGTAGGCGGTAAAGAGAATAAGAAATGAATATCACTTTAAAACATCCAAGCAAAGCCACAGATTAAGTTTGGACTTACTTGCAGAAAAAAAAAAAAAAAAAAAAAAAAAAAAAAAAAGAAAGCATTTCTTGAAAAGTACAAGGAAAGAACTTATATATAAGATTCAAAAGCATTGAGAATAAAGTCATAAGCAATAGCTGGAGATGATCAAAGAACCAAAAGAGAGTAGAGTCATTACAGATGTTGTCTGATCAAAACTGAGAAAAAAGGGTGTTTAGAAAAGGAAGGCTCATATATAACAAATAAAAAGAGCAAAGTGTCCATAGATACATTGTAAATAAGTTTAGACAGAATATAATTTTTAATAGAAGGACTAAAAATTTTCCACTGTGGCTGTATTTTAAAGTTTATCATCTGTAGTTATCTTTCATTATTATATGATGACCTTACATATGTGCTGAGATATTTAGGAACTCACAGTTACCTACCTGTGTATTATAAATGTTTGTTTCCATTGAGTGTTCTGGACTAAACTGCTATTTTGGTATTATCAGTAGTTTTTCTGTAATATTCATGTGGCTCTATGTATGGACTGACAACATGAAAGACTGTTCAAACTACTGTTGCCCTGATTTGTACCTTCTCTGATTTTTACCTTTAGAATAAATCGCATCAAAACCTTGTATTAAGGTTATCCTTGCTCTCATGGAAGTAGCTCAGATTTTTTTTTTCCTTCCACTTCTGGGTAAGAGAATGGAGGAAATATTTAATTGGTATTTCTGTGAGGTTGTTCTTGTCAGCCCTACACTGAAAAGTGGTAGGAGTCACTTTAAAGATATAAAGACTTTGGGGCATCCTTGAGATAGTGGGAGGTATTTTATAAAATTGTTTAACTTCTTTCACTCTGCCTCATCTAAACCATAGGCACTGAACTCCAGCTGTGGCAACTGAATTTTGTGTGTTGTTTTGTGAAATGTCATTGTGAAATGAGACATAAGTACTTCACACAGCTCTAGTCAAATATTTGCCCCAAGGGACAGAACAAAAATACTTGTGTTTGCCCTAAAACGTTAAGAAAAAGAAGTTCGTGTAATATCTGATTACACTAATCTTTTTTCTTATCACATGAAAAGTATCATTAGAGGCAGTGGTGTGAATTTTCCCTTTCACATGAGTTGAAACTAGTTGTAAGAACTAGTAAGCTACACTGGCAGGTGGGGAGATTAAGGATGTCATTCTCTTCCCACAGTTTTTTTTCTTTTTTCTCTGTTTTCCAGGAGCTGAACACTGCTCCCAATTAAAGGCCATAAAACCAGTTTTCATACCAAACCACAGTAACTGATCATCTGACCACTATTTTTAGCCTTGTCATAAGCCTCTGCATTTTGTGGGGCTTTTCTCAGGACAGATCCTGCTTCTCAAGAGAGCAAATCCATGCATACTTTTGAATATTCAGGTATTCAACTGACCTTAAATATAATTTCCATGACCACAAGAATGTACGTGAATGATTTTCTGGATAACGCTATGCTGCACACTACCAAGATCAATCCTCAAATAAAGAAAGAACAAAACCACTGTAATGTGTTCTTAAAAGTACTTGTAAAAGCTACCTCTAAAAATAGCAAGTGAAGATCTACCTATGCTAAAAATCAGCATTAAAAGTCTTGTCAGGATCCCATTTATTTATTTCTGTAAAGAACGTATCATGACACATTCATGAATCTTTGAAATTCAATATAGAATCATAGAATCATCGAATAGTTAGGGTAAGAAGGACTACAGAACCCTCAGAGAGGTGATTAGGGGCTCTGGGGCTCAGATAGTTTTTTCATCAATCTCTCCATCAAAGCGGAGAACCTTAAAGAGGCTAGGTGGATTTAGCTTGTTAATAAATGGTTAGAATGGTGGTGCCATTGGGTATTTAGAACATCGGACTCGATTTGGGAAGCCAGGTCTACTGGAGGCTAGTGGAGCTGCTCTGACAAAGGGGAAGAGATGATTTGGTAGACTTGCCAGGCTGGTCAAGAAAGTTTTAAACTAGATGCGTTGGGGGAGGGAAGCATTGATCCATCCCAACACTCCCAGCCAGTTACCATCACCTATAATAAATGCTTGGAGCAACGCAGAGATATTTCAGCTGCTCCAACCAATGAGCCAGCTTCGTTTGGAGCTCAGCTCAGATGCCTCTATACAATGGTAAGACGAGGGGTAATGGGCTCAAACTGGAACAAAAGAGGTTCCACTTAAATTTGAGAAGAAACTTCTTCTCAGTGAGGGTGACAGAACACCGGAACAGGCTGCCCAGGGAGGTTGTGGAGTCTCCTTCTCTGGAGACATTCAAAACTCGCCTGGACGCCTTCCTGTGTAACCGCATCTAGGTGTTCCTGCTCTGGCAGGGGGATTGGACTAGATGATCTTTTGAGGTCCCTTCCAATTCCTAATGTTCTGTGATTCTGTGATTCTGTGAAATGACCATAGTATGGGGAATAAACAAGAGGAATTAGAGATGTGTACACAGCTACAGGGATATGATACCACTGGCATCACAAAAACATGGTGGGATAGCTCCTATGACTGGAGTGTTGGAATGGAAATTTATAGGCTCTTTATGAAAGACAAGTCAGACGGATGGGTAGGGGAAGTAGCTGTTTATGTCACTGATAGGCTGAAGAGTTTTGAAAATACTGAAAAAGTATGTCCATGGATACACAGTGCAAAATAAAAGCAAGCAAAGAAACTTTGGGCTATTTGTGATCTTTTGAAAGAAATACAGAGTAAAGGTATTTTATACATCCAATTTTGTACTTGACTGTATTTCAGTGAAATCCATAAGGAGTTAGAGGGCCACACAGCCTCTAGGCCTGAGGGTGCAGTGAAGTTGAGTGGCTTTTGTTCTCCCTATAGAAATCTGTTTTTTCTTTTCACTTTGATAAAGTTGACCAGATCTGCTGACTATTGTGTGAGGCCACTAATCACTACCTGTCCATCCTTTCATAGTCCTTTGATACTCATGTTTCTCAAGAAAGAACTAAAAGGAGCAATCTCTGGGCACCATACAATGTGAGAGCTGCAGTTTACCAAAGGCTTGTAATGGCCATTCTCAGCGTGCATTCAGACTATAGGAGCATGCAGAATTTCTCTTTGGTTTAGGGGAAGGAGCCTCCCATACCGCAATGTATGAATGCTTTATGGTTGTATTGTAGATAGATGCCAGTGTAATACATTCATATAAAGATCTTAAATACATGTAATAATAAAACATAGAATTTTTTTGTCTTCGCATTTCCACTTTCGCCAATGCAGTTTTACTTTAATTAAAACCTTTCGGCAGAGGAATTCACAGACTTGTGTAAATGGATAATATCTTGAAGAGGAAGTCAATTACTTCTCATAATTCAAAAGAATGCAAAATGTCAACTACTTCTTGATTGACTTGCGTATGCCTCTGAGTGAAGCCAGTTAAGGGGGAATAAACTACAAAAATTACAGAGTTTGAGGAATGCAAATGTATTTACTTATTTAATGCATTTAATTGTTTGCTTTCAAAAAACCAAAGACAAGATAATTTTACTTTTTACAAGGAAAGATAAAACAGAAGAGTTTTATAGCCACTCTGTATGTACTTTTGTTGTACCTTATGTTTGTAGAATTGTGAATTATCCTTTTGTGTATTGAAATAGAAAGTTATCATTCTGACTCTTGTTAGTGTTGTGTTTTCAAAGTCTCGTTCAGGCAACAGTCTTAAACACAGTTTTAATAAATTTTTTTTTACTCCAGCCAATTCAGTCACACTGTGCACAGAGCACAAGGCAGTCAGCTGAAGAATTATAATAGTTCAACCCCTCCACAGGAGCCCAAAATATGGACCCCACTGCCAATAAGGTAACAGCTCCCAGAAAAACACCTTTCAAAGGAGAACAGCCCTAGATTCCTTCACATTTAAAACACTTGAAACTGATACATAGTGTGAGATGCCAGTATTTTCAAACACAGCTTTCACTGTCATGCAGAGAATATACTTCTACATTTCTGGTTTTTGCCTATTTCACTCTGCATTTAATTAGCTGTTAAGTAAGCATTTCTTTTCCAATGGAATTTTGCTTCTGTTTCTAAATGACTGAAGACAATGTAGCTGTAAAAGACCCAGAACAACACATCCACATGATATTTCACGGGCAGATGGCATGCTAGCCTGACCTTGTTTATCACTGGACCACATCCTGTGACAAGGTTTGGGTTTTTTTTGTAATGACTGTAGCAGTCCCAGGCTTTCTATCACATTCCTCCCTTCTTATTCAGGTAACAAAACTGTAAGGTCAGACAGCTGTTGACTTCATTTTGTAGTACCTAATTCCATTGGAGACCTTTGAAATTTTAAAACACATGTTTTAATCAGTGCACCAAGTAATTTTTTGGGGGGTAAAAAATATTCTAATGAATTATATTGCAATTATTGATATAGACTTTGAATGCAGATTAACTACTGTTAAAAATAAGATAATTTTTTTTTTTTACTTACTTCAAGTTAATAAAGAATTTGTTCAAGCTGCATGGTTAACTGGTTTCTATTTGAAATATATTTGGAATGTATTGTCCCAGAAGTTTCAAACCAGCTGTAGCAAGTATAAACACATCATTTTTATATATTAAAAATGCAAAAATTGTCTTTTATTCCACATACTGGAAACATTTTTTACCTGAAAAATGTAGTAAAGCTATTACTTAGCACATGTAACGATTTTTTCTCTACAAAGATTTTCAACTCAAAGTATACATATATATTAAATTCAAATTATATATATCTCTTAATGTTTTCATCATTCTTGTCACTTATACTTTTATTAGCTTTTCTGAGTTTCAGCTTCCTTCTACATTCTACCAAATAAGTAGGAGTTCCAACAGAAAGTAATTTGTGTCCAAAAAGTGATAATAAATCCAGGGGAGAAGAACATTTATCCTTCTTTCTACGAAAACCATCTCTAGAGTTTGGCTAGTCCAGATGCTGCCCTTTGAGAAGACAGAAAGCTGAAGCTCAGAAGCTGGCACATCTTTGCACATGATAAGGTCAGCAGAAATTTCAGCAGACTATACTCTTTATTTTGGCAGTGCTTTGTATGCAGATACTACTTCAGCTGCAGTTTACACATCTGCACTTCAAAAACACGTTACCATTTTTCATCCAATCCCTAGTCTGCATAAATGCTAGATTTTAAGCTTTGTGTCAATCCACAGTGCTTTACTTTGGCTTTGGAGTACAGATATGACTCCCTAGCAACTGTGATGCATGAAGACTCAGTCACCAACTTTCAGGCTAAGAATGGTATGTAGGATATATCTGTTTTAAATAAAGAATGAGTCATAAAAGACAAATCAAAAAATGGCCCTAGCAGGGACTGTTTTGGAAATTTGTTGTCACTAACGTTCCATATCTTTGTGCCCAACGTATATAATGACAAATTATATATGTCAAAAAAGCAGAGACCTCTGAATTAGCATGGTGGGGTAACAGGACACTCAACTGCATTTGCTAGAATATATTGGCCTTTTAGGCTTTATCCTGTGGATTCTCCTCTTCAGCAGGCACTCAGTTTTCCTGAAGTCTAGCAAACCCTGCAGTCCCAAGTCCCTTCAATCCCATGGCCCCAGTCACACTGTGATTATCCTTACTTGTACTGTGAGACTGTCTTGGCCTTCAGCAGAAGCTTCCTGTACCCTCAATGCCCCTGGAGGGAGTCTGTAGCCTGCGTGAACTCCTGAAAGTCATTAGACAATTACCTGTGAAGAACATGAGGTAGCTGGTGTTAAAGCCACAGCAGAGACTCTTCTTACAATTTAATAACACTATATTGTCAAGTATCTGTGCTCATCCAGATGTGCACTGTTTTATTATAAATACAGGTGTTCTCTGAGGGCCTTACTACCTGAGGCACTATGTAATTTTTTAATGAGAGTTCTTTAATTCTACATTCTCAGCCTCTCATTTCTTCTAACAAGTGTCTTCTGCATGCTTTTAAGCCAAGGTGCCTGATGGTCTAAACAATCAACTTTGTATTGCACAATCCCCTGCCAACTTCAGAAACTGTTTTCATCCAACTCTTATGAATCCTTTTTCAAGATATGCAACACATATGGAGAAAAAATAAACTCAGAATGCTTAATCTTTATTATGCCGCTAAATCCATATCCTCCAAGTCACTGTTTGAGTCACCCCAGTATCTACTCCTTGTCTGTACTCTACTGCATTACTATATATTTTTGTGATTTAATATAATGCAGAATTCACCTAAAATAGTTGTTCCATATTTCAGGGAAATCCAACAGTACAGGGAGGATAATGATACAAATCAACCCAAACTGAGCTAGCTCTCTAGCAAGTTAAAAGTAACGATGCATATGCTGAAGAAAAGAAAGATTCTCTCTTCATAAGAAGACACAGAAGAGAGCTACACAAGCAGAACCCCTGACTTTCATCTGCAGAACTGAAGTCTGACATGTTATTATCTGTTTATGCAACACTACTTCTATTTTGATTGCTTAGTTCTTCCTATCTTAGCATTCTGCTTTCATTTGTACTTTACTTTGTTAATCCTTAGCTGTTCAGGCTGAAATTTCCTGTGCTGGATATCTGTCTCAAAATGGAAAGTTTTAGGAAAAGAGACTTAACAGTTTCTATGCTGAAATTAGTAAGTTGTGATATTTTCCCATGTTGACCAATTATTCAGCAATAGATGTACTTAATAACCTCTAATTCCTCCAGATTTTTCAACAAAACCTTGGATTTTGCCCTGATACCATGATATCTAATGCTTTCAGTGAAAATCACACTTACCTGGCAAAATTATTTTCCTCTGAAAAGAACCACAGTCTTCACATAATTTATGGAGACTTGATTAAGAAGATCTATTTAGTTACCCAGGGGTTACATCCCTAATGAGTGCACTTTGCACCAAAAAAACCCTGTCTGCATCTAGACTGTATGTGTATTATCCTACAGACTTCCTGTGCAGAATTTTACTGAACACCTTGCTTTTAGGCATTATCTTGTCTTTTATGTGTTTTTAATACAATGTTTAATTATGTGATCCACTGGGTGTTTTTTTAAGGAGGAGTGGGGACTGGACAGTATCTCAGGACCATTATATATGGCACCTGGGGAATTGCCAAAATTGTGCAGGAAATGAACCTGATGTGTGGGGAAACATTGCCTCAGTAGCAGACCATGAACGTGAATAAAGCAAGGTTTTACAAGAGAAGAAAGCAAGATGGGAGAATTCTACCCTACCTCTGCTTTGGACTTCCTATGTCATGTACAAAAAGTCCTTCAGACTGAATGATTCCTTATCTCTGGTTGCCCTACAACAACCTACCTTAGGCTGTGATTTGCAGAATGTAGAACATTTGTACCTGCAGGCAATATCAGGGAGGAAATTTATATTAATATCAATTGTTCAACTCTGAGTGGTAAAAACCCTTAATAATTTTACAGCCAGTCCTGTTTTGTCTTTAACATTTCAAGAAAAAGGATTGCTACAGTGAATACCTGGTACAGCTGGTTGAAAACTTCCCCAGGGAATTTTAATTACTAAATATGAATTTGACTTGGCCAAAATAGTTTATGAGAAAACAACTATTCTATCAAAAGTTTACACAGGAACCAGGATGGTTTTGTATACAGTTTTTGGAGTATTTCTTCTGAAATTAAAAAAAATAAATTTTGGGGGAATTGACCATTAAGTAATATGCCTCATCCTTGGAAGTGTTCAAGGCCAGGTTGTACAGGGTCTTTAACGAGCTGGTCTAGTGAGAGATGTCCCTGCCTATGACAGGGAGGGTGGAACTAGATCATCTTTAAGATTCCTTCCAACCCAAACTATTCTACGATTCTATGATAACATAAGCATTATTGGAGCAGAATTATATCTCATTGTGTTCTAGAAGAAAATGCTGTACCTAAATTTCATTTTAATTCAATCTTCATATACTGAGTCTCTGCAAATAAAACAAATAACTAACCACATTTTTCTCTCTTGATCTGCCTTCTTAGGTGGTGCATGATGAAAGGATGTATTTCTTTACTGGGTCTGATTCTTAAGCTAATGCATCTTATATAGCAAGAATGTCAGCTTTTCTTTACACAATAGACTGTGCATTGGCCAACAGCCCCAAAAAACATGTTTCCTCTTTGAGACAAAAAGAATGGCATCAGGAACCACTCACAGGCCATATCTTCAATACGTGTCCTGACAGGGCTGAATCAGGTCTTAGAGGAAACTAGTGATGCTGGTTTTGGTAGCTGTGTCCATCGTCCATTCCCACAAAAGCAGGCAAAGGATTTCTACTGGCTTTGCTGCAGGTTGCGTGATGTAACTCCATCATGGGATCTGCAGACAAAACACAAACTCATGCATCACCTGGGTTTCACTGTTTTTCCTTCTTAAAATGACTTGTAACAATAAATGACCCTCCTTAACCAACTCTGATTCAGAATAAGGTCTATTGGAAATTAGTCTTTTTGCTAAAAGAAACTTGTAATTGAAAAATTTGCCACACTTGTCAGGTAATACATCATTAGATTATGTCCAATTTAAATATTTTCATGCCGTGGAGGAATCTTCCTACATGTGTTTTCAGTGCATTACTACTTTCAGTTAACCTTTTTGTTACAGAGCAAAATTAAAGATTGTGTTTACTTAAGTTATGGTAAGCCACAGTATAATTTGAGTTAGAACAACATAAAAAAATAACTCAAAGTAAGACAAAAAGTATTGATATTGCACATCAGGCATTAATATAAAATATATGCTCAGTATCTCTCATGTGCCTATGTCTCACTAAAAAAACCCCAAACCAAAAAACTGTAGTTTTAGGAAGGGTTTAGTTAGCAGGTATTTAGGTTTGATTTATATTTGCATTTTTTATAATTGCAGTTACATATACACACATGACATCTATGCAGTCTAGATTAGTCTTTCTTATAAATGTGAGATCTCTCCTTAATGTGAACATGTACATTTCTATCCTCGGTCTGACTCAGAAAATTTTAAGGGAAATTTTCTGCACCGCAATTCTTTTCCAGCAGTCAGTGATGTGAGGAAGCTGACAGTTCCCTAGCTATACACCTTAACAGTATTTATGACTAAGCTAGTTCTGTTAAACATTGAGTCTTTCATAAACAAATCAGTCTGAAGAGGTTATATGAAGTGGTTTTACTAAACTGAACAGCTAAAAATGTGTATTATTCGTTACACTGGACAGAAAAACTGCAGGTTATATAGACATTACAGCAAGGTCATAAACATTTGGATGAAGCCATATTTTTAAGACAGCTTTATTTTTTTCTTTTCTTTTTAAAGAGGTGGTATGTGGATTTACCAGTTGCCACAACATGTGTTACAACTGTATTTCATAATAAATGAACAACCAGTTGACAATCCTACAATAAACTATTTTATACTCCTTTTCAAATGCAAGGATTGCAACACAGAATACTCTTCTTAGGATAACCTACTTGTGAAACTCCAAGTTCATTTGACGTTACTTTACTGTTACTATGAAGTTACTTTAACATTGTATCTTTAGTATACATACCTACTATCTGTGCATCTGCAGATTATTTTAGCTAAAATTTAGAGAATAATATTTAGAGAAAAGAAATTTATAGTTGCATGAAATCACCTTCTGTCTTTAATGAAAAAAGATTGATTTTGAGATTATTATTGGAATGCATTATTTAATCTACATAGATAAAGAACAGATTATCATTTTGCTATCTAGAAAATATTTTGTCAGTCATAAGATTTCACAGAGGAGCTCTGACTATTCAGCTAAGCTCATTAACTGGGAGATTTCACTAGTTGCTTCCCTTATATAACAGCTCAAAACTTCCTGTTTGCATGTCTGCTTTGAAGTTCCCTTCGGAACAGATGTACTGCTACACAAACATACCTAAAACCTCAGGATACTTGTGGACATAAAGGATTGCATTAATCTTGACTAACTTCCCATGCCTACAGCACTCATCTACAGATAATCTAATCACTCCAAACTCTGTTTGTAATCAAGGATAGGAACACGTGTTTATGGAGCATAATTTGTCTCACTGTAAAGACAAGACAAAATAGGCCAAATTTGTTGAGATTAATTTTATTTACCCCAAAAAGTGCTATGACTTAGAAAGCAGTTAACAGAATATGTAAAGACAGGGTAAAGGAGGATAGTTTATAAAAGACTGTAGGCCAAATGCCAAAAGCCCACCCAGCTGCTCACTTATTATGACCCTTCCTTTAGGAGGATGAGCTGTAGAGAAAATAGAACAGGAGAGGGAAAGCTTGTGGGTTGAGGTAAAAGCAGGGAGATAGCTTACTAATTACTGTTGTTGGCAAAAGAGACTCAACTTGGGGAAAATTAAATTTAATTTATTGCCAATTAAAATAGATTTGGATAGTGAGAACAAAAAGCCAAACATAAACCCCACACCTTTTCTCCTCCCTTTCCCAGGTTCCACTTCATTCTTTCACTCAGGATGCCACTGGAAAGGGGACGGGGAATGTGGTTTGTGCTCAGTCCATAACAGCTCCTCTCTGCTGCTTCTTTCCTCTCACACTTTTCCCCTCCTCCAACGTGGGCTCTCCACAGGCCACACAGTTCCTTCAGGAGACATTCACTTACTCTGGCATGGGGTCCTCCATGGGTGGCGGAGCAGATATTTGCTAGACAAAACAGCTCCCCTTAGCTGCCCCCAACAGGGGCCACAGTTTTATGTGCTTGCTTCCAGTCAGATCTTCAATGTGATTGCCATACACCATTTTGAAAATAAAATATATAATGCACTTACAATGGTCATTAGAATGATTAAAGGATGTTTTCTTCTTAAGCCATTATTTTGAGGTTTTTATAAATTGAAAATTTTTGCTTGCTTGGATGACTTTTCTTCAGGCATGTTTTCAATGCCAAGGTTATTTCTTTTCTTTGACTGAAGGAGGGGTTTGACAAAATTAAATGTTTCTGGTTTTGAAATATCTGAGTGGTGAAGAAACATTGAGATGCTTATTTACAGAGTACTGCAAAATGGTTTAACTCTATCTTCAATTTCGTTACTCACAGAAGAATAATTATAACAAAAAGCTATTTAAGGAAAAACTTCTTGCTTGAAAATAGCGTAAAGGGCAAGGTGGAACAGGTCCCTCAGTTTTCCAGATAAACCAGATACGCTTTTAGTGACATTTAAATACATGTGCATGTATATGCTTTCAAATAAGTTCTTTATATTGTATACGGATTTCTTGTCTGTCATTCTGTTGTATAACTTTGCAGCTACTCAATCTATAAAGAAGGTAGGGCTAATAGGAAAAAAAAAAAGTACTTGAGGTTATTTCATTTTTCTTCTTGTAATTACTTGTCCTTTGTTACTATATATAACTATACTATGCTTGAAACACTGAGGCTGAAACTACCTGACCCATTCTCAGAGCATAATCTAGCTCATGTCTTAAATGAGATAAGAATCCAGTGACAATTATGGTCACTTAATTATGTAGCATAACTTCCTATGAAGATTATTATAGCAAATTACTGAAATTATAGATTTTTAAAGCTATCTGTCTCTGTTCTAGAATTTTCCAGTTTCTGAGTTTTCCACTTTTCAGCCCTATCATTCTTTCACTATGCTGTTACAATCTCTTGTGTTTAATCTGACTATACATTAGGATTGCAAAAATGACATAAATTTTATTTAGATTGCTTGTATCTTAATCCAGCCTGAATTCTTCAAAGTTCTTTTTTCTCTTTAAAATTCCTTTCAAATTATGCATTTTTCCATCTCTGCCGCAATGACACATCTTCTTATCTGAAATTTACTTTCAAGAGACAAAAAACTGTGCTGAAATTCCACTCTTTTAAAGTCAATGCATGATTTTCCATTGCCTTCAGTGACTACACCTGATTCATCTGTAATGAATGCAAATGAAAAATAATCTTCATGAGATAAAATAAAAATAACTTCATGAGACTCTTGGAAACCCTATCTCCTCTTGCCTAATATCATTTATCTCCATGTCAAGTCATGTCTAGTTTACCAAGGTAAGATTAGCACAATTTTAGTGCTAAATATGTGATGGATTTCAAGTTTCTAAGGAGCACTGCTTGATTCTTCCAGTATAATACCTTATCCATATGCTGTACATATGAAACAACTGTTCCATATATATCACATGTTTTTTACAAATGTAAAACTCCACATTTAAATGCAAAACTTCACTGAGAGAAAAACAAGTTCTGACTTTGGTTTTGATCACTCAGATTTTTCTACTGAAATGACTTTGATAATAGTGAATTGCTTTTCTCAGGGGTAAGTATAATTTTCTGCAGTATGATTTTACTTGGAAATAGTGAAAAAACCCAAAAGACTAAAAAAGAATCATGTTAGTCTAACAAAGGGCCATATTCAACAAACTAATCATAAGCTGACATTAAAAGAAACCAAGTGGGAAAACATGTATGAAGTTTGGTATGTTCAGAAGTACTTTGGTGAACCAGAGGCACAGTGAAAACACCTACGGTAATTTATATACTAGAATTGTTATGGTCAAAGAAAATATCCCATGATGGGAGTTATTAGTGCACCACTGTTGCAACAGAAAGTTAGCAAAAAATTTACAGCTGTAATAATAGCTGTGAAGCATGCAGTTAGGCTTCAGTTTTGAACTGTGTTAAAATACAGTACTTCTTGCTCAAGCAAACTTTCAGTAATTTTTTCTCGTACCCATCTGTTAAAGGTACTACTGCGCTGTTCAGAAAAAGGAGATCACTTCTATGTCAATGACAGTAGCCACTTTGTAGTCGCTTATTTTCTTATTTTTTTTTTTAATGCAACAAATACTATGAAATATTGTGAAAGATGTTTTAAGTGTTTCATTTTCTACATGATCATTGTGCTTTTAAATTGTCTCCAAGTTTTATTGTATCAAAATGTTTTGATAGCTGTAATTCAATTAAGACTTGCCATAATAAACTGTTTAAAGGGAATAACCATAATACCAGGTTTAGGTGCTTCTTGAAGTCAGCAGAATTTTCTGTAATTAACAGATGCCATGTGGTGGAGGTATATTGTTATTATGATTCTCACCTTATTTTCCTTGGCAAACTCATGTTTTGTTCTTTAGAAAGAGCTTGTTAGTTGAGTGAAACTCTCTTTAAAGCCAACAAATCAATAGTGTTTAAAAAACACTGAATGGGTTCTTTAAAATCTGTAAGAAACACGTCTGGTGCTGACACAGGGGTTCAACTGTTTTCCCTCCAGCTGAGCATAAAGGCAGTCAAGAAATACAGATTCTCTAGTTGCTATGAAGCCTTCTGATGCTGCTAACATGAATACTGCTAAAATGCTTAAATGCATAGAAGGACCAATAAAATGGTTTTGTTTTAATGAACTGGCATTAGTCAAGTCCTTTTAAGATGAAATAAAGCACAATCAATTTCAGTCACACCCAAGCAAAATATATCAGTAAATGTACCACATAATCACTAAGATGTAAGTGTCATGACATTAAACAGTAGTTTTTCAGTTACTATCTTTGGCCTCTAACTCAACTTTCAGAAGAGGAAGAGGATTTTGGGGACCAAAATCATAGAATTTCAAAACTATGACCAATTTTGGGGCTACTTTAATAAAAATGTCTATTTTATTGTGACTACTTTAGAAATCTTTTTTTTAATAGGATATTTGGGAACCACTGTATCTCTCTGTCTTTCATTAGACAAATTATCTTTAAATACAATGAATTAAATAGCTGATCCTCTTTCGCTCACTTTTTTGTCCAAGTGAAATCTGCTGATCATTTCAGAGACAGAAGGGAGCTGAGGATCAAAAGCATGGGTCCTGTGAATAAATTATGACAAATCTCTAAGCACATGAGTTTAAAGCAGGTTAAGGAGGGAGTATTCATACCGCATAATATTCAGATACCTAATCTAGCAGCCTGCATTCTGTGTATATCCAGAACAAAACCAGGATGCAAACTACTGCCTATGTCCATTAGTGGCCTAGGCTCCTAACTTTAGCTGTGTAATGTAGATGATAAACCCTCAAAGCATTAAGCAATCTTAACTGCAACTAATATGGCCACTTCCACAAGTAATATTTTCAAGGTATCAGAATAAACAGTGCTAAAGTTATCAGAATCACATCCCTGAGGTATAGCCCGCTAAATTTTGCACACAAGCTATCAGGGTGGCTAGAGCTTTTTAAAATCTATATTATTGCTGCTCTTAGATTTTGCTTTTCTGTGTCAATTTTAAAACCTAATAAAATAACATGAAATTTACTAAATGTCCTTCTTCCCGCTCCCCCTTCCCAGTCCTTCTGAAACACAACCATGCCAGTTTTTCAATAATGAAGTTGGCCAGACATGGCAAGCAGGTCTCCAAAAGAAAAGAGAATCCTTTTACTTGGATTTTTCATGTAAGATCTATGTAAAAGAAAACAGAAAAAGTAAGTGAAAAATCCTTGATCTTAGAACTTGATAGCTAAAGTGCTAGGAAAATATTTGGCAATTTTTATTCATATTCTAAAGTAATGGGATCCTCTACAGCCACATAAAAAGCAGACTGCAGACCTGAGAACTAACAGGTTAAACTTTCAAAAATTCTCTCATGCTGTTTTGCTGTAAGATATTAACAATGCATAAAATAAACCATATCAGTTATTATAGATGTTTTGGTAAGATAAGTAAGAAAAGCATATATATATATATATATATATATATCATATAATAAAACCTATACCAAATAGCATTTTCAATGGAGATATTTAGGACTGACAAATGCATTTAGGGTAAGATTTCCAACATTAAAAATAGGTGGAATTTCAGTGAAGAATATGAGATTTGCAAATCTTAGACAATAAAGCTCAGCATTGTGGAACTTATAATTGCATTTAAAATAAGTGTCTGTTAAACACTGCCAATCATCTTAGTTTTGAGACTTCTGTAATAGTATGCCTCTGAAGTTATCTGCATTTTGTGATGACTTTTTATCTTTCTTCTTGAGTGTTCCTGTGTCTACACACAAATAATCTTTATTTACACATTTCCCATGAAGCTGGGTCAGTGCTGTGTGCTATGCCTCTTATTCACACTGCTTAGTAATTGCAGTTTTAAAATGTTTACTTTAGTGTGGGTTTCTTTTTAGCAGATATTCCCTTGCTTTATATATATATAATAATATTTATTGCCTTATATATATATATATAATGATATATCTATTGAGGCTTTTTAATGTCATCTCAATATCTTGCAGTTTAAGTTTTTTGTTTGAATTATAATAGCAACTTCACTCTACAAATAATAATAAAATTCTCACTGATTGCTACATTCCTAATACAACATAATACTACTTTAATGGATCTGGATAACAGGATCATCCATTTGCAAATGCTTATGAGTAGGAAATGATGCTATTAGTGCAAAGTTATGGTTTTGTCCCTAAAACTAGGGATAGGGCTTAGAAGAACTGGATTCTGCTAATTTGGACTTTACAGGAAAATGGGGGTGTCATGTAAATGTCTGTTCATGGAGGCTATTTTAAGCTGTACAGTCACACACTTGAGTTAAGTAAGAACTATATTCCAGAAAATACAACAAAATTAAAACTGAGACACAAGTGAGGTGACAGAACACTGGAACAGGCTGCCCAGGGAGGTTGTGAAGTCTCCTTCTCTGGAGACATTCAAAACCCGCCTGGACACATTCCTGTGTAACCTTATCTAGGTGTTCCTGCTCCGGCAGGGGGATTGGACTGGATGATCTTTTGAGGTCCCTTCCAATCTCTAACATACTGTAATACTGTGATACTGTGATGATACCAGACCAAATAAAGCAACAGACCCAAGAAGGTTTATTTTTGGTTTTAGTGCAGCTGTGGTGAGTTGAGCCCTTCTAAGACGTGGCAATAGAAGAACATAATCTCATTATAATATACATCGCCTCTTTTTGCAGAAGATGATCCACATTAAAGTTTCACACTAATCTGGGTCTGTAGTGGAGCAGATTGTCCCATTTTATCTACCAGGAGAATAAGTATACTCTAGCAAGGCAAAGGAGTAAATTCCTTGTGATAAAAGTAGAAGCTAGCTATAAAATAGGACCTTAAAATTAAGAAAATGCAAATTAAGAGGCCAGTGAGATTGACATCAGATATATTCTAGTCACAGATGTTTCTTAGGCATTACCTGAGGCACTTCTCAACTATGAGACAAGGACCAAACCAGTGCTATTTCTTGGAAGTACTGTCATTTAGAAAAAGAACCCCAGCCTGAGTCCCTTTTCCTGCAGATTTACTGGAGATAATTGTATTTCTGTGAGCACAAACAGGTTTCCAAATGTATTTTTCACAAGTCTTCTCTTTTCCTTTCTCCTGTAAACTCTTCATGAAGAGACCTATTTCCTTGAGATTTTGGTCACTTGAAAAATGCATATAAAATATTGTTTAAACTTTTTAGGGATGGTTTGTCTTTTGACATCTAAAGATACTTTGACATGTTAATTTTTTTTATGCTAGGGTTATCTTCCTACTTACAAACTCTATTGAATTACAATATCTTTTTCTTCCCAGACAGCGTGATTTGTATTTAGTATTCTTAAAATTAAATATCATTAAAACTAACCTGCGTACCTTTGTGGTAGTCTCATTATATCTGATCTCCTGCTGTCTTTCTAATGAACATTGCAGAGTACCACTGATGACTGATGTGACACTTGGGGTGGTTTCTTTTTTTTCTTTTTAACTATTTTCCAAAGTAACTTTCCCAACCACCTTTTGTCAGATTTGAAGGTTCATGCTGCCACAGCCAGGTAGCTATTTAATCTTACAGTGACTGACAGGCAAAATAATTACTGAAAGAAACCAGAGATCCACTGGGAAACATACTGGAAATTTGCTCTGTGGATTTACCTCACAAATCCATTGGAGCTGCTACATAATAAGCTGTTCTGCATCATTTAATAAGAAAAAGCTAAAATTTAGGCTAAAATGAGCCAGAAACTGCATCAAGATGTGGTAGCACAGAACTATAATAGATGTGTTGTTGCAGCTTCCTTAGTTCACGTGTGACTGAAAACTGGTATATTTTTCAGAGATTATGCAAATCGTCTGGATTTCATGTATCCACAGGGTGCGGTTTCTTTTGTCTATGAAAGTTTAGAAATGCCTTTAAAAACAGACTTGTGCCTAATGGCTATAGACCTGCAATGTAAAAATATAATTTTTTTCACAACATTTGACTTCAGTAATGTTATTCAATTTTTACTGGGTGTCTCTAATAGCTTCATTTAGTCAAACTATAAATAATGGGGACATACACATTCCCTTCTACTCTCTTTGCCCAGAGATTCTGTAAACAGACAACAATTTCATTTAGCACAAGACAATTGCCCTTTGACAGGCAACTGGATGTGAGAAACTTTGACCTTGTTGTAGCTTTCACCTGTCTCAGTTTGATGGATTAACAAAGACCTTATTTTTGAATTCTGAACTACTATTGATCTAAATAGGCAATAAAAATGATCCCACACAGAAGAAGTTTAGCTGTTTAAATACAGGTGATTTCAGATGTAACATAACAGTAGAATTTTGCCTCTTTTTTCCCCAAATATTTGGTAGATTAAATGCCAGGAAAATATAAAATAACAACATGATAACAAAGCAACAATGACATATGCATTCTAATATGAAAATAAGTAGTATTAATACTGACAGTGCTTTTCTACTGTTGCCTGCACTTAGTCTGCAGAAGTTTGTATTCCTTGCTCCCTTTCTCCCTCTTCTATGAAATCTTTTCCTTCACCTTTCCTATGCATTTTTACATCTTCTCCTTTGTGTTCAGTCTTATACACACTGGTGGGCAGCTCTTTCAGAACTATTTATTTGTGAATGTTTAACAAATCTGAAAACCATCATCTAAACTGAGGAGATAAACATGGGACCTCATGAACAGTCACTGGAAAAAAATTCAGGAAAAAATAATTCCTTTTTGAGGGCAGCTATTCATTTGTGATTTGACATTTTATTTCTAGAAGTAACATCACATCTTTTTATCTTCCTCTTTGTACTTTAACTTATCTCTCTGAAGTTATCCTCCCTTTGTCCCAGTTGTCCTTGTTCTCACACAATACTAGTCTTTTTTTTTTTTAAAGCTACCATTCATATTTTCATATGAAAGGAGAGATACCTAGACCAGGTTGCTCAGGGCTAACTATGGTTGGGTTTTGAATATCTCTAAAGATGGAGACTCTACAGCCTGTCTGGGCAATGTGTGCTAGTACTTGGCCACCCTCACAATTAAAAAGTGTTTCCTGATGTTCAGACAGCATCTCCTGTGTTAAAATGTGTGCCTGTTGTCCCTGGTCCTGTCACTGGGCACCACTGAAAAGAGCCTGGCTCTGCCCTCTTTATGCAGTCCTGTCAGATATTTATACATTCGCATAACATCCTCCTTTATTTTTCTCTTCTCTAGGGAAACAGTTCCAGTTTTCTCAGCTTGTTCCTATGACAAGTGCATCAATACTTTAATCACCTGCAAAGCTTCATTTTCTTGCTGGACTTACTCCACTTTCCCTGTATGTATCCTGTACTGGGAAGCCCAGGTCTGGACATAGCAACTTGGTGAAGGAGCATTTTGTCCCATCATCCAGGTCGTCAAGGAAGGTGTTATACAGTATTACCCCCCCCATCAACCACTGGAGTACTCCACTAGTAATTCATCTTCAGCTGGACTTGATGTCACTGATCAAATCTCTTTAAGCCTGCCGGTTCAGCCAGTCACTTATCTAGTTCATACTTCTGAGTTTGCATACTTTTAAAAAGTATAACTTGGTCACAGTTACCTAAAATGTTACCATTAAGGTTTTAGATTTCAAAGTTTATGTGATTTAAGGGGAACAAATTATATCAGATTTATAAAAAGATTAGTTTCCTCTAATTTTTACCATGTTTCTTCACTTGATATATAATTTGTATGATACATATATAGTTTTTCTTAAACTGTGATGTATACAGAAGGGCAACGAAGGTAAATATAGGCATGATATGGCAGTCTGACCAGTCAGGCTGAGATGACATTCTTTGTCCTTCAGAACTTTAGATGAAAAGAGATGCAAAGTGACTATGCGACCAGTGACAGAGATCAGAAAGCCAATACATAGATGTGATGTTTTTCATAACACAAAAAAATAGCAGAAATCCAAAATCAAACCTCCAAGAACATTTCAAGATATGTATTAAATTTAAAAACAAACTCAAGTAATCAATCAGCTATACACTGTGACAATTGCTGTACAGGCATATGCATTTCTCAGTTTTCAGAAGGTTCACACTATCCAAGAGTGAAATGTTTGTTATTCAGTAGGCACAATGTAATGACCTTGAATCTCTTCTGAAACAGAGACACATTTTCCCTACTGATTTTTGTTTTTTAACCTCTGACCTCAATTATTACTAGGTTTTGAATATATCAGTCCCTGTGTGGCCCACATGATTCTCTGTCCTTTTGATTAACTACGCAGAAGTGCCACTCTAGAAAAACCAAGACATGCAAACTCAAAATTGTCTGTTTTCTATTGGTTCAGTTGCATAATTTATACCCAGTTTCAAGCATAATAAGCTGTGTTACTCCTTGACAAACAAATTTCAATAGGAATAAAAAACTTCAGTTGTAAATGATGTCAAATATTTTGAGAGAAAATGGTGAACCTGTCAGTTAAGCACACCTTGGAATCCTTTTTACTGCCAGAAATCTACCTGAGTATTTGAATAATAGATGCAACTGAAGTATTCAATATGCAGGAATATTGTCACAAATTCAGATAATTGCATCTGCAAGTTTCTGTAGATATTTGCTTTTGATAACTAAATAATGGCTATATACAAATTTGGCTTTTCATTGCAAGTACAGGAATATTTAAGAGTTGCTATGCATGCCACAGTAAATGAAGGCACAATGCATTCATGTGTGAAAGGTCCACTCTTCTCTGAATAAAGGGATATAGGTATTATTCTATTTTCTCATCGTGAACGTGGAGCCTTAGCCTGTGCTAGGGATTAAAGTTTCTGAAGAATTAAAACTGATCAAAAGTATAACGAAGGTCTCATGTGAGCTAGATGAAAATAATATACTAGAAGAACTCAGTGATGTGTTTGATTAAACTGCTTGCATTAAGGACACACTTCACATTTATTTAAACCCTGAAGTAACCCCATTTATTTCTTTAGCTGGGAAAATTCTGTTGGAAGTGACGGAGTGTGTTCTGTAGAAACGGTAATGTAAGATGAATTTATAAGTTATTAAGTCAGTGTGAACCACCTGGCTATCTGCAGTCAAAGGTGGTCGATGTGGGTAGGAAAGAGGAAGAAGAGATTGTTGGAGAGTATGCCAAGAATTGAATAAATTTGGTAACGACTCAGTGAGAACATCTTCATGTAGCAACTGTGAAAGAAATAAGTAGAACACTGGCAGTAAAATCTCAGTCTTCTAAATGCATGGATTTTGGCCAATATGTATTCCCAGAAATAACTTTCACATAATATGTCCTTTAATAAATGCTATTCGTTGTGGTTACCTTAAATCCAGCAGATATGTTTCATGAGCACTCACAAGAACATGAAAGGAAGCAGGAGCTAGACAAAAAACTGAGTGTGAACATACAAAAAAGGAGGGTGCCTCAGTCCAAGTATACAAATCCGAAACCCTTTGCCCAGCTATCCATTTATTAAGAGCTTTAGTTTGAGTCAGTCAGCTGATCGGAGCTAGCCCAGCTAGAGCCGGAGCCGGCACGCTTCAGAGACCACGAGGTTCAGCAGAGATTAGGAAAATCAGAGGGGACAGCGCAGAGACATCGCGATTCCCGACATCTCCCGATCCCCGAAGCCCCAGCAGCCCTTGCGAGAGAGCGGCTGACGTGGCAGGGGGCGTTCCCGCGGTAACGGCGACCGCACCCCTGCCCCTTGCCTTGAAAGAGCCTTTGGGAGGGCAGTGACCCCCACCAGGCGCAGGGAGGAACAAGCAGGTCGTGTTGCGGACTCTGTTGCTGGTGTCCCAGACTGCTGACCAATATGGTCGCCTCCAGAAGGAGGGCTTGCAGTAAGGAGACTGTAGCAACTCAGACAGAGACCCTGCCCCAAACCGTGGCTGTTCAGGTCTCTGGCTGCAGGGAGTGCCAGAGCCTGCTGCTGCCGAGGGAGGGAGGCCAACATTCCACCTGTGTGAGGTGTGAGCAGGTAGAAGATCTGCTTAGATTGGTGGCAGAACTTAAAGAGGAGGTCGAGACGCTGAGGGAGGACCATCAGGGATTGTGAAAGGGAGATCGACTGGTGGAGTAACTCCCTGGCGTGCCAGCAGGAACGGTTCCAGGGAGATACCTCCCAAAAGGGGATGGACCCCCTGTCCTCTCAGACAGAGGGGGATGGCCCGAGACAGCCCCTGCCCTGTAGCTGTCGTGCAGAGATAAGGGACCAAAAAGACGATGAGGGCTGGAAGCAAGTTCCAGTTCCGAACCGTGGGCAACCTTCCTCCCTTCCTGCCCTGCTTCCCCAGGTGCCCCTCCGTAATAGGTTTGAGGCCCTGGATCTTGATGGAGAGGTAAGTGAGGATGTGGTGCAAGGCCAGACTACAAGGTCACATAGGAAAAGGCGGTCGACTTCACGCCTTAAGACTGCCTCTGACAAGAAAGAAAGAAAGGTCATTGTTGTAGGCGATTCCCTTCTGAGAGGGACAGAGGGCCCGATATGCAGAGTTGACCCTCATCATAGGGAAGTGTGTAGTCTGCCTGGAGCCTGGATCAGGGATATCACCAGGGCGCTCCCCAGCCTGGTGCACCCGACAGACTACTACCCGCTGCTGGTCTTCCAGACAGGTGGGGGGGAAGCTGCTTCCCGCAGTCTGAGGGGGATGAAGAAAGACTACAGGGCCTTGGGGCGGATGGTGAAAGAGTCTGGGGCTCAAGTGATCTTCTCCTCACTTCTTCCATCTTCCGGTGATGATGTGGGACTGAATGGGAAAATTTAGTCTGTAAACGATTGGCTACAAGACTGGTGCTGCAGGCAGGGCTTTGGGTTCTTTGATAACAGCTGGTTTTATAAGGCTCCAGTCCGAATGATGGCACGTGGGAAAGGTTTAACTCACAGAGGCAAAAGGATGCTGGGGCATGAATTAACAGGGCTCATTTGGAGAGCTTTAAACTAGATTTGAAGGGGGATGGGGTTGTAACTGGGCTTGCCCCAGTGGGGCAGCACTCTAGGATTGATGAAGACTGGGAGGCCTCCTATAATCCTAGGGTGAAATTGGTGAGCTCAGCTCCTTCCTTGAAATGCCTGTACACCAATGCGTGCAGCATGGGAAATAAGCAGGAGGAGTTGGAGACCTGTGTTAAGTCAGGAGATTATGATCTGGTGGCAATTACAGAGACGTGGTGGGACAGCTCACATGACTGGAATATACTCATGGAGGGCTATGTCCTTTTCAGGAAAGACAGGCCAGCCAGGCGGGGTGGTGGGGTTGCTCTTTATGTGCGAGAGCAGCTGCAATGTACTGAGCTCTGTCCAGTGACAGAGGACGAGTGAGTTGAGAGTCTGTGGGTGAGAATTAAGGGGCAGGCTGGCAGGGGTGATACTGTTGTGGGTGTCTGTTACAGGCCACCAGATCAGGGTGAGGAAGTTGACGAGGCCTTCTACAGGCAGCTGAGAGCGGCCTCACAGTCACAGGCCGTGGTTGTCGTGGGGGATTTTAACTTCCCTGATGTTTGCTGGAAGGACTACTCAGCAACCCAGCCACAGTCCAGGAGGTTCCTCCAGTGTATGGATGATAACTTCCTCATCCAAATGGTGGATGAGCCAACCAGGAGAGGAGCACTGCTGGATCTCATCCTCACTAACAAGGAGGGTCTGGTGGAAGCAGTAAAGGTTGAGGGCTGCCTTGGTTGCAGCGACCATGAGATGGGGGAATTCAGGATCTTGTGTGGTAGGGCCAGTACAATAGCAAGTAGAATTGCAACCCTGGACTTCAGCAGGGCAAACTTTGGCCTTTTCAAGCAATTGCTAGGGGAAATCCCATGGGCAAGGCTGCTTGAAGGTAAAGGGGCCCAGGATAGTTGGTTGACATTCAAGAATTGCTTATTCTGAGCTCAAGATCAGAGCATCCCGATACGTAGGAAGTCAAGGAAGAGGGCCAAGAGACCTGCGTGGCTAAATAAGGAACTGCTGGGTATGCTCAAGTGGAAGAGGAGAGTTTACAGGCCATGGAAGGAGGGGCTGGTCACTTGGGAGGAATATAAGGCTGCTGCTAGAGGATGTAGGAAGGCAGCTAGGATGGCTAAGGCCTCCTTAGAATTAAATCTGGCGAGAGGGGTCAAGGACAACAGAAAGAGCTTTTTCAAATACATAGCTGATAAAACTAACACCAGAGGCAAGGTTGGCCCACTGGTGAACAGGATGGGTGCCCTGGTGACAGAAGATACAGAGATGGCAGAGTTATTGAATGCCGCCTTTGTCTCTGTCTACTCTGCCGGAGGCAGTCCTGAAGAGCCCTGTACTCCTGAGACCTCAGATGAAGTCAGGTCACTGGAGCAGTTTGCCTTAGTCGACGAGGAATGGGTTAGGGACCAGTTGAGCAATCTGGACATCCATAAATCCATGGGTCCAGATGGGATGCACCCGCGGGTGCTGAGGGAACTGGCGGAAGTCATTGCTAGACCACTCTCCATCATCTTTACCAAGTCTTGGGAAACGGGAGAGGTGCCTGAGGACTGGAGGAAAGCAAATGTCACTGCAGTCTTCAAAAAGGGCAAGAAGGAGGACCCGGGTAACTATAGACTGGTCAGCCTCACCTCCATCCCTGGGAAAGTGATGGAACACCTCATCCTTGATGCCATCTTAAGGCATGTCAAGGATAAGAGGGTTATGAGGGGCAGTCAACATGGCTTTACCAAGGGGAAGTCATGCTTGACCAACCTCCTAGCCTTTTATGAGGAAATAACATTGTGGATGGATGATGGCAGAGCGGTGGACGTGGTCTACCTTGACTTCAGCAAAGCATTTGACACAGTCTCCCACAGCATCCTCATAGCTAAATTGAGGAAGTGTGGTCTGGATGATCAGGTAGTGAGGTGGACTGCAAACTGGCTGAAGGAGAGAAGCCAGAGAGTTGTAGTCTATGGGGCAGAGTCTAGTTGGAGGCCTGTATCTAGTGGAGTGCCTCAAGGGTCAGTATTGGGACCAGTATTATTTAATATATTCATCAATGATTTAGATGAGGGAATTGAGTGTACTGTCAGCAAGTTTGCTGATGACACTAAGCTGGGAGGAG
This sequence comes from Psittacula echo, assembly GCF_963264785.1. Lineage (NCBI taxonomy): Eukaryota > Metazoa > Chordata > Aves > Psittaciformes > Psittacidae > Psittacula > Psittacula echo. The sequence goes on along the minus strand of NC_137738.1, from coordinate 81,107,972 downwards.
TGGCTGACACACCAGAAGACTGTGCTGCCATCCAGCGGGACCTGGACAGGCTGGAGAGTTGGGCAGGGAGAAACTTGATGAAATATAACAAGGGAAAGTGTAGAGTCCTGCATCTGGGCAGGAACAACCCCAGGTTCCAATATAGGTTGGGGAACGACCTGTTAGAGAGTAGTGTAGGGGAGAGGGACCTGGGGGTCCTAGTGGACGGCAGGATGACCATGAGCCAACACTGTGCCCTTGTGGCCAAGAAGGCCAATGGCATCCTGGGGTGTATTAGAAGGGGGGTGGTCAGTAGGTCGAGAGAGGTCCTCCTTCCCCTCTACTCGGCCCTGGTGAGACCGCATCTGGAATATTGTGTCCAGTTCTGGGCCCCTCAGTTCAAGAAGGATAGGGACCTGCTGGAGAGAGTCCAGCGCAGGGCGACTAAGATGATTAAGGGAGTGGAGCATCTCCCTTATGAGGAAAGGCTGAGGGAGCTGGGTCTCTATAGTTTGGAGAAGAGGAGACTGCGGGATGACCTTATTAGTGTATATAAATATATAAAGGGGGAGTGTCATGAGGATGGAGCCAGGCTCTTCTCAATGGCAGACCATGATAGGACAAGGGCTAATGGGTATAAACTGGAACACAAGAGGTTCCACTTAAACTTGAGAAGAAACTTCTTCTCAGTGAGGGTGGCAGAACACTGGAGCAGGCTGCCCAGGGAGGTTGTGGAGTCTCCTTCTCTGGAGACATTCAAAACCCGCCTGGACACATTCCTATGTAACCTTATTTAGGTGTTCCTGCTCTGTCAGGGGGATTGGACTAGATGATCTTTTGAGGTCCCTTCCAATCTCTTAACATACTGTGATACTGTGTGATACTGCGATACTGTGAATATGGCCTTTTAGCCATGAGTCTGAACTTGAGCCATCAAACTTTCTGTGTAGAATTAACTAGTGCTCCCTAGACAGTGTATTCCATCTTGCTGACTAGATGAAGGTGCAGATACACAGAGCTTTATGATTTTCAGCAGCTTCTTGATCCATGGGTGTGCATTTTGTGGGTTTTTTTATGGCACCAATACTCCCCATTGTAGGATACAGTATAGAATATGTGTAGTGTAGTGTAATACAGGCAGTCATCAATCAAAGTGTTGATGTGTGCTTCTTAGGTTACTCAAGGACAAGAAGACACACTGTGTGGTTAGGCATAGTACAGAAGCAGAGCTGACACTGTTATTAGCAATGCTTTGCCTTGTAGAAATACTCATCTGACACTGGCAACAATAAAGCTGTGTTAGCACAACTCCCATGTTAATAAACTCCGGTAATAAATCATATGAGAAATAGATTAAGGCAAACAAAACATAAAACAAGTAAAGAATGATGTGTCAGTGCCAAGGCCTTAAGATATTCAAGCATAACAAATTTCTACTGGCCTTTTGCAGTCATTGCAAGAACTGTCCACTTAATTCTGAAATCTTTGAGACCTCTGAGAGTTAGAGCTTAACCCAGATCCCTCAAACTCACACTGAATTAAATTTTCAGTAACATGACTTGCTTTAGGAACAAAAAATAGCTGCAAAAGGAAAAAGGACAGATATAGGACAGATTTTCTTAGGACAGATTTCAGACAGGATTTCTTTAATAATATGGGCACATGCCTCAAATGAAGGGTTAAGAGCTTAGTACATCCAATTTCTTGTCACTGCCTTCTCCTGATCCTGTATTCAGAGGTTATTACCCCCTGTGTTTTGCCACTTTAAATAGTTCCTCTCCTTAAGCAGTTTATATTGCTACGCTCGTATTCAGTCAGCCATGTGCATGTGTAAAATGCACAGCTGATGTTGGCTATTACTATGCCATAACTTGATGTGACAGCTCCCATTCCTGAAGTTCAAAAATCTGAATAAAAGTACTTTTATTGCAAATATCCATTTCCTCCAAAAGCTGGAATAGTTCTCACAATAATCTATTCAAATCTGTTGTATTTCTAGGAAAAGAAGAATTAAGTTTGCAAACACCTCTCAGCTTCAAAAGTCTTTAAGTTAACAAACTGCAAAGCTGTAGGGAGTAGTTATTACATAACTGATATAGTACTGCAAACACATAATTAATCTGAAAACCTTAGTTTGCAAAAATTTTCTCAGGATTTAGCATGCAGTTAAGAAAGTAATGTGCAGAGTAAGAGGGTAACATAGCCAAAAAACTTTACAAGAATATGAGCTCCTGGTCATAATAGAAGTTTCATAGCTAAAACACTACCTAAAAGGCAATGGTTCAGGCTGCAGAAGCCATGTGTACCTGGCAGTACATGATGAAAGACAGATTTGTTTACAACACAACTTAACTACGTGTAATATTATTGACATGGCTGAGACCGATACCAGGAAGATTGTGCTGTCCAGCTTCTTCTTTCGTCCAGACATCAGGACAGCTGCTCTCATTCCTTTCTTGAGACTTTTTTTACATTTTAAGGAAAATATTTTCAACCATTCATGGTTTACTAGATGTATCATAACTGTGTTTCTGATTTTGCTCATCTTCAGCTGAGCAGGATGAATTAACCTTTTCTGCTTCATCCAGGAAATCCAAATAATGTATTTTGTGAATACCTCAACCCATTTTTGTCTCAAACAGCACCTGAACCCTTCTTTTTGCTGAAATCCCTATGAATCCTTCTCTTCATACACATACAACTCTGGCACTTACCTATAATAAGTAGGAAATATGTGGATAATGGAAGGGAATAGGCAGAATTTGAACAGGTTCTCCTGGGTAAAAAATAGGGAAACACACACTGTAAAGTCTTATGTTGGAACTAGATGATCTTAAGGTCCTTTCCAACCCTAACTATTCTATGATTCTATGATCCTATCATTATTTAACTGTGTACTTATATATAAAACACTCATCTACTTAATATCAGACTACACCCACTGAATGGAAAGTCCTTTTGTTTCAATAAAAGCAAGTCAGTAAAGCATGGCAAAAAAACCCAAAAAACCCAATATGCAAAAAAGAAACTGAAAACTAAAACCAAAATGAGAAACACCTTGCAATAAAAGCTCAACCAATTCAAGCTAATTATGTCTGTAAAAGCTTTGTGCAAACTTCTCCTATATTGCATTTCATATGGCAAATTGCACATTACAATTTTTGGTCTTCTACTATTCAGGCTATTGCTTTTTCAAAAGATTCCCCTCATAAGATAATTAAGAAGGGATGAACATTTACTATACTTGTATGTTTGCAAATAAAATTTGCCTCATGCAGAGACTAAGAATTTGGCTGAAAAATTGAAAGCTTCAGATTGTTTGAATAATTAAAAAGAGAGAATTATACTTTTTTTTTTTTTTTGCAGCTAGCGTTAGCTGCTTGAAACAAATAGAATAAAACTAACAGAAAGTAATATTTTGGGGGATAGAGGAAAAATTTTATTTCTCTGGGGGCTCTTGAGATACAGAACAAAAGCAGGTTAATATTAATCAGAAAACAATTCTTTTTTAACACCAACATTTTGATAGAGCCTCAGTTGCTGTAACATGTGGCCTTATTTTCCCTGCATAAATACACAGAAGCAAAACTACTATGCAAGATCCATTTTCACCTTGAAAATTTGATCCTCAATTTGGATTAATTAACTGATATGGGGAAGGTGTTTGAGTTTCTCTCAGTAATGACAAGATCTCAAACTTTTTAAAAAAAACCCAGTAACAAGTGAGATTCTTGTAAAATGAATTTTAAACACAATTACGCAAGGGGCCTTTAAGTCATAAGGAAGTCAGCAACTCTTTTCTTTTGTTGACCAAAACAGCATTATAAAAGACACTATTAAAGGCCCCCAACTCCTGTAACTAGGCCTTAATAGGTCTAGAAAATAACATTTTTTTCGTTCACGCTTGGGATGTATTTCTTTGATATTTACTCCAGTATGCTTGTAAAGTTTTCTTTATTTAATATAAAGATGTTACATATTGTTAGACTAATCACTTCCTTAATCAGTATTTTAATTAATTCATGTCCAAATGTCATTGCCTTCTTCATCAGATATCAAAAACCCAAGGCCCCAAGCATCTGAGATAAATCACACGTCTTTGCACTTTTGTATTATAGGATATCAGATTCTGATACCTTTATCATAACAAAATGAACAACATCTTGCTCAGCCACTGCACCTAAATTGTTGCTGTCATCAGGGCAAAACAATGTGAATTTAAAAATCTTCATTCAGTAGAATTATATTTGAAAGTTTGGGGTTTAAAATATGTGCTGCTTTATCCCGCTTGCTTCTATTCACCTGCCAGTTTAATTACCTCATCGTTTGATCCATATATATCTTTATGGTGATTATTTTTTTTATAGGTCTGATTTTAGAACTAAGGTAATTCCATATGTTGGATAAACGATCCCAGAAAAAAATAATCACTTCCCTTAAAAAAAAAGTTGTGGAAACAATGATTGTGAATCATTTGCATATATTTGTGGATATTGTGTTTGTCAGGCTCGAGTTTTTCAACGCATCTACTGTGTACTGTGTAGATGTGACTGCAACCCATTTTACTGAACCCAGCTTCCATTATGTGCAATTTAGTTTATAAATCAGGTTTATATTAACTGTTTTATAATAGATACAAAAAAAAACCAAAACAAAACAAAACAAAAAAAAACCACCAAAAAAAAAAAAAAAAAAGCTGCTGGCAACACAATATTCAACACAGCCTGCAAAACTGCCCAAGATCCTGAACTCAATGTTTAACATGCATTGAATTTAATTCCACTTCGACAACATGGCGAGCAGGACTCAAGCTTATTTGCCAGCATGTCTATTTAAATCCTAGTCATTTTTTTTTTTCATATTGCAGCCAGTAGCCTATAGGGTCCAGAAATATGGGGAGGAAAGTGATCTGAGCAAATGTGATCTTCACAAGGAAGTGCAAAAGCAATCACACTTATTTCCAAAAGTCCATGATTATTCCTTTGTCACACAATGCAGTGTGAGGACTTACTAACTGTATGGTACAAACCAAGAGCTGGGGGGTTCATCAAGCTCTCAGAAATTACTCAGTCCAGCTTCTGCAATGCAGGAGGATTAATTTGCCCAAGAAATCCCCAACAAATAACAATTTAATTTGTTTTCAAAATTTCTGATAAAAATTTCAGCATCTTTCTACAGTGATGCCATATAGGATAGTGTCAAATTAATTCAAAGGCTTCTATTTCTCTCTCTAGAATATCTTCTCTGTCTTCCCTTCATGTCAAAGGATGAATTTAGGCTTGTTTGTCATGATCCAGAAAACATTTTCTGTTTTTCTATCACTTTATTATAACATTTAGCTTTCTATAAAGGTTTTCTTGTTAGTTTAAAAATACTTCAAGGCACTCAAAGTACACTGAATTATCCAGAATTCCTCAAGGTGTCTTTTCTATCTTTTTCCATATATTTTTCTTTTTCAGCCCAAGGATAGCTCCTCTGTTCTTAGAGAAATTTTAAAGATTAACTTTGATAGTTCAAAGAGTGCTTTGGTTAGTTTATCAGATACATTCATCAGCCTCTCTGAACTTGCATCTTTCTATGTTATCTTAATATTCTTTAAGGTATTCTTTCTGCAATTTGCCTTAAATTTCTACTCAATTTCTGAAATTAACTTGGTGAATTTGGTCACAGTTCAATCATTTTTTTTCTTTGTTATGCACTTTTCCTTTCCTTTCCTTTCCTTTCCTTTCCTTTCCTTTCCTTTCCTTTCCTTTCCTTTCCTTTCCTTTCCTTTCCTTTCCTTTCCTTTCCTTTCCTTTCCTTTCCTTCCCTTCCCTTCCCTTCCCTTCCCTTCCCTTCCCTTCCCTTCCCTTCCCTTCCCTTCCCTTCCCTTCCCTTCCCTTCCCTTCCCTTCCCTTCCCTTCCCTTTCCCTCTTCCTTTTCCTTTCCTTTTCCCTTCCTTTTCCTTTTCCCTTCCTTTTCCTTTTCCCTTTCCCTTTCCCTTTCCCTTTCCCTTTCCCTTTCCCTTTCCTTTTCCATTTCCCTTTCCTTTTGTCCTTTCTTAATTCTGATAAATTATTAGAGTTTTTATTATTCCTTTTTATGTCTTGTTAATTGAAACACATTGTTTAATGTGAACCATAGGAAGGAAAGAATGCTGGAAAGCTTGAGGAATACCCTTATTCTTTTTATAGAACAACACACACTGAGACAGGCATAATGATTTATTTGATAAAAATTATGCATTTTTATAAAGATCAGGGATGGTTATAGAAGTTGCTAAAATATTCTAAGTTGTCTGCTAGCAAAGGAATAACAATAAGAGCATTTCATTTCTTAGGGGAGCAAGGAATAGAATACAGTTATTAAAAATAGGAAAAGAGCCTCCAAATAAAGCTAGAAGTTCATATTTAATAGCAGACTTAATGGAACATAAAATATTGACAGCAAAGGCTCAATGGTTATGAGAGCAAAACGAATATATTGGCATAGGTTTTACTCAAGTATTACATTTGGTATGATAGGTTCGAAGGTAAGATAAAAAATCAAGAATAAATTTAGAGATCTGAAATTGGTAATTAGGGCCACATTCTAGTCTTGGAATTAAATGCATAACTCATATATACAGCCAAGTAAATGAAAATGTCTCTCTTCATATTTGAATTGAAGGTATATCTGATATTGCAGCATAGAAAAATGGCCAAGTGTGCAAGAAAAGAGGAAGAAATGACAACTCCTTTCCTCTCTTTTCCTGTCTTCTCTTCACTGTCACTTCAGCATGGAGGAATAAGTGTAAAAGGTCCAAAAAGTTACATTTGCATAAATACAAGATAATTCTTTGCAGTTGATTTCACAGTCATCCCTAAAGTTAAAGTGTTGAGATCAAAGGACATATTTAGGAGTGAGAATTATAATATTGCAGATTTTGGAATTTCCAAACAGCAACACAGTTCAATTCCTAACTTCTTTTCACAGTAACCTAAAGGTTTTGTTGATTGTGCTTTTTTAAAGAAAAAAACCAATTAGCTGAGAAGGTACAAATAATTTTCAACTAGGTTGAGTGCCAGCACTGTTCTGGCCATCTTCACAAATAGTGAATGGTCTGAAGTTAAACATCTTTCCACATAACATCATGGTAACACACATGTAAACTGAAGAGAAACAAGTTGCTGAAAATAAGGAGCTTGATGGGAAATGAACAAGAGTGTTATTATTAACAGACACATAAAGAATAGAGTATATTATTTATGTCTTGTAAAACTTGTTTTTATGTGCATGCCTGTGCTAGTTTCAAGCAGCACTGGCAGAAGTGCAGCTTCAGCACAAGCTTTGAAGTACAGCCACCTCCTTTACACCCTCAGAGAACAAGGTCCCAGATCCCCAGCTGCTCCAGGACAGCTACAGTCCTGCTGAGAGCTCCTCAGTTCTGTCCTACAGCTGCTGACATGGCCACTCTCTTCATCACACCTCCAGGAAAGGTTGGCTGTACTCTTTGGAGCTGAAAGCTCAAAATTGGATTTGGAGAATGATGATGAAGAAGACTGTAACTTTAGGGCTACTTATAAACACTTTTTTTTGCAATCTTAGTTACTTCGAATGTTTCTGGCAGTATTGCCTTAGCACATGACAGTCTTTATGTCAAACCACTTAAAGTCAAATAAAGGAAGTTCTGGAATCATGTGAATAATTGGCACATATTGGGCAAGTCTATGTTTTGTTCTTAAATGAGATTAGCAGACTGACAGGGCAGTAGTAGGAGAATGAAGAGGCTGCAAACATAACTCCAATATGAAATTAAGTTGTGAATGGACATGAAAGGTAACGTCAAGTGTATTTTGTTGAGTTCCTTTCTTAGCTAGGATATATCAGTTAAAAAAATAAATAAATTGCGTAAATCTATAGCATAGATGTGTTCAGAAAATTGATTGTTAAAGTGGTGTTGTGGTAATCTTAAATTTGTTTAAAAATGCTTATTTCCCACTATCAGCAAGCTTAGAGAAATCAGCCAGAGATAACAAAAGCTTTGCAATCTCAAGCATTTTTGTAATACAACTCCATCATAAACAGTCTGAAGACAAATGACATCTTCTTCTGGGGCTATACAACATCATTTTCTTTTGCGCTTGGCCTCAGCACATCCTAAGCTACAGACTTGTTTCTGGTGTGTAGCTGAATGGCCTCGCAAATTACAATTTAGGTACAATCCTACTGGTGATGCAGGTACTAGAAGAAATAGGATTTAACTGAATCCTTTCTAAATGTGACGTAACAGCGATAAAGAAGCAAAGAAAAAAAAGGTAAAAAAAAGTCTTTTTTTTGTTTCTTAGCAAGGTACACACACATAATTTATCATGTGAACAAGAAGCTGAGCTGATGAATAATGGTACCTGCCGTGTAATGGCTCTCCACATATGTAGATTTCATTGGTTGTATCTACATGCTATATTTTTAGAAGTATAATAATTTTTCTGTTAGTTGTTGACGCAATATTTTTATTTATATTCCTGTTTCTTTCTTCCAAAAATACAGAGCATTTAACTGATTATGAGATTGGACCCCTATTTTTATTTTTTTTAATTAATAGCTATTCTGTTGAACAATCTTGTTAAAAATGTATTGTTACAAATCTAATATTATAATTATGAAAACAGGTCTTCAGTGGATGTTCTGAGAAATTATTTCCATTGCTTAGCTCTTATTGGTTTTGAGAAAAAGCCAGAAAAGCAAGAAGGCTTCTTTACCAGAGCAGCAAACTCTGGTAAAGTAACTCTGAAAGTAAAATAAGGAATGCCCAGATTTTTGTTCCATCTCATCTCACTGTCAGAATCAAAACATTTTCTCTTTTGATTTTGATAATGAGCAGATGTACACTGATAGGTGCAGCAAGTCACACTTTCACTCTGCCCACATAGTAAGAGGTCCGGATGTGTGAATCTTGTTTCCTCTGTTTTCCTGACCCTGAGCCAAGACAGCTATTTGCAGCAATGGTTAGAGCCACACAGCTGAAAAGGAAGAAAAGGAGGAAAGCAATAGTAGGAAAACAAGCCATTTCCCCAGCTGGAACTGAGGAGATTTAGTGCTCTGGTAATACAGCTAAACAGTTTCTAGACTGAATGTGGCCAGTGTCTAGAAAGCTACAAGTAGATTTATGAAAACAGAATTCCATTTGAGACTAATGTAGCCGAACTTAGGAGTGGAATTCAATTGAAGGTTAAGATAAATAAATTAATGCAAATTGCCTAAGCTCCTATTATATTCAATAAAGAGTGGGGTCATGGTGTCGTTGAATACATGTGTGTCCCCAGGGCACAGGGTGCTCAGGGTAGTCAAACAGGGGTGGCAGAAATGAAGCAAGTGTCCCTTTCTGGAGCAGTGGCCGAAGGCCAGATGCACTAATGTAAGAGTAGTGTGTGTCCTTGAATGACATCAGATGTTGAAGTTTAGGCAAGAGTGTCCCACCCCCAGTCCACATAGCAATGGGACCCACAGCCAGCTCCCCTCTCTCTTTACCTTTTTCTTTCTCTTGCTCATTCCCTTTCTCTCTCTCACATCCTTTCCTTTTCTGTATCAGAGGAGCAAAATGATTCCAGATATAGCAGTATGCAGTCATTGTTGAACCTCACTTGTGTTCTCTAAATGAATCAGAGGTGAGAAAAATCAAACAGGCCTGTTATTTGTGGTGAGACCCATGGAGGAGTCGTGCAACATCCTAGTGATCCAGGTGTCTAAGCAGTATCTATTTTTCTCAGGATAAATACCTGAATATGGTAGGCTGACCTTGGCTGTTTGCCAGGTACCCACTCAGCTAGCTGCCTTATCGCTCCCCCCTGTTGAGTAAAACAAGCACTGGAAACAGTTAGATGCTTTAGGATCTTGAATGCATGGTAGCAATTGCACAGACAGACATAAATAGTTCTTCAGTAATGAAATTTCAGCATTCTAGGAAGCAAATAAAGGATATGAATCTCTTCCATGCAATAAGCAATACAACCAAATATGGCATTCCTTGCAGAGTGGAATATGTTTCTATGTCTCCATAATTTTCACTGATCCAGGATTCTTCAGTGAGTGTTAGGAATTCACCCAGAGTCTTGACCACTGCAGTTGTCCTTTGAATGCTTGATTCAGCTTGCAGATACACAACAACATCTACCACTCCAGTAAGGAAAGTATTTAATTCAGATTGCATAAGAATTTCCTTACACAGTGCTTTCTGGCAGGAAGCAGTATTTCCGCCTCTCCATCTTTTTTAAAATGTGTTTACTCAAGCTACCTTTCTTCTGGGGCCTTTTACACTGTTTTTATGGAACACCTGAAGATAATAATCTTTTCCAGCAGAAGACAGATCAATGAATCTTCAATTAAACTTTATCATCTTAAAAACATTTAAAGGCATTTTCAAAGATTTCTCATGCCCATCTTTTGGTATCTCATAGCCAGAAAAGTTCATCTGCTGCTCCTGATTATTCCTCACCTGTGGGTAGCCAGGTTTATTTTAAAGTGGGTAGCCAGAATTATTTTAAGGTGTACAGTCCAAGTAAGATTCCTTTTCTGATACAATATTCTTTAAGCTTATTGTTTAGGTAATATAATTATGCATAGGGAGGGGGGAAATGTGGGTAGCCAGGGTCTGACGGTCGGATGATATCGCGCTGTACGGAAAGATAGGGCCCCTCTCCTAATAGCCAATAACACTTAGTTTATGATGTAAGCAGACGGAAGTGATGTTGTAAACCTAAGCTATATAACGCCGTGCCATTAAGCAATAAAACGCCATTTGCCGTCCACCACATTGGTGTCAGTGAGCCGATGGCCCGAGCGGCCTGGGGTTGGTTGCCGTGTCGTTCCTGAACCAGGTCGCTACGCCTACGCGAAGGCAACACTCACCTGAGGTAATAATCCTGTTTTTTTCATATGATAATAATTTTGACAGCAACTGATTTTGATGCCAGAGACAGACCATGACTTGGGTTAGAGAAAAAGTGTCCAAATCAGTTGATTTTGCAAGAATTAAAAGATAGAACTTGGTTTTTATGTTTTAACAAAAATTTAAAAAGAAAAGGTTTCTACCTTGACCTAAAATGGGACTTACTGTTCCAAGATACTTTTCAGCATCAAAGAGTATTTTCAGGTTACACACCAATCAAAAGCTAGCGTTTTATTTCTTTCAAATGAATATTTGTAGAAAGTTAAATTTTCATTAAAATTAATATATTCCTAATAACATTGATTAAACCCTTCAGCAAATGCAAGTGAAAATAAAAATATAATTTTATCTAACAGCAGTGACAAGAATAATTTACATGCACTGGTGGATATAGAAGATTTTAATATCTTACACATGCACTGTACATACATTTTCAAGTATGGGAAACGCCTTGATACATATTCCTATGGGACATTCTAACAGGATGCCATAAGGTTATAATATGTTTTCTCTAGAATGACTGTTTTTCAGGTGGCTTGCAGATGTAATGCTTGAGAAAGTAAAACTCTTACTTTGTAAGTGGTTCTGCAGTACCACAGAATTAAGAATTTTCACAGCATATACAACAACAGAAATATACTCATTTAAAACATTAGAAAATATAACCATGGTTGTGTTTGTCTTGGATAACAAATCATTATAGAATGTACACAAATGAAAGGACTGATTAGATTGCCGCAGCTACTGTTTAAAAGGAGTAACAGTCAAGTTTCTATTGTAATCTGAGACAAATGCTCTGCTTAATCAATGACCAATTCAAGTACAGTTGCTCATCAAACTGAAACAATAAATGGTATGGCGGTTTTATATTCAGTACCTAAGAAACAATTCTTTGCTTATCAAAACTAAAAGCAGCACACCACAAAATATTGATTGATTCTCTGAACTAGATTAGGGATTGGCTGGATCAGTCTGGGTATCAGGATGACAGCCTTTCAGGTAAAGATGGCTTCCTGAACATCAAAATATAAAAATATTTTCCCATCTAATAACTGACGTGATGAGACAGTGACACAAGGGAGAACAGTATTTGGGCAGTATTTTTGATATTTGCACATTCCTCAGAGCATTTTTGGGTCACTGGCAGTGATCAGAACTTACTAAAGGGAACCTGTCCTAAGGCACTTGTCAAGGGGCATCCCTTTACTTCTCCTCCCTGAGTTTAGGATTTCCAAAATATATGATACTTTGCCCAGCAGAATTACATCACTCAACTGTTAAGCTGCAGCAGCTAACCTTTCTCTGGGTTACTCTGTCACTGCAGAGGTGAGTACAGAGACTCCAGGGAAACAACGTGCCCAGGAGGAAACCCTTCTTGCAAGTCACCATGAGTCACTGCCCCAAGCTGGCAAAGCCGGGAGTGCCAGGGACACGTCCACATCAGTGGAGTGAGCTGCACATTTAATGAAAACTCTTGAATTTTGTGGACTATTGAGAGGGCAAAGAAAAGTAGCAATGATGAATCACAAGCACTTATTCAACTGACAACTGCAGCTTAGTTTCAATTATTTATAACACTTCATAATGTGCTAATAAATGTTCTGTAGTAGCGGGTCATGAAAATGTAATGAAGTCCTAGCAAAAAACTCATTATGGCATTCAGCTCTTAATTCTGTTTTGAGAAAATGAAAACACATGAAAATATAATCTGTTCCTGAAACAATGTTTCCCATCTCTCATATGTTTTTGTCTATTTCAATCCTTTATCATTTTTTTTTAACTTTTCTGAGTTGTAAATGTATCATATTTTCCTTACTTTATAGAAAATCTCATTTTATACCTTTTCTTTCTTGCTGTGCCTATCAAAATCTCTTTGTCTGAAATAGATAAATATGAATTTACAATACCTTGAATTTAACTTCCTCTGTCCCTTTTTTATGCCTTCTAGCTCTGCCCATTCCACTGAACTTTTTTCAACTTATTCTGACATCAAATTCAAAATAGTAAAGACAAAAATATTTATATGTGTGCGTGTAGAGTCCAAATTAAGTTTCTACAGGCACCATAAATCTAATTTCAAATTTCTAATTTGAAATGCATTTCAAACACATTATACCAGTAGTCTTTTAGTTTGAATGTTCAAGTCAGGATTTATGCTGGGCTGCCCTACCTCAGGGCACTGTCATAATTTTCCAAATTCTTGCTGGGTGCCTGAATATAATCTGAGAAGAACTGTAGAAGAAAAAGAAGCTCTTCAGGGTGCCACCCTGAGAAAGCTTTAATACTAAACATTGAGCTTCCAAATTCTGCTGAGAGGGAGCATTAAACAGAAAGTGTTCTGCTTTCCTTTAGTATGCCTTAGATTCTTTCATCTGATCAAAGTCCATAACCTGAGGGGAAATACCTATACCTATACCTATTTTTTCTGGATGACGTCAGACATCATTTAATTCTTTAAAACAATTGAACAATTCAGGTAAGAGATAAAACAATGACCAAACTTTAATTATACTTACCTTTACTCTGTCTACACTGAAATATAGTAATGCTTTATTACTCTCGCATTCTAGTCATCAGTTTTTAAGAAATATTATCTGAGTTTATGAAGTCCTGCAAGAACAACCTTCAGCACCTTTCACCATAAGTGATAAGAGTATTTTATCAATCTCTTATTCTCTTCTATGTGCACAATAGTAAAAGTACTGCCTGCTAATGCCACTGAACATTTATGTTTTTGTACAATGAGAAAAATTAAAGATCAAGTTTTATTGAGATTGCCTATAATGTAACCAAACCAAAAGGCTGTACAGAAAGATACACATAAGATATAAATTCCTCAGTAGGTGCAGGCCCATCCTCTTCCTTTGGACTATGTAAGTACACTTCAGCCAAATCTCAAGCCTATTATCTTTTGCATCTGGCCGGTGTGCACCTTTCTTATTCCTCTGCCACCTATTCATTGTAAGGATCAAAATGATAGTCCGTACAGATAATTTTTCTGCTTCTTTTGTATAAATACTACAGGTTAGTCTGAAATCCTGGAGAAGGGGAATGAAATATTGGTTGAAGCCTTGTTTTAACATGAAACATGTTAACAAAGACTTGTTGTATAGGTAAAGGATCTTTACCTGAAAGGTATCTTTTATGCCCTGCTAAAGAATGAGTTAGTCATATCTTCCAATAACAACTGAAGATGGTTTTGTCAGCTTGAGAAATTTTAATAGAACTATAGATTCTCTGTGCTTAAGAATAACGTATAATCAGTCAATATCATATTCCTAAATTATTTAGCAAATGCGCAAAGATAGATCAGACATTTGATGATAACAGAAGCTCAGCAGTGGAGAAAATTGATTGAATGCACTTTGAGCATGAATAAAGGAGTTTATGATTTATTGACACTTTGTAGATTAATCTGAGGCCACATTGAGCAGTGGAGCAGAATAGTAAGACTGATTTGCAGGAATTTTGAGAACAATCCTACAGCAGTGAAAAAATATTAGATCACACTTTTTGACATAAAGTATTTCTGACAGCTTTCAGTGATCTTGAAAGACACCATCTCTAAACAACAGGGGAAAACCTGTGTATCTTGTGACATACGTAACAGTTCTATTATTTCAAATGACAAAAAAAAAGGTTGAAAAAAAGCTCAAATACAAAATAAATCAAAATCAAAATAGCTCTAATTTAGAATGCTATGCTACGATTTTATTTAAATAATTATTAACTCATCCATTTCTTAAAGACAACATGTCTATTTCAGATTTACCAGTCCAGTCTTCATTGATATGTGATTGCTTGTTTTGCATTTTGTTAGATAATTTGAGGTTGATATCTAACATGGAATTTTTGGATATTTGATATCAGGATTTGAATTTTGTAGCTTCAGGATTATTTTTCCCCCCACACCTTAAGTCACAGGTCTATTTTGTTTTCAGTGATCAAGAATGATAAGCTGGATTGTTTTTCTGCTGTATACACAAAAGGTGCTTAGATAATACAGACAGATTCTTTTTTCAGTTTTCAATCAGTTTTAGAATCCAGCTCATTTCCTCAAGTCGTAGTGGTCTAACAGAGAAATATATAGATAAAACCCTTTTAAAAAGTAATATGGACTGCCTAAGGGCAGTCAGCAGTAACAGTTGTTAAAAAAGCTTGTAATAGATACATTTTTTATCTTCTCATGGTGATGGTGTATGGGCGAATCTACTGTGCTGATAGTTAAAAGCAATCCTCACTATATATAGAATCATAGAATCATAGAATAGTTATGGTTGGAAAGGACCTTAAGATCATCTAGTTCCAACCCCACTGCCATGGGCAGGGACACCCCACACTAAACCATGCCACCCAAGGCCTCATCCAACCTGGCCTTGAACACCGCCAAGGATGGAGCATTCACAACCCCCCTGGGCAACCCATTCCGGTGCCTCACCACCCTCTCAGTAAAGAATTTCTTCCTTAGATCCAACCTAAACTTCCCCTGTTTCAGTTTGAACCCGTTACCCCTTGTCCTGTCACTACAGTCCCTGATGAATAGTCCATCCCTAGCATCTTTGTAGGCCCCCTTCAGATACTGGAAGGCTGCTACGAGGTCTCCACGCAGCCTTCTCTTCTCCAGGCTGAACAGACCCAACTTTCTCAGCCTGTCTTCATACGGGAGGTGCTCCAGTCCCCTGATCATCCTCGTGGCCCTCTTCTGCACTTGTTCCAACAGTTCCATGTCCTTTTTATGTTGAGGACACCAGAACTGCACACAATACTCCAAGGGAGGTCTTATGAGAGCGGAGTAGAGGGGCAGGATCACCTCCTTCGACCTGCTGGTCACGCTCCTCTTGATGCAACCTAGGGTACGGTTGGCTTTCTGGGCTGTGAGCACACACTGAAGCTGGCTCATGTGCATTTTCTCATCGACCAACACCCCCAAGTCCTTCTCTGCAGGGCTGCTCTGAATCTCTTCTCTGCCCAACCTGTAGCTGTGCCTGGGATTGCTCCGACCCAGGTGTAGGACCTTGCACTTGGCATGGTTAAACTTCATAAGGCTGGCATCAGCCCACCTCACAAGCACGTCGAGGTCTCTCTGGATGACATCCCTTCCCTCCAGCGTATCAACCGAACCACACAGCTTGGTGTCATCGGCAAACTTGCTGAGGGTGCACTCAATCTCATTGTCCATGTCACCGACAAGGATGTTGAACAAGACCGGTCCCAACACTGATCCCTGAGGGACACCACTCGTTACCGGTCTCCAGCCAGACATCGAGCCATTGACCACAACTCTTTGCGTGCAGCCATCCGGCCAGTTCTTTATCCACGGAGTGGTCCATCCATCAAATTGATGTCTCTCCAATTTAGAGACAAGGATGTCATGTGGGACAGTGTCGAACACTTTGCACAAGTCCAGGTAGATGACGTCAACTGCTCTGCCCCGTCCATCAGTTTCGTAGCCCCATCATAGAAAGCCACCGAATTGGTCAGGCAGGATTTCCCCTTAGTGCAGCCATGCTGGCTGTCACCAACCACCTCCTTGTTTTTCATGTGGCTTAGCATGTCTTCCAGGAGAATCTGCTCCAAAATTTTGCCAGGCACAGAGGTGAGACTGACTGGTCTGTAATTCCTTGGGTCATCAATTTTCCCCTTCTTGAAAATGGGGGTTATATGTATGTATAAGAGATATAAGAACATGAGCTTCTGTAAGGGGTTTTCTACCTTGGGTGATTTATTCAGTGTGCATGAAACAACAGAACATCCTGCCCAAATGTCCACACAGAAAAACCAGTAACTTCACTTATTTTCTTACTTTATTTTATACAGACTATTAAGAAGGCTTGCGGGAACCTTTTCTCTTGAAAGAAATATTGTACAAAATCCTAGATTATATTTCCTTCTAGTAGGTCATCTTGGCAAATGACAATTTTTTTCAAGAATTAGGTGCTCTCCATTTGCATTAACAAGTGATACAAAACAATGTAATATTTTTGTTTCTCATACCGGAAATGACGAATGAGTTTTGATTGGGAAAAAAAGAGGCTGTAACTAGATACAGCAAGATGACAAAACAAAGTGGTCTAACATAACTGCTTTATATGTAGATGCTGCCTGTAAGAGAAAAATGCAACATGTTTGCAAAGACAGCAGTAAAAGTTGTCAGGTTTTGAAAATAATGTTTGAACACAAGAAAATTTAGAAGTTTTTATTTTACTCAGAGAAGAAGGTTTCTGGCAAGAAGAAAAAGACAAAAATATTGAAAGACAATTTAAAATGTCGGAGAATCAATTAAACAAAAAAGAGGCTATTCAAAATGAAAGAATGCCACAAATGAATCATTTTTTGCTTACTGTTGAAAGACTAGAAAACATGAGTAAGCAAAGTCATAGAGTGAAGAACGAATCAGAACAAGTTAGTGGTTAGGGCTGTATTCGGGTCTAGAATAAGGTGTCCTGTCTCTGTCAGAGAGCATTTCACTTCAATCCCCAAGTTCTGAATCTGCCCTCTCAAAAAAGTATCTTTCCTTGGGTTGGTAAATTAAATAACTATCACTTATTCCTTGATCGATATCTTTTGGTTTTAGGTGGATGGAATTAAATAAATGCATGATGAGAGAGGTCTTCACTATTTTCCTTTTTTCTTATGATTTCTTTAATATAAAATAACTATCATCAGGAATAGTGTGGTGGTAAAATTATTAATATTTAAGATTTAAGAGATCTGGCTAAGAAGTTTATTCTAACTATAAGAACATTCCTTTTGACTGAAAGCTAATAGTCAGTGACTGTTTCCAACTCCACATCTGAGCTAAGATACAGTGGGTGTGCCACTCCTATAGGCTCTACCAAGAGCCATCTCTCCATCCTGTCACATTATTTACTGTTTCATTCCTTCTTAGAACTATGGGAGTTAGTAAGCTATTTAAGAAGTCCATCCCAGGGATGTATACCTGGCTTTGTTAACATTGAAATTATTATTTTTACTCTCCTTTTTTTTCTGGACTAGTATGTAATTTGTGTCTTTACAGTCACTTCGAAGAGAACAGGTGAACAGAAGGGAAGATGCAGTCAAAATGTTCTCTTGCTATGGTCATAGTTAATAAAGCTTCTGCTTGGCCTGTCCTAAATTCAGTGATGAGTGGTATCCTTCAGGTGTCTGTACTGGGACCAGTACTGATTAATATCAGTGACACAGACACTGGGACTGAGAGCACCCTCTGCAAGTTTTCAAACACCGATCTGAGTGATGTAGTTGACATGCCGGAGGAATGGGATGCCATCAAGAGGGACCAGGACAGGCTCAAGAAGTGGACCCATGTGATAATATTGGATGTTTTTATTTAAGTGATAGAAAAAGAATCTCAGCAGTCATGAAGTAAGATGAACTGAAGTAATAATGAAAATAATTCAGGAGAATATTCTGTGCAATACTAATTCCTGTAGAGTCAAATTTCAGTGTCCTATTAATATCTATTCTTTTAAATATTTGATCCTTTAAAGGTAGAATTTATTAAAATTCTGAGCTCAAGAGAAACTTAGAGAAAAAAGATGATTCTTTCTCCTTTACCATAAAAAAATCATGTAAGCTAGAGAATTTTTGAGAAAACCTGTATGCACATGTTGTAATGATTCAAAGAAGTAAAGCATTACTCATGGCTATCTCAGATGGGTAGACAAACCATAATCTGGACGGTTTAAAGCTTTGATTTTTTTTATTTTTTGTTAACTGAAATTACTGGAAAATCCTAAATTGAACAAATTTGTATTAGAAAACGTTGGCATGAAGAAATTAAAAAATTACACATATGAATGTTGAACCAAGAGGATCATACATGCATCAAACCAACAACATATGGTTTGTGTAAAACATTATTATACACCACCACTGCATTAAGGCACCTTAGTGGGGGAATAGTTATGAGTGATTGCCCTTTAATCCACTTTTCTATGACTGTTCCTAAGTTCAAGTTTTCCAGTGAGATTTTTTTAAGAGTACATTTGAAGATATATCCATTTATTCTGTTTCCTTCCTATTTTGCACCCTTAGCCAGAAGGTATCTTATCAATAAACTAGGCAATTGTTTTGCACTGATTGTTAGAAACAGTTGATTTTAATTTCAGCAATGTTCTTAAGTATCATGAGTGTAGCTACAAAATACACTCAAATAAACAGCTTAATTCAGACTTCTTTATTCTTCATTTCTCTTTTGTTAAACTGAAGTCCTTTACTAACATAATCATGTCATATACATAATGCTGGGGAAAGATTTTTTTTCTCCTTTTAATGTTTTACTTATAGATGTTAAAAAGTTTATAAATATCAGCCCCCAGTATTATGATACGATTTTAATTTAGAATCAGATTACCATTATTTCACTGTAAGTCTTTTTTGCAGATTTATGGAGTCATAAACCTGATGGTGCTTTAGGGATGCTTCAAAAGAGAGCAGCAGACACAAGGGAATCATTGGAAAGCAAAGTGTTGCTGGATGCTCTAGAACTTTTTCAGTTTTGAGGGGAGAATCAGGACGTATATACAAGTGACTGATTCTTCTTGAACATGGCATATTGTGGGAAATATTAGTGCTAACTTTGTCAGCATTTCTCTAATGTACTGTTTTTATGACATATGATCTTCTAGTCATTTCATGCCTCCCTTTGCTGCTGGCAAAGGCTAACAGTTGTGCTATGGTTTTCTGATAACACTAAAAAGGCTCTGTAGTGTTTATGTTAACCACAGGTGGAGGAAGATTTAAAAACAGTAGTCTGCAACACATTTTGTCTCATAATAATATCCACAGGAATGTGAATAAGGCCTTGTTTATTTTAATTTGTAAGCTTGATGTTTTCTTGGTATATTTTGTATTCTTATTTTCCCTGATAAGTTAGAATTTTTTGTGGACTCAATTGACTATTTCAAAGTTGTACTGGCCATGTATGTTGCTTCGTGTTTGAACAATGATAATGATGAAGGGAGTTTATACCTTGTTTCCAAATATTTCCCCAAAGTCATCAGCACAGAAAACAATTAGAAATGAGACATAAAATTGGAACTTGGCAATAATATTTTTTGTTTGATTTTGAGAGTGGTCATACTTACATCAGTAGCAAAACTATTATAAATCTTTTTCTGTATTACTAGCATTATTCTAGGATCATCTGTATTCTTATCTGATTACCTAAAATGCATGGAAAGGACATCAGTCATTAACCAAGGGAGAAAAAAAAAAAAAAGTGTTCATTACCAGGCACATTTTTTGATTTTAAAAACAAGATAAACCTTTATGACTCAAATGACTTAAAGATAACAATCAAATGGTTTTTTGTAGCCACAAGCATTATATTTACTTAAAAGATTGTGATTATGAAAGCAAATATCTCTTACAGGAAGCTAAGACAAAAGCTGTCAGAGAACTGGGTAATAAATAGCCCTGAAATTGTTTTCTTTGCTTCATTTCAAAAACTTAAGGCAAAGATTGTTTGACCTTTTACAAATGGGATGGTTTCCTCCAGATCACAGCACGGTACTGGGTGCTGCTGGTTATGTGCAACTGGATGTTATCATTGTGAATGGTAAAACTCTTGCTGCTGGACAGACGCCTGCATAATGAAGATTTCTAAACCAATGACCTTTGCTTGTTTCAGTCCCATAAAAGGTAGAATATGTCTTTGTACTTTCTCCATTCAGTTTTATTTCCATTTTTTTTTTTTGACAGGGGAAGCAATTAAAGGCTGTGATTATTCTACATAATCCAAAAACTATAAAGGGGTCAAGGAAAGAAATATCAAACAGAATAAAAAAAGAGCTCTCAAAATTATGACATCTGTAGTCTCCTGGGTAATTATAGACCGGTCAGCCTTACCTCCATCCCTGGAAAGGTGATGGAACAACTTATTCTTGACACCATCTCTAGATATGTTAAGGATGAGCCTGCTCTAGTGAGTCCCACGGACTACTACCCACTTCTGGTGATCCATGTGGGTGCTAGCGATGTTGACAGAAGTAGCCTGGTGAACATAAAGAAGGACTACAGAGCCCTGGGAGAGGTGGTTAGGGGCTCTGGAGCTCAGATTGTCTTTTCATCAATTCTCCAGGATACAGGGGGGGACCTTAAAAAAGCTAGGAGGATTGGCCAAGTTAATAAATGGTTAAAAGGATGGTGCCATAGTCAGGGGTTTGAGTGTTTTGAATATGGGACCCAAGTTAGTAGGCCAGGTCTACTGGAGGCTGGTAGAGCTGATATGGCAAAGAAGAGGAAGAGAGGTTTTGGCAGGAGGCTTGCCAGATTGGTCAAGGTTTCTTTAAACTAGATGTGTTGGGGGAGGGGGGCATTGTTTCATCCCAACACACCCAGTCAGTTGCCAGCACCTACAATAAATGCTTGGAGTGATGCAGAGATATTCCAGCCGTTCCAGCCAATGAGCCAGCTTCATTTGGAGCTCAGCTCAGATGCCTCTATGCAAACGCCTGTAGCATGGGAAACAAACAAGAGGAATTAGAGATGTGTGCACGACTACGGGAGTATGATGTAGTAGGCATCACAGAAACATGGTGGGATAGCTCCTACGACTGGAGTGTTGGATTGGAAGGTTACAGGCTCTTTAGAAAAGACAAGCCTGGTGGGTGGGGAGGGGGAGTTGCTATTTATGTTAGGGATAGGCTGGAGAGTATGGAACTCTGTCTGGGGACTGGTGAGCAGTCGACAGAGAGTTTGTGGGTCAGGGTTAAAGGGAGGACAGCGATGGGGGACATTATTGTGGGGATCTGTTAACAGACCGCCTGATCAAAAGGAATCTGTGGATGAAGTGCTCTATAGGCAGATAGGAAAAGCCTCATGTTCACAGGCCCTTGTTCTCCATGGCAGTGGGGTTGGAACTAGATGATCTTAAGGTCCTTTCCAACCATAACTATTCTATGATTCTATGATTCTATGAGGGGGTCATTAAGAGTAGCCAACATGGTTTTACCAAGGGGAAGTCATGTTTGACCAACTTTATAGCCTTCTATGAGGAAGTAACTAGGTGGATGGATGACGGTAGAGCGGTAGATGTGGTTTTTCTTGATTTCAGTAAGGCATTTGATACTGTCTCCCACAGCATCCTCATAGATAAGCTAAGGAAGTGTGGGCTTGATGAACATGTAGTGAGGTGGATCAAGAACTGGTGAAAGGAAGAAGGCAGAGAGTTGTGGTCAATGGGGCAGAATCTAGCTGGAGGTCTGTGACTAGTGGAGTCCCTCAGGGGTCGGTGCTGGGACCAGTGCTGTTTAATATTTTCATCAACGACCTGGATGAGGGAGCTGAATGTACCCTCAGCAAGTTTGCTGATGACACTAAACTGGGAGGAGTGGCTGACACACCAGAAGGCTGTGTTGCCATCCAGCGAGACCTGGACAGGCTGGAGAGCTGGGCAGGGAGCAACTTGATGAAATTCAACAAGGGCAAGTGTAGAATCTTGCATCTGGGAAGGAATAACCCCATGTACCAGTACAGGTTGGGGGTTGACCTGCTGGAAAGTAGTGAAGGGGAAAGGGCCCTGGGGGTCCTGGTGGATAGGAGGATGACCATGAGCCAGCAATGTGCCCTTGTGGCCAAGAAGGCCAATGGCATCCTGGGGTACATTAGAAAGGGTGTGGTTAGTAGGTCAAGAGAGGTTCTCCTCCCCCTCTACTCTGCCTTGGTGAGGCCGCACCTGGAATATTGTGTCCAGTTCTGGGCCCCTCAGTTCAAGAAGGATAGGGACCTGCTGGAGAGAGTCCAGCGCAGAGCCACAAAGATGATTAGGGGAGTGGAACATCTCCCTTATAAGGAGAGGCTGAAGGAGATGGGTCTCTTTAGCTTGGAGAAGAGGAGACTGAGGGGTGACCTCATCAATGTTTACAAATATGTAAAGGGTGAGTGTCAGGATGATGGAGCGAGGTTTTTCTCAGTGATGCCCAGTGACAGGACAAGGGGTAATGGGTGTAAACTGGAGCATAAGAGGTTCCATGTGAACATCATGAAAAACTTCTTTACTGTGAGAGTGACAGAGCACTGGAACAGGTTGCCCAGGGGGGTTGTGGAGTCTCCTACGTTGGAGATATTCAAGGCCCGGCTGGACAAGTTCCTGTGTGATGTACTCTAGGTTACCCTGCTCTTGCCGGGGGGTTGGACTAGATGATCTTTTGAGGTCCCTTCCAACCCTTGGGATTCTGTGACTCTGTGATTAGTTGTCACCTTGACATATTAATGAAATATGAAAGATATTTCTATTACAGCTTATACTACACCTTATGAATATTATAATGAATGTCATATAAACTGTAGGGTAAATTTTGCACCCATTGAAAACAATGCAAATTTTTACTATTAATCTCACAAGAATAAGACTTGACTTTATAGTCAATTTATCTCCTGTACTTCATTAATAATTCTTGCTTGCATATTGCTTTCTTTACACATAACCAGTATGTAGGTAGGTAGTTCACTGAAGCCATATTTTTTTTATTATTATCTTGTGCTTCCTTAAGATTTTCTTTTGCTACAACCAGTGTAAAAGTCAAACAACTAGGTTATGCTATAGTTGCAAGAATTTGAGAGTACATATATCTGTACTTTACCACTATTTGCAATTATAGACTTATGAAATATCTAATCAGTGCTGTGAGGCAACACTTCTTCCAACTATCATTCTGTTTTAACCAAAATTCTTTCACAGCTTTAGAGTTAATGTGGAAACACCCAGGAGTGAGATACCTTGTGTTACATTTCTAACCCTTAAGCTGGAGCACAGGTGTTACCATGACAAGCTCTGTATACACAAAAGCAAAAGGCACAAGATAAACCCAAGATTATTTAAATATACTGTAAAAGATGGTTAGTTGAGTCCATAGAAACATACTATTAGAAATTTGTAAGAACTATATACAGGTGAATTTATACTTTTTTGTCAGAATAGTTATTGACCAGTTATTTTAAGAAGTGTTTGTGAGAACATGATAAGAGCTTCTCCAGTCCCTTGCTGATGGTCATCCAGGATTCACAAACTTCATAAATATTCCCTGTGTCTAAGTCCTCTAAAAGGCCCTATTTCGTAGTTTTTTTAGAGCAGAAACTTCACTAGTAAGCACAGAAATCATTACACACTTCACTGAGAATTTAGTAGTAGCATGGTAATTAGAGCACTGTCATGGTTTAAGCCAGTCGGCAAGTCAGCCACGCAGTTTCTACTTCCCCACCCCCACCCCGAGGGATGGAGAGGAGAATCGAAAGAATGTAACTCCCACGGATTGATATAAAAACAGTCCAGTAACTAAGGTATAACACAAACCACTACTGCTACTACCAATAATAATAATGATAAGAGAAATAACAAGGGAAGAGAATATGATACTGCCTGCCAAAAATGAGTCCGACAGAGAAGAGGACGTGCCCTTCTGGGGAACTCCCAGTTACATTCCCCGGCATGACGTGCTGTGGTATGGGATACCTCTTTGGCTAGTTTGGGTCAGGTGTCCTGTCCCTGCTTCCTCCCGGCTTCTCCTCCTCCCTGGCAGAGCAAGAGACTCACAAAGTCCTTGGTCAGGGTAAACATTCTGACCAGCAACCAAAAGCATCGGCTTTATCAATATTATTCCCAGGCTGAAATTCAAAACCACAGTGCTGCACCAGCTACTAAGAAGGAGAAAAACTGACTGCTGCTGCTGAACCCAGGACAAACACTTATATGAAAGTGGAAGAAAAAATTGTCTATAAAGTGCCAAAAGTGCAAGAAAAAGGACACTGTCTTGGCTTGCTGGCTGGTTTGCAGCAGGTTATGAATGCAAGCTTGCCAATGGCTTTCCTTCTGTAGTAAATCAAACAGTTTTTCTAAGAAGAAATCTCAGGATGGTTGAGAGAATGGTTTGCATTTGGCTATGTTTTCTATTTGCTGGCAATTTAGTCCTTGACAGCAAAACTCCTATAAATCCAAAAACTATTATGTGAGTTGGCTTATTGATGTCCACTGAAAGTCAGGAAATACATGTGTGAATGTCTCATGGCCAAAAGATAGTCCTGATTGTGCTGGGAAACCAATGAAAGTAATGAACACTTTCTTGGCAGTTTTGGATGCTCTGGTCAACACCTCCAGGATACTGAAGATTTGAAGCTTCTCCAGGATGGCTAGGTTTATCTGATTCATCTCAAAGGATAAGAACACAGTAATAAGCCTCAGATACTGTCATGATTTCCCATGAGAAGAGCAACAGAAGTGGAAGCAGGGACAGAAGCTGTGGAAATGGCAGTGTAAATAATAAGCTTCACAGATTTCACAGTGAGGGTCAAACAGAATTTTCTAGCATGTATCAAGTGTGTTAACCTCAGTGCTAGCGGGGTTGCATGCTATACATGTAACTGACATGCAACCCTTCTCTAAGTCACTTATGTTCCAGTGTCCTTTAATGTTCACAGAGCAACTCTCAAAGAAACACATTTATTGACAGGTTCACATAGTAGATACTGAAGACTAATCCTTACTAAACCACTCAATTAGCAACTGAAACAACTGAAAGTCAGATGTGGAAATGCTAGTCTTCCTTGTGTATTGCTGACCTCTGTGCTTTTTTGGCTTATCTTTTTATACGTTCTTTTGTCAGTATTTTCCGTCTTGCATATTGTTTTATCACTATCTCAATGATTACACTGTGTCCTGCTTTTCTTATCTTACATTACTAGCTCATGCCTTTATTCCTTCATACGAATTTTCTTTGCAAAATTAAGCAAAAGTTTCACATTCAGGCTGCACTGAATTAAACTTTAAATCAGAGACAGCTGACACTCAGGGCTGAGGCTCATCTGGTGAACATGGTGTATGTTAGAAAGGCCCCAGGCTATACAGACACAAAGCTTACTGGAGAACAATTCCATCTGTCGTGCAGTACAACGGGGCCAGTGTCATCTGGTATATGCTTACCTTCAGCAGTTTGTACCTGCTTGAGTCTGCACCATCAGGCCTGCGAATCAAGGCAATATAGATGAAGTTGCTTACTCAAGTACTGACTTACCTTAAGGAAGCTCAATACCATTCAGCTTTCACTCACTTACTTTGCTAGGAACTGTAAATTCACTGCATACTGAACACACTCTGTTGTTTAGAGCACTGAAGTACCTTCAGCATTGTGAAGAATCATTCATGAAGTCTAGCTCTTTGCTTTTTCGTGCTGCTGTGCATGGTGTAAGAATAGGCATTTACTTATGCATTTAGAATTTCTCTCATTTTGTGTGTCATTGCTGAACAGAAATATTCTATACAATAATGTGTCACAATATCTGTATCCTTAGTTTAATTCTATTCTCATTCTTGTGCTTTAGGACCACATTAAAGAGGCTCAGAAGTCCAAATGATAAGCTATTACTTAATGCTAATGATTGCACATGAAATCATAATTCTGATAAAATGGAAGAACATAGTTATACCCCTTAGCAGTTTGGGAAAATACATTGTTAGAAATTACAATGGTTGAAAAAGCAAGGTAGTATAAAGAATTTGACACATATGAGCATTTCTTTTAAAAGACCAGGTAAGATAAAAATTAGAGAGTAAGATAAAGTCTTACTTTTACCAGTTAAAGGGATCAGAATCTCAAGGCTGGCTTTTCTTATCTTTCCTTGGTTGCTTTCCTCAAGAATTAAGGCATTTGCATCCTAAATGTTCTTTTACCTCTTGCAAATTATAACCTGGGGTAGCATGCAAGTCTTTCTTTATGGTAAGTGAATAAAGTTATAAGATAAATATTTAATCTGTGTTATCCTATTTATTCTTGAAAAGCAAGTGTCTTTCAAAGAGTCCAACCCATGAGTTACAAAGAAGATTATTTTTGAGTTTGTTTGGTTATTTTTGTTTTGTTTTATTTGTTGGTGCTTTTTTGTTGTTGTTGTTTGTTCTTCAAGTGAAGAATCTTTAGCAGTTAGAACAAGCTTTTAAACAAAAATAGCAAAATAGACAAATATTTATATGTACTGTCTCTACAACATTTTGTGTATAAAAACCACATACCAACCAAGTGTCTAGCAAAAAAGATTATCACTGAAATAAAAATGTACTCCAAAATATCATGTACTCCAGTTTCATCTCAGTTCAACACACTATATATTTCCCTGGACATATATTATAATTCGAGTCATTCATTGTTATTTTAATTGGTAGTAACAATGTTCACCGCTTTCTGCCCTATCTCCATAAGTTATGTCTGATGCATGAACTCTGACAGTGAATATTAACATGGAGCTATCTGATGGACATTCTTCTCAGCTTTCCTCTTGAATGGGGTTGTTAGAATAAGTACTTAGGAAAAATATTGTTCCCACAAGTAACTGGCAAAAGCAGTCTCCATGTAACTCTTAGAAACAACATTGTTACCACTACCAAATGGAACTAATAAATGTCCAAAGAAAAGATGAACATTCTAGTTCTTGCTGGTTTTTTAGAACGTTGCAAGTACATCATCATAGATAAAATGCATGAGTAGAGTGCTACCTGATGCTTCTTATTTAATTTAGCTTAATGTAAAGGCAGTTTTGCAGAAAAATGTAATTGTAATTTCAATAGCATATTAAACCTTTATAGTCAACAGGCTTTCATTCAGCATTTTCATTAAATACTTCTGTCTTCATGGTTTTCAAACTGGGTTACAACATGCATTTGGTCATAATCTAACACATACAGGGAAAAAAATCTTGCAATTTTATCAAAAATCTTCAAGAAAACACTCAAGATTTCTCAGTTACAGAAGACAAAAGAGGAGAAACATCCTCAATTCTCTTGCCTTTTTTACTCTATCCCTTTTGTAGTTCTTTCTCAGTGGCTGTCAAAAGAAAAAAACACAAACAAAACAAACAAACAAAAAAAACAACAAAACAAAAAACAAACACCCAGAAAATAGAAAAAACCATTAATAATTCATTTAATATTTAAAAACATTTTCTTGGACTAGTTTAGATCCACATTTAGAGAAAATTCCAGAGACTTTAAAAAATGTGACTTCTGAAGACATACCATCAACACTTAAAGAAAAAATCTTCTTAGAGGAGTCTTGACCTAGATTTGCCTTCATTTTTTACAGAAAATTAAGAATACATTTTATTTACATCAAAAATAAAAGAATAATTTCTCAAATTACTATGTACAAACTTCCTTCTCTATTACTGAAATCACTAGCTAAACTCCACAAAAAAGATTCAGGAAGATGAGGTAGAAATGATTAGAACAGCCTCTAAGTGCTTTCTTGAAGCCATTCATAATCACTCACTTTTTATTTCAGATCTTTTTCTTTGGTATGTGATTCCCATCCCCAAATGAAATTAACAAATGACTGCTGTTTGAAGTCACATATTGGCCTAGGATTTTAGTTTGCAGACTATATGTTAACACTGGTAAATTCTTTTTATCTGCACTAGAGCTTCTAAGATGAGCATTCAGATATTGTATTTGGTATTACTCAAGAGGGCACAAGCAATCTGCATATATTTGCTATTGCCTCTCAAAACAATATGAAGAGACAAATTCAACTACAAAGTTAGCAAAGAGTCAAGTCCCTCAGTAAATTTATGACTTAAATCTATAATTTGGCTTTTCCTCCCTCCTTTTTGAATACTTTGAATAAAATATGAAGGGAAAAAAAAAGAATTCAATATTCAATTTGAGTCTGAACTGTTATATTTCAACTTTTTTCTACGGCTTTTAGAACCTAGAGTAGGAATGGTAACCTGCTGTGTTCAAGTCACCTGAGATCTGTGAGCATTTTCAACACAGTTAAGCAGGATTAAGTGGGAAAAAAAAAATGGCTGTGCTAGCAGTAGAATCTGCAGCCCTGTTCTGCAATGGAGTGGGTTGTGGATGGCTGCTGCCTTTGGTGTGTGGACTTCCTTCTGAGCTTTACATCCCACTTTTCCTTTTAGATAAGGAACATTGCCCTGTGGAGTTTGACTGCATAAAGGTATTCTTATGCTGGTACGGTAACTCTTACTGTACTGCCATGAAGCCTGATATTTGTCACATGAAGGCTCTTTCACTGCTGGCCTTTGGTCCATCTAGTTATCAAGAGTCTGAATGTGCAATCTTGGTGCTTTTTCTAGCAGTTTCAGTTTTACATGTGTCAAGAACTGGCTGGATGGCCGCAGGCAAAGAGTTGTGGTCAATGGCTCGATGTCTGGCTGGAGACCAGTAACAAGTGGTGTCCCTCAGGGATCAGTGTTGGGACCGGTCTTGTTCAACATCCTTGTCGGTGACATGGACAATGAGATTGAGTACGCCCTCAGCATGTTTGCCGATGACATCGAGCTGTGTGGTTCGGTTGATACGCTGGAGGGAAGGGATGCCATCCAGAGGGACCTTGACACACTTGTGAGGTGGGCTGATGCCAACCTGATGAAGTTTAACCATGCCAAGTGCAAGGTCCTACACCTGGGTTGGAGCAATCCCAAACACAGCTACAGGTTGGGCAGAGAAGAGATTCAGAGCAGCCCTGCAGAGAAGGACTTGGGGGTGTTGGTCGATGAGAAAATGCACATGAGCCGGCAGTGTGCGCTCGCAGCCCAGAAAGCCAACCGTACCCTAGGTTGCATCAAAAGGAGCGTGGCCAGCAGGTCGAAGGAGGTGATCCTGCCCCTCTACTCCGCTCTCATAAGACCTCCTTTGGAGTATTGTGTGCAATTCTGGTGTCCTCAACATAAAAAGGACATGGAACTGTTGGAACAAGTGCAGCATTTACTGCATTTACTTTATTTAAACTGCACGGTTTAAATTTAAAGTGGTGGGAGATGTGGCTGGACGGGATATTTTTTCATTCCTCCAGTGAAGCAATAGACTGAGCTCTGATGATTTTGTTTCGTTAAGTTGAACTATTGTTTCTATGAAGCCTAAATTAGACAAGCAAACAGGTAAAGAGGAAAGCTAATATTGTGAGAAATATTTACTAAGACAACATTTCAGGCTACATGCATAGGTTATGCTTTGACTAAAAGAAAAAGGGGATCTTCAGGTAACCATTTTCTATCTTGGCTTTACTACCCCTACCTTCTTTGTCTCTCTGTATGCCTTCCTAAAACACTGGTCCTCCATTTCTTACCATCTTTGCAGACATCTCTGGTGATTCCTTTTCACATCACATACCTCTTCTTCCTTTTGATATGTTGCACCGTGTCTAAGGACATTTCCTTCCTTTGTGATACTGTGTTGCTACATATGGATTTTGAGAGTGTGATAAGAAAGTAATTCTAAATTTGTGAAATGGAGTTGTTCACATGTTCAGATGGGATGTTGAAGGTCTACTTGGCCAGTTAGAGTTTGTGATTAAATTATGGAGAAGATAGATAGGTATATCCATAGGGTTGCACTTTTAAAAGATACCACTTCTATATATATATAAA
The DNA here is from genome assembly GCF_963264785.1 of Psittacula echo. NCBI lineage: Eukaryota > Metazoa > Chordata > Aves > Psittaciformes > Psittacidae > Psittacula > Psittacula echo. The sequence continues at coordinate 81,077,713 of NC_137738.1, read as the reverse complement.
AGTAAAAAGAAAGTAAGACTAAGGAAAGTATCTCCTCTTGTTTGGATGTGTGGCTTGCCACAGAAATCAGAACTGGTTTTGGCAATATCTCTGCTGGTGTTGTAAGACAAGATTACCTTTAAGAACCTTTTCACTAGGATATTTTCTTATGCAAAAATAGTATACTGGGTTTGGGAATGTTTTATGCAGAGATCCAGCTGTTTATCTCTTTAGCTCTGTGACATGGATATCTACAGATCCTAATTTATTTGTTGAACACATAAAGCATGTACTGAAGGAAAAAATATTGATCTTGTCAGCACCACATCATGCAGATGTAATTACAGTTCTGTTCCATTTGTGGCATCAGTGAGTTGGATCTGAGTTGAAAGGTTTGGTGTGGGAATACAAGGATATACAGAGTACAGCAGTTTTCACTAACCTTTAAGAACAGTATGAATGTAAGATTATTTTTTGTTGTTAAACTATGATTAGCTGAAAGTTCACAATTTCTTTGTTTTGCATCTGAAATAAGGATACTCAAAGCTATAATTCATTCTAAGCACCAACTGGCATTAATAATTATAGCTTTTTCTGCTGTGTAGCCAACAGAGAAATAAGTGTCTGGTGATTGAGTTTTTGTGTATTGCTTCAGTTGAATCAGAGATCCAAATACTTAAGCACATAATACAAGTTTGTGTTAAGAGGGCTTTAAGTCTGTAAACTATTGAATGAAGCATATACATCCCTACCTGGAAAAGCCCTTACTCATTATCCCACTGGAAAACAGAGTACTTCAGGTATGTTCTTATTTGATATTACTTTTTTGTGTTAGCAAATGCTTACAGAGGTTGAATATTTTATGTATTTCATTGGTTTTGAAATGCAGAGATGTCTCTGATATACTTCCTGTTCAAGAGGAAAATCTGCATTTAGAATCTGACCAGCTGATAAACTGTCTGCTTCTTTAAAGCCTGATGTTTGAGTTTGGTTCTTGCCACATGCACAAAGATGGTTGTAGAACCACATATTTTCAAGTTGTTTTCTAAGGCATGAGGTTTAAAATATGTTTTTGATGCTGTTTTCTGAGGAGTTGAAATCTGAAAAAAAAAAAAAAATCTGATTTTCATCTTCTTATGCACTACACGGAGAAAAGTTATGCAGTGTTTCAATTTTCAACAGTTTTTTGTATGGATTTTAATACTGTCTCTTACCATGTAAATAGAAATCAGCCGAGTTATAAGTATTATTGCATCACATATATACACAAAAATTAGGCTTCAAAAAAAGTGTTAAAAACAGCTTTAAAGGAACACAACCAAGGTTAAGTAGCTCACATTTTGACAGTCCAAATCTGAAATGTTCTGTTTTATCGGAGAGTATTTTAAAAACATAAAATACTACTTAGAGAGGGAGAAGGGTTAACCTTGCAATGTCCCTATAATGTTTCTTAGGTAGTTTACATTAATGACCCATGTCTAACAAATTTCTCAATAATCTTAAAGAGGAACCTTGGTTAACTTTCTTTTTCATTTTATAGTTTTCACTTAAGCACCATTTCATTGGGTAAGATTATATTCTAGTACATGTAAAATAGCTGTCAATGCTTCACGAAAGCAGTATCTTCATCTCATTTTGTGTAATGGAAGTAGGTCTTCTCTGTTAATTACATGCAGCACGAAATGGACTCATGAAAAAATCGAGTTCTGGATACTGGTCAAACACTTCAAAGAAAATGCTGGAAAACCAGAGGATTCATTTTTTTCAAATACAGATTGAACCTGTTCAAAGCAAAGCACTTTCTTTCACACATAGAACTTGCCGTTCTTGTGATTGGCTTGAATATTAATTATCATAGGACTCTGTGTTCATTTAATATTCAATATATATATATATTTTTATAATATGTGGCAAATGCCAAAATTGTGTAGTAACTTCTATTTTTATAGATTTTTCAATCCCATATATATTCATATGTAGAACTTCCAATAACAATTTTTATTGAAAAGAAACTGTTTATACCTTGTTCATAAGTAATTTAAAAGTGATTTAAAAGCAAAATTCTTCATGAATGTTGTTAAAACTATAGCTCAGAGCTCCCTGTAATGTACTTTATGGCCGGGGCTGGATTGACAAGCAAGGTCAAGGAAAGCAGGATCTGTTGAAGATGTATATTTCATAGTAAATTAGACCTTTTTAAATGATGCTTCTATAAAAACTACAAGAGATAGGAGGACCCTATGTTTACCTGGGAGCAGAAATTGTCCTGTAGACCTCATATTTTATGAATGAGTCCTAAATACATTTGGATGTCAGGTAAATGCTGCTTATCTTCAGAAATAGTGTTTCTTCAAGGTATGAACAGAAGTGGAACTGTAGCTGCATAGGCAATATGACTGATTAGAAGTGTCTTGAACAGTGATCCCAAGTCCTATTGCAATTAATTATCTGCTTTTGAAGCTGTGTCTCACCAGATAGAAATTGGGAATTCTAATGCTGAGACAGCAGATGTCAAGGGCTATGCCAGAGTCAATTCAAGGCCCAAAGAGATTGAGTATTGTACTTTCATTTAACACAAGACAAACCAGGACGAATCTATTATCATAAGCAAAAAATTGAAGTAATTTTTTTCTAATGTATAGCTCTCCATATGTCAGTTACTATGTATAAATTACCAGCAAATCCATTATTTCCACAACTTAAAGCTTTTTCTTTTCTAAAAATAGGTATATGAAAAGTTCACTGAGATCTGTTTAATTCATTTTGTTAAATAGACAGCAATGTAAAATCCTCTGCCTATATTTGTTAACATATTCCTAAAACTTGTTAATTAACCTGGAAAAAGTATGCATGACCTAGGAGCATTTTGCTGTATTAAACTCTGTTAAGTCCTAAATTTCCTATCAGCTCTACTGTAAAATGGCAGGTGTCTACAGCTTTAAGCTAACCACTATGTAAATACATATTCTGAAAATACCTACATCTATGTCAAAGACAGAAGAAGTCTATTGAAAAGGGCTCACTTTCTTAAAACTGTTCTCTTGAATTTTTTATTTTTTTTTTTCCCCTGACCAGTGTTAAATGGCTCTACTGTGCCAGGAAATGGTAGAACACATAGATATCATTAGAGGTAGCTAGTGGATGAAAAATAGTAATTCATAATTTTCACTACTGAATTTGTACAGGACCTCTATGAACACAATTCCTTCTGGAGACAATGAGATTTAAGGATGTTTCTCCTGACGAAGTGACACAGATATTTGTTTATTGTTATCTTGTGTACCTCTTTTTCCTGTAGCTGTTTTAAGTGCACAAGCACAGTAAGATAAGGAGTACTGACCATCTTACTGACATATAAAACCACTAAGCTTTTGTTCTCAGAGTTCTTCAATAAGATTATGCTTTCAATAGGACTTGCAATGTACCCAAAGATAATTTTTTTTCCTCTTATTAGTAGCACCTTTGGGGAACATTAATCTTTGAGTAATTGAGAAACACTGGCTAAGCTGTTAGTTTTAAATGACACATTAGTAGCTGTCATTTAAATTGACAGTTACAACTGTAATTGAGACTAATGGTCAGAAAGTAACTACTTTGTCGTTGAATTTTTACTGCTTTATTAAATTACTGATCTGATGCAACTCTGCACCTGGCAGTGGTGTATAATCATAAGCTATAAGAATCTTTTTAGCACATAAGGGCAGAAATTGTGATTTTGATGCTTCCTGTCATAAAACTTCATATTCTGGTTTCTACTGCTTATGCTATTGAATTCTGGATGGATATGTGGATGGATATTTTTTCTTTCAGTCTGTCTATCTAACCAACATCATGTCTGTACAATTCGCTGTGTCACACACCACATTGTGTGACCTTCAATGCAGTATTCCCTCAATTGTTTAGACCTTGCACAGAATCAATAATTATTTATTACACAGAAGGCAAATAGAAATTATCCTATATGGAAGACCTTCCGTATTGTGGCACAAAGCTCAGTGGTTTTAATTTTTTTTCAGTGTTATTTTGCTTTAATTGGGTGTTTTGCAGAGACAAGTATATGACTTTGAATTATTTGAATTTGTTATTATTTTACTCTCATAAATATTACTCAAAATGGAGGAAAAGACACTTACTCCTTAAATTCTGTGTTATTGCTATATGGCATTAAAAATGCCCATTCTTGAACAGCTTGTCATATTTGCTCTTTTTACTCTGCAGATATAGTATAATTCTTAAAACTGCTGTTTGTGCTGTTATATTTGTAGAGACTCTTATAGTGAGCTTTCTAGCAAAAGCTGGTATTTGACCACCGTGAATGCAGGTATTTGAATGCTTTCACTAGAATACCTAGGTTGATGTCAGACCAGCAGTTTATAAGGAAATGTGGTGGGATGGCTCCTATGACTGAAGTGTTGGAATGGAAAGTTTTAGGCTTTGTAGGAAACACAGGACAGGCAGATGGGGAGGGGGTATAGCTATTTATGTCAATGATAGGCTGAAGAGTATGGAACTGAACTCTGTCTAGGGACAGATGGTCAGTCAAAAGACAGCTTGTAGGTCAGGGTCAAAGGGAGAACAACGGTGGGAGACATTACTGTGGGGATCTGTTACAGACCGCCTGATCAAGAAGACTCTGTGGATGAAGCACTCTGTAGACAGATAGGAACAGCCCCACACTCACAGACCCTTGTCCTCATGGCGGACTTCAACCACCCTGACATCTGTTGGAGGGACGGTATGGCCAGGCACAAGCAATCCAGGAGGTCTCTCGATTGTGTGGAAGACAACTTCCTCCTGCAAGTAATAGAGGAGCCAACAAGGAGAGGTGCCATGCTTGACCTCGTGCTCACCAACAGGGAAGGGCTTGTTGGAAATGTGATGCTCCAGGGAAGCATTGGTTGCAGCAAACATGAGATGGTTGAATTCGAGATCCTCAGCACAGTGAGAAGAGCATGCAGCAAGCTCATTGCCCTGGACTTCAAGAGAGCAGACTTTGGCCTCTTCAGGAACCTGCTTAGTAAGGTTCCATGGGATATAGCCCTAGAGGGCAGGTGGGCCCAAGATTGTTGGTTGATATTCAAGGATCACTTGCTCCAAGCTCAGGAGTGTTGCATCCCAACTAGAAGAAAATGCAGCAGGAGGGCCAGGAGACCTCCTTGGATGGGTAAGTTGCTGCTAAGAAAATTCAGAAGATAAAAAGAGGCTTATAAAAAGAGGAAGTGAGGACAGGCGGCCTTGGAAGAATACAGAGACATTGTCTGGGAAGCTAAGTCAGGAAAGCTAAGGTCCAGTTAGAACTGAGTCTAGCCAGGGATGTCAGAAATAACACAATGGCTTCTATAGGTATGTTTCTAATAAAAGACAGACTAGGGATAAAGTGGGTCTTCTCTGAGGGTTACTCAGCTGACTGAAACAATGGATACTGCCAGCTGCTTTTTTAGCAGTAGTGTTCAGAACTTTCTTATTATTAATGTCAGCTAATTGTTGCTAGGTAGGATTAGAAATAACAGTATAATTTAGTCTAATACTTCAGCATAATTTTAACATTAAATAGGTACTTCATAGCACTCATTTCAAATTTGGTTTTGTCTGGGCTACGATTGCCTTTTTAAGTCTTTTACTGCTAGATTTTCAGATCTCTTTGCTAAATTTGTAGTTATTGTGACAATTAACAAAAATGTATAACATTTTAGACTCATAAAAGAATCTCAGATTAAATGTAGCAATGTAATGTAGGAAGACTTACAGATCTGCTTATCCTGTGAAATTATTTGCACAGTGGGCTTTCTCTCTGTACCAGTAGAAATCTGGATACTTTTCTTTTCCCACTTTGAGCCCTTTGGGTTTATACAAGAATAAAATATGTACAAGTCAGAGAAAGTTTAGCTCAGTAAACTCTGAAATAAGTGCTATGACACAGCGGATATTTTAAAGCTCTATCTGGTAAATCATCTTAGAATTATTATTTGTATTTATATTAAGGTACTAGATGGAACCATTTAACAAGACCTTTCTTATTCAGTGTATTAATTGCTAGAGCAAGGTCCTATGCTCTGGGGCTCTGGAATTAATGTATCATGACTGCTTCACATTGATTTCAGTAACTGTGGAATTTGAAATCATAAATAAATCTTTTTTTGTGTTAAAGTTGTTAAACAATGCAGTAATCAAGTGTGTATCTCTGAGGGAGAACCAGGTTGTCATTTTCTAACATACAGGAGCTATCATATCAAGTTGATAATTTCAGTAGGGATTGTATGCTATATGGTTTCAAGAGGAGTAATTTTTGGTTTTAAGTCTGTGAACTTTTTTCTGTGCAAGTAAGTACTGAAATTAACAGTGAGGCTAAATGTGGGTATCCAAGATGGACTGGAATCTATTTTGCATTACTGTCTCTTGGTCCTTCCAGAGGTTTGAGTTCATTTGAAAGAAGATATGATCCTCACTGTCTGCTGAGGAGGTCATAGTTCAAAGAATGACTGAAGGTGCTCAGGAAGCTGGCATCTCATGCCCCTATTTATATTTTTTTTTTTGCTTGCTCCTCACTGGCACCAGTGTTCATGTGTATTCTTCTTTCAGCCATCTCAGTGGTCCTTCACTGTGTGCAGTTGGGCCACAGGATCAGGCCCCTGCCTCACACAGCACCACTGTGCTCCCTGGTCCAGCAGTGACTCTTCAAATGAGAGGCAAAACTAGACATTTCAACCAACATTTCTCTGATTATATCACTTTTTTAGGATTACTAAACCAGTGATAATTTTAGACAATTTCTAATGAAAAGGGATGAAAATTTCTTCTATCAAGTGATACCCAAGTCTAATGAGATTCCATTTGTTTTTAACTTATAGACCAGACTTTTTGAGACTTTATAGTCACTTTGTGCAAGTATTAGAAAAGAAGAATATTATTTGGACCCCTTTCCTACTTCCAGAATGGAAATGTGAAATGTCACTGAATTACAAGCTACAGCATATGAATTATTTCCCTTTTGAGTAAAGTTTGAGCCATGCTGGCTGCCATTGTCAATACTTTTTCACTCAATATGAATGGAATATATGAGTATTCTGTGTGGAAATGCTGTGGTTATAGTTCTCTAAGAATACCTGTGGAGTGTTTTTTGATTAGTTCCGTTCTCCATCAGGATACTAAGATGCTGTGATTTCACTATCATCATAAAATGCCTGTTGCTGTGAAAAGATGCGATTCAGGGCTCACATCTTTTGCTATTTTTGTGGAAAAATGTTTAAAAACACTTCACCATTAGGAATGGTAAAGTGAGTGTGCTCCTAGCTATTTTTAATGAGTATTCTGGGATAGTGTAATGATGTTCCTATCCTGTGCTTCTCTGCCAAACAGAGATGCTGATCTCTGTTTACTCTTTCTATTCAGCTGAATGTATGTTAAATCACTCTTCAGAGTTCTGAGCAATATCTAAAACATACTGCAAACTCTACATAGAATCATAGAATCATAGAATAGTTAGGGTTGGAAAGGACCTTAAGATTATCAAGTTCCAACCCCCCTGCCACGGTCAGGGACACCTCACACTAAACCATGCCACTCAAGGCCTCATCCAACCTGGCCTTGAACACCGCCAAGGATGGAGCATTCACAACCTCCCTGGGCAACCCATTCCAGTGCCTCGCCACCCTAACAGTAAAGAATTTCTTCCTTATATCCAATCTAAACTTCCCCTGTTTAAGTTTGAACCTGTTACCCCTTGTCCTGTCACTACAGTCCCTTATATTGCAAAGAAAGCATAACTGAAGTTCTTTTGACATGAGATGTACTGTGACTGTTCTCTGTTAAGCTGAAGTGATAACCTTAAGGTTGTATGGTACTGTGATTGTGACTGTCAGGGAAGAATTTGAAATAAATTAATAATATACAAATATCTCCTGACAGTTTACGTTTTATACGTGGCAGCCTGGATGCTAAACACAAGGCCTACTAGTTGTACTAGAACTAGCCGTGGTAATGCAAAGGGGATATATTGAAAGAAGTATTGGCTTAGCTGCAATTAAGGTATAGAATTATTTTCTGTTACATCATTTATACAGACTGCTAATGCATTACACCTTGGCTCTGCAAGACTGTTAGTAATTTGGATACCAATATTGCTGCTTTTATTTATTTTGAATAATTCTTTTCACTTCCCAAAATAATTTTAGCAAAGGAATACAAATACTTTGTTAACACAGCACAGGCCTTGTAACTGCAAGGCACCACACAAGCTTGCATTTATTACCAGCTGTACTGTCACTATTTCTTCTGAATGTTATTTTCATAATAGACAGACACAGAAAACCTATCTCGCACACTTTAATGGAACATGACAGCAGCAGTTAAGCCTGCATAAGAATAATTGTCTCGACCCAGCATCACAGTCAATTCTTCCTCTGAATTGCAACTAAACTGATAGTCATTCTGTTCATTTGCAGCAATATATGTCTACCTCGGCCAAGCCGTCTATGCATTTGAAATTATTTGGCAATATTCCATTTTATATTCCTGTTCATCTTACTACTGCACTGCATTCTGATTAAAACAAACAAATAAAAAAACAGCCACAAATTTGAACTATACAGTACTAATAGTAGATTGCAACGGCTGATTGAGAAAAGAATGTGTTAACAGGGATTTGCCCTCAAATGAAATTTTTTGTATTTAAGTTCTATTGGGATTGATAGAAACCCCATTGCTACACAATATTTTCAACACTCGTCTGAAATAATGAAAAAAATTGAAATAATGTCTGGTAAACATAAGCAAGTGGCATAAAATAATGGAGGAATCATGAATAATACTGGAAAAAAAGCTGATACACAGAGTGGTATGGACCATTTGGCAGGTGATTAAGGTGTATTTTAACATTATTATATGTGCAGTAACACATCTAGAAACAATATTTCATATGACATATAGGCTGTGGCTAAATACCCTCAGCATGTGCTCTCAGCACAAAGGTTTGTGAAAAAAAAAAAAAGAAAGGGTAAGTACAATAATTTTAAATATAAATTGAATACTGGCGTTTGAGTATAGAGAATAACTTCATTGCTATGCACAACTAATATCAGGGTAAAAGATAGGTTGCCCATTCTTAAAAGGATGCTAAAACCCAGAAGATGAAATAAAAAAAAGAGAGCAGTCATACTTCAGAAATGTTGAAAAGTTCTTAAAGCATAATACTTTGAGAGCTCATTTGTCTGGGTCTGAGAAGAACTGAAAAAGATTGCTAGATTACATGATGCGTGTACCTTTACAAGGAGAAAAGACCAGATTCTGGAATCTTAACAGTTTGTGGAGAAAAGGCATAACGAGAATCAAATTCTAGCAGCTGAAGCCAGAAAAAAATTAAATTGGAAATTAAGGAACATGCTTTGAATAGTGAGAGTGCAAAGCTGTTCATATAAAATACCACGTTAAATGATGACTCCTCCATTTCTTGTCTTCACGTCAAGGATTTGCCTTTCTGATCAAATTCAGTTCACAAGTGTGATGTGTAATGACTTATAAATCTTTCTGGCTGTACACATTATTAATATGGATCTGTGGGAACCATGTAAGTAAACGTGGTCATATATATGGCTTTATTAGTATTATGGACCTATTTCTCCACAAAAATTAAAAAAAAAAAATCATGGTAGAGACAGAATAGCTGCTAACATCGCCAAAAATCTCAGAACATAAAATATAGGAGTGTATGAAGTATAAAAACATTATCTTGTTATGGTGACACACTAATGTGTTTTTCTGTGCAAAGAGGTGACCACAGCAGTATGTGGACTTCTCCAAATTAAATGGAAGCCGAGCAGGAGGACCTTGTTATATGCACTAAAATTTGGCTGATCCACTGTTTTAGTATTTGTAGTCGGTAAATGTTAGTCAAGTCAGATCCATTTAAAGGTCATCAGCAATGAGAGGTCCTCAGATTATCATATTATTCCCTGGCCAAATACACTGCAAATGACTGCAGCACTCTTGGAAACTTCCCACTGAAAAAATTGCTCTCTGTGTCCTATACTGCATATGGCATACACAACTAGAAAGAGATTTGGATGAATAAGGACCTCATAAACCTCACAAATAGATTTAGGTACCATATTCTTCTACTGTATCTTCTCCTGGGGGAAGGAAAGAGTGTGAGGAGTCCTCCCCCTGAGGATGAAGGAATGGCAGAGATAACCTGGGATGAACTGACAGTAACACCCATTCCCAAACCCCTGTGCCACTCAGGGGAAGGAGACAGAGAAAATCAGGAATAAAGTTAAGCCAGGGAAGAAGAGATGGGTGAGGGGAAGGTAGTTTAAGATTTGGTTTTAGTTCTTATTTTCCCCAACTCAAGTCTATTTTGCCCATGATGGCAATTGGTGAGTGATCTCTCCCTGTCCTTATCTTGACTCATGAGCCTTTTGTTATATATTCTCTTCCCAGTTCAACTGGGGGAGTGATAGAGCAGCTTTGGTGAGCACCTGGTGCCCAGCCATGGTCAACCTGCCCCATGCACAAACATCTTTTTTGAAAAGCACAGCTAGCAGTGGCATTGAAGGATACGTGTTCTGTGCTGCTCTTGCTGATGTGACCATTTTGCAGCAAAGCATGCAAATGTTATGGCACCTGTGAGAAAACAATAGCAAATTCTTCTAACCATTTTTCTCAATGTTTCTGTATATTAATCATTAAATAATAAACAGTGAGAAACAATTCCTGGAGCACAAGAATGCGGAATTCCTGTCTCCAGACTGGTTGTCCTGATAACAGGGATAGAAACAATATTCTTCTCACCTGACCTTTCTCAATCCTTTGACTCAGGAATCTGCTGTTCTCAGCTCCTCAGTGGTATGACTCGAGCAGGAGAGCTAAAAATTAAGCAGTCTAGTCTTCAGGGCTTGTTCTTGAGAGATGTGAAGTGTTTGATTGCCCTTAAAGTGAAAAAAAGACAAAATGCATGCCTCCTTGAGTGGATACTCTCCTCTTACAGGTTATTCTATAAAAGATTCATGACCCTACACAACAGCTATATACTAAATAAAATATATTCAAAACTTTCTTGCTACATCTCAGCATCCATGATTCTTCAGATTTGGAATAAAGTAACAAGGATAAAAGAAAATGGAAAAAATCACATATCTTGCACTAAATGCAAGAAAAAAAGTGAAAGAAAATAATTTTTTTTTTGCACATCTTCTTAAATTCTCCTTTTTAGTTCTTTCTATTGATACACTTGTTTTAAAAAATTGTGTTATTCAGTGAAAACAAACTCATAGCTGAGCATCACTGAGAACTGATCCATCACGAGATAAAATCTAAGCATCCTGTTACAAGCTAGGTATGGCCCATAGCAAAAGGCAGCTTAATTAGCTGACAAATGGAAATTCTACTGCGGCTTTTGTTGGTCTTATTTTTTATTGTGCATTGTGCTTTTCTTGAGAGATTTATGAAGAACATGATCCTCTGTAGGATATTCCTTACTGTGCCCTATTACTACTGAAGTTTTGACAGTTGCTGCATCTTTTTGCTGATGTATGCAGGTACCCTGGAAGCCCATAATTCAGAATGTATCTAGATGATTCTTCCTCTTCACAGCACAGGTTGCTGCTGACTGAATTAGGAACATATTTTAATTAACAATGTGTCTCCTTTCTTTGGAGTCATACCACAGAGGTTTCATGGTACCTGTCTGTAGCTACATTATTATTGTTGGGGTATTTTGTCGTGTCCTTATTAGCTTCTTCCAGTTGAGGAATCCTTTTCCTCACCTATGCTTATGATACGTGCCACATCCAAAGCACATTACTGGAAATTAATTTTAACAAAGTAGAGTGTTTAACAGGACAAAACTATACATTATGTAAGTTTCACCCCCAATTACCTTCACTGACCATGTTTTCTGTGCCTTTACTCTCTGTTCTCTGTTCTATGATGTGAAGTGAGTGTTCAAAAACCATACATCACATTGCACGCTACTTAGTGGGAAATTAATATTATGAAAGAAGTATTGCAAAGCTCAACTACAATTCTGACTAGTCTTGATGCCTAAAATTTGATGCCTTGAAGAATTAGCTGCACTATTCTGAAGTAGGATATTAGCACACATTAAAGAAAATTGTAACCATGAAAAAATCGCGGCCACAGAAATCAGCTTAATCATTAAATGTGCATTTTGGACAAAATTTGGATGTATGCATCCATGCTGCAGAACACCACAAAGGTCTCAAACCATCACTGAACTTTGGTTCAAAGTGAATCCCTTTGATGATTTTTCAGACTACAGTGCAAGTCATCATATTTCTGTTCTACTTCTGTCCCGTGAGAAAAGTTTAAATATGCAAGCAGAATCATAAAGCACATGAAGCAGTATCAGCATTTTGCAGACGCTCCATTTATTACGTTACCAGATTTTTTATTTATGAACTTTGCTCTGATGATGTTAATATCATAGTTTATTACTTTTAATGATGGTAAAACTGTTATTAAACTAATTACTGATGATCAGTAATTAACTACTGATTTTCTGTATTAGCAAAATAACGTTTATTTGGAGGAATTATGTGGTAAATTTTAAAATTCGTAACAAGTAGGCTTTTCTTAACATCTATAAAAAATATGCATATATATGAACAGTATTCAGTCTCAGGCATACTTTTACTATTTCAGCATATTTTTGTACAATGCATTCTTTCTTTCCTCTGGACTCAAAAATCTAATTATTTTAAGAGGCACAAGACTTGGGTCTCATAAATTATTCTTTTCTTATCCTATATATTGTCATGTAGATTAAGTTCAGAACTGTTGAGTGTCAAAAAATTCTGTGTGAAAGCTGAAATGTTCTGTATCAGTAAGCCATTACTAAGAGAATAAGTAGGTGGAGAAAAGGTAGATATGCAGTACTACAAAGAGCTTGTAGCCAAATGAGGCGGGTGTTGCAGCCAGAGAAGTAGAAGCATGCAAAGTAATATAATTGGCATTACTTACCTTGAACCCTGCTGTGGTTTAACCCAGTAAGTGTCTAAGTACCACACAGCTGTTCACTAATTTCCCCTCAGTGTGATGGGAGAGAGAATTGGGATAAAAGTTAAAACTCATAGGTTGAGATAAAGACAATTTAATAAGTCAGAAAGGGAAGGGAAATAATGATAATGATAAAAGAATATACAAAACAAGTGATGCACAATGCAATTGCAACCTGCTGACTGACTCCCAGCCAGTCCTCAAGCAGCAGGCTTCCCACTCCCAGCCTACTCCCCATAGTTTTACTGTTCAGCATAATGTCACACAGTGTGAAATATTCCCTGGGTCAGTTAGGATCAGCTGTCCTGGCTGTATCCCCTCCCAGCTTCTTGTGCACCCCCAGCCTCCTCACTGGCAGGGCAGCATGAGAAACTGTAAAGTCTTTGACTCAACAACAACTAAAACATCGGTGTGTTATCAATATTGTTCTCATTCTAAATCCAAAACGCAGCACTTTAGCAGCTGCTAGAAATAGAATTAACTATCTCAGCCAAAACCTGGACAAACCCACAGAGTATAAACATACATAGCACAGTAATGCTGCTGAGAGTAAACCAGGCCTAGATAGGTAAATGACCCATAACTAAAAGGCGTGAATAAGGACTTCTGTCTCTATTGCATAGTAGAGCACAGTGAACATCAACACATGTTCAAATAGTAAAATCTGCAAGACAAAAAAAGGATGTAAAGCAAGCAAGAAAGTTCTGGTAGAATCAGAATATATTTGCAGAATGAGCAGGATGAAAAGCGAAACAAATCCTTACCTGAAAAATATGATCAGCTTTGTTGGAAGTGGCTGAGAGTCTCACCCTTTCCTTGGGGAAAGGGAAGGAACTGAAAAACATCAGCAATGAAAGAGCTAAATGGAGAAGAAAGGAGTCACCCACTTCAGTACTGGCCTTCTTCACTGAAGAGTACTCCAGCCCGGCTGCCCCAGCCTCGAAGGCTAAGGTCATCTGGGCTGTGACCTTCACTGCCAAGTACAGCATCAACTCTGATTACTGCTCTGCATGAGGCTCTGAATGCACAGCATCAGTACTGTACCCTGTTGGTGAGCTTAGGGCAAGATTGTTAAGGACCAGCTATTTGAATACATTGTGATAATGGTGGGTGATGAGTAAGACCTAAGCCTTGGCAGCAAATGTGGGGTTGATGAATGTCAGTCTTGTAAAGTGCTGTTGTGAAGTTTGAAACTGACCTAACTTACTGATATTTTAATGATTCCATCACAAAGATCTCTAATTTCCTAATTTTGGGTTTGTTGGGTTTAGGGGTTTTTATATGTATAGCCATATAGTTATCACTCGTGTGTAGCCAGAAAAAAAACCCAATCAAAACAAAACAAAACAAATCTAAACCAAACTGGTTGCTGATTAAAGTCAAATAAGTGCATTCTAGAAGTAAGTGGCTTCCCCTCACCTAAAACACACACCATGACACCATGACAACTACATTTTCTTTGAATTAAACATAAAAGATGTGATGAGAGCTGGATGAAAGCAGAGGAAATTATACTGACACATGTGATGAAAGAGCCAGAAAAGCTGGAAGCTGTGGAAGAGCTGCAAAATGGTCACCAAAGGGAATAAAAAAGGAGCACTCATGATGGAACAGTAGAAATGGATAAAATCAGGGATAAGCTTCAGTCTAAACTCTTAAAAGAAACACTGTCTTTCTGACATTAGAATCTGTAGAAAAAAGAGATGGAGAAGACACTGTCTTGTGGGTTGAGATACACAGGGAGATCACTCATCAATTACAATCATGGGTGAAACAGACCCAACTTGGGAAAAAATAATTTCCTTTATTGACAATTAATATAGATTAGGGTAGGGAGAAGAAAAAAAAAAGGACAAAAATTCAAACACCACAGCACTCTCTCCTCCTCTCTGTTTCCCAAGCTCACCTTCAGTTCTTCACTCCTGGGTAGTGCTGTGGCTGAAGGGACAATATGATCAGTACCCAGCAATTCTCTGCTGCTCCTTCCCTCTCACAGTTTTCCCAGATCCAGCATGGGCTTTCCATGAGCCACAGTTCTCTCAGAGTGTTCACCTGCTCCAGCATGAGGTCCTCCATGGGCTGCAGGGGGACAATCTGCTTCTTCATGGTCTTTTCTAGGGCAATTTCAGCTCCAGCTCCAGAAGCACCTCCTACCTTCCTCCTTCTCTGACCTTGCTCACTCTTTCTGCTCCCTCCTCCTCTCTGCCTGGTATTTTGCGTTTTCCTAAACACCTTTTCCAGAGGCACCCCCACCTCAGCTGATGGGCTTAGCTGTGCCTTGTGGTGGGTCAGCTGGATCTGGCCGAATCCAGCTGTATTTGGCATGGGGAAGCCCTGGCCTCTCCTCATAGAGGAGACCTGCAGCCCCATGTCTAGTTTATCTCTGCCTTCCTGCTGAGGCATGGTCTGAAGTTTACAATTCAACAGAACAATCATGATTCATTCAAATGGCATTTTATCCAGACCCTACAAGAAGCACCCCAAAAAGCTAGCAAGTTTTCTAACATCTTGTTCTGCCTTTTTTCTAAAATGCAGTAAATGTTTGAGGTGATTTCACAAAGAAACACTGGGTAACTTGTATTGTTCTGCATGTGATCGTTGTTGATATTTCCTATGAAAAGTGCTAACTGCATTTGTTTTTCTGGTACACATTTTGACACAAATACACTTACAGAAAACATTATCATATTAGCTTGTGACCTAGAAAAACAACCACCAGAGAAGAGCCCATAGTCCCCTGAAAGCTCTACCAGGAAAAGGTATTATTGATAAATACGCAGTTGTGTGAACAAGGGTTGAACAGCCTGCATTACACCTGAGATGTTTGGAGGGTGTTTTACTGAGAAAAATCATGTATTTTCTATGATAGCTACAGCTTTAAGCACAGATGTGCATCAGAGGCGCATGGATCATAACATCACATATAATAGGCAGCCAGAGGTTGCATGTTGCTTCCTTGTCAGGTTCACTAGTTAGCTTAAGGGAGCTAGGATTCTAAATCCTATATGTTAAGAATGACATTTTGGCCCTTATTGTAGTGGATATACTATCATTGTTCAGTAAAGCTTTATGAAATGTGACTGGGTTGTTATGGGATTATTACTAGGGATGCAAGCCACTCATAAGGTGAATCTTCAAGCTGAATCAATAATAAAGTGTTTCCAAAATACCATTTAAATTTTTGAGTTTTGGAAGGTAAATAAGATGTATCTGCTACAGTTGGAGTGAATATTTTAGTTTTGATTCTCTAAACCCAAGAATTTTATACCCACAAAGTACTTCCTTACTTTAAATGCATATTATATATTTAGCAATGGTTTTCAAAATCATTTTAATATGTAGACAAATGTACTACTCACAGAGGAGGTCTAGTATGGAAAGAAATTTTCATTATATGGTTTAGATACAAGTTAAGATAGTGTGGTAGAACATGATCTTCGTTCACAATTCCTACCAAATGGACCTTTAATTAGATAAATTCTGCAGCACCTGTGACTTGGACAAGCCTTGCCACCTTTCATAAGGTTGCCATGTAAACCAAAAAATGGTTGTTTGGCATCAAAACCATCCTATCTACAGGAACTCTCTGATTTATTTAGACTCATGTGAAAGCTAAAAATGTGCTCAACAAGTGCCCTCGACAAAATAAATCCCAGAGACAGGAATCTGAAATTGGCCAAAATAAATTACCCTCTTTTGATCGTCTTTGTATGTGATTTATACAATTACAGATCTGTTCCTTCCATTGCAAAAATTGTAAAAGATAAATCTTTCAAAAGCAATGCTAGCTGGCAACATGATACAGTAAGAATATAATATTTGAAACTCTGTAGTTCTGCAGTGCCTTTTCGATAAAATAATTCTCTGCATGTCAAATACCTCTCCCTGTTTTCTCTGTATAAGGCTACTGTTCTCAATGTAGTTGGAGCAGGGAATAGATGAGTTCAAATCTGGCATCAAAAATGATATTTGCATTAAATCACTGTCCTGTTTTATCTGTAAGATGCAATGATTTTTCTGGATTTCATGTGGAGCAAATATTTGCCTTTAAGATTATTTTCCTTCTTGGAGAAGTGTGGAATGCCTGTGATAAACATGCATTGCAACAGTATGTGGTACTTCTTTGTCCTTGAAAGAGGCAAAATGATCTGCAAGTGATTTAATGCAAATGGCAGGTGCAGTAAAACCATTGTTGAAGAGACTGTGTAGCTGTATGATCATCACCCACCTTGCATTTGGGAGCATGTGTGCCTCCCCAGCCAGTGGCAAAAGGAGAATTAGAATGCTCTTGGCTATTTGTCACTCTGGCTGACATTACCTCCATGTCTTACAATTTGCTCTGAATGTTAAGAAAACAGAAACTGTACTAAACACTTTTATTACTCTTGGTGGTTACAGCCATTCAGGCATATTTTGTTATCTCACATGGTTTAGAATCTGAAACAGAATGCTTTTTTGTTGCCCTAACATTAGTAACTTTTAGATAATCTGTCAAAATATTGTCTTTGGTGCTGCTGCTATTTCTTTATCCAGAAGCACAGTCTACTTCTGCCTTTGTTTCTGAACACAAACAAATCAATCTGTCTCTCACAAAAGAGAAGAGAGAAGCCTGTAAATTATCCCTTGTGAGAGAACTTAAAAATAAGAGACAAGTGAAATAACATAATAAAAAATGAATTGATATGAAAAAAATACTATTTTCCCCTGGTACTGGAGCTATCAGCAGAAAAACGAGAACTTTAATGAATTGTGTTCAGACCCAAATGGAGGATGTCAGTGATGGAAAAGCAAATATTGTTGTTTGTGTTTTAACCATGGGATAGAAATATTGACTCAAGATGAGCAAAAAAGATACTATAAATATATAAGAAAGCTTACATTTAAAAGAAATTCTAGGGTCCTGTTATCACAGTGCAATACGCTGCAATTTGATTCTTCTTGCCTCTATCTTCCATTGTAATTTATTCAGACAGCAAAGCTAGAAACTTCCAGCTCCTGTCCCAGCCTGAATCTTAACTGGATCAAAAAGTAGAATGAGTCATTGGGATATGCCTGCAGTGAAGACCACAATAGGCATGCCCTATCCAGCTTTAAAATAGCTGAGATGCAGCCTCACTGCAGCAGTGTTGCAAAGTACACCTCCCCATCCTGCATGTGCTGCGCCCATTGACTCTAATTCTTTCACTACCTAACTTAAAACCAGATCGTGTCCCTGCGCAACACTGTCTACTTGAGAGTCTGACTCCTTTTCATCGACCTAGTGAAGATAGTGACTGCTGCTTGTCCTTAAAGGAGAGAGGTCCTCTCTGACCCATCCACAGCTTTGCAATGTAAAGCACTAAGGCAGATGGTACTGCAGGTCAACAACTGAAGACATTCAAGGCCAGGCTGGATGTGGGTCTGTGAAGCCTGATCTAGTTCAAGATGTGAGGGAGGGGTTGGAATAGATGACTTTTGAATGTCGCTTCCAACCCAAATCTATGATTCGATGAACTTAAGTAGCTGAATTGTGTCACCATACAGCATGCAGTGATCTCTGCAAATAAGCACCAAGCATCAAATGAAAAAAGGAAAATCAAAGTATTTTTAACTGATGGCAAATGTCAAGGTGGCACCAGTGCTGCTAGAGGGAGGTGGTATACAATTTTTTGTGATATAAAGAAATGTCCAGTCACTGAATACTTATAGGAAAAATGCACGTTATGTGGTAAGAAATAAAAAAAAAAAAAAGGTAAATTGTTAAATTTCATATAACTGGGACTATGAAACTGTTTCTATATCTTTGTGATAGCTTGGCAATGGTCATTAATCATATTTGAATTCGACATCGTTGTGATATTAATCTGACTCATGAAGTCATCCACAGATGAGTGTTCAATTCCACTGTGTAATTAATATGGCTGAATATCATGCAAAGAAGTTGGATAATATTCTCATAATGAAAAAAATGCAGCATTCTCTCTGATTTTTATTTTTTAGTGGTGTTTTTAAAAGATATTCCCCCAATATCATATGCAAGTTTCGAATGCATTTCATCTATTCATAATTTTAAAAAATTACCACTATAGTCATATGGTAAGTATTCCTTGTGTTTGTGCAGGTAATCATCCATAAAACAGATTCAAATTTTAAAGTGTTGCATACTTAGGCTGACTGCTGAACATTCTGAAGCATTCTGAAGGTGAAATGTGGTTATAGACAACATGGATTTTGGCCCAAAGCATCCCCTAGGCAGTAGAAATCAATACAGGGCATTAGATTTTACTGGGCGCATGCTGTGAAACACTGGCTAAGAAAGAAATGTTATTCTTACTATCACGGTTTAATCCCACCTGTCACCTATGCACCACACAGCTGCTTCCTCACTAGCCCCCTCCACCTCACAATGGGGTGGTGTCGTGGTTTAAGCCCAGGCCGTAAATTTGAACCACGCAGTCTACTTTCCCCACACACCCCCCCAGAGGGATGGGGAGGAGAATTGAAAGAGTGTAACTCCCACGGGTTGAGATAAAAACAGTCCAGTAACTAAGGTATAACACAAATCACTACTGCTACCACCAATAATAATAATGATAAGAGAAATAACAAGGGAAGAGAATACGATACCGCCCGCCGGAAATGAGCCCGACAGAAAAGAGGACGTGCCCTTCCGGGTAGCTCCCAATCACATCCCCTGGCATGACGTGCTGTGGTATGGAATACCTCTTTGGCTAGTTTGGGTCAGGTGTCCTGTCCCTGCTTCCTCCCTGGCAGAGCATGAGACTCACAAAGTCCTTCATTCTCTATGATACTAGTGAGACCTGTATTGTGTTCTGTTTTATAAACTCATTTAAAAGCAGTGTTTACATACTGAAAATGGGTTAAAAAAAGAGCTACAAGAATGATGGAAATTCTGCAAAAAAAACCCCAACTGAAAAACCAAAAGCCTTTACAGTGCGATACTAAACCAGCTCAAACAATTTAGCTTAACAAAATGAAGGTTAAGAAGCAACCTGATCACGGTCTATAAATGCAGACACTTCTGAAGCTGAAGGGAAGTTTGAATTATCAAAGGCATTAGAGACCTACAGCATGTAGCATAGATAATTGAAACTAGAAATGAAGCATGCATTTTTACCATGAATCATCACTAACCAACAGAATAACTTAGCTTGATGCTTGATAAGTGTTCAGAAAAAGATTAGGTGTCTTTCTGGAAAATACATCCCAGCTGAAACAGAAGTACTGAACTTGATATACCATTCAGGAAAACCCAATACATTGACAAGTAGATCTCCTAAAACCTTTATATTTAGCCAGGTTTGCTTTTCTTCCTGTGAAGGGACTCTGGGCTTAGTCTGAAATCAGAAATCTGCTCATACACTATATAGAATCATAGAATGGTTAGGGTTGGAAAGGACCTTAAGATCATCTAGTTCCAAACCCCCTGCCATGGGCAGGGATACCTCATGTCACCCTGTCACCCAAGGCTCTAATCAGCCTCGTCTTGAACACTGGCAGGGATGGAGCATTTACCATTATGGGCAACCTGTTCTGGGGCCTCACCACCCTAACAACATGGCTTTCTTGGACTGCAGATGAAGCTTGTCTGTCCTGTGGTGCAGGTTCTTTATATTGCTTCTGGGGGCAGATTCACCCCCTCACTGCCGCTGCAGTCTCTGATTCCACTGTCAGATAAGAAACTGAGAAAAATCTTGATTGACATCAGTAAGAAAGGCTGAGTAGCTAGTCTTTAGGACTCAGGGTATACCCTGTAAAATTGTCATATGGTGTGGGGAAGGCTGTTGTGCCTACCCCTTAGACCTGCCCTGATTAAATATGCTCAGAATAAGCAATCTCAGTCTCATGTAGGAGGTGATGCTGAGATGAAAACAGGAGATAAATATCTTGGTACTGATCAAATCTGATGCAGAAATGTTTGAGCCTTCTGATGAATGAGTGAAATTACTCTGTCCTAAGTTTCACAAACCAGAATTGCACAAGCCAAGATGGTGATAGGCAGGAATGATGGACCCAGAAAAGCTGGTCATAACTGAACCTGTTTACAAGGAACTGGGTAAGACACAATGCAGTAACCATATGATTATGGTTACTTCCAAGAATAGCCAGTTAATTATCTGGTAGTCTGGCTGTGGAATAAGGCCTTATTCTTATTTACACTAGCATCCCTTTTCATTATGTAGATAATAAGGAAGCCTCAGCATGGGATTAGTCCCTGCTTTTTTAGGACTCTTTTTCCACTAGTGAAAAAGAGTATATGAACATTCATGTAACCTGAATGTTGCAATCTGTAAATTTAGCTCTTTGTTTAGTATGACTAAATCCAACTTCCATTTTATAGCAACACATCTCATTAGTGCTCCTCGTGAAGATTTTTAGTCCTGATTTACCACAAACTGTGGAAGATTAGAGATACCACTTATTTAGGCTGTATCTAAAATTTGGAACCCAGAAATATTTTCAAGTGCAGCCCACCTCCACCCAAGCACACACCATTAGTCTTCATATGCCCTGCCCTGTACCTGGATTTCAAATGCAAAGATGTCCAGTGCATGAGGACCACAAGGGAGCTGCAGGACATGCTGCTCAGCCTCTAATCTGGACAGCCAAGGCACCAAGACCAATTCAGACTGTCCTATAGCATACCTGCAGCATAACCAAAGTGTCTTTGGTTGTACCTGCAGAGTCTGCTTCTCTTTCTGCTGAAGATTTCTGTAGAAAGGTGACTGATGCTTCATATAAATCCAGAAAGAAATATCTATTCATATCTGCTATATATAAAATGTCCTTTCAACTCTACTGTGTTCAACTGACAAGCTTATCCATGCATTCAGGTGAAAGCAGACATGCACTGTATGAACACATATTGAAAGGATGTTTACTGGGACAATGCAAAAGCCCAACCCTAATCTTGCAGGTGTGTTTTTTGGGAAGAACTTAGAAATCTATTTAGCATTACTGCTGGCAACATAAAGAAAACATCGGGTAGGAAAAAGCATCTGGTTCTTTAGCTGCTGGGGTTGGGGTTTTTTGTTTTTTTTTTTTGGGGGGGAGGGGTTTATTGGTGGGGTTTTTTGGCATTTTTTTGTTTGGGTTTTTGTGTTGGTTTTTTGTTTGTTTGTTTGTTTGCAGATTTTGCTTTCATTGTAAACAATCAATGGTACCTTCCAGGGGAATGAGTTAAAATTGAAAAGTTTTTATGTAATTTCACCCTTTTTAGATGTCTTATGAATACCCAAGCGTAAATGAATCTAAATTATGAACTGGTGTTACATATAACTATTGGTCAGGTAAACTGGCTTCATTGCAAACCAATTTCAAGATAAGACTTTGTTTATAAAACTCATTTTCTCTTTCATTTGTGGAAGTAAATGGAATATTAAGACAACTTTCTTAGTAGACTGTTCTGTAGTATATTTCTAAACTTAGGAAGGTTGATATGACATCACTTTCACCCGTTTAGTCATAATTTATTTGTCTTAAGGACAGAGCTAGAAGGAAGATAGATTGAGGACAATTATGTCTTATTTCTTGAATAAAAATTGTAGAAAGTGTAGGGGATTATTTGAAAAAAATGTCATTTGCTATGCCAACAGTCTAAAGGTTATCACAGCTCTTTTCCCATGGTCACACTAAACTTTTTTTATCTTTCACACTTATCATGGTAGCATAGAATTTTTAGCTGGACTCCTTTCTTCTGAGCTACACTGTCTCTCTTGCACTATTTTAGATCAAGGGTAACTTGAAAAGACAGATACCACTCCAATGTATATTTAACACAATACAGTAAAATTATTCTGCACATCAAGCTTAGCTCCCATTATACTTCAGACAAAGGTACTCACTTGAGTAACATTAGAATAGAATATCTGCCAAGACTGCTTTCGTGAGACAGAGGAAAAGATTGTCTTTTGTTTCACCTACCAGTGATATGTTTCAAAATCTATCCCACTTCGCTCTTTTACCTATGTCTTTCTTTTCACTTTACTGGTTTCTATCCCATTAATTCTTTCAATTTCCTGTTCAGACCCTCCTCACTCCAATTTCTTTTATATGTATGCTAGCTCTTTCTCCAATATTTCTTCTGCTTTTCTTTCACCTTGTGTTCTGTCCTACTGCTGGTCTCCCATGGAGTTAGCTGGTTCCTTTTCTTCCTACAGTTTGGTCTGTAAACCTTTTAAAATTACTTTGGTACTGCACACGAGCATGAATTATTTACGTAACACATCATCAATGGGTGAAATTAATTACCATTAATTTCTGACATTACTGAAGTTATTCCTACATACAGCAACAAGAAGGCTAGCTTAGTATATTAAATATCGTAGACACTTTCTCCCTAGAGGATAACAAAGCATAGAAGCACCATTCAAAAACACACAAAAGAAAATGCAGGTTTCATAATGAAGTGATTTTTTTTAATAAACAAGATAAATACTCACGTGCCTTGAGTTCATTCTTGGTAGTATAAACATGAGCAAAGCAGAAAAAAATGTGACATGTCATTTTTCTTTCCTTTTATTTCCCCAGGTTATTTTTTCAACAACATTTTTTTTAGGAGGAGGTAATATGGTTTTTAATGCAAATTATGGATAAATCTGAAATGTGGGAATTAGGGTGAAAATCATTTATTTACATAATAAATATGTAAAACATGCACAAGACAAGAGACACAAGTTCTCTAATGTTCTGTATCATGAAGCTGAGGATCTGCTGAATCTGAGACTGAGATGTTCAAGATCTTTAAACAGAGAAGTAAAGTCTGATGCTCCTCACCTTACAGCCTAATGTTACTCTTTTGGGCTTGACTAGCACTCCATTGAAGAAAAGTAGCAGAGATAAAAGCTTTTCTGTGTGCATAACTTGGGGTGAAGAGAATACATTTTTCTTTATTTTTGGCATAGAACCATATATACTTGTGTCAGTATGGAAATAATAACTTACTAGAAATCCATACTGTAGGTTCATAGAATCATAGAATCATAAAATAGGGTTGGAAAGGACCTTAAGATCATCTAGTTCCAACCCCCCTGCCATGGGCAGGCACACCTCACACTAAACCATGTCACCCAAGGCCTCATCCAACCTGGCCTTGAACACCGCCAAGAATGGAGCATTCACAGCTTCCCTGGGCAACCCATTCCAGTGCCTCACCACCCTCTCAGTAAAGAATTTCTTATATCCAATCTAAACTTCCCCTGTTTCAGTTTTAACCTGTTATCCCCAGCATCCTTGTAGGCCCCCTTCAGATACTGGAAGGCTGCTACGAGGTCTCCACGCAGCCTTCTCTTCTCCAGGCTGAACAGACCCAACTTTCTCAGCCTCTCTTCATATGGGAGGTGCTCCAGTCCCCTCATCATCCTCGTGGCCCTCCTTTGGACTTGTTCCAACAGTTCCATGTCCATTTTATGTTGAGGACACCAGAACTGTACACAATACTCCAAGGGAGGTCTTACGAGAGTGGAGTAGAGGGGCAGGATCACCTCCTTCGACCTGCTGGTCACGCTCCTTTTGATGCAACCTAGGGTACGGTTGGCTTTCTGGGCTGTGAGCACACACTGCCGGCTCATGTTCATTTTCTCATCGGCCAACACCCCAAGTCTTTCTCTGCAGGGCTGCTCTGAATCTCTTCTTTGCCCAACCTATATCTGTGCCTGGGATTGCTCCGACCCAGGTGTAGGACCTTGCACTTGGCATGGTTAAACTTCATCAGGTTGGCATTCGCCCACCTCACAAGCGTGTCAAGGTCTCTCTGGATGGCATCCCTTCCCTCCAGCGTATCAACCGAACCACACAGCTTGGTGTCATTGGCAGACTTGCTGAGGGCGCCCTCAATCCCACTGTCCATGTCACCGACAAAGATGTTGAACAAGACCAGTCCCAACACCGATCCCTGAGGGACACCACCCATTACTGGTCTCCAGCTGGACATTGAGCCATTGACCACTGCTCTTTGCGTGCAGCCATCCAGCCAGTTCTTTATCCACCCTGTGGTCCACCCATCAGATTGATGTCTCTCCAATTTAGAGACAAGGATGTCATGTGGGACAGTGTCAAAGGCTTTGCACAAGTCCAGGACTTTGCACAAGTCACACTGTTACTATTGAAGGCAGTATTTAGGAAAAACATTTCTTGCCTCACAGTGCCAGGGAGACTGAGGCTACTGGTACAAAAGCAGTGCTCCTTTTTACGCAGATTCTCGTGGGATGTTCAATGCCTTCAGCAGTAGGGACAGCTTTATCAGGTGTCTTCCAAAGCATGCTTTATTTGTCTCACTACAGAACTATCGTGTATAAAAGCTTTTAGTTCTACAGACCTGGGTATTTCAAAGCTTTTTCTGTACACCACAGAGCCATCCCCTTTGTGTTCACACCCTTCACACTCATTGTCAAAAATGCATTATAAATAATTCAGAAAGTTAAAAGAAAACAAAACAAAACCAAATATTACATAGTTGAGCTTTATAGGGAGCATTTTTTGTTTCTCAGAGGAAGCGGAAATGGAATGATGTCCCAGCCCATTAGGCTAGCACAAAGGCACATATACTTCTTTACATATTTAAAGGATTGCAAGAATAAATTAATTAGTAGAAATAATGAATGGCCTGAAAAATCAGGATATAACAGGTGCCCATATTAATTCTGGCCTTTATGTTTCAGATGCCTTTGGCTCCTCCTAATTCTCTCCCTTCGCACTGATAGTATAACCACACATGAGCTGTCCTTCACTATCAGAGTCTGATTTCCAATATCTGATTTTCAGGGACATGAGACAGTGAATGTAGATTTCAAAACCAATGAATCAAGCAGGTTGTGTGCATGCTTTTCAAGCATCAGGTCTCCCTGTCTTGGGCTTTTAGAAACACAGTTGTCCATAGCAGTGATTTTCAAGCTGTGTTTTCTGGATCCTAAGGTTATAGCTTATCAGTAAATTAAACAACACCAGGAACCAGGACTGAACATGATATATGCTTGTTCATGCTGTTAAATTTTTAGTATAGTCATAGGCAAGGTTTGAGATCCCCTCATCAGGGACCTGTCCCAGTATGCATCCAGGAGGTAGACACACTATACGGGAGGAGTGTAAGAATAATTTTCTTATGGATGTCCACTGCTAAAAGACTGTCCTTGGATCATTTTTTGTATCGGTAATAGATTTAGACCAAGAGCTCGAGAATTGTTACTTTACATGTGTATATAAATGGTAACTAACAAAAAGTAGTTTATTGTCAGAAGACTATGATTTTTTTTTTTAGATTTTTAGGGAATGTACAAATAGAAAAAGACAGCAAACAGTACTGCATAAGAAGGTAGTTTGCTGTGTTTTCTCCCTGTATACAAAACCTATCCCTCACAGCATCAATATTGTCCGCTTCAGGTAAACTGTGCACATACAGCTCCTCAGACAAGAGAGACTTGCGGATAAATAGTGCTTTAAAAAAATATGAGCATATATATTTGTGCAAAATATAACTCAAGCACAAAAGATGGCATGTTAGTAATGTAATCTCTGTTCTTTGATGTTAATGACCAATTTCTGTGTCTGTGAAACAGAGATAATGCTGGATTTTTCTTTCCCTTTTTTGACTCAAATTTTTTTGTTCCTCTGTGTAAAGTAATGAGAAAAGACTAAGGAATCCCAGTAAAGATGCTAAAGTAAAACTAATATTTTTTTAATGGAGTACCTGGACTTCATTTATATCACTCATACTTTTGGTGGAAGACCATAGTAAATCTAATTACAACAATTAAAAAGAAATGTAAATATGTGGTTAAAGTGAAGTTATTCTATGATTGTCTACCAGACATAGTGCTTGATGCAAGAATGGTGACAGAAGATAAAAAAAAATAACTATGCTGTAGCTCAAAGATCCAGACCTTGGAGACATTAATTAAAGGGTAGTTCTACAGAAGGTAAAGCACTGTTCTGATAACTATGTTTGATGATAGGATTGTTTGCAAGATAGGAAGTTGCAGAGATTCACAACCCTACAAAAAATAAAGTAGGTAGATTTTCCTGGGTTCAGCAGTAGCAGTCACTTTTTCTCCTTCTTAGTAGCTGGTGCAGCGCTGTGGTTTTGACTTTCGGCCTGGGAACAGCGCTGATAATACCAATGTTTTCAGTTGCTGGTCAGAATGTTTACTCTGACCAAGGACTTAGTTAGTCTCATGCTCTGCCAGGGATGGGGGGAAGCTGCGAGGAAGCAGGGACAGGACACCTGACCCAAACTAGCCAAAGAGGTATTCCATACCACAGCACGTCATGTCTGGGGACGTAACTGGGAGTTACCCGGAAGGGCACACGCTGCTCTGTCAGGCTCGTTTTCGACGGGTGGTATTGTATTCTCTTCCCTTGTTATTTCCCTTATCATTATTATTATTGGTGGTAGCAGCAGTGGTTTGTGTTATACCTTAGTTACTGGACTGTTTTTATCTCAACCCATGGGAGTTACATTCTTTCAATTCTCCTCCCCATGCCTCCAGGGTTGGGGGTGGGGGGAGTAGAAACTGCGTGGCTGACTTGCCAACTGGCTTAGACCACGACAGTAGATGTAACATTTGAAAAAGAAGGAGAGTAAGTACTAGCATGCACTGAAAGGCTTTTAATCATGCTTGGTACAATTACAAGCTTCACAGAGATCGCAGGAAGAGGTCTGTGAAGACCCAAAGTAAGGAGCAAGCTGCTGAATATGAATCTCTAAAGTTTTTCATCAGCCATTACAATTTACAAAGTAAAATGCTTCTGATATTGCTTCTGCATGTAGCAAAGCCATTATCTCCTCACAGTCAAATTGTGACCTTCAGCCTTTTGGTGCTGTTAATGATAGTGTTCGTCTTACTTAACATTACACATCCAGCAGTCAAGTATTTGACTGTGCTAGTTACTCTAGTTTCCCAGAGGAGAGAAATAGGCACCTCTGGGGTATGATTAGTTTTATACTAACATGGATGAAGTAAGAATAATTGGAAGATTTGCTGATATTTCTTCAGTGACAAAGGAAGTGCTGGGAAGAAGCCAGTGCTTACTGCTCAGAAACCTGGCATACAAAGAGAGCTCTACGTTTCTCATCCTTTGCTCCCACTGTGTGCCTGAGCATATGTCTTTCCATACAGCAGCATGAGAACCTTTTGGCTTGAAGTGGTTTAAACTCTGAAGAGTCCTACAGTAACTTCAACCAAAGGCCATGTCTTTTCTCCCTGATGCCTCAGTTTGCCTGCTTCAGTCCCATCATGTCTGAGGGTCTCTCCGTAGCCTCCAACATCCAGGCATGTATTTGTTGTTTTCATTTTGAGTATTCTGGAAGTGGACACTGGGCAACTGCATTGGGCTCACTTGTGATTGGAGACTTGATTGTTGCTGCCGAGGCTTTTAGAAAAAAGAATAGAAATGCCTATTGATCTTAGCAGGCTGTTATGAAAGAAATATATTCCCAGAAGTCTCAAGTTGTTGCCATTTCTAATTTTAAACTTACCATCATCTGGTGACCATGACATAATTTTTTTCCACTTGACATATTTAAAGGGGAAAGAGGATTCCGCACACTCACTTGTGTGCTGAATCAACGCTTGCAGAGTATTGTCAGCCTGGCTGATGTCAGTCTTATTAATGTTATCAAGTCATTGAACCTTAGAATCACAAAATGATTATGGGTGGAAAAGACCTTAATGATCATCTAGTTTCAATCCCCCTGCCATGGGCAGGGACACCTTCCACTAGACCAGTTTGCTCAAAGCCACAGCCAGCCTGGCCTTTTACACTTCCAGGTATGAGACATTCGCCTATAAGTCCCACCAAAGCAATTCAGAAAAGCTTTACTCTTGTCATGATGGCTATCATCTGCTGAAATTCCACAGAGCTACAATGAAGATATATTATTCTAATGGCTAAGGGCAGGCATGCAATTCCTATGAATAGCAGAGCCATCCTATAGTACAACCTATGCTTGTAATGACTGTACATTACTCACACAATTATTACATTACGCCATTATTATTTGATCATTGAACAGTAGTTATTATAAGAAGAGAAGAAGAGGAAAGAGGCTCCTTTTATGTCCTTCTAACTACAAAATTCTTTTAAGAATAAAATCTCTTCATCATATTTATGTATCTCTCCCAATTTTTTTGTATTTTTTTTTCCCTGACAAGGTTACGGTTAGCCCACAGATATTAAGCGCAGGCAATGAAGGAAGAAACTGAGCACTGAGGAGCAGTAGGGGGAAAAAACTGAGCAGAGCAATAATGTTTCTAGTGAAGGGATGAGGCTGGACCATCAAACAAGAGGTCTGGGAAATTTCTGTCTTAAGCTAGTAAGTAATATCTTCCCTCCAGTCCTTCCTATCCTGCATATTAGAAGCTTCTCTCAAGCAGCCTCACTAATTTCCAAATAAATATGCATCAGGGGGACCATTCTGCAGTTATTCTTATTATAGATTCAGCAAACATGGGAACATGACAACATCAGAAAGAGTTTTGTGCTGAAGGGCTAGTGGGAAAAAAAGGTGAATATAGTGATCCAAGTTCTCAGGTCATATTGATCAGTTGGACTTTATTTCTGTCTTCGCTTAAAAAAATTTAGAAGCTACTTAGTAACCTAGGAAGCTAGATATAATTTTCTAAAGGGATTGAAAACAAGCTCAAAAAGTGTTTAGAATGTTAATGAGGTGGGAATAATTACTAGCCATCTTATTAGGAATTATAAAGGGAAAATATCATTATCATTATCTAATCATATAAACAAGACATAGTAACTATAATATTAATTTATGATTTGAGGTACTTATATATATTTCTTTATTAGCTGTATGGCAGAAAAATTTTATATATACATATAAACATATATATCTATGTATCCATTCGCAGTTGAAAGGGACCTCAGAAGATCATGTGGTGTGTGTGTATATAAAGCTTCATAGTTTTCTGTCTAAAATGTCTACGCACTCTGTTTCCAAAAGCCTATATTTCTTTGACAGCAATTTCCCTTAGTATTCTAAGTTACATAGAAGCTTTGAAATTCTATTTTTTGCTGTTTCTATGAAATGTGAGGATCACTGCTTTGTAAGTTGAACTACGTTGTGATGACTATAGATTCACACTTGAATTCTATGCATATTTGCTTCTACAGATGAGAAAAGAGAGGGTTTCTTTGAGAAAGAGGTGTCAGTCTCATAAAATACAACACTTTCGTTTGAGCTAAGTAAAGCTCTTACTCTAAGCATCCCAAATTATTATTAATATTAAAAAAAAAAAAAAAAGAAACTTTAAGAAAGTAAGATTAAGACCTTGGATCTTGTCCCAGCAATATTTCTGCAAGTAAATTATGTGCATCATTCTACACATTTCACAAAGCTGCATAAGGGTGAGTACATACGTGAGTCTATATAAAATCAAGAACTTAATTTATTAATTTGGGTACTTGCTGTAAATAGTCTGTGAGATACATTAAGATCTGCAGCTTTCACAACTAACTCTTATTAGTATGAATATCATGCCCTAGGTCATACAGGAATGTAACCTGACTATTTACACACCCATCTCCTTTTTTAAAGTTCAGTTTTCCATTCCAGATAATTCAGGAAAGTAAACATCTCAAAGAATATTACATAAATTTCTGAGAAAAAAATAGACCTAGTGACATTTTAGCCCCTCAAGTTTTTTTATCTAGCTTTCAGTTCCCAGTCCAGAAGTGTAGAGGTTTCTTTTAAGTCTTGTTTCTTATCTGCCAGACCCACGCAGGTATTTTATATATGTTAAGGAGTACAAAATTGTACAAAATTATTGTAACTAGGCTCCTGAGTATTACTGAATTTTAATTTTTTGTTTAAAAAATCATGGAAATATAAATCATGGAAATTCAAATTCCTACATATATTTTTTATCTCAAAAGGGGTTTGTCTTAGGTTTTTTTGTTTTGCATTGCTTTCATGTCACATAACAATCACCAAAAAAATCCCATGGACAGAAGGAGAACTTGGTGGATTCAGTTACTTGGTGGATTTTTATTGTAATATGTAGCAGTGGAATGGGGTCTCCCAGAAATCTTGCCTTCATTTTGTTCTTTCTTCCAGTAAGGGTGGAAATTCTCCAAGCCACTGTGTGATGGTCTGAACATGTCTGTCTTGAAGCAACTGTAGATCTTTCAATATCTGACACCTACAGCATATTGTTTCCTGGTTTTATTAAGTATTTGCATTTTATTACAGTTCAGACAGTCTGGTTTTATTATGGAAATCTTTGCTACATTTGTTTACATTTGGCACTTCAAGGCCTCTCTGTCGGCCAAGTATGAAAAAAGTAATTAATCCTGAAGATATTTTCTTTGATATGGTCCATTAGGGGCTGACGAGAAAAATAATGAGGCAAAATACTGAAGTAATAATAAATTTAGTTGTTTTAATTTTCTCACCACTTACTGACTAAGAGTTCATGCCTAAATGATATATGATATAAGTTGCTTTCTGGTTTGGAACGAAATTCTGAAGTGAAGAGATTTTAAGATTGCTCATGAAATCTGTTACCTGCAGATTGATACATTCAGCACCTTATCAGCCAAATATTAGATCATCAGCATCAGCAGGTCATGATTGCAAGCTTTCTTCTTTCCTGCTCAGTGGGAAAAGAGGCTAAATCAAATAAATATTCTGTAGCTGTCGTGGTTTAACCTCAGCCTGGAGCTAAACACCATTCAGATTCTTGATCACTCCCTCCCAGTGAGGAGGAGAGAGAACTGGAAAAGTGAGAAAACACATGGGTTAGGATAAAGACAGTTTAATAGGTCAAGCAAAAGCCATGCACACACCCAAGCAAAGCAAACAAAAGAATTCATTCATCACTGTCCAGGAAAACAGGGCTGCATCATATGTAATGGTTACTTGAGAAGGCAAAATGCTGTAACTAGAAATGTGCTCCCACCTCCTTTTTCTTTCACTATCTTTATGTGCTGAGCATAGTATTGTATGGTCTTGAATATCGCATTGGTCAGTTGGGATCAGCTGACCCAGCTGTGTCCCCTCCAAACTTCTTGTGCAACCCCAGCCTTCTTGCTGGTGGGGTGGGGTGAGGAGTAGAAAAGGCCTTGACTCTATGTAAGTACTGCTCAATGAGAACTGAAACATCTCTGTGTTATCAACACTGTTTTCAGCACAAATCTAAAACATAGCCTCATACAAGCTGCTGTGAAGAAAAATGAGCCAGACAAAACCAGCACAGTAGCAAATTGTAAGACTGGATCTGTGGGGTTTGAGAAGCCATCATCACTCTATCCTAATCTTTATTATATTCTGCCTTTTTTTTTTTTTTTTTTTTTTACAATATTTTGGAATCATATAATCATAGAATAGTTAGAGGTGGAAAGGACCTTAAGGTCATCTAGTTCCAACCTCCCTGCCATGGGTAGGGACACCCCACACTAAACCATGTCACCCAAGGCTCTGTCCAATCTGACCTTGAAAACCGCCAGGGATGGAGCATTCACAGCTTCCCTGGGCAACCCATTCCGGTGACTCACCACATCCTTACAGTAAAGAACTTCTTCATTATATCCAATCTAAACTTCCCCTCTTTAAGTTTTAACCCTTTACCCCTTGTCTTATCACTAGTCCCTAAGGAAGAGTCCATCCCCAGCATCCTTATAGCCCCCCTTCAGATACTGGAAGGCTGCTATGAGGTCTCCACGCAGCCTTCTCTTCTCCAGGCTGAACAGCCCCAACTTTCTCAGCCTGTCTTCGTACAGGAGGTGCTCACAGGTTTTTAATTTCTTCTGTTAGAAAACAGAACAGAAGGACGTGTCCATAATGATCATTACAAATGCTTAACACTGTTAACTGCAACTGCTCATGTAATCAGTAACTATGATCCTTAAGAATGGATGTAGAGTAGCAGTAGATTAAAGGGAAGGTGCTAAACATAAAGGAAAACCGAAAAAAATACTTTAGCTGTTAAAACGCACCAAAAATAAAAAAAATAAAAAAGATTAATTGTCTGCATCAACACAAAATGATAGAAAAGATTAATCAAGTCTCTAATGGAAAGCAACTGAAAGGGACCAAAAGTTTTACTATGGAATTGTGAAGAGGAAAACATCAATGAATGTTTTAGCAAGTATGACTGACCATGTGTTTTCTATCTTTCTATTTCATGGTTATTGTTTGCTGCCTGATTGAACTGAGAAGGTAAGCAGAAACTTTTTGTTATGGCGCCTTTTCAGAAACCATAATGTCTGGCTGAGTTCAGTTATTCCATTCTCCTCTGTAATACTACACGGCTGCCACCACCTTTGCAGAGAATCAGAATGTTGATATTTATAGGCCACACTGGTGTAATAAGCTACTGTTTGTCTATTTTTCTGTTTGTTAATATATGATTTAATCCAAAGTCAATACTTCTCTTATGCACTGAAGCATGGACATTTCTTCATAAATACCAAAATACGCATCAATATTGCTTAATCAGAAAAAAGTCAATTCTGAACATAGCAGAAGTAAAATCAGGGCACATTGTGATTTCTATTATCCATAGAATTATACTGTCACTTCCAATAGACAAAAATATTGATAAGAATATGAGTAAAATATAGTTGATTAGCAACCTTGTTTAGATTTACATTCATGCAATTTTTAATCAATCAGCTTTCCAGGGAAAATTAGATGAGATCTGCTTTATTTATCATGACATTTTGTATTTTTTAAAAATAGAAAGAAACAAAACCACTGTCACCTTCCTCATCCGCTCACCCTCTCTCCTATTTCTTGACTGGGAAGATCATGCACATAGAGAATTCATTCATCAATGGCTCTTTTGTCTGTGATGTCTTCCTCATGTTCCTGTTCTTCCCATTGGTGTTCAAAATCAGGCATTAATGTTTTAATTCCTGAAAAAACTAAATCCCTGGTTATCTTCGAAGAGTTATTAACAAATTTTTCCACTATTTTTTTTTTCATATTTGAATAGCTTTAGCTCATAAATTGCATTGGAAGCAATAAGCTATTATTGCTATGATAGTTTGCATGTATTATTTTATGCATTCTTATTTGCTAAATAACAGTGACATGCCGCTTGTTTCATAACACACAACTAATGAAGCAGTGGCTTCAAAGGCCTTACAAACCTGTGGCTGTCATTTGCAAATTTGAATTCTTCTATGTAGGGAATATCCTCAAAGAGCAAGTGACAAAAATGCAGCTCCCTCCCTATGCAAGCCAGATTTATTTATATATAACAATTTCTATTGCTTAGGTAAGGCATTTCTTTTGAAGCTTTCAGGGGTACTTTCAGGTCCTAACTACTTCATAAAGTGACCCTCACAACACATGGCTGTCAATTTGCATG
The DNA here is from genome assembly GCF_963264785.1 of Psittacula echo. NCBI lineage: Eukaryota > Metazoa > Chordata > Aves > Psittaciformes > Psittacidae > Psittacula > Psittacula echo. The sequence goes on along the minus strand of NC_137738.1, from coordinate 81,043,397 downwards.
AGATATCACCTCCAGTCTAACTTCTTGATAAGACAGGCAGCTGTGCTCTGACAAATAAGATCACATATCTTTGCCATTGAAAATCAGATTTTTATGTCTCCTGTAAGAAGTAAGGTTGAAAAATGCCTTAGCAGTCTATTTGACCAGACTAAACCTGCAACTTCGTTCTTCAAGTTAGTTTGCCCTTCAAATTAAAATACAACACATGCCTTTGTATTTTGAGTTGTTCTGCAAAGCCACTATGAACATATTTTTAAGGCACCCAGGTATACCTGATCCAGAAAGTTAGGCAACTAAAAATTCACTGTGACTTTGGTATCTTCTTTCTTCTTCCCATATTATGTCCTCTGAGAAAAATTTGCTTATCTAACAAATGTGCAAGCTCCTTTAACCTAAAAACTGGGCAGATGGAATCGGTAAAGTTTAATCAGAATAAGAAACAAGATTGCATAAGAAAGGTGAAGTATCAGTAAAAGTAAAATAATCAAACTTGTTAATACAGTTTAGCATATTTAATTCACAATGGATGGGATGCAAACATGGATAATCAGGGATTTTAACTGTTAGTGTATAAACATTGATTTTCAAAAAATTGTGGGTTAATTAATAAAAAAATATTTTGATTTTTTGATTGCTTTATATTGCTAGCTTCCTCTTTTTTCAAAAATTTTACCCTTGCTTATATTGAATATTTCAAAACCTTGGCTCTCAGAAATCCACATCTTCTTTTTTTCCCTTAAATTTAAGTTTTCAAGATCTAATATTGATCAAAAAAAGTAAAAAAAGAAAGAATTTTGAAACAATCTCTATAAATAGTACTCCTATTTCAATAACTGGCACAATATGCAAGCCTGGTTAAACAGAAAGGAGTGTACCTACTCCAAAAGTGGAAAGGATAGAGTGTTAGGCCCAAAAAGCTCCCAAGTAATCACATATTATTTTCTTTTTAAAAAAAAACCTAAAAGAGACTTGTTAGGACTTTGTACAGGGCAAAGCTACAGTAATCAAAGATAGTAAAAAAAATACAGTATATTTTTCTGTCTTATCATACTGACTTCCTGTTTCATCTCCTGTATCTTAGGGCTAAAATCAAAACTGGATCACTGGAAAAAGTTCATTTAGTTCTGGATGTCATCCGTAACACCAAAGAATTTATGTAGTTATATAGTATCTGGATCTCAACAGGGTCACATTAGAGCTACATGTCTCAGATATTGACACCTTAACTCTTTCATTTACCAGTCTTCAGTTTTTCTTAACTCTGAAATATCCTCTACCCATTTTTTCAGGCACTCTTGACAGTTTGTTTATACTTTTGATAGTTAGACCATCAATAATCTTACTTTTTTTTTTTTTTTTAAAGAAACAAAGAACCCCCTCTTCATTAAAGAGTTTATAATGTCAGCTAGAGATAGATGGAGATAACAACCATGAACTTTTGATGTTATACCTGACACTAATAAGTTAATTTTGGAATGAAACATTTACTGTTTTCTTTGCTCAAGGATAGGTTGACAGCAGACCCTAGCCCTGAAGGCATGATGGCATGTAGTCACCCTCTGGCCACAAGTGTATGGTGAGCTACCAGATAGCTACGAAGAGCGTAGCATTGTTCCCCAGCCATCTCAGATTGGCTGCCAGCGCTGCAAGCACACAGAAAAAACTCCCAGTCACTCTGCTTTCCAGAGGAACCTCGATAGGCTTGTGAGGTGGGCTGATGCCAACCTGATGAAGTTTAACCATGCCAAATGAAAGGTTCTACACCTGCGTTGGATCAAACCCAGGCACAGATACAGGTTGGGCAAAGAAGAGATTCAGAGCAGACCTGCGGAGAAGGACTTGGGGTGTTGGTCAATGAGAAAATGAACATGAGCCGGGTTAGAACTGAAACAGTGGAAGTTTATATTGGATATAAGGAAGAAATTCTTTACTTTAAGGGTGGTGAGGCACTGGAATGGGCTGCTCAAAGAAGCTGTGAATGCTCCATCCCTGGTGTTCAAGGCCAAGCTGGACAGAGCCTTGGGTGACATGGTTTAGTGTGAGGTGTCCCTGCCCATGGCAGGGGGTTGGAACTAGATGATCTTAAGGTCCTTTCCAACCCTAACTATTCTATGATTCTATGATTATTCATTGCCAAGTTGACTTTACAAATGGAGGGTTTTTTTCCTCCACACATGTCTTTTAAGTTAAGTGTGCAGGTTTAATCAAGGGATCATAGAATCACAGAATCGTAGAGCAGCAGTTTGGAAGGAACCACAATGATCACCTGATCCAACCTTTCTTGGCAAAAGCATGGTCTAGACTAGATGGCCCAGCACCCACTAGATGGTCCAGCTGAATTTTAAAAGTATTCAGTTGTTGGAAATCCACCACTTCCCAGAGGGGCTTATTTCTATGGACAATTCTTCTTATTGTGAAAAATTTTCCTCTACTGCCCAATTAGAATTTTCCCTGGAGCAACTTGTACCCATTACCCCTCTCCATTTCCAGGCGACTCCTTGTTAAAAGTTAGTCTTCATCTGCTGCGTAAGCACCCTTCAAATACTGGAATGTGGTTAAAAGGACTCCCCTGAGTCTTCTTTTCTCAAGGCTGAACAAATCCAGTTCTCTCTGCCTTTCCTCACATGGCAGGCTTCCCAGTCCTTTAACCATCTTTGAGGCCTTTCTCTGGACCATCTTCAGCCTGTCCACAGAACAGATGTATCAGTTAGTGGTATTTTCTCTCTGAAATTGGTTTATATTCCTCATTTGTCACTGAGGCCAAAAAGTGATGAAATATCATACAGAAAAATGTGCTTTTCCTTATCTAATCATAAATTAGAGGGTCAGAGAGGATGTCGAAGAACATTTGACAGGTTTGTAACCTTAGGATTATTTACTTTATTTGGAAATGTATTCTGCTTGCCAGTTTAGATCATGTTATGAAAGTCCTAGGTTCCTTACTGATGTTTCATTTCCGTATAGTAGCCAGAAGCAATGCCCAAAAATAATGCTTTCTATTGACTCCAGCTGGCTAGGAAAATTTGATTCATCTTGGCAGATTATGACTTGATCACAGCTACCCATGCCTTTTTCTGACTTGAAAATTTATTGCAATTTATTGATCCATGTAGGTAGGAAGATTGGGAATTCTGACTGGTACTGAATCTAAAGGGTACTATTCAGGGCATTTGGCAGCCTGGTTCCAGACTATCTAAATGCTGAGAACTTATAAAATGATGACTTCCAATAACGTTAAATTTACTTTGTACAGCAAAGACAGGTTTCTCAGGAGTATACAGTGGTAAAAAGCACTTATCTAGAGACTAAAGCCTATCACAGAAGAATTTTTAGTTTATTCTACTTCACTTTCCTGTCATATAGTCTTCCTTAACTCAGAATAGTGGTTGTGTAGGTGCATTTACGAGTGTATATGTTGGTACACAGTTAGATATAGATATATGTAATGTAGAAGATCCCAAAATAAAATACACCAACCTTCCACCATTCGTGGTCTTGAAAAGAGAAAGGGAGTGCCTGAGAAATGTAAATTGTAATATTTATTCTACCAGACACAGAATCTTAGATGTTATGGTGGTACTGATGATGAATGAAGTAGAGAAGAAAAGAACGGAATAGGAAGGTCGGAAGATCAGAAGGTCCTTAATTGTGATCCAATAAGTTGTCCCATAAATTTGCCCAGGCATGAGCCCTCTTGTTCTTCTCTAAGTGGAAAGGAAGGGGATAGAAAATATTTTGGCACTCATTGCTGGCAGTGCAAGCAGAGTAAACACCTTGGATAAGGTTAAAGCCAAGGATCTGTGGTCTGTATACTTTCTACTAACCATCTACTGTATGAAGAAAACAGAAGAAAAACAATTCTTATTTATACCCGTACAGATGGTACCAAAGACCAGGAAAAGAACACAAAGTACCCACTGAGAATCTTTCCCTCCCTAGTGTAGTCCCACGACCAGTGGTGAAAACTGATTTTAAAACCTGTGTACTCTTTATGTCATTGATAATAACGTTTATCATATTATTATCATGTTAGATTTTTTTAAACATTAGTAAATAGGTATAAGTCAGCTGTTGCCACTTGAAATCAACATTTTAATGTGTGCTGTATTTATTGATCATATATCTATTAAAATTTTTGAGGGGTGCTTGTGGTATCTGGAGGTAGTTTTTACTCTCTGAAATGTAAATGAAAACAGGTCTTCACTAGCTAGTATTCTGATACGACAGAGTGTTTCACTGTCAAAACCCTGTAATTTATGGTATTAACCATCAGTAAGTTTGCTAAAATTCTGATGTAATGTGAGCTAGGAACATTTGACAGATTTCAGGGGGAAAAAAAAGCATTTAGTGTCTGTTTAGGAAAGTGAATTGCCTTGAAAAATAAATTGATTCTTCAGTGCTCTTAGTGTTTAATCATCAGATAGAGTAATTGACAGTTTTATTGCTCAAGTAAATTATCTTATATATACCTCTATATATATTGCAAAGATATTCTTAACTCTACAGTCTCTGCACTTAATAATCCAGAACTACAATTAGATAACAATAAAACTAGCTGTCTCATGAATTGCTTTCCTGGGTGCAGTCAAGAAATTTGCTCAAATGTATCTTCAGTAATATGTATCTGCAAGGCCATGCTTGTATCAGTGCTGTTGTGGGCAACCGAATTCATTCAGAGAAGACAGAACTGGCTATGTCTGCAGAATAATATTCTTACTGTTGACGCCCTGCTAGCATCTTCCTCTGTTTGATCCTGTCCTTACAAACCTGTAATCATCAGGTTCCAGGCAGCATGCTCTTTAATGTGAAAATTCAAATAGGCTGAGAAGATTACTTCAAAACTCAGGTACCATGGGATTGTGCCCTGCAGTGTGCTATAATACAATTCAGAAACAGGCAGCTGTAGTGCTGCTTAAATTCTGGACATACAGAATGGAATCAAAATAAACTAGCAGGCATTGTGGGCATGCTGCCAAGAGGATCTTGCAGGAGATTTTTTCATTGTCACCTTCACTTCATGGAAGTAAAAGCTTAGTGGAGAGCAAGTGAATAGTTCTGGTGCTGATTACAGAAGGCAAGAAGAGCTCCTGGAGGGAGGCTTTAAAAATATAGGCTTAAAGTCCTAAGTGTCACTCTGCTAATTCGGAGACTTTCATTCTCTCTCTAGATGACACCTTGGTAAGTAATGTGTTTGTGCAAGGACCTGTCTCTGAATGTTGGAAACTCAATTACACCTTGTGTTAAAGTGGATTGATTAGCCAGTGGCCTCCCACATAAAGACAGTGGCCCTGTATATTTTGTACTTCACTTGAGGGTGGCACTTTGCAATGGATGTTCACATGCTAAAAAATATGCTCAATATGCTTTTAAAACCGTGTTTCAATACCAAATTTAGCTATTTGTATGTGAAAATTTCAAGTAGGGCACAGTCCAAAATCACTGTTTCTTCTAAATCAAAGACTTCAGATGCATATATATTCAATATCTAGTAAAAATAATGCAGTGGTAATTGGTTATTTGTTTTGTTGCACTAAGATTTCAAGCATAACCAACTCTCCGTTATTGTATCTGATTGAATGGAGTAAACAGACTAGCTGTGTGATGATTTTAAGAGCTCATAATCTCCTGTCCTTGACTATGACTAAATGGCTAATGACAATTGAATTGGTATTCATGTGGTTGAAGCATATAGATATTTGAAGACAAAAATACAGGAATGAATTACTTTTGTTGTTCTTGCTGTGTTTCAGAGAATATAAATCTGCATTTCAAGACACTGAACACTCAAGTAAAGCCAAATGTAAATATTATTAAAGTGAGTCATTTTATGCTAAGTGAACAATGCATATGATGCAGAACAGAGATTGAAGTGGACTGTAAACTTTATTCTTGCTGTATGTTTAATGTATATCATTAGTCAAAATGTCAACTTCAGTGTTTCTCATGACATGAACACAAAGGCCTGGAAAGGTGTTCAACAGGAAAGATTGACAGCAATCACAATAGTGAGACTTCCATTGAAGGAAAGATATCAGGGGACTGGAGCACCTCCCATATGAAGATAGGCTGAAAAAGTTGGGGCTGTTCAGCCTGGAGAAAAGAAGGCTGCGTGGAGACCTCATAGCAGCCTTCCAGTATCTGAAGGGGGCCTATAGGGATGCTGGGGAGGGACTCTTCATCAGGGACTGTAGTGACAGGACAAGGGGTAAAGGGTTAAAACTTAAAGAGGGGAAGTTTAGATTGGAGATAAGGAAAAAGTTCTTTACTGTGAGAGTAGTGAGACACTGGAATGGGTTGCCCAGGGGGGTTGTGAATGCTCCATCCTTGGCAGTGTTCAAGGCCAGGTTGGATGAGGCCTTGGGTGACATGGTTTAGTGTGAGGTGTGCCTGCCCATGGCAGGGGGGTTGGAACTAGATGATCTTAAGGTCCTTTCCAACCCTAACTATTCTATGATTCTATATCTGTCTTTGCAGACGAAGTAGAATATGTGCAACTGAAAAGATAATACAGTATTCTATCGGTCTTTATAGTATGCATAGAAAAAGGGTGATTAGTAAGACGGACGTAGAAAGACTTCTCATCAGTGGTTTTTTTAAAAATACAAATTAATTATATTTCTGTAGGATAAAAGTTCACAGGGAAATATTTCCCTCCTTCAGCTGCAGCATAGGTTTGAGACTAGTTTGCGTAAAATACAGATGAACTAAAAGCATGACAATCCATTTAACTGGGCAGAAATTTTTATAAGATTTAATATGATGCACTAACTTTGAGAGAAAATGGAATCTTAAACCAAGTCATCTGTTAGGCAGTTGCTATTCTATTGTGCGTGGCATCTCTGAAAGTCATGAAGAGGGTCAGTTTATTAGGAATGGTATACATGTTTCTTGGTGGGGAAAGAAGGCAAGCAGTATTGCTTCCCAATTAATGTCCATTCTGAAACACCACTTCCGTAAATCAAGAAGTATTAGTTTAGCTCCTCAAGCAAATTCATCTTTCTTTAAATTTTGTGGGCATCTTTTATAGTTGTGCTTATTATTTCTCAATCTTAACAAATTCTTACTCTTCTCAAACAGAAATGGTTTAATGAAGTTTGATATTTCTCCATCTAGATTGCCAAGCACAAATCAGTCTAGATGTTCCTAGGTTAGCCAGAGCATGGATTCTAAATTCTACCATCTTCTGTGGATCCAAACCCTTCTATACCCTAAACAGGGGCCATATCTTATTACCAGGTTCCAGCTGGAAGTTCACAAGCTCAGTTTCACAGCATATTGCACATAGGTAAAAGACACTTGAAATACACGTCATTTCAGTCTCTTTCAACAGAAATATGAGCTTTTCAGTGCCCCAGTGACCAATCAGACTTCAAATAACTTTTCCAAACATATTAAATAACATGTTAAACATTCACCTCAATTTTTCTGAAAGTTATACAAGTTTTCTTCAACAAATGTTAAAATTATTTGAATAAGAATACAGAAGATATCCAAGGATATGCTATTTTGTACCTGCAGTTTAATAAAAGTCTGGCCCTCATTTCAGAGAAGGTATAGTCAAATTGGAAAAGCTGCAAAGAAGTCCTGTGAGAATGATCAATTTTGCTGAACACTTCTGTTACAATTTTTCTTAGTTTAAAAGTCTGCTGCTTTGTAATTCAGCAGTTTTTGTCTGTCCTTCAATGTACTTTGAATAAAATTAACTTGTATATAAATAACTTCCTCCAAGGTTATTTTATATAGCTAACTCTTCCTTAATGTCCTCATGAGTTATCAAAATAGCATCACCATTTTTAGGTCACTTTTCCCATGGAGGAACAACTTAAGCAGGTGCTTAAATTTTACCATATGACTGCTCTTTAGTACATTGGAACCTTGATGAATTTCTTTACAATTAAATAATTAAGTAAAAATAGCTTCTTGCCTTTTAAGTGAAAGATAAGCCACAGAAACTGGGATAGCTGAGGTCTCTTAGATGTCCCATTGGATCATATGAAATAACGAACACATAGGAAGCTAATTATATAGCATCTGTCTTAATAATACAAAATCATTATTTTTTATTGCACCCTCTCAAAGCAAATTTGGGTTTTATGTGAGTCAGAATGTTGTTTGTGATTCTTTGCTCTTCTAATCATCTCTTTCCACATCAATTATTTTTAACTTATAGTCTTCCATATAAATATCTCATTGCATATTCTAAATAGTGGCTAGTGGTAAAAGTTACTTCAAATGTCAACAAAATGCAGTTACTGTGTGTTAAATGCATATGCCACATCTATATGGAGACATACAGGGTAAAGAGTTTGCAAAATATTGCTTCTAGGGCATCACACCATGTAGGAAAGGCAATTCTCATTCTTTTTCTTTTTTCCCATTAACTTCAAAGGTTGCCTGAGTTAGCAAGCAAAGATGTAGATGTCTAGAAAGTTGAAGTTAAAGTTTGTTAAAAGTAATTCCATCCAAGGTCCACTATTTGAAGCTGTTATGAAAAATTCACTATTTTAGGTGGTGTAGAAAAAGAAGGTCCATGCAGGTCAGTTCACTTAGTAACTAAACAAATACATAAAGTGCAGTATATTAGTGATTAAATTTATTTTAAGAAATGAGTTATGCAACCTTACTCATCTGCTGATGGTATTTGTTTATGAAAACTTTCTGGTTTTTATTTTTTTTCTACCTGCTTTTGAACATAATTTAGGTCACTTCAATTTTTAGTGTTTCTTCTCCTCTGGGAAAACTCACAGTGCTGCGGCATATTGCCTTTCCTCTTCCCTGAGATCCTCCTGCCCTCACTGTGGCAACTCCTCCTCTGCCCCAGGGCAGTGCTAGCTGGCAGACAGGCACAGAAGTCAGGACTTTCTTCTCCTTGGCACATTATTCCTTCCTTCAGTGCTCACGCCCGCTTTAACTTTGGTATGTTCTTTTTACTATACTGCTTTTTCTGTTTCTCTCCAACCCATGTTTCTGCAGAGTCATGGCTGTTTTGCAAAATTTGATAGCTGCTGATACCATTATGATTTGTGCAGCACAGCACTGATGCAGCAAGAATGAACCGAACCATTAGTGCTCATCTCTTTTTGTCTCTTTCATTTTAGTTTGTGTATTCCAGTCATTGTTTTTTCTACTCTTTTTTTCCTTACTCTCTGTTCTTTTTTAAAATTCTTTGTCTTTCTGATTTTCAATTTAGCAATGTTTTTCTACTTTCCTGTTAGCGTACATAACGCTCTTTTCCTTGTTCACAGAGCTCTCTTATGGGTATTTGTATTCATGCATCTGAAAGACACTCAGCTTTAGTTCTGTTTCAGATGAAAGCTTGTATACCTTCCTATTTATCTTTGTGGGCTTTTTTTCAAACTGCTTATTCTGTTTATTGAATATATTTATAAACTGTGCAGTGTAGCATTTGACAATATCAATATATTTTGCTTACAGGTAAAGTAGATTCTTCAAGGCACAATTATTTATCTATCAAGAAGATCCATAATAGAATTTATAAAATTAAAGAAAATTTCAAATTATTAAACCTCCCAAAGTGAGAAAAAAAAATAGATTAAATAAACATCCGGTAGGAAAATCAAAAAGAAGGTAGAATACACTTGTGGTTTAGCTTTGATTGGCTAATTTCCATGAATCAAAGTCCAAAACCAAATTATTAACTAGTAGGGTCTCTCAAGGGTCCATACAGGGATTAATATTATCTAATATCTCCATCAATGGCATAGGGCAATTGTGTGCAACCTTAGCAAGTATGCAGATGGCATGAAGCTGAGTGGTACAGTTGATACCCTTGAAGGAAGTGATGTCATCCAGAGGGACCTTGACAAGCTTGAGAAATGAATTGATGTGAACCTTATGAGGTTCAACAAGGCAAAGTGCAAAGTCCTGCACCTAGGCTAGGCTGGGGCAATCTCCAGTATCAGTACAGGATAGGGGATGAAGGGATTGACTGCAGTCCTTCAAAGAAGGGCCCAGGGATACTGGTAGACGAAAAACTGGATATGACCCAACAATGTGCACTTAATTCTCTGATTTTGTAATTCCTTTAAGGGATTTGTCGAAAGTCATTCCAAAATATAATCTATTCCAAAACATGAGTGTAAATCCATTCAGACAGCTGCAATTCAATGCACTACTTAGAGCTTCCACTGCTTTCTGTATTTATTCAGAGGGTAAAACTGAATGGAATATTGCATAGTTATGAAAACTGCAGGTGAAGATTTCCTACAAGTCTGGTCATTAGTAATAGTATTTTGTGTCAGAGCCAGGCTTTCCACTAAGATGCACATTATTGAAGCTAGCATGAGGACTTCATTTTCAGTGAATAATATGTCTGATCACCAAGGATTTGGGTCTTACAATTTTTCATGTATCTATACTGATTTCTGCAGATTGGCTTATCATTTTAATCTTTTACTGAAGTCTTCCTACTAGCATGCAAATACACTTCGGATGGTGAGATCTTTACAAAAGATTAACTTTAATAATTCACTGACAATTATTTGTGGAAGCTGGTGATAGACATTTACTCTCCAAGGAAATTGAGAGATGTCATTAGTTTTAGCCAAATGTGCTATCCGTTGTATCAACACGGTGTCTTAAAAAATATTATGGGATATGAACTTATGCTCTTCATTATACAGGCAGAAATCCTCATTGTTGCTGAAAGGTTAAATACTTTTGTCTGTTGTTATGAAAGCAGTATAAGCTGATGACTGCAGCATCGTCCTGAGAGATGCAAGTTCAATTCCTAACATGATTAGTATCTTGCTTCTTAAACTTTAACAAGCATTTCTTTTCTTTCTTCTATATATCAAGTTCCTTTGGGCTGAACGGTGATTTTAATTCTCTATACAGTATGACAAAAATTCTCATGTCATCATGTCATGTGAATAACTACACCTATTATTCACTTCAGTAGTTTGTTTTAATATTCAGTCTTGTTCTTAGACAAGCTGTGAAATCCAAATCTTGGGGTTTAAAGTTTTGCTATTAAGTAGTTGGCAAAAGAACTTTTATATTTCAGCAGAATACATGATTAAGAGGTACATTTAAATTTTTCAATTTCATTTCACATTGGTTTACTGAATTTTCTTTTTCAGTTGTTTGCATTTTACAGTTTTATTTTAGTCCATTATTTTAGACTAGAGAGGTGTATGGCAAACTGTACATACTGGTCTTTGTTTAACTTACATAAGCTATTACAAACAGAGCTCACTCTAAACCCATAAAACTCTACTAACACATTTTTACATTAGACCACAAAATAATTTCTAATATAGTGATTATACTTTATTCCTTTTCATCTTTTAGCTCAAACATAATTACATGTTACGCTCATTTAATTAAAAACAAATGAATAAATAAAAAGACATCTACCATTAAAGCCCAGAGGAAGTATTTTGCAAGTATAGTAAGACTTACCAGAAGTTCTTATTCTTAAAAGTTTTGGAAATGAATACACAATTCAAGATCTTGATTATGCGGAATGAGTAGATAACATGATTGAAAAGTTGGAAAAAGACACTGCTTAAGTAAAATGTATGCATATGTACATATATATAAAAATATATAAATACATATATGAATGCATATATACATATATATACACATAATACATAAATATGTATAAAAAATGTTCTGTATTGTTGTGTATACAGATTATCCAACAGTTTTCACAGTTTAGCTGGATTATTTTTTTTTGTACCATGTAGACATGGTATTTTAAACTATAGTTTTCATGTGCATGCACGTATGTTTTCTAAAATGTCTTAAAATCATAGAATAATTCAGGTTGGAAGGGACCCAAGGAGGTCTTTTATCTTAAACTCTTCCTTACAGGAGGATCAACCAGGTTGGTCAGGGCTTCATGCAGTCGGGTCTTGAAAATCTCCAGGACTGACGACTGCACAATGACTCCGGAAAACTTGCTCCAGGGTCTAATCAATCATGGTCATAATGCAAAATTTTGTCATTGTGTCAGACTCTCCCTTTTCAGTTTATGGTCATTACCTCTGAACTTCCCGGCATGCACAGCTATGAAAAGCCTGTCTCCACCTTCTTGCCATCTTCCGCATAGACACTGGAGGGCTGCATTACATGCACTTGAAGCTTCCTCTTCTCCAGACTGAAGAAACCGAGCTGTCTCAGGCTCATCTTAGATAGCAAGTGCTCCAGCCCCTGATAATGTTGGATGGAGCAAGTCTGCTGGACTTGTGCACATTCATCAGCATTTCCTTTGGGAACTGTAAACTGGACTGTGTATCACAGGTATGTTGTAATGAGGACTCAGTATAAGGGAGTAGATGTTTTCCTCAATCTATTGCCATGCTTCTGTAGACATATCCCAAGATGCTGTTCGTTTTTAGTGCTGCCCAGGCAGCACTAATATAGCACATTATAACCTGCTGTCCACCAAGGTTCCCAGCACCTACTCAGTGGAGTTACTGAAAATTTATTTATAGATTAACTCTTCCATATCTTCACTTTTTAAGGTGTGTTTTTTGAAGTAGAGTTAAAATGAGAGCTCCTTTTGGAAGTGACTTATTTGGGGAGTGAAAGGTATCTTAAATAACATTGCAGAGTTATATTTTTCTGATCAGGTTGAATTTCCTGTCAACAATATTCTCCTACCGGAGAAACATCCATTTTGAATGTTTCTGTTCTTTATGTAAAATCTTTCATACCTTCACATGATTTATAAAATCACTTAATCCACTTACAACCCACTGGTCCTGAAAACATCTGCTCGTCAATAACTTTCTGTTGGCTCAGCACCATAAATTGCAGGCTACATCTTTAATGTGGGTTCCAGCACTTGATTTTACTTTCTTATCTGAATGTGTTAACTTCTGGCCTGTGAGTCTGAGCATCTCCAAACAGCCTTCGGCAAACAGTGGGGAGCTTGAAGTTGTGTAAAGCAATTTGATTATTTGATGTGTTCAGTGTTTGTGTATATTCTTAACAGCTCTGTGTAACAATATAACATTTACTCGAGACACTGATTTTAAGTGGAAGGAGTTAATTATAAGACACTACTGAAACTACCTTAATTCATGGAGATTGTTTGCTTTATATAAAACCTAGGGCTGAATGCAATCTATAGTCACTGGGAAGAGGCTAAGCTTTCTTCCTGTGTCAGATTTGCCCCTGAGTCAGGGATGTGCTCCCACTACAGGTCACATAATTGCAGTACAGTCTTGCTACGCAGGGTTGCTAAGGAAAGGAATAGGCACTATGAAATAATCATGGTTGCTGAGCAATTTCGAAGTTTCTACCAGGTAGAAAGAAGTGATAGCACTAAACAGCAACTCTCTGTGCGTGTGTGCTCATGTGTATATGCAAGAGGTGCAAGAGGGAGAGAATTCGATGGTGAACAGTTTGTTGCAACCTGTCCTCCTGCCTTCTCAGCAAGTTTAAGCCTAAGAAAAAAAAAACACCCTTATACTGCCTAACTATGGTCCCTTTGCAACAGGACTTACTTTGAAAAACCTCTGGATTAAAAAGGATTGGAACTTATTTTTGCTTAATATTCATGGAGTAATACATGAAGTGTGAAGATGGTAAGGGAAAAGTGTCTCATGAAGTGTTGTGACTTGGGAAATGAAGTGCTCAGTACTGCAACCAAACAAACCTTCTTAATGAGAAATTGTCTGCTGGGGTAAATCAGAATATTTGTTTTGAAATAAGATGCCATGCTGGATTTTTATATTAGCTGAGATACAGTCCTGTACAACTTTATACAATTTGCTTTGTGTATGTCATTATGAGGATGCCCAATGAATAATAGTCACAGTAATTTGTTAATCTTGGATGTATATATTGTCCAGTTTTGTGGTGTATATATAGAAAGCTATGCTATTTTTTGTTCTAAAGAAAATACCCTTATTCTCTACATATACATACATATAGGTATGCATACCTAATTTTTTGTTTGTAAGAAATTTGAGGCATTTTATAAAAAGTATAGTCAATTTATGCATGTGCATATCCATTAGGGTGAATGAGGAATGTTTTATTACATTTCAGAAGGAATTGTTTTATATATTATTTCTAAAAGGTAAAAATAAATAATGTAAAAATGTTTAAAAGCTGTGTAAAATTCTACGCTTTTCTCCTTGAAATCTGAGTTTCCTGTTCTGACTTTATTGCATACCAAATTCTGCAGTCTAGGAAGACCTGAGAAATGCAGTGAAGTTTCTTTTCCAATCACTGCCTAAGCTGCTAGCACAATTTTGGGCCTCTAATGAGAAATTTAACCTCAGCCCAGCTGGAAAATTAGATTAAAACAGAACTTCAGGATAGCCAGATGCCTCAAGTAAAAAGAGTATTACACATGCAAACTACGTATATATGAAAAATATTGTGATCTTTGAAAATTATTAGTACAATGACAGGATATAGAAAAAGTCTGTGTTTTTAAAAGATACTTGGGCAATTTGGTGCTCACTTCTGCAAAGCCTTAGGGACAGATGTAAAATATGACATGGGCAACAAAAGTGAGAGTCATCATTGTGAGTGATAAGTCTCAAAGTTATCCTGATTAATCACCCTCAGTTGCTTTTATGGCCACGTCAAGAAAAGTGAATCCCCCAGAGAGCTTAATACAGCCACATCCTAGGTCAACTTTAAGAATGTGCACTTAATTTTCCTGCATCCCTCAATTTTCCAAATAATGTTTTTTACAATCCCCCTTCTTTATCAGCTGAGAATATAATTTATAAAAAAAAGGCTGACTGAAACTGCTAACAGAACTTTGGAAGAGAAGAGCAGATGAAAATGCTGAAAAACAGATCTAAGCTGATCAGCATGTGGATGGTGACTGTACCAAAATAGCCCCCCTAATAAAAAAACAACAAAAAAACCCCAATAAAAAACCAAAAAACAAACAAAAAAACCCAACAAAAAAAAACCCACAACCAAACAAAAATAACTAAAAAAAAGGTATAGAAGCAGAGACTGAAAAATATGTTGCCAGCCTTTCAGTAAGCCTCATAAGAGTTGCCCTTGTTCAAAAACCCAGATCTTGATGTACTTACTTGCCCATATAGACTTTGTGATTTGAGAGAAATATAATGTAAACTGATGCAATCCACATTCAGTGCCAAAAAGCAAATAGAAAGAATGATTACTGTTCATTCTTAAGTCCTTTAAGCCAACCATGCAATTTGGGATATTTTGTCTTTTTCAGTAGTTGGAGTTGACTGTGTAATAGATGATAGCTAACAGCATGAAAGAAAACAGCAGCAAGAACTGGCAGTCACAAGAACACATTGAGTTCCTATGACAACTGAGGACGGTCTGAAGGTTGCAGAGGAATCTTATCCTGAGTATGTGCTACTTAAAATGATCAAAGAGGATCTTTTCCTTTTATTCTTAAATTTTCATTCAGAATTAGTTGCTTGCTTAGTATCAAATTGAATACTAATAACATACAGTACCATGACAAAGGCTCTGGTTGCAGCTTGAGAATGCTTTGTGAATAATGTAAAACTTACAATCCACAAAAGTAATTAATAAAACTACCATAGGGAGTAAAATTCTGCATGCTAATTTATTTATTTTAGCTTCCTTTGCTTTTAACAACCATAGATTATAAATAGTTCGTTGTACAGGGCATAGACTAGGCTGATAAATTTCATAGGTTTGTAATGGGGAAAATGTTACATTTCGTGTTTGCCACAGATTACTGGGAAAACCATATTTATCCTATGCAGATAATTTCTACACTTTAAACTGAATTTCAGAGGCATGCTTAGAAGAAATACAAAATAAAGTGAGAATTTACATAGGAAAAGAATGGCAATACAATTTTGAGACACCTTGGAACTTCTCTGTGGTAAAAGAGAAAATCGTTTTATACTGGTTTTTTTCTATATCGTATATAAATATATATATATACACCAAAAAGAAAGGGCATTAAATCTTCACAAGCCTTGTGTGTGATTTATCTCTCCTAAACTCCTAAATGTTTGACATCTAAGCTAATCATCCTAGGTTCCTTGTATAGTTAGCGAAGAGAAATAGGCATATCCTGAGGGTGATTCATCTCCCCTGACTCAGACTCAAATTTTAAAACAAGTTGAAGTGCCTTCTGGATTTTTCTGGAAGAATCTGTTCCAGGAAGGTCAATCTCACATTTTGTGAGCCTGTGGGATGAGTGATGATCTATTCTGTAGATATATATTTTTATACAAGACCTTTAGAAACTGTTGATTAAGGCAGTGATAGAGTACGAGAACAAGCCACAGGGAATAAGTCTTTTCTAGTCCCAGAAGCAGAGAATTAGCGTTTGTGGGTATCAAGACACCTTCAAAGTTGTACATGAATCAGAAGATAAACTATGCTATACACACAATAAAAACCCATAATTTCTGTTGCAAAGACTTATGAAAAAGACCTCAATGTGACAAAACCTGAATTGCATATGACTGAAAAAACATACCTCAGTACTTTCTAATTTATTAAGTTGCATATGTTTCACACATAATTTCTCTGTAAAGACCTCTCCTTTTCCTTATTGGGATTCATCAGCATATCAGAATAGGCTTTGCTTTTTAGTCACTTTGAAGTCATACACTGTCCAGAATGTATTTTATCCTTTTTTCTTTCTGCTCTATCTTTGTGATATTTTAATATTTTCATCTCTTGCTTTCACCATTACTGTTCTCAGGGTACTATCATGATCAGTCTCATTAGCTGAAGCAATAATCATATTATCGGCAATTACATCTTCCCTAGAAGTATCACCAAGTGCCTCATAACTCTCTTTCTACCGTATTTCACTGACACATTTAATATCAAATGTTAATCTAGAAAACTGATAATGTCCTCTTAGAGAGTTAGAGGTACCAAAAAGGAGACATACCTCTCTAATTTCCCCTGCCGAGCCCATCTTTCTTATCTGAAATTGTAGCAAGTTGTTCAATTGTTAATTGATGTTGCAAATTTTCTGATGTCAGCCTTAGCAGTGGTAACAGGCATGGTGCTATGTGATCTTCTGGTGTTAAAAATGCTGAGTCATTTTTTGTTCCTTGCTTTTTTTCTGTTCCTGTCAAAGTGCTGATACATTCTCTTGTATATCAAGTTTCTGTTATTTTCTGGCTAATCACTTCTGCCAAATAATAGAATCATAGAGTCACAGAATGGTTTGCATCGGAAGGGACCTTTAAAGGTCCATGGCTAGGGATAAATAAAATGGGTTCAGATGACAGGTTTTGATAGGATTCACTTGCCTGTGTTAAGGGCAAAGGACAGCACCACCAGCATTTGAATAGAAAAGTAGACAATCCTGGTGAGGACTTTATCTTATTCATGTAGGACAGTGATCCAAGCTGAAGTGCATGCAATACTGATGTGGGTAAGAGATTAAAATGATATTTATATAAATTATTTAAAAGCCCAAGTATTTATCCTTGCTGAAATAATCCTAGATATAATATATGGCATTTGTAAAAGAACAGGAGTGGTCCACCTCATTTAACTTCAAATGTGTGCAGTGTTTGTACTTCTTAATCAATGAAGATGAAAAAGCACTTTAAAGATCCCAAGATGGATAGGTCAGAAAATCTATTTTAAGTCAGAAGAATTACATTTTAGCAGTGCCATTAACAGCACAAATATATAAAATAAGCTTATAATTTGTACTGTTATGTCTCATGTAATCTAATGCACATGAATATTATATGTAGTTTTATAATATATTTTTATATAATTTATAAATTATAATTTATACTATTATATAGTATAAAGACCCATATAACATTTTAAGCCTTTTTTTCTTCCGAATTTTCACCAGGGTATTTTTTTTATCCATTCAGCCTTCAGTAATTGATGTAAGTTTGCAGCTTGTATGTGCCTGTGCACTTATGTGCCTTTCTAATGTATGTGTGTTCACTGATTTCGCAGAAAAGGATTAAATTATGTTTGTAAGTTCTGGGATAGCTTTTGGTGGTGATGATCCAGCCATTCTCTGAATATCCAGACTCCCTTTGGCATTAGTTGTCCAGCTATAACTTTTTGGATTCAACAGGATAAATTCATGCTGCAAAGATTGCCTCCAAATTCCTGACTAACGGTTTGCATGCAGGGCAAAATGGAACAGATGATCTTTGCATGGCAGAAGCTCCCTAGTATCAACTTCACCTCTCTCTGCTAGAACAGCTGACAACAGCACTAATTGATCTCAGTTGCTGCACATTTAGGAGGAGATAAAGAACATGTAAATTCTTACAATTTCTAAAAGAGATCCATAAAATCTCTCATGCTTGCACAAATTCATAGAAGTTTGTTGGGAGTGGTGCTTTTTTTGTGAAAGATTTATTTTTTATTTTTTTTAATACAGTTCCAATCTTTCTCTTGCCAGGAAAAATAGTAACTCTGTTATGATCCAAAGAAATGTGTAGATCTGTCAGTGCTCTGAATGCATCATCAGTCCCATGGAGCTAGTGTAATTTAGATGCAAAGTCCAGTACCTTTGCCCAGATGCTTTTACTGATAGCAATATAGTATCTATTGTTTCAGAGCAAAAAAAGCAAAATGTCATTTGATTTTTCCACTTAAAATTGCTTAGGTAACAGGTTCTTTTTCAAATTAATGTCTCTTAAAAAAAAAAAAAATTATTAGATATTGGAAAGCATCAGAATATATATACATCATAAGCATTACTATGCATCAGTTCCTTTTATGGGTGGATAAAAACCTCAGGTTTAAAAAAAGGACAAGTACCTCACATACAATTTTGTGGAGCTCATATGAAGGACTATGAAGTCGCCCAGTCATTAACTGTTGTTTATTTATAATGCTAAATTCTATCTCAGCTGCACCTCAAAATATTTACCAGTAACATATAGAAGAGTATTTGGAGGCTAAAGTTGGAAACATTGCCATTTTCCACTCAACTGTGTAAGTGTCAGTGTTGAGGTCCTGAGGCCCAATATGGGGCAAGTACACATATTATTTTTTTAATGAATTCACATTAAAGAATTTCAGCAAAGGCTAGTCAGTTTATAATACAAATGTTTGACTTAGATTTTGAACCAGCTCAGTGTCTGAGATTTGCAGTTCAGTGTTAAAATTAGGTCATAGTTACTCTAGGAGGTTTCATGGACTATGCACAGTACAGATGATGCAGAATGAATCTATGAAGTACACTGACAAAAACTGTAATCTGTTAATACTGTATTAATGAAATGTATAAGTAAGGAGTTACTTACGCAAATTGTTCTTGTATAGTGTCAGCACCAGTATAACATAGATAAATGAGACATATAGCTTTTTGAAATCTCTCCAACTTCCATGAAGGTTCACCAATGAAACCACCAAATTTCACCACTGATCTCTTGATGTATGTGCAGTGATAACATGGAAGTCTTCTATGTCAGTAGATGCAGAATTCAAGGACGGGTTGATGGTTAGCAACCCATCAAAATTAGATTGCACATATATAGGATTTTACTCAGTTTAATGAAAATAAAACTTAATTTAGCTCGTTAAAGATTGAGCCTCTATATCAATTAAAGAAATTGTCTCCAAGATGAGACACTGTTGGCCAGTTGCATAGCGGGCTCTAATGACTGTGACACAGAGGATGACTTGTTATGCTTAAAAGGCATTCAGAGTTCAAAGGGGGATGTAAAGGTTTTAAGTGGACTGTGCAAGAACTTGGTAAAGAAGAAGTTCACCAGAGGTCAGAAAATAAACTCTTAGTTTTCTTGAATTACAAAATATTTTGATCTATTAATCATAAATAACATGAAAGTAGCTGCATATTTTCCTACATTATTCTAATTAAAAATCTGGAGTAGACAACAGTGACTTAACTTTCTCTGAAAAAGTAATTCTTACATTAATAATAGCTGATATAATGTCTGTGTCTATTATTTATTTATGAGCAATGAGATAATTGATGTTCTCAGCCTGTCAGTCATTTAGATGTCTCTTTCTTAGAATATATCTGCTGGCTTTCATAGTTTTTTCATAGGCTGTTAACATTAGTTTTCTCAGAAAACTACATGGTACTGCAAATTATAATCTTCTTTAAGTTTAAACTTAAAATACTTTAGATTTATTCAATAATAATAGCTTGTGTACACTCACCCACCAAGTTCTTTCTGTCTTTTAAGATCAGAATTGGATTCTACTACATGCAAAAGCTTAACAAATGGTGGGACCAGAATATAGCAACTTGATATGGAAAAGTATAAGATGTAAAGGTTGACTTCCATGGGAAAAACAGTATAAACAGACTTTCTCTATAGAGTAGTGCCAGAGCAAGATTTTAAGGAGAAAAGTAAAAAAAAAAAAAAAAAAAAAAAAAAAATTAGAGAAAGAGGGAGAATATGCTGGTTAAAACCTTACATTTGGTTTGCATGACAAGGTTTTTTTTTTTTTAAGAGAGGGGGAAACTGCAGGGGTGAATTCTATGAGAAGCTGCTAGAAACTTTCCCCATGTTGACAGCTGGCTTCAAAATGGACCCGCTCTGGCCATGGCCGAGCCCATCAGTGACAGTGGTAGCACTTCTGAGAGAATATGTTTAAAAAGGGGGGGAAAAAATCCTGTAAGTGTATCAACTTGCAACAAAAAAAAGCGCTTCGCTTGTCATGATTTAACAAAAGAGGGCAAGAAATATATTTTTTATATTGCTTTTTCAGTTGCTGCTTTATCTGTAGCTTAGGTGTACTTAGGAGAAGTGAGATATAGGTTCTTGTTACCCACATAACATTTAATTCACTGCACTGTTGACTTATTCTCCAAGGTTTGTTTGCTGTACACTAATTTGAATCATATTTTCACTTATATTTCCAGACATAATCTTTGTATAGCCAGCTGTGTTTTCCTCTGATCACACTGGGAATAGCAAAAATTTGATTAAACAAAAAATTGCCATTCCCACTCACTTTTAAGCTCCAGAAAACGAGATGTGCCCTTCAGGACACTATTTTATAATGATATATAAACTTTTCATAAATGGTTGACCTATATCTTGTAAAATAATACATACAGGAAAAAACATGAACTCAAACCAGTAAGAGTGGGAAAAATGGTACCTTGTGGAAAAGCCTCTTATTTTGTGTACTTAATATATTATTTTGCCTAATCTACAACCTATGAAGTACACCAACCATAGTTAATTTCTCTGTTTTTTACTCATAAACTTCTTTGGCTCATGTCATGGTTTAAGCCCAGGCCGTAAATTAGAACCACGCAGTCTACTTCCCCCCCCACACCTTTCTTCCCTCCGCTTCTGGAGGGATGGGGAGGAGAATCGAAAGAATGCAGCTCCCACGGGTTGAGATAAGAACAGTTTAATAACTAAGGTATAACACAAATCACTACTGCTACCGCCAATAGTAATAATGATAAAGGAAATAACAAGGAAGAGAATACAACCGCTCACTGATCGATACCTCAACCCCACCCCGCAGCGTTCTAGCCCTCCCGAGAACTCTCAGTTCATCCTGGGCATGACATGCTGTGGTATGGAATACCTCTTTGGCTAGTTTGGGTCAGGTGTCCTGTCTCTGCTTCCTCCCAGCTTCTCCTCCTCCCTGGCAGAGCATGAGACTCACAAAGTCCTTGGTCAGGATAAACATTGGTGTTATCAGCTCTGTTCCCAGGCCAAAAGTCAAAAACACAGTGCTGCACCAGCTACTAAGAAGGAGAAAAAATGACTGCTGCTGCTAAACCAGGACAGCTCATTGTTTTAAGTCCACTACAGAGAGACATTTTTCAGATTATCCCAAGGAGCTATCTCTTTTTAAAACTATAAATATACCTTATTTTTCATGTGTTCCTGGATTTTTTTGTTCTCCATATAAGATTTGGGTTTTTTAGAGCTTTTTATTACTTTTTAAGCAGTAGCTGAGGAAAATAAATCAGAATAGAGCATGTATATACAAAAATTAAAGGGAAATATTAGCATGGTAACCCTGCGTCCAATATGAAAATTCTGGACACTGCATATATCTTGTTAGTTGCCCTCAGGTCAGTCCAGCAAGCAATACTTAGCCACAGTAGCAGAGCTTGAAAGTGAAAAACAATATTCAATTAACAGAGATAACTGTACTGTGAAACGGAAACATGAGAAGCACAAATACAGGAAAATGAAGCTGCAGGGTGTTTTGAGGTGTATGAAAGTAAAATGAGGAAACCACACATCAAAACTTAATATTTGGAGAAATAAAATGTAACTGAATGAAAAACCTGTTTACCTTGGAGAATGAAGAAAAGAAGAAAAAAAATAATCTATGACATATAGAAATTTTCAATGTGGTTGCAGGTTTGCATAAGTGAAAAAAGTCTAATTAAATGACTCTGCTGTTGGTGTGAAAGGGAAATAGCTCCACTTGGTTTTCACAGCTATGGAAATTCATAAGATTATGATCCTTTCAGCTGAAGTAAACATTTTAGGAAAAAATCAAGATAAATAAATGCAATCACATATAAAAGGGCTTTTGGTTTTTTTAATTTGCTCAGTCAAAAACCACTTAGGAACGAATAAGCCATTTTTGTAACTTAGGAGAAAAACATTATAAATATCTGCTGTGTTTGAGGAAATGCTGTTCTCTTCACCCTTTGTAAATAAGACAATCTTTTACACACCACCATAGCTTCACCAAACTAACTGTCTGAATGTGTAGTTTTATTAGACATGCATTCTTTGCTCAGTTTGAAAAAAAAAGCTAAAAGACATAAGCTAGCATTAAAGCAACAAAGCTAACATTAGTTAGCTGACATAAGTAAGCTTTTGTTAATCCAAGTTAGCAGAAATATTAGAGTGTATTTGATGAAATTGCAGTTGCAGACCATGGAGACCTTAAGGTTAAAGTAACTGACTCTATTAGCTTATTGCAAGATAAAAGTTCCTTGCCACCTGGATGTTGCCAAATATGAGTAGAGTGCATAGAATAGCCCAGAAAACAGATGGGAAGTAGAGCCAAACAGTGTAAGGCTGAGCTGCGATTATCACTAGAAAAATGAAAGCACTGAGGGTGGACCATTTTGGAATTAATTGTGATGTGTTTAGTGAGATCTGCTATCTGATCTTGTGTCATCTCTGTGACAGTTTAAACAAAGAGAGCAATGGAGAAATAAAAATTCATATTCCCTAGAGGAGTTAGATTTGATTTCTGTGTTTGTTTGTGTAAAGATTCTACAGTCAAAAGGAATTTTAGGTTTCCCCAGAATCACTGAACCAAAGAATGCTTGAGGTTGGAATGGGCCTCTGGAGATCATCTTGTCCAAACACTCTGCTCAAACAGGGCTACCTAGAGCCATTTGCCCAGGATATTTTCCAGATATCTTTTCAATATCTGCAAGGATAGAGACTCTAAAACCAATCTGAGCAACGTGTGCCAGTTCTTAGTCACTCTTACAGTGAAAAAGTGCTTTCTGATGTAGCAGAGAGAACATCCTGTGTTTCAGTTTGGGCCCATTTCCTCTGGTCCTGTCACTGGGTGCCTCTGAAAAGAGCCTGTCTCTGTCTTCTTTACAACCTTCTTTCAGGTATTTGCATACATTGATGAGATTCTCCCCAAGATTCTCTCCTCTTTTCTAGGCTAAACTGTCCTAGATCTCTCAGCTTCTCCTCATACGTAAGGTGCTCCTTAATCTTCCTTGTGGCCCTTCAGTGGACTCTCTCCAGTAAGTCTATGTCTCTTTTGTATTAGGGAGTCCAGAACTGTACACAGTACCCCAGATATGGCCTTGTAACCTTCCTTCAGCTGCTGGTAATACTTTGTCTAACACAGCTGAGGATACCATTCACTTTCTTTGCAGCAAGGGTGCATTGCTAGCTTAAGTCCAACCCGGTGCTCACCAGGACCCCCAGGTTCTTTTCTGACAAGCTTTTTCACACCTGGGAGGCCCTGAGCATATATCGATGCATGGAGTTATTCCTCCTGAGGTGCAGGACCTTACATTTCTCCTTGTTGAAAATCAGGATATTTTCATTGGCCCATTCCTCCAGCTTGTCAAGGTCCTTCTGAATGGTAGCTTAGCCCTTTGGTATATCAGTTACTCCTCCCACACTGGTGTCATCTGCAGACTTGCTGAGGCTACACTGCTGAGGTTTGGAGAAGATGGTCAAAAAAGCATGCAACACTTAGCTATAGTCAAGTGAGTGGAACAAGCATGTTTTCTAGGACAATGTAGAACATGACAGGATTAATTAGCTACTATTAGTATAGCTGGGAGACAAGGTGCCTGCAATGCCCCACATGGCAAAGGGAGAAAGTGGTAATCCTTCCTGAACATTGTGTGTCAGGGCTTTAATGCAACTAACAAAAACAGTATTACTATGGTGGGTTTTTTGAAATTTATACTTATTTAGCATATTTAGAAATATGTCTGTCTATCACATCTATATTTTGAGTTCCTAAGAACACATCATGTCCATCATCTACATTCTTCATTAACTTTAGAAATACTAGTAAAACAAGCCACTGTTATGTTAAGGATTTAAAGTTTCTTGATGTGTGGGTGACAACAGCTATGTTGTTCTGTGTCAAAGCCGATCTCCAAGTCCTGAGGACAGAGCAATCTTTGCTTTTGGGATGGTCTTCCAGGACTGAGAAGATTCCAGACTGTGGCCATCTGTAGTGAAAGTTGTGAAAACTTCCACTTTCAAAACAGCTTGCTAACATTACAAGTCCTGTTACCCTTCTGAAATGAAAATGAGGACAGAAAAAAGATATTTCTATCTATCTGCTATAGAAATATAACAGAGTTTTTGCATAGATATGTATTATACATGTAACACATCTAACAAAAGAAATTTTCAATCTCCCTCAAAATCAACTTTCATTTCCTGGAACTGAAGAATAAACAGAAATATCATAATATATCTTTGTTATTTATTATTTTTAGAAAGGATATCAGATGCAATAGATAAACTGATAAGATTTCATAAATAAATACACATTCTGAGGCATAGCTCCTACTGTACCAGCTAAAGCTGAAGAAGTGGTATATCTGGTATCAGCAATCTCTGTACTCTTTTACAGAGTTTTGTGTCTTATCAGTAACCTTTATTTTTTATTTTATTTCTTGTACTGAAAATCTTTTGCTAAGAGTGATAGGAAATGGGCTACACTGAGATAGCATTTATATGCCTTTAAAACTCTATTTGTAGTCATCTTTAAAAATATAAGAGCCTTTAAGCCTCATTTCCTGAACAAACATGTCTTCTGTAATTACACTGTCCATTTGTTTATCTCTTTTCACATCTGTCTACGCATTTGTTTTCCTTTTGATAAAGTGAATCTCCTTGCCAGGTTCCACCAAATTTGAGTGAAGTCACATAAATTCACATGAGTTTTGTAACGATCAGTAGCAGGATGGATGTGTGTGTGAGGGAGGACAAGGACAGGATGAGGGAGACGGACAGGGATATGAAGACTGAAATGGGATTCCTGCCAAGTATAAAGCTGAGCTGAGAGTTAGTGGAGTTGGGAAGTGAGTAAGGCTGCAAAAGGGTAATGGCTAGTAGATGGTGCAGAATTGCATAGGGACAAAAAGGAGTATGCAAACAGAAAGTTAAAGTAAATAAGAATTTGTCAGCATGCTGTACCAGGCTAATAGTCTAATCTACATAGGTTTCTTAAATAGCATAATATCATGATTTGAGTCATCCAGTTAATTATAGCTCTTTAACAGGAGAATACAGTGTAACTATATATTGTGTGTCTAAGTGATGAAGGCTGAAAATAAAAAAAAAAGTAGTAAAGTGAAGTGCTGCTCTTTAGAAGATGAAAGGTATAAAATTCCAATGAATCATAATGGGAAATTCCAATTTTAAGTGCTAAAAATACTTCTCTCACTTTGTACTTTTGTAATAACTAATACTTAAGGCATTGATTTATTTTTTTTTCCTTTTGATTTAGTTCCAAACAGAATATTTTTGTACACTTGAGCTTGCATACATTTCTTACTTTTTATGGGGCTGATTTACACTGGCAGCTACAGCTTTCAGTAACTGTAATGTTGAAAATTTTTTAAAAGCTACAGCTTTTCAATTTTTCAAGTCAAATTGAAACACAGCTACTGTTTCTTCAATGAGTTATTTCACATATCATTTAAACATTTAAAATACCAAAACGATGACTTAATTCCTTACAGTGTATATAACTCATATGACTTAGTAAAAGTGTTGACAGCAAAGTGAATACTAAAAAAATGTCAAGTGAAAATCAGATCATTTAAAATGCAAACACATCTTATAACTCTGAAAGCTGAAAATAAAAGCTGTGGAAGTGCACAGGCCTACTCAGGCCTATACATTCTTAGAATAAAGTTTCGAAAATTCACATTACAAGGATAATGTAGAACCACATGTCCATTCCTCAGTGATTTATACCAGAAGCAGCTGAATTACCTACAAATGCCTCTATAACTAACTTATTCCAAATCTCTGGTGCAAGTCCTTTTCAATAATACCACTTTCAGATGCTCTTTTTAATGGCTGGGGACATGTTTATTCAAACCATATTCCTGAATCTCCTCACTCCTTGGGAAGTTTTAAACAAAAACAGGGCAAGGCTATGCATAGACAGTCTCCTTATATTTCCAGATGGTTTGGGGGTTTTGGTTTGGTTTTTATTTTTTTTTAATAGGGACAGGATGCAGTGCTTGACAAGAAAACTGCACCAAGAACAGTGAAGCATTGCTTTGCATAAGGAGGCAAAAACGCTGTCATAACACCACATGTAAATCTTTCTTTGTTTCCTCACCTCAGGCAAACTCTTTGATGAAGCAAGGGCCAGACTTCTGTCTTTTGGGGACTCTCAGATGTATTACATTGAATTAAGCCTCAAGGCTATTCCATCTAAAATCTAGAATTAAGACTTCAGTAGTGTTCAGTCAATTTTGTAAAGAGCTAGTTTCTTGTAAGTATATGTGTAAGGCACGTAGGAAACAGAGTTGATCCTGTTTAAAATTGTATTAAGTTTGACACAAAAGCTGTTGGGCATTTATTGGCATTTTTTATACTTTGTGCTTTTTATACAGGGGTCCAGAGCAATGCTTTCACTGATTTTTAGCAGATAGAAGACATGCATTTTTATTTCCCTCATTGATGCCTGTCTAAAATCTGATGGCTCTGCTGCATTTCTCTGATTTTTAAGTTGAGAAGAAAAGCTTCAAAGCTGATCTTTTCCAAACATTGAATAATTTCTTCAATATACCAGGCATGGATCAACAACTGATCAATCTACTTAGCTACTGGTGAAGCAAAAATTAAGCCTGTAACCGAAGTGGTCCAGGTGTTGGGATCAAAACCTGAGATAAGTATTTGTAAGACACCACAAGCAGAGCAGTCTTTTCCAAATATGCCCAACTAAAGTTGGTAAGAATCTGCTGACAGAGACTCAGTCAAAAGCAATCAAATGGCAGCTGTTGTGCTATTGCTTATAACAATCTGCATAATTTTCAAGTTTCCATTTCACTCCATAAGCCAGTTGCAATGGGACATAATCATTATCATAATGGAAATCTATTCTACTAGACTAAGTTGCAGTGATGCTTACCTTTATACAAAGTCATGTATTTGTTGAAATGTAAGCCTCCAACTGAAAAAGCAGCTTTTTTTGCTATGAATGCATTAGTCATTCAATTACAAGGCCTGTCTTTAGCTTCTGTTCATACAGCCTTCCTAATTTATACCTCAGTTTTGGTTCATTCATTTATCATATGGTGAATACACAGCTTATGTCTGGGGGAGCTTCTGACTTGCTTTGCCTTGCAGTCCGTACATCTGAGGTTGGACAGACCAGGTCTATGCTACAAAACCAAGTTGGGTTCAAAGCCAGTCCCACCACAGTACATAGCAAATTTAAACAGCAAACCAGTCAGGCTAGGCTCAGGCACAGCCTGCAGCACAGCTGGCTATTGAGAATTACTATACTCTCAACCATACCCAGATAGCCTGTTGCAAGACTCCTGCTGTGACTGGCAAGTGGAAAGATGCTAGAAAGAAAACTGAGCATACTCTCCTTGTTCAGAGTAGCCTGTGTACATCTATTCTGTGGAACATATATGTGATATCACTTTGTAGTAGAACCGACCTATGTATGTAAGTAACTTACAGTGCGGGTGCCTATCTTCTTGGGCAAAGTGAAGCAGGGAAACTGCTGACTGGACAGGCTGCTATGCTTGCATAATAACCCTTTTAACCCACACCTTCAATCAGCCTTAAGTCAATGTTCCCAATATCTATAACGACTGTGTGCACTGGCTCCTAATTCATCAGGAGCTGTTTACTAATGGTGGATGTTAAGGAGGGTCTCTCGGAAAGACACATGAGCAAACGCTTACAGAGCTTCCAAATATGTTTTCCTTTTTTTAAAAAATATATTTATTTGTTTATGTTCTCCATTGATTTTAATTAAACTCACTCAAAATGAATCAGGGCATAGAGAAATACTAGCGGTTGCTAACTGAGGCTGGGATTTTAAATTAAATATCTGTTGGAGATATTATGTAGGCTAACTGTAGGCACCCAGAAAATATTATGCGCCATGATATTTCTTTATGTAGGCTCAAGAGGGAAGCAGCCATGCTGAAATATCACCAGCAAGTCTATTTCCAGAGAACTTCAAGTCAGGAAGTTTCTGTGTCACAGCTTTGCTCTCAATTTGTCCTGGGTTCAGCAGTAGCAGTCAGTTTTTCTCCTTCTTAGTAGCTGGTGCAGCACTGTGTTTTTGACTTTTGGCCTGGAAACAAAGCTGATAACACTGATGTTTAGACTGACCAAGGACTTTGTGAGTCTCATGCTCTGCCAGGGAGGAGGAGGGGCCGGGACGAAGCAGGGACAGGACACCTGACCCAAACTAGCCAAAGAGGTATTCCATACCACAGCATGTCATGCCCGGGGATGTAACTGAGAGCTACCCGGAAGGGCACGTCCTCTTTTCGGTCGGGCTCTCTTTTCTGGCGGGCGGTATCGTGTTCTCTTCCCTTGTTATTTCTCTTATCATTGTTGTTGGTGGTAGCAGCAGTAGTGATTTGTGTTATACCTTAGTTACTGGACTGTTTTTATCTCAACCCGTGGGAGTTACATTCTTTCGATTCTCCTCCCCATCCCTCTGGGGAGTGGGGGGGGGGGGAAGTAGACTGCGTGGTTCTAATTTACAGCCGGGGCTTAAACCACGACACAATTTTACATGTAAGGGGTGCCAAAGTTACCCCTTAGTGTAAATCATATTCCCAGTGTCACATCAAGTATGAATGTAATCTATTTGAATGTGGATTTGAGACTACCATATCTCTATTTGCAAAACCAAAGGAGAAATATTTAAAGTAGTTAGAATTTAATTTATGATTTTTTTAGATTGCTTGGATAGTCATATATCCAAAGCTTTTGGTGCACATACAAAATATTTGTAGAAAATCCAGGAACACAATGCTTCTACGTGAAATATCTCAGAGCTACTTTGCCAGAGGAAACTGCTGCATTCTAAAAGCTTCATTGCTGTCCAATATTTATTCAGTTTTCCTTTCTTTTTCATTGACCTACATGTTAATAGAGAACTTCAGGAAAAGAACTTCTGTTCTCCAAACACTTGTGCAACTTTTAATGGAAGTGTGAAGATAAAAAGAAGAGGTGAGGTGGAGAAGGGAAGGGGGAAAAGAAAAGGGGAAGCGGAGTGGGAATGCAACAGAAGAGAAACAGAAAATAGAAACAGAAAACAAAATAAAAAGGAAAAGTAAGAGAAGATGAAGAAGAGAAGGAGGAAGAAAAAGAGAAAGCAAAAAGAAAAAGGAACAAAACAGAAAAGAAGAAAAAGAAGAAAACAAAAAAGAAAAGGAAAAGGAAAATGAAAAAGGAAGCAAAAAACAAAAAAGGAAAAAGAAAAAGAGAAAGAAAAGAAAATGAAAGAAAAGAAAAAAGAAAAAGAAAAAAGAGAAAAAGTAAAGAAAAAGAAAAAAGGGAAAAGAAAAAGTAAAGAAAAAGAAAAAAGGGAAAAGGGGAAAAGGAGAAGAAACAGAAAAGGCAAAGGAAAAGGAAAAGCAGGTGCATGTTCTAGTTCAATGTATTTAACAGGATAAAAGTGTATGTTCTAAAATTAGTTCAATGAAAAACTTTTATTTGAAAGGCCTTCAATTGGACATTTGAAAAACACTTTACCAATTCAAGCTTCCTCAAAAAAATTTGGTCTGACCTGATGAGACAAATCAGGACCACAGCAGTGATTTAATGGAGCAATCAGCAATGTGTCAAATCTGATTGATGTGTCCCTTCAGAAACCTGGGAGGTGATTTGATCCCCACCAGCACTGACAAATCTTCCCCAGAAGACCCTATAGCTAACACAAGCTGTGGAAGGATATTTCTAGTCAACATTTTTTTTTATTTTGCCCTTGAATTGAGGTGATATTTTTTTGTTCAACCCCTTCACTTTGACTTGGTTTGAATAGTATTGTCCTGACCCAAAGATGTTATTTATGACAGAACATTGCTCTTACTTTTCAAAATGTCAAATATATTATCAGCTGGTGAAGTTATTTCTTTGCCAAAGCTAAATTTCGAAAATAATAAATGTAATTTTCACAAACCAGAAGTTCTACTAGCTATAAATGGATTTTGGAATCTATGAAATTAACACTGAGAGTCAATAAGCATAGTTACCTTCTTTCTGAATTTTTAAGTAAGTTACTGTAGAATGAATGTAGAGAAAGGCAGAGAGCAAAAAACAGACATCAACCAATTAGAGGCTCATTATATTTCAAAACAGTTACAAATAACTCCATGATTATTTGGTTTTATAAAATATGCATATTTGAAAGCTTTATTGAAAACTGTCATAAAAAATATGTGTTAACTTGTGTCGACAGAAATCTACATGAGGTGCCTTTCTGCTTCCTAGTCTTTAAACTTTAAAGGTCTCTGTCCTGTCTGCTTTACAGCCCATTCACAGCCTTTCATATAAAAATTATTTTTTTAAATAAAACCTTACCATAATTTGACTTAGCAGGCTGCAGATACAATGATTCTGTGTATATTAGTAAATAGCATTCTTGCTAAGGCCAGGGACACTGAAAGCGTGATAAGTAACTTACTATATAAATTAATTCTCAACATTATATGATTAAGAAGTTAGCATACACTGTTTATGTAATGCTAGGTGCATAATGAAAATACTATCAATAGGGAGATTTTGAACAAACACAGTCAGCAAAACAAACCAGCTGGGGAGGCTTTTTCTTCCTGTCAGGGCAACTCAGTAAAGCTCTGAAGCTTGCTGTGGTGGAGATGTGAGTGCAGAGGGAGGTTTCAGGAATGAAAATAAAGTGATGGTAGCATCAACATCCTTTCTCCCAGTGCTGCCCCCCAAAACCAACGCTGTGGGGAAGGGGAGAGAGAGTACATTGCCAGCATGCTCTGCAGCCCCAACAGCATGATCTAGTGTCCTGCCAGGTACAGTCTGGGAGCAGTCTGAACAAAACCAGATCAGGACTGAAGGAGTCAGAGATGGAGACACCTTTTGGTCCTTGGTCTTTCTGGGTGCTCTGTGTACACACAGCTTTTGGTAGTGCATTTTTTTCAGCTGCAACCAACAGTCAAG
The DNA here is from genome assembly GCF_963264785.1 of Psittacula echo. Taxonomy (NCBI): domain Eukaryota; kingdom Metazoa; phylum Chordata; class Aves; order Psittaciformes; family Psittacidae; genus Psittacula; species Psittacula echo. Next base: position 81,011,835 of record NC_137738.1, on the reverse strand, counting down.
AGCATGAGCTGTCAGTCTACATGAACTAGAGTATGATGAGTGATGGATTTGAGTGGGTAGGTAAGATGTAGGTAGATTTGCAACAGAAAGGAAAGAGAGAATCAGTTTACTATACAAATTTTATTTATATAAATTGCTTCTTTACATAAGATCTACAAGCAATTTCCATTATAAAGGTATGAGCCTGTAGGGAGAATTGGGAAGAAAAAGCAGAGCATAACTTCTGTGAAGACTTAGGTCTACATGGTGGTGTTTATTTTTCTTTATGAAATATAAAAAAGTCTGTTTAACCTTTGAGCAGCAGAATAAGGTAATTATTTGCAATGCATTAACAGTAATATGAAGTTTCATATAAAGTATACGTGATCTGAATCAAGAGTATGTAAGGTCATTTCTTTTTAATGATGTCAGTTCATAATTAAAATCAATACAAGGGAGTAATTTTTGGAGGATAGGAGCTAATCTGTAAATGTGCCTGTTACAAATCTTGTGTCCAGTCCCAGTCTGACTGCATTATTATAATGCATTTGGTGTGCTTCTCTGACAAAAATCAATTTTAACACCTTTCTGCAAACAATTTCCTTCATGTTAGAATAATTTTCATTTGTAATTATAACATCATCAGTGTAACAAGATACACTCGGAGCTCGAATAGTATAGTTTATTTTTAATTACATTTAATGAATAATTGAAAAATATATTAATCTAATGAAAATGAATTTATGATTGTCTCATTTTAACTTTTATTAAGTCCTTTTGCAAGATGTTTTTCGAAGAATACCTCTACATGTTCTACAGCTTGAATTTGTCATTAAGTATCCCAAATAGGATTAAAACAATCTGATCCTTTATACCTGTTATCCCCTATATTATACTCACATGAATGTGGTCCATTAGGTGCCTTTGTGAAATTTGGTTTCTATTAAAATTGAAGGCACAATTCCTAGTAATGTAGAGAGGTCAATACTTGGTCCATGGAAAGGCACAGCATAATCAACGAGGAATGTCTTTGAGAAGAAATGCTGCTTTCATCTCATTCAGTCTGTGCAGCTCCAACTTGAAAGAAAATTATGAACTTTGGCCCTCATTAGCATCTGTAGAGTCTGAGGGTGTTCAGCATTTTCTCAGCAGCTTACAAGTACCATGGCATAGTCTCAAACTAAAAGCCTGTAAAGGTACACATACGGCTCTTGCTGGTTCTGTGGGCATAGGATCAGATCTGTTTCATTAGCCCCTAAGGTTGAAGACAGCCTCTGAAGCTATTGGAAGCCATTCTTCAATGGTGAGTAGATAATGCTCTAAGAGATTCATCTGATGGATTTATCCATCTAGAAGTTGAATGTCTAGTCGAAATTTTCAGGTTTTTTTTAAATTTGGCTGCTGCATCTCCCTTACAGAAAAATCTCAGGTTGACTACCTACTATGAAGATTCTAGCTAATATGAAGAAAAATTAACTCTACACCAGCCAAAAAAAGGCACAATGACTAATTTTAGGTAGCCATAAGAGGCAAATTCACCATAACGGCAACTGAAATTTCCAAAATAATTATCAGCTTAGGTGCTATCAAGTTTTGTATGTCCAGCTTCAGACATCACAAAGTCCCTTGGGCTGCATAAAACTCTACTGTGGGTGCTGGAGTATGCCAGTTTGCTGCATGTACCAGTAAGCACAGTCTTACGGTATTTGCAATTGCTGTGTCAAGAAAGAAATTTCTATTCAGAATGTTTAACTGAGGCCAACCTCTTCAAAAAAAAAAAAAAAAAAAAAAAATCCTTTCAGCTCTAAGACCAGAAAGAGTTAAATCAGGAATGGTTTGGATTACAAAATGGAGATAGAAATATGTTTACCTATAAATTGGCTATCCTGGCGATGCAGGTGCTCATTCTGGACTATAAAAACACTTCCAGTGTCATTCTAAAATGGATCATTAAATTATTCCGGTGCAGATAAATGGAATAAACACTGAGATTTCTGGATATTTTTAGGTTCATAAACTGCAGGATGCTGAATATTCATCCCTGATCATCTAAAACCATCTTTAAACTTGAGGAAGCCAAAGCTTTATGCTTAATTTATTTTGATTTTAGGGAAAATAGGGTTCAATTTTTATTTGAGTTCTGTTGGTAATGAAAATTGTTATTCCATCATAAAACTAACAACCTTAATATGCGTGTCCTGAAACTGGCATTAAAGACTCTCTACTTTATAACTACACATGAAATTTATGTCTTTGACTTGGAAAAACTGACTATATTTGAGAGAAAAAATTGATAGAAGATGAGGAAAATATTTAATTACAACTTTGGAAACTAGTTTAATATAGAATCTGCAGAAAGACTGTGTAGCTTAAAATCTTTGTGGTATGTCTACATACTCCTGGTATCACTACTGCTAAAATTGTAATAATTATTAATGGTGCTGTATCTATGGAATGATTTCAGTTCAGAAATCTATGCATAAGAATGACCTATATTTTATATACGATTAGTACAGAAAACTTTTTTAAAAATAGAAAATGCTAGAAAATGCTGTAAACATAATATTTAAATACAAGTCTAGGGGACAGATAGTGTTTTCTTTCTTAGATGAACTTATTTACTCTTTTTATACTAATGGCATTTCTGCATTTACATATAAAGCCAGAAAGATCCTTCTTCACACTTTTCATAAGACATCCTTACGTCTTCATACAACTGAAGCACACCTTGTTACACGTAGCATCTTTATGGGGTTTACTTAACATGTGTGAGATGCTCTAATAACCACATCTGGAAGGAAAATATAAAACAAGATAACTGTGACTGACTGCTCATATTCTTGCCTATATATTCAGTTCACTCAAAAAAGAACCAAAACCCAAACCTCTCAGTTGACTGACATAGTTAACAATCACAGTTGGACAGAAAAATAATCATGAAAGTCCTTAAACTCCTTAAAGGTAAGCAATGGCATTTTTCAAGTTTCTGACAGGAAACAGGTTCAGAGATCAGTTTGTCATATCATTTTAGAAGATACAAGAAAACATCTCTTCCTCCAAGGTTATCATCTGCCATATGTCTTGCTCTATAAGTTTGCCAAAACTCACTTAATGCCATATGTCCTAAGCCGCTTGTTATTTCAAGCAGTACCTCAGCTATTGTAGGCAATCTCTAATGAAAATAGTCAGAAAAAGCTAATGTTTGTGCTTTGCTTCTATCAGAGACTCCATTTGTCTGTGTATGGTAGGTATCATGAGAGGTGTACATTTTAAACCTTAATATTATTTTCTCCATTAGATAATTTTAAATGATACACATAGTTACACCTCCTGTAGCACTCCCAGGGGTAGAGGGGCCAGGTTTGTCTGCACAAGCAGGGGTATACCAACCCAAACATGACGCTTCTTATTTCCCTAATGAACATGTTAGAATTTCAGAAGGTTGAGAAACTTGTCAAAACGGTATTTAAGAAGCAGTGTCTAATCATAAAATGTTTACCAATGTAGTGAATAGCTGTAAGGAGTGGAAAGCATCCCCCATCTGTAATACTTTCTGTCTTTCCCACAGCTGGTAGACAGCTGCCTTGTCAAGTAGTTTCCTGAAAATTCATAAATGTCAATCTTTCTGAATAAAGGTTTGTCATGCGCCACTGTGTAAGATTCATGATCCTTTAAGAAAGACCTTAACTTAGGGCAGAAGGAGTGCAGCAGGTCACACAACACATTAAGCTGTTCTTATTGAGTTAATCACTGTCTTCCACAGGAATATAAATTAGGGATCTGTGGAAGCAGGAAATGTGTCTGGGGAAATATATTATTGGATTTCATTAAAAGTCCTAGAACTTTACCTTAAACATTATAGTATTTGAATACAGTTTACTACATTTTTTTCTTAATATTTATGTTACTAATTTTGAATTTTATTGCATTTCATAATTTTATCTCACATCTGACTTTTAGCCTAAGCACTTGTTAAAATAACTTTCAAAGAAAAGCTTGATTTAAAACCTTGAAAGAGATATATAACAAAAGATAGATATAGACAAAATTGCAAGATCAAAAATGGTGCTCTCCTTTTGATCTTGTACTGCATATGGGCAGCTACAGTAAAAATTTTACTGTTTTCAGCCTGTATTTTGCTTTTCAGCTTGAGCAGAACAAATATTTGCTGTTTTAGACTCCAGAGACATAAGGGGCACTATTTCATTTTGAGTATGATATGAAAGCAAAGACTTGACTTCTTCTTGTTAAAATAGAATGGTGGTTCATGAGAATAAAGAGTCCCCGTTTCATCCTCTGTTCAAGCCTGAGCCTTATACTTTCTGACTTCTCCAGTAGTTTACATAAATATACCATCCTTTCTTTAACAGTCACTTTGCAACTCTTAGAATCACGAACAATCATTCATTTGTACAGCAAGACTGATTTTCAAAGATAAAATTTAGGGCTTTGCTTTCTAGCAGTCTGTCTTCTTAAAGATGTTTTGTGACGGAAAAAAGACAACACTGGAGTAAAACTCTGTGCAATTGTCCAGCATGCTCTGTTTAACTCTTTTGCAAGTCTGTGAAAGAATGACTTTCAAAGCAAAAGAACTGAGCCCCTGACTAAACTTTCAGCTACCCATCCTTAAATATAGAATCATAAAATCATAGAACCATAGAATCATAGAATAGCGAGGGTTGGAAAGGACCTCAAGATCATCTAGTTCCAACACCCCTGCTATGGGCAGGGACATCTCCCACTAAACCATGTCACCCAAGGCTCTGTCCCACCTGGCCTTGAACAGCGTCAGGAATTGAGCATTTATCACTGCCTCAGGCAACCCATTCCAGTGCCTCACCACCCTCACAGTAAAGAACTTTTTCCTTATATCTAATCTAAATTTCTTCTGTTTAAGTTTTAACCTGTAACCCCTTGTCCTATCATTACAGTCCTTAATGAAGAGTCCCTCCCCAGCATCCTCATAGGCCCCCTTCAGATACTAAATATGACCCTCTGCTCTATCTCACGTGATAGTGAGTAGCTGCAGAAGCAAGACACAGAGAACAATTTGTTTTCCTGATGAAGTATCAGAAGTACTCATTCCTTCTTTTTTTTTTCTATGCACCACTAATTTTGGTTTTAGGCGTGTTGGACAGTCGTTGCTTCAACTGTGTGTTGGAGACAAGCTTGTTGTTACTACAGCATTCGAGCAGCAAAATTCCCATGGAGCTACTGCAAAGTGGGTAGTGTGAGTTGGGTTTTCTTCTTCTGTTGCAGTAAGGTTTATCATTCATAGCCCTTGAACATGTATGAGGAAGTTCACAGGTTGGAGAATACTCTGTTCTTTCAGCAGGGTTAGAAAGGGTTGACTGTGCTTGGTCACTTCTTCATGGTTTTCTTTGCTAATAGGAGATGGAATTACTTTTAAACTTTTTAAAATGAAAGGTAAGACTTTAATTTTAAACATCAACAAGCTTTTCCTTGCTATGAGTTCCAAGGACCTTAATTAGGTAAATTTGTTTTGACTGTGGTAATATCATAGTGATTATTCTTTGATTCAGTGATACACTAAGTTTGAAGTGTAAAACAGATATTGCATATAAGAAGTTTTGCTAGACCGAGCAATTAAAATATAATTAATTTCACAGAACCTTGCCTCAGAATAGCTTTAAATATCACAAACTATATTTCAAGACTGACCCTGCATCTTCGAAGTTTTTTATAATCTGTATTTCTCCATGCCTTTGCAGTATTTTCTAGATATAGATTGTCTAATGCATACTATTTTCAGTAAGTTGTTAACATTTTAGAATTAGTGGAAATAATTCACACAGATTTGGAGAAGTTTGAACCAGCAAAAGTCTAAGCCAAGGCTATTATCCTCAAGAGCTGTCAAAAGTGATAGTAACATGCAAACTACTAAATGAAATTGTTCTCAATATTTTCATAATCTGAACTCACTACAAAGCCTTGCACCATATTTGTAGTAAACCACAATAGCAGATGGACTGTGTGCAACTGTTTGCATAGCTGCAGTAATCCTTCTGAATATTACAAAGCTCTTCTGACTTTCCTTGGTGACTGTTAGTACATGTATTTCTTTAACATGAAGTTCCTCTGCAGCTGGCTTAGGTGAACATAGCTGGGTTTATTCTTCCTGAAGTTTTGCCCAAGACTGCAACAATGTGATCATGCTACATAATAAAAGATTTCTCCTCCCCGTCCCTCCAGAAGCGGAGGGAAGAAAGGTTGGGGGGGGTAGTGGACTGCATGGTTCTGATTTACGGCCTGGGCTTAAACCACGACAAGCAGTAAGTTATATTTTATTTCTTTTTGTCTTAATTAGGGTTGATTCGGTAAAAGGAGCCACTCACTATGGAACACAAAGTTTTTGTCAACAAGTAGCATTTGAACCCAAGACTGTTGGTTGTTATTCAAGGATCACCTGCTACAAGCTCAGGAGTGTTGCATCCCAACTAGAAGGAAGTGCAGCAGGAGGGCCAGGACACCTCCTTGGATGGATAAGGAGCTGCTCAGGAAACTTCAAAGGAAAAAAGAGGCTTAAAGAAGGTAGAAGCAGGGACAGGCAGCCTGGGAAGAATAAAGGGATGCTGTCTGGGAAGCTAGGGACCAGGTGAGGAAGGCTAAGTCCCAGTTAGAATTGAACTCGGCTAGGGATGTGAAGGATAATAGGAAGGGATTCAATAGGTACGTAGCGAGTAAAACACAGATTACGGACAGTGTAGGCCCCCTTCGGAAGATATCAGGAGAACTGGCTACCCAGGATTTGGAGAAGGCTGAGGTTCTTAATGGCTTCTTTGCCTCGCTTTTCACTGGCAAAGGCTCTCACTGCACCAGCCAAGTCTTGGAAGGCGAACGCAGGGACTGTGAGAATGAAGACCCTACACCCACTGTAGGAGAGGATCTGGTTCGAGACCATCTTAAAAACCTAAACGTACACAAGTCCATGGGACCTGATGAAATCCATCCACGGGTCCTGAAGGAGCTCGCTAATGAATGAAGTTGCTAAGCCACTGTCCATCATATTTGAAAAATCATGGCAGTCAAGTGAAGTTTCCGACGATTGGAAGAAGGAAAATATAACCCCCATTTTCAAGAAGGGGAAAATGGATGACCCAGGGAATTACAGACCAGTCAGTCTCACCTCTGTGCCTGGCAAGATCTTGGAGCAGATTCTGCTGGAAGGCCTGCGAAGGCACATGAAAAACAAGGAGGTGGTTGGTGACAGCCAGCATGGCTTCACTAAGGGGAAATCCTGCCTGACCAATTTGGTGGCCTTCTATGATGGGGCTACGAAACTGATGGACAGGGGCAGAGCAGTTGACGTCATCTACCTGGACTTGAGCAAAGCCTTCGACACTGTCCCACATGACATCCTTGTCTCTAAATTGGAGAGACATCGATTTGATGGGTGGACCACTCCGTGGATAAAGAACTGGCTGGATGGCCACACGCAAAGAGTTGTAGTCAATGGCTCGATGTCCGGCTGGAGACCAGTAACGAGTGGTGTCCCTCAGGGATCGGTGTTGGGACCGGTCTTGTTCAACATCTTTGTCGGTGACATGGACAGTGGGATTGAGTGCGCCCTCAGCAAGTTTGCCGATGACACCAAGCTGTGTGGTTCGGTTGATATGCCGGAGGGAAGGGATGCCATCCAGAGGGACCTCGACAGGCTTGTGAGGTGGGCTGATGCCAACCTGATGAAGTTTAACCATGTCAAGTGCAAGGTCCTACACCTGGGTCGGAGCAATCCCAGGCACAGCTACAGGTTGGGCAGAGAAGAGATTCAGAGCAGCCCTGCAGAGAAGGACTTGGGTGTGGAGGTATGGTTAGCAAGCAAAGGTCATGTTCCCATGTCTGAGCTTAATTAAGCACAGATTCTGTGAAAGTGAGAAAAAACACCAGTTGTGTACAGTTGCCAGCAGTGGAAAAACCCTGGAAGTTAACCAATAGAGATAGAAGACCAGCCGGCCTACCTTGTAGCTAAAAATTGTCTGTGAACTAGGAGCAGAGACCTTGAGAGGAGGATTGTATATGAGCAGGGGAAATCACCGAAATGCACCTGGAATGTACCCAATGCTGTATATGCCAACCAATCACTACGGGAAGCTGTGTGTACATGGCAGTTTGACACTATATATACCCATTATTTGAGCACAATAAACGGATCACTTTTATCAATCATATTGATTGTGCATGCGTTCCCTCCGTGCGCGACGACATATTGGCGCCCTGAACAGCGACCAACAGAGGAACCCGGGTACCCGTAATGGCTGAGAGAATTGCGCAGGGAAAGCACCGGAGAAGCAGCATCCGGAGGGCTGAAAGAAGAAAAAATGCTCGGTTTTGCTGGTCAAAGATGCCGGGCAGAGAACGGGCAGTGAAAGAAGAAAAAAGAGGCTAATCCTGAAAGAGAAGAGGAGCCTAAGAAAAAAGAGGCCGATCCTGAAAGAGAAGAGGAGCCTATGATTAAAAAAAAAAAAAAGAAGAATCGGACTACTAAGTAGTCCTAAGGTAAAGCCCGGAGAAGAGACAGAGGTCAATCCTGAAAGAGAATAGGAGCCTCTGAGCCTGGAGGACGAAGAGGAGCCTCCGCCACCCACTAAGTTGGCCTGCTTGCTGGTGAGCTGCATTGGTACCAAAACTTAAAAAAAAAAAAAAAAAAAGAGAGAGAGTAGTGAAAAATGAAAAGACAAGCGGCCTTTGATTTATTTAAGTGCTTCTTAGAGAAGCAGGATCTAGGAAAAGGGCTTACTGCCCTCTTTGATTATGGAAGGAGACGTGGGGTGCCATCGAGAAAGTTGTCTCCAGGACAGGAGCTGCCGGAGCGCTGCGAGCGGAGGAGCCGCGGGAGCAGAGCTTTGCGCGGGAGCTGTGGAAGAAGGTGCCCCAGGAGGTACGGCCGGAGCTCTCGGGCTGCGCGGCCGAGAGGGCAGCCCTGGAGCTGCAGCGAGAGTGCCAGAAACCGTGCCAACGGCAACAGCAACGGCAACAGCAACAACGGCAGCCGCAGGAAAACGCGAAGTGGAGTCCTGGTAACACTCCCCTTTGTGCGACAGGGCGAGGGACAGGGGGGTTCCCCACAACGAGCGACAACAACCCTCAAAGCCTACCCTGGGGGAATCCTCCCTGCTGGCGACAAATTGGCCCCTACAGAAAAAAAAAAAAAAAAAAAAAAAAAAAAGAGTACCTTTATAGCCTTTTGAACATGTTATATGAATACTGTGGCAGGCTGGGGACTTGAAACCCTATATACAACTCATTTGATAGTCTCTCTGTGATCTACATGTATTAGAAGTTGGGAAATATATATCCATGTATATTTGTGTTTCTATTAGCCCTTGGAGACTTTTTAAGGATATTGCTGACCACTTCTTCCCATGTAGGCTGGCCACCTGCATCGGAATGAGTGTGCATTTTGGTCAGTGTAAAAGCCCAAGGCTCATGCGATGTGGGGAGGCAGAGCCTCTGCGGGGACGCCCGCTAAAGTTGAGCCTGCAACCTCACACTGCGATGATGCTGCTTGGAGCTGATTTTTGATTATCTTCACAGGGTCCTTACACCACGTTCCGTATGAGGGACTGTGTAGTGGAAGTAATGATTGTCTAGGCTTTGTGTTTTGAATATTGTAGTTGTATGGAGTGTGTTTGTGGGATCCCATATACATACATATGCGTGTGTGTGTGTGTGTGTGTTGAGGACAGACAGTGTTCTGTGTATTTTTTGTTGTTGGGTTTGTGTAAAAGTTTTAATGGGTAACAGATTAACATTTTGGACAAGAAAGGGTTAATGCAAAAGTGTGGTTGCTGGCAGGTATTTATGGCTGCTGCTAAGCAGGCAGGCAGCTGTAGCTTCACATTCCTTTCCCATCAGAATGCCTTTGAATCACTCTAACCCAGCTCCTTCTCAGGAGCTGAGAGGGGGTATGTTTGTATCCTCCTACCTAAAGATCCATGGTGGCTACCTGCAAAGTTTGTTAACCCTTACCATAAGCTGGACAGACAAGTGGAGAAACCTGATACCTCAGCTATGGGAGCTGACAGTAAATACCCCAAGCAGAATGAGATAGAGGAAGAGAAAAATAAATGATTGCAGGACATCACTTGGGGGTAACTGAAAAGTAATAACTTGAATATGTGTGCTTGTAACGTAGCTATTATTAGAGGCTGTGATTTTGTGTGTAAAACCACCTGTATTTACTAGCCAGTTACTAATGAGAAACTATACCTTGTACTGTGTGGATTTGTTACTTGTAAAAGAGATGTTAGAGCATGCAAATTTGCAGCAGCTACTAGAAAATGCTAGACAAAAACTAGAAGGATTGTAATTCAATGGTAGTGTAAAGGGTGAAAAAAAAAAAAAAGGGAAAAAAAAAAAAAGGGAAAAAAAAAAAAAAAAGCTGTCTTCAACATGCTGCACAAGAAGCTGCACCAGTAGACCTGGACGAGAGCCTGAACATTTGGACTCTTATCAACCATAAACCTTGAAAGAAGTGAAAGGGACACGTTGGGAAGAACCGGAGAAAGAACATCGGGTGGAACCGAAGAGAGAACAGCAAGATAATTTCTGAGGACTGTAAATTTAAACACAGGAGGATGCTTAAGACATGATAAAGAATGTGTAGTCAAGGGGAAGTGAAAGTTTCGATATAATGAGTAGTGATGGCAAAGAACTATGTTTAGAAATAATTGGTCAAGCAAAAGTGTGTGGACAGTAATGTGATTGGCTGAGAAAGTGCGTGATCAATAAGATTGTTTCGTGATGGAAAAGTACCAAAGGAACTAACCCACTACTAACCGCTAGGCAGAATACTATAAAAGCCTGTAAGCTCACTCAATAAGGGACTTTGTTTGTAGCCAGAAATGGAGTCTGTGCCTTAGTTGCCACAGGATCGGGCCTGGAAGGGGGTGCCGTCCTATGTAAAGTCCCATATAATTGCCCATGTACAGTAGGTATCTTAGGCATGTTTATCCCTAATAGCACTATGATAATATACAAAAGAGGATTGTGTTCTTGAAGGTCAAAGCATGCTTTTCATTTGAGCTGTGATGACAAAGTAAATTTTTGGAACCTGGGTGAAATAATAGCTGCCTCATTTTTAGCTCCCAAAGTAGCTAGAGCTCAAGCTTTAGCAACATTAAATAAACTAGGCTGTTGGCTTGCAAGACAGACAAATGCTACTTCACTTGCTATGAGCGGACTTTTAACTGATGTCGATAGTATTCGTCATGCCACCTTACAGAATAGAGCAGCAATAGATTTTTTGTTGTTGGCACAAGGACATGGTTGCGCAGAGTTTGAAGGGATGTGCTGTATGAATTTGTCAGATCATTCGGAGTCAATTTATAAAAGTATACAACAATTAAGAGAAGGGGTCAAGCGACTAATGAAGGATGATGGTTTGGACTGGTTGACAAAACTCTTTAAAGGATGGGGAATTTCTGGATGGCTTAAAGATTTGCTTATGCAAGGTGTAACGATATTATGTGCAATAGTCTTATTCATATTAATAGCAAGTTGTATGCTGCGATGCGTGATATCAATGCTTGAGAAAAGTGTAGTGTCCGTCTAACTTGCTCAAAAAGAAAAAGGGGGAATTGTGGAGGTATGGTTAGCAAGCAAAGGTCATGTTCCCATGTCTGAGCTTAATTAAGCACAGATTCTGTGAAAGTGAGAAAAAACACCAGTTGTGTACAGTTGCCAGCAGTGGAAAAACCCTGGAAGTTAACCAATAGAGATAGAAGACCAGCCGGCCTACCTTGTAGCTAAAAATTGTCTGTGAACTAGGAGCAGAGACCTTGAGAGGAGGATGTGTATATGAGCAGGGGAAATCACCGAAATGCACCTGGAATGTACCCAATGCTGTATATGCCAACCAATCACTACGGGAAGCTGTGTGTACGTGGCAGTTTGACACTATATATACCCATTATTTGAGCACAATAAACGGATCACTTTTATCAATCATATTGATTGTGCATGTGTTCCCTCCGTGCGCGACGACACTTGGGGGTGTTGGTCGATGAAAAAACGAACATGAGCCGGCAGTGTGCGCTCGCAGCCCAGAAAGCCAACTGTATCCTGGGCTGCATCAAAAGCAACGTGACCACCAGGTCAAAGGAGGTGATCCTGCCCCTCTACTCTGCTCTTGTGAGACCGCACTTGGAGTATTGTGTGCAGTTCTGGTGTCCTCAACATAAAAAGGACATGGAACTGTTGGAACAAGTGCAGAGGAGGGCCACGAGAATGATCAGGGGACTGGAGCACCTCCCGTATGAAGATAGGCTGAGAAAGTTGGGTCTGTTCAGCCTGAGAAGAGAAGGTTGCGTGGAGACCTCGTAGCAGCCTTCCAGTATTTGAAAGGGGGCTACAAGGATGCTGGGGAGGGACTATTCATTAGAGACTGTAGTGACAGGACAAGGGGTAACGGGTTCAAACTTAAACAGGGGAAGTTTAGATTGGATCTAAGGAAGAAATTCCTTACTGAGAGGGTGGTGAGGCACTGGAATGGGTTGCCCAGGGAGGTTGTGAATGCTCCATCCTTGGCAGTGTTCAAGGCCAGGTTGGATGAGGCCTTGGGTGGCATGGTTTAGTGTGAGGTGTCCCTGCTCATGGCAGGGGGTTGGAACTAGATGATCTCAAGGTCCTTTCCAACCCTAACTATTCTATGATTCTATGATTCTATGAATGAAGAAAGACTTTATACTGCAAAGCTTTGCAGCGGTAGCAGAAAAACATACATATTGCTAATACCAGTTTATTTTGGAAAAAAAAAATCCCTCACCATTATATTTAGGCAATATCATCTTTTACAACAGAACATATATACTGTGATTCACTTTTCACCAAATAATTGTTTTTTATTTTCCTATAGCTATACATTTTTTGTTGCTGTTGTTGATGCTTTTCTGACATTGATAAGATTTGTTGCTGGTTTTGGTATTTTTCGGTCAGGATGTGACTATTCCATATTGGTTTTTCTCTGCAGAAAGTTGTATATTTCAAGGCACCATGGGGATTTACTCCTTATATGTCCATTCCTTTTAAACTGGACAGAAAGCATGTCTGCTTATCCTGAAACTCCAGGATAAGGTTATAAGGGTTCTCCAAGCTTCTCAGACCTTGCAGCCCTCTTACCCACTGCAGATAATTGGATTTGACCCAGATTCTAGTCTTCAGTATGATGATTGGTGCTCCATTGTCTGGGTACCATCATACTCTCATGACCTGTGAAAACAAAATTTATTTGACCTTAAGCATGCTTTCCCTGCCAAGCCCTGCTGCCTGGGAGCATGTTGGTTTCTGCTGATAAAAGTTACTAAGAAACTGCAGATTTCTGTTCCTGTGTAAAAGTGGTGCCACCTACAGTATACGGGCTAGAAAGCCATCCTTCTTCCTGGCCCCTACGCTGCCTCCCAGAAATCCTGTGACAACCTTGCAAAGTTTATGTGACACGAATTCCCCCTCACATCTGAAAATCCGGGCATCACAGATGAGCTGGATGTCTTTTCTTCCTCTACTACCAGTATGGAGAACCAGTGAAATGAAAAACCTCCTGGAAAAAACTAGTGAAGAATGTTAATCATCCTCAGGAAATGTCTGTGTCACCCCACTGACTGTAAGCGCAAATAATTGCTTAGCCTAGCCATAGCTTTTAGATCACTGAAATTACATAATATAACCATCCTTCCATCCTTTGATATCCCGTTTTGGTCACACTTTTTTGTTGCCTTTGTTGTGACTAATTTGTATAATAACATAAAAATTTGTGGGAACAGAATCTCCCACAATTATGAAGTCTATGAATTCAGTAATGAATTATTGATGATTGCAGCCACTTACCAGTAAGCTGGATCAGATATTAGGTCATTTCCCATTTGAAAAGTATAGTTACAATCATCAAAGATAGCTGAAATCTAAACTAATTTCCCTAAAGTAAATTTTTTCTTGTCATTTGAACAGTAAGATTTCTTTCATGTCTCTTACAAGGAAATATCATTAAGGAACAGTTACATAAATTATGAAAAATCAACGACCTGCAATGGTTGCAGCGTTAATAACTCTAAATAAATGAAATATTATATGCTTTAATATGCACATGCACATGTTTTAGAGCTACCAGAGGCAACTGTTTGCTATACAAAACATATTCTGACATGACCAACAGGGTAACAAAAGACTTCTATCTTCCTTTGGCACTCAAGTATTTGGTTAAAAACAAAAACAAACAAACAAACAAACAAAACCTAAACAAACAAACAAAAACCAACACCCAAAAAAAAACAAAAACAAAAGGAGAACATTCCTCTTTGGTTCTACATAAATATGCTTTCCAATTTAAAGACTAGTCTTAGAATAGTTCTACTTTTATTTTCCAGTGGATAAATACTGTAATTTCTAATGTTTCTGCACACCTTTAAGCATAACCAAGACTTTAAACAACAGTAGTATATCTGTGAAAACAGTCTGTTTCTAATGCATTCTGTAAGTGCTGTAGGCAGGCTCTTTCAGATGCACTTGAAAAGTTTGTGGGTATGTTTCTGAAGCTTCTTGACCATTAAGCCCAATTACTCAGCTTCTATTCATACAACTATGTATTTTGTAGACATGTAACAGTGTATTGTGTTTCTTAAGCAAGGTTCTTGAGTTTTTTAATGAAATATGAAAAAGCATCTTTCCAATTTTTATAGTGCTGAGAAAAAAAAAAAAAACAAACAAGTGAACATTTTACTTTAAGGTAAAAGACATAAATTACCTATAGAAAGTTTCACTGGGACTCCATGAGAATGCTGATAAATAGATTTAAAACCAAAAATAAACAAACAAAACCCAGAAAAAAAAGATCACAACTTTCCCATGAGGAAAGCACAGCAGTGGAGCAGGCTGGCCAGAGATGCTATTAAAAACCTCCACTTGCTGGAGGTTTTCAAGACCCAGCCACAACAAATAGCAAATTAGCCTGACCCCATAGCTGGACCTGCTTTGAGGAGGACATTGGACTGGAAGCCCCCTGAGGTCCCTTTACACATGAATTATCAATGATCTCATGAACTCATCATATTGAGTCTAATGAAACATGTCCACCAGCACATGCTATCTTCTTCCATATCTAAAGAGGTGAAACAAACATGACATTGACGTATGCACCTGCACTGCTAAAACATTTATACAATGCCTTTCTTGGCTGTTACAACAGCAATCCATTTTAAACATGAAAAAGAAGATGTCCGTTTTTTGAACAATACTTTTCACAGTACCCACAAAAATTCTGAAAGTTCGGATCTCCCTATTTACTCTTCAATTTTCTAAAGCCCAACAAATGAGAACATTTGGTACAGAAAGATGAGAAGAATGCAGAAAACAGTGTCTAAAGAAAGAGAATCACACTGTGCTTACCATAGAAAGCTGCCAGCATGGTTTGGCAGAATAGCTCACATCATACTGAATGCTGCAATGAAGCTGAAGCAACAGCACATAAAATGGGGAAAGTTCAAATTGAAGAGTTCTGGAGATTTGTTTCAGTCAGGGCTACAGCGTTAGATGTGATTTCTAAAGTTAATGTGCAACACTAGTCCCCTTGAATATGTGTTTAAGTGCAATTTGAAATCAGAAGACCCCAGTGAGATTGAGAGAGAGGATTATAGTTCATATTCATTTGAACAGGAGCTGAAATTTTATCATGATTATAGTAATTGACATATTTTACAGATTAATTTTTTTAATTTTGCACCCATTCAGTCATCATTGTTCATGCTATAGTAGTAGTATGATAGATTACTCTGTTTTTTCCATTATTATTACATTTAATTATTTTTGCTCATGTAACCAGATGTGAATAACATCAAGAGTTCTAATCTAATAATACAGACTGTTTGGAAAATATGTGCTGTCAATTAGAGGCATTTTATAATAGAAATGATAAAAAGAGTCATTAATGAAAAGTAGTTTTCATCCCTATGTACTGGCTTCAGTTAATCAAAGGCGCTTTGAAATTGAAATTATTAATTAACTTTGCCTGGTTTTGCCTTTGTTTTGAAAGTGCAATCAAGCACTTTCAGAGTTGCTGTAAATCTGTGAAATTAAGTTATTCTGAAAAGAAAACGAAATTTATGTGGATTTTTTCCAAATACATTTTATTCTTTCCACCACTAATGTATTACACATACATTGCTGCCCATCTGTAAGTAAAATAAAGAGGCAAAATTAAGCTAGGAAATTACATTGTTGCACTCCATTTTTTAATGACACCTTATTTATGTTTTAAAGGCTCATGCAATAGATAATGAAATACATCATTTACATCAGTCCGATGTATAATCTTTTTGTCTTATTTCCAAATATTTTAACAGGTGCATTAATGATCAAAACAATTTTAAAATTAAGACAGTGTAAAAAATTTATTGAGAAACAGAAAAGCTATATGACCAAATCCCTGAGAGGATGATTCTGTAAATTAATCTTTCTGACAAAGGTGTGTCCTACCTACTTTTCTAGTGTGAATTTTACATAGGAAGAGTTTACATTTTAAATTCCGTGGGTTCATATGTTTAAATGAAACTTTTTATTTTTTATAGTTTCAATCTGAGAGGGAAAATTTGCAAAAGTGGTTAGTAAAAAAATTCATCAATTTTTCCTAATTACTAAAGGATAAAAAGCTGAATTACATTGCCTAGTCCAGCTTTTAGTTTAAAAAAAGAGTAAGCATGAACAGAGCAGTTATAAATATTACCAGGAGTAAAGAAAAGTTTAGCTATATGTAACATTATTCATGGCAAATTGAATATGGCAAAGAGAAAATCAGAAAACTGATCACAGGGATACAATCATACATCCCTTACCCAGTAAGGAGGTTTTTCTAGGTCTACATTGCACAACTTAGACTACAAAAATCTTCATGTAGGACCTATTGCATAGAAGATGCCAAAAGTCCTTGCCTTCACCTGACAGTAATAAGAGTTGAAAGGGCTCAGCAGTATGACAGAGAAAATGTGCACCTTTTATTTCTCAGACAGTCAATCGTGTTCTGCAAGGTCAGAGGCTGACAATAAAAGAGTTTTAAAAGCTTTTGGCAAAAGGGATAAATAAAATGCTTTTCAAAATTTGTGCTCATTTCAACTGTCATAGCTGTAACATGATGGTAATTGTAATAATTTGCTGGATTTTCACCATGCTGGTAACAGTATAACACAAAAGAACAATGACAGATACATTCAAAAAATATCCATGCATTTACTGTAAGCGTGTCTATGCTCTTGATGGGGAACGTCAATATTGTTCTACGTGGGTGAGTAAACCTAAGACTGTACATAACCTTGGAGTCTTTGGGAATTAATGGTTAATCTTGATAGGTTTAAAATGAAATAGTATTGGATTCTCATGATGGAACCCCATAAATAGGCTTAAAAAAGCAACATCAAATCTAGTACTGACCATTAAGTACTTACACCAATTTCTATATGCCTTTCTACATTCCCTACTACTTGGCTGTCTTACTACTAAACCCTGTAAAATTTCTTCATAATATTATATAATATAAATATAAAAGTTGTGATTATATGATTGACCATAATCACATGTGTGTATGTTTAGCACAGCTTGGCTATGATCTTAATTGGAAAAAGCATGTTACTAAAAGAAATAGTAATCTTAGCTCTAATGTTATGATCCACGTATTCTTTCATTTTTCAGAACAGGTCTATCATTAGGGTGACATATCAACTCTCGTTATGTCAGTACATCAGATAATACATTGTAAGTGACTGTGATATGTCAGACCTGGTAGGACTGAATAAATCAGGACTCACTAATACAGTATTAAAGTTTCAATTTTTTTTCTACCACAAAAAAATGTGTCCTGTTGTATCAAAACCTAATATAAACAGGTGCAACTATTTGGCCACTTTGCACCTTTTTCTATGCACCATGAGAGCCTTCCTTGGTGGATATTTTCTATGCTGTGCACAGGGAGAGCTGTAAATGGAATCATAAATCTTCAACTGCCCCATTTTGTGCTTAAGTGCATACCTCTATTCTGTGCCAAGGGATAGCCCTGAACAAACACCTTTCAGCATTTTTTTCTGAAACCGTATTAAAATGAACCTCTTCCAGTAGTTTTTTTCCAAAGATGCCTTAAAAAACTCCTGGGTTTTGTGTTTTGGTTTGGAGATTTGTTTGTTTGGGTTTTGTTTTGGTTTTTTTTCCTTTGGGCACAGTCCATTTCTTCCAAGTAGGTTAACATGCTACAGCAGAAGGTAAAGCTTGGAATCCAAAAGAACAAAGGAATAAGACCTCTGAGACACCTTCTCTTTTGAGGCACATTTGCCAGCAGGTCTCTTTCTTCCAAACACTACTTTGTCACCAGATACCTACTGGTAGCCCTTCATACATCATTAGGCCAAGCTGCTGAAAGCATTTTGACAGTTCAGATTACTGCAATCAGTAGCTAAATGCAAGCAGGAGGCTACAAACAAGACATAGTAAAAATCAAAACAAGAAAAGCAAAATCACCAAGCTGGTGTTTCTACTTTACAGAGGTGTTTTGGTTTACATTTTAGTTATTTCATCCATAACTGCAAATTGTGCCAAATATCAAGTGAAAAATAAACTGTCTTTGGAACGTGTAAGACCAAATAATGACTACCAGAGCTTAAGACGACTTCTTCAAGCTGTCAGGACACCAGAAAGTTCTTAAGCTGTAGAGGGAAGCTATGAATGCATTGGCATTATAGAAGAAAAAAACCTTGATATAGTCAAATGAAATTTGACAGAAAGATGAAAAAAATAAACCAGGACAGATGTAGTAGCAAAGATTTTAGGTGGCATAGCCTGAATTATCTCTAGTCAAAAACCAACGTGCAAGTAAGGTGTTTCTGAGAGACACCAGGACTTTATATTCATTCTTAGCTGTGTTTTATTCCTCAACTTTTCTAATGGTATAAGTGAAAGCATAAAATGGCTGGCAGTAAAACATTATTTCAGATGTTTGAAATTTGTAATTTGTGCTTTACATGTAGTCATGGAAGACAGGGATATTACCAAACACCAAGTCAGACCTTATATAACCTGACCAGTTTTCTGGAACAGCCTTTCCTTTCTACCGTGTCCTTCATTATCTTTGTTGTGGAGAGCTACAACCTTTCTATCTATTGAATGTATCCAAGAGAACTTTGAGTGTTAATTTTAATATGGTTAATGAATACCTAAAAGGTGAGAAGATTTTTCTGCTGAAAAGGGCTTCTCAGCCTAAAAAAAAGAAAGAGATATTTTAAAAACCAGAAGCTGGTGTCTAAATTTATATATATTTAGACAAGACAGAAGGACCATATTTTTAAAAAGAGACGTTAACTAACTATAAAAAAAGCCAACTTTGTAGTGTTCTATCTTATTCCTCAAGCCACCACTTGAAAACTTCAAATCAGTATCAGTTGCCATGCTTTAAAATGTGCTGTAATGCAAATTTCATCAGTAGCACAGGGATCACTGTATTCTGCAGCCTGGTTTATATAGTATCTTACATTAAAGAATTTACAATGTCCTAAAAAATCTACAGCTTTTAAAAATCTACAGCCTGTATACTGTATGAAAAGATCCAGACCTGCAGCGGAAGCAGTTAGAACCACCTGCTAAAACACAGAAATTTCCCAGTTGCCTGCTAAACAAAATAATACTCTGCAACTCCTGCAAGCTCAGCTCCTCCTGATGCTGCTTTCTCTGTCAGAAGCTCCTTTGCCCATGCACATGTTTTGACAGGTGACATTTTCTTTTCCACCTTCTTATACATCCAAAGAGTTGGCAATATCTTTTGCTGGCCTGTTTTTTGTCCCAGTTCAGATTCTCTCTCTCTGCCTCTAGACCTGCTTGTGGTCATCTTCTGCAATACCACTGGAAAGGTGTCTGGACTCAGAATTGTCTTCCTGCTTCTTGGGACATTACACAACGGATCTCGTTTTTCTGGCATTGTAAATGCACCTGACATTATAAATACATCTGGGTAAATTGCTGAATATTAAACATTTTGGTGGGAATTTTAAGTTTAGAAAGATCTTTGAATCTAAGTTCAGGTCTAGCCCAGGGAATAAAAAAAACATGAACATCCCTTTCAAAAGACATGGAAGGTCATGGCTAGCCTTTAGTAAATGGCTATAAATTAATCAAAGCACATTTTGGACAACAATAATGCCATAAGCATCCTGTATGTGAATGCTGGCGTCTGCTTTGGTGGTAAGAAGACATTATGGGTGGTGAGTTTGGGAAAATTGTCACTACAGTTCCAAAACTTAGCAGAAAATGTTTTTAAAAATAAAAATAGAAATTATTCTCTAAGCACCATAGATTATCTAAAGAATCACATCTGCATTAACATATGCAGGATATTTGTCCAAAGAAGATAAAATGCCTTTTTCTGTTGTCGTATCCAAGGGGAGGGTCTTTCCACTGAATGAAAAAAAATATGGAATTCACTTAATAGTTTTTGGGTTAAATCTTGAAATGAGGAAAAATATATACCCACAGTCCTCTGTAGGCATTTTTCAAATTAATAACTATTCCACAATTTCTGTAATATAAAATCTATTTGACAGATTTTAAGGGAATTAGATAATAATGATTAGCATGCTTTTGAAATTTTAAGGCCACTTGCTTCAAAAATTGCCATAAATATAACATTTATCAGGACTTCCCTGAAAATCAAATGGAAATAACTTTTTGTCTACTGACAACTGAGGTAATTAAAAGCCTTTGGGAAAGGGTTTTTATTGGTATGGAACAGTTTAGACACAATATGAAAACAAAGCAGATGAGAAACAGTCTTCCCTAGATCAAATATAAAAAAA
Source organism: Psittacula echo (assembly GCF_963264785.1). NCBI lineage: Eukaryota > Metazoa > Chordata > Aves > Psittaciformes > Psittacidae > Psittacula > Psittacula echo. The sequence goes on along the minus strand of NC_137738.1, from coordinate 80,991,022 downwards.
TAGATATTAGAAGTTTTCTGAACTGCAGTGAATAAAATGTGACTCCTGCTGTCAGTTTTTGTGTTCGTAGTATATTGGCGTTTTTCAGCCTTGTGTAGCCTGTCAAGTTCCCTAGGAAAAAGAAAATTAATAAATTAGTGCTCTAGAAGTTTAACAAATATATTTGCTTTGTAAACAGAAACTATGAGAGTATGAAAAAAGAATTAAGAAAACATTTATCAGCACAGATATTTAACATCCTTTCATTGATGTAATTGCACTTGAATTTCAGTTAATAAATTATTTCATGCTCATATTTACTGTCATTGTTTGCACAATTAGTGGGTGTGCTTACCATAACTGCATACCCTGATACTCAGCAGAGTAAATTATGTCATTGAACAGAAGTGGATGGAGTGGAATATTTTTAAGGTATCTAAGACTGTTCCTCCTTTTAGCCATATAGTTACTGGCAAGATCCTTAGTACCTCTGCTCAGCTGCTACTGTATTTTCATAGGTACAGCACTTTAACATCTAACCATTTCAGAGGAAATTTTTGGTGCAAGAAGAGTCTTAGGTTCATAATTTAAATTAAACTATGTTTTTAAGGAAAAACGAATTTTAAACAGCAAGAGTAAACATCAAAGGTTATGTTTTCCAAAGTGAGCCAGTTATTTAGGAAGGCAGTTCCTATTTCAAACATGACTATCATATTTAGAGTCAGATTTTCAGAAACTATGCTCAAAACCAAAACTTATTCTGCCTGAGTACTGCCAGCTTCTCAGAGTTGAGATTGTTATTGTTTTACTATGGAGGATACTTCACCTCTTGGATGCCAGCAAGCCTGCTGAGAGATGTGGAGATTAAGACTAGGGGCACACTGAAGCAAAATAAAGTTCCCACCTTGCTTATGCCGTTGGGTTTCTTCCATGTGGGAAACAGGTTTTAAGGAAGACTGATACAAACATGAGTCTTTACAAACTCAAGATGCTGTCATGCGATAAACTGTCTGGTGAAAGAACTGCCACTTCCACTCCCTTCTATTCAGAATTTGAATACTGTAAGGCCATTTTAATAGTTTAAGAATTCTTTTTTAATATACGAGCACAACTATTAAAAGCCAAGTAAATATTTTTTTCCAGTGCATAGTACTTTGCCTTAAAACTGAGTTTGGAAGAAATAAAATTAAGTGTTTAGCCTGCAAAAATAATAAAGAAAGGTAAGAATATTGAAGAACCAACTGATATATTTTAATTTTTAATTAAATTTGTAATCATATATATTTAAGTATTTAACTTCAATCAACTTATTTTAACTCTGAGAAAGCCTATACTTATTCTAAACTCAAAATAGGAATAGAAAAATAGCCATAGGTAAACTAAAAAAGGAAAATTTATTATTTGTAAAAATGGAAGTGCTTTATTCCAGGTGGCAATAGTTTTGATTTTGATATTGAATGTAGTTCAAACCAAAAGCCAAAATATTTCTCTTTTTTTGTTTTGGGCTTAATATTGAAACAAATGAGATTAATTTCCTTTCCAGGTGTATAATAGGTCTCATCAAAGGCAGAGAGTGTGTGCAAGAGGCTAACTTTGTAAATTGGGCAAGCTTGCAATACTTTTTTGCTAGAGTTGCTGTAGACTAACAAAATGTATATATTGATGAATATATCAGTGTAACATACGTTATTACAAAGAGAAGTTTATGAAAATTAAATGTAATTAAACAGAGCATTGATAAGCAAAATATCATAAATAAAATATCAAACACAAGAGGGGAACAAGAAGAGAAATATGAAGAGGAGTTTTAAATATATAGGAAGCAAATAATCGGTAAAGTCTGGTACTTCAGGCAATTAAAAGGAACAAGGGGGAAGTTTAACAGGTGTTTATATGAATATTACTCGGTGCTCAAATAAATTCTTTGCCTTCAGAACTAAAGCTTATTATCAACATTTGAAGTTTGCATATAATTTGCTAGAGGGAAGAATTATTGTAATAGCACGAAGGCAAGTAGCTCAACTCCACTTACTAAGTTCAACGGAGAAGTGGTTTTAAAATCTGCAAAGTCCAGTTGCAATTGCATATTTTTACAAATAATATGCTTGAATCTGGAGCCTATGAAGTGAACAGGGAGCAAGGAACTGGTATTCCAGGTACTTTTCTTGTCTGATGCTCAGTGAGTGACACCTTGATGTATTTACTATGTTTCATGAAAATGTATGAAGGAACAAGTTAGCCTTTCCCCACATTGTGCTGCTTCTGAGGCCATTCCTTAAAACAACTTATCAAGTTACTGCACATGACATTAGTTTAAATGTAATGTTGAGGGTTGTTCGCGCAAAGTGGGGACATCACCTGTAATTCTGCCTATAATGTAATCTGTAATACATGAAAAATTAATACAAAAAATTGGAAAGGTATCTTTTCACTGCAGTGAATTTTTTGGAGATGTTCTGGTGTCACTTTTAGCAATGAAAAGTAATATTGAAGAGCTAACAAAAACAAGTTATAAAAATGAGTACAGTACAAGCATTCCTAGAGTTCTACAAAAACAGATATGGTCAGATGTTTTAAGAGAATTAAGTTCCCACTTGGCCTATGGAAGTCTAGTATTTTTCAATACTTTATATCTTGTTATCATTTTTTCTTACCAGGAACTGTTCAAAGCAAAACTCCTTTGACAATCCAATCTACAACCTCATTTTTCCATCATCCAAGAATGGAAAGAAAGATTTTCTCAGGATTTCCAATATGCACTATAAGTAACTGTTAGCAGAAGAAGAAAAAAACCCCACTATTTGTGCAAAACCTTTCAGGTTTACAATTTAGATCAATTTTCTGACCACTCACACTGACACCTTCTACAAAAAGGAAACCAACAAAAAGAGGCAGTGTATACCCATTGTTTTAGAAGTCATATATTTGAACTCTATAAATCCTGAGTCTGAAAGTTTACCCTACATGGAGATTTAAGCATAGCTCAAGTACTACAAATGGGATTTGCAAAACAATGCAGGTAAGGTCTTTCACTGTTATAAGTGATCGAATAAATTTTTGACTTGTCTATACCTCTTTAGTTTTGCTATTGTAAACCTGGTACTCATCTTGCTGACAAGTTTACCCACAGTATGACTCAGATGCCATCATTTGTATAATTATTTTTCTCATCACCTATGAAAAAGATAAAATACAATTTGAAGCAATGATTGGAAAATGAAGAATAATAAGCTAACACTATTGTCTTCTCAGTTGATAGGATTTTGTTACTGGAAGGAAACTTTTGGATTTCTCCCTTTGAAAAAAATATGACTTGGATTAGTAGAGCTGCCTTTTTTTTAAGAACTGCCTGGTTAATACAGTGGAACTGATCCATCCTATTAGAGACCCAGCAGAATCTTCACAGCAGACGGATGCTGCCAAAAGATGATAAAAAGATTCCAAGTATGTATGAGGTGCAATCAGAATCACTCAAGCTAGGAAGGATACTCAGAAGAGACTCTTCAAAATTATTCTTAATTTAACCAGACTTTAGTGGGTCTGCTTACAGTAGGACAGCAATCACATATTTTGCTGTAATGGTTGTTGTGGACTCTAGAAAATATGTTTATTTAACAACATGATAGTTGTTGTACCAGACATGTGGCAAGGGCCTGTGGAAGAAGCACAGCATATACCTCTGTCTTGGCAGTGACTCAAATCTTCCCTCAGAAGTTTTCTTTCCCTCCTACTCAGAGCAGCTTATTATCTCCTACTGAGAAAACAATGTTTGCATTTTCAACAAAAAGCCTATTTGATCTTCCATCATCCCTTATATGTCTGCTGCTTGACAACCTTATTCTTCTCTCTGAAGTTTGTCTGAACTGTTCAGTCAATAAACGTGTCTTCCTCCTGTTGTGTTAGGTTTGTGTGGAAAGTTTTTGACTGGGGGGGGAGGAGAGGCAGGGCACAAGCAACAGTGATGGCTTCTGTGAGAAGCTGCAAGAAGCTTCCCTTATGACCAATAGAGCCAATGCCAACCAGCTACAAGATGGACCCTCTGCTTTCCAAGGCCGAGCCCATCAGCAATGGTGGTAGCGCCTCTGGGATAAGATATTTAAGAAGGGGAAAAAACGTAACAGCACAACAGCAATTGCAGCCAGAGAGAGGAGTGAGAATATGTGAGATAAACAGTTCTGCAGACACCAAGGTCAGTGCAGGAGGAGTGAGGAGGCGCTCCAGGTGCTATAACAGAGATTCCCCTGCAGCCCGTATTGCAGCCCATGGAGGTCCATGGTGGAGCAGATCTCCACCTGCAGCCTGTGGAGGACCCCACGGTAAAGAAGGGGGATGCCCAAAGAGGCTATGACCCCAGGGGAAGCCCATGCAGGAGCAAGTTTCCTGGAAGGACCTGTGACCCCATGGAGACAGAAGCCCATGCTGGAGCAGTTTGTGGGAAGGACTCACACTGGAGAAGTTCATTGAGGACTGTCTACCATGGGAGGGACCCCACACTGGAGCAAGGAAAGAGTGTGAGGAGTCCTCCCCCTGAGAAGGAAGGATCAGCAGAGACAATGTGAAACATGCAGCAGAGAAATGACCATAACTCCCATTCCCAGTCCCCCCTGCACTGCTGGAGGGGAGGAGGTAGAGAATTCAGGAGGAAAGTTAAGCCTGGGAAGAAGAAGGGGGTTTAATATTTAGGTGGTTATTTTCTTATTATCCTACTCTGATTTGATTGGTAATAAGTTAAATTAATTTCCTCAAGTTGAGTTTGTTTTGCCTATGATGGTAGTTGCTGAGTGATCTCTCCCTATCCTTATTTCAATCCACAAGCCCTGTTTTACGTTTTCTCTCCATTGTCAGGCTGTCCATACATGGCCTTACAACCCCCAAATCAAAAGAAGTTATTTTCTTATTTTCTAAGCACCATTTTGGGTAGAAAACAACAGTGAATACCGCTTCTGCAGCAAAGTGCTGCAGCTGAATGACTTCAAAAATTATTCCAGTTCCAAGACTAATTCTGCAAGATAATTCCAGAGAATTATCTACAATAAATGTCGGTAGGGTTTTCCTTTCAATTGCTTAGTTAAGAGACAAGTTCAGGAATGTGAGTTCTGCAATTTCCAGAAAATTGCAATTCAGCTGGGTTTGGTTTTTTTTTTTTTATGTAATATCTCTGCTGAGAATTATTTTTTAACAAGGGCTATTGTGAATTAAAAAAATAGAGTTAATTTAATCTGACAATAACAGAATCTTATCAGCCTGTAGAACCGATAGTTTTCCTTGGAGGTGTATCTTAAAGGACTAAAAAGAGATTATATTAATTCACTGTGCCTGAAGCAAAAGCTTAAAATTAAAGCTCTCATTTGAGTAAATCTCAAACTATTTTGAAAACCAGCTTAAGCTGTTTGTTATGGAGAAATACAAGGCCTTTAAAAACAAATATAATAACATTTGATTAGTTCTATTGGAATTTATATGAAAAATCTCAACCCAGGATTTAACAGAAGCACCTGAAAAAGACCATCTGAACAAACCACCATCACCACCTGGCACAAGGAGATAAAAGTAGCAACTTCTTTCTAAGAATGGGGCAAGGATTTTATTAGGAAAATCAACTGAATATGTATTTCACCTTCTATTCAAGGTACATATTTTGCTGATGCCTTTCCCAAGTTTGAGGTAGCTTTCTGGGTTATGAGAGTGACTTTTAAGTAAATGCCCACTGGAGATTGCTCCTACAAGGAGGAAGCTGCCTTCTAAAGAGCCATCCTGGCCCCTACCAGACCTCAGCCAAAGGTAAGGGCACCTCCAACTGAGTCTGCCTGCAGCAAGAGATCAGCTGGAGCCTGGAGCTGCTGCCTTGTGCAAAAATCTCATCATTACTTACCCTAGAAATAGGTGGAAGCTCTTGCTCCTCATCTACCTTGCACAGGGATTTCTCTAGCTGAAGGTAAAAGAACCAGAGTGAATATCAGAGAGGCAGAGAACAAGGTGCTTGGAGTGAGGGAAAATAGCAATTCAGTCTGCCATAGCCTGCCTAGGCCAGCTCTCTGGAACCTCAAATCTATGTGGGAAAAGGTGGGATCAAAGCATAATAATTAAGTCAGAATCTTCAGGCTGAGTCTGGTGAAGAGGAAATGGTGTTAGCTGAGGAGAATCTGATAGAGAGGAATGCTTTTCCATTGCCAAAATTAATAAAGCAGAAAATTTCTCAAAATTGATTTAATTCTCTTTCCTCACTGTCAGAACGCTGATTTGTATGAGAGATGCAGCAAGATTAAGATCCCTGCAGAACAAAAGGATAATTTTAAGTTAAAAGATTGTAAAACAAATTGTAAGTATAAATTAAACAAGACCCTGCTTTATTAATGTATACACATGCTATGTTTTGCATTCTTTATGATTTCTAACTCCAGAAGGCATATTTCAGGAGAAACCACATGGAAAATACAGTCTGAGAGTAGAAGTATACCAACAGCTCTGGAGAAGAATCTACCTCCTGCTACATTGCTTATAATCTTATACATACCCATAAGGCTTTTTTGTTGACTGACATCTGATAAACAGAAATAGTGACCTCATGAAACTTTTACTTTTCCTATTTTTTCCTTTTTATATCAATTAAAAGAAGGATTCCCCTACAGTGCGTATAAAAGCAGTTTCACGGGTTGGAATTGTCCAAAACTAATGGATGAAGCTAGACTTCACATCCTACACAGTGGCTTTGAAAAAGAAAAATTTCTCAAGATTCAAGCTTAATAGTGACATGGAAATTAATTGTTAGCCATTTCCTCCAATTAATATCTTTATTAATTAATTTTGCTTGCCACAAAACATATTCATATGTTCCTATGTACATGGGTATCTGTATTTTGCTAACAACTCCATGAGCTCATCAGAAAAATAGGGTATCACTAGTACCACTACCAAGGGCAAATCCCTCCTTGTGTAAGAAACAGATATTTTGTGCCTTCAAAGACTATTATTCACACACAGATTTTGAGATTCAAACATGAAAGTTTACCTTTTCATTTCAAATTTTCCTGTGAATACATCTCCTTTAGGGTAAATTAATGGGAATATTTGTCTGCTGTCTCGAAATATAGTACCAAGAGCACAAAGCCATAGATAGTATACTGTAGTAGCTTTGAATCATCTACAACACATGTTGGCTCTATAATCAGATTATTTTCAGTTAATAGATTCATGAATTCCAGACTGCATCAGTTAAAAACTGTTAGATGCTTTACTAACATTGCTATGTACAGGATGCCATCTACTAAAAGAAGATGGTGACAAGGGACTTGTGATCTTTTCTCACTTTCCACAGAATGGCATAAATCATTCACAGGATTGAGAAAGAACAACAAAATATCTCACACTACAAATTCAAAAGACTTGTGAGTGCACCTATAGAATAGTTCAGGGATTTATGTCCACAATTTACTGAATTAATCCATGCAACTCCAGCAATAAGGTTTTCTGTAATAATATAGCCACATTTTATCAAGCTGTGTGGACACAGCTGTACTGCAGCATTTAAGTATAAAGGGGCACTTATTCTAGCTTATTAATATTTTCTGCAAGTTCAATATGCTTTAAAAGTATGCCACTGTTTTAAAGAACTGTGGGATGAGCCATATATACTATACTGCTGAGAAATTAAGGGTTGGCAGCAGCAATTCAGGGTAGGCAAAATTGAATTAACTCTCCTTTCCCTCAAAAGATGATATCAAAATAACTCCAGCTGGAGTATGCTATCTCTGGAGCAGATAACGGACAATTTTGCAGTAGGAAAAAGGTTCATGAAAGAAGATGGGGGAAAACAGGTTAGAAGGAATCTGAGATCGGAAGATTGAGTGAAGCTGAGTTCGGGAAAGCTCTGAGGCTATGAGAGTCACACAAGTTTCCAGATGACTGACAGGGAAACCTGGAACACAGATTGTGAGAGAAAAAAGAGCCATGCCTTGGGTTTGGGTTATTTCCTTCAGCAGCAACCGTCACTATGCTCAATTTTGTCTTTCCTGAACTAGCTTCTTCCAGCCTGCACCAGCCTCAAAGCACCAATCCAGATGTCTCTGATTGTACTTTGTATTGGCTGTATAATGAAGGCCATTGCCATTTTGCCCTGAAATACTATCTTTGGTAATCTGAAAACCTGCTCCCCATTTGTAGATCCTTGTACACCCATCCTCATGCACCTCTGGGCTCCCTTTATCTGAGTTCATTGTTTTAGTGGTCGTTAACCTTGACTGGCTATCAGATGCCCATCCAGCTGCTTTCTCACTCCCCCTTCTCAACAGGACAAGGTGAGAAAATAAGGTGAAAAGCTTGTGATGTGTCAAGATAAAGACAGGGAGATCACATACGAATTGCCATCATGAGCAAAACAGACTCAACTTGGGGAAAATTAAATTAATTTATTCCCAATTAAAAACAGAGAAAAAACACTTCCACCTCCCCCTCTTTTCTTCCCAGGCTTGAGTTCACGCCTTCATTTCTGAATTTTCCACCTTATTCCTGCCTCCCTCCTGGGGCAAAGTGACTGGGGAACAGTTCGTAACAGCTCCTGTTATTCATTCAGTGTGTTGAACTTCATAGATGTCAGGAAGACTCGTGTGTGTGAAATGGCCACAGGAGAGAGGACTAGGACACTAGCTGTAAGGTGAAGAAAGAAAACAAAGCAATAAAAAAGTATTATTCACTGGGTAAATCTGACAGTGGTTTTTATCCTTATGAATTTTTACGGAGGTATTGAAAAATGAATATATTAAAAAATCCATTTCTGGAAGACTGATGAATTTATGCTGTTCTATTTATTTTCTGTATTTTCATGAAGGTTCTAGAGAGTTCTGCTTTTTTCCTTGCAGGTAAAATGAAAATTAGAAATGTTAGATTTCCTTTATTTTTATATAATATATATTTTATATTCTTTATTTATGTCCTGGGTTCAGCAGCAGCAGTCACTTTTTCTCCTTCTTAGTAGCTGGTGCAGCGCTGTGGTTTTGAATTTCGGCCTGGGAATAATACTGATAAAGCCGATGCTTTTGGTTGCTGGTTAGAATGTTTACCCTGACCAAGGACTTTGTGAGTCTCATGCTCTGCCAGGGAGGAGGGGAAGCCGGGAGGAAGCAGAGACAGGACACCAGACCCAAACTAGCCAAAGAGGTATTCCATACCACAGCACGTCATGCCCAGGAGGTAGAACGGAGAGTGCCCGGAAGGGCTAGATCACTGCTAGGTGGAGGCGAGGTATTGGTCGGTGAGGTGTTGTATTCTCTTCCCTTGTTATTTCCTTTATCATTATTATTATTGTTGGTAGCAGTAGTGATTTGTGTTATACCTTAGTTATTAAACTGTTCTTATCTCAACCCGTGGGAGTTGCATTCTTTTGATTCTCTTCCCTGTTCCTCCAGGAGTGGAGGGAAGAAAGGTGGGGGGGGAAGTGGACTGCGTGGTTCTAATTTACGGCCTGGGCTTAAACCACAACAATTTAATATGTACTTTACACTCCAGTTTCATGTGTATTCACAGCATATCAAATGTTCTCCTAACAGTCCAGAGGAAACCGTACCTTTGCACTACAGAATGAGTTATAATCTTCATAGTCTCCACAGCAGAGTTTTTTTCACTGAAGAATTATCTGTCATACTCCATAATGGAGTGCACTTTCACAAGAATATTGTATAGATTTTTGTAAGAGCACTTCATTGGTTTTGTAATTCTTTTTCTTTAACAGCAGTTACCCTTTTGCAAAATGTTCAATACTTTGGAAAACAGAAAGGTTATACGGCATTCAAGTTTCTTTTGTGGTAGTTCAAACTGCAGAGTCTGAAAAGTTTCTACAGCTTACTGCTGATGGTTCACTTCTCCATAGATGTTTTCCTACCTTACATTGACGCATACAATAAAAACACCTCTGTTCTGGGTCTCATACCTAAAAATATATTCAGAGGGACCTTGATACACTTGAGGGGTAAGCCCATGCAAACCTCATGAAGTTCAATAAGGCCAGGTGCAAGCTTCTTCACGGGGGTTGAGGCAACCAAAGCACAAAGACAGACTGGGCACAGAATGGATTGAGAGCATCCCTGAAGAGAAGGACTTGGGGGTGCTGGTCAGTGAGAAACTCAACACAATTCAGCAATGTGTTCTTGAGCCCAGAAAGCCAACAGTGTGCTGGGATGCATCAAAAGGAACATGGCCAGCAGGAGAAAGGAAGGGATTCTCTCCCTTCACTCTGCTCTAATGTGACCCCACCTGAGCTACTGCATCCAGATCTGGGGCCTGCAACATCAGGACAAGGACCTGTTGGAGCATGTCCAGAGGGGAGGTGACATAATTGACCAGAGGGCTGGAGCACCTCACCTGTGAAGACAGACTGAGAGAACTGGGGTTGTTCACCTGGGAGTCGGCTCAGAGGAGACATTACAGAAGCCTTCCAGTACTTAAAAGGGGCCAACAAATCAGATAGGGAGGGATTTTTGCAAGGGCATGAAGTGACAGGACAAGGAGGAATATCTTTAAGTTGAAAGAGGGTAGTTTTAGATTGGGTATTAAGAAGAAGTTCTTTCCTGTGAGGGTGGTGAGACACTGGCACAGGTTGCCTAGAGAAGTTGTGTTTGCCCCATCCCTGGAAGTGTTCAAGGACAGATTGGACAGGGTTTTGAACAACCTGGCCTAGTGGAAGGTGTTCCTGTCCATGGCAAGTGTGTTGGAACCACATGATCTTTAAGGTACCATCCAACCAAAACCATTCTATGTTTCTATGTCATTCTTCATAGAGGGTGGCAAGGTTTTTTTCCCATATTGGATATCTTTAGTCAAGCTTCCACATTAGAAGAGATGAGCTACTGAGATGGTGTTTCTTTGTGCACTTCTACTAAGGAAAGAAACAGAGATATAACCAAGAAAATGTTTCAGCCTCTTGAAATTTAATTAATGGCATAAAGTGAGAGTTAGGAAGAGTTTGTCCCATCTCATTTCATAACCTGAGAGTTCCAAAGTGCTTTACTTCCAACCTGAGTAAATTTTACTTGATGTTTTCGAATGGCAAAAAAATACAGAACCCCATTATTTCATCTGAGTTCAAAAATTACTTTGTACAGTAAAATTGTACAGCAGGAAGTCCACAACTTTTACCATAAAATCTTGATTTTATGGCCCACATGTCTTGAACAGAAAATGTTTCTATTCAACATTTTTCACAATGATCACCTACATCCAAAGGATTATTTTTTCTTCTGAAGAACTGAAGTTGTTTGGAAATAAAAACCTGAAGTATTTGGAACTGAAGAAGTTCTATTTAGTTATGGAACACTCTAATATTGTGATTAAATGTTTTAAAAATAGTTTATTCTAGTCAGTCTTTCAATTTTAATTTATTTCTTAGTCTTCAATATGCTATTTATTAAGACTTTCTAACTATGATGTTATCTATGCTTGGGCTTAAAAGGGACACAGACATCATGAGGACAGGTTTGAAAATAAATTATGTTCTCTTTGCATAAACTATGTTCATTTAAACTACAACTTGCTTTCGTAACTGCTTCAACTTCTTATCAATATTCACTTTAGATAAAGATTTGTATGCAATGGAAATATGGTGTTTGTCTGTTAGCCTTCCTTGTTACAATAAAACATTCTGTCACAGATGACAGACATATCCTGCCCACTAAATTGTTTCACAGGGCAAAAAGTTTCACTAGACTCTCAGACTACAGAGCACCCAGCTCCTGATAGTGAGCTATGATGAACTGAAAGATACCTTAATTTTCTCAGGAATCAAAGTTCAATGGCAAAGTCTTGTGGACAGCTGAAGTCATTGTAACTGGTAGAATTGACATACACCTACCCACCACAGCCAAATTTCTATCCAATATGTCTATTCATCAAATAATCCCCCCTACAAAGTTGTGTTGTCAGAGTTCATAGCATATCATAACTCCACCACTATTGCTGTATCTTATGACTTTAGGTATACAGGAAAGCACACATTGATGGTATGCAGGGAATATAACTGCAAAAAAATTGCATGTAGATACCTGAAGCAGCAACAAATCAATACCTCCTTGATCAGCTATACCTTTGTTATCTATTTTTGCTGCAAGTTAAACTCTTTGCTCTTTGGTCAGTTAATGTCAATACATTAGCTTGTCTGGAAATCTTACATTTATTGACTTCTCAGTGTCGTGAGAAAATCTCATGAGGTCAAAATGAAGTATATGCACAGCTGCAATACACAGTTGCAGGGGGCTAAAGTAGGATATAAACCTATTCTGGATGCCTCAAGTGTTCATGGTTGCCTGGCAGAATATTACTTAGGAGAATGGACACAGAAGAAGAAACAGCAACAATTTATTATTTCAGGAAAGCTGCTGAACACAATTCTACTATAAAGACTATCTTTCAGTATTTACATAAGAAAAAATTAATTATTGATTACATCTCAGACCCAAATACTTACATTTAATTAGCAACTGTAAGGCAGAAACTGCAACACCAAGTTTAGAAAAGAAATTTAATGTTAGGCAGACCATTCTTTTGTCTGTTTAAATTTCGTTCTCTCTGCTTATCTTCTCTCTGCAATAATGCAGGAAAAAGCCTTTGAAGAAGCTCAATTACAATAAATTTTCTAAATGGCAAGGTGTTGTAATGCAAGCTGAATTATCACTAACACAACTTCTGGCAACATTTAATCACTTCAAAAGTGTTTTCAACACAAATGTTTTGAACACTGTTGATGAAATGGGCTAGAAATATAAAGACCAGTCCTATGAGACAGTTTGCAGGAAGGTGCTTCATGGAAAATATTGCTTACATTAATTGTAAATAGACTATCAACATCTAGGAAAAAAATCTTTATAATCTTCAGCATAAATTGAAGTTAACGCATAATGCCTGGATGGCAGGAAAATGGATGAGCTGTGATAACAGTTCAATCAAAATAGCATAAAGGCTGATGGTGCTCTTAAAATACAGTATGGTCCTCCCAGTCGCGTTTCCACTTCTGGTGTGGATTTTGGACAGATTACCTCTCTCACTGGAAAAGCTAAACCAAATGTCAGCATTATATTTTTATTCAGTAAACAATCCACTATCAGCTGCAAGGCCACTGAACACCTGTCTTCACAGCCCATCAGTTCACTTTAGTTATCACTTACTGTCTCAGAAATTCAGGTGACAAAGTACTTTCATTTCAGTTGCAACAGAGAGGCTTTGAGGCTTCTTAATCCTTAGAAAGCTTCTTCTGCTTATGTGAGATAAAGTAGTGATCACTCAAGACTATAAAATTTGCCTGTTTGTCCATCTTTATAAGATGATGGATAGCAATTTCATACACTTCCCTCATTCAAAAATGCTATTAAAAATTCTTGTCACTATTACTACAAGGACCATATTTAACTGACTTTACTTAGCTATATAACAAAGACTTTTGCCTGTCAGCAAATTTTGTTTCAGATAATGAAACTAACAACAAGCTTAATCTGTTTTAGCTAACACATAGAACAGAAATACTGTCTCTCTACTTTTGTTGACCTGACAGTACCACTTGACATTGTCTTCAGGATCTTTACTTTAGGATCGGCAGCTTAACAATTCATTCTGAGGTTTATACAATTTCATGATGGAATAAAGTCAGGGCTCTTCAAGTTTGAATGCTTTCAATTCACTTTCTCCATTAACAGAAGCTCCTGTCATCTTACCAGTGGTGCTTAGTATCTAGTTCATCCCCCTCAGCTGATTTCCACATCCTTCAGGTATGCAGATTAGATTCAGGGCTTGAGAGAGCAGTTAAACGTTCTTGTTGTGAGCAACACGACTGACATATCTGTCTGCTGACAGCTATACTCTGGTTGCTCACTCGCAGGAATCTATGCAAATAACAGTGAATTGATTTTCCTGTGCATGTTCACCTTTTGGTAGGATTGATGATCTTAAACCCACCACTTTTCTTAGTAAGCCATCAGCCATTATTTAAAACTAACAGAAGGTGTGAGCTTCCAGCTGTAGAGAAATTATCTCCCCAGAATACCTCAGTGGTGGGAACAGATGAAATTTTCAGCAAACCCCAGATGCCCAGGGCAGCCTTCAGAAGGTAACAAAGATATCTTTTTGACAAGAAGAGCAAAATTTTGCAGCTAAATTAAAGTCTGAAAGGTGTCTGTCAGGAAGCAGCAAAAGTAGGCTGCTCCCCAGGGAAGGTGAGCTGGGAGCTGGGGTGACAGTAAGATGACAGGGCAGTGTCCTCACCAGCAAGGGGAAAGTCCCACAGGGCCCAAGTGAGGAGAGCAGGGCAGGTTCGCTAATGATAACCAGGATCAGTCATGGCCCAGAGATCCCGAGGCAGGTCCCTCGTGATGAGGTAGGTCTGAGGTCAAGCTGAGAAGTCAAGTCAGCAGGTCAGGGTCTGTACAGCTGAATTTACTACATGTAGTGCATTTTATGAATCTTTTATGCTTTCTTTCTGTTCTCCTTGATAAAACTGATGCTTTTTTCCAGATCTAGGCTTTCTTTTCTTTACGTGTCAGCTGGTGAGTGTTTGCTGCCAGCCTGTGTTCACTTCTCTAAGCTACCACCATCATACCAAGCTTCTGTTCCTCTACACTGCTTCATCACATTAGAGCCATAAATATGTCAGTCTACATGGAATAATAACTTGTAAATACCATTTATATAAAACTATGGCCACGCCACATGAAGATAAGCTAAAGTGAAACAAATTTAAGTGGAACCACTTCATCATTAACAAAGCTGCTGTTGCAGCTAAACCATGGAAAAACAAAGCTCCAGGCAAGTCCAAATAAGTTCAGACCAAGTAAGCCTGACAAGCCTCAGTCCTGAGGCCTTGCAAACACAATACAAAGCTTGTGTTCTGCTGTTGTCAATGGTAGAACTATATCTACGAACTACAGGTCTACAATATAGCAGTTTGCTTGGAGGAAAAAAACAAATTTTTTAGAAGTTACATTAGAAACTGTTGCACATTCTTATTCAAGAATCAATTGATATCTTGATATTGGGAGAAATTTTATTATTCTGAAGAGTTAAACAAAATTCATGCTTTGGCAAGACTAAGGTCATTCAAACACATACAGAGATTTGGGAGTATTACTAAGAAATATAGATAGTACTAATGTTCAGATTAAGGGTCATGGCAGCTGTGATGTAACTTATTCCTAAAATTCAGAAAGTTATAGGCCTGCAATATGAAAAGAATGTTTCTTAATCAGAGAAGTCTTTGTTTAGTAAGCCACTTCTAATGTTAATATTGGCATGCTGTCTTTGGTATTTGTTTAATTGCTGAAGGACAAATGCGGTGAGTTTAATGCACCTGTCTATGTATGGTTCTAACATGAATTTAGCAACAGCTTCTAAAAGAATTAATGGATTTGGGCTGGGAATAAAACATCAATCCTTTTTGTAAATGCTTGTAAATAAAGACACAAATATTCATATAAGCAGTTATTGTATAGTACTAAGGCATGACTACATGTTCCCCTCTGATGTTCCGTAAGTTTCAAGAGAGACCTGTGACAGCAACTGGAATGTTCTTCATCAAATTTACAGCTTGATATTTGTTTAGCCAAAGTGAGCTCCAGGTCAGCTTAGTTATAGAAAACAAGTTGGAAGAGGAGGTTTTTAGAAGAGTTGAACTATGGATAGCACATTTCAGAGTGCTTAGAGGCTTAATTCTGTTCTATGAAGAAAAAATTCCAAGAGGCTGGATTTATACCCAAAACATCTAAGCTTTCTCATCTTGAAAGAAATAGACCACAGATCTTAGTCTTTCCTTGAATATTTTAGCATTGCTATTACAAATCAGAAATTGACTTATAGACAGCCAAATGGAAATTCCCAAATACACAAAAGTTAAGCAAAACTTTTCAAACTCTGAAATTTCACCTCTGCCTTGAGCTAAAACTTCATAGATTCAGAATCTTACCCTAAATCAGAAAAGTTGTCTCATCCATATTCTAATCTTGAGTAAAGGATTTTGTCTTGTCTGCTTGGAAGTAGTGGGAGTTGGAAATCTTGATTATTCAGACCTTCCTGAAATTGGATGTTATTTTTGTTTTGGCTAAGTCATGGATTACTTTTCCTAGAAATATCCTCAGGTCATATGATTTTTGAATGTCCTGATGACAGGTAACCATTTTTTCCTTGATATGCTTCTACATTAGATGCTCAAATAGCACGTTTCATTGTCTTGAGAGGTGTCTGGGAAGGACGGTATGAGTTAAAAGAAAAACTTACTAAGAACATTTTCATAAGCATAACCGATTTCTGGTTAGGAACAATATAAATTGAAAATGCAAATAATGAATTTCAAAAGAAACCAAGTAAATGCAAATATATTAAGATGAAAATTATTTAAGATAGTGTGAGACTCTACATTAAACACAGCTGAAAGGTGCTTGCAAATATCAAAGAAGTAATATGTGTACATAACTCTGTTGTGACCACATCTGGAATGACTCAACCTCTTCTGAGTGTAACATTACCTAAAATATTCTGTTGGAAAGACCTCTATATAAGTAATGATACCAAAGATAAGGATGGCAAAGTAGTTAATGGTACAGTTAACAACCTTAAAGTGCAATATGTTTTAAGATGTATGCATATTGTGTATATCATGATAACAATTGGTTAACAGTCCTACTCATGTGGTTCAGTATTCAGCCTGATCATATGCGCTTTGTTGGACTTGCCAAAAATGAAACAGCCATCTAGTTTCTTAAGTGAAAGCTAAAGAAAAAAGTCTAAAAAACTCCAAGAGGTTATTCTTATAAGGTATTTATTTTAATGAGGCACAAAATTATGTGACTAAAATTGATAGGATGAAATGTATAGAAGAACAATGAAGGTTATAACTTAAATTAAAATATTTTTGCTCTGAGATCTAGTGGACAGTGGATCAACTTATTAACTGTGGTCCTACTTCAAGGAAGAAGAGAGATTTCTCATCTCTTTTGCTGCTTCCTGTGGCAGATAAAATCAGATTGAAAAAACCTGTAGAGAAAAAGCACTTGAGTTTTCGATTCATTTTCCTTGTTATAATCTTTTTCTACACCCTTTTTTCTGCTATTAGGAATGCTTATTGAAGGAAAGAAATAGTCTTACTGTTGCAAAAATGCTTCCTGGGAAAAGAGGTAAGGGCAGATAAATGCAGCTTGAAAGACACTTAGCAAATGCATTTCTGCTTCTAATATTAGTCTGATGTTAAAAGGATAATGGAATATGCCCAAAATGTCACTGAACCTCTTTCCTTTTCTTGATAATGTAACTCTGAACAAGTTGGTGTATAATGCAGACTTAGAGCCTTCCAAAATAGCTTCTTTAGTGAATGCCTCTAAACACATTTTACATATTCATAACAATGTGTAAGAAAACTAGCTGGTTCAAAGATAGCCTTTAATCTCTATCTAATATTGCAGACATTCAGCCAGACATATTCGGGAATTATGTTTAAATTTTCCACATGCTAAATAAAAAATTTTACTTTAGAACTGAAGAAAGTAAAAACTGAGATGAAGATAAAATTAAGATTAGATTATTTTCTTGCACAAAAAAAAGAGCGTAAAACTTTGAAAATGGTTTTAATTTAGAAGTTGACTGGGAATTTAAATTTGGAATATTCATATTCTACAACAACCAATGGTTGAGGGTTTTTTTTTATTTAATCTTTCTATATGACTATTTGCATTTCATTATTCCTTGCAAGTATCAGTGATAATATGGGTTTCAATCTGTTGTTGAAATTAAAATATTTCTTACTAAATGCTACATATGATATAGTGCATTATATTTAGCAGAGCTAAATGAAATATTAAATATAAAGCAAATTAAATCCTGTGCTATAAAAATCAGTAACAATTTTAACATTAATTTCAAAATTGCTAGTATTTTTCTTATGAAATGTATATTCATTTGTAATCATATCTTTAAAAGTACATACCATAATTTACATGGAATATACTTGTAGCACATTGTATGTATGGACAAAGCTTTTCATATTAAATTTAACCAATAGTATAACTATTGGACACATCTTGGATATATCTGCAGAGAAAAATCAATATCTATTATTGCAAAAGGTTAATGGTATCTATTAAAATAAAAGCAAAAATTGTTTTTAGTTAGTAATTTATGATGTAGTTAACTGGCATTGATAAAAATATTTATATTGTCCATACATTTCTATGATGAGAATATACTGGTTCTAAAATTATTTGGCAATTGCTCGGTTTTAGCAGCCCACCTCACAGCTATTCTCATTGATGCTAGTGGTAACGGCTTAAACCAGTAGTTTCCAAATTTTTAGAAGCAGGTTCGCTGGAGCTTTTATTCTGAAGGACTTCGCAGCTTTAAAAAGTAAATAAGATATTTATTTTTTATTTACAACCATGTTTCTGTGTAGTCTTGAGAAGAGAATTTCCAATTCAGTTTTCCAGAGTGCATTGTTCAAAGTCATCTCTGGGTTATATATAAATGAAAAGCACCAAACATTTAGCTGTGAGAAGAGATCAAAAGATTAGATGGGACAGATGGATATGAAGAAACTGAGGTGGAAAGAATTGAAAATAAATATCAATCACTGAATGACAACTCAAAGTTCTATAAAGCAATCAAGTAATATCATTAATCTTAGACCTCTACATATCCACCCATATATGCATCTCTACATGGACCAGTCATCACAGTACTGTTCCATGGTGTTCTTGAGGGATCACCTTCATCTGAGGGGAGGAATTATGTATACCATTAATGTGTGATGGCAGAAGGTATGCGGGTGGAATTCCCCTACTTTTTTGTCCTTCAGGGTCATCACAGCTGTATCTCCCTGTAATCAAGCATGTCAAGCATACTTTCATTTGAAATTTGGGCTGAGAAAAATTCGAAACAGTCCCAATCAATTCAAGATGTATTTCAGTGGAAGTTCAGGGGTCACTGAAGCCTCCACAGGCTGAACTCCACACTCTAGACTTCCTCTGAAAAACTGAAGACTCCTTTAAGCCTTCCCAGGCTCAGTTTATATCAGTAGCATGCTAGCACATTGCATCCGGTCCAGAGTCAAGGCACCACTGCTGGCACTGTGAACACAGAAGAGAAAACCAGTTTCATACCTTGAAGGTGTATACTCTAAGGCATAGTGACAGGCACACTGATGGGGATATTAAAGGTAAGACAGCAGATAGTAGTGCTCCTATCACATCATCAGGCAAAGCCTCAGTTTCCCAGTGCAAACCTAATTTTCTAATCTTTACCTTCCTCTGATGGAGGATAGAAATGGAAGGAATACTTTGCTCAGGTTTACAACAAAATAAACAACTAAATAAACAAGTTTAATATTCTTACATTGTGTAACCTTGCCATCGTGGGTTGATTACGTACACTGAGATACAAAGATTCTTAACCAATTCAAAACTAAACCAAAAAAACATATCCCTGTATGAGCTTATAAAACTGGATTTTTCTCTCAAACTTAGTCACAATATTTGCTATAAGACTATTTGTTATGCAGTACATGTGTAATATTGATATTCTTGTCTTTAAGAGGTATGATTACCCAATACTTATAATTTACTTGCAGGAAGAGAAAAAACAAACTGTGCTTTTTCCTTCTTTAGAAGACTCTTATGTGAGTTTGAGCAGGCATGCAGAAGGTCAGGCATGCAGAAGGCTGATGTTTTGTAATTTACAGTAGGTAAAGTCTTGGAATGTCATAGAGAAAATGTAATATAAGGTCTCCCCTAGCTATATGACTTCTTGTTATAAATATGCTTGCAGCCGATTCAATGTTCTTTCTTATAGTAGTGTTTATTTTAAAACTAGATGGAATCTGGATTTTAAATTCTATTTGAGTAGCTGATTAGATGCAGAAATCTTGTTTAATTTCTACAAGGGCCTCTACTAGGTGTCCCTGTATTAATACCTTCCCTTACATTGAGTGCATAACACAATATGACATTTTGTGTTAATAGGCTTTTACTAAGCTGGACTCAGAGGTTGCAAGCCTTGGGGATTAAAAAAGTTGTATAATGTAGTTTTCTCAATTCAGTGATGTTAGAAAGGATACAGTGAACTTCTAGTTGAGAAAAGTTATTGCTTTCACCTATTTCGCAACAGGCACTTGTTTTCATATTTTTCCACTGTTGTCAGACTTGAAGCACACAGTTGTGTTTCAGTAAAATCAGCAAGTATTCATGTGTTTGTTATTTCAGTAGTCAACGACAATTCATTGCTTTCATTCTGTTGATGGTACAACTGTTATTTCTCCTATTCATTAAAAGCCAGCTTTACAATTAAGTCACTCAGACATATCAACTGCAGCATGTAACATGATATACATTAAGATATTCATTAATCACTTCTCAGCTAAACTTTATAAATCACATTTTCAATGCATATCGACAACATTTCTGTTGTAAACTATATCCAGAGTGGAGACTGGAAATTTTTACTGGGCACCTAAGGTCAAAACCTATCTGCAGAGTACGAGGAAGAGACTAACAAACCAGACACTCAAGTAGCACTGAATTACGATACACAGCCCCAGTTCAATGTTATGTGCCTCTGAAAACTTTTATTCTGTTCTGCTAGTTAAAAATATGTTACTGCACAGAAGAGAATTCAGCATTCACCTGCACAAACAGATGCCATTGTTGTCCTGTCCTAAACTTGTGAGGGCTTTTTCATATTCCATCAATATTGAATACACTACATAATTGTACTTAACGCAAAACATAAATACAACCCTTGAATCTGTGGATAGTTTCCAGTAGTGATTTCTGTCTTTCAGGTGGTTATTACCAGGTGTCCTCTTAACAGCAAGTATATTCTCCGGGACTTTCCCATTTATGGTGCATAAAGCCGTTTAGATATCATCTTGGGAAGAATGAAGATGTCATACCTCTCCTTTTCTGTCAAGAAATGCTCAGAAGAGATTAAGAAAAAAAATGTTATGCCCATCTGCTGAGATAAATAGGGGCAGATTATGACTGAATAGAAGTAGCATACGCGTACTTAGCCCAACCTCTTGAATTCACTAAGCATAGGTCCAAACTTACCCTTCTAACATACTCAATATGCTCACCACCCAGTCAAAAGCCATAGATAGGATTTAAGTTGAATTCACCTACATTCACATTAACATGCAATGCAGTACAGCAGAAGTGGAGCTGTAAAACAAAATGGTTGCTGTTGAAAACCAGATTTCCATACTGTGTGTACTTTAGGGGGGTTCTTTCTGAAAATATTTTAGCTCCATGGAATGAATGCTCTCAGGGTGAGCCTTGTGGCTGGCTCAGTTTTATTCAAAAAACCCCAAACTTATGTGCACTGATATTGGTGTAAAACAAAGCATAATACATAGGAATGACTGGAGGTTTGTATTTCTGAAACACAGTTCTGACTTTATTTGGAGCACTAACAGGGGTAAAACCATCATAGAGTTTTCAACTCAAGCTAGCTGTACACAGAACAGCAAATAGTTGATAATACAGAGAACACTGAAGTTATGGTTATGCTGAATGACAGTGCCATTTGTCAGTAATTTTAATGATTTGTGAGTCATTACTTTCCCGACAAATGAGAAACTATATCAATTATATTTTTTCCTCTTTTCTTTTTAATTTCAAAATGAAATTATTTTCAGATTATGTTCATCAATTAAATTATTTTCATTTCCAAATTAATTTTGAAAGTAGTATATCTTAAATCCAGCTGGGGAGAAACAGTATAAAAACCACGAGTTATTTTTATTTTTAGAGCCCTTTAAAGCCTTGATTTTTAGATCAAAGAAAACCTATGTCCCTCAGCTTGCTTAGCTTAAAGATTTTGTTATTCTTACCCATTTCATATCATCACATTTTTATTAGTGCAAACAGAAAAGTTTTTACTATCTTTTCTTCCCAGTATGTTCTCTAGGTATTTCAATGGTTATATTCCTTTTGTGATTCACAGAGTTACTGCTTCTCTGAAAATTAAAGGCAACATTACAAGCTCAGGAGTGTTGCGTCCCAACTAGAAGGAAGTGCAGCAGGAGGGCCAGGAGACCTCCTTGGATAGATAAGGAGCTGCTCAGGAAAATTCAAAGTGAAAAAGAGGCTTATAGAAATTGGAAGCAAGGACACGAGGCCTGGGAAGAATACAGGGATGTTATCCGGGAAGCTAGGGACGAGGTTAGGAAAGTTAAGGCCCAGTTAGAATTAAACTTGGCTAGGAATGTGAAGGATAACAGGAAGGGGTTCTATAGGTATATAGCGAGTACAAGACAGACTAGGGACAATGTAGGCCCTCTCCAGAAGCTATCAGGAGAAATGTCTACCCTGGATTTAGAGAAGGATGAGGTCATTAAAGACATCTTTGACTCAGTCTTCACTGGTAAAAGCTATGACCACACCACCCAAGTCTTGGAAGGCCAATTCAGGGACTGTGAGAATGAAGACCCTTTGCCCACTGTGGGAGAGGATCTGGTTCGAGACCATCTTAAAAACCTAAACGTACACAAGTCCACGGGACCTGACGAAATGCATCTGCGGGTCCTGAAGGAGCTGGCAAATGAAGTTGCTAAGCCACTGGCCATCATATTTGAAAAATCATGGCAGTCAGGTGAAGTTCGCAATGACTGGAAGAAGGGAAATGTAACCCCCATTTTCAAGAAGGGGAAAATGGATGACCCAAGGAATTACAGACCAGTCAGTCTCACCTCTGTGCCTGGCAAGATCTTGGAGCAGATTCTCCTGGAAGGCCTGCGAAGGCACATGAAAAACAACAAGGTGCTTGGTGACAGCCAGCATGGCTTCACTAAGGGGAAATCCTGCCTGACCAATTTGGTGGCCTTCTATGATGGGGCTACGAAACTGATGGACAGGGGCAGAGCAGTTGACGTCATCTACCTGGACTTGTGCAAAGTGTTCAACGCTGTCTCACACGACATCCTTGTCTCTAAATTGGAGAGACATCAATTTGATGGGTGGACCACTCAATGGATAAAAAACTGGCTGGATGGCCGCAGGCAAAGAGTTGTGGTCAATGGCTCGATGTCCGGCTGGAGACCGGTAACGAGTGGTGTCCCTCAGGGATCAGTGTTGAGACAGGTCTTGTTCAACATCTTTGTCGGTGACATGGACAGTGGGATTGAGTGCGCCCTCAGCATGTTTGTCGATGATACCAAGCTGTGTGGTTCGGTTGATACACCGGAGGGAAGGGATGCCATCCAGAGGGACCTCGACACGCTTGTGAGGTGGGCTGATGCCAACCTTATGAAGTTTAAACATGCCAAGTGCAAGGTCCTACACCTGGGTCGGAGCAATCCCAGGCACAGCTACAGGTTGGGCAGAGAAGAGATTCAGAGCAGCCCTGCAGAGAAGGACTTGGGGGTGTTGGTCGATGAGAAAATGCACATGAGCCGGCAGTTGCGCTCGCAGCCCAGAAAGCCAACTGTATCCTGGGCTGCATCAAAAGGAGCGTGACCAGCAGGTCGAAGGAGGTGATCCTGCCGCTCTACTCTGCTCTCGTGAGATCGCACTTGTAGTATTGTGTGCAGTTCTGATGTCCTCAACATAAAAAGGACATGGAACTGTTGGAACAAGTGCAGAGGAGGGCCATGAGGATGATCAGTGGACTGGAGCACCTCCTGTATGAAGACAGGCTGAGAAAGTTGGGACTGTTCAGCCTGGAGAAGAGAAGGCTGCGTGGAGACCTCATAGCAGCCTTCCAGTATTTGAAGGGGGCCTACAAGGATGCTGGGGAGGGACTATTCATCAGGGACTGTAGTGACAGGACAAGGGGTAATGGGTTGAAACTGAAACAGGGGAAGTTTAGGTTGGATATAAAGAAGAAATTCTTTACTGAGAGGGTGGTGAGGCACTGGAATGGGTTGCCCAGGGAGGTTGTGAATGCTCCATCCTTGGCAGTGTTCAAGGCTAGGTTGGATGAGGCCTTGGGTGGCATGGTTTAGTGTGAGGTGTCCCTGCCCATGGCAGGGTGGTTAGAACTAGATGATCTCAAGGTCCTTTCCAACCCTAACTATTCTATGATTCTATGATTCTAACATTAAAATGGAAAGCAGCTAACAAATGCTTCATGGTGACAAAACTGAAGAGAAGTCATTTCCTATGTCAGACACATCGATACACAGTAATTATATTTTGAAAGTTGAAATAACTTCAATACCTAAAATAAAATAAGATAAAATAAATAAAATAAAACCAACCAGTCCGAGCCAGAACAATTATCCAATGTAATAGAAATTATTCTGAGAAGCTTTTGTAAAAAGTGCATATTGCTTCTTTTAATAATTCAAGGGGAATATTTAATTAACAAACTACACATTCAACTATGGATATTCCGAATGGTGTGATGTACAAGATGCAAATCTATCAAAATTCATTAGTAAGGTACAACTGTTTTATGTGCTTTTAAACTCTAGCCTGAGTTGATTGTGCCTTTTTGTCTATTTCTCTAAAGAGCCTGTAACCTTCCATTCCAACACTCCAGTCGTAGGAGTTCCTCGTAAAAGTATTTGAAAAGATAAAAGTAAAAGATAAAAATATTTAAAAAAAGAAAAATATTAAAGTAAGTTTTCATAAAAGAAAACCAAAGAATAGTTGTCCATTATATGTCCATTATAATAGCTGTCCATTCTTTATTAAAGCATCTGTAAATTCTTCATAGAAAAAGATAGTAAAAGTGCTTGCAGACAGCTTTTAACTCAGAACCTCACGAAGACATTATTTCAAAGGAATATAAAAGAAGAAAAGAAAATGCAAACAATGCAACTATAAACAAGAAAAACACATGCAATTTGCATTAAATTTAATCTGTTTT
Source organism: Psittacula echo (assembly GCF_963264785.1). Taxonomy (NCBI): domain Eukaryota; kingdom Metazoa; phylum Chordata; class Aves; order Psittaciformes; family Psittacidae; genus Psittacula; species Psittacula echo. Next base: position 80,966,224 of record NC_137738.1, on the reverse strand, counting down.
ATGGCAACTAATTTTATGAGCTTTAACCTGAGTCACCAATCGCAGGATGAATTGTTCTATTATTAAAAATATTTTCTTCCACATTTTTGTGATAACAATAAGGCTGATAATGTAAAAACATTATTCCCCTCACTCTCCTCTAGGAATTTAAAATTCAGCTATAATGGGTTGCCTTAATCTTGGTAATAACCCTGAAAACAAAGCCTTGTATCTCTCAACCTTCATTAAGCATGGTTAGTGAGATTTTGTTAGAGCACTAGTTCCTTCAGATTCACAAGTTTGAAGTTAAAAATATGATTTTGGTCCTCCCAGTGATCAAAACTAATTGCAAATGTGCAAGTGTAGTTCAATGATTTCATGCTTCTAGTTCACCAAACTGTGAGCAGGCCAAGGTTTTAGTTTTGATGTTAGAACATCCTCTAATCTCATGAAAACTACATTCTGCCCTTCCTTTACCAAGGAGAAATGATAGTTGTGTGACCTAATTTAGATTAGGTAAGTGTAAGGTGCCAAACAATTGTTTGCCAAAATCTAACATTTTGTGCCTATCTTTTTTCTCTTAAGTGGTGGATGTCTACTCAATAATTTAACACTTCAATAAGAAATATTTTTTGAGAAGCTCAAGTCCATTCCCATCTGGAACAACACCTTGACACTAGGGAAGGGACTATCTATGTGGTCAGAGACCACACAGCCTAATCCTGTTATACACCTCTTAAAAATTCATCTTCACCTTGTTTAGTAATCCAAAGACTTTTTGTCTCTTGAGGAATCCTCAAGATGAAGATAGGCTAGGGCATGGCCACAAGAACAATTGCTAGAAGACTTGAGCTCTGTTGTAGAAGTCACAAGCTGGGGCCATGTCTGACCGTTGATCACCTTACCAGGCCTGATCCTGCCCCACATTCATGAGTGGGCTGATGCCCTGGCTTGGGTTTGGTGCCTCTCTGATCCAAATGAATGCTAATACACATCTCCCCCTATCTGCTTCTTCAAGTTAGGTAAAACAAAGATCTGCAATGAGAGTGTTGGTTTGTACTCCCAATAATTCCAGTGGTACTCCAAAGACCTTTCCTTCCCTGAGTGCGCACACCTCAGCTCCTCCTCATTTAGTCTCTCAGAGAAAAGCCTGTTCAGGCTATAACACAAAAATAGTGTCTTTTTCCTGTCTCATCAGATCATTTCTCATTACTTTCTGAAACAATAAAGTTTTTACATATTTACACTTTAATAAGTTAAATCCTTATTAGAAAGGAAATTAAACGTGTAATTCAGTAATAGGTCTGTGGGTCTATGATGTAAGTTTTAGAACTGAACAAATGATGCTTTTTTTTCGTCTTCTAATATCTAGTTTATTTCTTGTAAGAGGCACCATGCATTTTACTCTGACGAAAAACCTAGTGACAAACTAGACACTCATCGTTGTTTGATGTTGACTACTCTGCGTCTTTTCTGACTGAATTAAACAACTGTCGATTTTTAGCAATTAAACTCGGAATAATTTCTTGCTGATAGAATAATACCATTTTTCAATTACTTTTTCTGCTCTGCTAACAAACAAAGCTAATGTGTTATTGAAAAAGAATCTTTTAACTCTGACTAAAAATAAACAACACAGCATATGTAGCTACCTAAACAATTTAAAAAAAATTCAAACTATTTAAGAGCTGAAAAATAACCAGATGGATAACTGAGAAAGACCCAAAACTCTAAATTCCTCATAAGAAGAAATTAAGAATATTTATTATTTAACCATTTTCATATTAATTTTCATTTCATTTGATCCTCTAAGATTTTCTTTGTTACATCCCTGTGAATTGTTTTGCTGATACGGGAAACAACATGTCTGCCTGAGTTAACCAGAAAACTGTGCAAAGAAAATGGATTACTGCCATGCAAGGGGCTTGAAACTCCACATAATCATGCAAACCGTCAGTTTTTGCAGGGTTAGTTATTCCAAAATAAACAGTTAGTGCAAATATGAAGCAAATTGTCTGTTGCCTAAAAAATACCTTCTAAGCTACTTTTAATTTCTGCATCGTGAGTGAAATATGAAGGAAAAACATTTGTTTGTGCAGTGTTCCATACAGATTTATTTCAGTATGTCTATTTCTTCAGTTTAAAGTGACTGAGAAAATTTCTACTTGAAAGTGAATTCTGAAGTTCAGTATTTTTCATTCACTTTTACTGCAGATCTTTCCAGCTATGAAGACGTCACTCAAAATACGCAACTGCCCTGAAAAGAAATACTGTTATTTTGATTAAATTAATCAAATTAAGAATTCAGCTGCAGTTCTTCTAGTACACTTTGGGTTTTGGATACCAAAAACAGCTGTCTCAAAAAGCATAGTTAGAATGGAAATAGGGTAGTGAAGCGTTTGTCCATGGGTCGTTCTTGTCCCTGTTATGTAGAATATATTTCATCTCCTTTAACAGGAGATCAGCAGTGTTTGTAAGAGTTCCTTTGCAGTTCTTGGAGATCATTACATAGCAGATTACTAGTTTGTCCCTTTTCTAATGTTATCTATCTCCATCAGTAGCACAATGCACAGCTGATCATTCTAATCACGGTTATGACTGTTTTCTTCAGCAGTTAGTCCTGATATATGGCGAATACATATTTCTTTGGTTTTCTTTTATGAAAACTTACTTTAATATTTTTCTTTTTTTAAATATTTTTACCTTTTACTTTTATCTTTTCAAATACTTTTACGAGGAACTCCTACGACTGGAGTGTTGGAATGGAAGGTTACAGGCTCTTTAGAAAAGACAGGCCTGGCAGGCAGGGAGGGGGAGTTGCTTTTTATGTTAGGGATAGGCTGGAGAGTATGGAACTCTGTCTGGGGACTGGTGAGCAGTCGACAGAGAGTTTGTGTGTCTGGGTTAAAGGGAGAACAGTCATGGGAGACAGTACTGTGGGGATCTGTTACAGACCGCCTGATCAAGAGGAATCTGTGGGTGAAGTGCTCTATAGGCAGACAGGAACAGCCTCACGCTCACAGGCCCTTGTTCTCATGGGGGACTTCAACCACCCTGACATCAGTTGGAGGGACGGTACAGCCCGGCACAAGCAATCCAGGAGGTTCCTCGATTGTGTGGAAGACAACTTCCTTCTGCAGGTAATAGAGGAGCCAACAAGGAGAGGTGCCATGCTTGACCTCGTGCTCACCAACAGGGAAGGGCTTGCTGGAAATGTTGTTGAAGAAGATCAGCCGAAGCCAAGAAAACACTCAATATGAGTTACATATCTTGCTTGTTTTATTGCTTGAAGCACCTATATTTATATAGATAGCTACAGTCCACGTGCACTTAGCTGTCTTTTCATTGGTTACATAGATCTGTTCACGCTCCTATCTATACACTGCCACTGGCTAAGCTAGTATCTTCAGGCAAGTCTCTGCATCAGCAGGGCACATTCCTTGCGGTAAGCAGTTTCTTCTACTTCACGCTTTTTGTTGCAAAGTTCCTCATTTTATGCTGCATCAGGTTCACGGTCGTTCAGCCATCTCCAGTCCTGGGTTGTGCAGCCTTTCATAAGACACAAGGCCTATATTGTTCAGTCTCTGATATTCCTCCTGTCCAGGTTTGGCTAACCACTGTTCCACAAAATGTGGCGCTCCAGGGCAGCCTTGGATTCAGCGACCACGAGATGGTCGAATTCGAGATCCTCGGGACAGTGAGAAGAGCGTGCAGCAAGCTCACTGCCCTGGACTTCAAGAGAGCAGACTTTGGCCTCTTCAGGAACCTGCTTAGGAAGTTTCCATGGGATATAGCCCTAGAGGGCAGGGGAGCCCAAGACTCTTGGTTGATATTCAAGGATCACCTGCTCCAAGCTCAGGAGTGTTGCATCTCAACTAGAAGGAAGTGCAGCAAGAGGGCCAGGACACCTCCTTGGATGGATAAGGAGCTGCTGAGGAAACTTCAAAGGAAAAAAGAGGCTTATAGAAGGTGGAAGCAGGGACAGGCAGCCTGAGAAGAATACAGGGATGTAGTCCGGGAAGCTAGGGACGAGGTTAGGAAAGCTAAGGCCCAGTTAGAATTAAACTTGGCTAGGAATGTGAAGGATAACAGGAAGGGGTTCTATAGGTATATAGTGAATAAAAGACAGACTAGGGACAATGTAGGCCCCCTCCGGAAGATATCGGGAGAACTGGCTACCCTGGATTTGGAGAAGGCTAACTAGTCAATGATTCTATGATCCTAACATTGTCTCTCACTCCTATTTAAAGCCACATTTATGCAACTCAGAATGTTGACTGGAAATTAGTATTGTCAGGAAATTTCCTGAGTGATTTTCCATACGCTAAGTGAGTCCATCAACATCAAAGCGTTCTGTAAGAAAGGGACACAGTCAGTGGTTCTCAGAGGAACTTCCTCTGCCAGGAGGGATTTTGCTGGTTTACTGTCCAGTTGCTGCCTAAAGTGCTGCCCAAGTGTCAATCAAGTCCTCAGCCTCTTGTCTGATCTGTCAGCTAGGTTACTGGCATCCCAAGGTGCCCCAGCTCAGATTATGGTTATGTTTGGAAGGTGGACCATTATGGAGCTGGAACTCAAAAACCAGGAAAGCCAAGAAATTGCCTCCTTCAGTGACAGAGCACAAGGAATTGGGAAAGCAGTTCTCTGCATTATCAGTCAACCAGCTTAATAAGAAACATGGCAGGTGTTCTGCCATATGCTAAGGTACTGATGATGGGAAAAGTCCTAAGTTTCCAAAAAGTTTCCCATTCACTCAAATTTTGATAAATTTTCCATTTTTGTGACATTCCAAATGGTCTGGATTTTTCAAAATTTCAGTAGCACATCAAGTAATTGCTAAAAATAATGTCACATGAATTTGATATTTTTTGAGAAATCATATATTTGTTTTATTTTTTCAGCCTTTCAAATTACTTATGCACTTTCTTCTCTTGCCATCTCATTATGAACAGTCAGCTTCTTGCTCTCAAAATATGCTAATCAGTATTGTAACATTTTCTTTCTTTCATATTCTCATTTTCTTAAATTGTTATGTCTTGTGTTTATTGATATACTTATTTTACAGTTCTGAGAAATCACTTTGTGCTTCCTGGGCTCTCTGCATGTTTCACAACAGTTTCCTAATTCTAGTCAATAAACTAATCATTGTGTTTTCGTATAGCAGAATTTCCCTTTGTTCTTGACTGAAGGGTGATCTTCAGTGTGTACACCACTTGCTTTCTCTTTGCAGAACTGTTTGTTTGGTGTTTTTTTTTCCCTTGGACAGCTCTGTGTTTGTGTTCCAAGGTTTTTTCTCTCAAACATTTCACTGGTTTGTGATAAAGAGATTTGTGTATAAAACATAAACATCTAATTTTCAGGCTGTTATCAGTAATGCGCTATGTAAAATGGAGATTAGACTACTTTCTCCAAGTATCTGTGCTTTATAGTAGAAGGTAGAAGCCTAAAGGATGTAACTAACCTTAGGGACAGCTGTATGTGTATGAAACAACTTAACCTATGACTCTTTAAAGCTTAAATCTTTTGATGCCAAAAATGAGACGGGCTTCAGAGAAAGAAAAGAACTTAGCAAGAAATTGAAAGAAGCAAATTTAAAATTCAGAGAATAATTAAAGACATGACTTTGGACTAAAAACCAAATACTTGCATCTCTTTCACAGTATTTAAAGTAGACTTTGGTAGCTATTTCTTACAAGATTAACAGAATTAATGGTTTGTTTTGTTGCTTTTTTATAGTCAAACCAAAAAATACCAGTGTACATGTTTTACAAATTCAGGAGAGCAGGGTAAGTGAACTTATATTCTTAAACTAATTTCCAGTATTTCAGATGGGGAGGGAAACTCATATAGTATGAACAAATGAGGGGTCTAAAATGTCTTTTATTTCTTTTCTTTTATGGAAATATTCTTTTTTTACCTTTTATATGAAAGAGGTGATGAAACACACCTGTATGCCTAAAAGATAAAGCTTTTTGGTAGGAACATTCTCCCCCTATAAAAACGTCTTCTGCTGCTGTTTCTTGTAATTCTCCAAGAGGGTTCTGTCACTTAGCATATTTGCTGGCAACTGCATTTAGTCTAATATATTTAAAAAAAAAAAAAAAGTATAGAAACATAATGGCAGATAATGATACTAAAACATAAACTTATATCCAGGTAGGTCCTTTCAATCACTATTACCACCAAAGGCTATAAGCCTTTTCTCTTGTTTGACATAAGCAAATACACCTCTACCACCACAGAGATGGTTGACATGCAGATAACTGGGTCCTCTGCTCTGTCCTGATCCTTAAATATAGGGTTAAAGTGCTGAAAGGCTGAAAGGAGCTCTATAAATCACAGTAGCAGCAAGGGGTTCTGGTATGGTGAATGAGACACCCTACATAAATAAAAGGCACAGATGAGAAGATTGTGCCAGGATCAAGTTATTCCATGTAACGTGGAATGTTCCAAGGCATGCCTATGAGCCTGCTGTAGGTTCAACAGACTCCTTGTTTTTTTCACTGTGGAGTATGATGAAAGACTCCTGGACTAAAGAGGTGCAAAAACATTTCCTAGACAGCTTTGTGCTGCACTTCTCAGAGACGTAGCACAGAATATCTACAACAGTAACTAAATTCTGTGTCCATTTATGTGATTGTAAATGATTGAAGAATTTACACTGGGTTTACAGCCCTTCAGACCTTACAGACAAGTCTGTATTGTCTTATAACTCCTCTTGTGGCAGAAGGACTGCAAGTCCCCCAGTAGCATGTCTACAGTGTGCTTGTCTTGTCTTCCAAAGTAATTATTCTGCAGGCATAAGAAAGAACAGATTCCCTGAGACTACAGCTTCCCTGCAAAGGCAGAGGATAGAGCCTTGGCTGGTACAGATGAACCAGCACTGCAGAAGAGGTAATTTGTATTTATTACAGGGTTTGCACAGATTCCTGTTTCCCTGGAACAAGAAAGAGACTGAGAAAAAAAGACTTTCCTTTCTTTTGTAGTTTGTCCTTAATGGAGAAGATCTATCATTCTTCACTCATGTTGAAATTCAAGTCAGCTCTTTGCTGTACTGCGAAGTACTGAAGATAATGATAACAAACGAATTCATCAGTGAATTCATTTTATTCTTGAAAATGGAGGGGCAACTTACGTGTCTGTTATTGTCCATTGGAGGCTTTCAAGTTTCAGGAAAAATAAGATAAAGCTGTTATCAAGAACAATGATCCTAAACCCAACAGAAAGTTTTATTACTTTAGCAGCTTCAAGTTCACATCAACTGTGACATGCTTAAAATTTTAAAGTATATAGAATTTTGATTGATTAACTTACCCATAAAATGAACCTTTTATAAGCCTTTCAATATTAAACATAAATCTATAAAAATACATAACTTCCTATTTTATCAAGCTAAACAGTCTACGACAGGCCTTCTATGCTGTAGGAGAAAAAAATTTGGTCCAAGCCACATCTTCCAGGTTTCGGATCAGAAGTTATATTAAAGTATGCCAAGGTCTTGCCCTCAGCTGTATTTCCTTTATCATAGAATCATAGAATCATAGAATAGTTAGGGTTGGAAAGGAGCTTAAGATCATCTAGTTCCAACCCACCTCCCATGGGCAGGGAAAACTCACACTAAACTATGCCACGAAGGCTTTGTCCAACCTAGCCTTGAACACCGCCAAAGATGGAGCATTCACAACCTCCCTGGGCAACGCATTCCAGTGCCTCACCACCCTCACAGTAAAGAATTACTTCCTTATATCCAACCTAAACTTCCCCTGTTTATGTTTGAACCTGCTACCCCTTGTGCTATCCCTACCATCTCTAATGAAAAGTCTGTCCCCAGCATCCCCCTTCAGATACTGGAAGGCTGCTATGAGGTCTCCACACAGCCTTGTCTTCTCCAGGCTGAACAGACCTAAATTTCTCAGCCTGTCTCCATACGGGAGGTGCTCCAGTCTCCTCATCATCCTCGTGGCCCTCCTCTGCACTTGTTCCAACAAAACAAAAGAAGTTCCATGTTCTTTTTTATGTTGAGGACACCAGAACTGCACACAATATTCCAAGTGAGGTCTCACGAGAGCAGGGTAGAGAGGCAGGATCACCTCCTTCGACCTGGTGGTCACGCTCCTCTTGATGCAGCCCAGGATATGGTTGGCTTTCTGGGCTGCGAGCAGTGTTAAAAGCAGTATCTCAGAAAGCATGAGGTGGAGAGACCATTAAAAATATCATTTGTCCATGGCAAGGAGGAAATGAAACAACCTCTTTCTTGACATAAGTCAAATAATATCGTCTAGCTCCTGACTCAACTACATCCAAGGTGGCTCTACAGTAAGTCAAGTGAAAAGAGATAAAAGGAAATACTGGATGTCAATGGAGTTTAAAATAAGTGTTAGCCTGCATTAATTTTTTTTTTTTTTTATTTCAGAAAAAATATTATTGTTCTTATTTGAAAAGATTTAAATTTTAATATCAAGAATTAAACAACAGTTTTGTAAAATATTGTGTTGTAAGAAAGTAAACCAAACAATTCTTTAGCCTGTAAATTCTTTCACTGGAAGTGTAAAATTATAGCTAGAACACAGCCTGGAAAAAAACACTGCTGCACAGAGTTCCTCCTTTGTTTACTGCCAGCTAAACACCAGTTTTGAGAATAAAAGGAAATAATTTTTAAATTATATATGATAAATCATTATATGATTTATCCTAAAAGTATATGAACATCTTCCATGATTCTGATAGAATTGCAGACTTTTCAATACATTTACACTTAGCTCATTGATCTGAACATTTATGTTACTATGTGTGATTATACAAAGTGGTCCAAATAGGAATTCAACAATGCCCTTATGGACAGTCTGAAGCCTCTCTGCTGCCAGCCCTCGTCATTCCATTTGCTATCCCTCATGTTTTGAGGACATGATATCATCATATACCAGCCCTATCTCAGCTCTGGTCATAGAATTTTTCCCTTCTAAGCCTAGGAATTTGCTTCTACACTCCAAAATGCAGGTAAATGAGATTCTGTCTTGCACAGGCTGGAACAGTGTGTTGAGATTACCAGAGTATTAATTCTAGATCAGCATGTTTTGCTGTATCACTAAGCAGAGCGATCAGTACCTCAAACTGGTACTGATGAGGCAGTTTGTGGAACTGATAGAGTTTTTTGCTCAATTGAATGAAGATAGGGTTTCAGTCCTGACCCAACATGCTACCCTCTAATGTACTCCAGGTTAGTATCAAATTCCAGCATTGCACAGGAAAGAATCAACAATATGGGGTTTTTTTATATTTTAGGAGATAAAAAAATAAATAAATAGAAGAATTAAGTGAAATGGCTTGACAGAAATAATCAGAGAGAGATTAGAAAGGATGAGAAAACTAAATTGAAAGTCAGAGAGAGTTGACTTGTTTTCTTGTTTTGAATTTCTGAATACTGGTGAGGATTTGGGGCTTCTTTAGAAAAGCTGAAATGTGGAAATAACATTGTTAAAGGCATTGATCATTGGAAAAAAAAATGTGAAAAATTTGTTCTAGTTTCAGCTATGTGTTCTGTAAATACTTAGCTTCATCATAGACCGATTTGCCAGCTACTGTAAATGAGTAGAGATACATTTAAAGCATTTTATGCCCCTTATCTGGCATAAAAAATCTTATCTGGCCCCCCAAAAAAAGTCTTATCTGGCCCCAAAATATTTTCTGAGAGGCAGTGAAACTCTAATATATGGCTTGTCATCAGCAGGTTTACTTACAGAAGATATTTTGTCATGACAATTTATTGAGTTTTTCTTTTTTCCTGAGAAAGGTAACCTACAACTTAAAGTCTTCCAATAAAACAGCTACTCTCATTAAAATTAATCTAACAAATAAAAATGGTGTTATTTGCAAGTACCAGTGAATGAACAAAATTGAAGGAATATCTAGTAATTGCTTTTGTGAATTCTAAAAATGTGTTCTTTGTATTTGAAAGAGAAGCAAAAAATTGCAAACATTGATTTCAAAATAGAAGCTATTCCTTTTATTATCAGGAAAGTGCCCATCAGAGAACAATAAATTTCACTCACAGTAATCTCTTGGTATTTATGCCAAAAAAACAAATGGGAAAATAGACTTTTTTTCTATAGCTGCAGTGTCTCCGGTTGTGAGACTTCTAATACATTTGCTGCAACCTATAAAAAAAAAAAAAAAAAAAAAAAAATTGTGGTAAATAACTCTGAAACATCCACAATTAAATATATACACTACTGAAAGTCTAAAGACTACAAAAAATGGTCTGCAAAAGAGTTGAACTATTCTGAGGAAGGTAATCAATCATTAGGTTGATTAGTTTTCCCTTCACAATCGTTATCTTCAGGTAAAGAAATTGGAAATTTAATGAGCTCTTTAAACCAAACTTTTGTCTTCAGGTTCTCTTAATTTCTGTTAACTTCAATAGAGATGCATGACTATGGGGGTGGTCCTGTGTACAGCTCATTATTTTTTAGAGCTGCATGATGCTGGCAAAAGTCAAAATCATTACATTTTTATTAGTCAGAGAATTGGAGGCTGACATATTCTTAATGGTGGAATAAATCTATAGCAGAAATAATGCATCTGAGCTGCTCTGGACTAGAATGGTATGCTCATGTCCATGCAGGGCTGTGACCACTTAGTAAGTCGTCTCAAACCAGAAAATATTGTAAGTACACATTAATCATATATTACCAGCTCATTCATACCCCAAAACTCATAGAACCGTAGAATAATTTACATTTGAAAGAACCTTTGGAGCTGAACCCATTACTAGCTTCAAAGTTAGATCAAGTTGCTCAGAGCTTTGCCCAGTCAAGTTCTGAAGATATTCAAGGGTAAAGGTTTCACAGCCTCACTAAGCAACCTAGTTTAATGTTTGATCAACTTCACTGTGAAAACTGCTTTTCTGAAATTTAGTCAGAATTTCCCTTTCTGCAGCCTGTGACTATTGTCACTTTTGCTTTCATTGTCCCTTTCCAGAAAGTCTGTCCTCTATAAAACTGTTATGTACTTGAAGATTTAGATTCCCCCTCAGACTGTTCTTCAGGTTGCACAAACCCAACTTTTTCTGTCTCTTCCTGCATTATGTGCACCAGTCCTATAGTCACCATGGTTGACTCTCCAGTTTATCTAAGCATTCTTGCACCAGGGAGTCCCAGACTGGGCATAGTTCTCCAGGTGTGTTTTCACAAAAACTCAGCAGAGGCTTTTCTCAACACTGTGGCTATACTTCTACTAATACAGCTTAGAATGTGTTTAACCTTCATAGCCGCAGGGACACACTGCTGACTCACATTCAATTTCATGTATACCGAGACACTCAAGTCCTTTTCTGTATAGCTGCTTTCCAAACACTTGACTCCCCAGCCCATATAACTGCACAGAATTATTCCATCACAGGTGCATGTTTTCACATTTGTCTTTATAGAACTTCCTGAGGTTCCCATCATATCCTTTCTTCAGCCTGGTTCCAGCTGCCTGGAAACCATGCTCTTCAGCACATAACTCCTTGCTCTTATTTTCTGACACTTGTAAGCTCATCAGGGGCACACAGTCATCATCCTAGCACAGATAACAACACCAGGACACACAGCTACCCCGGCTGCTCCTGGTGATAATCTGGCTATACCATGTAGCTAGGCAAAAGACCTGCTAACCTTGAGCTCATATCTTCCTGGAGCTATCACACGTTTTTCACCCATGGAGGGTTTCATATTATGAAATAAAGGATTCAGCCAGAGACTATGGTGAAGTTGTCTGCATTGTATGACAATGATGAAGTTCAACTTTCACATATTTCATTTGATTTTTCTTAGAGTGATATATGGTTTACATTGAAAGTTTCTTGTGTTCATTTACAATAGAAACTATATTATGATGATATAGTCTAAAGGCTATATTTTGTGTTATTAAAAGTTATCAATATTAAAGGGTGCTCCCATAACATGCAGCAAAGACAAAAATCTTCACCTATAAAATAATGATAATTATGAGAAAACCTTCCACCAGCTACACTCACTCAAATAGATGCCTGTGAAACAAGTACCCTTAACATATCATCCAGTCAGCAGATTTTCAGAGTTCATCATAGAATCATCATAAAGGCCAGGTTGGAAAGAACCTCTACAATCATCTGTTCCAAACTTTTGTGGGAAAGGGAGCCTAGATGAGATTACCTAGCAGCCTGTCCAGTCACATCTTGAGTTCACCATCTTACCTATGCCAATGCTTGAAAATTAAACTACAACAAAATAAAACTAGCCTTCCAAGCTCAGGAAGGTGTCAGTTTCCACTCAAGTTCACAAACAAGGATGTGATTTATCCATTATCTGACTGTGTCCTGGAGACACTGAAGGACTTAGTGGCTGTGCAACATAGAGATGATAAGTAGTCTTACACTTCCAGCATTAAACATGTTCATGTAAACATAATGAAACACCATAGTCACTGAAGTAAGAGATCATATCTTTTTAAAGAACTCCTTGAGCATTCCCGGGTAAAAAGGGGAACACTTCATCTGGAAGCTTTATCAAACATAGGGTTAATGTGGTCTCTTAGCAGCCTTTTACTATTGTCTCTCTTGAACTTTCTACTGGGATGTGAAAAGTGAAATGTAGGAAATTAATTTAGATACATGGTTGGCAGGTAGTTTTAAGTTATAATTTTAAAGGAAAAATATTAATGGAAATATTATCAGCTTTCTGCTTTCAACTTCTAAAAGGAATTTCATAATTATACTGTTTCCATTTCACATCCAGATGATAAGTATAACATTTTAATTTTAAGCTGAACAAACAACTTGCAGAAATTAGATTTGACTGAACTGTGTTGTGACTGATGATTTCTTTTGAAGGTCCAGCACTTTAGTGAGGATATTGAACTCAAGTGAATAAATAATACATGAACATCAATAAGGATAAGGAAACTCAATGTTAAATAAAATAAGATGTTAGAAGACAGCCACAGGATATTTAAATGTGTAACACAGACTTTATAATGAAAGAAAGAAAGGAATGTAATTAACTTATAACCAGAGAACGAGGCAGAAGAAAAAGTAAGAAAAAAAGTTTGTGGCCATCACCACAGATAGGATAAAATGGTGCTGTGCAACAACTCTGTCCTGATTTACTTGACAAGAGGATCTGCAGTAATGTTTTGCAATGTTTGCAGTGTATACCCCATAGAAAAGGCCAACTGAGAAATAGTTAGACCACCCAATATAGTTGGAAAAAATGGGGTTGCTTTCAGGTCTGTGAAATCATCTTCAGGCTTTCTTAGAAATTCACATGCCACTATACATGCATAGAGAAATGCAAGGGATTCAGCCATTTCGGCTCTGGATTATGATGAGATCATATTTAGATTAGGACTACTGCCCTTGCCTATGTGTAGTATAGGGCTTGCTTTTCTTCTTGTCTCATTTGTTTTGTGATATGCAGTGTGTAAGTTTCTGTTGTGCTCTACGGGATAAATCTGTGCAAGTGACATAGATCTTTGCAGTTGGAACCATGCTTGTTGCTGCTACTGCCCTACATCTACTTCAAAAATCACTTCTTTCATTTTCCAATGTACAAATTGTTATTTACAGTGTGCCAACAACAACCATAAGATATGAACCTAATCAGAAATAATTAAGAGCCTCCCACACACTCATGATTTATGGGCCTCACCTCTTTGGGTGACAAACAAAAGCTGTTTTCTTTGCTTCACAGAAGATGAGCTTTTACATGAAGAAACAACTAGATTACTAACCACAAGTGACCAACAATTTTTTTCTTTTGGTAATCCAATTTATTCTGATGGAGCAGTGGTCACCACTGATATTACTGTAAATGCGACTGAGGACATTTTTTTAATTTTTTTTCCAAATAAAATCCCAATACATCAAATATCTCAGCAGTCAAAAAAATACAAAACATTCATGGCTGCCTATCCCATTCTTGAAATGAGCAATGCTTGATAGGGCTGCCATTTTGTAAGAGGCTTGAGATTTTACTTTGGAAATAATTTTGGTGAAATTGTCACTGGAAGGTTCCAAAATGTTTAGTAAATACAGAGGCTGTCATCAAAACAAAACAATAAAAAATCATCACCTGCAAGGAATACCTCACACTACACCTCTTTTATAAGCACATTGTGCAGAAGTGAGTGAATTAAAAGCAACACAACTGCTAGATGGGACTTTTGAGCATATCAGATGTTCCATGAGAAAAATGTACTGAATATGAGTGCATTGCTAATTGTCCATATAAAATATTTTAACAAGGTATTATAAGACAACCACAAATAATAGCTGAAATGTCAAGTTTCATCTGCCAACAAGAAGCATATTTAACTACGAGCTATGGAAACCTTTTGGCTGCATTTCACACAGTACCTGTTTCAATGTACATAAAGTTTCTGAAAAATTGCCTGAAGACAGTTGATCAAACTTAGAGAATTGTTTTGACAGGAAAATGTTTCTAAAACAGTTTTTCATGATGATACGCCAGGGGTATGTCAGAAACTAGAAGCACGTCTGAATTGCATAGCACAGCTCTTGGCTAAGGGTCAGCTTGGGGATAAACTTTTGTGGGCTAACTGAAATGCTGGCAATCCTTAATGTGCTCTTAACTTAAACCAAGGACCAGGCAAGCCTGCAGTGTAATAAGACAGATAAAAGAGGATTTTCATGTTACTAACATTAACACTGAAGTTTTCCAAAGTAGGACTCTCCACTCCTGTAATACTTAACAGAGAAAAGCATAAGTGTCCAGAGGGAATATAGAAATCCTAAGAAAGCTATAGCCCAAAGCAGAACTTCCTGTGGAGGCACTCGCCTTGAATTTAATAATACAGGAGGTCTAAGAATTCAAATTCTGTCTAAAGTCAGATAGTATGAATGCTGTGGAAAAATCCTTTGCTTTCTATTTCTGTTGAGAGTCAGAAGGACAAGAAATGCTCCAATATAGCTCTAGGGGGGTGGATAGGAGGTTAATAAAGCAAGATAATTTTTTTTCAGCTTTATCACTGTTTAGATTTTTTCCCTTTAATTTCCAATTTTATTTATCTATATTCATCCTTGATGAAATAAAAAAAATTTAAAAAAAGTACTTTGATCCTCCTTTTAGCCTTTGTATTACAAGCTGGGTCTGGAGATTTTTACTTAATGGTAAAACCCTTGGCCAAGCCAAAGTGAACCTGATGTTCTCTTGGACGTAAAAGCTGTCTAATACTGACCTTTTTAGTCAATTCATCTGTTAACAGCAAACGAACATCATCTTGACATTCTATGCATTGTTCTAGTTATTTTCAGTTGTTGCTATTGTAACCTGCTTTAAGGCATCGTGGTGAACACAGATTCAATTTTTAAACCACCTGAAGGTACTGTCAGTATTAAGGAAGCACGCCAAAGTTGTCATCAAGTAGACTACAGCAAACGATGAAACAAAACAGAGCTGCAAGTAAAAAATTAAGTATCTTCCAAAATATTTGACAGAAAGTAAGGACTTATCCAGAGTAAAATCCCCTTGTAGCAGTCAAAGTGAACATAGAGGATAGGTGATAACATTCTGACTATTTTAAGAAACTGTAATTTTAAATAAACACATAGATTCCATCCTGGAAAATAGTTTGTTTTCTGTTTCATGAAGACTGACACTGAAGGAAGTGACAAACCTGTGGGCCATTTGAAGTGTGTTTTTGCCTTTAAAAGGTTTATTTAAATATATTCATCCTCTGTGCTAGGGTTAGCAGTGTTTCCCTCCACAACGTTTGCTATTTAAGAAAAAAAAAGTGATATTTAATTAAATTTGTGCAGAAAATATTAAACTCTTGCTGATGCAGTTATCAAATATACATGAATTACCAAAACCCTAAATGAACGACACTGAAGCATTTCAATTCAATTTGATGTTAATGCAGACCTCCAGGAACATATTTTTACGTCTTAGGCTTGCATAGATCTAGTATAAAAGATAAAACATTAGGATACAATGCATACATAAGATTTTTTAATCTTGTCAAGGCTTATATGATGAGTACTCAACAAGATAATAGTACAAAGATCTGATACCCTCAATTCAAAATAATCGTTTTTATTAAGAAATCTGAGAGGCAGAAGGGCAAAGGGTGTTCTTGAATGGGACACAGAATTCCTGATTGTAAAGAACATTAGTTAATTGTTGATTGCCAAATAGTTATGTTTGTAAAATCATTAAACATCTATATATGTTTAGAAATAAATAATTGCATCAGCCGAGGCCATTGAAATTGTTTTTTCTTAATGCAAGTCCAATAACCTTATAATTACTATCTGAGTCACATGAAGAACCAGTTGTCATCAAATAGAAGAACCATGATTAAATTTAGGTTGCTCAGTTTCTAATAGTAAATAGTTATTAATAAAAAAAAAGAGAAAAGGAAAGGAAAACAAAAAAAAAAAAAGGAAAAAAACCTGTGTATAAATAAGCAATAAAAATTGTTGCTTCTTTGCATGTTTGTTGCTGAAGTGCTTTTTACAGATATTATTATTTTCAAATTAATTTTTCCTTACTTTGGGCACCATCCTTCAAATAACTCTAAGGTGTATTATTTGTCAGATCTAAAGTGAGTTCTTTCACAGCTAAGTGATGAGGTTTTGCTGCTTTGTTTTTCTTTGAGCTTATGATGTTGGTTTGCATATAATACGAAGTGAGGAAGGGAAATGTAAGGCATATTGAGGTAGGGCAGCAGTGTGGTGGAACAACATAACTAAAGTATATTTGCGAATGTTCTTTTTGGATACTCAGACAAAGCATTGCTGTGGAGTGTCAACAAGTAGCTCACAGGATCTCTTGTTCAGCCTGAGCTACTGGATTAAACAGAGCTTAAAATAAACATGAGACATTGTTTTCTTACTTAGTGTCCCTCATGGACTGACTTTCTTGTCTTCAAGTCACTCACAGTTCTCCTAGAAACAAGTGTATATTGCTGTTGGGAATAGCTGAAAGGCTGAAACTCAAGCTGCCTCCTGACTTGCACCTGTTTACAGTCAGTTGAAGTATGATGGGAAAGTCCAAATCAAAAGCAGATAAACTTTGAAATTGCATTAGTTAACCTATGCAGAAAAATAGGTGTGACTGTTAGTATCATTTATGCTTTTATAGAAGAGTAGCCTGTGAATCACTGAAGTTTTGTTTAATGTCTATTTAGAGAAAGTCTCGAATCGAAAGTTTTCACTCAGAGTATGAACCTTGTGAAAAGAATTTCAACAAAACAACTAATCAACTTCAAGGACTAGAGCTAGGGAAATTATTTTGGTTTTACCACACAAAAAAAAAAAAAAAAAAAAAACAAAACAAAACACAACAACAACAAAAAAAAAACCTCCTATTAAAGTTACAATTAAACTAGCCCCTCCAGAGCCAGAAAAAATGACAGCTTCTCCCTGACCTGTCGGATCTGAAGCAGCATCCAAGCAAATCAAAAGAGACTATTCTGGAGCTGGTACTCAGGTAGAACAAAGAAGCAAGCTATTGGACTGGAAGTAACAGCGAATAAAAACAAAAAAAAGATTATAACAGAATGGAGTGAAATGGAAGAAATTGGGAGAGGAGATGGGACTGGCTGTCTAAGGAGACTGGAAGGAGAAAATGGGAAAATGAAGTGCTGGGACTTGGAACTGTGCCAAACCTGCAAAATTTGACTTTTCTCCCAACATTCTTCAGTCCACAGAGAGGAAGATCAACTATTATTTCTATCAGTTACATCAGTAGACATAGTTTTAAGTTATAAGGTGAATGTATTTTACCATACAGATCATGTAGGTGTCAGTGCAATTGCATATAATGTAAGTGGAAAGGTTAATACAGAAGTTTCAGAAATCCATAAAATGACAAATACAAAGGGTACTTCTAATTTTATTAAGTCATTTCTCAAATACCTCCCACCCCCTCAGTCAGGATTTACTAGGAAAATGTTGATATTTTTCCTTTAATTCAGTTCTTTTATGCACAGAATTTCTAATATTTTCAGTTAGAAATGACTCTTCATTATTTTCTCCCCAGACTTATTGTTCATTCAGCATATATCTGCACAACTGGAAAAAACCCTGTGCATGTCTGAATTTGTGCCTTCACTAGCTGATCATCCACATAGTTAAATGACAAGCCCAGGCGGTCACCTCCTGGCTTGAAGTCTGAAACCTTCTGAGAACCAGTTAGGTAATCTGGGTCCCACAAGTGGAGTGGATGAGTCACAGCAAAACTGAATGGGTGACTATTGCTGAAAGCTGAGATGCAGTACAAAAATGGCCTCATAAGCTGTTGTAAAGCTATAAATGAGACCTCAAACCCTTACAGTTCTTTTCAATCCAAAAATCAAAGGTTATTGAAATAATTTCTGTTAGTATATATTTGTTTATAGCTCTAGATAAGTGATTTAAACATATGTTCTCACCCAGGAACTGGACCATAACATGAGTGTCCATAGAGACGAGTGTACTATGGAAGGGTCCTTCTTCCCTCCCCAACAGGCATGGTACCCAGCCACAGACTGCTGGCATACAAGTGCAAGTCACACAGCATACGAAAGACCTACTATCCCAAAGCCTTCAGACCAGAGGTGGAATCCCTGCCAGACCACTCTCCTCTCTATAGGCAGGTAAGCCTATGCCACCTGTTTTCTGTCTCATTGCAATATTTATATATTATACAGTGAATAATGCAATGCTTAAGGACATGCATTGACCAGTAAGTATAAAGCAAAGACTCAGATCATTGCTCATCTGCAACCACTGAACATTTTCTGCATTAAATGAAATAAGGGCTGGAGAAAAAATGCATCATATACTTTGGAATTATATGTATCAGAAAATATAGGTACAATGGCTTAAAGTAAGATGGCATCAACAACTCTAAGTCTGTCACTTTCTAACTGTTGAAATTTTGAATTTGCAGACTTTGAAAGTGCTTGACTGTCTTTGCTTGAATCTTTTGTCTGTCATATATATATTTATATATATATGTCCTGGTTTAGCAGTAGCAGTCATTTTTTCTCCTTCTTAGTAGCTGGTGCAGCGCTGTGTTTTTGACTTTCGGCCTGGGAACAGAGCTGATAACACCGATGTTTGGTCTGACCAAGGACTTTGTGAGTCTCATGCTCTGCCGGGGAGGAGGGGAAGCGGGGAGGAAGCAGAGACAGGACACCAGACCCAAACTAGCCAAAGAGGTATTCCATACCACAGCATGTCATGCCCAGGAGGTAGAACGGAGAGTTCCCGGAAGGGTTAGATCACTGCTGGGTGGAGGCGAGGTATTGGTCGGTGAGGTGTTGTATTCTCTTCCCTTGTTATTTCCTTTATCATTATTATTATTGGTGGTAGCAGTAGTGGTTTGTGTTATACCTTAGTTATTAAACTGTTCTTATCTCAACCCGTGGGAGTTGCATTCTTTCGATTCTCCTCCCCATCCCTCCAGGAGCAGGGGGAAGAAAGGGTGGGGGAGGAAGTAGACTGCGTGGTTCTAATTTATGGCCTGGGCTTAAACCATGACGATATATATGTATGCATACAGAATTACTACTTGGACCAGCTTAAACTGGTATCAAATAAGCATTTTAATTCTCAATACTATTAAAATTTAGTATCATTATAATAAGTTTTTCTTCTCCATAATTTTAACAAGTTTGCAACATAGACCTTATGTTTCAGCCAAAAAGAATATCCACACACTGCAAATAATGTGGGGTTTTTTTCCTCAGGTGTTCTATATGCAATATCTTGTTCTAAACTGTGTTCTAAACTATATTCAGAAAAAAACCTGCATTTTTTGTGATAGAGCATAATATTATATATTTAGCATATGTTCCATTCATATTCAAAGTGCAGTAAGGAGACAGATGGTGGAAAATACATTGATCTTAAAAACTATGAAAACATAGAGACAATAATTCAGGATTCCTTTTTGTGTCAACAGGATTCTTCCACACTTCAAATCTTTTCTGCCTTCTGCTGATCCCTGCATTTTGCTCCAACTTGCTAAATGAAAGCCTTTCCTTCAGTGACCAAAATGACCACTTTGTATACTGCATGAGTGATGTTTTTAATTTCTCTCTGCTACTTTGGACATGTATTAGAAAGCAAACGGTTGTAACTGTACACTTCTGGAAGCGTAAATAAGCGTGCCACTTTTACACTGAGAACATCCACAGTGAGTAGCATTCAGTAATTTCAGCAGATCTTTTTGACCTTGGAAGCAACTACTGTACTATGTAAGCTAACACATGAGAAATAATCTTAAACCAAAACATATTTCCAGCTCAAAAAGAGAGAAAACTCAATCTGTTTAAAAGCTGCTCTCTCCCTTGTTTTTATTTATGCTATCAAAAATGCAGGTAGAATAAAGAAAGGGCTAAGATTTATTACTTTGTTTTCCTATCTTGACTCATACAAAGACTGACATGCTGTCTTTGTTAAACTGTTATTAAACATATCTGATGACAACCATAAAAAGATGTTATTATTTCTTTATTAGGCTTATAAAGTTTTATAGGTTAGATGGAAATAAATGCCTCAGTAACTCCAGTGTACACATTTCCTTGGGAACAGTCAAAAAGAGCCAAATTATGTGCCAGAAAGCTAGTGTAAGAGCCAACATACTTATTCAGTTTTACTTGCAGCTCCAGTATGAAATAAAGCCTTTTGGTTATGTTGATTAAGTCTTCCTGATTGTCTTGAAGCACTTGGAAATAATGTGGTCTGAAAAATGAAGATTTATTTTAATATATTTGACTAAATTATTCATCAAATCATATCCTCAGATACTTACGTCTTGCTACTAGCTTTGATGAAAAGAGATTTTGGACCATTATACTGAGAACTGTTCATTTTAGTATCTCACTTTCATGAGAGGTAAGCAAAAAACACTACGGCACAGATTTTCAAAGCTACTCAGGATCTGTGGCTACTGAAATTGTTTTGTTAACTGATGTCTCAAGGAATTAACAAATAACTCATATTTTACATTACAGGTATTGCTATACTGTTGAACTGTAATATACAACTAACAATAAGTAGATACTTCCATTTTTCTAGTATTGAATTTTCAGTTCATTTTTTTCCCTTTTCTTTTTCTTTTAAGTAAAAAGTGTCAGTAACCCACCATGTTCCAGTGCATCTAGGTACATACGGAATTTAGTGGAGCTGTCAACACACATTACAGGGAAACTGTACAGTCTTTTTCTTCATTTTCTAGTCATGTACCAGAGGTGGAAGGACTAATGTTGTCACAATAGAAACAGAGGAAACCAACAAAACTGTTTTATTTTATCATCAGAAAACAGAGCAGTAGCTCTGCCCTTAAAATGCTTTAACACATCTTTCATTGTGTGGTGATATATTTACTGTACCCAGACTGGATACCACCATGAAATGTGGTTTGAACATATGAAATGTCACTGTAATGTGCAACTGTGCAATAAAATGTTTTCACAGATGATGTGAAAATAAAGGCTTACACTGTAGTCATTCTGCTTTCCTATTTTGTGCTTTGTAGATTTATTTTCTGCTTTCTAATTCCACATTCCTTTGTCCAATTAATGTACAAGACAGATCAGATCAAACATACCAAACAATGTGTAAAAATCCATTTTCTTGGCACTTGTATGTTCTTACCCTTTTTCTTTTATTCCTTGTATAACCTCAATACGTTTTGAAGAAATTTCTTACTCATTATACCTATATATCAAATTTGAAGAAATTCTGAGAAACGTTTTTGTTTGGGTTTGTTTGGAGGTTTTTTTAATTTATTTGACTGGACTGACTTGTTTCCCTAAACCAGTGGTGTAGTGTAGCTACATTGAATTAAACAAAAATTTATCCAACTTCAATTGTACAGCACACTTAATAACATATTATATTTGGCATAAACCTATCACTGAACTGGGAGCTATAATGTGAGAAGTTCCCCAATATCTTCCATGAAAAGGCAGCTTGTCTATTTGTTCATCACCCTGGTTTAGATATACGCCATGCTCTGTTGCACTCCAGTCGAAATATCTTATTACAATTTACAGTTGTGATTGCAACCAGAAGAAACAACTATGGAAAAGTTTCACACTGTTAAGACTGTGAACAGAAAATATTCAGTTATTTGACATGCTGTCAAATTCAAGTACAGCTACAGAAAGGTAATTGTGAATTTTAATTATTGTGCCATAAAATTCCTTTTTTTTTTTTTTAATAGAAAACACATCTATTCTAATTAATTCAATTTGGTTGAATAATATTATTCAGTGTGATTGAGAAAAATGGCTCTGCAAATGTTTATAGTTTATGTAAGCAGTTTGACTTACTAATGGATGACATTTAAATTTAAAAAATTAATACTATAGTGTATCATTAGAGCATGCTTTTAGTGCTTTATGGAAACCAGAACGACAGATCTCAAAAAAGCATTAGTTCATGTGAACTTATCAAAGAATTTCCCTGTGGGAAAAAAATACCTACTGACTTCTAAAGTAATCCTCTCAGCTCCTGCATTGTTCAGCGTTTTCCATATGATAGAGCAATGTCTCCTCCTCAAAAAGCTAACTGCCATTCAGATCTGAGTCAAATGACATAATGGAGAAACTAAAGATAATTGGCTTTTGCCATGAGTATGCAGCCCCATGCAAGAGTATCAGTTCTCAGCTCCTCCTGCTACTGACTGAACCCACAGTATGAAAAACTTGGCTGCTTAACTGTCACTTCTTGTGACTTTTTCCTCTTTTTTTCTCATTATTCCTTGTCCTGTGTTCTTAGTAGTCTCTGGTTCTCCATACCAGGAAGCAGTACGCTAAAGCAGAAGTTATTCCAAATTTTAGACAAAACAGTTTGAGAAGCTTTCTGTCATCATGGTTTAATATTTTAAAGAATATTCCACTGAGTTAATTTGGAAGCCTCTGTCCACAGACAGGAAAAGGTTCCTCAGTCTCTCAGTCAATCCTCTGTAAAAATAATATCACTCAAATAGATGTTTTAGCTTGGTAACTAGAATGATATTGTCTGAGTTTCTCTCCTTCCACGGACCCTTTGGTATATGTTAGGTTTTTGAAACTTAGCATGACCCTGAGGAGAGATTTAGTTGCCTTCAGTCTTTTGAGGGTCTGGGACTATAGCCTGGTAGTTAAGTACAAGCACTTTGTTGCATTTTAATGTATTGTACAATGACTACCATCTCTTCTCAGCCCTGCTTGCCTATAAAGTGCATCTACCAGTTCTGAGGCTGAATGACAAAGGTATAAAATAGACTTCAGCATTTTTCTATCTATCTGGCTCAGTATGCATTGCCAGTTTGCCCATAAAGTTAGGATTTATTTGAGCATAAGTAAGTTCATCTTTCTTATAAAAAGTAAATGTAGAAGGGAAGATTTGAACACTTAACTACTTTCGAACACTAAAGTTGGTGTAATGTATGCATTTTTGACTGAAACACATCCCATTTCCTTAGAAGAAAAAATGTGACTGCAAATCCACCTAACACAGAACAAAATTTACGTTATAAACAATAGAGAAAAATAGATATTTTAAATAATACATATAAATAAATGTGTACCATTTATTTTAGAAATCTAAAAATAGTACTTTTTTTTTTTTTAACACTCCTACAATTTAAAATAAATTATTATCTTTGTGTTCAGGAGTATTGATTCATTATAAGAATGTGATCCAGAATCAATGTTCACCTCTTTACATTTACTTCCAGCATGTAATACTTAAGATGCATCCTTTCCTTCAAATGAACCCTATTACTAAAGAAGGTAACCACCAAGTATTTTCAACACCACATCCAACAGATACAGTAAAGGCAAAAAAAGACAGCCAGAGAAACCATTATCTGCATGTTCAGACTATACATGTGACTTTAGTTTAACCCATGCTTATTTGTAATGCCGGTATATAAAATCTGCACAGACTGAATTTTTTACATCTAGGCACAGCTTCATTCATGTAAATTAATTGCTCCATGAATACAAATATCCAATAAAATAGATTACCATTCCTAATTCCTGAGTGAAGTCCTACCTAGATAAGAAAAATGATAGAAACACAGACCACAGACAGAATAGCAAGATATATGCTTCACAGATACGTTCAGAAATTAATGTTTCTCAGTGATAAAAGGAAAAGGTTTTAAAAAGCAAAATGGGAAAAACATCTAACAAATAAAACTGTCAGTAACTCCACAGGACACAGTGAGGATGGAAAACATTTCCTATGCTATTCAAAGATGTGAGTTTTCAACATACGAAACATCAAATAATTAAAAATCTGCAATCCCATTTTCTTTCTAAAAAATTGAAAATTAAATTATTTTCTCTACAATTGTCTTCTGGGTCTATTTCCTCTGCTATAAAAACTTTTCCTGCATCTGCAATTCACAATTCTGTATTTCATATTCCTCATTAAAGTCCATGTTACTGTACAGTAATATCAGTATTGTCTTATGTTTTCATGTTTTTCAGATAAACCTAGCTACTCAACAAGATTAAAAGATTGCAAGAATTCAGAAGTATTTTTCTCTGCTTCTTTAGTAATAATTCCATAGGTTACACCTTTGTAAAATATACTTTCAGAAATATAATTTATTTGTTTCTAATACACTAAAAGTGATAATTGCACCTGTTAAAAATAAATAAAAATCAACCACAATATTGCAGTTCTCTCATAAAGAATAAAACTTTGCTGTGATTCTGATCTGTGCTTTATTTACTGATGTTACTGCTGTCATTAAAATCTTATTAATCATTCACCATACATTCTGTAGCACACAAGGGCAGCAATGAAAGAAATACAAAATTTACTTCAGTCATTAACTATACAGTTGCTCAGAAATTATTTTCCAAAACAATAAAAAAAAAATCTAAGAAATAAATTTTTATAGGTTATTTGAGAAAGGACTTTACATCTAAATAAAACTTCACTGGGTTTATAACTTCATCTAGTCAACAGAAAAATGCAGATTATGAGATTCTGTTACAGGCCATGAACTGGTCTATCTAGTCTATCCTTTAAGAAGACTCAGACTACAGAATCCCTTGAATTAATTCTTGTTTTATCTCAAGCATATCGTTTAATAAAATATCCAGTATAGATTTATAAATATTCTCCAGAGATAGAGAATGCATTAGCTAAATGCTTAGTATAGGCAATTACTTTACCTCTTTGCTAGTTCTCTGTTAATAGATTTCTATTCCCAGCAAATTATTGATTATAGTGGGGTCATCCCCACAGACTTGTCTTTTATTAGACAAATAGTTTGAGGCATATATTTCAGTGATAGCCTTATTTTTCCATCCCTTCATCATTCTTAAGTTTCTTCTCTGAATCCACTCCAATTTCTTGACATCCTTTCTGCACTACAGGTGCTGTACTCTGTCTCTGTTCCAGCAGTAATCCTTCCAGTCACAGTATGAAATATATTCACTTGACATTTCCTTAGTATGTGTCTTCCTTGGTATCCAAAAGGTTTTTTGTTTCAAGCTTATCAAGTGGTTCAAATTCACTCTTCCAGTCTACTAGCAAAACCCCTTAAACTATGCATAGCCAAGAATCCATTCCTCTAGGACAATGTAAGAAGCACATCTCAGTGTAGATCTTGCTACATACCTTGCGGAAGTGTAAGCTGGATTCAGCAATACTATTACTTTTTGCAGCCACCCTGAAAATAATTAGAAGCTTGGTTTTTCTCAGAAAAACAATTCTATTTCCTTATACTCCTGTTAATTACTGTTTACTTCATTATCCTACTTTGAGTGATAATTGATCAAACCCCATCTCAACACAAACTCAGTGTCATGCCAAACAGTCTACAATTAGCACAGTATTTTTTTTCCATCCTTTTTGAATGCACCTACAATGTTGTCTTTCTTATACTTTTGGAGAACTTCTGTAAATTCTATAGGTACGTAGGGAATAAAAGACATACTAGGGACAACGTAGGCCCCCTCCAGAAGATATCAGGAGAATTGGCTACCCGGGATTTGGAGAAGGCTGAGGTTCTGAATGACTTCTTTGCCTTGGTCTTCACTGGCAAAGGCTATGACCACACCACCCAAGTCTTGGAAGGCCAACGCAGGGACTGTGAGAATGAAGACCCTACGCCCACTCTAGGAGAGGATCTGGTTTGAGACCATCTTAAAAACCTAAAGGTACACAACTCCATGAGACCAGATTGATTTTTAGATCAAAGAAAACCTATGTCCCTCAGCTTGCTTAGCTTAAAGATTTTGTTATTCTTACCCATTTCATATCATCACATTTTTATTAGTGCAAACAGAAAAGTTTTTACTATCCCTTCTTCCCAGTATGTTCTCTAGGTATTTCAATGGTTATATTCCTTTTGTGATTCACAGAGTTACTGCTTCTCTGAAAATTAAAGGCAACATTACAAGCTCAGGAGTGTTGCGTCCCAACTAGAAGGAAGTGCAGCAGGAGGGCCAGGAGACCTCCTTGGATAGATAAGGAGCTGCTCAGGAAAATTCAAAGTGAAAAAGAGGCTTATAGAAATTGGAAGCAAGGACACGAGGCCTGGGAAGAATACAGGGATGTTATCCGGGAAGCTAGGGACGAGGTTAGGAAAGTTAAGGCCCAGTTAGAATTAAACTTGGCTAGGAATGTGAAGGATAACAGGAAGGGGTTCTATAGGTATATAGCGAGTACAAGACAGACTAGGGACAATGTAGGCCCTCTCCGGAAGCTATCGGGAGAAATGTCTACCCTGGATTTAGAGAAGGATGAGGTCATTAATGACTTCTTTGCCTCAGTCCTCACTGGTAAAAGCTATGACCACACCACCCAAGTCTTGGAAGGCCAATTCAGGGACTGTGAGAATGAAGACCCTTTGCCCACTGTGGGAGAGGATCTGGTTCGAGACCATCTTAAAAACCTAAACGTACACAAGTCCACGGGACCTGACGAAATGCATCTGCGGGTCCTGAAGGAGCTGGCAAATGAAGTTGCTAAGCCACTGGCCATCATATTTGAAAAACCATAGCAGTCAGGTGAAGTTCCCGATGACTGGAAGAAGGGAAATATAACCCCCATTTTCAAGAAGGGGAAAATGGATGACCCGGGGAATTACAGACCAGTCAGTCTCACCTCTGTGCCTGGCAAGATCTTGGAGCAGATTCTCCTGGAAGGCCTGCGAAGGCACATGAAAAACAACAAGGTGCTTGGTGACAGCCAGCATGGCTTCACTAAGGGGAAATCCTGCCTGACCAATTTGGTGGCCTTCTATGATGGGGCTACGAAACTGATGGACAGGGGCAGAGCAGTTGACGTCATCTACCTGGACTTGAGCAAAGCCTTCGACACTGTCCCACATGACACCCTTGTCTCTAAATTGGAGAGACATCAATTTGATGGGTGGATCACTCGGTGGATAACGAACTGGCTGAATGGCTGCACTCAAAGAGTAGTGGTCAATGGCTCGATGTCCGGCTGGAGACCGGTAACGAGTGGTGTCCCTCAGGGATCAGTGTTGAGACAGGTCTTGTTCAACATCTTTGTCGGTGACATGGACAGTGGGATTGAGTGCGCCCTCAGCATGTTTGTCGATGACACCAAGCTGTGTGGTTCCGTTGATACACCGGAGGGAAGGGATGCCATCCAGAGGGACCTCGACACGCTTGTGAGGTGGGCTGATGCCAACCTGATGAAGTTTAACCATGCCAAGTGCAAGGTCCTACACCTGGGTCGGAGCAATCCCAGGCACAGCTACAGGTTGGGCAGAGAAGAGATTCAGAGCAGCCCTGCAGAGAAGGACTTGGGGGTGTTGGTCGATGAGAAAATGCACATGAGCCGGCAGTTGCGCTCGCAGCCCAGAAAGCCAACTGTATCCTGGGCTGCATCAAAAGGAGCGTGACCAGCAGGTCGAAGGAGGTGATCCTGCCGCTCTACTCTGCTCTCGTGAGATCGCACTTGTAGTATTGTGTGCAGTTCTGATGTCCTCAACATAAAAAGGACATGGAACTGTTGGAACAAGTGCAGAGGAGGGCCATGAGGATGATCAGTGGACTGGAGCACCTCCTGTATGAAGACAGGCTGAGAAAGTTGGGACTGTTCAGCCTGGAGAAGAGAAGGCTGCGTGGAGACCTCATAGCAGCCTTCCAGTATCTGAAGGGGGCCTACAAGGATGCTGGGGAGGGACTCTTCATCAGGGACTGTAGTGACAGGACAAGGGGTAACGGGTTAAAACTGAAACAGGGGAAGTTTAGATTGGATCTAAGGAAGAAATTCTTTACTGAGAGGGTGGTGAGGCACTGGAATGGGTTGCCCAGGGAGGTTGTGAATGCTCCATCCTTGGTGGTGTTCAAGGCCAGGTTGGATGAGGCCTTGTGTGGTATGGTTTAGTGTGAGGTGTCCCTGCCCATGGCAGGGGGGTTGGAACTAGATGATCTTAAGGTCCTTTCCAACCCTAACTATTCTATGATTCTATGATTCGAAATCAATTTTAAGCTAACGACAATGTTCCAAAGAACTCATTTTCAGGAGGCATAAAATTTCCAGTTGCTGTATTTATATTTTTTTTTATTTCTCCCATCAACTAAAATTTGGAAATTATTCTCAAAATTGCATCAGCTCACTTCTAAAAGCCTCAAATGATCTGCGCAATATCATTACATATAAATTAGATAGAATGTAATATTAGACGGAAATGTCTACTGAGGCAATGAGTGGAGCTCAGTCTCTGTGTGTGTCCCTTGGCCAGTGGTGAACCACTGCATCAGGAACATGTGTGACTCTTTCACCCTGAGTGGCTTTCTGCAACATGTTCCTTTTAGTTGGGAGGCTGTACCATTATTTCTCGTCAAGAAAATAAAAACACTTCTTTAACTACTGGGTGACTGCTTTACCCACTGTACTGCTCTATAGAAGAGTGGGACTGCTCGACACACTATAAAAATGGTTCCCTGGGACTGAATTATATTCCTTACACAAATCAAAACCTTACTAGGTGTCTATTTGGACCACAATAAATGTGATATTCCCATGCGGTATTTGTTGAAGTGCCCTAAAAAAAATGTGGTACTTGTTAAAAAGTTCCTAATTCATTTACTTATATTTCTTGTCTGAAAATAGTTTTGTGACTTCTGTTGGAAGAAATTGTAACAAAAAGAATTGAATATTAGCAGTAAAAAAGAATTTTTAATTAATCATTCTAACCTACCCAGCTACCAATATCATCTTTCTGTGTTCAGATGTTTTTGAACATTGCAAAAACATAACCTTTTCTGAATCTAATTATATGTACAAAGCTGGTAGTTAAACCTAAGTCTTTGGTGCATTTTCATTAGCATGAATATTAAAAATTACCTTATCATTTTGAATATGTATTTTTTTAAGACTACTAAAAGCAGTCAGGATTTTCTGTATTTACACTTAATGTGATCTCAGCAAAATCATAAGGATTTTTATAGCTATTCTATTTCCTACATAATATCTACAGTCTCATTTAACTCTGCTTGTGGAAGATTTTTTTTTCTTCCAGGAACAATTTCTAGCTGTACATAACAATGACATCTATCCCTCAGATTATTTTTTCTAATATTAAATATAGAATTATATATATTATAATTTTATATATATTATAGGTCAAAGCTGGACTAAAGCCAACTGTTGGCAATCATTGTCATCCACATTCTTTCATAAAAGCCTGATGCAGCATAGCTGCTAGCTTGTTTTGGATTAAATAGTTGCATTTTTTGATGTTTCACTCTGCTTCTAAAATCCAGAAGTATAGGGAATGACAGACAAAAAAAAACCCTAACCTGTCAGGTAAGTTTCAAAAGCCTGAATGGACAAAAAAAGAATTGTTGTTTACAACTGATGCTGTTTACTCTTTGCTATAAACAAGTTTTTTGAATCATTAAAGAAAGTGTGTTTCATCTGTCTCTGGTGGGACGCAACACAGCTCCAGCACAAGGCTGTGATCTTGTCTATGGTCACACATGCCACGGACTCATCTAGTAGAGTTCTTGTCACTGAGTCAGACTTGTAGCCCACAGCTGAAACATGCAATGGCTTGTGTTGTTCACATGGCAAGATATCCAGTCCGCTCCCACGAACTCATCGCAGGATGCAGCTGAGTCCCTGCAGCAAGATGGTGTTGCCTCTGGGAAAGTGTATGTCAGAAAGGATAAATCACTTCCTGGCAGAGAGCAGTGAGAAATAGCCCACCAAGGTGAGAGCAAAGGGAGGGGAGGAGGTTCTCCAGATGTCAAAGCAGAGACTCCTCTGCAGAACTTGAAGAGGACCCACACTGGGGCATTTCATGAAGGACTGCAGCCTGTGGGATGGACCTGCACAAGAAGAGGAAAAAAGTGCGAGAAAGAAGGAGCGGCAGAGAAGAGCAGTTGAGGACTGTTCACAACCCCTGTTTCCCATCCACCTGTGCTGCTTGCGGAGGAGACATAGAGGAGTCAGGTGTGATGGAGTAGAGTTCATCCTGGGAAAGGGGGCAAGGAGGGAACAGAAAGGTGTTATTTTATTTTTTGTCTTTGTTTCTTGCTATCCAAATATAGTTGAATTCCTGGTAAATTAAGCTAATTTTCCCCAAGCTGAGCCTGTTTTGCCCATGATCATAACTGGTAAGTGATCTCTCTGTTTTCCTCAGCCTATAAGCTTTTTCAACTTATTTCTGTCTTCTGTCCTTTTAAGGAGGGGAGTGAGAGAGTGGCTGGGTAGACATCTGGCCCTATTACTAAACAAAGCCAAAGAATATACATCAGTTGGAAAGATGAAGAAAATTATTAATAGTTACCTATTGACTCAATGAGGTAGGATTCGGTAATGAAAAATTACTATGCGAATAAAGAGTTTAAGATTCTGATTTTGTGCAAATACAGATCGAGGACAGTATTTAAACTGTGCAAACAGTCATCCTTCTTACCTGTAACATTTTTTAAACAAAGGGGGTTTTAAAGCATGGTTTTTAATATAATTATCTTGCTGTCTCTCTTTTGCTATATATATGCATATATATGTACACATATGTATTTATATGATTATTAAGATATCTATTTATTATTGTGTCATTCTTCAATATTTATATGTGTTATCTGCATCCTTAATTTCCTACTATGCCAGAATAAATGTATTAGAGGATTTTTGCAGTAAATTCTCCACTTCTGTAATGAAACAAATGCTCCTTTGACAGCTTAATTATTAAAAGAGAACTGTGGCTTTTTACAACATTCGTAAATTGCATTGTTTGGAATGCAAATGTATGTCCTGCAGACAGCTAATGATGTAATTTAACATGTCTCTGATTCTCAAGGATAGCTTCACCACGTTACTGGTATGTCTGTATATTGGAGCAGAATTTATCTGTGTATGTTTGCAACTGATCAGCTAAATATTACTCTGTGCCATCAAAAAACACTTGCAGTAAGAATAGATGAGAAATTCAGGCCCAACACTTTAGAGGTTATTCCGTCTAATCTCGTTCTTCAGCAGAAGGAGCCTTTCTGTTGTAATTAATTTTAACACTTTGACCAATCAGTTCTGAAGTGACTGTCACTCCAGGCTGTTATTGCCTCAGCTGCACTGACTGTCTTGTAGCTAGTTATCATTAGCTCTTTCACCATACTGTAATTTAGCTCTGACTTCCTCTTTTATTTCTCAGATCAGAGTCTGCTTTTTTTGAAAGAGACTAGAATAATTTTTTTCTTAAGAGCACAGGGGCTGATTTATCTTCTTTCCACCAACACATCAGCATTACTACAGGATTAGGCAAAGTTTTCCTTCAGTTGTGGAATCATTAAAAGAACAAAAGAATCAAGGTTGCTGTCAGTCATCATTTCTCAAAATCAAGATCTAATGATCAGTATGTTTTTACAGCACATTCAGAGTTAGCTTTTTGCAGCAGCATCCTGTGTAATGTCAGAGTTTGAATGAAAGCACCTTAAGAGTACACATAGAGTCAGCTACTCATCAGGCATAAAAATATTTTTGAAATAACCTTTCCAGATTTATCAAGAGAAACCTCTTAGTCATTCTTGGGGTTCACAGACAAGAGTCTCAATTGTTTACTAATTGATGCAACAGCGTTGTTGCTAAATCTGATTTAGTATCCTGCGGCCAAAAAAATTTGTTGCAAAATGAGTGGTTTAGGGCCACTCAAAAGATTATCATCAAAGGTATTAGAATCATAGAATCATAGAACAGAATCATAGAATAGTTAGGGTTGGAAAGGACCTTAAGATCATCTAGTTCCAACCCCCCTGCCATGGGCAGGGACACCTGCCACCGTGCCACCCAAGGCCTCATCCAACCTAGCCTTGAACACCACCAAGGATGGAGCATTCACAACCTCCCTGGGCAACCCATTCCAGTGCCTCACCACCCTCTCAGTAAAGAATTTCTTCCTTAGATCCAACCTAAACTTCCCCTGTTTAAGTTTGAACCCGTTACCTCTTGTCCTGTCACTACAGTCCCTGATAAATAGTCCATCCCCAGCACCCTTGTAGGCCCCCTTCAGATACTGGAAGGCTGCTATGAGGTCTCCACGCAGCCTTCTCTTCTCCAGGCTGAACAGACCCAACTTTCTCAGCCTATTTTCATACAGGAGGTGCTCCAGTCCCCTGATCATCCTCATGGCCCTCCTCTGCACTTGTTCCAACAGTTCCATGTCCTTCCAAGACTTGTGTGGTGTGGTCATAGCCTTTGCCAGTGAAGACCGAGGCAAAGAAGTCATTCAGAACCTCAGCCTTCTCCAAATCCAGGGTAGCCAGTTCTCCCGATATCTTCTGGAGGGGTCCTACGTTGTCCCTAGTCTGCCTTTTATTCACTATATGCCTATAGAACCCCTTCCTGTTATCCTTCACATTCCTAGCCAAGTTTAATTCTAACTGGGCCTTAGCTTTCCTAACCTTGTCCCTAGCTTCCCGGACTACATCCCTGTATTCTTCTCAGGCTGCCTGTCCCTGCTTCCACCTTCTATAAGCCTTTTTTTTCCTTTGAAGTTTCCTCAGCAGCTCCTTATCCATCCAAGGAGGTCTCCTGGCCCTCCTGCTGCACTTCCTTCTAGTTGAGATGCAACACTCCTGAGCTTGTAGCAGGTGATCCTTCAATATCAACCTTGAGTCTTGGGCCCCCCTGCCCTCTAGGGCTGTATCCCATGGAAACTTCCTAAGCAGGTTCCTGAAGAGGCCAAAGTCTGCTCTCTTGAAGTCCAGGGCAGTGAGCTTGCTGCACGCTCTTCTCACTGTCCTGAGGATCTCGAATTTGACCATGTCGTGGTCGCTGCATCCAAGGCTGCCCTGGAGCGTCACATTTTCAACCAGCCCTTCCCTGTTGGTGAGCACAAGGTCAAGCATGGCACCTCTCCTTGTCGAATCCTCTGTTACCTGCAGATGGAAGTTGTCTTCCACACAACGAGGAACCTCCTGGATTGCTTGTGCTGGGCCGTACCGTCCCTCCAGCAGATGTCAGGGTTGTTGAAGTCCCCCATGAGAACAAGGGCCTGCGAGCATGAGGCTGTTCCTATCTGCCTATAGAGCACTTCATCCACAGATTCCTCTTGATCAGGCGGTCTGTTAACAGATCCCCACAGTAATGTCCCCCATAGGTGTTCTCCCTTTAACCCAGACACACAAACTCTCTGTCGACTGCTCACCCATCCCCAGACAGAGTTCCATACTCTCCAGCCTATCCCTAACATAAAAAGCAACTCCCCCTCCCTGCCTGCCAGGCCTTTCTTTTCTAAAGAGCCTGTAACCTTCCAATCCAACACTCCAGTCGTAGGAGCCATCCCACCATGTTTCTGTGATGCCTACTATATCATACTCCCGTAGTCGTGCACACATCTCTAATTCCTCTTGCTTGTTTCCCGTGTTACGGGTGTTTGCATAAAGGCATCTGAGCCGAGCTGCAAATGAAGCCGGCTCATTGGCTGGAGCGGCTGGAATATCTCTACATCGCTCTGAGCATTTATTGTAGGTGCTGGCAACTGACTGGGTGTGTTGGGATGGAATGATGCCTCCCTCCCCCAACACACCTAGTTTAAAGAAACCTTGACCAGCCTGGCAAGCCTTCTACCAAAACCACTCTTCCTCTTCTTTGCCAGATCAGCTCCACCAGCCCCCAGTAGACCTGGCCTACTGACTTGGGCCCCATGTTCAAGACACCCAAACCCCTGACTATGACACCACCCTTTCAACCATTTGTTAACCTGGTCAATCCTCCTAGCTTTTTTAAAGTCCTCCCCTGTATCCTGGAGAATTGACGAAAAGATAATCTGAGCTCCAGAGCCCCCAACCACCTCTCCCAGGGCTCTGTAGTCCTTCTTTATGTTCTCCAGGCTACTTCTATCAACATCACCAGCACCCACATGGATCACTAAAATTGGGTAATAGTCCGTGGGACTCACTAGAGCAGGCAGCCTCTCTGCAACATCCCTGATCCGTGCCCCAGGTAGGCAACACACCTCCCTCGAGATGGGGTCAGGCCGACAGATGACTGCTTCTGTCCCTTTCAAAGTAGAGTCCCCTACCACTATGACCCACCGCTTTTTCCTGGCAGCACCAGTAGTGATCTTCTTTACTGGTCCACCAGCTGGTTGTTTCTGGTGCAAGTGCCCTTCCTTCTTAGCTCCCTGGAGGACAGCAAAGCAGCTCTGGGTGGGGACAACAGATTTAGAAGGAAGCTCCTTGCTCTTAATTGTCCTCTTCCTCCTTTTTTTGTTGTTTTTTTGTTGTTACTATATCCCAGCTTCGTGGGTTGACAGCCTCCTCCTCTCCTCCATGAGCTGCAGGGAACACTTGAGGCCCCTGCAGAGTTTGGGCCTGGTATTAGCAAGAGTAGTTTTAATATGAATTTATAAAAGCAGAACATAACAAAGTTCAATGGCAAGGTTCACTCTATTACTACATGGATGAAGCATACAAATGAAAATAGAGGTAAAATCGAGCTCAAATGGTTAAGGCTTCCAAGAAATGAACTTTTGCTTTGTCTGAATGTAAATCAATGTGGGACAGTGGCTAGTTCCTTCTTTGTAGAAAAACGAGGAGGGAAATGAAGAAGGGCAGTCTATAGGAAAAGAGCAGGGAAGAATGGGAGAGTACTGGGCCAGGAAGTATGCTATTGTGCTGGCATGAAAGAATAGATAAGGAGGGATGAACAACTGTG
Source organism: Psittacula echo (assembly GCF_963264785.1). Lineage (NCBI taxonomy): Eukaryota > Metazoa > Chordata > Aves > Psittaciformes > Psittacidae > Psittacula > Psittacula echo. The sequence goes on along the minus strand of NC_137738.1, from coordinate 80,931,123 downwards.
AACTGAGACTTCTGATCCCTGATAAATTGAGATTTTTGGTCCCATTCCCAGACTATCCTGAGGAAATGGAATAATTCATTTCTTAGGGCTATGCTATGATCTCCTACATTACAGTGGTAAGGCGGTATAATTTTCATCCACACCTGTGTTGTAGTTTTTTCTAATACCATAAAATTACTCCCTCTCCTGAGAAAAAAAAAATAACAATAATATACAGAAAACACACATATGTGAAAATATTTACTAAATATGACAGGTTTATCAATAAATATAATTAAAAAAAAACCCTAATAGAGTACTGAATTCAGTTTATTTCATTTTTCAACATGTGTCTTTCTGAGATTATGCATTTCCTTTTCCCTGATCTCAGTCTGTGAAAGTTTAGCCATCCCTGCTATAAGAAACATCTTCTCACAGAAGTATGTTAGGAGAAAAACAGTAGAACAGAATTAGATTAGAGGTAAATTAAAAGATTTCTTTGTTTGTTTTTTGTTAAATGAAGGCTTAAGAATTATAATTTATTCTCCTGTTATCTGAATAACAGTAATATCTTGAATAATTCCTTATGGCATGTCTTCCTAAATCTGTGGAACAGCACAGCAAATTATATGAACAAATATATATATAAATTAAACGAGAAAAGAACTGGCTACTATAATTGTGAAGTGTGAAAGAACTCGAAGCTGAGATGCAGTTCACAAACAGTAACTTTTTCCAACCTATCATTCAGTATTTGTCATATATGATTCATTCCTCTAATAGAAAGCTTAATTTTCCCAGTGAGATCTGATAGTTTTCTTGAACTAGTTTCCCAGATAATATAACTGCCATAAGTATAGATTGATGTGTCTTAGGCAGCATTACAGACACCATTTTCTGTTGATCTGAGAAGAAAGAAATGGGACCACAACTTCATGAAAAGTTTGTAGATTTGCTCAAGAAAATTAAAGAAATTTCAAACTGACCTTTAGGGGGAAAAGAGACAACACTTCAGAGCATTTAGCCCAGTAAACAAACAAACTGACATTTGCAATAATTCATACACTTTGAAGATTGAAAGTTTGATTGAAGTTTAAATTGACCATCTGACAACAAAATGTCAAGATGTTATTCATAAGCATGCAGTTCATTCTGTCCAAGAATTTTATTAAGAATATTTAAGAATGCTAAAAATCAAACTCAAAGAATAGAGGCTTATTTTACTTGAATATCAGTAAACTTTGGGGATATTGCAAAAGTATCCTATCTCTATTAAAACATAAGATGCAAGTTGCTCAAAAAAAAAAAAAAAACAAACCAGGAAAAAGCATAATCATGTTGTCATTACAGTGAAAAAATATATTTTAAAAAAGCGTTTTTTATTTCATTTTTACTGTGTTGAATATAATGGCTTGATAATGTTATGGTTTGGTTTTTTCCCTCACATAATATAAAAAGAAATCATAGATTAAAAAATGTTAAAATGTAGGATTTAGATGAAAAAAGAAAAGAAAATTTAGCCATGTGATCAACAGCATTTTAGCAGGTATATTTTTTTTGCGCTCAGAATCTACCATTTGTAGTGCTGGGCATCTAACTAAGCCCATGCTAAAACATTTTTCTTAAAGATCCATTTGAATGAGATCTGTGAAAAATCTTTCTTTCTAAACAGGGAAAACTAGTGCAGATGTACAATATGAAAGTTAATATAGATATTAATGGCTGAAAATATCATATTTTTACATGTAAAATTTAAATTAGAAATCCATTTCTATGCAGTTGCATTCCTTTAGCTGAAGCAGTTCCATTGTCTTAGTGAAGCTGAACATGTTCGGGATAATTAACACAAGTTGATGAATGGATTACAAATATAGAAAAATGTGTCCATTAAAAAAAAAAAGGAAAAAAAATAAAAAAGCAGTGCTTGGCTTCCCCTAAAAAGAAAGCTGTTCTGGACATTAGCACTCATCAAATGCGGAAGGATAAACTGTGCACGGCCTCTGCAACAGCTGAAACAGGAGCATACCTCAAAGAATACATTAGCTACTAAGTCTTTACCTAAGTCTTATGTAAAAACTTGCTTTGCCATTCTGCCGTATGTCTTTTCTTTTGGAGTAATGCATTCAGCATGAAAGCCACATTTTAAATCAGACACTGTCAAGCATGAGAAGGGTTAGATGAGAACAATAAAATTTATTAAAAACTCAAAACTAGGAACAGTGAAGAAAGATCAATAGAACAGGATTGTTCCATCTAGCAAAAAGATAGATGAAGCAAGACAGAAGTGTCTACGAATGCATAAAGTGATGTAATGAAATGAACTGGGATTAACTATCTCCCTAGTCAACATGGAAATCAAAATAATCATAGACTTAATCTAAAGATAGCACAATCAGATTAAATAAAACTATTGCTCAGGTATGGCAATTGAAAAGCATTTCCAGAAAAAGGTGTAGCTCCATCATATCCACAGATTTTGGGTCTAGGAAGAATGTTATTCTTTTCAGGTTTATTTAAAAATATCTAAACTAACCCTGCCATGTTTTCAGGGAGTGAAAAAGCACTTATGCAACACAAACCAATTCTGTGATTGCTGAAATGTAAACTACATTATTGCTGAAACAATTCTTGTATGCTAATACCATCTTTGTGCTATGATAGCTGAAAAATTTGTGACTGAATGCATAACGGTACTTATTAATTTTGTTGATATATGCACAAAATACAACTTTACTTCTGGGACAGATGCACCTTTTTTGATTTTTATAGCTGAAAGAATACTTATATATAACTCTGAATTGCCAGGCTTTTATAGCTACCAGCAACACATTAAAATTAATAAATTTGGATAGATTTTCAAAGAGATTTGACCTCTTTATCTTAGTAGTCATGCATTTCTAAAGTATGTTCAGAATACATTAATTCTTACCCACCTGAGATTTATGTACTTTAGATAAAACCTTTAATTTCCTGTGACAAAACTGTAGCAAAATCAATAACTATTTCTAGTTCTTCTGCTTACCTGGAAAGAACCATCACTTATAAACAGAAAATATAGCCCAGCATTTTAGCTTGTGATAAAATAAGTTTGCATCTTATATCTTTTTGATATACCATCACATCTTCAAAGGTAAAGATGATTAAGCCTTCTAAATATAATCTACTCCATTTTCCTACAAAGACTTTTTCATAAAATATGGTAAAGATTAAGTTCCCTCAAATTCATGAAGGTATTTTTCATTGCCAAATATCACATCAGAGCTTCATGTTGGACTCCTTGGAGCTGTTGGAATCAGAGATACACAAGAAGCTTAATGACACAAACAACTGAGATTTTCATTTGAACTTACAACACATGAAATACAACCACAAGGTTGTGAAAGGTTCAGCCAGTCATGATTTCACTTAAAAACTATTTATTTATTTATTTATTTTCATTTTTGTGGAACAATTTGTGTTAGAAGTGTTACCTGCCACTGGTACTTACTGGTTTGGCATGTGTATATTCTCTATTGTCCAAGCCCATGTTCTGGATGCATATATTTGTAATATTTCCTCTTGTCACCTTATAGTATAATAAACGCTAGCATTAAATTAACAAGGATGATAAAGCCACTAACCTTTTTGTGTTTTAATGATATGTGTATGACAATTTTTTTGGCTTAGTAAAGTGAAGGACAAATGTGTGTGAAGGTACAGCAGCTGTAAAACAGAAAGAATGAATACAATCATACATTAAAAGGAAATCTTTCTATGCCCTTGGAAAAATTATTTGTTCTTATGACACTTGAAAGAGATGCTTTAATGCATGAAATGAGAAGAAAGAACAATGAATATAACCCACTGCTTATGAGACTACATACTTCCTGACATGATGCTAACCTGTTTTTGATTAAATAGAAAAACTGTTTGAAGTCAGAACTTGTCTTAATGATAACTTTGAAAATCAAATTATAAAATACTAAGCTAATAACACTAAAACATTTGTGTCTGGAATACAGAAAATGGATGCATGAAAGTGAGGTATTACTCTAGTATCACTGACACAGTGAATGTTTAATGTATTTTTAAGACTTCTTTGTCATCAGGTATTATACTTCTAAGAATGCTCTTTTGAAAATGTGTATTAAGAGAATTTTTGCATATTTATTGAATTCACTATATGCAGCTCTGCAAAAATTCAACTAATACAACACCCACTTTCTGTTTACTTTTAGCTGGCATTAAAATAATCATAATTTTTACTGTAAGGCCAGACATACATGATTTCTTTGGAAAATATTTATGTAATATTTTACAGCATTTGTGACATAGGCTGTAAATCAATGAAATAGTGTTTTTCCTAGTCATTCTACCAGCTATTTAGCGGAAGCTTGAAGATAAGCCCATTCAGTGGTGTCCCCATGCATATAGAGTCCACCATCCCACCTATCTCTCTATTTGATAAAGTTGTCAGTAAAAGGTAGCTGCATGCCAAAAGCAAGACACAAACATAGTCATGGAGACTAGCCTACTCAAGCATGCAGGTGGTTGAGTGCTTATTAATTTGCCTGTGCAAGATGATGAAGAAAATATAGAAACTCAACTAAATATGCACATGGCATAATGGGATATACTTGTAGTGAGTAACCAAATGAAGCATGTCCTTCATTCACAATGAATTCTTCTACAGATGTAATACAGTCCCTTCGTCACTGGCTATTTATTTATGAATTCAGTTGATAAATGGGAAAAGATTAATTTTCAATGGAGAATTTCACGTTTCCTAACAAGAGCACACATTTGTCAAGGGATGGCTATTCAAATGTTGAAAATCATGTAAGAACAGTATACTTGTATAGTATATATGCTTGTGTATTTGTAAGATCTGTACTTGTAGAATATTTCATTAATGTTCTTTCGAAAAGCTGTGGAAAACTGACATCTCAGAATATGAATTTTGATCTAATCTTTATTAGCTGCTGATCTGTTGTGTTGTGACCAGAAAAACAAAGAGAAAACTGGCAAAGTGCTGTTCAATTCAAATCTAAACTTACAGCCACCTAATTTCTGAAATAGAATGAATTGCTGGATAGCTGGGTAGGGAACATAAGGTCTATAGCTTTATTTGAAACTTGTTATCACTTTCTGTACATAGAAAATACACATTAGGTAAAAGTGGTGAACCATAATGACAATTTTTCTCTTGGACAAGAACTTTCACTGGTACTCATTGCCATTTTGAATGTGTGTTGTATAGACTTTTCTACCTGCTGAATAGTGTGTTTTAATTACTACTTTTGCATGTCAGTTCTCTGAAAACAGGTTAACAATGAAGCTTCCATTAAACTACAGAAAATTTAGATTGAAGCAAAAATAAGGTCAAGCGAAAAATTTATTTAATTTTTCAAGAAAATAAAGGTTTGTACAGGGAGAAAAGAGGCATGATGTAATCATCTGTGTAGAAACAAACTAATTAAAGAATAAAGCTGGGAAAATAATTTTTGTGTGTAGGCTTCTATTACCAATGAACATCATTCATGTCAGGAAGTATCATGGTGTTGATGCGTGCAAGCTCAGCCTCCTTATAATGCCATTCATTATACACACACTAGTGAGAGTAACAGACACCAGCCAGCACCATAGCTGTGTTTCAGTGTGGAGTTTAGGAAGAAATGAAACATCCTTTTTCATATGGAAATTCAGTCTTCATTCTAACGGATATCTAGCTTGTCCCCCTTACCTATGTTCTCCTTTCTTGACTTCAATGGAAAAGAGAATTATTCCCTTTGCTTTATGAAAAATGTTGATTCACATGCACAGAGTGCAAACAATTTCCATGGTATGGCACTATGATAGATGGAGGGATAAAAATATCAAGAACTCTATGAATTTCTCTTCAAACGTGTCATTTCCGCTTTGTTTCACACAACAGAAACTTTCCCTGAAAATGCAAAGATTTATGGGTTTCAGGGACAAAATTATACCATTAGATTAATACTGAGTCTAATTAACAACAGTTAGATTTGGTGCAGCTATATACAGATAACCTCCTAAGGTGCTGAGCAATGTCATGAAATAACTTTGATTACTTTTGAACAACTCAAAAGTATGTCAACACCCAACCACAGATACTCATAATCTTGGGGGGTGGGGGAAGGTGTGGAAAGCACTTTTATCTCAGGAAAATAAAAGAGTGCTGTAGTAAGTCAGACCTGAGATCTCTTAACCCATGTTAAAAAATAAATGTGATGGATAATGAAAACTTGAAAGGAGTAACAGTCATTAAGACATCTGAATTCTGCTGTTGAAATAATTTCTCTTATGATGTCACATGGCCTGAAATTCAGACATTACAGTGTATATTCCTCAAGGATGTTTCATAATATATTCTTACCAGTATCAGCATAAGACGGAGATAGAAACATGCTTGAAAAAGAAGGAAAACTTAAATGTATTAAATTAAATAATCAAAGGACTGTTATTGACCAGTCAACATGTCTAGAACTATAAAGCAGAATATATACACCACCAGACCTTGGACACCATACATAACTGTTCTGCCTCCATTAGCTTCACTCATAACTGAAGGAAAGCAAGACCCCCCTTCAAAAACCCACTTGGGGTAATAAATTTCACTGTAAATAGCCCAGGTCTGGCTAAAAAACCACTATGGCCAAATCATTCAAAGTGCAAATTAGTATAAGTTCTCCCTTTCAGCTGAGATGCATTCAAAGCAATATGTAAGTTGAGTATTTATGTGAGTATATCATATATATAAATATGAATATTTAAGTGCTTAAGGTTTAGCAGTATGCATACTGCCTAGAGTAACCACCAGGAAACATCTCACTTAAGAGGAAATGCATAATTCAGGTTTTCTTTTTTACTTCATCTTTATTACTGCCTCAAGTGTCCAAATCATATAGGAAGAAAAGGAAATATTCACGCTTCCCACTAAAGTTAGTGGAACTCGTGAAAGGAAAGCCATGTACCATTACTACTGGCCTAGAGCTGGGGGCCCTGTGTTCACCTTCACCCTTCAGTACACAGCACACAGCAGGAGGCAACAGACTACTACACTTTGCCATCTACAAGGTGGAATTAGTAATGCCTCCTTCACCTTGGGATCTGTGAGATCCTCTTTTAGAAAGGCTACATGGTTAGTTAGGCATGATTGTCACTGAAAAGGGAAAGGGGGACCTTAAAAGGTCAATTCAAACACAAAATATTCCATGATTCTATTGCTGTTCAAACATGATTGTGCCAAAAGACATGGGAAGACAGCTCTTTGCCTGATGTTGACAGAGAATCAAGACAATTTCCTGTGCTCCCTCCTTCCAGTTTGCCCTGGAGTTGTAGGGCACCTAGAATAGCTGCCACAGATCCTTTCCTAGCTGTTTACAGATCCTTTCAGCAAATTGCTGGAAAAAATTCTGTTTAATATAATGCATGAAAAGGAGGGTGGAAGAGTGGGAACACATTTTTTATATGCTGAAGAAAAGAAACAGCATGAACCTTTTGCTCATATACTTCATTGTGGGAAATCATCTATGTTTGAAACACAAAATCTTCTACCCTAGGTCTCTCTGGACAACTAAAAATCTATCACTGAGAAACTTCTCAACAGAATGACAGAACTGTAATCCAGAGAGGACTCCTGGATTTCCCTAAGGGCAAATGAAGCAAATCCTGACTAACCACAAGATGTCAATGCACCTGTACATGAACCACTCTGTTTCTGCAAACAAGAACAAGTAATTTCTACTAGTCTGCTTCTCAATGTGGAAAATAAAAAAAAAAAAAAAAGGCACTGAATGTTTTGCCCTGTTGGAATGATTTATGGTACAAAGTGAAAAATCAATTTCCATCTGTGAAACACAACCCATTGCTAGGAAATGTCTCATGTACCATATTAATGAGGAAAATTAATGTCTCATTAGGGTTAACTAAATTAAAAGGAAAATAGTAATTAAAACAATTTTGCAAACTTCCTTTGGTAGCAATAATAGTAAATAGCAAGTAGGAGAACAGAAAAAATGAAAATCCCAAGGGATAGTGCAACATGACAAAGATCTACAAAGAGAAGAATAGCATAACTACAGGGAAGCAATTAATGCGACAGTGGTCAGCCTAAAATTGTTATTTGAAATCTTACCTTAAATCTAAATTGTGATACTTGCTACAAATGTTTAAGGATGGCAAACTTACCAGCAGACAATATATAGCACCTGTCACTGATGTCTGTGTATACATGTCAGTGTATGTATGCATTAAAAAAATGCAGCTTTCTAAATTCATCAGATTAGAAAACTTGGAAATCAATTAAAAGAAAAGAACTCTAGGTTTGGTTTAAAAGAGAAATTCAAAACAAAGCATGCTTAAATTTAAAGAAAAACAATAGAAGAAATACTGGAGAAATATTGTGATAAAGTCATTGCAGAGGCAGAATTTCTCTGGAAAGCAGTTTAAGTAGAGAGAGATCTGGTTTGTTTCTATATTTCAATGACAGAGACACTTAAAGATACTTGATCTGATGTTAATAATATCATCTTTGAGACAGCAAACAAACCCAATGCTTAGCACAAACAAGGTGGCAATTAAACTCCAAAGAATTATCAATCATGTTATAAGAATCCTTCCTTGTCTTGCAATCAGAAACCTGGTCAACATAGCTTTGAACAATAATGTATGAGTCTCATCTAAAACAAATTACATTTGACTTTATTTAGCACAGCACTGAATCAAAATATTGCAGACAATTAGAATTGGAATGGTCTGGAATCTTTCAGTGTAACTAGCTAGGCTAATGTTGTTGAGTTAGATGTACAAACAAAATAAAAAGAAAGTCCTTGCTCAAAAGAACTAAAGTCTACCTAAAAAAAAAAAAGTCAAGCTGATGGAGCATGAAAATACAGATTCAATGATGTAAAGAAGAGACTGCTTAATGATTTAACATGTACAAAACAAAAACCACTTCATTGGATTGAGGAGTAACCTTGATATTGATCCATGAATCACATGTATGACTACTGCCCCAAATAAGTAAACACAGAAGAGCACATAGCAAACTGTCAGGAGATCAGCAATGATCAGGTAGTATAAGCAGATAGAAGAAACAGGTTACCAGACTGGACAGATACCTGAGGTGTGTAAATGTTTTCCATAGCTGTGCAATAAGTCTCTCTGTTGTCTTGCCAACAAAGTATCTAAGCAAAATTGACAAAGGTGAAGCCAAAAGAGGAAAAAAAAAGGAACATATCTAGCGAGAATATTTTACTACATAGAGCAATTGTAAATACTCTCATTACCATCCCATCAACATTTGGAGGTGTAAGAAGTGAGGCTAAGAATCAGCACAAGCAAGAGTGTGTATGAAGTTTATATGGGCTATAGTACTAAGTCTGCAATTTTAGAAGAGGTTTGCTGAAGGCAAGAGAGGCAAGAGCTCTGCAATTTCATAAGCACAGTTTGGTGAGGGGCAGCCTACCCCTTCGGCCTGGGAAAACGCTGCCTCTTTATGCTCATCCCCCTTTCACCATAACTATATATTTGTGTGGTTTCCTGATTTTCAAAGAGGCAGACTTGCCTGGAAAAATGGCAGATACTGGTACTTGGCAATGCAGTGATTTTAAAACTGTGAAGAACAGCCAAAACAAACAAAAAAAAAAGACATAAAACACATTTGGGTGGAAACTTAGTGTTAAAAAGTTACACATGAATAAAAAGATAAACAGCAACTGCTATTTCCTGTTTCTGTGACAAAAGTTCTATGTATGTTTATTCTACCTTCAGTTGCTGAAGTGTTAATAGATGCCTAGGTATAGTTTCTTATTCATTCCCTCTCCCCAGAACATAAAGAAGAGATATGAAAATGCATGTTGAAGGTAGGAGTCAGTCATTAACAGATAAGTCATGACATTTTTGGACTCTCAAAATTCTTATTCTGACTCCCCTCAGAAAACCAAAGAAAACCAGTTAGGACCTTGAAGCAATTCTTTCTTAAAATCCAAGACAGGTGAATGATCAGTGAAATTTTCCACCAGGCTGGAAGCACAGTTGGGAGTGTTTTGACCTGGGAATGCTTCGAGTTGAGGTAAGAATTGCTGCTGTTGCTCATTCAGCTGGCCAAGTTATTGCTGAATAAAGTATTTTCTTATCTAAACGGAATGCAAGTAGTAACCTGTTCTTCTTGCAAAGGGATTCTAGAAAAGAAAAATAAATGAGCTGCGTAGACAAAAATATTACTGTGTTGAAGCTTTAGAAGACCTTTTTGGGTGGCAGGAAAAAGATCAGTGGAAATAAGTTAGAGTAAATTAGCAGCTGGTGTAATCATTCGTTGGGCAGGCTTCCATGTGAGTCTCAAAGGGAAAATAGCCAAACTCAGAAAGGTTCAAGTTGTGCCACAGATGGGCTTTGGGCCAGGAAAAGCAGTTGTTTGTATCACAGAACTCTGAAAAAGCAAAAACATTTTTCTCTGGTCTGCCCTACCTCTTCTTCAATTTAGAGTTAAACTAATACATCTTTTTGTCTTGTTTTCCTTCATAGGTAGGCATGATCATAAGTATGAGTTCCAAACAACCTTTATTTTTTTCATGTTATGTGATATGGTCTATTAAGTGGGTGATTTTAAACCTGCACAACTATGAAGTAAGACATTTGAGCTGCTGTAGAGCTATTTAGGAAGAGATTTATGTATGTTGAATCATCAAAGATGAACATTTCACAGAATTATTTCAGCTTCTCCACCATTCTGACAAATAGTAAATGGTTCCCATCAGAGAATTCCCTGTTTCCAATTGTCACACATGGTGAACTGCTTGGGAACCTCAGTTTGTAGAGTAAAAAGTGGTAGGACAACCTTGCTGTCCTGGTTTAAACCAGTCAGCAAGTCAGTCACGCAGTTTCTACTCCTCCCCCGCCCCCAGAGGGATGGGGAGGAGAATCAAAAGAATGTAACTCCCACGGGTTGAGATAAAAACAGTCCAGTAACTAAGGTATAACACAAATCACTACTGCTACCACCAATAATAATAATGATAAGGGAAATAACAAGGGAAGAGAATACGATACCACCCACCGGAAATAAGCCCGACAGAGAAGAGGACATGCCCTTCTGGGGAACTCCCAGTTACATCCCCATGCATGATGTGCTGTGGTATGGAATACCTCTTTGGCTAGTTTGGGTCAGATGCCTCCCTGCTTCCTCCCGGTTTCCCCTCCCTGGCACAGCATGAGACTCACAAAGTCCTTGGTCAGGGTAAACATTCTGACCAGCAACTGAAAACATCGGTTTTATCAGTATTATTCCCAGGCCAAAAGTCAAAACCACAGCGCTGCACCAGCTACTAAGAAGGAGAAAAAGTGACTGCTGCTGCTGAACCCAGGACACTTGCCCATGGGTTTTCCTAAATCAGGGAACCCAGATCTTCCCCTATACAGGATTCAAAAATTGAACTATTTCTGTGTCTCAGGATTTTCTGTTGAGGAGCTGAGCATGGAAATCATGAGAATCCCAGTTTGATGTCAAGGCAAAGTTTCTAGGCTTCCTACCATGAATGTGGCAGTCACAGGGACTACAACATGCTGCCTTGCCTGAGTGAGTTGATAATGCTTAAGGAAACAAGAAAGTGGAATTTTTAATACCACACATAAAAGCTTACATTCTGTTCTGAGACTCATACTTTTTTTTTAATCTTGGCTTCTTCTAGCCATTTACTCGTTGCACACTCTTACAACTTATTTTGCTGAGATTTAATTCACAATTGCTACTTTATGTCAAGTTAATTTTCTTTTTAGAATTTTTCTTTTTGGGAGCTGCCCTACAAATAAGGCTCTTCTGATGTCCAATCATGTATGCACACTGTTCTCTTCTATCATAAAATACATAAGATCTGTAATTTCAGCTTTGATGCATGACTGTAAAAGTGCTAAGATTTAAAAGCCTTGAGGTGATGTTCAGTTCATTATAGGAAGCTGGCAGTGCTTCTTCCACCAGATAAAAGGAATTTAATTACTGGCATCTATAGGAGACAGTTGTGTCGACTTTGAAAGCTAAGATTTCTTTTATACCTAGCTAGTTATAATTTCTGTGCTATGCATTTTCCCTGAATGGATCTTATACTTCAGACAAGATCTCAGCAAGAAATCGTCATAACAAGAACATCTTTCATTCATTTTCTTATCTCAAGAATAAAAACTAATCTGATGTTTGAAAGGTTTCTGAAGCCTGACGACAGATTTTCAAAGGTCATCTTATTTTTTTAAGATTTTTTCATCCAAATTTCCAGTGCTTTCTCTCTTTCCTGACTCTCTGGCTGATGTAGAAAAGAATCACCATCTATGTGACAAGTTGCTTATTCTATTTATAAAATATATAGCTTTTTTTTTTTTTGTCAGAGTGAGGTTATGACATTATAAACGTGTTGTAAGACTCTGGCGTGAGAATTAATTGCTCCAAATTAACTTTTTTACCAGATTTTTCCTCATTGAAGAAGAAAATTGTAGCTTAGTCTACTCATCTCAAAGAAAGAGTATATATGCTGTTTATATGCAAGGTCTGGCTGATCTTGTGTCCTGGGTTCAGCAGGCTGCATGGGTTACTGACTGCACTTAAACCACGACACCTTGTCATACATACTTTAAACTACTGAGTCCTCTCTCTCAGTTATTAACCCAACCATTGAAAGCCCAGCCAAAGAAAATCTCTAAGTGCTGGTATCGAGAGAGGAATTTTAAAATAACTTTTTCTCAAGCCAGAGGGTAGGGAAAATATAAAACTTAAGCACTCATTTGGGGACATGTGTATATATTTGCTTTCTGTAGCATCTTTGGGGATCCCAAAACATTCTTTGGCCTCAGTTCAGCACACGCTGTAGATGTTTTGAATAAGAATGAATGTAAGTAGCTCCTTATTTTTGAATATGCTGCTTTTCTGAAATGGGCCTTTCTGAGTATAATGTGAATTTTGATCAGACTGAAGTTATCTTTAAATCCTAAATTAAATTTCTATCTTTATCTTTAACAATATAAGTGGAATTTAAACAACAGTTTGCTCTGTAATAGGAATAGCATACATACTGACAGTCTTCACAGCCTGTTAGTAGCTGTATGTCTGAACTGACAAGACAATTTAGGCAAAATGCCAGTTGACTTTTAATGGGAGTTTTGCTTGTATGAGGATGCAAAATGAGTCTCTTTATGATTATATGACATACTGAATAACCAGTAGGTTAAAGCATTAAAAAAGCCTGCAAAATACTTTTGCAGCAACAGCTAATGTAGGGCTAAAATAATCCTTGGTGTATCTTAACTGTATGATTATAATTTTGCTCCATGTACATTTGAAAGAATAAAAAACCAAGATGAAGATAATTTCTGGACTGTATTTTGTCCTGCAAGTTATCTAAATCCTATTACAGGTCCAAGTTTAATTTCAAGCCTGGTCATTTGGTGGAGTAGATATGAACTTAATGGTATCATGATTCAACAGCACATACTGGAATAGTAATTTAATATTTTGATGGAAAGTAGCTTCATCTTTTATTAGCTGCTATTTACCCAAGATAAACTGTCCACTCATTCTGTATATTTAAATAACTGCTTTATTAACCCATGTTCAATGACAGATTATACATTCTGATGTAGTATTTTAAAGCTCAGTAAATATATACAAGGTTTCTAGAAAATCTGGAGAGTCATAAATTAAGAACACCTTAAAAACATGCCTTCTTCAGTGGTTTTTTACAGTTAAGATGGAGAAGCAAATAACAGTACGATCATTACATATGTATAATGCTCAACCAAGAATTTCAGACTACAGAGTCAGAGATACAACCATATAACCTGTATACTTGTGGTTTACACCAGTCAGCAACTAAGTACCACGAAGCTACTTACTCACTCTCCTCCCTACCCAGTGGAATGGGGAGGGATGGGAAAAATAGTAAAACCCATGGATTGAGGCAAAAACAGTTTAATAATTGGAATACAGTACCAAATAAACCCCAATAAGAATAATTAAAAGGGAGATTAAAAAAACTCAGTTAAAAAAAAAACAAGCAAAAAACAAACAAACAAACAAAAACAAACAAACAAAAAAACCCAACAGTTAAACTCAATTTAAAAAGAAAACAAACCCAACCAAAAGCAAACAACAAACCAGCGGTGATGCACAACACATTTCCTCACTACCTGCTGTCAGATACACAGCCTATCCCAAGCAGTGATCGGTCCCTTCTGGGTAACTCTCCTCAGTTTACATACTGGGTATGATGTGCTGGGGTATGGAATACCCTTTTGTCTGGTTTGGGTCAGGTGTCCTGTCTGTGCTTCCTCTCATCTTCTCATGCCCTCCTCACCAGCAGAGCATAAGAAACTAAGAAGTCTTTGATCAGGGTAAGTGCTACTGGGCAACAACTGAAAAAAACATTGGTGTGTTATCAGCATTTTTCTCAAACTAAAGGTGAAACACAGCACTGCACCAGCTACTGGGAAGAAAATTCTTTCCTTCTCCTAGAGGGAGAGGAAAACTCTTCCCCTACTGAAACCAGGACAATATGTTTATTGATGCTGAATTATAAAGTTATGTAAAATCAGGAAGTTCATGGATAAATTACTAGGGAGCAATTTTCACATCACAACCCAAGACTTAAGTAAAGGTGAAACTATAATAATTCTTAGGAAAGCCAGAGAGGAAACAAAGGTGCAACATTCAAACCCTTATCTCAAAAATGGAAAATTAATTAGATGCACCACTGAAATGAAAGGACTACAAAAAAGAGAATTTCTCTCATGCTGTATGTCCTACCATATTTCTATTAAGTTACAAGTGCATTACGCTTCTGTCCTTTTGTCTCCTCTTACATCTTTATCTGTAATTATTTTTCTTGTTTTAGGAATTATTTTTTTTTCTTTTCTCTTTTATCTGTCAGTTCCTTTACTTCACACTCAGTTTCTTTCACACTGTTTTATCCTTCCATCACACTGCTCCTTTGCTCTCCTTATTTAAATAATCCATCAAATAATGATATTACATGAGACTGTATTTTTAAGTATAACCTTAGATCTTTTATTTAAATCTGATTTCAGGTGATGTATATGCAGTCACCTTTCTATTGTTAGTTGCTTCTTGAAAAATATACAACAAAGAGATCTATTCTTCTTGCTATTTTGGGGCTTTTTTTCCAAGCCTATCACTTGGTTTTCAAAATTATCAGGAAAAAGAATTACTAAATATATAGATTACTGTGCACAAAACATCTTTATATTTGAAATTAAAAAAGATTTTTTTAAAAAATAATTTTGTACCCAAAGAGTCCTATTAATTTGGTTTAATTTTGCTGGGTTTATCTACTGTATCAGTGTACTGATGAGAAGCAAAGCTAGACTGCTTTTTTTACCCCCTGGAAATGGCTTCTGACAGTCCCTTCCAGGGAGTAGAAAAGAAAACAGAATGAAATAGTGCAAGGTGAGAGCTGCTTTGCTCAAACTACTTCCCAAGATACAATAGAAACAAGTTAGTTTGCATGACAAAGCTCAGGGTAGGCCTCTGAAACTTAAAATGATTGATAAATTTAAATGTTTCTGTCTTAAGAAAGGAAGGAGAATACATTTGTGAATTAAGCAACAAGGCTCATTTTATTGATGTTCGTTGTTCCAAAAGCTCTAGAATATGCACTGTGCATATTGATTGTCTGCTGAAATCTCAGACCTAGTTAAGGAGTGAGAATAGACCAATGAGTTGTTTTATGCCTCAGTCACATGGAGACACAAGTTTCATACATTAGTTTCATAATAGATAGCAATAACAAAGAAAGTACCTTGCCAGCCTGTGAGTTACAAGGTATCATCAAGGAGGCTGTGACTGCAAAAATCTGAGAATCAGAGCAGAATTTAGCACAAGGTACCAAAATCAGCAAGGTTACACTGAACTCACAAACTAACTTATAAACTTTCCATGGAATAGCCTTAGCCTAGTCTAGTAGCTACATAGTCATGAGCTGGAGAACAAAATAATAATTACTAGAGATTACAAACTCGGTGTCTCCTTGATTAAAAAAAAAAAAAAAAAAAAAAAAAAAGAGTTTTCCAGTTTTGGTCAACAATGCTTGCATCTACATTTTTGTAATAACTGGTGAGCCTAAGTAGGTGATATTGTGCTTGGTATTTTAAATGCTATTGATGCTCCAGAGAATTAACAATTTATGTATTTTTTATTTGAAAAACAATAACATTGCTGTAAAGTGATAAATTCCTACCAAGCAGTATTTTTTAATGTGCTATCCCGACATTTAAGCAACAGAAAACATAATCAGCTGCTCATATAAAATTGATCCTGGATATTAGTATCTCAGCAAACAGTAGAGGATGTAAAAATAAAATGACAAAGGCAGGCTTAGAGTTGTGCAAACTATCAGTAACAGGGATGTTCAGAAGATTTGGATCTGTAAAATCAGTTGTTAATGTTCTGAGGATTGCGACAGAACTGAATTCTGCTGGACCTAGGAACTGAAAGTGAATTATTCACGTACTGCATTGCTGAGAACCATGTGAGAAAAGTGTGTCATGCTTACAAATATCTTCCATATGTTTGTTTACCAACCAGTGTTATCTTACTCAGTAGCTTAAGACCAACTCAGATTAGGTGAAATAAAGATTACTAGTCAATGGTAAATTGATCAATCCTCATTCTCATTTTTATTATTTGTCCAAAATAAGCAAACTTGAATCCTTAACAGATTAAAATCAAGCCAGGTCTATCACACTATTTTGGATGATCTTGTATCTAAGGAGTGCTATAGCAGAGGACAACAGGAAATGGAACAGTAGCAAAGCAAGAGGATTGACACAGATAGTTCAATCTCTTAATGACAGATGAAGAAGAGCTGTTAACAAGGGAATACTCCAAGATACATCTGATAAAGATAATTCTATGAAGGAAGCTATGGGGCTCAAGAGCAAAACTTTCTAAGGTTAGAGAAGCTGAAGTTTCATGAGAACTCAGTGGAAATCCTTGGAAGGAAGCAGCATGCTCCAAGCACTCCATCTCAGAATTAGCTGGTTTAAAGTAATCTGTCAAAATTTATCAGGGAAGTATTAAGGGGAAATACGCATACATAAGAATGCTTATAACTTACGAACTTTCAGGGGAATAAAAATGTTTTCTTCTGAAGATGTTGGGTTTTATCAGTGTAATCAGACATTGACAGTACCCAGAAGGGAAGATATGTAGGTGACAAATTATGCATATCATGTTAACCAGTCTCAGAATACCATTGCACCTTTGAGAAAGGAGATACCTGGCCTTCAGCTGTTGCACTTGAACTGAATCTGAGTGTGACGCAAAGAGGTCAGAAGGGCCTTACAACTCATGCTTACCCTACACCTATGGTATTGCTTTTTCGCCCTTTCCAGACCTGGACAGTCCTTGGGTATAATTCTTTAATTCATTTTGAGGGCCTTGAAATATTTGTCTTTGTTCTGCATATAAGGAGAAGAAAGGGTCTATAGTTCCAGTTATGTGGCGGGTTTGCAGTATAAGCTTAGAAAGTAAATGTGTTGTGAAATAGAAATGTGGAATATAAGAATAAACTTTGTTCAGCGATGGTCAGAAGAGATCAAGAAGCAATGCCTTAGGGTAACAACTATGAAATCTTGTCTGTCATTTATAAAACAGGTACAGATCTCTGAAAATCCTCTGAGTTTAGGGATATTTTTTTTTGCATATCACTAGTTATAAAACTAGAAAACATATTATCAACTGTGAAACTATATAATTAGTTTCTTTATGGACCTGCAGTTTTTGCTAGATAAAATAAAAATTGTCACCAAATGCAGATGCCATTATGAATATGACAGGTCATTTATGGAAAAAAGGTTGTGTAGAACACATCTGATAATTTATTGGAAACATTAGCATATAGATGGCTATAGGATGTGTGAAATATTGTCAGAAGAATTCTAATCTAAATTGCTGCAATGTCCAAATAGGATTTAGTGTTTTGTTACTATAATGCCCATAGCAGTTCAGACTCAGACAATTTATAGGCCTACCATTCAGCTGTGAATAGAACCATGCATTCTTTCTTCCTGTTAAAATTTTGAAAGCTGTTGAGAGCATAGATTATTGTATTATACAAAGATATGTGATCAAATGTTCAAAAGTGACTAATAATCCTGAGAAGAAATAATGATTTTTTTGCTACAAGACATTTGTAGCAGAGGCAACTTTCTTTTCTAATCGTACTATTTGGCTAATATTGATAGGAGTGCTTTTACAGTTCCTGCATGCAGAAGATTAGGTAAATATTTCCTGAAAAGGAAGAGTTTTTCAGTAACTCTACTCCATTTAGAAAGCAAAGAAAAAAAACTAATCTGCAGAGCCACTGTCTGTGAGGGCAACAAAAACCCAACAAATCATACTGTTTTATATGTAAATTAAGTGCTCTAAGGCAGCCTACCCTGACCTATGGACTAAGGCAATTAATTGAAATGGGGACCAGAAGTTTCCTGATCCTGAAATCCAGGATTTTCCCTATGCCAAGAAAGTAATGAGATAGTAGTAAAATTAGAATTCTTCCCCTGGGTGCTCAGGGAGCACCACTACTGAATACACTTGTGTCCTCCATTGCTTGTTTGGGCAGTGCAGATCTTGACCTCTAACTCAGTGCTAGGAATCATGGATCAGATCAAAGATAGCACCTAATTCTTCACAAAGATGCTTGGCATTCTCTCTGAGAACTTCCACGAGAGCATTGGTAGCAAAAATAATACTCTAACAGCTGCATAAGTATATGCTGGTTTAGTATCTTTGCTTCAAAACTCCACATGGGAAAGTAAAGCCCTTTGCCCAAATGCCAGCATCTGTTGCCAAATAATAAATTTGAAAAATCCCACAGCACGTGGAAGCTATAAAAATGATCAACATCATTTCTGCCTGCTACATAGGTTGCTCCAACTCCTTTAACCGTTCTAACTGGAATTTCCATCATAGTATCATAGAATAGTTTAGGTTGGAAGCGACTGAAAGATCACCTAGTTCCACCCTCCCTGACATAGGCAGGGACACCTTCCACTAGACCAGGTAGCTCAAAGCCCTGTCCAACCCGGCCTTGAACACTGCCAGGGATGGGGCAGCCACAGCTTCTCTGGGCAACCTGTGCCAGTGCCTCGCCACCCTCATGGTAAAAAACATCTTCCTAATATCTAATCTAAATCTACCTTCTTTCAGTTTAAATGTACTCTCTCTTCTTCTATCACTTGTAAAGAGCATCTCTCTACCTTTCTTGTAGGCTTCGTTTAAGTACTGAAAGACTGTTTAAAGGTCTCCCCTGAGCCTTCTTTTCTACAGGCTGAACAAGCTCAACTGTCTCAGCCTGTTTTCATAAGAGAGGTGCCCCAGCCCTCTGATCAGCTGTTTCTTTAGGTTCTATGGGCCTTATATTCAATGCTAATACACTTTCATTCCTTGGTTCTTAATCAAACACACATTCTTTCCAATGCCTACAAAGACATAGGAACAAAATTTTCTGCAGTTAAGCATACTTTAAAAGAGCTGCAGGCTAAATACAAAGAAAACAGATTTCTTCCTGCTGATTTAAAGAGGAACCTTCCTCTCTAATCATTCCTTTCAGTAATGGGAAATAAGCATTAATTCCTCAATAAATTAAGTAATTTTACATATTTGTATGTAAGTGGGTCAGAAAATATATGTGACATATTGATGGACAGGACCTAGTTCTAAGCTTATCTGGGGGAAAACAGCATGAATTATGAATGCAACTTTAAAAACTTAATTATGAATGTAATTTACTGTGATAAATTGTAATATCTGTTTCTGATATTTTTTCCTAGATTGAAAATCATTAAAACATTCTAAACTTTTTCATATAAGTTCTCTTTTTTATGGTAAGAAAATTATTTTTATGAATGAGAGAGCGATGATGGATATATTCTGGTTAGATTTTTTTTTTTTTTGCATTGTTTTTAGGAAGCTTGTTAATTACTGAACTAATAAGATAAAAGACAATAACAATCTCTTAGGCAAGCATTTCAATTATAGCCCATGTTTCTGTTCTTAGAAGAACATCTACCTACACTTCAGCTAGAAGAACCTTCAGATTATTAATGATGCAAAATGATATAAGGACACTTCCATAATTACTTAGGGCCCAAAGTCTGCCCATTCTGAAAATATTGAGCCACACTTCCTGTATTAAATTCATGGCTCCAGATGTTTGACTGCAAGGTGATCAATAACTCAAAGCAGCACCAAGTGATCTTAAAAAAGCATGGATCTTCTCTAGAAGTGCTGTTGTCTTCCCCGCAGCAGCAGAAATATCATAAGCTATGTGTCCTTCTCTACGAGGTAACCTAAAGTAACACAAGCTGAAAAAGCAGTATAGAACTGCTATTAATATGAATAATACTTCATGCTTTCCAAATTCCAAACTTCTAATGAGGAACCTGCACTATATTGGGAATAGGGGAAAAAAGAACTTGTTCCAGTAACTGAACACAAGGATTTGCCAAGTAGAGGCCATAAAGGGAACCACTCCATTGGGTGCTCTTTCCTAAGATGAGCTGAGACACTGTTGTATGTCTATCCTCAAAGCAAGCATACAAATATAAAATGAACCTCTTCATTTCTCTCTGACTTGGCCAATTAATTGCACTGGTTAACTGTTAAAATAGGTGTTAAGTAACTTCTCTTTCAAATTTTCTAATGTGAGAGTAACTTGCATTACAAAGAGTAATTTCACTTGGTTTCCCGCTGGCTGTATTAATTGGTGGTTTGATCATTTGAATACATTGATTTGTTGATTCAATTTTAATTGTAACTTGGATTGTCACAGTTCCGATTGTCAGTCTACGCCACTTTTAATTAGCTCTCTAAAACTGTAGTCTATCAGATTGATGTGTTTGCTTGATTTTATTAGAAGGATGAGCAAGCAAATATAAAACTATAAAAAACACACAGGCTTGTATTTTCTCCACCAAGCTGCTACATGGGTCATGCACTCAAAGACAAAGACAGCGTTAATGTACATGAAAATTACTTGGCTCACCTTTTATGTTAATATTAAGTTACTCATGCTTGACTTCATCAATAGAGAGTGGAATATGTTCTTTAATCTAAACGCTTGATCATGTAGATGAAACATAGGCATGTAGATATTTCATGATGTTTTCTTTGGACTATTTTAAAGAAGACTGGTTTGGGATCAAAATGAATTTTTTAATAAAATTTCAATTTTATTCAGAACATTTTTCTTTTTTCTGATCATGTGGAAACTAAAATGGAGTTATGTTTGGGAAAAAAAATCAGAAATCTCCCTGGCTCAAACATGGCTATGATCCTCATGAAAGAGTACAAGTTCACTTCAATTATTACCAGAAACAAAAGAATCTTTTTAACTAGGAAACTTCACAACTGTGAGTAATCTTCTGGCTTTAGGTGCCGAATGTGTCTGGGGAACACTTACTCTTTTTCCTTCCCTTTAGCTTTTCCAGGTTCCCGCTGGGTTTGCGTCCAGGTTTCATATAACAGCATACTAGTACTCTAAGTACAAGCTTAGTAGATATCTTTCAATGCAAAAGAAAAATACTTCTTTTTTTTTAACATACCCAAATATTTTTTAAAAAACTACCTAGTTTCAACAGGTAAAATAGAAGGTGTTATTTCAAAACATCCTATGTTAAGCTTGACCACTCTTATGGAGATGAAACACCTGCATTTTAAATTTAACTAAGGTGAAAGTCCCAAATCTAGGTCTCTAGCCAACAAAATGAGACTTTTGTTGGAATGCACGACTGGTTTATTACCATCATATAACTTACTGGCAACCTGACTTCAGTATCTTCATAGCAGAAATATTAGAGCAAGCAACACAAACAAGAGAGCAAATAGGACTAGGAGAAAAATACTTACTTTGTTTTTCTCATGAAGCTTAAGTTTGAAATTGGTGCCAGGTAAGTTAACCACCAAAACTCATGTGCTTTTGCACTGCTCAGCAAACAGGTGCCTAAATCTAACAAACTTCACTGATTGAAATTTCTCTACACAGAAAGTATTCTGGATAGGTGAGGGGTTCATGTGTGGAGCTGGACATCTAAAATGACAGGTAGCTTCTGATGTAGCCCAAGGAGCAGCCAGCACTTTTCTGTGAGACAGATACAACACCAATAAAACAGTGACTTCCTGTTTGAAGCCTCACAGAGGCCTGACCATCCAGGAAGCTAGGCATCTTGTCCTCTCTCTGTTCTGTCCCCATATGTCATGGTTTAAGCCCCGGCTGTAAATTAGAACCACGCAGTCTACTTCCCCCCCCACCCCCCCAGAGGGATGGGGAGGAGAATCACAAGAATGTAACTCCCACAGGTTGAGATAAGAACAGTCCAGTAACTAAGGTATAACACAAAACCACTACTGCTACCACCAATAATGATAATGATAAGGGAAATAACAAGGGAAGAGAATACGATACCGCCCGCCGGAAAAGAGCCCAACAGAAAAGAGGACGTGCCTTTCCGGGTAACTCCCAGTTACATCCCCCGGCATGACATGCTGTGGTATGGAATACCTCTTTGGCTAGTTTGGGTCAGGTGTCCTGTCCCTGCTTCCTCCCGGCTTCTCCTCCTCCCTGGCAGAGCATGAGACTCACAAAGTCCTTGATCAGTCTAAACATCAGTGTTATCAGCTCTGTTTCCAGGCCGAAAGTCAAAAACACAGTGCTGCACCACCTACTAAGAAGGAGAAAAACTGACTGCTACTGCTGAACCCAGGACACCATAGTAGCTGAGATGTGTAGGAACCGGGAACACGCTGAGAGTCCCTAACATGCTATCAAGGAGCTGTTTGTGATGGCCACCTCTTTCGACTCCCAGCCCTGCAAGGGGTTGTGAGGAAACATCTGAGGATGTGTTCTTTCCTGTTGTTCACATCACTGTAATATTTCTCAGCTGCAAATGATGATGGCCAGGGTCAAGTTCTAGCAGGCACCTCAAGATTTATCACTTCTCAAAGTATAACAGCACTGTTATTTATTCAAAGAACCCTGAAATTTTGCCTGGTTGTTAAATATGAAGCACTGCATCATTACAGCATCATTACATTTTAGTTTTGGTTTACAACTTTTGGCTGGATTTCAGGCTGAAGATGAAAGCAAAATGTTGTTTCTGAAGACATTTTCAAGGCTATTGATCTATTTTGCCTTTCCATTCATTTATATTATTGCATTATGCAGTGTTAAAGTACCAATTAACTCACAGAAAACTTCTAGGTTCTCATGATTATTAATCTCTGCTTTTCAAAGGGCTAATGGAGTTACTGTTGTGTAAACCCAGAGCATTATTCATGAGCCTGTGGCTGAAATGACATTTTTTTCAATCTTCAACAAGATCAACCATATCCTTAATGAACAAGAGCAAATGGGAAATAAATCCAACAGAGGATTTTGATATTGAATTTGAAAAGATTCTATCATTCTTGACAAGAGAATTACATAAAAAGAAAAATAATATTTGAATTATGTATATTGGAAAGAAAGAATGAAATGCATCCTGGTTGCATGAAAACACTAAGAATACTGTGATTATCAACTTTGCTGTGTAGGTACACCATTTCTAGTTCACTGCATATGGCATCAGATAAGCATAACTGTTAAAACAAACAAACAAACAAACAAACAAACAAAAATCCCATAACCAAACACTTTTAACTTTTCAGGAACTCCTGCTCCGTATCCTTAAATAAAATATCACTGATTTCATTATTTTCCCTAGGACAGTTTAGCATATTTAGAACAGAATGCAACAAATCTGAGGCTTAAAATTAAAATAAAAATTATTTCTCTCATTTTAAGAGACAAATATAGGTGTACTTTTTGCATTATATTCTTTCCATTAAGCCAGTCTCTGTTGCGAGATGGTTCCATTAATGGTTTAACCCAAAAAATCTGCTTTTTTCTTAAATTCCTTTCCATAGTAAAAGTGAATTTGCCTCCATGGTGACCATTTCTGTGGCATATGCACCATACCATAACACTAGACTAACTCACTGCCATATGAAGACAGCAAGTTTTTGCATCAAGTAGTAGACAGGATGTGAGGGTCAGTGCCATTCAGTGTTGCTTCTCCACTCAATATATACATGGAAGTAAATCCTTGCCGCTTCTGTAAAACTTCCACACAAAAGCTGGGGAGGGGGGCGGGTACCCCTGCAGGGCTGCAAGAAAGGCTTCTGTCCCCATCACTTGGGCAGACATCTTCCCTTTCTGGACACCTCCCACTTCACATAGCCACTGCACTGGCTGTATGGAATTTTTCTATACTTCCATGAGTACTTTACCATTAAGCACCTAAACACTAAAACAGAAATTAGCACCCACATAAAGAGAACTTGATCATATCTTTCAGTTCGTTAAGTACCTTTAATTACCACACTCACATTAGTCAACAGGAACTGGCTATCCTACACTCCACTCAAAAGCTACTTTTATTCACATGGATTAACACCCCAATCACTTCTTTCTGTTAATTGTGTTTTATCTGTATTGCAGCAATCAAGGGCCCCTTTCTCTTAGGCACTGTCTATATTTCTCTAATGTCTATTTAATTGAAAGATTTTGACACCTAAGTATAAAATCAGAAATGGATCCAAAGAGGATGGTAGAGTCCTAAGGTAACAATGAAGTTATAATAATAAAGGAAGCAAAAACACTCATGTCAAACCAGCCATAAACCTAACCAGCTAATTTGAAGACTGCAATCATCTAAACTCTGCATGTGAAATGGGACTATGCCAGCAAGAATCCGCTTGCTGTTTTGTCTAGGAGGGTGTTGCTAAAACTATGTTCCCATCCCTTTGCAGAGGAGTAAAGCTGTGTCAGTTTTCATAATTTTGAAGGAGATGGAAAAGGCTGATGAAACATTTGGAAAGCATATCGGTGTCACTGAATCTGCACTTTTCATGAGAAAATAAATTTTGACTCAAATATTCCATCCTTTTCTATTGGTGAAGAGTTATTCTGACCATGGGCATGAAGACACAGGATATGCTTGTATATCGCTCAGATATGTCAGCTAGAGCACAGTCATAGCTCCTTTGGAAAACCACCAAGGAAGACTTATTCTCAGGTATGTGCAGTGGTAATTTCACCAAAGACTTTATATAAAGCAAATAATTACATAGATGTTGTCCTGGGTTCACCAGTAGCAGTCGTTTATTTCTCCTTCTTAGTAGCTGGTGCAGTGCTGTGTTTTTTACTTTCGGCCTGGGAACAGCGCAGATAACACCGATGTTTTTAGTTGCTACTCAGTAATGTTAGTCTGACCAAGGACTTTCTGAGTCTCATGCTCTGTCAGGGAGGAGGGGAAGCCGGGAGGAAGCAGAAACAGGACACCTGACCCAAACTAGCCAAAGAGGTATTCCATATCACAGTACGTCATGCCAAGGATGCAACTGAGAGTTGCTCGGAAGGGCTAGTTTGCTGCTGTGTGGGGGCGAGGTATCGGTTGGAGGTGTTGTATTCTCTTCCCTTGTTATTTCCTTTATCATTATTATTATTGGTGGTAGCAGTAGTGATTTCTGTTATGCCTTAGTTACTGGACTGTTCTTATTTCAACCCGTGGGAGTTGCATTCTTTCAATTCTCCTTCCCATCTCTCTGGGAATGGGGGGAGGAAGTGGGGGAGTGAGTGAACGAGCTGCCTGGTTGGGCTTAAACCACGACAGATGTAAAGTAAAACCAGGACACAACAGCAGAGGTGTCACCTGCTAGATTCACTCTGTGGTGTGTCCAGGTTTCTAAGCAGTGTTTGTTTTCAAATAGACTTTGTTTCTGTGCTTAGGTAGAACATTTAACAAAGACTTCATTAAGAAGAGAAAGAAAATAAACCACTCTTGTGTGGGGTGGGTTGTTTTCGGGGGGGGGGGGGGGGGGGCTTTTTCAGCTAATTTGTGTAATATTGTTACATCATTTGTACCCAATTCAGTAACAAGCTTGTAAAAGGACTTTATCATACTCTGTGCCTGCAACCAATTAAAGGGAAAAGGGCCTTTGTTCAGCTAAGCATCTGAGTGCTATCAAAATGATCCTTCTGAGCCCCATTTAAAAGTCTGAATACTTCTGGCAGTTGAAATGTAGTGCTTGTAAATAATTAAAATTATAAATATCTCTAAACAAATGAAATTGATGGTGGCCCTGTACCTTGCCAATAAACTCTTGCTCAAGGAATTCACTGAGCAGAGAACAACAAAGATGATGCAATTGTACAGCATATGGCAAAGTTATGTTTAAAGTTTCCAAGTAGTGTTCTTTTTCTGACTCACATTTAAATTGATGTGCTATGGAAATAGAGAGTATATAGCTCAGCTTGTGGTAGAAGCAGATGTTCCAGGCAAGATGAAATTAAAAGACTATACTTCAAGTATCTGACTTTATGTTTTTCTTTGTATTTTTATGCCCCAAAAGTACAGATGTCAAATGTAGGACTATAAGTAGTTTACTGATAGAAGCCATTTTAGATTCAATATAACACACCTCTAGTTTAAAATAATTCAAGGAACTTCATGAATTAAACATCTTGCGACTGCAGGTTCTCACTTCATTTTTGTTTACTTGTACTATAAGTAGTAATAATATCTTTATTTGCAGTAATATATCCTGTACAAATGCATCCATTTATTTATGCATCAGAAATAGCCAGACGTGAGTTAAAATCAGACAGGCAAAGAAGTCAAAGCACTGTGCACAAATATTTATGAGATTGTCATTTGGTCTGGAGTGATGGTTTACAGGTCCAAGATGTTTTTCAGTGCACATCTTGGAAATATATGTGGATTTTGGTATTCAAAGATGTGAAAATTCTGTTCCACTTAAAATGCTTTACTTTTCAGGTTTTGAGAAGCACCTTAAATAATTAATTTCTTTTTGTATTTGAATGGAATTTCTTCAGAAAAAGGCAGCTATCTGTGAAATGTAAATACGTACACTAATAACCTTAGAGAATAAAGAAAACCTGGCCACATTGACATATCACTTCTATTTTGTGCAACTGTGATTAGAAATAGTGCTTGTAGAAATAAGATTTACAGCATGACATCAAATTCTGGTCACCTACAAATGGCTATACGGGATGAGAAAAATAGCTTATCATTATCCTATCCTCAGCGGTGGCCATGAACACAAGCCTAAGGAAAAACAAAAGCAGAGCAAGTATTTATGATATCTCCCATGAGTACACTCAGCCTTTGCCTGTTTTATGCTCTGGGGGGTCCTGAGGCGGATGTGGATTGTTATTTAGTTCTCACCTGATCTCTCTTCCAAGTACTTCTCTGATAACCTTTGAATCAATGTAAAATTTTTGCTTCCGCAAAATCCTGTGGAAATTATTTCCATGGGAATAATACCTGCTGCAGTGTCCTTGTTCTCCTACTGACAGAGGTAATGAACAGTTTCACACTGTGCTTTTCTTGTTTCACATCATTCTGCAGATCTCTGTCACATTCCACCTGCATCAGTTCTGTCTGAACTGCAGCAGACTCATTGAGTCAGTCTGGCCTCACTCAGAAACTGTGTTCTGATTCTGATCATTCCCATTGCCTTTCCCTGAATCTCTCTTTTAGTGCTAATGTGCCTTTTATTGGTATGAGGGTATCAAAACTGCACACCATTGACAGGGTGTAGAAGAACTGAAAAATTTATTCCAGTGGCATAACAATATTTTCTGGTTCAAAATCTGTTCTTAACTCTGGATTTGGTTAAAAGGCTACTAAGCACTGAGCTGGTCCTTTCAGGTAGCTACAAGACAAAACCTCACATCTTCCTCAAACACCTTTTGATCAAATACATTATTTTAGATAAAACTGGAAGTGTTCAAGGCCAGGTTGGATGCAGCTTTGAGCAACCTGATCTAGTGGAAGGTGTCCCTGCCATGCGCCCAGTCCAGTAAAATATTTTTTTTTGTTGTTAAATAGAGACTACCTGTCATGGTTTAAACTCAGTTAGCCATGCTATCTCTCTCTCACTCCCCCCCCTTCCTTCCCCCCACTCCTGGAGGGATGGGGAGGAGAATCACAAGAATGTAACTCCCACAGGTTGAGATAAGAACAGTCCAGTAACTAAGGTATAACACAAAACCACTACTGCTACCACCAATAATGATAATGATAAGGGAAATAACAAGGGAAGAGAATACTCACCACCCGCAGATCGATACTCAGCCCGATTGAGCAGTGATCTAGCCCTTCTGGGTAACGGCCTCCAGTTTATATAGTGGGCATGGTGTGCTGTGGTATGGAATACCACTTTGGCTAGTTTGGGTCAGGTGTCCTGTTTCTGCTTCCTCCCGGCTTCCCCTCCTCCCTGACAGAGCATGAGACTCAGAAAGTCCTTGGTCAGACTAAACATTATGGAGTAGCAACTAAAAACTTCGGTGTTATCTGCGCTGTTCCCAGGCCGAAAGTCAAAAACACAGCACTGCACCAGCTACTACGAAGGAGAAAAAAATGGCTGCTACTGCTGAACCCAGGACACTACCATAGCTATTTACATCTCTATGTATTATAGAATTAGGTATAAAAGTTTCATCAAATTGCAATTAAAACAGAAACACTAGAAAAAATCTGAGACAGACAGGTCTACAGATGTAGAATTTTAGATGAATTTTGTAGGGCTTCTGGCATTGTTCCTGCAACAAGTATTACTGTTGCAGTGTTAAGATACCATTTTAGCTACTGAATTTTTTTATCTCTTTAAAGATTTAATATATAAATTGACAGGAATATGTAAGAAAAGAGCCCAATATTAAAAAAAAAAAAAAAATCTTGGGGAAATAGTACCCCCCAACATTTTGTCATGGGAGGAGGACACTTATTTTACCTGTCATGAAATAATAACTCCAGAGTTCACATCAGATAGTGAGATGTGACTGATCATAGAAGAATTCAGTGTGACTTATCTATCTTATTCCTTCAGAAGCTCAATAAATCCACAGGTCAAGGTTTTCAAAGAAGGGTTACAGAGGTCCAGTTCTGAAATACATATATGTTGAAGTAAAAGTCTAGACCTCTGTCCTGGGTCCTAAATCGCACGAAGAGTTTCCAGCCTCAGTTTCCAAGCAAATCATAGGCAGAACAAGAGCCTCGCCAATCTGCTCTTTAAAAGATTAAACATTCAGCTGTTCCCACTGAATCCAACAGGACCTGCTGAAAGCCTGGCATTTCTAACAGTAACACTTTGTATGAGTCCAGCTAAGAGTCAGGAGTTAAGCTAAAGATTTGATGATATATTCCCAATATGCAAACAGAGGATGTGGGAATCAGTGATTGCATTTAAAACATCATTACAGATGTTACAGGTCCATACTGCACACAATTTCCATTTAGACTGTTAATTCTTAAAACTACATTTCTCTCTTCATTTTCTTTGTCGGTGACATGGACAGTGGGATTGAGTGCGTCCTCAGCAAGTTTGCCGATGACACCAAGCTGTGTGGTTCGGTTGATACGCTGGAGGGAAGGGATGCCATCCAGAGGGACCTCGACACGCTTGTGAGGTGGGCTGATGCCAACCTCATGAAGTTTAACCATGCCAAGTGCAAGGTCCTACACCTGGGTCGGAGCAATCCCAGGCACAGCTACAGGTTGAGCAGAGAAGAGATTCAGAGCAGCCCTGCAGAGAAGGACTTGGGGGTGTTGGTCGATGAAAAAATGAACATGAGCAGGCAGTGTGTGCTCACAGCCCAGAAAGCCAACCGTATCCTGGGCTGAATCAAAAGGAGTGTGACCAGCATGTCAAAGGAGGTGATCCTGCCTCTCTACTCTGCTCTCGTGAGACCGCACTTGGAGTATTGTGTACAGTTCTGGTGTCCTCAACATAAAAAGGACATGGAACTGTTGGAACAAGTGCAGAGGAGGGCCACGAGGATGATGAGGGGACTGGGGCACCTCCCGTATGAAGATAGGCTGAGAAAGTTGGGTCTGTTCAGCCTGGAGAAGAGAAGGCTGCGTGGAGACCTCTTAGCAGCCTTCCAGTAACTGAAGGGGGCCTACAAGGATGCTGGGGAGGGACTCTTCATCAGGGACTGTAGTGACAGGACAAGGGGTAACGGGTTAAAACTGAAACAGGGGATGTTTAGATTGGATCTAAGGAAGAAATTCTTTACTGAGAGGGTGGTGAGGCACTGGAATGGGTTGCCCAGGGAGGTTGTGAATGCTCCATCCTTGGCGGTGTTCAAGGCCAGTTTGGATGAGGGCTTGCGTGGTATGGTTTAGTGTGAGGTGTCCCTGCCCATGGCAGGGGGGTTGGAACTAGATGATCTCAAGGTCCTTTCCAACCCTAACTATTCTATGATTCTATGATTTCTGCCAAACGCTATTTTCATTCTTCTAATCTAAATTGAACTGTGTGATGCAGCAAAGTACATTCCCTCTATGATAATCACAGATTTATGTAATTTTCTCACATCCCAAAGTCTAATGTGAAGGATACAGCATGAAGCAATGCTACTTTTATAGATGGGAAAGTAAAACTAAGATAAAAATGCCATTACTGTACTTCATGGGAAAATGTAATTGCAAGATTTTGAACTAATTTGAATATTATTTGAGAAACTGGATGACTGTATGCAGAGCTCTGAAGGACATGGCAAATACACTTGTTACTTTCTCACCTTTGACAGATGCAAAGGCAAAAGATACCAGCCTGAAAGTGGAAGACACCAGGGGTTTTTTTTACATTATTTTTACTTCATTCTCACCTGAGCACAGTAAGTTATTTTCTTTTTTCCCTCACAAAAGACGTACTTTAAATTAAGCTTCATGCGAAAAGGAAGCTTTATTAAAGATGTGCAAGACATAAATTAACAAGAAATTAAGTAGTCAATGGATAGAGAGATTCGAGAGCTATCATTCAGCTAGTGGCCTTCTTGTTTATATGATAAATGCTTATTAGGCTGTCATTGCTGTAGTCTTGGAAAAAAATCAAAACTGTAACATATTTGCCCTCTGTAGATCTCAGTGAAAAATGGAAGTAGTTTCTCAATATTAAGCAACTACAGAACTGAGTTATGTAGAGGTTAAAATGATGTTCCTAAGGTCACGCAGGGCATCTGAATAGGGACTTTCTTATTGTTCTTCTGATTGGTTTGTTGGGTTTTGGTTTTTTTCTGTTAAGGCTACAATCTCTTGGGATTAGTGGCTGGTTTTTTTTCGAAATCATACGTATGGCCTAATATAATGTGAACGTGTTCAAGTCTGCACTCAGTACCTGTCTGCTCAGTGTTAACATGGTAAACCCTAATCAATGTAATTCATCAAAAAATGAGAGATAAAGAACTGTAGAAGAAAATTAGAAGTCTTAATTTAATTTTAAATGTTTCACCTTTCATTTACTCCAGAGCAAAATCAATTTAGACAATTCCATGCTTCATTTACTTTGGAACATGTAATTTTAGATTTTTGGGTTTGCACATTGTCTCACTTTTTGTACTACTTTTACTGGAAAAAATATGGAATGAAAGTTAGCAAGAATGTGACAATTACTTAAACTTATTTTATATTGTTTGAAATTATTTTACAGAAAAAAAAAAAAAGAGAAGAAATGTAAGTGATATGGCAGACTAGGGAGGACTCTCAACCTATTGTTTTATTTGAGGGAAAGGATAGTTGTTTAGACCCTGTCCCACAGGCGAAAAAGTGTACTAGGGCAAGAGTTAGCAGAGCTCACTCACAGAGCTTTAGATTAGAGTCAAAGTGCGAGGGGGTTGTAGCTGGGTTTGAACTGGTGGGGCATTGTTCTAGTATTAATGAAGACCAGAAGGCCTCCCACCTCCCAAGGGTGCCATTAGCGTGCTCTGCTCGCTCCCTGAAATGCCTGTACACCAATGCACGCAGCATGGGGAATAAACAGGAGGAGTTAGAAGTCTGTGTGCGGTCTAAAGGTTATGATCTGGTGGCAATTACAGAGACGTGGTGGGACAGCTCACATGACTGGAATGTGGTCATGGATGGCTATGTCCTTTTTAGGAAAGATAGGTCAGCAAAGCGAGGTGGTGGAGTTGCCCTTTATGTGAGAGAGCGACTAGAATGTATTGAGTTCTGTCCAGGGGCAGATGAGGGGCAAGTGGAAAGTCTGTGGGTACGAATTAAGGGACAGGCTGGTACGGGTGATACAGTTGTGGGGGTCTATTATAGACCTCCTGATCAGGACAAAGGAGTTGATGAGGCTTTCTACAGGCAACTGAAAGCAGCCTCGCAGCTACATGCCTTGGTCCTCATGGGAGATTTTAACTACCCCATTATTTGCTGGAAGACTCACACAGCCGATCATTCACAGTCTAGGAGGTTCCTCCAGTGCATTGATGATAACTTCTTAATGCAAATGGTGGACAAACCAACTAGGAGAGGAGTGCTGCTGGATCTAGTACTCACCAACAAGGAGGGTGTCCTGGGTTCAGCAGTAGCAGTCATTTTTCCTCCTTCTTAATAGCTGTTGCAGCACTGTGTTTTTGACTTTCAGCCTGGGAACAGGGCTGATAACACCGATGTTTAGACTGACCAAGGACTTTGTGAGTCTCATGCTCTGCCAGGGAGGAGGAGAAGGTGGGAGGAAGCAGGGACAGGACACCTGACCCAAACTAGCCAAAGAGGTATTCCATACCATAGCACGTCATGCCCAGGATGTAGAACTGAGAGTTCCTGGAAGGGCAAGATGACTGCGGGGTAGGGGCGAGGTACCGGTTGGTGAGCGGTTGTATTCTCTTCCTTGTTATTTCCTTTATCATTATTACTATTAGTGGTAGCAGTAGTGATTTGTGTTATACCTTAGTTATTAAACTGTTCTTATCTCAACCCATGGGAGTTGCATTCTTTCGATTCCAACAGCCAACCAGGAGAGGAGCGCTGCTGGATCTCATCCTCACTAACAAGGAGGGTCTGGTCGAAGCAGTAAGGGTTGAGGGCTGCCTTGGTTGCAGCGACCACGAGATGGTGGAATTCAGGATCTTGTGTGGTAGGACCAGTACAATAGCAAGTAGAATTGCAACCCTGGACTTCAGCAGGGCAAACATTGGCCTTTTCAAGCAATTGCTAGGGGAAGTCCCATGGGCAAGGCTGCTTGAAGGTAAAGGGGCCCAGGATAGTTGGTTGGCATTCAAGAATTGCTTATTCCAAGCTCAAGAGCTGAGCATCCCGACACGTAGGAAGTCAAGGAAGAGGGCCAGGAGACCTGCGTGGCTGAATAAGGAACTGCTGGGTATGCTCAAGTGGAAGAGCAGAGTTTATAGGTCATGGAAGGAGGGGCTGGTCACTCAGGAGGAATATAAGGCTGCTGCTAGAGGATGTAGGAAGGCAGCTAGGATGGCTAAGGCCTCCTTAGAATTAAATCTGGCGAGAGGGGTCAAGGACAACAGAAAGAGCTTTTTCAAATACATAGCTGATAAAACTAACACCAGAGGCAAGGTTGGCCCACTGGTGAATGGGATGGGTGCCCTGGTGACAGAAGATACAGAGATGGCAGAGTTATTGAATGCCTTCTTTGTGTCAGTCTACTCTGCCGGAGGCAGTCCTGAAGAACCCTGTACTCCTGAGACCTCAGATGAAGTCAGGTCACTGGAGCGGTTTGCCTTAGTCGACGAGGAATGGGTTAGGGACCAGTTGAGCAATCTGGACATCCATAAATCCATGGGTCCAGATGGGATGCACCCGCGGGTGCTGAGGGAACTGGCGGAAGTCATTGCTAGACCACTCTCCATCATCTTTACCAAGTCTTGGGAAACGGGAGAGGTGCCTGAGGACTGGAGGAAAGCAAATGTCACTCCAGTCTTCAAAAAAGGCAAGAAGGATGACCCGGGTAACTATAGACCGGTCAGCCTCACCTCCATCCCTGGGAAAGTGATGGAACACCTTATCCTTGATGCCATCTTAAGGCATGTCAAGGATAAGAGGGTTATGAGGGGCAGTCAACATGGCTTTACCAAGGGGAAGTCATGCTTGACCAACCTCCTAGCCTTTTATGAGGAAATAACATTGTGGATGGATGATGGCAGAGCGGTGGATGTGGTCTACCTTGACTTCAGCAAAGCATTTGACACAGTCTCCCACAGCATCCTCATAGATAAGCTAAGGAAGTGTGGGCTTGATGATCAGGTAGTGAGGTGGATCAAGAACTGGTTGAAAGGAAGAAGGCAGAGAGTTGTGGTCAATGAGGCAGAATCTAGCTGGAGGTCTGTGACTAGTGGAGTCCCTCAGGGGTCGGTGCTGGGACCAGTGCGAGACCTGGACAGGCTGGAGAGTTGGGCAGGGAGAAACTTGGTGAAATTCAACAAGGGCAAGTGCAGAGTCTTGCATCTGGGGAGGAACAACCCCATGTACCAATGCAGGTTGGGGGTTGACCTGCTGGAAAGTAGTGAAGGGGAAAGGGACCTGGGGGTCCTGGTGGATAGGAGGATGACCATGAGCCAGCAATGTGCCCTTGTGGCCAAGAAGGCCAATGGCATCCTAGGGTGCATTAGAAAGGGTGTGGTTAGTAGGTCAAGAGAGGTTCTCCTCCCCCTCTACTCTGCCTTGGTGAGGCCACATCTGGAATATTGTGTCCAGTTCTGGGCCCCTCAGTTCCAGAAGGACAGGGAATTGCTTGAAAGAGCCCAGCGCAGAGCCACAAAGATGATTAAGGGAGTGGAACATCTCCCTTATGAGGAGAGGCTGAGGGAGCTGGGTCTCTTTAGCTTGGAGAAGAGGAGACTGTGGGGTGACCTCATCAGTGTTTACAAATATGTAAAGGGTGAGTGTCAGGATGATGGAGCTAGGCTTTTCTCAGTGATGCCCAGTGACAGGACAAGGGGTAATGGGTGTAAACTGGAGCATAAGAGGTTCCATGTGAACATCATGAAAAACTTCTTTACTGTGAGAGTGACAGAGCACTGGAACAGGTTGCCCAGGGGGGTTGTGGAGTCTCCTGCGTTGGAGATATTCAAGGCCCGGCTGGACAAGTTCCTGTGTGATGTACTCTAGGCCTTGCAGAGGGGTTGGACTAGATGATCTTTTGAAGTCCCTTCCAACCCTTGGGATTCTGTGATTCTTTGATATCTATTTTTTTCCTGAGCTTTTGCAAGTTTCTCAGGCTTTCTAGTGGGAAGAATGAAGGAAAAGGAAATTTGAAAATATTGGAAATAAGGTTATCACATTATTTTTAGGAATATATCTTTTCAGAATTCCTTCATCAGAAATCAAAAAAAAAGAAACATTGTAAGAATTAATGTTTTTCAGTTGCTTTTTGTTTCAACTAAATTTAGTGTTTCTCCTTGCATTTCTTGATAGGTATCTAAGCATCATTTGTTAATACTGATGATAAGGAAAGCTAGTTTATGTTAATTTTCTGGCCTGGGGCTATGGTTTCACAATAAAATTATTCAGAGAAAAAAATAGCTTAAAGTATTTTCAGTCTCCTTTTATCTCCTGCCACTTCTTCCCACCTCTCAGTCATTCTCACCTACTCACTTTACTGTGTCAGAAAATTGTTTACAAGGTCACACTGAACTGGACCAGAGGGGCACCAAGAGGGTAATATAATGCAAATGTAAGACCAAGGAAAATCCTTTGTGCTGTGAAACAAGACTTTAGCTGTTGCAAGTATGTATTAGTCTTTTTAGCCTGCTCAAAAAACATTTGCTTCAACACAAGGCATTGGAAATGTGGGCTACACTCTTAGTCTCTCTCTATAAGCACTGGTAAGAGCAGTCACTTCTTGAGGGCAGTAGGTCTCATTATAAATCCACTGCCTTAGCATAGATAAATAACTCTTTCAAGACCCATATTTTTCTTTTTAAAAATAAATTTATAATTAAATGTTTAAAGTAGGCTAGTTTATTTATGTCTATGACATCGTTCTTAAATTTGAGGTTTTCATGGATACATATAACCACACATGTGTAAAGTATATGTGTAATCTCAAATGTGTAGACAATTGAATAGGAAAAAGAAAGGAGACACAATCCCTGGATTAGGAATACCCTGATAAACAGACAATATATAGATAAGAAAAAAGAGGAAACAAAACTAAGTCACTAGTTGGGTCAAATATAACACTTATGCTGGTGAACCAGTTTTTTCTGAGTTGAAAAGAATTTCACATTTAAATGTTGAGTGTTTGGTGTCTATACGTTTGAAATGCAGGCTATTACTCCAGTTAAGCACCCTGTTCCCGTACTGCAGATCCTGACTTGCAGGTGGTATGCACAAAGCTCACGTGTGCCCAACTTCTACACTGAACAACGGAACTGCAGCAATGTTCATGGTCATCTGCACAGGATACTAGATTTACAAAATGAAAATATTATGATTATTTGGAGCACATGAGATAAGACCATCACAATATTAGGCATGGTATGGATACCTGAAAATACAGATCAGAATCCCAGAGCATGATATAAGGCTACAAGATGAAACAATGGAAGGTTACATAAAGGCGTGTTATGCACAACACCAAAACTATTTTGGTCAATGTAATTGGCTGGATGTATTAACATCGGTTCAAATCCTTGTAGGCAATGAAGCAACCACCCTTTACTCCTCAAACTGATCTTTTCTATCAACATAAGCTGAAAAAGTAAGAAGAGGTGCTCAGTGCTGCACTGCTATACCTGCGTGGTGCCTGAGATGTTTCTCCAGAAGCATTGAAGCAGTGAGGCAGGCAGAGCAATGGCAGGACCTGCCTCTCCTTGCCTCTCTCTTCATTCTGTCCACATGCAGTCCAAGAACTCTTTATAAAACTGTGATTCTTCCTTGTGCACAAGCAGAACAGTTGCTTTTTGCTTCCTGGGGACAATCTGCACAGTGAACATCTGGTGCGTGGAGATAAATGTGCGTGTACACCATCCAACTTGTTCTTTTGTTCAAAGTGGATAATGGCAGTATGAGCTCAGTGTTTCTCAATAAACTTGCTAGAAGTTCTGATTCAAGAGAAAATATCTTGAGTTCTGATAAATATTCATAAATCTCAAGAAGTCAAAGCTTGCTCTCAGAAAAGTAGGGCATACCTTTAAGGGTATTTTTATGAGTATATTGATTCCATAACAACGCTGTCATAAAGAGACTCTTTATGCCATTCTGCACGAGGAATGGATTTTATTCTTTATAACAAAATCTATTTAAATTTACTGAATACTAGCATATATTTTGGTCACCATAAAAATGACATTCTAACATTCTCCTTCTACTTAGCCTAGCAAAAAAAATGAATACTTGTCTTCCAAGATATATTTGTATACAGAAAATAATTCCTTTATCTGTAAATGCAAATAAATTATTCTGCCAACCTGATATATAGAAAAGAGAGCCAGAAAAAAAAAAAAAAAAATAAAAGCAAGATGTGTTCCTAAATTTTAAACATCTTTGAATTCCAGAATATTTCACTGAACATAATGAAAAAGCACACACTATCTGCAAAATTCATATTTCCTATGGATTGATTGACAGGAAGAGTGGATAGTTGGTTCAAGACCATGTGTGAATGGTGGCAGATTTTGCTCTCTGCAATATATTTAGGAATACCCACACTGACATTTTACAGAATTACCATGCCAGCACATGGCCTTATGAATAGAAGCTTAAAAAAACCTTTAAAACATTTAACTGACTTAATTCCATCAACTGACCTTTGCTGACATTACTAAAATGCTGTTTTGTGAAGGCAAAAAAGTAGTTTCAATTGTTCACAGCCTGTGAGACTTTCAAATTTCTACATAAACAAATCTTTTTCTTTTTCTTTCTATTTTTTTTTTTTTTCTGTTTTTTTTGGGTGGGGGTTTGGTTGATTGGTTTGTTTTGGTTTTTATTCCAGAAAACTGGCAACTTTCATGTTGGCCCCCATCAAGGACTGTTGAACAAGCTCAGGCACAGAAGAAGCAAAAGGAGGTGTCAATAATGCTGTGGGAACATTGTTAGATTTTTCTTCAAGGTCTGACTGCACTGCTGTCCTCTAGCTTACCATAAATTTCAACAGATCACCAAATTCTTTCATCAGAAACCTAACTACATCCCCATTTTTTCATTTGTTTGTTTTTGGTTTAATAACACTGCTTAACATTTCCACATGTTTGTGCTGAACTATGTAACAACGCTATAGCAAGTGAACCTTCTGAGCTTTTTCTTCTCCGATACCCTACTGGGAGAAAATATAGGTAACCCAGCAAGTGCCATTTATCGTAGCATTTCAGATGCAAATGGAATAAAAAAATACAATTTTAACTGCTGTTGTAGTAGTAATATATGATTATTAAGACTAAAAATCAGAAGAATCCTTCTTTTCTTTTATTTTTTTTTTTAATTCAGAATATCAGTTTCTTAAATAGATTCCTAAAAATGAAGGATGGTGGAATGGGTAGTTTGGAAACTAAAATAACATAGAGATCATATGTATTTAACAAAAAGATTTAAAAGATCAGTTTGCCCATTATAACTTTCCTAAAAAATTACATTTATTCAATTTGTTCTAAAATTATGATTACACTTATTTCCATGTTTATGTTGGCTTTCTTTCCTCTTACTTACTGTAACTACTTTAATTTCTTTATTTTCTCTCAGATGTTTTCCACAAACTACAAAAAAGCATAATAAATGAATAATATTAATCTAGTTTCTCCTGGCATCCTTCTGTTCCATTCACTTGTAATAAAACATACTCAAAGGAGCCTTTTCTGCAGTTCATAGATCTGCATTTTCTTCTGACAGATACTCAAAGTACATTTTTAAGCTCTAATTCTAGTTTATACAGATTTACAGATTAGACTTCCATTAGAACTTTTGTGCCTTAAATCTTTAGTGACAATTAATATTTTTCTAAACCAGAGGGTGTCTGCAAGGATCAACCAGGTTGACATACACATCGTCAACTAGAATTTCTAATACCTGCACAGGTCATTACACATGCTATTTAATCCCTATAGACAATGATTTATGTGCATGATCTTCTTTCTCATTATCCTTGTCCATCACCATGAACTGTTCTGTCTTGCTAGAGAACTGCCCGCTTTGGTAAAAATTTTCTTATATGAAACTAAACAGAATGCAATTTATCATACTATTTAAAAAGAGGATTTAGGCATTCAAAAAGATGCCCAAAGTTTTAACCACCTTTAGTTTTCCAGTGAAAACTAAGGGCAGTCAAAGACATGATGATGCGCTGACTCTCTACTACTTTTTCGCTAGGGGCAAAACTTGTCTTCAGCTATAGCGACACCATCAATGTGGAAGGTCTATCACTTCCCCGTGACTTTAGAAAGGCTTTTTGGGCCTGTTTCTGATTTTTCTCTACAATCTAAGTCAGAATATAGAGTCTTTTAATTGAGAAAGGTATTTTAAATTAAAGCTCTCATTTTTAATTTAAATGAGAGCCCTGCTCTAGTGGATGTATATCAGCAAAATGGAGGACCTGTTTTACTGACAACAACTAGATGAAAATACAAATGTATGATTACTGATGTTTGTGTGTTTCAGGTTTGTTAAATGCTCAACATTAATAGCTGTGATGACTGATAGCTTTGTCTATGTTAAGCTAAGTTTAGTGATTTTTTCAACCCCAATGCACACTGAAGTATGTGTTAGTACCAGGGCATGCATTCTCTTTTGAAATCTGTGTGAGATCGCTCTCTACCTGCTGTGCTTCATTTTGAAATCCAATGCTATCATTAAGGAAAGAGAGCTGTTTCCTCTTTTGTCTATGTGCTTTATTTCACACCAATTTCATCAAAAACTTTCCACAGTTCTTGCTATGAATTGATCCTGTGTGTAGCCCGGCGCGACCTTCAGACCCTACAAAGTGATATTTTTTAAAAGTCTAAAACCTTCTGCTACTACATCTGTATAGGCAGGAACACATTTGGTCCTCTTGTAATTCCACTGAAACTAATTAATTTACAAAACAAATGATTTTTTACACAAGCAGTGCACTTTCATAGCAGCTAGTACATTCTTGCTCACTCCAGTACCATGCAGATTGCAATCTGCTTTTATTCATTTGACTGGAAAGCCAGGAGAAGAAAAAGGAAAGAGTAATTCCAGGTCTCACCTGATGGTTGCTGAATAGGCAAAAGCACCTTTATTTGAGAGTTACTGAGGTCACAGACTTGGAATCTTTACTGGATCTTCATGGACACCACAGCTGCACATAGCCTATGCTAAACAGTATCCTGGAATCTTGCTCTTCAATTTATCTGACTCTTCATTTTATATTTTAGTGTGATCATTTGTTTCTAATACCTGTCCCTCCAGGATATAATTTTTATATCCTCTTCCTAATATGTTCCTTACTTAGACTTCTAATTTTTAAAACTGTTACTTGGTACTGCTGCTCATTTTTCATTAATAGAGAAAAAATGAAGTTTGGCCACACCCCATGTGTCTTTGGTAAAACTATTCATACTCACATTTCTATATTTGAACTGCAAATTTGGAGATATCCAAACCTAAATGCAGGGTTTGGGCTTTACCTGTTATCAGGAGAAAGGTATTTTTACAAAAAGATAAGTATTATCAAGGAGTGTTTTCCCCAACATTATTTTTAAATACATT
This sequence comes from Psittacula echo, assembly GCF_963264785.1. Taxonomy (NCBI): domain Eukaryota; kingdom Metazoa; phylum Chordata; class Aves; order Psittaciformes; family Psittacidae; genus Psittacula; species Psittacula echo. The sequence goes on along the minus strand of NC_137738.1, from coordinate 80,890,596 downwards.
TTTATCAGAAATTAAATACCCTTCATTCCTGGGAGGAAAAAATGCAGCTTGCAAGGCACTCTAAAAAAAACCTTACACTACCTGCCTAAAAGGGAAGAACTCTTCTTCTCTAGCTCCTGAATGTTTCTGGGTGAGGAAACATGATTAACATAGCTTTGAATTACTATGCTGATAATTTATGATATATTATATAATAATAATAACACTAATACACAGAAAATGAGGTCTGAAAATATATCATATGGAAGAGCTGATTCTGAATCAGTTACAAGGACATTATTATAATAAAATCCTAGAGTTTCTTCAGATGGCTCTGTAGTAAGTTCTATGGGACACAGTCAGACAAATAGTACTAACTTCATTGGTTTGCTAGGCTAGAAACATCAATATTGACCTAACTCTGCAGTTCTGATTGGTGAGGATTTCAGTGAGAGTTTTCCTGGAATTACAATAGTGGAGTCATGCCCACTGTCTTTGCAAAGTCAAAATGACACCACAGATTACTAAACATGTCTTTTCACATATCAATGGATGCATGCAATATTTGCTTTTATATTTGCTTTGCGAATGACACAGTAACACAGATGGTGCAATTAGGTGGTTGGCTTTCATATGTTGCACCTGCTTTTATGGCTTCACAACATAATGTCCTGATGTCTCTGGTCATTTTATTTCTTGTAACATGTTTTTTGAACTGGTGAAAAAGTGCTTCTTGTTGTTTGCATTCCAGTTCTTCTATGGCAGCAAAGTCTATCTTCACAGGAATATAGAACCACGTTTATATCTATTGGTGCTAATAGGACCATGCAACTTTTACTGTCAGTTGAAGTACAATGCCACGGTGTGATGTGTGAGAAGAGAGACAGCAGGACTCCTCAGGGATTTGAAAAAGACTGAGAGGTAGGTAGGGCCACAGCTTAAACCAAAAAGCAAGTATAAGACTGTCTAGGTTTGAGAAGACTTGACAATTCTGATGACTGAAAGAAACTTTATCATCCCTGGATAAGCTGGGAATGAGCCCTTCATGCAGGGAAACCCTCACATTTGGTGCAAATACTGGAAGTAAATGTCTTAGGTAGATCATACTCAAACTTCCTCCCGTTTAGATTACTAGTAACTAATCAGAAGCTTTTCTTTAGTGTTGTGTCTTTTTCCTGAATCAGACAATTTTACTATGTTAATCAAAAGACTTCTAATCACCTCAGCCCTCTGGGAAATATCCATTATAGTATAATAAAATAGAAAATGTAAATTTGGAGTTACCAATACCAATCAGAAGAATCATGCATGTGACTATTTTAACACCCTTTGCACAAAACACATTTAAATTTATAGATTAGTTAAATTTAGCTGGTTTTTTTTTAAGACTGAATAACAAAGATCCTTCTTTCAACATGATTCCTTTGTCAATAAATCTATTTAAAAATTAAGAGGGAGACTCAGTGAAATCATATAGCCTTTTGTCTTTCCAACTTTTCCTCCAGTTTTTCAAATGACAATATTCTTTCCAAAGTTTTTATATTGATTGAAAATTGTACAGAACACACGAAGTCTCCTGATTTCTGTTTCACAGATAAACCGCATACAGCATGTCTTCAGATTCATACCACAGTGTCTGATAGACGTTTGATAGTGTTTGATAGATCTTTTAACAGATACAACTTTGATAGTTGCAGCAGTAGATAATAGGGAAACATTGTTTCAAATGCAGAGAAATGGAAGTTTTTTCTGTCTGACTGATAACAAAGTCGGACACGCCGAACATGAAAACCTGTGTTCTTCCTTTTTCTCTTACGCCGGCCTCCACAAACAGACAAATAATTCAGCATCTGATCTCCCTGCTCTTTCTCAAACCACCTAAGCCTTCATTTAAAACCAACACTTTCTGGTAGTTTACCTTGCATCTTGATACTTTACTTTCCATAGGAAAATCATGTTTATTAATTGCTTCTCAGAATCAGGATCCACAAAACACAGTGGGCACACAAATGCATATCTGAAGAAAATCAAATATATATCAAGTTACAGACTCAAATGTAAAGGCACAAAGGAAGAGTATTCAGATCTCATCTCTTAAATGCAAATTTTTGTAAAAATTTGTTTAAAAATAAGGGGGGATATACATGTATAATGCCTTCATATTGTGTCATTGTATAATTTCTCCAGTCTTTATGAATGAAGAGCCTATTAGTATGGTCATAGTCCAGTTAAGTAGACACCACCAGATAGTATTTTACCTTACAGTGTGAACTGCAGATGTATTTGTTTTCCAAAACACAAAAAGATTTAATTTTTTAAAATAGCCAAGAAACTCAGAAAAGGTATAAACAGACATGCATGTCATAAATAAATGTGTCCAATATGTTATTGGACATACATATGACCAACAACACTCCCCTCCTCAAAAGAACCAGGGGAGGAAAGTAAGATGAAAAAGCTTATGGCAGAGGGTAATGACAGGGGATCACTAACTAGCCCCCTGCTACCAACACCTTAGTACCTGCACCCAGTACAGTATATGAGTGTGTAACTGCATGTGTGCTGGGACAGCCAAACCCATCTGAGTGAACCTTTACCCCAAACTGATAATGTTCTCTGTTGTCCTGGGTTCAGCAGTAGCAGTCAGTTTTTCTCCTTCTTAGTAGCTGTTGCAGCACTGTGTTTTTGACTTTCAGCCTCGGAACAAAGCTGATAACACTGATGTTTAGACTGACCAAGGACTTTGTGAGTCTCATGCTCTGCCAGGGAGGAGGAGGGGCCGGGAGGAAGCAGGGACAGGACGCCTGACCCAAACTAGCCAAAGAGGTATTCCATACCACAGCACGTCATGCCCGGGGATGTAACTGGGAGCTACCCGGAAGGGCACGTCCTCTTTTCGGTCGGGCTCTTTTCCGGCGAGCGGTATCATATTTTCTTCCCTTGTTATTTCCCTTATCATTATTATTATTGGTGGCAGCAGTAGTGATTTGTGTTATACCTGAGTTACTGGACTGTTCTTATCTCAACCCGTGGGAGTTACATTCTTTCGATTCTCCTCCCCATCCCTCTGGGGAGTGGGGGGGGGGGGGGGGGGGGGAAGTAGACTGTGTGGTTCTGATTTACGGCCTGGGCTTAAACCACGACATCTGTACATCTCTAAGGAGAAACTCCAGGACAACCATTGATCAGATTAAACAGTAACTACTGAAACTGGCTAAAAAACAATGTGAAAGAAACAGGAATTGGCAAAAAGTGTTGGGAGAGGCTTTGAAGTTGGACAAAGAATAATGACCCTGGTGGGCACTGTCAGGCATCACTCTGCAGCATCCCCATCCCTGCCTGGGCCACACCCAGCATCTCCTCATGGGTGCAGGAGCACCCTGCACACAGCCAGTGATCCACAGCACAAGGGTGGTATCAGGGCACTCCTACTCAGTATGCACATAGGACCATGTGGGGCACCTGTCCATGCAGGACACCCAGGAGACCAGCACCCACAAAAAGCAGAGGGAGGGGCACATGAGCCTTTAGAATGTGTGTAAATATGGGAGCGGGGGTGTTGTGGTTTAAGCCAGTCGGCAAGTCAGCCACGCAGTTTCTACTCCCCCCACCCCCGCCCTCCCCAGAGGGATGGGGAGGAGAATCAAAAGAATGTAACTCCCACAGGTTGAGATAAAAACAGTCCAGTAACTAAGGTATAACACAAATCACTGCTGCTGCCACCAATAATAATAATGATAAGGGAAATAACAAGGGAAGGGAATACGATACCACCTGCCGGAAATGAGCCCGACAGAAGAGGACGTGCCCTTCCGGATAACTCCCCGTTACATCCCCATGCATGACGTGCTGTGGTATGGAATACCTCTTTGGTTAGTTTGGGTCAGGTGTCCTGTCCCTGCTTCCTCCCGGCTTCTCCTCCTCCCTAGCAGAGCATGAGACTCACAAAGTCCTTGGTCAGGGTAAACATTCTGACCAGCAACTGAAAACATTGGCGTTATCAGTATTATTCCCAGGCCGAAAGTCAAAACCACAGCGCCCCGTTACATCCCCATGCATGACATGCTGTGGTATGGAATACCTCTTTGGTTAGTTTGGGTCAGGTGTCCTGTCCCTGCTTCCTCCCGGCTTCTCCTCCTCCCTAGCAGAGCATGAGACTCACAAAGTCCTTGGTCAGGGTAAACATTCTGACCAGCAACTGAAAACATTGGCGTTATCAGTATTATTCCCAGGCCGAAAGTCAAAACCACAGCGCTGCACCAGCTACTAAGAAGGAGAAAAATTGACTGCTGGTGCTGAACCCAGGACAGGGGGGCATTATTTGCAGAAGGATTTGGGGAAATCTGCAGGACTATGTTAACATTTTTCAGGCATCTGGCACTGGTTTTTCTGTTGTGTCACCAGTATCAATCCTGAATGTATAGTTCACTGATTGCTAGTTAACTGTGTCATTAATAAATCAATAAGGCACTTTGATCCTAATTTGGCTTAAACCACACGAGCTGAGCAGTTTTTTCCCATGACACAAATGATCTATTGCTACACTGATTCAGAGGCATGAGTCCCACAGAGAAGGATACAGGACCACGCTTACATCCATAAATAAAGGCTCTTAGCTCAAAACGATCAGCAGTGGCAAGGTTAAAAATAGTAGAATATGGAGGGTATGAAGCTCTAGAAGACAGAAGCTCTCATTATAAAATCATTGCTAAGCAGAGCAATTTGAGAAAATTATACAGTATGTTTTGCAAACAGCAAGACTCCACATGCTTAGTAGTTGCTATTTTTTAAATTCATTGAAATACTACATTTTCCACTTATTATTCACTGTTGATATATAAAGAAGCTAAAAGGTTTGCGACTATTTTGGCTTCTGTAAGGACAGAATGGGTTTCAGTTCCTAGTTTTGAATACCACCGCTTGGCTGCTCACTATGATTTCAAACTGGCAAGTTTGGCTATCCAGTGCACCATGAATATGCAATAGTAGCCACCATGTAGAACAGACAGGTTAAACTGAAGAGAGAGTATTACAGCAAGGTCTTCAGTTTACCCTAGGGGCAAACAACTTCTACAGCAGGGCACAGTCAGCCCAACAGAGACATTAGTTAAAAGAAAAATCTGAACCATGCTTCTAACTCAGAAATCAAATGTGTGTGAAAAATTGTCTAAATATTTATCAGGTAGAAGAATACCTCACCCACCACCACCCCCAAAAAACAAAAAAACAAAACCGAAACAAAAACAAACAAACAAAAAAAAAGGCAAAAAGAAAAAACCTAAAACAACACACCCCCCCCCAAAAAAAAAAAAAGAAAAAACGAAAACCCAAGAACAATTACTAAATTTTAGAAAATGAAATATTAAAAAGGGGTCAAAAATTGCTATAGAAAATTTCTTTCCTGAATCATTCCTTATAGAATAGGTTCATGTGAACAGACAAAACCTCCCAGTGCCTCCAAAACACAGAAAAAAACGATGCTTACTGACTTCCTAGATCCTAAATAGAGACTGTGAGGCAATTTGGTAGTTAACAGATAATTAGACCTTGTCTCTTAAAACACCTTTCTATTCTACAGTAGTCTTTAAGAGGAATACTTGAAAGAAGAACAAAACACCTTCTGTGATTATTGTGTCATACAAAAAAAAATGAAACTAGAAATTACACTGTCTTCACAACCAAGGTAATATTTTAAATCTACAGAGACCAGAAAACAAACCTGAACTAGTTTTGCTTCTTCTGTATATTCTGCTGGCAATTACAACCCGGAGTATTCTGGATGAATATAAGGACTTTTAATTTAGAAATCATTTACTTTCATAAAGTTGATCTTTAATAAATGTAAAAGAAGCATTTGAAGTTGAGAATTTTTTTTATAGCATTAACATCCAGTCTTTCTACCAAATAATTAATAATAATAATTTATTTTGGACAAAATCTCTTTTTGACCATCAGTCATAAGGAAAAGCTTTATCTATAATTAAGATATTTTTCTTGCTAGTTTAGATCTGCTGCTCTTCATCCCTAGACAAAAGACCTATTCATTACCTGGTGTACTGTCTGAGTTAGCTGACTGCAAAGCCACACAAGTGATGCTGGCAGAAGTGCACAGGAGGAACACACCATGGAGAGCACATTACAAAATCCTCCTTAAAATCAACTCTGATCTGAATCGATAAAATCAGAACCAACTCTGCTTTTTAAATTAGCTGTTTTCTGAATTATGTAGACCATCACATCATCCATTTCACATAGCTTCTGTGATAGTGTGATAAATAATATGGATAGGTCTGACAAATATATTACGCTCTCTCAAAATCTGCATAAGAAAAGAACAGTGTGTACAAATAAAAATAGGTCTAGGAAAGCAGAGGTTTTATTTGTGTTGTAAAAAGAGTTACTTTTGAAAACAGTTGTTGAAGAGTATTCCAACACACTTTAGATTAGGAGTGACCTCATTAAGGCAGGAACTTTACAACAGATTGAAATTTTGTATTTTTATTTTTCTAGTGTCACTGGCACGTGCATCTTTTTCTTAAGGAGCGTAAGATGGAAAGAGATCTACTTAATTCTCTGTTTCAGTTATTACCATTGCATATGTAGCATAACTATGCTACATAATCACTTTGAAAATCTATCAAGCTCATATTTTTCAAGAAACTTGTTAGATTTCTTGTCCCTAGTACTCCTACAAGAAGAGTTTTAATCCAGCTTTCAGTGTTAGCTAGTAATACACACAATGGTTGAATATGTCTACAAAGTTCTCCAGTATTCTTTTTAAACATCAGACCAATGAGGAATTCTCTGTTTTTCTCTCCCAGATCACAGACAGGTGTCTCTCATGCTGCCAGTCTTCTTCTTCCCTACATGTTCTGTAGTTAAAAATTGCTCTTCTGTGTTTCTATTTCTTGAACAAGCTACATTTCTCTTGAAAGTATGAGCTTAAATATTTTCAGTTTCTTCCAGAATCTTTCAACTTCAGTGATTTTTCAATACATAGCAACCATACTCTCTTTCCTTGATCTCCTCAGCATTTACCTCTCACAAACAGGAAATTGCCTTCACTGGGAACAGGTTATCCTCACCTGTGTGGTTTATTTAGATACCAGTGAAATTAACTAACCTGTTACAGGTAGACATAACAGCACTACATCCTTCTCATCTTTTCCCAGCTCACCTACCAAAAACATTAGAGACAGTTTATTGTAAAGAGAGGTAAAATATAAATATAGAATCATGCTGTAAGTCCAACTGGTTTTCATGAAATATGCAATATTCATAATACATACTGACTTTATGTGCCATCAAATGAGAATATTACATTGGGATATAGTCAGGATGTTCAACAAATAAATAAATTAAATAAATCTCTTCTTCTCTTAACTTTCTCAAATCCAGATGTGCATGTCAATATCAGAAAAGTAAAGAATTGTGCAAGTGCCTAGTCTTGAATCCAGCAGGAGGTATGGCTTAATCAAAATTGGTTATCATTTTATTATCCCTTTGCTGACAAGATTTCCATTTCAACAGAAATATTAGGATATAATATTAAATAATCAATTTCATGATTGATTTGATTAATGAATCAGCTATTCAAATCAAACATATCAGTTTCTTCTCTGAAATACCTAAATTGCTTGTAAGACCCACACAAAAATGGTTACAAAAGGGAAAGGAAAAGGAAAAGAAAGATATTCATACATGCTACACATGTAGCATATGTATGCAAAATGTTTGAAATTTTCTGTCATTATACTGAAAAGCCCTTAATAATCAGCAAACAGAAGAAGTTTGGAAAAAACCTGAGCTCTACAAAAGTCAACAAATCCTACTCCTCCCTGGAATTAGCAATGTAGCAAAGAAAAGAAATGTATATAAGACAATAAATTTTATCGAAAAGATAAGCATTAGCATCATTTTAGTATAACAGAAATTAAGTATAAAGAAAATGTTACTTTAGCATATAACGGTAACATTATATGGCCACTACACTGATGCGTAATACCCAGGGCTACTCAATAAAGTATACATTTGGTAACTGGTATCCCAGAAATACTCAGAAGGTATAAAATACATGCATTGGATGAGGAATAGTCTTGGTCAGAAGAGAAAGTTGACATTAAACTTCTTGAATCCTACATCTTCAGTTTGCACCCAAGCGAGCCACTATAGTGAGTTCTTTTAAGGCTTTTGATTCATTATTCATAGCACTGGCTATGAATGCACAGTACAGCTCATGTCTCACTTTGCAACTTCTTGGAATAAAAAACACAGAGAAAGTCAAAAGAAAAAACTATTTTCATGGAATCTTAAAAGAATAAGTCATACTTATTCTCCTCTTATGCACAGGCCATGTAATGGTTTCCAGCTGAATTCCAAAGTCCTGAACTGGTTTGGATATTCAGAAGAATGCAGCAATTGTCATTTACAAACCACTTTGTCTTAATGAAAGTGGACAGTTAATTTGCTGCCCGTTTTATGACAATGAAGTTTGAACACTTGGACAGCATAAATCCTAACACAGATTGTCCTCAGCCCACCCTCTGCCTCTTTTACTTACCTCATCTTTGCTTCACCCAGGCACAATGAAATGCCAAGCTCTGAAACTCCATTTGTTTGAATTAAAAAATTGCAATTAATCCTGACAGAACAAATAAAACAGGTCATGTCTATGACATGCACATTTTAGTCACCTTAAAAAAAGAAGACCTTCAAAACCTGTAATGCATCTTCTGTACTTGTGAGAGAAACATTATACTCATGCTTCAGGGAGTAAATAGGGCATATTTCAGAATCAGAATCAGAATTACCAGGTTGGAAGGGACCTTCAAGATCATCGAGTCCAACCCATGCCCTACACCTCGACTAAACCATGTCACCAAGTGCCACATCCAATCTCTTTTTAAACACATCCAGGGATGGTGACTCCACCACCACCCTGGGCAGACCGTTCCAATATTTTATTATTCTTTCTATGAAAAATTTCTTCCTAATATCCAACCTGTACCTTCCTTGGCGCAGTTTGAGACTGTGTCCTCTCGTTCTGTCAGTTGCTGCCTGGTGAAAGAGACCAACCCCCACCTGCCTACAACCTCCTTTCAGGAGGTTGTAGAGAGTGATAAGGTCACCTCTGAGTCTCCTTTTCTCCAGGCTAAACAACTCCAACTCTCTCAATCGCTCCTTGTAGGGCTTGTGGTCCAAGCCCCTCACCAGCCTCGTTGCCCTCCTTTGGACGCGCTCAATCATTTCCACGTCCTTCTTAAACTAAGGAGCCCAGAACTGGACACAGTACTCAAGGTGCGGCCTCACCAGTGCTGAGTACAGGGGAAGAATAACCTCCCTGTTTCTACTGGCCACACCATTCCTAATGCAGGCTAGGATGCCATTGGCCTTCTTGGCCACCAGGGCACACTGCCGGCTCATATTCAGCTGGCCATCCACCAATACCCCCAGGTCCCTTTCTACCTGGACACTATCCAGCCACACTGTCCCCAACTTGTAACATTGCAAGGGGTTTTTATGGCCAAAATGTAGGACTCGGCACTTAGACTTACTAAATTTCATCTTATTGGATTCTACCCATCTATCCAACCTATCCAGGTCTCTGCAGAGCCCTCCTTCCTTCCAGAAGATCGACACAAGCTCTCAGCTTAGTGTCATCTGCAAACTTACTGATGAAAAACTCAATAACCTCATCCATGTCATCAATAAAAATATTGAACAACACCGGTGCCAGCACAGACCCCTGAGGGACACTACTGGTGACTGGTTGCCAGCTGGATGCAACACCGATCACCATCACCCTCTGGGCCCGGCCATCCAGCCAGTTACTGACCCAGCAAAGAGTGCTTCTGTCCAAGCCGTGAGCTGCCAGCTTTTCCAGGAGGATGTTATGGGGGACAGTATCAAAAGCCTTGCTGAAATCCAAATAGACAACATCCACAGCCCTTCCCACATCCACCAGGCGGGTCACCTGATCATAAAAGGAAATCAGGTTGCGCAAGCATGACCTGCCCTTCATAAACCCATGCTGGCTGGGTCTAATACCCTGGCCATTTCTTAAGTGCTGCTTAATAGCACTCAGTATGAACTTTTCCTTTAACTTTCCCGGCACTGAGGTCAGACTAACTGGCCTGTAATCACCAGGATCCTCCCTCCTACCCTTTTTATAAATGGGCATCACATTGGCCAGCTTCCAATCGTCTGGAACCTCACCAGTGAGCCACGACTGTTGGTAAATGATGGAGAGTGGCTTTGCAAGCTCATCCGCCATCTCCCTCATCACCCTGGGATGGATCCCATCTGGTCCCATTGATTTGTAAATGTTCAGGGGCCTCAACAATTTTCTAACTTCCTCTTCTTGAATAACAAGAGGACCATTCTGCTCCCTAACACTACCTACCAACCCCAAAGTACAGTTATCTTGAGGGCAAGGTGTCTTCCTACTCAAAACTGAGGCAAAAAAGGCATTAAGCACTTCTGCTTTCTCCTCATCTTTAGTTACTAAGTTTCCTGCCTCATCCAATAAGTAGCAAAGATCAGTCTTACCCTTCCTTTTACCATGGATATATTTATAAAAACTTTTTTTATTATTCTTTACAGAAGTTGCCAATTTAAGTTCAAACTGAGCTTTGGCCTCCCTAATTTTCTTTCTACATGCCCCAGCAGCCTCCTTAAACACTCCCTGAGAAACCCTACCATCCTTCCAAAGATGATACACCTTCTTTTTATTTCTAAGTTCCTTCATAACCTCAGTACCTATCCAGGCTGGACGCTTGCCTCTTCGGCTCATCTTTCGGCACACAGGAACAGACTTTTCCTGTGCCCTCAAGATCTCTGTTTTGAGGCACACCCATCTTTCCTGAACTCCTTTGTTTTCAAGGGCAGTTTCCCAAGGAACTCTCCAAATGAGTCTCTTAAACAGGCCAAAATCTGCCCTCCGGAAGTCCAAAGTATAGGTCTTATAGATGTTCCTTCTGATTTCCCTGAGTATTGAGAATTCTACAATTTCATGATCACTGTGCCCCAGGCAACCTCCAACCTTCACCTCACCCACCAGTCCATCTCTATTAGTGAACAACAGGTCTAACATAGACCCTCCCCTGGTAGTCTTGCTTACCAGCTGTGACAGAAAGTTATCCTCCACACACTCTAAAAACTTTCTGGACTGCTTTTTTGAGCTGTATGAAATTCCCAACATATATCTGGTAGGTTGAAGTCGCCTACAAGAACAAGGGCTGAAGATCCAGAAACATTCTCCAGTTGCTTATAAAACAAGTTGTCCACTTCTTCTTTCTGGTTGGGTGGACAATAACAGACCCCCAATAGGATATCAGCCTTACCGGCCTTCCCCTTGACTCTTACCCATAAACATTCAACTTCATCATTATTAATTTCAATACCTACAACATCTAAGACCTCCCTAATATAAAGGGCCACCCCTCCACCCCTTCTCCCTTTTCTATCTCTTCTGAAGAGCTTGTAGCCATCCAATACGATGTTCCAGCTATTAGACTCATCCCACTACGTTTCTGTGATGGCAACTACATCATAGCTATATTGTTGCACCATGGCTTCCAGCTCTTCTTGTTTATTCCTCATACTACATGCATTAGTATACATGCACCTCAGCTGATCCACCGATTTCACCACTGACCCAGGCTGATTACCCTTAGACCTGCTTCCAGTCAGCCCAGCTGCATCCCCTTCCCCCTTCAAACCTAGTTTAAAGCCCTTTCAATGAGTACTGCCAATTCATGAACAAAAATTCTTCTACCCTTAACAGAGAGATGCAACCCATCCGTGTCCAGTAGGCCAAGTGCCGTAAAGGTTGTCCCATGGCAAAAATTCTTCTACCCTTAACAGAGAGATGCAACCCATCCGTGTCCAGTAGGCCAAGTGCCGTAAAGGTTGTCCCATGGTCAAAGAACCCAATGTTCTGCCAAAGACACCAACCCTTGAGCCACTTGTTAATAATGTGGGCTCTCCTGTTCCTTTCATTAAATTTTTCTGCCACCAAAGGGATAGAGGAAAAGATCACTTGGGCTCCTGCCCTATCAACCACCTGACTCAGTGCCCTAAAGTCCCTTTTAATTGCCTTAACACTCCTCCTTTCAATCTCGTCACTGCCAGCCTGGAGTATCAGCAGTAGATAATAATCAGAGGGCCTAATCAACCCAGAAAGTCTCTCGGTGATCTCCCGTATCCGGGCTCCAGGGAGGCAGCAGACCTCCCTGTGGATTGGGTTCTGTCGGCATACAGGACCCTCTGTTCCCCTTAGAAGCGAGTCCCCCACTATGACTACCCTTCTTTTCTTTTTGATGTTAGAAGTCGTAATTCGTCCTACAGATAAAGCATAATTGAGAGGCTCACTGAGTAAATTATTGTTTCCTAAATCATCTAGCTGGCTCTCTAGATCCTCCTGATCCAGAGTCTCATATCTGTTCTGAAGCGGTATCTGAGTTGGTAATGGGAGTCGGGAGGAAATGTTATTATTACCTCTCCGAACAGAGACCCATTTCCAATCCCCTTCATCAACCAGGTGCCCTTCTACTTCTTGTCAGTTGGAGGCATGGGAGTCTTCTGATTCCTGGTGGGCCTCCCTCAAAGGTTCAAGGGTAGAACTCCACCAATCTATTTCCTTTTCACTTTCTCTAATACTCCTTAGTCTTTCAATTTCATCCTTCAGCTCAGCCACCAATGATAAAAGATTACTAACCTGTTCGCACCTCAGGCAAATGTCCTCTGCCCCTGGTACTGCTGATAAGCTCAAACACTCTGCACAGGAAGGGGTCTGTACAGACACATCCTTTTTGGAGGGTTCCGTCAAGTTACTTACACTCTTGCTCACTACAGGTTTTGATCGCGTGAGAACCATTACTTCCAAAAGCCCTGCTTGCCCTGCCTGCGCGAACTGACGCACAAACTGCCTCTTCTATAATCCAATTACAACCCTGTTTGCCTATTCCTGTTTGCGATGCTCCCTGGAAGCTCTTAGCCTTAAATACTAGAGCCAAGCCCCGTGCTCTGGGCCCGTTTAAAAGCCCTGCCGAGTATCCTCCTTCCGGCCTCTCCAAAGGCAGGCTGGGAAATGAAGTCCCCGGGCTCTGGGCCCGTTTATAATGGTTCATTGAGCCATACTCAAGCATTGTGGAGTGACAGAAGTAACTGGACTTTTATTTTTTTTCAAGCACATAAGAGAACAGAGTTGAAATATGATGAGCAAAAATTTCGATAATTTTTAACAGAGAATTCTATGCCAATGCTACCATAATGTTACGAACACGTTAATTAGGGAAGTGCTAATAGCAACTTGCATATTGCATGGATATTTGGATACCTTCATTATTTTTTGTTTCTTTTTAAAAAAAGGTTGAATTCCACTTTAGATTCGGTTACTTTGTTTCATGTTCCAGACATTTGACATAAATGCAGGTATTTGAATATGTGTTTATCAGTGTGTAAATTTAAAAAAAAAAATAATGGAAGAAGACACAGTGAAAGATGAACATACCTTTTTCTGGTATGTTTCTACACATTAACATTTTTATTTTCTGCAAAAGCCTAGACATATTTATCATTTTTCCTGAACTACTACACATAAGCAAATCAAAGCACTCTTTGCTGTTTGCTGAAGGTCAATCAATTGTCTGATGCTGCAAATCATGGAATCAGAGAATAGTTGTGGTTGGAAAAGACCTTAAAATCATCCAGTTCCAACCCCCCTGCCATGGGCAGGGACACTGCACACTAAACCATGTCACCCAAGGCTCTGTCCAACCTGGCCTTAAACACTGCCAGGGATGGAGCATTCACACCTTCCCTGGGAAACCCATTCCAGTGCCTCACCACCCTACCAGTAAAGAATTTCTTCCTTATATCCAATCTAAACTTCCCATGTTTAAGTTTTAACCCATTACCCCTTGTCCTATCACTACAGCCCCTAACGAAGAGTCCATCCCCAGCATCCTGTCCTGGGTTCAGCAGCAGCAGTCAGTTTTTCTCCTTCTTAGTAGCTGGTGCAGCGCTGTGGTTTTGACTTTCAGCCTGGGAATAATACTGATAAAACCAATGTTTTCAGTTGCTGATCAGAATGTTTACTCTAACCAAGGACTTTGTGAGTCTCATGCTCTGCCAGGAAGAAGGGGAAGCCCAGAGGAAGCAGGGACAGGACACCTGACCCAAACTAGCCAAAGAGGTATTCCATACCACAGCACGTCATGCATGGGGATGTAACGGGGAGTTATCCGGAAGGGTAGGCTCTGCTCTGCTGGGCTCGTTTTTGGCGGGTGGTATCGTAGACTCTTCCCTTGTTATTTCCTTTATCATTATTATTATTGGTGGCAGCAGTAGTGATTTGTGTTATACCTTAGTTACTGGACTGTTTTTATCTCAACCCGTGGGAGTTACATTCTTTTCACTCTCCTCCCCATCCCTCCGGGGGCGGGGGGGTGGGGTTTGGGGGGGAGTAGAAACTGCGTGGCTGACTTGCCAACTGGCTTAAACCACAACACATCTTTATAGGTCCCCTTCAGATACTGGAAGGCTGCTATGAGGTCTCCATGCAGCCTTCTCTTCTCCAGGTTGAACAGACCCAACTTTCTCAGCCTATCTTCATAAGGGAGGTGCTCCAGTCTCCTGATCATCCTCGTGGCCCTCCTCTGGACTTGTTCCAACAGTTCCATGTCCTTTATGCTGAGGACACCAGAACTGCACACAGTACTCCAAGTGAGGTCTCATGAGAGCAGAGTAGAGGGGCAGGATCACCTCCTTCGACCTGCTGGTCATGCACCTCTTGATGCAGCCCAGGATACGGTTGGCTTTCTGGGCTGTGAGCGCACACTGAAGCCGGCTCATGTTCATTTTCTGTTCGACCAGCACCCCCAAGTCCTTCTCTGCAGGGCTGCTCTGAATCTCTTCTCTGCCCAACCTGTAGCTGTGCCTGGGATTGCTCTGACCCAGGTGTAGGACCTTGCACTTGGCATGGTTAAACTTCATAAGGTTGGCATCTGCCCACCTCACAAGTGTGTCATTATAAATATTAAGGATAAGTTGTCGGTCATAGCCTAGTGAAGAAAAGTACCCTGGAGTGCCTTCCCAAGCTGAAAACTTGAGGTTTGAAAAATAGAGTGATTTTGAACCTTATTGTTTTGTTAATGTCTTGTCTGGCATTTTTCCAGCAGCATGCAGAAGTATAATTCAACAAGACATGTGTAATTTAAAAAGAAACACACCTTTATTTGGATTGCTATTATTGATCCAAATATCAGCTCTCTAGTTCAAATACATTTGGCTTTATAAAGGAAGTTATTGTATCTTGCATGTGTACTGGATAATTCAGTAATGAACAAGTGCCACATAGAATTTGCTGGAGCTGAAATAGTACTGGCAGAGTTTTTACATATTGCTTTTGGCAATTGAGTGTAATAGCATTATTCTTATTACATCAACATAAAATATACAGGTAGATTAGATAAGTAGGATTAATCTGTCCAAATAAACATTTATAATACAAATGACTGAATTCAAGCTAGATCTTATAGGATCTCTTTATAGTGAATGGAGAGAAAATAAGTATGCTAGGGTACAACTCATCTTACCTAGAACCGAAAGTCTATAACAGCTCAGATGCATCAAAATCAAGGAGGAGTAGGATCCAGGATAGCTAGGCTGGTGGTAGACACCCACATCATGTACTTCTACAGTAAGATGAGATGACTGATGTACGCTTCATACAGGAAGAACTAAGACTGGCAAGGTCCAGCCACATGCCTCAGCTTCTCAGAAGCTGGTGCCCAGCAGGATTAGTTCAATGGAGAAAGAAATTACTCAAAACAGCTCCACATCAGTAAGAAATTACGGATCTACTAAAGAAATTACTGATCCACAAAACAGCTCCACAGTAAGAAATTACTCCAAAACAGCTGAATTCTGGGAGCAATTGTTTCCCATACTGGGTTTTATTAAGAGAATTCAAAATTAATGTCGATGTAAATGAAAAAGGAATTCCTGAAGAAGAGACAGAGAGATTAAAAAATATTCCTCAGCTTGAGAAAACATCTTTGCAAAATAAAATATGCTTCATATCAAATTAATACTCTTTTCACTGCTGCTTTCTTCCACAGATAGACAAGAATGTCCTTTGAGATACACATTTTAATAAACTGGGCCTTTATACTGATCCCCAAATCAAAAAATTGGAAAAACATGGAAAAATGTCTGAAGGCATATTAGGAATTTTACGAAAGAAAACTAGAGAAAGTCAAATTTTCAGTCAGTCTATGTAATGGTAAGCCTGACAGGACATCAGCACCACTTTTCTCATTCAAAGCTAATGATCGAAGTCTTTTATACCTGTCTAGATATGGAGAAATTAGAAGTGCAGAAAGAGTTTGTTTCAGTAGGCTCACTGAGGCTTGCTATGATTGGTAGCATCAGGTTCTGGGCTAAGTCTGTAAAAAAGCTGGATGGAAATGATACAAATAAATACTGAGCACATTCACTGAAAGGAGCATCTCCATCTCGGCCTCTCAGAAAGGAGATGAATGTCTCTAATCTTGACAGCAGCAATTGAGTCTGCAGTAAGGACGTTCATGAAATATCATTGAGAACCAAAACACAGATAAATACAGATTGGCTCCTAGAAGGGTATGTTATGTCAGTAAATCGGCACAGGAAACCATTGCTCATTTCTCATGAAAAAGATATGCATTAGCAGGATAGTGAAGACCTGATGTGAATTTCCTTAGGCAGAAACCCTGAGTCACTGTTCTACCTGCCCAATTTAAGTGACTGAAATTCTTAGCACTATGCTTACTACTATAATTTTTGGTTCAATCAGTTTCTGTTATATGTCAGAAGTTAAAATGTGTGTGTATGTACAGATGGTTCTTTCAAGCAAATTATTATCCTGAGAAAGCTGTAAAGGAATTTTGTGATGACAGACCCTTTGGAGGAATGGCAAAAAAGCTTTTGTATAACACTAATAGCAATTATTTCCATTCCTGTCTTGGGGTTCCAAGGTATATTTTATTGAATAAAGTCACTGATAAGGTGGTTCATGCTGCAGGTACAGACCCTGAGTTGAAAGCGTACTGTGATATAACCAGGAACAGAACCATATTTGAAATTCAACTTTTCTGACAAATTCATTAGTGTGATTCTTGCAAGTATTTAAATATGCAGAACTGAGAATGCAAACTTGAGTTGCCATTTCGTGTTACCTTTGCTTTATCTACCAGCTTACCACATGCAAGGATGAGACTGTACTTGAGTACATTTTCAAAACATCTGTCTTTCCATGGAACAACAGGATTACGCTCTCTCGTTTTATCGCTAAGAGACTACACTTCTATTACAGAAAAGCCACATATGTCTTTTCTTTTGTGATCATCAGAAATAGTGCAGAATGTGCGCTATATGCACAGCATACCGTGGGAAACATGAAATGTTCGTTCCCCTTCTTCACTGCGGAGATTGGAAATATATGGAAATCCACCCTAATTTAGAATCTGCTTTTGTCTTTCTCAACGTTTTACACTCCATGTGCTGTAACTCTTGCTTTAAAGCCTGTCAACCTTGTTTACAGAAGCATCATCCCTAAGGCAAGCAAGATAACCAGACCTAACCAGTTCAGAAGCCAGGGAAGAGAAAAAACCCAAATGTAGGATGATGGGATTTTGCAGAATTAACTTGGATTCCTTAATCATTTGGTATGGTTTATCAGGATGAAACTTTCTCATTTATTCCTTTTTCCCCTGTTTTCTTACTTACAGAAAAAGAGTTTAGCTCTCCTGCCTTTTCATGCCTACCTTTTCTATCATCCCCCAATCAGGCATCTGAATGTAGTTCTTGTACTAAACACAAGCAATAAATTCAAAGACAGTGGAGGGAAAAGAAACACAGTTAAGCAGGAGTATTCCATTTTCCCAAGTATTTCACTCATCACTTTCCCCTCAAATGCCTACATTTTGTTCTGTCTGTCCCTAGTTGCTCTCATGGCCTTGTAGCAAGCTTCATAGGTAAGAGCACAAGAGCAGGCCAGCTGACTGCAGGCAAAGCCTCACCTCCATCTGCCTCCTGCAGGCTCAACACTTCCTCAGACATGGATTGCTTAATTGTGAGTATACCATGCCAGCCTTTTCCTTTGCAAGTGTAGTAACTTTAGGGAAAGCACTGTTGAATATAAGAGACAATTACAATTTCAAAATAGAGGAGTTTGAAGCATTCTATTTAATTCAATAAAATGTAATGGCAAATGGTATTTTTTCAAAAATTTCATAAGACAGTATAAAAAAATCAATAAAAATCTATTTCCCTAGCTCAGCTGCACTATTAGGAAAGCTATACTTTTTCAATTCGTATCTATGGGACTTGATTAGTTTGATCCCAATTCAATCTTATAGCATTCTTCCTTAAGGAAAGCAAAAAAATTGACAAGGGGAAAAACAAAAAAAACCAAAACCACTGTTACAAGGTCCAAAATTCACATTTTACAAAAAATACAAAATCTTAGAACATAATGTTCAGTTTAGCATTTTTGTAAAATATACAGGACACTAGCAAAGCAATAAACTCCAATAATGAGAGACTTCAGATTTCAAAAGGCATGTTTTTCAATAGTTCATTACCTGTTTTCCAAGTAATTTTTTCAGGTCAGGCAAAAAGGTATGTCTGACATAAGATTTGAAGCTGAAATACCACTATCAATATGAAGAAAGCTGGTAATAATAAGAGGATTCAAGGCCATATCCTACAAATATAAAAATTAAAAAGGATAAAAGAAGGAAAATATTTATTTCACTTTCCCAAGCATGAGATGCAACATAATATATAAAATGAGCTTTCAAACACAAAAACCTACCCAGTTCTGGAAACGTTTTTGTTTATATTTCCAGCTTCTCTTGGCAGAAGAAACACAAGTGCCACACTGAGAACTTTGCACTGATGCATAAAGTCCCCTAGCTCTATCTAGTGGATGGAAAGGAGCATACTGCTTTCTGTGTAAAAGCTGCTTAGTGCTTTTGCTTGCATATTTGAGTGTAACACAAAGACCATCTCTTTTCACTTTGAATGTAGTTGTATTGCCTATAAATGGATTCAAGCAACAGCACAATTGGCTGTATTATTTTAGAAATTTTCTGTTTTCTTCTTGCCCTGTGTGAAAGATAGAGCTTAATAAGTAATGCTGAGGTGAGTTTGTAGAGAAAAAATTTTATTAAGCAACTGATTATTATTTGACAAAACCAGGACTTTTTTTTTAGTCACACAAGTTCTTCTCTGGAGCTAAACCAGACTTGTGTATGATTTAGGCAAAACTAACTCTTCAGTATTACTTTCTTCTATTCCTCTGTTTTCATGCATTGCTGTTATATGTTCATGAATCTTTTGTTTACAAAGATACTACTTATTTCCTTCATTCACGGTCATGAATAAATATTATGACTATGTCACTAATACCAGTATAATAAATAATCTTTTCTTTTTTTACTTTTCTTAAGGTAATTTAATATGACATCCTTTTTTCTCATTTTGATATATACCTACATAGATAAAATAAAAGACAACAGGAAAAGAAAATGTTTAGACATGTCTATTAGTCTTCTGAGACTTGGCTGTAAATCCAGCCTAGGCTTTCACCTACTCCTGCAAAACCTTGTGCAAGAAGGAAGACTTGCATGTGAGTTCCCAAATCCAGAGCACAGTGAGGTCGTGCAGCATGGCGCAGCCCTCACTGTGGGCTCAAGGGATGGCCAGAGGCCTGGCATGGAGTGAGAGAGGAAGACTTCGGTGAAAGGAAGGGATCCCCTAATGCCTTAAGGCAAAAATCACCTCTCTCATTAAATTTGAGAAAGTGGTTGAAACTGTCATGTTCCCTCAAAAAAGCAAGAGAAGTTCAATGAGATTTCATACGAGATTCTTCTATACCCTCCTGAGCAAGTACACTCAATCATCTAACAAGCCATTTGTCAGACTAAAGGATGTGGGAGCTACAGCATTACAGGAGTTGTCACGCCATTTATTTGTTACTGTCACTCACTGCAGAAGTTTATGCATATTTGTGGTCTCTCAAATGAACTAATGTTTGCCACATGAGCTATTTTTGAAGGCCTGCAAGAAATTTATACTTTTGCTGAATGTAACTGCCAACATGTTTACTGAAGTGAGAAATAAGTCTTTCTCTTCTGAGGACTCTTGCTTAACTCCACACATCGTTTGGCTTTTTCTTTTTATCTGCAGATCCCTCTATAGCTGGAACTTCATGCACTGCCACAGCATTGATCTCCTGAAACTTATTAACCAACTTTCTTTTAACTTTCCTACAGAAAGGCTTTCAATCTAGAAGAAGTTTTTTTGAGCATCCATCAACTTCTTGATGTATTGCAATTTCAGCAAACGACTGGTGCTGTAAAATTCTTGGAATTGTACCTACAATGAGAACCACTCAAATCTAAATAAACCAGGACAATCTCAGGGAAGGCAAAGAGAAGGGAAGGGAAATGAAAGATCACAGGTTTATCTGGCATTAGAGAAAGATTTATTGTACAGCTGTAAGAAGAGACATTTCTAAGTTAGATATGCAGTGTAACATATCCAGCTTCACTCCAACAAGCTAAAAGGCACTAGCGAAAACAGGGAGTTTTTTTACCCCATATGATTATGTTTACAGGAAGATTTGCAACAACAAATGTTATAGAAAACTCTACTGCTAAGCATTGTGATTTTCTGGTGATATTGTAATTTCTTTAAACCAACTGACATAGCTTACAAAAAATAGGAAATCTTTATCTTCAAAATTGCATTATTATTTTTAGTATGAATGTTTATCTAACAAAGATACACATTCTGCTCCCAGACGTCTTACCTTCACAGCTGCATCATTAATACATACAACTAGAATCACCATATCATGAAAAGATTGCAGCATGAAATTAGCTTTAAACCATTTTTTGTCTAGCATTTTTCAAAGTATAGATATTTTGAAAGGTTTTCTATAGATATACTGAAATAGTTCCTGTAGAGCAAACTTTACCAAAATGTTCTTAATTATCTTTGTTTAGACCAAAGATCTTAGGAGTCCCATGGAACCACAGATTTGAATTAATCTACTTTGAAACACTAGACTTATACATCATAGTTTTCATAATGTGCCATTTTACCTACTATCAATCTGAGGAATTGCTGAAGATCAGAGAGCAAGCAACTGGCAGAAATGAGAAGGGGCAGTCTGGCTTAGTACCTTTCTGTAGTCAAGTCTTATCATTAATTATTGGTTTTTGCCTGAAGCTGAAGAAAATGTTAGAGGAAGTCTGGTGAGAGTGCAGCACTATCTTAGACAGGGATGCTTAGAAAAAAATTGACTATGATGAAGATGTTATTATGCTCGGGATGGAAACACCTCTGCTCTGTTTGCTGTGAGACAGTAGTTAATTGGAATCATATCAATTCTAACACATGGTAATATGGTTAATAAATAATATTAATATTGATCTGTTAATATTGTACATGTATTCAGATTTTGTTGATTTATCTTGTTTCCCAAGCCAAAAAAAAAAAAAATTCACACAATTGAGATTATATAAGCAACAAATTAATATTAAAATCTGCAGTAAGAATAAGAATATTATCATAGTTTTCCAATTCAATGATTTCACAGTCTAAACTCTACAATATGGGGCAGGATTGTAAAACTGGAAATGCTAGAAATCTACTTTGATGAAAAAATTCAAAATTCCTAAGACTTTTTTGTCCTTTGGTGAGGTTTTACAGATAATTTGAAATCTCTAAATATAAGTAGGAAACATATATAGCGTAGATTTCCACTTAATTGATTTAGAACTAACATAGTTGTGGCTACAGCTTGAGAACCCATTGAGGTTCTCAGGAGAAATTGAGGAATGAACCCATCAGATTATTTCTTCTTGATTAGGAAAAACAAAGAGTGTAAAAGCCTCTGCAAATCCTGAATCCTTTTGTTGACAACACAGAGTAGCTGTGCATAATGCATAGGTACTGATTAGACATTTATTTGATTTACTGAAATAGTGCTACTTAAGAGTTTGTAATGCATCATCTTCCTAAATGGAGGCTCAAACTACAATGTGTCCGTATAGACAAATATTACCTTCACCATTGTGAAAACCCACACCAGGATACTCCCAGAGAAGTGAAATGGTTCTGGTCTTTGGCTGAAACAGTTTCAACATTTATTTCTCAGACCTTTATATGAGTATTCATTATTATGGTGAAGGGATACCATTTCACCCCAACCTATTTAAATTATATAAATAGCTACGTAGATTGTAAGCCATGTATTTCTGTCTCCAAGTGCTGTATTGTAATGTATTGTACATTACCTATTAGGATTTAGTCATTACTCGAGATCATGAGCTTCATTCCCAAATTGTTTATGACTACAGCTTCTCCTTCTTGCTCGCCTCCAGACATTCAACTGCAAATACAGTAAAAAAACCTGCATTTCTTATAACACTCCCTTATATCTCCTACTATCACCCTGCTTCCACTTGTAATTCTTGATTTGCAGACTACTGCTGTAGGCAGTCCTATAATACAAATAATGAGTCATTGAGAGCAGTATAAAGTGCCTAGGCAAACAGGTGAAATAAGTTACACGCCCAGGAGTGCTGCAGTCAGTGAGTCAATACGTAGACTTTAGACAGTGGTCATATATCTAAGGGATAGCAGAAGATATAAGCCCTTTCTCTCTTACCTTGAAACACAGTTAGAAAAGATGCAATTCACTATGGGAGCCCAGGCCATCCCAAGAGGGCAGTAACAATGAATCAGCAAGAACAGCCTGCCAAAGGGAGATCAGATGAGGGGTCCGTGTCTCTAAAATAATCTGCAAGAGGGGAGCAAACACATGGTATGGAATGAACCCCTTGCATTGAACAGGAAACAGTTCAGCTGTGAGAAGGGCAAAAAAGAGAAAGAGACTCTCTTTTCAGGGTTCAGTGTACATGTAGAAGGTGACATATTTCATTGGCACAGTTCTGAGTTGCAGTTTATATGTCAAAACTCACAAATCTGATTTCATCCTCTCTCCAAGACAGATGGTTATGCTAGTAAAGGAACAGCTAGCAATGTTCCTTCGAAACAGGCATAGATACGGTTTACAGGGCTGTGTTTAAAATGATAATTGCAAGAGATCTTCTAGCCACCTGTGCCTAAGCCACATCCCATGTTAGCCTTTGCTGGAACGTATACAGATGTACATTAGCTTTGTCTCATCCTGCTTCATCTCAGCTCCTGTGGGATGGAAACCTGATCATTCCCTGCCAGAAAGGGACTGAAGTATATTTTAATCTTTTTCCATTCTGGGTGATCAGGGAATTCTTGTAAATACAAATATATATATATGAGTTATAGCTCATACTCACTTTTTAACAGGGAAAACTGTAGTCTACTTGTTGGTAAACACAAAAAACACTCTTCATCACACCTCTGACAGTATCACTGTGTCAGTAACACTTTGTAGGACTACTGCTGTTATTTTTTCAGTGCTGTTTCCAGAGAGCCAGAGCTACTCGCTAATGGTGCAAAAGCATAAAAGGCAAGAGGCTGTACCATAAAGGGTGAGTACGCCAAAGCCTGTCCTTCCTGAGAGGCTCTTCTGATTGAGTATCCTCAGTTTGTTTTGTAAGAAGGAAACAACTAAGTCATCCATCCATGAAGATGAAATTGAGGGCTGAACTGTTGGGTTAAATGCAGCTATCACCATGATGTAATTACAGAGAAGCTTTACTCAAGTAGGTGGATTTAAACTGATGTAAAATTAGGACATGTAAAAGAAAAGGCTAATAACTAATACCAAGGAAGCTTCCCACTGTTGAGTGGTATCCTGTAAACTGAAGGTATTTGGAACAGGATTTTAAAATTAAAGGGTCTGAAAAAAGAATACCTTTACACAAACCAGAGAGGATTTTCGCAGTATAAGGTCTGATACACAAAATGCTGAGATTGCAGCCTATTATGTCAGGAAACATGTTTAAAGCACAAGATAAGCTAGGAGAAATCTTCTTAAAGCTAATAATTGTTTTCATTGTTAATATTTACTCAGCAAAACGATGTATCAATTATGAAAAAGCAGAAGAGGCTTGTTTTTGCTCCACCTGTATCTTTAAATATCTTAGAAAGCAAAGGCCTAGAGTTTAAACAGGTTAAAGGATATCAAGGAACTGAGTACTGTGATTATTTGGGGAATTGCACTAAAACAAGTAAGATTCTGCATAAGTCACTGGAGGTGAGATTTGCTTTCTATAAGAATCTTTTTTCCTTAAGTCTCCACATTTAAACTCACAATAATAGTGTCTGTTCAAACTGCTTTTTGAATTAAATGCACATAGCTGGTGTCTACACTGTAACAGGTGTAGGACACCTTTTAAAAAAACAACCTAAATTTGTGTCAGACAGAAATATAAAACACCTCTGCCTGCTGTAGAGAGGAATGGCTGGGTACGAACTTACCCAAAATCCTGAACAAAGATAAAAAATATAGTCAGTTATGCACTCAGTTGGCAGAACAGCTCTTAAAATGAGAAACGACAAGCAAGTATGATGAAAAGAGGATATTTGAAAACCTCTTAATTTTTACATAACTTTTAACAGTATAATTAATGATAATTATGATAATTAATAGTTATGATTTTGATTGGTATTAGAGAATACATAAATATCAAAAAGTTATATTCTTGAATGGGAAAAAAAAATGATGCATGCTTAAAACACAGTGATCCACAGACAGAAGACTAAAAAATACTGGTTTTATTTTTCTTCTTTCCAACACCAGAAAATCCAGCAAAACGGGAGGAAATTAATGAGAAAAAAAACAATCTTGAAATTCTTTTCTGTCTTACTAGATGGCAATTATATTTTGCAATTATTTTAAGCTTGGTACTATGCTGCTTTATCATTCATTTCTTCATGTTCCCATCTCACTTTGTAACATTGCTGTAGGGAAAAAAATGTTTTTATGGTTCTCTTCCAAATAAGCTCACTTGAATAATCTGGCCTTACTAAAAACAAACAAACAAAAAAAAAGATATATAGATATTTGTAGTACTTTAAGTTTTACAAGTCAACAAGAGGCACTGCAAAGTTAAACCTCCAAATAATGTCTTTTATTACCCAAGAATCTTTAAAATAAAATCCTCTTCTGCTTTCAAGACTCTTGAATGTATACTTGTAGCCACCAGATAAACTAAGCTGGATACAAATGTGAATGCCATCAACGAGTGAATGTTCTCCCTTAATCTCTGAAATGAGGTCAGTCTGCTGGATGCCATTGTAGTGCCTGCCTTTATTGACTGTTGAGTTAGGACAGCTCACACACAGCATACAGTGTCACTTCCAGGGATTAGAGTCAAATCTTTGTTAAAATGACAGATTAATTATTTATTTACACTTAAGAGAACTCCAGATTAGACCAGGTCTCTATGTGGCTTCTATAAATAATATTTGAAGTTCCAATGCAATGACATCATTTGATACTGTTGGTCATGTGTACTTCAAAGTCAAATATATGCTGTGAGTGGGGAAGCTCCATCAACACAGTGAACTTCCCAAAGCGTTGCAAGACATTTCCAAATTAACTTCCACTTGGAAACTTCCTCTAGATGCATCCTCCCCACCCACTTCTTTGTTGGTTTGTAATGTGTCAGGTGTTCAGCGGGATGAAGGATGAACCCTTATGCCTGAAACAGACATATGATCTCTCTGTGTTTTGTTTTGCTTTCCCATTATCAACATCAGCTTTTCGTTCTCATTCTGGTGGTTTTATTGATGCCTGTTGTCTGCATGATTTTTCCCTTTCCACTTCTAACTCCTAGCACACCAGACTTCCAGTGAAAACACTCCTGTAAGCATATATTCTTAAGAGTGCTCCCCTAGTTTCACAATTTTCAGTAAAAATGTTAGGAAAAGAAAATGTAATTGACTGATCTGAAGCTACTCATCAAAACAAAACCAAAGCAAGTTTTAAACTGATGTTTTCACATCATTTCTGATAAATAGTGTTTTGCTAGTGTCTAGTGAAGACTTCACTGAGTGTCAAAGTATCCTCAAAGGAGAACTGAAAGTTACTTTCATCTTTTTTACTCAAAGAATGCATATGCTGCTAAGGCACACAACAGAGCCCCAGGATTAGTTCATCCTACTGTCAGGTGAGGTCAGCAGGTCAGCAGTGATGGAGCAATGTGCAGAATACCTACACTGAAGAGACTATCTCACTGTCCTTGGATGTCTAACTTTCTTTTGTTAACATGCCCCTGTGTGTTGCAGAGCTACCATGTTTCCAAGCAGCATTGTGAGCATCCCAAAGGAAGCACAAATTTGAATTGGCGAAAGGTAGCTGCATTCCATGTACATCCTCAAAGTCAAAGTGGTTTGCCATTTTCCTTAACGTACCTGTCCATGACAGATGCCCCTGAATCACTACAGTAATAATAATAATAGCGCAAATAAAGCAAGGTGCTTGATGGGCCTTGCTGTAACTTAGTGATTTATCATATATTACATGGGAGCTTAAAGGTGAACCATATTGTGAATCTCCATGATTTAGTGTATTTTGCAGAGAAGCATACCATGTAATTCTGTTGTAAATTTATATTGATTTGCTGTACAATATACAGAACCTTACGGTGTAGCTTTATTATGAGACCCTTCTTATTTCTAATATCATGCAGCTGTAACTGTAACTTCAGTGTGAAACTGGTGTACTAAGGGGCACAGAAGATTTCACTCACTGTGCAGGTCTATTGTGACTCTCTAATGATGTGCTCATTGAATCCTGCTGGACCATAGGCTGGGCTATAACAAGCCACTGATGCTGTCAGGTGGCCAAAAATATGTGCAACCAGTGAAATATCTAAAAATAAAAAGCAATCTCCAAAGCACAGAATCTGTATTAAAATACATTTGCACATACAGAAAATATCATTTTCTCCAAGATATCTAATGCCATCTGACATTTGGGTAAGCTCTCTCAATTCTATACCCTTCCATTCCACTGAATGGAGGGTCAGAGCGAGAAACAGAAAACCTTGATGATGTGTGTGTACTGCTCAGCAGTAGCTAAAGCACTGATGTGTCACCAACACTGTTTTAGTCACAAATCTAAAACATGGCACTGTATGGGCTACTATGAAGAAAATTATCTCTATCCCAGCCAGACTCAGTACACTGTTGAATGATGTCTAAGAAAGCCAGTTTCAGCAAGGTTGCCCTTCACCTTAACTTTAAACCCACTACAACGGACATGTAACAGTACGTCATAGGAAAGGATACAATATTTTAGACATCCTTTGAAGTTGTCTTATCTCTTGCCACTGAGCAGCCAGGGGTAATATGGCAGCTAAGATACTGAGGTGTACCAGTTCAGTGCCTAAAATTTGGTGGAGTGAGGCTGTGCCCAATAACTTTGAATTCAACTTAATATTCTACAGAAAAACCACATATGGAAGAGGTACAAAACAATGTCTTGTATTAACTGCAATGCTGGTGACAGGTTCCATCTCAGGTATCCTGTAGCCTTATAAGACAAACAGAAAAAAAAAAAAAAAAAAGGAATAAAACATAAGGACATAACATTTACCAGGATGGAATATCATAGCCAGTGTGAGATGGTAGAAAGCACTATTTTGTGGATGTTGTTATGATGGGAGCTTAGTGTCGGCAATCAAAAAGCACTCAAAAATTACAGATAAAATTGAACAATTGTTGTTGCATACCTTCAATCAAAGAAAATTGCTTTGGATTTGCAAAATCATTCAACTAGTTTCTCACCTTCACGCAATCACTCTTCATCCAGGAGCTGGATTCCAGGCTGCTGCCTTTCTGGGTTTTTCTCAGGTGATGAATTAGAGCTTGCACAAAGCACTCTCAACTGCTTAGCCCTCTTCACATCTTTCTCCACCTACTGAAGTCTCACACACACATTTAGTGGAATTGCTTGTAAATAGTTCTTCTCCTCTTTTAGTTCTTTAATACCTAACCCTGGGACCACATTTGTTTTCCACAGATGGTGTATTAAAATGTGTTAAAACAGAAAAGTTTCAGAGCAGCTAAATTAATGCTCTGAAACAACCTTGTAGGATCAATTTTTATTACAAACATTTGAAGAATCTTGAACATAGCTGAACTTTTTAATTAAAGAAAAAATCATGAAAATGCTGCAAATAAATGGTTGGAGAAAAGGTATTGTTAAGACTTGAATACTACAAGTTTGTGAAGAGATCTAATATGTGAAAAATGTGACTTGTGGAAGCAGACATGCAGAACACAGCCATATACATTTATGTAGTCAGAACAACTTAAAAATGTCTATTCCATGTACTGACTGATATCTAGAACGTGTAGTTAAATTCCAGTAATTTAAATTTTGGGTAAAGGTAGGTTTCTGCTCAGAAATAGATGGCTGGAATAGGTGTGTCTAAGGTGCATTTATTCAATATGTGTTTATTATTTTCTTCCAGAAGACAGGAGAAAATTATTTGGAAAGGAAGGGAATCAATACAGATAAAATGGCAGTGCCTATAACAAGTAGACTTCACAAAGTATTATAATAAGGTGGAAGTATGAAAGAATTTATAGTGACAGCCTACCTTAAATTACAAATACTGAATGCTGACATTGAAAAATTTGCACTTTTGTTGCAATATTAAGGAATACATAAAGATGATACACATGCACGCGCACAAATACAAACATGTGCCTTTTACTAGATTAAGATTTACATAGTGTTATCAAGAATTAAAAACAGGTTTTGAGTATTATAATGCATCCTCTACTGAAAAGGCTATGCAAACTCAATAGTTAACCAAGCTTAACTAAGCAAATGACAAAGATACACATTAGCTTCCAGCTGCCATGCTGTATATGTAAGTACATATACAAAATATATAGGCATATTTTGTATATATAAGTACATGTACAAAATATATAGGTATATTTTACTGGGGCATTTTTCAGCATGACATAAGAGCTTGAGATCCCAGAGGAAAGTTGCACGGTACACTGCTGCCCTCTGGTTGGAGCCTGAAAGAACGGAGTCTGAATATTCCCTTGTGTGCACAGCGTCAGCAGCTTAACGTGCTGCAGAAATGTTAGTTAATGAATCAAATTTTCCTTTCATATATCACAAAATCTGAAGCCTAGTTAGCAGCATAAAATTGCCAAATTCACAACAAGATACTGTATGGAGGGCTTTGTAGATTTGGTGTTGTTTTCTTACACTATATCACAAAATAGATCAAGACTTATAACAAGGTGAGGTGCCTTTATTGTTCATTGCACAGCACAAAGTTTACCTGAACAATGATAGTGTGGTTTTTCAACACATTTTCACTGTGTTCCTAGTGTTTAATTACATTGTGTGTCTAACTGTAGCTGTAAGTCGGTTTTTCTGACTGTTTTGCTGGTACATATCTTCTGGTCTACTATCATCGCTGCATAAGCACATTATTAACAGATTCCCTCATAAAAAATAATGTGATTTATCTTTTTTATCTTCTAAAATAGGTAAGTAATTTTCCATTCCTATAAACTCAGCTATAAGCACAGTCTAGTCATTTGTTCTATGATCACAGAGCAACATGAGACCCCAGCAACCAAGGAAAATAAGCCAGTTGATTACACCTGTAAACATTATGCATCTAAGGATCTTGGTACATCATAAATTACATTTCAATGTCCCTTATCAAAACCCTGCCACTTTCCACAGACTTCTACCTGGTACCACTTTCTTTCTCTGTAACACTGTGAAGTTTTCCAGACTGTCTAATCTAAATCTTCTTTGATATAAGTCTGTTATTCTGTTCTAACTGTGATGGACAGGAAGATACTAATTCTGCTACTAAGCCACATCTTTTACATGCCTGAAAACCACTTTTAACATGTATACCCTATCTCCTCTTTCTAAGCTAAACACAGCCATTCAGCTCTTCCTGAAGTCGTGGTTTAAGCCCAGGCCGTAAATTAGAACCACGCAGTCTACTTCCCCCCCACCTTTCTTCCCCCCACTCCTGGAGGGATGGGAAGGAGAATCCAAAGAATGCAACTTCCACGGGGTGAGATAAGAACAGCTTAGTAACTAAAGTATAACACAAACCACTACTGCTACCACCAATAATAATGATAAAGGAAATAACAAGGAAGAGAATACAACCGCTCACCAACCGGTACCTCACCCCCACCCCGCTGACCGATAACTCCCCCACCCCGCAGTGTTCCAGCCCTTCCGGGTACTCTCAGTTCTACATCCTGAGCATGACGTGCTGTGGTATGGAATACCTCTTTAGCTAGTTTGGGTCAGGTGTCCTGTCTCTGCTTCCTCCTGGCTTCCCCTCCTCCCTGGCAGAGCATGAGACTCACAAAGTCCTTGGTTAGAGTAAACATTCTGACCAGCAACTGAAAACATCGGTTTTATCAGTACTGTCCCAGGCCAAAAGTCAAAAACACAGCACTGCACCAGCTACTAAGGAGAAAAACTGACTGCTACTGCTGAACCCAGGACACCTGGTAAACACGTACTATCTAGACATGGTCATTTACTTTGGCCACATCTGTATTTTCTCCAATTAATCTACATGTGTTTAAAGTGTATCACCTTATTAGCAAATCATGAGAATAATTCAGTTGTGCAAAAGGACCAGTTTCTGGTTCTTGCAAGTTATACCCTTGTTTATATTTCCAGCTTCTACTTTGAAATCGCTGAGCTAGAGAAACAAACACAACCCAGACTCCTCTCTGAACAAACATGTACTTAGGCAGTTCACATCCTTGTTTCAGTGTAGTACCCTTGTTCAAATACCTGGGGTTTTTTTTAAGAACATTTCTCCAATTTGTTAAAGATATTTTTTCTTTTTATCTTTTCCTCTAACTTAAATGGGAAGAAAAAAGACAAGTTTGGTGTTTTCAAAGACAATAAGCCTGTTCTCTGTTTCTTCAGCCGGGTAATTAGGGAAAACAATGAACACTGGACTCCAGGCAGATCCCTTTGACTGCTATTCTATACAATCTTCCATTTTGACAGGTAATTTTTTTATAATTATCTATTTCTCTTTTTAGATTTTTCTGTAAAATTTACTACATTTGTTGTTCCACTGAAATTATACACTGAATTCTCACCATGTTTGCAACTGGTTTCAGGTCAACTCTTGTTTTTATAAATGAATGACTTTTGAAAGTATCACTCAAATTTATAATCTCTCTGTGAGACACACTTTCTGTGGAAAAAATCTCACTTCACATTATAAGCAAGTTTGATTTTCAGTGAAAAGATTATTGATGTATAGTAATAATGATACAAATGCTAAATGGGTTATACAGTATGCATATGAATATTCTTCCATAAAATTCTATATACCCTAGCTGTTTCTGATAAAAAAAAAAGTCACTATTTTGAGGGAATGTTTATTTAACGATTATTAATGGCATTGGTCAGAAAGCTTAGCCAGCCTAGGAACTGTTTGTTTACCGCATTTATTGAATTGCAGACTACCATAATGCTTTTATCATGCTGGCGTTTCATAAGCCACCTTCCAGTATGTTGAAAGGCTTAGGAGTTTACTGTAGCGCTCCTTGTAATTCTTCCATATGTTATGGAACCGAGGTCTGGCATGAACCAACATTTAAAAGAAGCAGTTATGACATGGCACAATGCCAAAAGTGGTGCCACTTTTTCAACAAGGATACAAATATATATATTGTCTGCTTAAAGATGAAAAGATTAAAAGATGCTTTAATAACATCAGAAACTTCTTATATAAGGCTTTACAACATCTGGCTGTAGAAGTGTCCTGGAAATTCAGCAGTACCTTTTGCAAAACTACAGATTTCAATTGTCTTTTTTTTTTTTTTTTAATTTATAACTCTGCATAAGTTTAAATTATCTAAGTAGTGATGCTCAAGACATTGATCTTCGACCTGTAGAACAGTGAAGAGTACTTTCAAACAACATTTTGAGATGAAATGTTGGCAATATAGCAGTCAAGAGTAATTAATTTCAATTGAGCAATATGAAGTACTTATCCTTTTCTTGTTGCCTTTCCAAAGGATATGCATGAGAATTTAGTTGAGGATGAACAAAACTTTAAAAATTCATAACTGCTTATTTTGAAATAAAATTTTTTATGTTTTCCCACAGAATTTGAGTTATTGTTATTACACAGAACATATTTAGGAGACAGTATTGAATGAAGTGTTGACCACAGTAGCTTCAAGCTGCATTTGTGAACCTTCAGTTTTTAAAGACAAAAAAAAAAAAGACGTTCATTTGCCAGAAACAGGAAAAGCTTTTATTTAATCATATAATCACTGTCTTTTTAGAGCCTATGTCAATGAGGACTACTTAGAAAATACATGTAGATTCATTTTACCAACTTATGTTATCTTGCTGTAAGGCAACCTGTAGAACATCAGTTCTAGTCAGTTGGATTTTGTTTCTAAATAATGACTTTCTATAACTGATTTAATCAGTTAGTTTGACATATACAGCAAAGGTTTAGGTTTTATGCCATTGTTTTTTCAATGTTGTGATAAGAAAACAACATGGATAGTACATATAGTATATATAATGAACTTCATGTTCATCCAAGTCATTTATAGAAGCTCACTATATATTATCTCTTAAAAAGTGACTCTATACAGTGACAATTATAAATCCAAGATGAACCACACAAAAAATTGTTTGAAAATTGACACAGTAAGTAGCATGCCATCCTACAAATATATGTATAAATGAAGAGAAAAATAGACTTTTTAATCTGATTTTTTCATTCATTTTACCATCCTTAAAATTAGGTCCAAAAGAAGTGGAATATAGGAAATGAACCTAAATATATTCTGAGATTTCAACTTCAAAATGTGGTCAGTGTTATGCCATGGCAGCTTTCCAAGTCCAGAGAGAACTGAAAGAGCAATGTAACTCAGTTTTATAAGGCGTTTCACTGAAAAGGCTGAGTATACTTATGTTTTCTTGAATATGCTTTATTTTTAAAGAATAATTTATGAAAAGCAGGTACAGATCTGAAATTGGATTTTGGAAACTCTGGTATGGGAATGTGTTTCAATTTCAAAACCATCTTCTAGATAAACTTTAAAATTAAGATCATTATACCTGCAGAATCTTAATACAATCTTACACAGTCAGCTATGGTACAGCTTTGTTTAGCCAGCATATCTACTACCATACAGAAATCTTGCCACATTAACACACATTATATATGTGGTGCTGTGCTCTAGTACATCCTTGCCAGATGAAATAATAGCTTGTTGTAAAAACTGTGTGACTGTTGGGACTAAATAATGAGTAAGATAAGCTGTCTGAGTGAGGAAAGAATTTTTATGGGTGTCTTGCCGAATGTTTGTGAAGATGAGAGTGGGAAATAAACAGAAAAAGAAGACAGAAGACAGGTCAGCAGACAGACAGATTTCCAGAGCCCCTGAAGAAGTGACAGGGCTGCAAAAGATAAACATTTTTTTCAGAATGGGAAGTTCTGGTTAAATGCAGGGCTAGACCTGGCCAATGTAAATCAGCCTGGAGCAAAGAAAAATAGTCCTACTATCTGGAACAGCCAAAAAAATGTGTCAGATGGGTAAGGGAGAGAAGTAAACCCACCCACCAACCACAAACTAAGATGAGGGAATGCATTTATGTTTCCTTAGACTATTTATTTCCTTTTGCTACCCTGCTATAACGTGAGTTCTTCTTTGGAATCCCACAAAAAGTTTTAGCATACCATGTACTACATTTCAAGTACAACACTCTGTAGGTGAAGAGTAGAAGTTCCATCAGTAGGTAACTAGCATATTTTCATACCTTCTAGTTGAGAGAGGCATTGACTGAATCTTGTTTTCACTCCACTGATGACCAAACACTTTTAATCATAATTTCCTACACATAGATCAAAATATTGTGACAAGATAAAGAACATCAGAAATCACTGTTAATGTAGAGGCAGAGTACGAAACAAGGGTTATCTTTAATAATAAAGGATGACAGTAGCAACACCAACAAAAACAAAGAGCAAATCTAAACCCCACCTCCTGCCATTCCAAAAACTTTAATTTACACCAGCTGCCATTTTTAATTTTAGGATAGGCCTTCACTTCTTTTAAACTATTATTTGCCAATCTCTGAGTTCACATTTTCACTCATTCTTTCTGGCTTTAACCTACTCTTTCTGTTCCTCTCTTCATATTCATCTTCCTCATCCTTTGCAACATCAGTTTTCCCAATAACGTTCGGTTTAAGCTCTTAGTTCTCTGGCATCTTTGCCCTTTTTTTCTTCATTTTTCGTTCAACTGTGAACTAACCCACTAATTATCAAAACAGAGAGAATGCCCAGTGGCCTGACACTCCTGGCTATCTATGAATTATTCCTTCTTCGAACCACCATTTGATTTGTTTAAGTATCTTTATTCACTATAAGTCTTGCAAAATTCATTCAGCAGTGGAAATCCTGATGTATAGATTATTTTATAATCCCTCTTTTCTTTTTATTTATGGCAATTAGGATACTGATTCCTGACTCCCAGGTTCTACAGTTCCAGTTATTTCCCTCTCTCCACAGTGTTCATCATTCTAGCCTAGATTTTAAATAAAAGTCAGATTCTTCCAGTTTAGCAATCCTTTAGCTACTGGGAGAAATCCCATAACTATGCTGAACAAGAAATTCCTTTCCTGCCTCAGTTCTTTTGTCCCCCTGCACTTTCCCCAGTTATTCCTACATTTCTGCATATTAGGCAGTCAATTGCAATTGCTTTTCACCATTTCACTTTCTCTTTTCTTCTGTTCATCAACAGGCTTGTTCAATTAAAAAAAATAAAATACAACCCTCCTTTTTAAAAGCCTATTAATGTTATGTCATGAATATCAGTTTTTGCAGTGTCCTGAATATACACAGAAAATAAAATGCAATCACCATGTACTATACAAAGGAGGGGAGAAAAGTTCAATGCTTAAAAACATCTTAAAATATATTGAATAATTTCAAGGTTCTTAGCCATTTACTGTATGCTTTTACACAGCATCACTACAGAACAGTACTCTTTTAAATAAAATACCCCAAGCATTTATTTCTTTCGCTATCCATTTCTTCAGTTTCTAACTCATAATGTTTCATAGCAACAAAGTATCGGATAAAAGTTTCACCCAGTGCTTCCTTAATGCAAGAATCTTTCTTGAGTGCGACAAGAGCATCTTCTAGTTTCAGAGGGACTGATGAATGTTTCAGATCAGCAGTGTGATTTTCTTCTTGGAGCACATCATCATACCTAAGTTCTCTCTTTATTCCATCTAGACCTGCAGCAATAGTAGCAGCAAGCACCAGGTAAGGGTTTGCTGCAGCAGAACTTAATTTATTCTCTAAGAGAGTGCCTTTTCCACCATGACATTTGACATTAAAGGCACAGCTGTTATCATTATATGCCCATTTTGCATTTACAGTCTCTTTTGATTCTTTACTGTATTTAGAATAAGGCTTACGGCAGCTGGTGGTAGGAGCCATCAAGCAGCTGATAGCTGCTGTGTGTGCCAAGAGACCTGATAACCATTTTTTTCCAATATCTGAGAGCTCCTCAACCCCATAACCAGCAGAAAACAAATTCTTCTGTCCATTCAAATCCCACAGGCTATGTGACAGAGCCCCTGAATTGTAGAATCCTGATTCTGAGAAAAAGCTAGCCACATAGTTATACTTCTTAGCCACCTCTTTAATGCCTGTTCTAAATGTGAAAGCGCTGTCAGCAGCATCTATGCCAAATGCTGGATGAAAAGTGATCTCCATTTGCCCAGGCCCAGTGGAAGAGGAAAAGCTTTCAATGTTGGCACCAGCATAATACATTCCTTCAATGAGCTCCTGAATGAAAGTCTGGTCATGGTTATTTAGTATTGTGGCTGCAGGAAAGGATATTGTCTTTGAATTCACAACCTCAGTAATGCCATAAATACAAAATTCATAAGTGAAGGCAGAGCGCAGAGAAAAGCCATTGTCCTGAAGCTGGCTCAGCTGTTTCTTGGCAATGTGCCTTGGTGAGGTCATTAGCGGGTTACCCAGCACAGTGAAGGAATCACATATCACTCTTGCAGTCTGCTCAGTCCAGGGTAGTACTCGAAACGTTGATAAATCCGGGTTCAGGATTATGTCACAATTAAAATTGGTTGCATTTATGTAATCTAATTCATTATCTTTAGGATTCAGCGTCAGTTCAAGATAACTTCTGGGCATGGCAACACCGTGAATTGCTTTTTCCTAAACACAGAGCAGAATGACAGATTACAAATGAGAAAAGAAATCAATAGTATTTTTACATATGTAAAATATATAAAACCCAGATTCTCAGTAAGAACAATTGTATTTTTCCTAAAAGAACACTGAAATGAAGTGATCACTGAAGTGAAGAGCAAAAGCCAGTTACTTTGACATTATGAAGCAAAACAACTTTCTACAAGGTTAGTATGAAAACCCTGGCACCAAATATCCCAATGACCATTTTTTAAATTTCCGTAAAGAACTAAAACAATGTTTAACACTTATCTTGCATGGTATTTATACAACTATGGGCATCACCAGTTAGGTGCAAACTTTGCAAGTCAAACTTCTATTTATAGCTACTACATTAGGCTTCCTTATCCTCTGAGCATTTCCTTTACATAGATCCAAGTGACCGCACAAGACATCCAACTTCAAGCTGCAACTTTCCTTTACATGACATAACACATACCTCACTGCTTTTCAGATTGAAAGTTTAACTGAAAATTTTCACTTTCTGGACTTAATAAGTTTGGGAATAAAATGCAGGGAAACACCTCCAAGTGAAAAATCATTTCAATGTTTCAGTACTCCGCTTCTAGGTAGCAAATGGGATAAACTCACAATTACACTTTCTTCTCCATTAGAACAGGGAGCTTCAGTTTACAGAAATAAAGTGCAGATAGAACACCAAAGAAGGATCATCTGCCTTCAAACAAGCACTTTTACAACTTACCTTACATTCAAACCTTTGGCTGATGAAAACTGCAATTATGCCAAGCTCTGTCAAGGGAAATTTGGCTCATGTTTGCATCTTACCTTAACTCTTCTAAGGGAAAGGATTGCCATCTGAGTGAGCAGAGGAGACAAAACAAACCTAGAAAGGGGCAAGCTCAGATCTGAAAGAAACCCAAAGTTTTGCCTAACTAGATGGAAAATTGTTTAAATACTTCAAACTGCATAGAGTGGCTTCTCTTAAAATTAGTAAATAAAGTCCACCTTCTCTTAAGGAGGTGGCAGTCCAGTGATAGCAATTCTCCCTGTGTGACACCCATAACCAAAACTGTACAGTATGGTGAATACTGCTCAAAGATGTCTAAGCTGCCCATGCGACAGTAAAAAGGTGTTGAAGGTAATTGCCCTATAGTACTACCTCTCCCTACTCTAACCCCGCTATGTGAAAAAATGAGAAAAAAAAAGGTAATTCCTATCAGTTGCTCTGTATACATATGTGTGTATGTACACATACACATTGGTTTATGTCAAAAGCTTTACTGTCATGCACAGCTTTGATGTGTTCAGATGGTAAGATAAACACAAAAGCTGTCTTTGAACAAGCTGACTAGACATTTGCGATTTGATATAGCAACTGAAAGAGAAGTTGCAATTAAACTACCACCCCTCACAAGAATTCAAATGACTGAAAGTTTATTCTTATAAAATCCACATAACATCAGAGAGAACAAATTGTATCTAGATGATACAGTTGCAGTTTAGCAATATCAAAAAGGGAAGTAGTGAAAATACGGTTCAGGCTTCAGAACGAACTTCAAGCAAAACTGCTCTACATCTTTTCATGTTCATATCTTTTTTTGTGATCCCTCAGTATAGCTTAAAATATTCATAGTGAAACATGAGTGAAAGTATAATGGAGTTATGCACATGAAGCAATATACTGAAATATGTCACTGAAGCAATATACTGAAAGGACTGGACAGTCAAGGATACATGTTGTAAGGATTTCTTTCTAGTTTGGTTCTTATTTTCTGAATCATTAATATGGCAAATATTGCTATTAAGTCATCATGCAACCCAATAGTATCTTCAGGTGATTGATGACTATAAAATTTCTCATAGCTAATATCATTTGCATTGTTATTTTCTTTCATTCGGTATTTACTCCCTTCTTTTTGCAATTTTGTGATGTGCAATAAAAGCAGATCTTTATAATGCATTGAATCTGAAAAAATAATTCTGAAGGAAGAGATTATTAGAAGTCCAAGGAACAGAAATTACTAGCCTTATTTAATTAGATTACTATCTGGGACAGTGGAATAGATTGCAGTGATGAAAAAAGTCCAGATCCTTTGGGAGCATTAACAAGTGGAGGAAACAGATAATTTGTTCTAAGTTTGAGTTTCTGCCTGCACTATGAAAAAAAAAAAAAAAAAAAACCCAAAAGAAAACAAAAACCAAAACCATAGAAATTAAGGACAGGGCCATGAAAACACATAAAGATACAGCCAGAAACAAGAAAAACTTACATGAAAAAAGCGAGAAGGAATATTCTTTGATCTCGACACACCATGGAGGTCTATTGATTCAAATCTAACGAACTGTACGTTGTCCCTGGCCATCTGCTGCTTAATAAATTCAATATGAGAGAATAGTTGAAGGAGAGTTGGACTTCCAAGGCCATTTACATCAGGCTCTCTGCTGGATGCTATAAGTGAAGAGGAATGGTCACATCAAGCAAAATAATGAACGCTGGAATACAAGCTGTTTCATAGTGTCGTAGTGGAAACTGCATTGGAGTGTAGAAGCGAAAATAAGGAAAACATATGAATCATAAAATATTTTTGTAAATAAACACACTTACCCCATCCTTCCCACCCACCTTCCCTTCCACTCCCTTACCCCCAAGATGTGTACAAAATCCTTTATTTTTTTTAATGGCCTGTAACTTAAACTTTTTTCAAGTTGGTGAGAGAACACAGGGGAATCATACAGAAAAGCCAAGAATTACTGAGGGATACCTCAGCTGTTATGTTGGGTGTTTTTAGGAGCACAAATAAGAGCCAGATACATATTTCCCACTAAAAACTGAGAATTCAGGTGCTATATTATTTCAGTTCTTTAGAAAAAAACATTAATACAGAAACATAATAAAAAGGGCACTTGTCTTCTACTAAACCTTTCTCAAGACCTCCTGAGGAGGTCTGCCGTTTTCTTCACCACAGGCAGCAGACTTTTAAGAGAAGTTTATGCATTCGTGTATTTGCTGTTATAGAGCTGTCTTAACTGTATTACAGCAGCTGTAGGACTGTATAAACTTCTTGACATGAAAGCAGTAACATCTGAGTAAAAGTTCTGTAACGGATCAGAGAGCTGGGCACAGTCACATCCTCTCGCAAACCTCTCGATCTCACAGCCTGCTTTTCTTTTGAGTATCTATGTATTATTATTCAAGTTAAACTACATAAGGTATTCATTCCCATTTAGTCAATAAACTAACAAGACCAAGGGTAATTTATACTAAGATATGAAACATGTGAAAAAAATATTTTTTTCTATACTTCTGGGAGGAAAGTCCTCCATTATTCCTGAGGCTACAATCAGGTGAATTTTTGCAGATCTTTCAGATCCACAGTGGAAGATAACTAACAGCAACAATTCACTACCACCCTTCAAGTGGAAGTTAAAAGCTTTGGGCTGAAGCACCGTGAAGGTTGATGGAATACTCGTGATCTCTCCAGAACCAACTCCAGGGACAGAAGTCTGAGGTTTTTGCGTTTTTACAAGCAGTGGTCAATCCCTTATTCTACATATGTTACATTTCCTTTCTACCACCTGTCACACAGAGATTTTTATGCCTTCATTTTATTAAAAGTAAGGTTTTACCGGCAACACTTCACATAAGAATATTGTCAGGTTTTGACATAAATTTTGCACATATTTCTTACAATGTCCTGAAATGTTGACTTTTAAATTTACACCTACTGAACAAATATTTTTCAGGTTAAAAACATATAATTCACAATAAACAACAACTTTGACCCGTGCAATTCTTTAAAGTGGTATTCCTAAAATATAAAAATTATATAAAATAGCTAAGAAAAACACAAATTTGAATGCATTTATATTGTGTATGAATTTATTGTAAAAGTAAAACTACAGATATGCTTGATTTAAACATCTACAAATGGTAAGCAATTTTCAAAATATTATATATATGTATTTGTCATCTTCAAGCTAAATTTATTTGCATAAAAATATAAATAAATCATTAGATTATATAAAATCACATAAATTAAGAGAAAATTCCTATAAAGTCACTTTTTAAAAGACATTAAACAAGCAAAATTATTAACTAAAGAACAAAGAATTTGTTTTCTCCAGTTGGACTTGCTATGATCCATGATAGATCTTTTTAAATTATGAGACTAAAATTTATATACTGGTCTACTACTAGTCTGGAATTGAGATATATATCAGTGTAGACAGCTCGCTAACCAAAAGACAGATACTTATTAATTTACAATAGCATTTATCCAAAATCTGTTAGAATCAATAGAAATACTCCCACAGCTTTCACATACATTTTAAAGGCAATTCATCTGTTATATCATTTGCAGATTATCTTTCCCATAAAAATAATAAGTTCTGTAAATAGTATGATAAATAAAAAATACCATAATCATTTAATATCTCTGACTGATTTTTGGAAATATTAAATTGGATTTGTTTCTTAAATAATATTTCATTAATAACTACTGACAATACTTACTTTCCTGTAGCACAGGTCCCAGAATGTATTTTCTTGGTAGTCACTAAATGAATCGCTGGCAAACTATGTCCATGAAGCCAATGCGGAATAAAGTTTGGAAACGTACAGTAGGGAATTGAGTACTCTCTCTTTTCCCAGTTCATACAGTCATTATCCAGAGCATTAGTTACTGGAGGTAAAGTAGCTAATAAATAAGTATTAGACAGGTCTAGATGATTGAGATACACAGTTTAAAAGTCCTACATTCTTATGAGGGAGGATTGTGTTCATGAGTATACTGTTTTCCCAGCTCTCTGGGTCTCTAGAAATAATGGCTTTTTTTTTTTCATTTCAAAAAACCTACTTGTGGAAACATGTATTTAAATTTCACAAGATGCTCAGATTCTGGTTCAGATATTCAGTTTGAAAATCAAATATAAATCCAGACTGGTCATCTTTCAAAATGATCATCATTCACCAAAGGAGAATAGTACATACAGAGTCTTAGATATCTATATCAAATTAGTAGGACACAGAAAAGCAGTTTGTTTTTCTATGGTTCTGTCTGCATTTCCCATTTAAGTTACCACTGAGAAATAATTATTATTACAATAATTCTTTTATAATTAGTATAAAATATCTTTGAATACAATCAAATTATCTTCATATATTTAAAAATATTAATAACACAAAACTAACAATATTACTCCAAAAAATCTCAAAATTATACAAATTGTATTATTATTCTTTACTGTGGAAGGGTAGTGCCATTCTTAGATTGCTAACATTGAAATAATTTAGATTGCTGAGAGCAGCTGACATCAGGCTAGGGCAAATAGTTAATATCAGCTTTATCTTCTCAAAAACAGAAAAGCGCCACAACAGAAAAAGTGCACAGGTCCCAGATCAATCTTTCATTATCTGCTTATTCAAAGAAATCCTTTCCCGTGGTCCCTTATTAAATCACACTGCAGCTAAACCAAACAATTTCTCAGCTCTGTAAGAGGTGACCGTGTCAAACTGATGAAACAAAAAGAACGTGCTACATGTTGCCAGGGGACTTCACAATGACAGGAACAGGCTGACCTAACAAATGTGGCAATATAGGAAACTCTTCACTGTGAAACACAACCATCAATGTAATGTAAGGCAATAACAGCACTAGCAGGTAGACTCCAGATATGAATCATACATTGGAGGAGGAGATGCGTTTCCATCTGTCCTTCCCCAGTCTCTTCCTCCCGCAGCCTCTCCAGCAGCAGCTGCTGCACTGCACACCTCCTGCTGCCTGTGGGACAGGGTCTCAGCATGTGTGAGTCCCACACAGTGTCAGAGCACACATCCCTGTGCTCTCTGGAGCACTGTGACACTTGCTACCGTCTCAAAGCAGTAGGGAAATA
Organism: Psittacula echo; assembly: GCF_963264785.1. Taxonomy (NCBI): domain Eukaryota; kingdom Metazoa; phylum Chordata; class Aves; order Psittaciformes; family Psittacidae; genus Psittacula; species Psittacula echo. The sequence continues at coordinate 80,848,462 of NC_137738.1, read as the reverse complement.
AAAACCCTTGCAAGCATAGGAATTGCCATGTCAGTCAAGGCAGCATTTCATCACATATTGCTGTCTGGCACCAGCTATTAGCAGGAAAGGCAAGGTGTTCTTTGCAAAATAATCTGTCTAAACAGAGTGGGGTTTCAGTTCCTCACTAAAAAAGGGGTGGTCATTAGGAGCAGGAAGGTTAATATCCAAATTTGTCTTAATTTCTTCTTCATCCTAGGAGATCTAACTTTGGGTGCTGTGAAGATCTGTGTGAATACTGACTCCCTTTATAAAAACAGATACATTGTGCTGATGAAAACCACTAGCAATGAGTCCCACAGTGTAATTGCATATCTGCAGTCTTCTAAGTCCTTTGGAAATTCCTGTCAGTACTAATTTAAATACATCTGCTCTTCCTTACAGTATTCCAGTTTGGGTATTTAAGAACAGACAGTCTATTTGATTTGTACAGCATGTTTTTTACTGTTCTCGTATTTGTCTTCAAACATTAACAGCCTCTATTTCTGAAACCTCATGTGACAGCTTTTCCTGTGCTAGATATCATACTTATTGCTAGTTTTTAAAACCTTTATTTTTTATTCCCACTTGTTTTTTAACATAGTAAATAGACAGGAGCATTGGGCTACCTTTGATAAGTACTATTGATGTGAATAGTGATCAGAAGCATTTTCAGTTGAAAACATTATATAATTTACATTTCTTTTTCACCCCCAAAAAAAGTTTGACCAAAAATGTTTACTGACAGGTCAGTAAAGTATTTAATTTCTGCAGTCAAGTACATAAAAGGTTGTCTCTTACCTCGTATTTTTGCTCCCCAGCAACTACACTAACAGAGTAATAAATATATAAGCACTAAATACATTTCCCTGATCTGTTTGATATTGATACTTTCAACATTTTTCTCATCCATTTCTTTGTCTCATGATAATCTGCTTTCTTTTTTAATCTTAACTATGAAGATTTTTTTACTGATATGGCCATGGGAAAGTTCATCTCTTTTTAATGAGTTTTATAGGCAGTTTAAAGACCAATGAACAGCTTCAATAATCCGTGAAATATTTTTTGCAACTGTATGACAGCAACAGGATACAGCTTCTTAGAGGAGCTATATTATCAAGAATTGAATACAAAATAAGATTTTTTCAATAGATGAAAGATAAAATAAATCACCTATACTTTTTTATTTTGTGAGGCATTTTATTAAAATGGTTCTTCTTTACTGAATGAGAAAATGATCAAAGTTTTACAGATAGGTTAGAAAATATTCCATCTAGGCAAGAAGATTTGAAAACAAAATATGCAGGTGTCTGAAAAAAATTAAGGTGGATAATACCCACTGGAACCACCTAACTGTCGTGGTTTAAGCCCCGGCTGTAAATTAGAACCACGCAGTCTACTTCCCCCCCACACTCCCCAGAGGGATGGGGAGGAGAATCGAAAGAATGTAACTCCCACGGGTTGAGATAAGAACAGTCCAGTAACTCAGGTATAACACAAATCACTACTGCTGCCACCAATAATAATAATGATAAGAGAAATAACAAGGGAAGAAAATATGATACCGCTCGCCGGAAAAGAGCCCGACCGAAAAGAGGAGGTGCCCTTCCGGGTAGCTCCCAGTTACATCCCCGGGCATGACGTGCTGTGGTATGGAATACCTCTTTGGCTAGTTTGGGTCAGGCGTCCTGTCCCTGCTTCCTCCCGGCCCCTCCTCCTCCCTGGCAGAGCATGAGACTCACAAAGTCTTTGGTCAGTCTAAACATCAGTTGTTATCAGCTTTGTTCCGAGGCTGAAAGTCAAAAACACAGTGCTGCAACAGCTACTAAAAAGGAGAAAAACTGACTGCTACTGCTGAACCCAGGACACTAACTAATAATCCCAAATATGATGCATCTACAGTGGCATGCCTTTCTTCAAACTCAAATGGAAAATTTGGATTTCAGGAACAAACCACTGAGCAAAGTTGCATGAACTAAGATATACACTATTGCAAACTAGGTAGCCCCTTCTGGTCTGAAAATGTTTGACCTAATTTTAAAAATTTGAGTGAGAATGCGGTGCAATGGCAAGCAAGGTTAGTTAAGGTTATTAAGATTTTGCATTGTACTGAAGGTAAGGACTAAGCTCTTCTTGAATATTGTAGAAGGAGAGGCGGATGACAGAGACATCAAGCAAAGAATGCTTACACTACTCTTACACTCGGTCTAAACTAAATGGTTTTGGCAACCTTTCATTATAACTAGAAAGAAAATAAGCATCTCCAGTGGGTGGATCTGAATGCACCTTTCTCACACAGTCACAGAATGACTAGCTGACTACAGGCAATATACAGGATCTTACCTGAAAGGGGATAAAATAGATCAGAAAAATGGTATGAAAGTGCTGAGTATTTTTTTGTTTTGTATAAATTGAGGGGAAAAAATGGAAAATCATAGAGTTACAGAGCAGGAAGATTTCATCTATTTCAGATATGGAAGATAAAGAACTTAAGAGTTTTGGTATGCTTTAAAGAAAAATAGCTACATTTAAGGCATGTGAGGTAAAAAAAAAAAAAAGCAAGTTGTATATGTCTCAGTTTAGAGGGAAAAGGAAAGAAACGAGTGGAAAATATGTTTTTTTCAACAGAAAATAAAGGCAATCACGAACGTTTAGAAAAGAGTGGAGCTTCATCCCCTCTCTGTTCAAGTTGAGTTCAAAATGCAGAAAAAGAAATACTGGGAAAAATATATTGAACTGCAGATAGGGCAGCTCAATAGACTTTGCAGATGAGGAAGGAACGTGAAGGAACAATATGGCTTTGGATTTTCACGTTAGGAGAGATGCAAAACCAGTGCAGATTGTATCAAATACAAAGCAGAGAACAGTAGCAACTGAAAAATACAGTCCCAAGTAACCCCCAAAGTAAGACTGGTTATTCTGCAGGAATGACTGCAGAGGCAGTGAATACGAAGTGTTCACTGATCTCCTGATTGTCCATTTACGGCTCCCGAAGAGTCTCTGTTTCTATTTTCTTCACCACTGGCTAGACCTACTGAACAAAATCAGTGCTTCCAGCTAAGCACAAAGCACAGTGAAATCACAGAGGGAGTTCAAATTTTTTGAAAAGTGTATGGACAAATTTCTTAATTTCAGTGGAGCAAAAGGCCTGAGATCCTTGTTTTGCTGAAGTCTTCTTTTCATAATTCTACCCCTAAATACTAGGTATTATCATTTATGACTGCCTTATTAATAAAAATAAGAGCTTTAAACAAGTTTAAAGTGACAAGATGAGGTTATTCATTGTAAAAGAAAAAGGAATTGATTTTAGGACTGATGACATCCACTCAAGTATGAAATATAGTCTGTTAGTATCTACTTGATATGCTTTCTTTAAAATGATAGCAAAGGAATTTTATGTTTGAGGTCAGCACTTGCATAACATTTTGTGTGATTCTTGAAGTGTTCAAACCTTTTCTATCTGTGCACTTGAAATTTTAACAGTCACTAGGCAGCTACTGATGCCTGCAGCTACAACATAGATGTGTTTTCTCTTTTCAGAAATTTCCCTCTCCTCCCAACAGTTCCTGATTCTTCGCTGGTCATATTTACATGGCCTCACTTGATATGTGTTCCAGAAGATGAGCCCTGTTGAGAGGACCTACTCCTGGAGGTGTTCAGGTTTCTGGGTCCCAGCTGTGTGTTTGCACTCAAGCAGATTTTAGCAAACATTTTATCCCAGCTACAGACCAAGAGATACAAAGGGAATTTGAAGACTCAGGTGACAGCCTGATTCCAGTGTGCAATCAGGCTACCTGGAGCTTCTGTTGTTTCATCAGGTTCAGAGGAGAGATTTCTCCTAAACCTGTGTGGTAGCACCAGGCTCTGCAAGTTCCTCTGACCATACGCAGTACAAGTCATTTGAAGTCCCTGACTGTGGCAGCCCATATTTTCCTGTGGCAAAGAGAAGTCCAGCAGTGTGGTGCACCATGATACTTGGGAACTTCATATTGCTCAGTTATTTTCTTTGAACTCCTCTCTGGCTATCATAGTATTTATACTATTATATTATACTATTTATACATTTATACTATTTATACTATTAAATTTAGTAGCACGCAGAGCAGATGTGAAAACATCTAAGTTCAGAGAGGTCAATATTACATTCTTACAGAACTTACATTCTGTGCTGCGCACACTATACATATACTGCATGCATGCATTCTTGTGTGGGTGTACATATTATGAAGTGTTATATTACACTATATACATAAAATTTCATCTGAAATTTTACTCTTTGGAATCCTCCCTCTTGGTCTCCCAAGAATGCAGGTATGGAACAGCTTAAGAAGCACTTGATTATTAGTGACTACATAGTAATTTGTAGAAGTGTGCATCATTATCATATACAGAGATACAGACAAATAAAAATCCTAAAATCAGGTTAATGTAGTCAGTATATTTGACCTATTAGCTACCTGTGTTAGCTTTTATCTTTTCATGGTGATGAATTAGATTAAAAGAGCTTTAGCTTTAGATTTAGCTTCAGCTCCAGTTTCATTGACACTGCCCAAGTAACATTTTTCGTTATGGCTCAAATATCTTGCATGTATGTCTCTTTTCTATTATTTTCTTTCCCATGTACAAGCACTTTGGATAGAAGTCCTGACAAGCAATGGACAAAATGCATGGTCAGTAATATTTTCACAATTTTCAGTCAGAATTTTGAAAAAATATATGGATTTATTATTTCAGAGGGATGTTAACCATGTAACTAACATGACTGTATTTCAGTTCTCTGCAATACAGTGAAACAGTAAAGCTCAGCTACATGTCTTAGCTTTTTTAATGCTGACATCATCTATAGATTGTCCCTTAACTGTGTACTTTTAAAACAATAAGGTATATTATGGCGCTGGCCACAGCATGACACTAAGTAGATCTGAAACACAACCTCTTGTAATTTTCCAGATATTTTGGATCAAGATTTCCGATTTGAGCAAGTACAAATATTTAAAAATGATCTGGTTCAAGACCATCTTAAAAACCTAAACGTACGCAAGTCCACGGGATGTGATGAAATCCATCCCCGGGTCTTGAAGGAGCTGGCGAATGAAGTTGCTAAGCCACTGGCCATCATATTTGAAAAATCATGGCAGTCAGGTGAAGATTCCGACAACTGGAAAAAGGGAAATATAACCCCCATTTTCAAAAGGGGAAAATGAATGACCCAAGGAATTACAGACCAGTCAGTCTCACATCTGCACCTGGCAAAATCTTGGAGCAGATTCTGCTGGAAGGCATGCTAAGGCACATGAAAAACAACAAGGTGCTTGGTGACAGCCAGCATGGCTTCACTAAGGGGAAATCCTGCCTGACCAATTTGGTGGCCTTCTATGATGGGGTTACGGAACTGATGGACAGGAGCAGAGCAGTTGACGTCATCTACCTGGACTTGAGCAAAGCCTTCGACACTGTCCCACACGACACCCTTGTCTCTAAAGTGAAGAGACATCAATTTGATGGGTGGACCACTCAATGGATAAAAAACTGGCTGGATGGCCGCAGGCAAAGAGTTGTGGTCAATGGCTCGATGTCCAGCTGGAGACCGGTAACGAGTGGTGTCCCTCAGGGATCAGTGCTGGGACCGGTCTTGTTCAACATCTTTGTCGGTGACATGGACAGTGGGATTGAGTACACCCTCAGCATGTTTGCCGATGACACCAAACTGTGTGGTTCGGTTGATACGCTGGAGGGAAGGGATGTCATCCAGAGGGACCTCGACACGTTTGTGAGGTGGGCTGATGTCAACCTCATGAAGTTTAACCATGTCAAGTGCAAGGTCCTACACCTGGGTCAGAGTAATCCCAGGCACAGCTACAGGTTGGGTAGAGAAGAGATTCAGAGCAGCCCTGCAGAGAAGGGCTTGGGGGTGTTGGTCTATGAGAAAATGCACATGAGCCGGCTTCAGTGTGCGCTCGCAGCCCAGAAAGCCAACTGTATCCTGGGCTGCATCAAAAGGAGTGTGACCAGCAGGTCAAAGGAGGTGATCCTGCCTCGCTACTCTGCTCTCGTGAGACCTCACTTGGAGTATTGTGTACAGTTCTGGTGTCCTCAACATAAAAAGGACATGGAACTGTTGGAACAAGTGCAGAGGAGGGCCACGAGGATGATCAGTGGACTGGAGCACCTCCCGTATGAAGACAGGCTGAGAAAGTTGGGTCTGTTCAGCCTGGAGAAGAGAAGGCTGCATGGAGACCTCATAGCAGCCTTCCAGTATCTGAAGGGGGCCTGCAAGGATGCTGGGGATGGACTCTTCATCAGGGACTGTAGTGACAGGACAAGGGGTAACGGGTTCAAACTTAAACAGGGGAAGTTTAGACTGGATCTAAGGAAGAAATTCTTTACTGAGAGGGTGGTGAGGCACTGAAATGGGTTGCCCAAGGAGGTTGTGAATGCTCCATCCTTGGCGGTGTTCAAGGCCAGTTTGGATGAGGCCTTGGGTGGTATGGTTTAGTGTGAGGTGTCCCTGCCCATGGCAGGGGGGTTGGAACTAGATGATCTCAAGGTCCTTTCCAACCCTAACGATTCTATTCTATTCTATTCTATTCTATTCTATTCTATTCTATTCTAGATTTTATCTTATAATTTTTAATAATTTATCACTGGCAGCAATTAAATACTCTTTAAGCAAATGCTCATTAAAGAGTGCAGAATTTTATCTAAAAATGTCTTCTCTGAAGTTACTGAATGTATTCAATGAAAATTAAATTTCAAACACCTACATTTCAAACTAAGTAGAAACTATTTCTGTGCATTCCATTTACTGGTGGAAACACACACTGAGCCCTACAGTTTGTTTGGTCAAAGCCAAATGGAATCCAAACCTCATGAGATTCCAAAACTTTTGGAATCAAAACATTAACTGTAGGCTGAGAAATAATTCTCTAATCTCTTTATTCTAATAGACATGAATAGAGAGTGATTTAAGCGAGAAATATCTTTTCAAAGCTTTATATTTTTCATGCAGTTCCCTAAGTTAGGACTGCTAATGTTCATCAGTATCTTGTTCAGGCTTGTTCAAAGTGTGTGACACAATATGTCTACTTAGAAATCCTGCTGTAGCCAATAACATTTATATATTCAGATTTTCAGTTTTCAGAGTATGTATAGCAGTATGTCTACCCTTCTGAAAGGAGACTTAAAAAACAAAAAAAAGTAGGATAACTTAATATTGTTGCAAAAACTAATTGTTACTATTATATTTTATTGCATAGTTAATGATGAACAAAGTATTTTATCAATGATGAGATTCGTATTTCTTGTATCAGTGAAATAAATCAGAGGGTAAGATGCCTATTCTGAAGAGCTGATAATATGATCCAAGCCTGATGCTTCTCCTGGAAATTTATTAATCTGATACGTATTCAACTGGCAAATTGTTTTTTCTGTGCTTCCTGGAATAGACACAAAACAAGGAACTGCTCAAGTCCACTACATTATCATAGCTAACGATAGTTTTCAGTTTGCTGACCCAGCTAGCCCTGTAGTATAGCTTTTACAGTTTCTAAGAAATCACAGCATATTAGTGGCAATTAATTGGCTCTATAAACACTTCCAAAATGGACATATTGAACAGCATGAAGATTTTGAAAGTTCTCTGCTTCATTTGCTTTTCTTCCCCTACAGTTTATATAAGATGCTCTTGCATTCCAGTCCTCCCAAAGGACAGATATTGAAAACATCATCCCTACATGGGCGCAATTTCTGCTGCTGGAAAGGTTAACAAAAAGGACATTTTAAGAACCCCAGATGCCGTCAGGGCTTTGCAGTGTCCAGCAGACTTTTGGGAAATGTTTCCTGTGCTCAGTTCAAATGAGGAAATATTTCAGTTGTAGTGAAAAAGACACAACCACTTGTGTGTGGCAGGTTTTGGCAGGCAGCTGAGCTTCATAAATGCTTTTACTTAAAAAAAAAAGAGCATAGACATAGAGCACAACTTCTGATCCACCCCAATCACACAGAAACCACAGGTGACAATTCTCTCATGCGCTAGCTCTGGCTAAAGTTTACTGCTTAACAAAACCCCACAAAACAACAATATGAGCATTTTCTTTAACAGAAAAGGTGATGTTTAAATATCCTTACCAGCATGGTCTGCAGAGGAGTCAGAGGGAATCTCAGAAGCATTGCTTTCTGCATGTGGAGAAGCTGCAGGTAGTCCCAGAATGAGTTGATCCACATCACTTCCCGCTGGTTGCTGCTGATCAGACCCGGCAGAGCTGAGGACCAGCAGAGGTTTGCTCTGCTGCCCCACTCCTTCCTTGTGGAAGCTGTGGTACTTTTGGTTCTCCTCCCCAAAATGGGGACTAAAAGTCTCAAAGGGTCGGTCCTGCTTGTCAGCTGTCCTGTCGTGGGGTTTTAGGTTTTTCTGAGGGAAAGTGCCACCTGCCTTGCCACTGTAACTGGGCCTAGGAGCAGGCAGAGAACCTTCACTCAGCAGGTTTTTCAGCTCTTGCAGGCTTTGTTTAGAAAGGCCAGGTGCCCCTTGGAAGGACTTTGCAGCACCATGTCCTTGTGTGGTTGCAGTACCCCATCCTTGTGTGGATATAGTACCACCCCGGGAGCCCATCTTTGTCATGTGAAACTTGACATCTCTTTCTTCCTCCCCACCCTGTTCTTCTTGCTTACTCTCTGCCTTCTCATCGCACTCTCCCCTGCAAGCTGACTCTGCGCACACAGTTTTCCCTGTGCTCCTTGCAGGTTGCACACCTGTGTGCTGCTCTGCTTTAGCTGTTGCATCTATTTCCTCATCTTTTTGCCCTAATATTCTTTTCCCAGTGTCATCATTCTCCTGTTTTCCTCGTGTTTCTCCAGACATGTTTTCTTTCATGCTGCTGTCAGTATGAGAACTGTCACTGCCCCCTGTGTCCTTCTGTACTAAAGGAGAGCTAGTTGGGTTTTGAAGAGATGGGTCTGATGGTGGTCCTGAGCAACCAGTAGTTCCCGGTTGAGGACAGGGATCTGGGATTTCTGAAGTGCAGGACAGCTCCATCTTCGTATTTTCTAGAGGAGGAATGTACTTTGTAGGACCTTTGACTCCCTTTTTCTTTCTGAAACCACATATGTTGTTGCCATCAACTTCATCATTGTCCCTTTCAGATGTGTTCTGTAACCAGCAACAAAATATACAACAAAATAACAGGCACGAATGAAACTGAACATGGCAATAGAGTACCACCAACAGCTGCATTTACCTTGTAGCACTTCAATTAATTCTTGCTGATGGAGGTCTCTGTGGACACTTTCTGGCCATTATTTTTATTTTTAAAAAATCCCACATAATTCTTTTTCTTATGTTTAAGAACAAAATTGGTGGCAATACCTTTATAGTTTAGTTTTTTTCAGATTTAGTGGATTAAAATACAGACATTGTACACTGTGTGACATCATTCGTCAAACATTTGTCACATGCGACCTTTAAATGTGAAAAAAATGTATATTAATAATTACATGTAAGTATATTCTTGTTCATATTAAAAGCATTTGTATATTTTAAGAAAACTTATGGTCCTGAAACGTAGAACACTGGCAATCCATGTAAGTATGGGGAGTGAAACCTGAAAATAAAGAGCTTTTAAATTAATTTCAGGATCTAATTTGGCCAAAAACTGAACCTTCAAGGCAGTGATAAAAAGGACAAACCCATATTTGGATGTGTAAACAAGAAAGAACCAAAAGATGATGTTTACCTTTATATATGGCATTGATATGGTTTATATTGTAGTGCTAGGAACAGATTTCAAAATGGTTGTAATCATGCAGAGATGGTGCAAAAAGGAGCTATAAAAATTAATTGCTTGCATTATCCCAAAGAATATCAAGAAGTGTCTGGATCATTGTCTCTCCTAAGTATCCTGATACTACTACCACAAATGTGGTTAATCTGATATTGGCTGGAAAAAGAATAGGAAATCAAAACCAGATGCATTCAAATAAAAAATAGTGGGCATTTTAATATTGTGGGTGATTAATTACTTCACGAACTATCAATGTAGATAATGAATTCTCCACCTCATGACGTCTTAAAATAGACTTCTTAATACGGTTTAACCAAAATATAAATCACTCTGTAACCGATCACAGTTATGTTGCCTCTGAATATCTACTCAAGCATGTATTTAAGACTCTTTAGCTTAACCAGCAGTCCTTGGTTTGTTTAAGTTAAGCTGGAATTAATGTCTGTAAAAACACTGGGAGATCAAGATATATTCTCTGAATTAAAACATTCTTTAACTTTTCCACAAAGGAATAGTCTGCACTCTTTCCAATTTCTGAGTTTCCAAAAGAAATAGGGGTCTGCACAAAAGCAAAGTGAATGTCAGTCTGGGTAAGGCAAAAGAGGTTTCTGTTGCCAGACAAAAGCACATAGAAGAGAAGGCAGCAGCATCTGATGTGCATATGGAAGGAAACAGTTACATGGCCTCCATTAAGGTCATTAACACCTCCCTTTTTCTATATTATTCCTCCTTATTTTTCCTATTTTCTCATTATGCTATTTTCCATTATTTTATAGTCAAAAAAGGCTTATGACTTTTGTTTTAACACAGGCTCATACAAGTATTTCCTTCCTATCTCCCCCTTGCTCTAAATTTCTGTGACATGCTGTTTACAGATACTCTGGGAGCTTGCCAGGGCATTGCTGTTAGTGTGAAAGGCAGCTGGCTGCCAGCTCTACAGGGAGAAGGCACCCTGTGCCTGCAACTCCCATGCACTTATCTTGACAATGCTTGTGATGCCTACTTGCAATCAAACACAGTAACTGCCTCATTCACAACATAACTCCTTGTTTACCCCAGTTTTAGCTTTCAGTTTTTAATGAACCCATTTCTTCATCTAGAAGTTTTGGTATATTTCTATAATACACCATAATATACACCCTATAAAACAATTCTTGGTATATTGCTGATACCTCTACACATTCACCCATGTAGAATAGGCCTAATTCCTACAGCTCTGTGTCACTATGGAATAAATTTGTAATGAAGGAACTTTCCTGAATAACAAACCAGGCAAAAACCTGCTTATAATGGAGAACTATAATGACGAATTTTAACACCTCCTTTAATAATACTGGAAAGTGAATGAAGCTGGTGGGGGGAGAGAGAGTAGGGGTGGAGGAACCAGCATCTGCCTAATTGAAAACCCAAATAATTTTGAAATAAAAGAGGCCTCAAATTACATTTCTAGATGTATAAAATTACTTTTGAGAGAAAGAAGAGATCCAGCTATGAAAGCTACAGTCATGAAAAGATTGCAATTTTTAATGTTTTTATGAAAAATATTTACTTAATTATCTTCTGTGGCAGAGGTTGCTGTCATTAAAATATCCTGATTTCTACTTCGTGAAGTTTCCACAACTGTTTTGTTTCCTTTGAATAACTTGAAAACAGTATCATAGTCATAACACCATCTGCATTTCTGCTTTATAATGTATTCCCACTCTCTGTGTTTAAAAATTACCACTGAAAAATTTAATGTTGGATTGTTTTTTCCTGTTCTCCCTATTGTAGATCACAGTATCACAGTATGCTAGAGATTGGAAGGGACCTCAAAAGATCATCTAGTCCAATCCCCCTGACAGAGCAGGAACACCTAGATGAGGTTACACAGCAATGTGTCCAGGTGGGTTTTGAATGTCTCCAGAGAAGGAGACTCCACAACCCCCCTGGGCAGCCTGTTCCAGTGTTCCGTCACCCTCACTGAGAAGAAGTTTCTTCTCAAGTTTAAGTAGAACCTCTTGTGTTCCGGTTTGTACTTATTACCCCTTGTCCTGTCATTGTTTGCCACTGAGAAGAGCCTGGCTCCATCCTCATGACACTCCCCCTTTATATATTTATATACACTAATAAGGTCACCCCTCAGTCTCCTCTTCTCCAAACTATAGAGACCCAGCTCCCTCAGCCTTTCCTCATAAGGGAGATGATCCACTCCCTTAATCATCTTAGTTGCCCTGCGCTGGACTCTCTCCAGCAGGTCCCTGTCCTTCTTGAACTGAGGGGCCCAGAACTGGACACAATATTCCAGATGCGGTCTCACCAGGGCAGAGTAGAGGGGAAGGAGGACCTCTCTCGACCTACTGACCACCCCCCTTCTAATACACCCCAGGATGCCATTGGCCTTCTTGGCCACAAGGGCACAGTGTTGGCTCATGGTCATCCTGCTGTCCACTAGGACCCCCAGGTCCCTCTCCCCTACACTACTCTCTAACAGGTCGTTCCCCAACCTGTACTGGAACCTGGGGTTGTTCCTGCCCAGATGCAGGACTCTACACTTTCCCTTGTTATATTTCATCAAGTTTCTCCCTGCACAACTCTCCAGCCTGTCCAGGTCCCGCTGGATGGCAGCACAGCCTTCTGGCGTGTCAGCCACTCCTCCCAGCTTAGTGTCATCAGCAAACTTGCTGATAGTACACTCAATTCCCTCATCTAAATCGTTAATGAATATATTAAATAATACTGGTCCCAGTACTGACCCTTGAGGCACTCCACTAGATACAGGCCTCCAACTAGACTCCGCCCCATAGACTACAACTCTCTGGCTTCTCTCCTTCAGCCAGTTCACAGTCCACCTCACTACTTGATCATCCAGACCACACTTCCTCAGTTTAGCTATGAGGATGCTGTGGGAGACTGTGTCACATGCTTTGCTGAAGTCAAGGTAGACCACATCCACCGCTCTGCCATCATCCATCCACAATGTTATTTCCTCATAAAAGGCTAGGAGGTTGGTCAAGCATGACTTCCCCTTGGTAAAGCCATGTTGACTGCCCCTCATAACTCTCTTATCCTTGATATGCCTTAAGATGGCACCAAGGATAAGGTGTTCCATTACTTTCCCAGGGATGGAGGTGAGGCTGACCGGTCTATAGTTACCCAGGTCCTCTTTCTTGCCCTTTTTGAAGACTGGAGTGACATTTGCTTTCCTCCAGTCCTCAGGCACCTCTTCCATTTCCCAAGACTTGGTAAAGATGATGGAGAGTGGTCTAGCAATGACTTCCGCCAGTTCCCTCAGCACCCGCGAGTGCATCCCGTCTGGACCCATGGATTTATGGATGTCCAGATTGCTCAGCTGGTCTCTAACCCATTCCTCATTGACTAAGGCAAACTGCTCCGTTGACCTGACTTCATCTGAGGTCACAGGGGTACAGGGCTCTTCAGGACTGCCTCCGGCAGAGTAGACTGACACAAAGAAGGCATTCAATAACTCTGCCATCTCTGTATCTTCTGTCACCAGGGCACCCATCCAGTTCACCAGTGGGCCTACCTTGCCTCTGGTGTTAGTTTTAACTGCCATGTATTTGAAAAAGCTCTTTCTGCTGTCCTTGACCCCTCTCACTAGATTTTATTCTAAGGAGGCCTTAGCCATCCTAGCTGCCTTCCTACATCCTCTAGCAGCAGCCTTATATTCCTCCCGAGTGGCCAGCCCCTCCTTCCATGACCTGTAAACTCTCCTCTTCCACTTGAGCATACCCAGCAGTTCCTTATTTAGCCACGCAGGTCTCCTGGTCCTCTTCCTTGACTTCCTACATGTTGAGATGCTCTGATCTTGAGCTCGGAATAAGCAATCCTTGAATGCCAACCAACTATCTTGGGCCCCTTTACCTTCGAGCAGCCTTGCCCATGGGATTTCCCCTAGCAATTGCTTGAAAAGGCCAAAGTTTGCCCTGCTAAAGTCCAGAGTTGCAATTCTACTTGCTATTGTACTGGCCCTACCACACAAGATCCTGAATTCCACCATCTCGTGGTCGCTGCAACCAAGGCAGCCCTCAACCTTTACTGCTTTGACCAGACCCTCCTTGTTAGTGGGGATGAGATCGAGCAGCGCTCCTCTCCTGGTTGTCTCATCCACCATTTGCATGAGGAAGTTATCATCCATACACTGGAGGAACCTCCTGGACTGTGGCTGGGTTGCTGTGTAGTCCTTCCAGCAAACATCAGGGAAGATAAAATCCCCCACGATGACCACGGCCTGTGACTGTGAGGCCGCTCTCAGCTGCCTGTAGAAGGCCTCTAATCTCTGAAAAATGGTCATTAAAATGACTGAAGGAAAGACAAGCACATCTTTTTTTAGAACACCTGTTTACTGAAGCCAGACAAAGAGTAGTTCATGTATGAAAAGCAAAATTTCAGAAAAATGCCTGTTCATAACATTAACCATTCTAAATTGTTTCATGAACACAAGGTACCACCCCCACATTATAATTCTTAGCAAAACAAACTCCTTCTGAATAGATATGAGCAGGATAAGGACTAGTAACTTGTAAATTTGTTAATGGAAACATTCATTTGCAATAGAACTCCAATAACTAACGTGTTATGTATAGTAGTTTCCCTGTTAGTAGTCTACAAAGTCTACATATAGTAGTCTACAAAGGCTACATAGAGAATCTGAGACTATGGTACTGCATTTGGTCATAGACCTAAATATATATTACACCCACCACTCTTACACCAAAGTGTAAGATCATTTTAATTTCAAATAAACAAAAGTCCTATATTTATGCAGAGAACAACCTATGCATAACTTAAGATCCTCAGCACAAGGCACACTGGCTTTTTGCAGGAGAATGACTCCATTTCTAAATAAACTCAGACATTCATGGACTTTCATTTAGAAAGCTTACACAGTATTTTCCACAGTGAATTAAACAGGGTTAGATCTGTTGCAAAGTACAAATACAGCATCCCTTCATATTAAAGGCATTCATAAGTGTTATGGGCTGTCATATGAGTTATGACACAGCCTTAGTTGTCTAGTTAGTAGTTTATGTGGTATCTAACATCAGAAAAGGCCTAGTACCTGGGCACAGAGGGGACAGCACCCAGAAAATGGGACTTACTTAAAAATTATCTGTTTAACTTTGTCTTACTAGCAATTTTTTTTTTTTTCTACAGAAAACAAGGTTAAGTAAAACAGCAGCTTGAAAGTGATGCTGCAAGTGAGCTGGATATATATCATGACTTAACCTTATGGAACCATGTGTCCTGTACTGAAAAGAAAGCAAAACAGTTACAGCATTAATATGGCAAGAGTTCTGATTTTTTATTTCATTGCTGAATATTCTTATATTTTTGTTGTTGTGTAGCAACAGTATCAGGAGATACTAGAGCTTCTTGAAATTTCTTTTAGTCAACATTTGCTTCAGCAGCATTCAATATTTGTTCGCTTATTTTCAAGTATTTACTGGCACTCTAAGTCAGAACTTCAGTCCTGAAATTTTCAAGATTTGTTTTTCTCTTTCTTAGCAAGTGAACACGTGTGGTAACGCAAATATTCCTGCCAGAATGATTAAGTCCGACATGTAAGCAGTGTGGGCCACACTATGGAACCAATCTGAGATTTAGATTTTTCATTCTAAAGATTCTATTTAATTATCATATATAGGTATTAGAACTGCCCCAAATTTTGCTTTCCATCAAGACTTCTTGCTCTAGTACTGCAACTAGTGTTGGTACACTGATCCCTTCAGCACTGGGGCTTTGTGCCTGGTAGGATTTCAGTAGAGGTTGACAAGCCCAAGTCCTACAGTAGATGGGATGGATTTGACTTCATATCCCATTATGGATAACTTCAGCTCATACAAATAACAGTTTTTCTTATCTTTACTGTATGCCTACTGTGTACTTTGGGTAGACAAGAGTCTGGATATCTGCAGTCATCAATGGAGCATAAAGGCTACACTCACACATTACAGCACCATGTGGGTACGAACAGGATAATAGAGGATAGTATCGGCAAGTATTTCAGCACTTTACAGGTGAAATTGCTCGCTCTACTTAACCCAATTATATGCCACTTCTGTCATGCTGTCAGGCTTCTACAGCTGATAGACATTTTATAGCTTGTGGTAACGCAGAAAACATACATCTAAAGTAATTTTTCTTAATCAGTTTGTGGTCACTTTTAGGCTTTGTACAAGCTCTGAAGTGGAACATTAACTATCATGAAATACAGCACTGCTAAAAGGCAGTTCATCTGTAAACCTGTAGGTTGAGAACATTTGGAAATGCAAAGTGCTGCCTTTGGGAGGCATAATACATCCTGAGTTTTCTGGTGTGTGAAACACAAGTGAAAATCTAAGACAATTCTTGAAATTTTGCCTTTATATGTGACTAAAAATACATCTGTAACGTTCGATGAGGCAAATTCAAAGGCTGCAGAGGGGACCTTCTGTTTTTCTCCTACTTTTTGTTTGTGTCATGACCTCAGGCAAGACTGCAAATGCTACTGTAGTTTATAAATCTCTCTCAAAAACATATTGAAAAAAAGAGACAGGGAAATAAGAAAAAGAAACTCACATTATAGCGTTTGAAAGGGAGAGGTGGGAAAAGCAGAAAAAGCGTTAGTTTAAAAGGTGTTCTTTGTAACTGGATGAATAGCTGCAGAAGGATTTCTATCACAGAAGAAGGTGAAAGAGGCAAGGTACAACTCTAGCAGGAGCCTTTGTATATCTAATCAACAGGATAACCCAATGTTCCTGCTACTGGTTACCCAAAAAAGTGGAGCAAACACTCAGCAAAATGTACTGGGTTTCAGCCACTTTCTCATTTTCAGTTTCGTTTCAGATCATTAACCAATCTTAGACAGTATTTTTAACTGATTGTGAAGAGGTCAAATTGTGATATTCTTCCTGAGCTGCTAAAGATTTTCCAAGAATGAAAGATTAATTTTGCAAAGAACACCAAAATGTCAAAATCTGGTATAACTAAGAATTACAAAAATAGGGGAAACTAAAACAGAAATGTAAAAAATATGTAAAGTTTGGTTGTCTGATTTTTTTATTTATGGAAAGTTAAAATGCTTCACTTAAGTTTCATTTTCTTTTTGTCTTTCTTATCATATAAGATAGGAAAAATATTGAAATAACAGTGTTCAGTTTTCATGTTGAAAAACTGAAACAAAATATTTCCAATCTAAAAAAGACTCTAAAACTATTGTTAAGTGATGCTGGTGTGACATGATTCACATTGTTTGAACTTTTGTTTTTCCAGTTATATTTCAAAATATATTTTTTCAAAAGTTTTTCAAAACAATTCAATTGCTATGAAAACATGAATGATGAGGAACCTTTCCTAGCCCACTCTGGTTGTTGCCAGGTTACCCTTTATAGCTCACCCAGGTTGGTACAGTCAAGTTTAATTAATCTTTTAGTCTAGTAACAAATTTCAAAAACTAGAAGTCACCATGGGATGCTGCTTAATACCTTACACAACAGTCCCCATAAAGCAAGTGTTCTCATGCCCAACTGCTTTCCCTGCCCTTTCCCTTGACAGATGAAAACATTGTTCAACTGCTCCCTCAGTAACCAGGCATTGAAGGAGCAGAGGACACAGGAACAAATTATGTACTGTTGGAAATTAATGCAGCTTCACTGGAGTCACTGAAGCTACACAGATTTGCACCAGAAGGGAGTCTGGCCATAGAGTCCTATGGAGAACAGCAACACAGATATTTCCAGGGAGTAGCTCCAGGTACAGAGAAGGATTTTGGCTGTTGCATGAAGCACTAAAACAATGTGTGCTACGATGAACAGACACCACTGGTTTGTAAGACAGAGACATGAAGATCACCGCACATTGTCAAGATATTGCTGTGACTAATTTCTCCCTCAGTGACCTTGCTGGATGAAGTGGCTATTTGAGAGTGATTTACTGCTACAAAAACCTCCTACTGAAAGGCCTACAAGTGGCATAAATATCAGATGGATGTGCTTATTGTGCAGGTAGAGAAGCTGAAGCACAAACTTGCCACGGATCACAGGAAGATGTGTGGCAAGATCAGCAAAAGCAAAGTCTCCTTTCTTCTCAGAAACTTTTAAATACACTCAAGATTATCAATGTCCTTTCTGTGAAAATGAATGGAATGAGTGTAGCACACAATACTGTGCCACTTATTTTCACATCTGACAAACTGGTACTCATATCCAAAGCATTCATAATATATACAATCGTTAGATGAGCTTCTCAAGGTCACCACCTCGAAACAGCAGAGCTGACCTTGTGGCAAGGTTATTTGAAATATTTTCCCTTGGACTATGCCGCCTGTACATGTTAAAAAAAGAAAAATAAGCAAGATAGAGTCTCAAAATGAAGAAGCTGATCTCACCTTCAACGTGATTTGGGACCACGAAGGTACACTGATGGTGTCATCTCCAATTTGTGGCAATGTAAATGAGGTCTAAAAGGAGGATCCATTTAACAGTTGACTAATCCTCAGGAAGACATTTGCAAGCGAATGGACTTAATGATCTATGAGACTTTTATGTCTAAATTCTATGACTCTTTTCATATACAAAGATGGTTTAGAAAGCAGCCAGTGACTCAGACTAGGTGCATCTCTAGCATATAAGGTATTCATTTGTTCACCTTGATAAAATTGTCTAGTAGTCTCAGGAAGTCTGCTTGCAGTTATTTCCAAGCCACATTACATCTTTCTCTTAAAAAAAATTTTAATTTCTTGTTTTCACAATGAGATCAAAATAACAGGCACTTCTTTATTGTTTTGCTTGCTTGTTTGCTTGCTTGTTGTTTAGGGGTTTTTTTACTTTATTAAAAAGTATATATATTGTAAATTCAGGACCAGAACCTGTTTCAAAATCTACTCATATAGAAACTGAGCAGATTCACTTAGGTCAGTAGCCTTAAGTCAGACTGGTCCACAGATTGTGCTGCTTTTATTTACATTAATGAAGGCAAAGCCAATCTGTTTTCCCATGAATATTAATGGGTCAGATTTTAGACCTTTATTTCTATTACTTTCGACACATTGAAATGCATCAATGTAAATGAAAGAAATACGAAATTAAGATGTGTTAGAGTTGCTTCCTGAAGCAAATCAAGGGGGGCTGACTTAAAGAAGATGCTTTTCTTTGATCTGCGTTTGCTTCAGAATTAGACCATGCTCAACATACATGCATGGAAAGCCTTGCATATCATTCACAATGAACTATTCACTTACTTGAAACCTTAAAGTGGACGCAAAAAGGATTTTATATGAGCATATCTGCTTAGAAATCATTCACAGTCAGTCTCTTACCTGCTGAATGAGACCTTCCTTTTTGTTCATGTCCACTTCATTTTAGTTTAGGTCACCATTAGAAGTGGCCTAGTAAAACCCTGTAGAAAGACATCCCGTATTTATAGGCAGAGATACAATAAAGGTTAGTTAAAACAGTATTGCTGTAAAGTTCTTTTTCCAGAAGGCCAAGCAGATGTTGAATCATAAAGAGCAATCCCAGTGTGTCATGGCCAAGAGCAACTCTTTCTGGAACAGTGCTAAAGTAGTAAACTGACAAATGGACATTACTAGCTGCATGCCTGCCAGGAAACAAAGACAACTGAGTATAAAATTGTTTTGCTCAACTTTTCTCCTCACAAAAGGCTTTTGTCCTGTAGCAAGCCATTACTGTTCTGGAATACCATCTATTGTTAGGCTCCTTAGAGGTAAAACTTCTATAGCGCATTATAAAACAGTATGTTATTGAGGCACAAGGACAGGGATTTGAAAGACACAGCACATTGCAATAATAACATGTAGTACTAGCTTGTTATTCTAGGTGCTTGCATGTTGTTAATATTGGTGGATGTAGCTGTATTAAAATTGGGGAGAGAGGTCTTTTTTGCATTAGCAAATTAGCAAATTATTATTGTAAATATTAGATAGTTAAGCTTGTCCTTCTTACTTTTTTTTATCACGTTTCAACAGACTATGTTTAACTGACATTTTTTCATTCAAGTTCCTTTAGCTGATACAACATTACAGGATGACCACATCATGTGTGCTTACAGTAACCCTTCCCAACAACTGATCAATCAATAAACTCAAGTAAGCATGATGTTAAGGTTGGAATATACTTAATTAATATAATTAAAAAAAAAAAAGTTAAAATTGCCCCATCAAAATAATGGCTGTGGGTTAGAAGCTATAGTTCACAAAAATCTTAGGTATTGCCAGTGAAATGCATAAATACAGGTGCCCAAATCCCAGACTGTGATTCCAAAAATCCTTGCTTGTCTTGGAAACACTGAAAGGCCAGAGCTCCTAACTTTGTGACTCCATCTGTGCTATTTCTGTAACTGCCCCTGTTCTAAACTGCCCCATTTGTCACAGAGCAGACCAGGCAACAACTGAAAGTTTATTAGTATTCAAGAAATAGGCTTACTTATAAGATGTGACATTTTGTCAAGCAGACATTTAAGAAACCAACATGCAGTACACTCCATAGGACTGGCCCCGTGTAAGACAGGCAGGATGGAAGTCAACATTTTGCTTGCAGAATACTTTTTTCAAAAATAGTTGCCCTCAGGCTGCTGTCATACCACAGAAAAATTTCACAGTTTCTTTTTTAGGCAACGTACAGGTGTCATAAACCTATATATTGTGACTATGTTGTGATGAGCTGTGGCAAAAGGAGAGCACTTCTGAGCAAGACTACTCAGACCAAATAGTCTGAGAGGCAGAGGCCAGACAGAAATAGGTCTTCTGGCTTTCCTTTTTTATTTTTTTTTCCATTTTGAATGCAAGCATGGACAACCTCAGCTTATAGCTTGAAAAAGACACACTTCAAGTTAAAAATCTCATTCGTCAGAGCAATAAGGGTGGTCAAGCACTGGCACAGGTTACCCATAGAAGCTGTTGGATCTCCATCCTTGGAGAGATTCAGAACCTGAGTATACAAGGCTTTGAGTAACCTGATACAATGTCAAAGCTGGCCCTGATTTAATTGGTGGATCAAACATGATGGCTTCCACAGATGCTATCCAGCCTAAAATATTCTATGATTGTACATCTGACTCATTCATACATATTGTTAATTAACTTCATTACATTTTTGCAAGTACAAAAGATCTCTACTAGACTTTGTATTCTGTTCTACTCTGTTCTGCTAATCAGAATATAAAGACAAGAAAGAACGAACTGTGCCTTAAAGAGTAGTTTTTGAGGCGCCAGTCTTGCAAACATCATTAGTAATGAATAATCTTTTCATTAGCAGTGGAAGAATCATTTATTTCCTTCTCAAGTACCTATTAGGCCCTCCTAAAAACAGTGTTGGTTGGTTTCATTTTATTTTCTGTACAGAGTGAAGTAGGGGAGGGAGATGGTTCTCTGACAACACTTGCCTGAGAGAGGCTGCTGGTTTCAGTGGAGCTGTGCTGACCAGAGAAGCTGAGAATCTGATCTAGAAACTGATGGAAGCCCATTTCACATCTACCACAATACATGGACTACTGCAAAGAGCACCATTTGTACAGTAATACTCATTATCTTTCCACCTTTGGCAAATAATATAAATCAGGCCAAATCTACTGTATCTCCAAGAGGAAAATCCATCTTTAAAAAAAAAAAAAGAAACTGGCTTTTACATGTGCATTTAGAAAGACATTTTCTGTCACTAAGCCTTTGCAAAAACCTGTTTTCACATGAGTGTGGGAGTATTCATAAAAACAAACCTCTCTACAGTCTTTCCCCCCAAAATAAAAGCTCCAGAGGAAGGTATGCTAAAAGGAAGAAATATTCTGTTAGTATCCAATAGAGAGAAGATAAAATGAATGGTTCCATGTTTATTTTACATTTTTCATTGAATTGTGTGTAATAGACATTATAAGTGGTGAATTCCACCTGAAAAATCACTGGAAACCCAGTGTAGTGTCTGCATTGACCACTAAAGAGTCACAGGGTCAAAAAGTATGAGTAATGACTACCATCTGGTCAGGGATGCAGCTGAGAGAAACATCCCTATCACCCCCATCCTACTAACCTCAGTTCTTGGCAGATGGACAGGCTGGAGCTGTCAGGCTCTTCCCCTTTCTGCTGCTTGTCCCATATTTTCTCCTCTCCTCCTTTTCCACTTGATTACAGAAGCATTTTTCTAGTCTTTAATCCTTTTAGGTAGGTGTAGCAAAATTTAATTCTTCTTTAGTTCTTAGTAGCATCACTGGAAAAAGATCCTCAGAAGAACAACCCATAAGAGTGTCCTTTGGAGGAGAAAGAGATTTACGAAAAACGATCCCATTCTTTTAGAATGTAGAATTAATGAGCTTGTGCAATTATTTAATTTAAATATGTTGATATTTAATATTGATTTAATGTTGATATTTGATAACCACAGCTTATGAAATACTAGTCTAAAACCTAGACACTTCAGAAATATAACACAGACAAAATATCACAAAAGTGATCACTTAATACTTTAACTACAGATACTTTGTGTGCACTGTCTGTGATGAATAAGTGGTAATGAGAAAGTGCAAACTGCTCATCATTCCATTAGCGGCTCTTCAGCAGCTAAAGAACGGATACAGCTTCTCTGATGACAGATATTGCAGCAAATAACTGCCAGATCAGGTGAGCTCTCTGCTGCTGAGCTGTCAGCAGCCTTATACACACAACTTCCCCGTCATCGTGGCTTAGAACTACTTCTGATTCTAGCTACAGCAGAGGTTGAAAAGGTTGAAATAAAGAGGTTAAAATTATCACTGCTTGTATTTTCCTTCCGTTCAAATTGGTTTTCCAGAAGGGGAAATTTCTATATACTCCAAATTTACATCATTTTAAGCAGCAAAGAATCAGGGCATCCACCAGGAAACTTCCTTTTTCTTCCCAGTAGTGTAAGTTACCTTCAGGTGTTAATTTCTGTGGGTCTGCTGAAATGCCTAAATCATTCAAAAGAAACTTTAGAGAATACAGGTTTTGTATCTGAGGTAGGTGTTGGAAAATGCCTAATGCTCCTCAGGTTGGAAGAAGGGAGGATTACATCCTGTCATGCTCTCCTAGGCACGGAAAATTTCTCAAAATAATTTTATCACTTTTTCTCATCACCTAAATTTTATGGGATGTGACTACTCCCATTTCTAATCCTGTTTGCCATGCTAAAAGACACCTATCCACACCAACTGGACCAAAAGTAGTCCTCTCCTTAAAGACAGCTAAAGCAGGTAACTAAACGTTACCAGAAAAACTAGTTCAAATAGAAAATTATTTCCTCCAGTTTCAGAAACCCTCAAAACAAAAGGCCTTTTACAGCCTTATAGGATTTTTATAACACGTGGAGATTACCAAACTGTGCCAGCTATTTATTGCCAACTAACATCCACACTACACAGTACTGCATGGATATACAAGCTAAGATGGATTTTCCACAGACCTATCTCAGGAGCTTTTGAGAACAAAGATCCTTGACCTCCCAAGTTCCAAAGCTAGCAATTACATGGCCAGCAAGAGGAGATACTCAGTCTCCCCTTCACTGCCATAAACCTGTAACATTCTGTACTAATACCTAAGGCTGGCAATACAAAGCCAAAGCTGAAATTCGAATGTCAAAATCCCTTCAGGAAAATCTAACCTAATATGTTCCTTCACCAAAAGAATATATCTCTGGTTTTACCTCTAACCCTGTGCCTAGCCATGATTATTAAATAACACTGTAGTTTGTCTTGCAAAAATGGTTCTTTTCTTCTTTATTTATTCACAGATGACATAAAATATTATTCATCATCAAGATTTACAAAAGACTTCAGCTAGTTTAATTCCATATTGCTACCTAGTAAAATATAAAAATAGAAAAATTATTAGAGCTTGGACTTGCACTGATCCTTACTCAGTTACTGTAGCTATCTTTCTGATTTGTCCTCTTTTAAGATTTCTTCATATGGTTTTCTTATCCCACATTCTCACAAGTATGCCTTTGCTATGCATGACTGCATTTATCCAGTATCCCCCATTTTTTGCCCAGTGATTTATACTCCAGATATATAGCTAGACATGCCACAACAAAGCGCTGCTCACTCCTCTATTTGCAGGTGCCAAAAGTTAGGCACTCACAGACAAGGATAGGACCGAAAAATTAGCCTAAAATGTATTAGAAGTTAATTAACTTAACTTTTATATCAGTGGCATGCATAAGAAATCTTATCAATAGGTAATAAACAATTATTTTATGCTCATAATAACTACAGCTGCCAAAAAGCTTGATTAATTGAAACTGTAACACTATTTCCACTTCAAATGATGTCTTAATATATGCTTTCCATAATTCCAACATTAAAACAAAACACCAAACCTTATCACACCTTTCCCAGTTCTTCGTCTTCTATATATCAAATATGCAAACAAAACACAGGGACCTTTATTTTACTCTTAACAACACTTTTTTTTCTATATTTAGGATTTAAAACTGCTCTTCAATTATAAAGAACCACTGATTAGAAGACAATGAAGAGCATGATATTACATGAGTCAAAGTGATTCACTTACACAAGCAACCAAGCAGTTGTGAGTTTACATCATTCTTAATAAAAAGAATAAAATATGTTTCATCCTTTCCATTGCTTCTCTGTCTAATTAGGTGACTGAAAATTATTCTGTTTCTTTATCTATTTCTTTATTTTTTGCTTTCATTCTCTGCCAAAAATAGAATTTCTCTTCCAGTCTGGAAGCCAATCTGTTCTTCATAGATTTAATAGAGACTCATACTAAAAGTATTTTCTCATAGGCCAGCTTTTATTTGCAAAGCATGTGCTACTTTAGTTGCTCCTGTATACAGCGGTCATTGTAATGGAATTAAAAAAAAAAAACAAGTACAGAATAATGTTAAGGGGTTTAGGCAAGTCATGAAGAATATAAAATCAAAACAAAAATAAGACCATAGCTAGAATAAGTATTCCCATGCCTCTAGTTCTGCCCAGTACACCTTGGTCCAGTTTTTATAGCTATCCCTGTGATGCTGTCTATGACACACTCTCTGAGGTGAACTGGAGGAAGCTGTACAACAGCAGCACCACCACCATCTTCTGTGGCATCTGGGATTTTCCACATTGATTTACCACACAAAATCCTGGCTGATGTAACAGATATGACTTGACTCATCAACACAACAGCTGAGGTGCTGCAACTGCATAAAGTCTCATAATTTATTCCAGAACCATGCCAATTTGGAGGCCATGAATCCATGCTGGAAGAAGATTATATGGCTACCATCAGTTGTCAGCTTCGACCATTACCAGCCCACCATGATTTGATTCCTATTATCTCTTGTTACTTGCCATCACCCTCCACAGCTTTTTCTTTTCCATATTCATTCAGTCTTGAAGAGCCCTTTTGACATCTTGCCTAATGACCAACCCCATTTTAGCAAAAGCTCCCACAAGCTCTTGTTTGATACAATTAAAGGAAAAGCAAAATGACATTCTATGTTTAGTTGCACTTGAATAAACACATAGTCTTCAAAAACTTTCCTAACTAACAGCAAGAAGTCCAAACCAGTCATAAGAGCACAGGGGCAAAGTAATCACAGATGTAAGAATGTAAGACTAGTTTTATGAGTTTAACCAGAATTAACCTCAAAATCTGTATTTTTCCTAGGGATCACTGAAATCAGAATACAGTTCTAGTTCACTTACGGACAATCAATGGTATCAAGCAATTTTCATGTTTTCCTGAATTGCCATAGGGAATAGTGTAAAAACATATTATAAGCAGCACTCAAGAATATTATGACAAGTGTTACAATAGCTTTTGCATTTTCTTGGAGCCCTAGCTGCCTTAAGAAAGACAATTTAAGGATCCTTGCTTTCATTTAAAAAATATATTCCCGTCTCATATTTTCAAGGAAGCCTTGAAAACAAGCCAGAGTCACAGGAAACAGTTTCTTGGAGGGCTTTGTGGTTTAGGGGGAGGTGGGTTGGTTTTTGTTTTTTTGGTCAAACCTTTTGCTAAACTAGCCTTAATTATGGCTTTTATTTTATGGTGTCCAGTTTCAGTTGTGCGCAGATTGCTACTGATATCAATGGGTCTGCTCACCGATTTCAGTGGCTCAGTTGACACTTTTCAGTCCATTCCAACCTGATACAAACTGATCTGGCCTAGATAAGTGCAGAACTGACTACCTAGTGCACCATTGCCGTACCTCCTTTGCTACCCACTAATCTCTCCTTATCCTCATATAACTTTAAATCCCTTTTCCTCTTATGGAAGAAATTCTTTAAAACACAATTCTGACCAGGTTCAACCATATCTGAGACTCAATACCTGAAATTACAGCAATGAAGAAGAGGTAAACTGCTGCAAACTACAATACAAGCTCTCAAAATCTGAGTTGAACCTATTGATGCAAATACCAGCAGCACTGAGGTTTACACCAGTGACTGGGCATGATCATGCCGAAGTCTGCATCAATACAGTATCACAGTATGTTAGAGATTGGAAGGGACCTCAAAAGATCATCTAGTCCAATCCCCCTGCCGGAGCAGGGACACCTAGATAAGGTTACACAGGAATGTGTCCAGGTGGGTTTTGAATGTCTCCAGAGAAGGAGACTCCACAACCCCCCTGGGCAGCCTGTTCCAGTGTTCCGTCACCCTCACTGAGAAGAAGTTTCTTCTCAAGTTTAAGTGGAACCTCTTGTGTTCCAGTTTGTACCCATTACCCCTTGTTCTATCATTGTTTGCCACTGAGAAGAGCCTGGCTCCATCCTCGTGACACTCCCCCTTTATATATTTATATACACTAATAAGGCCACCCCTCAGTCTCCTCTTCTCCAAACTATAGAGACCCAGCTCCCTCAGCCTTTCCTCATAAGGGAGATGATCCACTCCCTTAATCATCTTAGTTGCCCTGCGCTGGACTCTCTCCAGTAGGTCCCTGTCCTTCTTGAACTGAGGGGCCCAGAACTGGACACAATATTCCAGATGCGGTCTCACCAGGGCAGAGTAGAGGGGAAGGAGGACCTCTCTCGACCTACTGACCACCCCCCTTCTAATACACCCCAGGATGCCATTGGCCTTCTTGGCCACAAGGGCACAGTGTTGGCTCATGATCATCCTGCCGTCCACTAGGACCCCCAGGTCCCTCTCCCCTACACTACTCTCTAACAGGTCGTTCCCCAACCTGTACTGGAACCTGGGGTTGTTCCTGCCCAGATGCAGGACTCTACACTTTCCCTTGTTATATTTCATCAAGTTTCTCCCTGCACAACTCTCCAGCCTGTCCAGGTCCCGCTGGATGGCAGCACAGCCTTCTGGCGTGTCAGCCACTCCTCCCAGCTTAAAGTGGAAAGAGAGTAGTTTAGAAGGACAAAAGACAACTGCTACTCTATTAGGTTTTCTCTAAGTCATTTTCCCTTGTTTCTTCTCAGCAGATTTTGAAAATGTTCTCACGTGATAGCTGAATCCGACTGAAGCCAGGAGAGCTGCGTGCAGCTAAATCTGAGAGATACTTAGTCAAAAGTTTTCTGCATTTCCCATGTTTAAAAATCAGGAAATAGTTCAAACCGTGTTGGTGAAAAAAAGACCAGAATAGAAGTGAATCTTGTAGAAATAAGACTTTTTCAGACATCCCATGGAAATCTCTGGCAGAACAGCCTTCAAGATAATTAGACAGAAGGGTTAAAAGAACACTAAATTCCTAACCTTTCAATCCCAACTGGTAATCTGATGTCAAATGGAAAATAGTTGTCATTTACACTAGGTGGCACCATCCTCACAGATTCACGTTTTAGTCGAAAGTTGTAAAACATTTAGTCTGAAATTGAGTATGAAATACCTTGATTTGCAACCAATAGAAACATTTTACACTATTTAGACAAGAAAGTGTACTTAGTTGCAGCATAAAAGAAATTTTCATTACTAAAGAAAAGCTGTAAGGAATAGCTAGAAGGAAAGTAGAAATGCCGAGAGGTTTACTACTAAACCTTGATCTCTAATAGGCTTATTATGAAACCTGCAATGCACACTCCATCCCTAAACATATTCTGTTCTCAGAAAAATAATAGCTAAAACCCACTTATGGTTCAAGTTATTTAGCTGGGTTATGATAATTTTCCAGGACCCTTAAAATCTTTAGTTATTAATACAGGAAGTTGACTGAGGTTGCCAATTCCATTTTGTGACATTAGTCACTATTTCACAGCGTGATTGTCCCCGTGTTGAAATGAAGTCAGAACTCCTGAAACACTTTCAGAAAAGGAGTGAAGGAGCGGTAATTGGCGACAGCAACCAATATCTATTTCAACTCTTCTCAAATCACTTACGTGTCAAGCAAGGCATGGGCTTAGAATGGTATCCAGTGTCTCTAAGTGGTACCCGAGAATCAATGGTAATATGTAAGAAAGTTCCTTGCCTCTGAAGAAAAAAGAAAAAAACAAAACAAACCCACAAAAAACCTTTGAGTGTTCTTAAACACATTTCTGCAAAATGTTGTCACTCTGAGGTACTTCAATACTTTGGATATACAAGCTAAGCTATTTCAATACTTTCAATACAATGTTCCAGCTGGCAGGTCCTAACTATTTCCGTGCCGTTAGACTGCCATAACAGTTGAAAATCTCATTAGAGAGAAATTCTGACAAGACTCATGACAATAGTGTTCCTGGTCTCAAGGAGAACTCTTGGAAGTTTGGGGTTTAGTTTCACCGACCTTGGAAAAATACAGTCAAACATAGGAATAGATGGATGGTAACTGTGTAAATATTTCAGGAACTCAGGAAAGATATAACTTTCTGTTTCATTGCTCCATCTCTAGTACAACACTCTAGGAGCTCATGCAATCAGTTTAGGTAACCTGTCTTTCATGGCCCTAGGACTTAGGGTCAAATCTGTAAAGGCAAATAGATGCTATTTCAAATTTTCATCCACACATCTTATTACTCTTATTGCTGATGATCCTCTGATAGAAATTTCGCCTCAGTGCAAGTTCATGCCATTTACCAATGCTCACAGAGAGAGGTGACCAAACGGCCTGTGACTTAAATGGGAATTAGATAACAATGTTGTTTTTTAAATCACTCAAGGACCCAATATGCAATTTTAGATACTAGGCAGAGACAGCCTCTGAATCCTATTACAACTGGTGTTAATGGGAGGGCTTTTCATAAGCTCTAAGATTTGACCCAGTAATGATAAATATCCTTTCACTGTGTTTATGTCCAAACAAAAAAAAACTATGATAATTTGAATTTTTGATTAAGGGTAGGTGATTAAAGTAAAAAGCATGTTAAGGTATAGAAGACCCTAAATACTTAGCCTTACTGTGCTTCATACACACTCACATGCCAGGTGGCATTCGACTCAGCAATGCCTGGGCACAGGGCTTAGCACAGGCCACCTGCCGTTCGTAGTAAGTGGCTTAGATATGCCAAATCCATTTTGGAAGGCAGAAGCTATTAGACATAAGGGCATGAGTCACATGGTTCCAGTTAACCTCCAGATCCGGGAGATGTTCTTGGACATATTTAATGTTTACATGTAGGCTGACAGTCCAATACGGGAGAAGGAGGTAGAGATGGTCCTTTGGGCCAGTAAGGATGCTTGAGAGGGACTCTTCATCAGAGACTGTAGTGATAGGACAAGGGGTAATGGGTTCAAACTTAAACAGGGGAAGTTTAGGTTAGATATAAGGAAGAAGTTCTTTACAGTGAGGGTGGTGAGGAACTGGAATGGTTGCCCAAGGAAGTTGTAAATGGTCCATCCCTGGCAGTGTTCAAGGCCAAGTTGGACAGAGCATTGGGTGATATGGTTTAGTGTGAGATGTCCCTGCCCATGGCAGGGAGGTTGGAACTAGATGATCTTAAGGTCCTTTCCAACCCTAACTATTCTATGATTCTAAGGTAATAGCACATAGGAGGCTATGAAATGTGTGGCTCCTATGAGATATTTGTGAAAGCTATCGTAAGTAAACATGAAAAATGAGTTTCCCCAAAGTCATTGATTGAAGCATATTTGCTTTGTGGTGAAAGTACACATAACACATCTGGTCAGCTACTGGTAAGGTAACAATCTGAAAGTAACAATGAAGTTTGCAATGGTCCTTAGTTTCTGTTGGAGATATCTAAAAAGCCTAAAGTAACAGCTTTCTCACAATTTTCCTAAATATGTATGAATTGCAGTTGATGTAATTGTTAAGACTTAACAAAAATTTGGGAGGATTTTCGCAGGCAAGATGGAAGGCTTAGTTTTGACATAATAACTATCCCTCTGCCAAACTTAAAATTCCTGCTTCAAAGCAGGGTGATGCTGGAGAATTTTACAGAAGAGATCTCAAAGTATTAACATGAGCAAAGTGGCACGTTGTTCCTAGTCTCATTCACTGAAGGAGCTAAATTATTTGGCTGAAATATTACAGCATTCAGCCAGGAACACAGGCAGGATATGAAAAGTTTTGGCTTAAACTCAGTGCTTCAATAAGGTATAAACAACTAAAATCACTATTGTATACTGGGAATGAAAGCTGTCTGGTGTCTTCAGAGGCACACAATAAGTGGTGCTGCTCACACCATGTGTAACAGACAGAGTTCTGAGCCTGCTTCTTCTCTTTCCATTATTGCAGCAAGGAAAAGGACCTTTTAATAGAAATACCAGAATAGTTTCAAAGGTTGTTAATAACCCAATCTATATAATATTCATTTATTTTCCACCTAGCATTCCATTTTAACTAGAAGCTCAAGAACCAACTAGGAAATAAACATCATCTGAGAGTATTCCTAGCATTATTCTCTAGGACATGTCCAAAGCAGACCTCAGTCTTCCAAGCCCATGAGAGACAAGGAGACCTGTGAGGAGTGAGAGGTGCATATCAGTCCTTCCTGTGTGCCAGTTGATGTTGAGAAGATGCACATGCCAGTATGACTCAGCAGCAACAGACCTTCAATTTCCTGCAGGCTTCATGCATTTGACATCAGAATGACTCAGCATCTGTACGGAGAGTACAGAAGTCCTTTGCACAGCTGCATCAGAGCATCTTTAAAAGAATTTCAGAAAAAAAAAATGTAGTTTTCAAGGTCTCCTTTTTTCTTATAACTCAGGTGTTGCAGTAACCTTCCTGTGATTGTTTCAACGAGATATTGCTGCATGGGCTGGCTGTGGCTCCACAAGTCTTACAAAATGGTATTGCATCTCCTCTGAGAAGTTCTTTCATCTTCTCTATCAAATTTTGATATTTGCCAATACTAAAGTAACTAAACACAAATATTGTAAGATAAGGGTCTTCACTGAATTCTAATGAAAGGATGCCTAGCCACATCCTACAGGCTTGGGCATCTTTCTTGCCTAGAAATGAACAGCCTGCCTTCAACACATGCCTAGTGAAAAGCCTGCCTTCAACACGTGACCAACCCCAAGCTCTCTAGCACAAACACACAGCCAGTGCTAGGTCCTCCAATTCCAGTGAGGAGTTCGAATGGAAAACTTCTGCTAAAATGAGCAAGATCCCTTCACCCAAGCTTTGAAAGGAAGCCACAGCTATCCATCCTCAATCAAGAAGTCCCACACAGAGCACAAATTAACTCCACAGAAGAATCACTGCGTTTGTTATGCTTTCTACTTCATGAGGGCATCTATGTACTAGCACAAGGAGTCATATTCACACAAAGAATAACAGACTTCTATTGACCAAAAGTCAGTTCTGTCAAGCTTTGACATCAGTGATGTGAAAAACAGCTGAGGGTTCAAATCTGATGATAGAGACTTTTATAGTGCCACATAACAAAAGTTTTCAGTCACCTTTTCAAACCACAGCTAAGGAATTAACTTTAAAATTAATATGCAGAAAGATTACTTAGGCTGCAAGTTCGTTTGCTGTCATTTACAGTTTTAGCCATATGACTGTGGGACCACAGCTGGTATGTGACCAGCTGTCAAGGAATGCAGGCTGAGGAACTGAGGTCTGACAATGGAAGTTAGGAATCATCAGATAAATTATTTCCTGGCAACCTTTATTCTGTTTGCTCATGCAATTGCATTTCAATATAGTCTTTAATCATGCAATCACATCCTCTTCTTCCTTTTTTTGCCTCTTACACTCAATTCAGACAATGGATATCCATAGTAGGTAAATTAAGGTTTTTGGAGGCAACTGTAGATGTGCACCAGACCCTTAATCTTAAATTATTTTTTTCAGCATAGTTTTTTTTATATGTGAGTTTATATGAACTGACAACATCAGTCAGGTGAATTTTGAGTGTCTTTTTACCACAGCTTTGCAAGAGATTAGCAGAAGCAGTCTTTGTTTTTCATGCATCACAAGCTTGATCTTCAGCAAGCACTGCCATGTGAAAAGTTTCGGTATTCAGTTGGTTTGTTTCCAGAAAATATTGTTTGTACTAAACACTAAAATGTGACCATTTTTCATGTGAGATGTTGCACTTTCACTGAACATCATGAAAAAATATGGGATACAAGCAATTGAGGTGCAGTTCCCACAAGGCACAAAAGTAGCATTCCACATTTAAAAAATCCAAACAAACAAACCAGTTTTAAACATAAAAGTTTAAGGTTGAAAATTGATGAGGTCAGGCTCAGACCTTCAGCATTCAATTTTTCACTGAAAAACCAATATTTTCTTGGGGGGAAGAAAGTCAGTCCTCATACTAATTCTGCTTCCAAGCAGTAGCCAGCACTGTTTGAAAATGTTACTAGGCAATGGAAGGGCAGCAGAGAACAAATGAAACAAAATTCTTTCCTCAATGTACTTTAACTTGCATCAGAATTTCAAAGAAGAAACTGTTTCTAGTTTTGTTTACTTAGCCTTTTTCAGCTCCTTTGTTTATGGTTATAATGAAGTTCTAGCAGCAGGATGACCCCCTCCTGAAGAACACTATGTTTTTGTCCCTGCCAGTCAATTGCTCCAAGGGTTGAAAACACAACATTATGGGGTTTTTTTCTCAGCAGTTTAAGAAGCTTTGATATTTGTTGTTTAATGCCTGTTTAAAAGTACCTTTTCCAACACACCACCTACCAGACCTGAAAGCTTTTTGCATTGTTCAGAAGAGAGTTATTAGTTCTGGTTTAATCTGAATAGGTTGTATGGTTCAGATTGAAGGTTTGCCTTTTATTGAACTAGGTGACTCATCTGTCATGCCTGCTTCTATTCTGGTCTGTCCATATCTTCACACTGTTTTTCTGATTTTGCCTGCAGTTTGTGTATGGCTGACTTTCGGCAAATGTTGTTCATTTTGGCTCCTCTTTTCAGTTGCATAACTAAGCCTAAAGTGAGAACATAAAATAAACCAAATAATCCAGGATTGTGATGAAAAACAAAGCTTTCTTAGAGGTCATTAACCTGTGAACCTATTTAATCAATCAAGAAGATTCGACTCTATCATGGAACATGAGAAATATTTAAAACTTATAAAGTTTTAATATGATAGAAACTTTTGGCTGAGGGGCTTTTGTATTAAATTCTTTTATGAATATTTAGAAAAACAGATTTTTCAGTCCACAGCCCTGAGACTTTGTTTTGGCTTGCACCAGATATCTTGTGCCTGCAGCTAATAAAATGCTGCAATATCAAAATTTAAAAGGCAATACTGTAGATTCCTGTGGTACTCCTCTTTTCCAACAGCCCTTCATGCAACTGAAATGCCCTTACCCAAGTAAAATCAGGAGTTTTATCAGAAGTGGCTTGATGCAGATTGCCTATACTATCTCACTGCTTTATTATGGGACAGGGAATCCACTGCACACAAGAGGCGTCTCTAATCTGTTCAAGAAATTACAATTAGTAATTGGTTTTGCTTATCTGAATCAAACCCACTACTGTGCACTGGATATGGCTCTTTCAGAGAACCTCTGCTGCTTTCTGGAAACATTTCTTGAGAAAAGCATTCTCTTTTTATGTTATAAGGGGTTATTTTTTTATTATAGCTCTCATTTTCATTATTATTGAAATAAACATTTCCATTAAACCAGGATTTTTATTCATTTAGAATTATTCATAATGCCAGCACTTTTTTTTATTAATTTAATTATTTTCATCTTTGAATAGCAATTAATATGTTAGTTACTACTAACTAGTTACTATCTATCATGACAGAACAGTATAAATCAATCCTTTTTTCCCATTAACACCATAAAGGTATATGTGACATTGCAGTAAACTGTCATCAAAAATACTATTTTCACACACGTGTTTATGGTATCTTTATATAGGAGATAAATGAGTGCCAGGAGAACTTTCACACAACTGTTCCTAAAATAATGAGTTAAAAACCAGCACAGCACAAAAACTTACTGATCTTTGGTGTTTTCAGACTACTGTTGCTTCCTGCAGTCCTGCTCTGGAATCTTTATGTCACGTGTAAGTGAATCTAGGGCACAGGAATATGGATACTGCTTGTAGAAGATACTAAAGAAAAAAATCAAATCAATAAATTTTATTTTATTAGCATACTTGTTCTCATTTTGTTGCACAAGGTGGTGCAGCCATTGCAAAACTGCCACAAAGAAAGAATTAATAGAATTATGGAATCATAGATTCATAGAATGGTTTGGATTGGAAGGGAACTTAAAGATCATCTAGTTCCAACCACCTTGCCATGGTCAGCGACACCTTCCACTAGACCAAGTTCCACAAAGCCCCATCCAACCTGGGAATGAGGCACCTACAACTTCTCTGGGAGAGAATTGTTAGGAATCCTAAGTGTTAGAAGATAATTTTCTATCAGATTAAAGCATATTGTTAATTTTTAGTAAGCAAAATAATGTATCCTTAACATTTTTGTGCCTATTAAAGCTTCTGACACATTTTATTAATTCACAGAGGTATAATACTGTAATCAAAGCTACTGTTCTTTTAATCCTCCTCTTCTCACAATGAAGGTCTTGAACACAGTTTTTAATTTTCAAGTCCAATCTTTTCTTTTTATGAATACAGACTAATTGTTGCCAAGGGTGTAAGAGGAAGTACAGGCCATATCTTTGATCCTTATTATAATGTTCCCTATTGCTCAACACACGCATTATTTAATCACCTGGGAGAAAAAAAATAAAACCACACACACACACAAAAAAAAAAAAAGAAAAAAAAGAACGCACACACAAAAACCTCATACCAAAAATTTTAAAGTTATTGGTGTTGGATATCCGCATGAAAAATTGATCATACATCATATTGTAATGTTTTGTTTTCTTAACATTTGTCAGTACATCCTTCCTCCTTTCATTATTCATGATCCTTTCTTTTTCTTTACTAAGACAGGATTTCCATTTGAAAAAGGATTTTCACATGATTTAAAGTTTTTTTTGGACTTTTTAAATAATCCCTCAAAAGCTTGCCAAACTCCATGTCCACGGTCTAGTTCCAGAGGTATCAAGGATGATCATATGGTTAGTTCTTCCTTCTCCAAAATGCTTCTATATGCTTCAAAAACTAAAATCCTTCCTGTATAAATCTACTATTTCTTCAGGTACTGGCCCTCTGGAATTCACCTGCCTAACAATTAATTTTGCCTGTCAGTTTTGAAACATGGAAGATAAAATGACTAGTGTGTTTGCAGAAAAATGCTTCTTTTCATGGGGACAAAAACACCAAAACAAAACAGCACAACAACAACAACAACAACAAAAGCCAAAACCAAACCCAAGCCATCCATATTTAGCCCTACATGAAGGTAAAAAATTTGGAGCAGTCAAATGACACTTTCTGACCATTTTCATCGTCATGTAATCTTCTCAGCCTATTCCTGGCCAGTGTATCTTCCCTAGAAAGTCTTCTGCTATTGCTGATTTGCAAGGGTAATTTGCTTACCAAGTTTTCAATTCACGGCACTTTCTGGCTGTTTAAGCTGTGGACACTTTCCAATGAGCAGGTCTGAAAGCACACACTGACCCTATTCCTGTACAGTTGAAACTCTGTCTGAAGACAAGCTGGGCAAGCAGGCCAGAACGCAGTCCCTCTAACCAACAGCAGTACCCCAACCTGCGCTGTGGGTCCTCCCAGGGAACACTCCTGCCCCCTTCATCAGAAATATGCTATGAAGGAGGAATTTTGTTAAAACAGCTTTTCATGGCAAACACATTGGTGCAAAATCTGGATGATCCATCGAAAAAATATTTTTTAATGAAAAACACTAAAACACAGTAGTTCACCTTATCATGAATGTAAAAGTGTTCCTTACTACCTACTGAGCAATAACCATGGCTTCAGGAGCCTTGTCATCTAGGAGCTGTTATCCCCCTTTGTCTTCTACGAAGCTTCCTGGCCAGATTATATTTCCCATTATTTACTGGTGACAACCCTTATTAGAATGGCGTTTCTTCATCAGATCACAGGTTTCATATGGTGAGTTTTTCATTCTGTTCCTCTTTCCCCTTTTATTGGACCATATTTCTGAGGTGGAGGACTGGCGCATCCAGGGTTGAAATTCAGTCTGAATTTCACAGTCTTCAGGCGCTACTGGGACTTTGAGAGTGATGAGTTGCAGCTTGCTATATTTTCCCTATGGTAAATTCACAGCATCAGCTGAGCACCCTGTCGGCTTTAGAGAGCCCTCATGCTGCCCTGCCCCAAAGATTGGATATAAAATAGGAAGCATACAATGCATCTTCTTGTACCTTCAGGTTCCACCACACTGTATAGCTCAGCCACCCATCTGGAAGTCCTGTATCCATTTACAGATAACAGTTACACAGTTCCGTTTTAATGAATCTAGGACTCAACTGCCATAGAAAGCCAGCAGAATATTTTAATCTGAGGTTGAGGTCCAGAGATGAAGAAAATTGCAGATGGGCAGAGTGCACTTGCCAGCAATTTTTTACCACGTAGAAGGTTTAACAGAGAATGGTATTAAATTCAACTCCTTTCACCAATTAAACTAATCATTAATTCATTAATGTGATGGGTGACTTGCATCCTTGGCTGAAATGCCACATATTTCAGTCTGACTCATCACTCTTTAAGTTCTGACTTGTTTTGTCTCACAGTGCCTTCAGCTACACTGCTAGTCTTTGCTTACTCAAATTAATAGCTTTGCCATATCCTCATGTCTTCCTCTCCATCACCCTCCCAGCATCTGTGGGCACAACCCAATCCTTGCACTCTGAGACAGGCTGGAAGGTTTACAGCCTCATCCATGAAGGAGGAATTCTCGCTCCTCTGGAGAAGCCAGTCACAGCTCTATCTCTCCTTGTTGCTGAGTGTACGCTACAGCTGATCTAAGAGAGCCTTGGAAGGTGCTTGAGAACTGGAGCTGCTGGCAAGGCAAAGAAGTGGCAGTCATTCCTCACCGCCTCCAAGAATTCAAATTCTACAAGGGGGATTTTCCCCTCATTTAAGCCTGAAAACATTCCTAAGAGGAACAGTTTGTCCTCGAGTTGGCATAATGTTGCACTAAACATTGGCCACTTACTGTTCCTGCAAGCTGTTAAGCTTCCTGTGAAAGCAGTGAGATACCACAGAAGCACTTTTGTAAACAGAGTCCTACATCATTTCATTAAAGTACTGTGGCAATACTTATCTGGGAGCAAAGCAAGGGGAAGTTGCATCAGTATGTGGGCTGCAAATGAGGCAAGGGTAACCATTATTCTAAATTAAAACAGAAAAACAAATTCTATTCAACCAGGAAGCTTTTTACAAGGAGGAGCATGTAGAAAATAAAAAATACAATTCTTAACACTAAGCATAGGACATACAGACAGAAATAGAAGGGTGTAATTTGAGAGTAGTCCTGACATGCATTTACAATTGAAAATAAAGAGAAGAATAAAAACAATGAAAGTTTCAATAGTCTCTAAAAAAGCAATAGAAAGAAAGGAGAAATGCATTTCTTACAAAGATTCTGGACAAGTGAGCAAGAAGTTCCTTCCTTTCTCATTGTACAAGGACACCAGCACCACACTAGGCAACCCAGACCCCTTGCTTGTCTAAGGCTGTTGCTATTTCTTTACTTGCTAAACGGTAGAGTTTATTTGCAGCCTTGAATCATAATCCTATTTGCTATGTGCTTTACAAGCCCCCTACTGCTAACAATCTAATTACAACACAAGAAATAACATAAATGCAGATTAACATCACTCAGTGGATCTAGGCAGTCCTTTCTAGTTCAGCATCATGGGAAAGCACCCTGAAACGTTGTTCACCATGACAAACGCTGATTGAAGAACATCAGCACCCTAACCACTGACATCTGCACCCTAACTGCCAACAGTTTTTGCAGATTTCTGATTTTTTGAATGGATCTTCAGGAATGTAGCAGAATGAGAGCCCTGTAGTTGTGTGTACCTCTGCAAAAAGTGATCAGGCTGCACCTACTCAAGAAGTGGCAAGTAAGCAGATTGCTGGAATAAACCAGTTAAAGCACTACACTGCAGAAGATTAAACATGCTTAGAACTGAAACTGAAACTGGCTAGACCAGAATGTCCTATGCCTGCACTACTGACCACTATTTCTCTTCAAAGCACGGTAGCTGCTTCCAAACTGCCTGGAGGTAATAGCCTCTATTCTGTACTAAGTCCCAAGTAGTGCCTAAAACCTGCTGGAAGGAGCCTGAGCTGACCAAGCCCAAACCTGGGACTAGGTTAATGATCTAGCACTACAGATGACTGCGTTTATTACTCCAGAAGATTTAGCATAAGGATATCACCTGTGGCACTGACCTCAAGGAAGTCATAAGCAAGAATTAACTGGAGAACAATGGTGTTTTCAAGATCTTACTGCAAAAGTACATTAACTGGTTTGCATGCCTTTATGTACCAGAGGCAGCAAACAAATTGATACTCTAGAAAGAAAGCTCCTAAAGGAGCTCTTGTTCAGCAGAACACTGCTTGGAAGGGCAAGCTCAGAACTGTAAGCATAGAAACTATTTTCTTTTGTCTGCTCCTACTGTAAGGCAATGAGTTTGGTGAGTGCTGTAAAGGGGAAGGTTGAGGAGGAAGAGAAGGGCATTCCTATTTACAGACAGACAAGACTGCACAAAAAAAGTGCCCTACTTGACTTACATAAGCAATTTGAATTTCTGTTTGCATAAGCAATCCAGCTAGACCACAAATACTTTCTAAGTGCTCAGGTGAAAAGTGATTGCAAGTCTGAGAAAATGCTCTGAAATGCAGAGCCCAAGGTGGTGACATCAACTGCAGACCTCTGCATACTAAGGCTGGATGATGGTGAGTCATGACATGCATAAAATGGTAGTATTTGAGAAGCTCTTCATAACCAAGTCCAGTAAAATTTATTGTTCTTAATCTGCAATCTACTCAGAACAAATTGATGTAATTGAGAGAATCTGACTTGGAGCCATATATAAAGATATAAATGTATTTTAAAATCTGTTTCTTAAATGACATAAATGAGCATTACTTGTTTCTAAATGAAGTAATGCTGCATTTCACCCAGTAAAGAAGCCAGGCCATAAGTGATTAACACTTGCTCTGTCTCAGGGCTGAGAAACTAATTGATACTCTTAAATCCTGCCCAAAATGAACTTTTGTGCAAACTTGTGTCTTACAGTACAACTGAGGACTTACACCAACACACTGAGTTAGACCCTGCCTGAAGGCGCAACTGATTTTACCTTGCTATAAGAGAGACCCTTCTGTCTTTCTTTCTATTTTTTTCTTTTCCAGATAAAAACACCAATTCCAATTTTACTCCGGGACTGCAGGACAAAACAACTTGTCCTATGTCAAGGGAGCTGGTCTGCGTTGCGCATGAGTGGCATGAGCAGTAGCACGCTCAATAGCGTGAGGCAAGTGTCGCTAGGCAACAGAAGTAACCATGGTAACTTGCATCCCAAGTGACATGAGGATTTCTGAGATTAGTCATTCATCTGGAAAAAACACTTTAAAGAAAAAAAAATAGTATCACAATATGACACAGTATCTACATAAATGTTGTTGTAATGACGAGATGCATTTAAATTAATCTTACTTTACCAGGACCTGTTTGCTGCACCTCAGACTTGAAGAGCTTTATGTCACATAATGGTTTGGGTTGGAAGGTCCCCTAAAGATCATCTAGTACCAGCCCTCCTAGCACAGGCAGGGACACCTTCCACTAGATCAGGTTGCTCAAAGCCCCATCCAACCTGGCATTGAATACTGCCAGCAACAGGACATGGTCACTCACTCTCAGATATTTGGAGTTGCAGCATTAGTGACACAACAAGATCTTTGGCCAAGGGTCAAATGTTTTTAAATTTGTCATTAGGGAAATACCCTGGAGAAGCTTTAAATGCTACAGGAAAAGCAGTAGAGTTCCTTTACATATAACTGACCAGTGAGATTGACCATTCCTTCCCCAAAAAGTTTTGATGTTTAAAAGCATTGATGTTTAGTTGGCACGTATGATTGTTGGTTGATTAATATCAAAGTTGCCAGTAATCATGTGCCCACACTAATGCTCTTACACTTGTCATCTTCTGTGTGCTGGAGATTTCCAAGAAGCAAAGGTGGCTCAGAGAGTGCAGCATCCAGGAGGCCTGAATCAAGCCACAGCAGCAGGGACAAAGAGCAGCCAGGCACCAGCACCTTCCCTCCAGCACTTGCAAGAACGCAATTTTGTGGAACACACCCTCATGATTTTAACAAAGCCAGAAAACTTCCAAAATCTTTGGCAGTCTGTGGCCACTACACCCCTAAGCAAAATTCCCTCCCACTTCCAAGCCAGCAAACTCTTTCAACCTTGCACATTCCACACATTGCCAGAGAGGCTAGTATCACCAGTCTCCTTCCTACCACTTCTTTCACCTAATGCTAAATAGTTGAGTCAACAAAATCAATCTGTAGTTAGTATAGGCATTCACAAGAGCATCAATTTGTCCTTGCACGAAAGCTATACTCCAAGTGATTAGCTCAGTCATTCCTTATAGGGGCTTGTAAAACAAATTATTGATTCCCGGGTGTTTAAGGGATGCTAATTAGAATTAGATTTTGCAGCAACAGCTCTGTATTTCATCAGAAAAAAATTGTAAAAACATATCAAGGAGCTCAGGTGGAAATTAAAAAGTAATCTTTCTTATCTGGATATGTTGGCTACTTTAAATATGAACAAAATAAACAAATGAAGTAATGATAATACACATGCTATATATAACCTATCTTGCCTTGCTCAAACAAGCTTACTTTGTTTACCATTGGAATGAGTCAGCCCCTGCAACTTACTTTAATCTACTTATTTAACTTTATTAAAATCGTGCTTTTCAGTTGTGATCACTAAGCCAAATAATACACAGTGTGAGCAAAAAGCTTATGAAAATCTGTATAAACTATTTTGATCAGTCTTAACCAAAAGATGAATTTGGCTTCAAATAATGAGCCTTTCTTCTATGAAACCCTTTAGGAAATCCCACTGCAAATATTCTTAAGCTTGAATGGTAGCTACTGAGGTTACCATTTACATGCTAGAATCATTAATTTGATTTACCGTGCACTGCAGAAAAACAGAGGAGAAAGGAAGGAAAAAAAAATAAAATTCTGACATGTCATACATTTCCAATACTAACACAGTTAGAAAGTATACTTTGACCAGTCTTGGGGTTGGGCTTAAGTGATGCTGGGTTCCTGGGGCATAAGCATTTAGAAAGAGCTCCATAATCTCATAGATTTTGCCTCATGAAGCCTAAATGTATATGCACACCTATACAGTTTCACTGCAGACACTCTCACACATAGTTGTACAGTTAGCAGAGATTCTGAGATTCAGGAAAAAGCTTTTTCTCAATCAGAGATGTGAAGAAGGAACAAAGTGGTTTGAGCCTTAGCAATGAGGACCTTCTTTGTAAATAACGTTTCACAGAAAGAGAAGTCTTAGACTAGATAATTAGAATTAATATATCTTATAGGAAGGTGACAGCCATCTAGAAAGACCACAAAGAAAACTGAAACAAGACACACTATACTGGATGCTTAATATAAAAACCTATTTGATTTAGAAGCTGGGCTGCAAATCTCGTAACAAATCTATTTTCACATGACTGCCCAGACTTTCTGCTTTAGCCTGGCTCAGAAATGCCTTGGCCTTTCTCAGTGTTACTTCATTCTTCTTCCAAACCCAGCCAAAAGACGAGGCACATCAGACTGCAAAAAATGAAGGAATAAATTATTTACGAAGTAAAACAAATCTCTTCCGGAACACTGAAGCTAATAAAGCTTGGTTTCCTATAAATTTGTGCCTTGTACTTGCTTGACTTTGACCAAGAGGTGAGCAATTGAATCATTGCTTTTCACAAACTGTGCCATCCAAAAGAAGTTTTTCATTTCAGGCTCCAGGCTTCTTTTTCATGCACATTCTAATAGAGTATAAATTTCTACTGCAGGCTTTAATTAACACACTCCTCTAACTGTTCATTTATTCACATAAAACTTGAAGCTTAATTATTTTTGAGATCTCTACCATTTTGCCAAATGTAATAGAAATCAGATAGGACTTCCCAGTTGTTAGACAGGATTCAGAAAATTATCATATATGTAGAAGAACATCAGAACATAAAATTGTATAAACCGCATTTCTGTTTGACAAAATATATACATACGTACTTTTTTCTTTTAACAATGTGGATTTCAAGATTGGTTTGGCTGCATTACACTTAAAGTTGCTACATTAGCCTGGGTCTGCACTGTAAAAGACTCAACTCTGGCATTAAAATGTGAGTGTTCTTGGCTTTTTGGACCTGGTGCTGCCCATAGGACTG
The DNA here is from genome assembly GCF_963264785.1 of Psittacula echo. NCBI lineage: Eukaryota > Metazoa > Chordata > Aves > Psittaciformes > Psittacidae > Psittacula > Psittacula echo. Next base: position 80,806,031 of record NC_137738.1, on the reverse strand, counting down.
TACATGATTTTTATTTAAATCTGGCTTTGACTTCTTTGTGCCATTATCGTCTGTGAAGTTTGTGAAGATAGATTCTTGGTTCAAATCCCCCCGCAGCTGCTATTAATCTCTTCATATCTAAACAATCTCTTAAAGGACGGAAAGCTTCTTTATCCCATTTTCTCTTCATTATTAATCTGTTCACTGAAGTGTTGGAGTTGGTTCTGAATGCTAAGGAGGAACACCTCTGAGCTTGCTAATGAGGACAAACACAATATAAGTATTTTCGCAAAATCCTAACAAGTGTGGCTAGCTTTAGAAGAATTTTCTGTGGTGATAAATAAAATCAGTTCTTTATACACAAAAAGGAGTGCTGAATTTTCCTAGAGAAAAGGTTGCATATGTGGTTCTCATACAACACTGCAGTATTTATTTTTGAATGCAGTGTCAGAGCATACAGTTCATACAATGCAATCTAGTACAAGTGCTTTAAATTTCAAACTGCATTAAATGGATCATATCTCACCATTACCGAGCTTGTGGCTGAGCAGAAAATAGATATCTCCTCAAGAGGATGCCTGCAATTGTCTGTTAGTTTTGATTTTTCTTAATAATTTATTTCAATACTTCATGTTCTTCAATTTAATCGGCCCATATCTGTAGTAAACTGCATTTTTAACATTTGTTTTCACAACGTTGTCCCCATGGACTCCAATGAAGTCCAACAATAGCATACACAGCTTGTGAAATACAACAGTTCATGGACAAATCCAAGTAGACTAAGAGTCACAGCAACTGAAATCGATCCTACTCACCTACAGTCTGGATTTTGGAGCTGAATGTGCTCAGATCACAAGTGACCTCTCACGCTATTGAGATTCCCCCACCTGCAACCACTGTTATTCCTGCTGGACTGGAATGAGACTCTCAGGCCCTTGTGCATGCCCAGTTTGTCTACATTTGGTGCCCTACAATGTGCACTAGCCTGAGAGGGCAAACAAGAGAGCACAGATATCTACAGCCTTTTTGAAACCGTGTTTCTCATTCTGGCTTCTGATCTGAGTTCTGCCTGTGCAAACCCATTTAAGAGACATGGATAAAATGCACAAACAGTATTGGGAACAGGCATTTCCCCATTCCCTGGGACTTTTTCTCTTCCTGGCTCCATGAATTTTTTTCAGTCTTTTCTGCACAGTGGTCCAGCTTCATCCGCACTGTAGATAGACATCTATAAGATTATACTCTGAATTGTTGTATTATATCTTCTGTGAACAGAAAGTGTTCATGCCACTTAACTGAAGGAAGAATTTTTAAGAGATGATAAATCAGATTAAATTTTTATTGGTATTTCAGTGAAATATATGGAAGATTTGATACCTGTCCTGATATTTTATTCTTTTAAAGCATGAGTAGCAAACAACAGAGACAAGCAAATAGGCCACTTCTGCATATAAAAGTGTGTATCCAATATGTATTTATATGTATCAAATATTCAGATATGCTTAAGGAAAAGGAGGTAAAAACAAAAGAGCTAGTTCTCCCAATTTATCCATCTTAAATTAGAAAACAGGCTCATATATTTCTCCTCAGAGATGATATTGAGAAATCTGGAGGAGGAATAATTGGCAGTTGAAATTTATTTTAATCAAATTGTAAGATAATTATTGTTTAATATTCCACTTTGATACAGCTTATTTTCTGCTTGACACATCTGTTAAGCTGTAAATTCAGAACTGTTCTCAGTGAGAACCTGAAAGCACAGATTACTCATCACCACCTAATTTGCTAATGCCCACAATCAAGTACATTTGTATTCCGCTATATTTGTTCCACATCTGAAACAAACAGAATGTGGCTCAGTTCACAAAGTACACAAAAGTAAAAATGTAGTATTACAAAGCTAACTAATTAGGCAATGGTGAACTTCTATTTAGGTGGTTGAAAACATTGGCAGTCCCAGGTTGGTTGTTCCTGTCTGTCTCCTGCAGGTTGCTGAGCCCACAACCCTGCTGTGGGAGGAAACTTGTAAACAATGCTCCTTTTACTTCAGGCAAAGGTATCTGGACTTGTACACAGTCTTCTATCACCACTGTCACTGACTATCTTATCAGTCTTGCCTGAAAGTTGATTAGAAAATGAATGCACAAGCTTTTTGGCAGCCAAGTCATAAACAACTAGGTGGTACATTTGGGGCCATTAATGGCTTCCACTGAGACACATAGATTCAGAAGGCATGTTTGCTCATAGCCTGATTGATGCCTTTTATTTAATTTACATTCCTCATCCAAAAAAGTGAGTTTTCTACAGGCAAAAGATTTGTATTGGAAAATGTGTCTTGGGAACTTTTCTTAAGCCAGTAAAGGAAATACTTTTTTCCTAAACAATCATCTCCCTTTGCTGTAAGCTTTCTAAAGATTTTTTCTTTGTTTTAGTAAGGAAAACAGAAGCACATGCAGTCATATTCATGGACTGTGACAGGACATGGTACAAGAAGTTTCCTTCCAGGAATTAAATGGTGGTGAAAAGCTGGGCTATAATTTTCTAAATCACCTGCACACATAGACCCACATCCAAGCACAAAGATACAGTGCAGTCCAGAAACTCCAATGTTTATAGTAGAACAAAGCAGTGTTACTGATGCAGAAACCAATCAGCAAAAGGCAAAAAAAGAAAAGCTAAAGAAACACCACTGGTTCTGGAGGCCAAAGAAATTACTTTAGAACAGCTTTCTTCATCTTTCAGAGCTGAATACTGAATTGTTGATAACTGCTTCTGCCATAGCCACATCCTTGGACAGCATATACTGAACACTGCAGGAAACACTACTCAGCTCATTTTATTACTATTTTATTTCCTTTCAGCTGGAAATGTGGTTTTCTTCATTTAATGTTTCAACATGACAGTATAAAGTTATGTAAAGCAAAAAAGGTCAATAAAAAACTGCACTTAAGCATTCTGTGAGTAAAAAAGATGCTGGTTTTGGTTTTTTGCTAGTCCCCTCTTTTCCCTTTTTTTCTTTTTGCTTTTGTTTTTGGTGGTTTTTTTTTTAACCTGCAGAAAACTGTTATCTCTCTGCAAGGGAGCTTTTTTATTTTGCAATTCTGGCAAAAATTACCCCTTGAAATTATGAGTTCTTGCCACAGAGATGAAACTCATGCTCAAACATAGTGAGAGGCAGCCACTAATAGAAGGCAACCCAGCATCCAAGGGTGACCCCATCATAGTAGTACCTTACCAGCAGGGCACACTCCCATGGGGGCTAGTAACAGATTACTTCAACAGCCATAGCAAGAGATGGCCCAGGTCCAGGGTTCATCCAGGGAACTCAGCCAGGAGCAAAAGAGACAGGGCTTGAGACTGGCTCAGACATATATCTGAGAGGTCCATCCAGGAAGACCAGCCACCTACAACATAGGTCTGAGGCCCATCCGGGAAACAGGCATACCCATGCCACAGCTCAGGCTTCAGGGCAGAAATGAATGAGCACTGGAATGGGTTGCCCAGGGAAGTTGTGAATGCTCCATCCCTGGTGGTGTTCACGGCCGGGTTGGACAGAGCCTTGGGTGACATGGTTTAGTGTCAGATGTCCCTGCCCATGGCAGGGGGCTTGGAACTAGATGATCTTAAGGTCCTTTCCAACCCTAACTTTTCTATGATTCTATGACCAGAAGCCTTGGGGCAGAGGATGGAGGTCCCCGGTGAGGTTGGTCAAGCCCATAAGGCCAATTGGCACTCTCAGCACCGTGACATATCTCACAATGAAGCAGCTGTAATGTCGCTCTTTATTGCATCTTTCTACAAGAAAAAAACCAACAGTCCAAAGGTTATACCAGTATCAGTGGTATCAAAAACATTTTGTAAGGGTCTAACAGTAGAAAGTTTTATCTGATGTTACATTCTTATATCTATCTCAAAAGCATTCTAAAAGACTATTATACCTCTTAGTACTAGATACAGTCCAACATTAGTCATCATTTCTTATCTTGTCATGTATTAAATAAGGATTATTTATCCCTTATTGGTGTTTCAGTTAAGCTCTTTGTTGTGGGCGCTGTACAAGTATAAAATAGAAGTTAGTTTCTGCCCACAGTAAGCCTAGTTCAGCACACCACAATAAATATAAGTAGAAAAAAATGGAAAAGGAAAGACAAAGGAAGTCACACTGTATATTAACAAAAGACAGTGAAATGCCTCTGCATCATTTTGGCTTAATTATTCAGTTGGAAATCACACCTAATTATCAGAAATCCCCTTTGGCTGCTTATCTCCAGTAATATTTCTGGAATACCGTTTCAGCTCAGTGTAAAATTCAGAACACATAATTATTATTTTATTTCTTTGCTATCAAGCATTTTCTAGTGATAATAACTCCTGGCACTGAATTTAAAATTTTTTTTCTTAGTTGCCCTAGGATGTCTGCTGCCTGGCTGAGACAGTGTCTTGAAATAATGAGAAATGTATACAGATCTGCTATTTTCTAAGAGAAGCGACCAAGGAATGTCAGATGTACAGCAGATATTCTACTCTTCTGAGATGAGCTGGGAACATAGATGCCTCTGAGATGATCTCAAGTTCTACAGAACTGTGAATTCTGTGGATTAAACATGTATGAGTCACAAAGGTCTAACATGTACATAAATTATTTAATAAAATGTATAGCTTAAGCATCTGGCCACTACATAACCCTTTGTTAGATACCCTGATTTTGTAAATAGCCTGTAGAAAAAGGTAGCAATATAGATAATGGAATCACACTCCCACCAATGAACATGTTAAAAGAAAGTTTTCTAAAGTCATGAAATTGAAAGTCATTGAAATTAATCACTTACTTAAAAAAACAAAAGGGCACTGGTTTCTCTTTTGGAGATTTGTTGCCTTTCTTAAACTTGCAGTTCAGTTCACCTATCCCCAGAGATCAAAAACTCAGACTTATCTGTAGAGGGTTTGTTTTTAAAGCCACATTTTGAAGAACTTAGCATTTAAAACAGAAACAAAGGCTGAGGATACAAAGCTGCCTTTTAAATTTTGTGCATGAACACCAATTTGATATCACATCTTCTTTAGTGAGGGGGATGTACAGCTTCATCACTCTCCACTAGTTGAGGAAATTTAAGCCCAAGTAGCTTTGGATTAAGTACCAGACAAAGGACCAACTGGATAAAAATAGTATTTGCCATCGGTTTTGCTGGAACTGTCATTGCACACAGAAGAACGTAAACGTCATTTGGCCACACAGCACAAATGCAAGAGGGGATATGATGAAGTAGGCAATGCTTTTGGGTGAACAAAAGAGTAAACAGAGCTGTAAGCATTGATCCTTGCCCAGAGGTGTTTTACATATTTTACCTATAATGCTCTAATATCAACATTCATCACAGAAATATTTCAAAATCCAGGTCAATGTCCTCCCTGTGTACGCCCTAATTACTGCCTATAATTACTGCTCTATGGGTCAAGGTATCTCTTGTGCTCTCTTCACAGCCCAGTGAAATTGCCTACTTTCCTTCTCCAAATGCTTCATTTCCACAAAGAGCATGAGCAGAATGACTTCTTGGTCATACCACTGTCCACACTTGGTTGAAAGCAGGCTGCAGCAGAATATATAGGAATCATCCTTTTCCGTGTTTTGCACATGTTTTAGACATAGTATAAACAGCATTAGACCCATAATAACTTATAATATTAATAATATCTGAAATCTAAAATAAAGTAATTTTGATAACTTTTGTTGGGACCTCTACTTACTTTATGGTCTTGTGTTCCTATGTGTGTTGGCCTTATTCCTACACAGCATTCACATGCTAAGAGGGTCTGATCTATCCACAGCAGCTGTAGACTGAAGAGCAAGGCGCTTACTGCACTTCATCTCACAGCAGGAGGAAAATCCCAGCCAAAAACAAGGCTTTCAGACCCTTAATACCTTAGGCTTTAGTATAGTTACTTTGGGGAGGAGAAGGACCAAATACAATTTAAATCTTGGGACTAGACACCAGTTCCACAAATAAATATAAGCAGGTCAAAGGAGTAGTTCTATAGTCCAGGCCAGCAGAATCACAGATGTTAGATGACATTAAGGAAAATAGGAATCCCTGAAGTCAGCTCGTATCCTCCAAAAATACCAGTAGCCTGAACAAGGGTACAAGTTTTGGATTCAAATTATTACATATAGTGAACTGCTGAGCTTCTTGGGCATGTAATTGGGTTAGAAAACATTCCTCTGTATAAACTTTGGGAAATCTGTATGCTGTTCTGCAGTGAAAATCTATGTAAATATTTACGTGTCTCAAAAATTGTTTCCTGGTATGGATAAAGCCTTTTTTTTTTTTTCTGTTTTGCTTCTCAATGCAGTATACATACCTATTTTCTGCCTTTCCAGAGGCTGTGCAAAGCAGCCTGGAAGCCTGTGCTAAATGAGAGGCAAACAAGACTCCATGGTGCATGGCTGGAGACTTAAGCCTTTTTTAAATGAACATGGGCTGTCTCAAGGGAAGAACATATCATGCTTGAATTCTTGCATATGCTAATCCTTTCAGAAACCACATTGAAAGTCAAGAAATGAAAGTGGGTTTTTATACCTTGGTCTAGACTTCCACTAAGAAATAATACTTCTTTATAATCTTTGTGCAAATAATAATACAAGGAGTAGCTTCAAGATACAATAATTGCTTCTAATAGGAGGCTCATCTGGTTTTCTAAATGTGAGATTTTATATACAACCTTAGGAATTTGCGTCTAAGATGCTATGAAGATTTCAGAAAATTATTTTCAGAATTTTCAGAAAATAATTTTCAGAAAATTGTTTCCTAGTGTTTCTTTATCCTCTTGCTTCCTTTTTTTCCTCTCCTTTCTTTACTCTTATTTCAGAAGAGCCATATGTACAGGCAGTGTCTAATAACATCAATTCTTTAGTTTTTCATGAGTCTGTATTGCTCTTCAGACACATACAAAGGACTACAGATTGAAAAATCAAAAAGCTGTGAATTCTGGAAGTTTAATACATTTTAGTGCGAATTCTGATTCAATTAAAGTTTTACTGAAAGCATCAAATTTAGTCTTCCTTTTTCACTATATTCTCCATAAATAAATCTGTCTTCTAACTAGGCAGTTAAAACAATACTTCATGACTGTAACCTCTACACACTTTCATCTAGACTGATATGGAAAAGAAGATCTGTCTGTAGCGACAGGACAAGGGGTAATGGATTTAAACTTAAACAGGGGAGGTTAAGGTTAGATATTAGGAAGAAGTTCTTAACTGTGAGAGTGGTGAGGCACTGGAACAGGTTGCCCGAAGTGTTACATGCTCCATCCCTGGCAGTGTTCAAGGACAGGTTGGACAGAGCCTTTGGCAATGTGGTATAGTGTGAGGAATCCTGGCCCTTGGCAGGGGGTTGGAACTAGATGATCTTAAGGTCCTTTCCAACCCTGACCATTCTATGATTCTATGATACTTTCCAGGACTGTTTAGGGAATAAGGAATCAGCAACTGCCCCAAAACCTGGTTGAATAGCCAACTGGTAGGAAATCCAAATGGTAATTTTCTGGTTGCCAGACACAGTGAAGAGAAAAATACTGGATGCAGCACCAAATAAAGCACTCTAGCTTACCAATTATTTGTTGCCATTATTTGTGAAATGTCTGAACATTAAACATATTTATATAAATTAGGATTACTCTGGTAATAGAAACAGACTACATTTGTCAGAGAGCTTATTTAACAAAGTAGCTACTCTCTCAGGAAGTTCTTATCAGTGGAAAAAGATAATAAATGTGCCTCATGAATTTTTATTTTATTCTAATCTCAAAATTCAGTGTTGAGTTGAAGTCAATAATTCAGCTCTATTCCTGTAACGAATTTCTATCTTGCATAACAAGACTGAATCATATGTGTCCAAGTTTAGGTGCATAACTGAAGTCCAAGAGGCAAAACATAAACCATAATGCGCCTCCAGAGGTTCAACAGATTTAACAAAGAATAAACATTACACTTGTTTGTGCTTCTTTTATGTTGGATGGAAGACTAAGAAGCAGTGCAGCTTTCTTATATATTTCTATTCAGATATATTTTCTTCCATACATCATAATGGACTTCAGCTCCTTGAAAGCCTTATTTTTTTTATTTATGTATATTTTAGCAAACAACACCTTTAAAAACATGCCAGTTACAGATATTTAAAACTGCTTTGTTCGTCTAAGATGTCATCTCTTATGAAGCAATCTCCAATTCTCATTCCTTATCTAAACCCCCCTGAGTCTGGTATTTTTCACTCAAGCATAAAAACTTCTACTCGTAACCAGCTGATATTTGACAGACACTACACACAATATGCTGACATCTTTTCCCAGTCAAAGAATATTCAGTCTCCACAATAACTCTGAAGATAGTCCATAGTCCATAGTGAATTTTGTTTATTGCTTAGAAAGTAAATTCTGTCTAATTTCCAACTAGTAATGACTATGAACCAGTAAAATTGAAGAAAAAAATCTAGAAGGTTGTGCAAGATTACATCTGCCTCTTTGGTTAAATTTAGGTATTCCTTGACTTGTCAAGTTTCACACAGTGAAACTGAGATAGACGTGGTTCCTAACTCCTGCAGTTAAGACTATATACATTTGCACTTTGTGACACCTTTGCTTCTCTGTTATCCTATGATCCCAAATGGATCACTATTATCAATGTACACTAGTATGGATAGCCTATAAATTTAAAGAGCAAAAAAGAGGCCAAAAGAGGGCTACAGGGCAGAAAATGTCTTTGTTGCAGAAACACAATACCACATGGAGCCAGGACTATAAAATATAAACACTGTAGTCTTGGTGTCCAAGAAAATGGGAAAAGATTAATTAAAATCTCATTCCAGCCTAGCTTCCTGTTAGTTTGTTGAGCCCTTTTATAGGGTACCAGTCCGTGAAGCTACTCAATCTTAGGAAACTACTGCTGTCTTCACAATCAAGATGATGTATTAGTGAAGATTTGCAGTGAAATGCATGCTGACTTTTATCTCTGGTTACAGTGATATTGAAGTCCTCTAAATGGGTAGTTAATGTGGATCTCTAGACACCGGCTACCTGCATCTTGATTTTAAAAATATAGTTTCTAGCCTTCATCCTCCTATGTCAATCACCAACATGGAGTCTGAGGTATTGCTGAGCCCTCTGTCCTCCATAAGAACGGTGTAAAGGTGTTCGACTGACAACATTTCCTGAAGAGACCCAAAAAACAGCTTCCTGCTGCTTTCCTGAGCTTTTCTTCACTATAGATGACACACTGACAGGTGTCAAGTCTGGACTTTTCAGCAGTATAAGCATGGCTGAATCCTAACCCCTGATCAAGAACTATAAATTATGTTTATTATCATGAGCAATAATTACTTTAAGGAATTAGTATTGAAGCTCTTCAATTAATTCAGATTTTTAAGAAGCTTTTGACAAAGGCTCTTTTAAAACAGCTAAATGTCCATGGAAGAAGAAGAAAAGTCCTTTCATGGATTACTAACTGGTCAAAGAGCAAGCAATAAAAATTACAAATAAATGGTAGATTTTTCACAAAGAAGGAAGGCACCAGCAGAGTCTCTCAAGTATCTATGTTTAGACACATGATATTAAACACATTCTTAAATGATCTAGTTAAGCGGTAAATAATGATGCAAAAAGCCTCAAAATGGCACAAAATTAATTAGAAGAGTCAGCAGTGGAAGTGACAAGGAAAAGCTGTAGGATGGTCTTACAAAATAGAACATCAGCATGACAGAGAGGTAAATAAAATTCACCATTCATGAATGTGAATTCATACTTATCATAATGAAGAGAAACAAATCATAAGTTTAGAAACAAAATACTACATTTCAAATGATCATGAAGAAGATGATCCTGGAAGCATATCTTATGAAAAGTTCTCCGGAAAAATTTTTTCAATGTTCAGAAGTGATCAAAAGAGAAAATAGAATAGCAAGAAGAATTAGGAAAATGGTCAAGAATCAAATAAATTGAATAGAAATAAAGTACTGTGATTCTTCACCACAGGAACACAGTAAAATCAGAAATAAGTATAACAGGGGACTTGGAATGTTTCCACATGGGGAATAAACTAATATTCTTCAGTATGGAAAATAAATAACTATGGAGAAAATAGAGAAAAGTTTGTAGAAACTGTTAAAGGCAGAGAGATGATGAATAGGGAATAACTATTCACTGTTTCCCACAACACAAAGACAGGGTGGAACAAAATGAAATTACCAGGCAACTGGTTTAGAACAAATAAAGGCAGTATTTTTCATGTTACACATTACTAAATTATAGCACTCGTTGCCATAGGATGTTGTGAGTGCCAAATGTATAAACAGGTTCAAAAAGCAATGAGACAAAATTAATGGAAGAATTCATTGAAGACCTGAATTCTGAAAGTCCCTGAATCTCAGATTGCTGGAAGTTATAAAAAATCATTCTGTGCTTGCCCTGTTTGATTGCCTTTCCCAAAGTACTACTAGTAGTCATTGTCAGACACAGATCAGTGAGCCAGACAGATGTTTGTCCTGATCTAACAAACTTGTTCTACTTTGACACAAGAATTCAGCTGTTGGTTTGGGTTTGGTTTTTTTGTTGTTGTTGTTGTAAGTATGAACTTCACTTTTATCCTAAAGCGAGCATATTTTAAAACAAAAGTCATGATTAAACTTTTTATCAGTGGTTGGATAGTGGCTGCAAGCTAGTGATGAAATCACTGGTTTGATGCTGTCCCAACTCTGGCAATGACTAGAAGCTCTTGTCATTTGCAGTCAGCTTTATACAATAGAATTGATGGGATCAGTCTGATTCCCAGAGATGAGATGATTGCATCCTGAAGCCATATTCACAAAACTCCAAATGAAAAGGACCTTGGTTCAATATACTGCAGCTCTCTTCATTAGCAAGGCACATTGACTAGGGTATATCACAATGCTTGTACTGTGTGCAAGAACTTAATATGTCCTTTTGTAAACCCTCAGTAATGTAACTGGAGAGTATTTTTCTGAAAATTATTGATACTACTGAGGCTTACTCCTTGCATCTACCAGTTTCCAGGACTGGGGCCCTTGTCTAATTTTAAGTAGTCTAGCGAAAGAAAATTGCTGACCATTTCTCCTTTCAGAATCCATGGAAGAGCTTCAATTTGTACAACAGCAAGTGACGAGACAGGTGTTAATGTAAGGAGTATTAATGGAGCCCATGTTTGTGGACTCCATTGCTTTCAGTGATGAGACTGAACTGGAGTTTTGCCTATTCATTTAATATGCGTTTTCCTAAATGAGACATTGTGCTGTTGAATCGCCAAGGGAAAGTGATGGGGCGGGCAGGAAAAGGGAAAAACAGAAGCAGAGATCTTTTCACATTTTTATTACTAATGCTTTAGCTTGCACGATGCCCCCTGAACATAGTGGAGGATTTAGAAACCATTGAAAACTAATAATTAGTTCAGAAAAGACAATACTACTAAGGTTTCATGCTAATAATAAACCATTTCCTTCCTTTTTTAAGCTGTGTAGCTCTTTTTCACTTTTTCTGCATGTTTTGCTTATGAGTGTACTTCTTCCTTGACTATGATGAGGAATTTAAATAATATAATCATTATTTTGTGGAATATACTTGGTTTTCATCAGTGTTATTAAATAATGTTGCTTGGAAGTCAGGCAGATTAGTAGACATGTGGATTCTGAGGTATATCATGCCATGTAGAAACAATCACTAGCAGTTCAGATAGCACAGATGGTAAATGAGATAGAGACAATCAATGGATTTTAGATCCCTGACAAGGAAAGACATAGATCAAGTTCATATGGTTACAACATTGACAAATCCATAACTATGAGAACAGAACAAATATGACTGTTTTCTTATAATTTAATAGGGTTGAGTTGCTAAATGCATTGGGAATAAACAATCTTTTGATAACTGCAAAATTCTATATGGTCTGCAAGTGACTACATGCTTTCTGCCAGTTTGCTTTAGTCAGATCACAGCATCATTTTAATCCAGGTACCAGATAACTGTAAATTTGCCAACAAAGTCAAATCTTTACTTACTGCTGAAAAGAGCCTGTGAAATCTGAGGTCCAGATGAATAGGCAGCAGTGGGAGGATGGCAGAAACAGACATGACACTGGGGTTATGTTTCACGGTGATCAGTATCTGAAAGACCTCAGCAAGCAGCTAATTGTCTGTAAATGACTGTATTTACCAGTTCATCAGGGCAAATTCTAACTTAATGATATTTAAATCCTGCTACACAGACAGACCATAAATTAATTCTTTTTAAATTACAGCTTTCTCACAACAGAAGCAAACAAACAAATGAGAAAAAATAATGCTTTAATTTGCTCTCTCAAAGCTAAATTCAGCATTTGCAGTGTTTACATATTGATGGATTGCTGAAGTAGAGATTCATTCAAACGCCAATGCTGACAATACTGCACCTAAACTGAAAAGGACTGATTTAGCTGTAATCTTGTAAGAGGTTTTCACTTCAGCTGTCCATTTCTGCCCTCTCATGAGATAACTGCTAACTTTGCATTAAGTGGCAATACCCCTAAACATTTTGATCGTATTTTCTTAATTCATTTCTTTTTGGTTTTTGTTTTACTTGTGACTTAGAACAGAAGTGCTTCTGCAAAAGGGACCAATTCTATTCTGCAAAGTTTTGAGAGGCTAATATGACTATGAAATAGGAAATAATTTGTTTATATGTTATTTCTCATTCTCTGTCTAAAGATATGAGCACATTGCTTTTTATCATTCTCCAGCCTTGAACCTTCCCCATTGTTCTAAAATAAGCTAGTTTGTCAGTCTAGTTTTTCAATCCTGCTGTGTATTCTATACCTTCAGAGGCACACAAATGAGCTGTTTAATCCTTTAAATACCATGGAAGTGTTTCTGCTTGTTCATTTGCTATGCTTTATTGTCTTTGCTGTGTGATGCTTATTCAAACTCTTTGCAATCATATTTCTTTCCCAACTCCTTAGCAAAAGGGTAATGGAATCACCTTTCCTCGCATTCTTTTCCTGTTAGGTTACTAGCACTGAGGAGTTTACAATCACAACCAGTTGGCAACACATCTTGCTAGAATTTATGAGACATGAAGCACCTCACTGCCAAGGCAGTTCTACGCTGTACATTTCGATAAGCTGCTAATAAATGCATTTTGATAAGTGTAACCGTACATTCTGAGTAGCAAGATGTAGCTCTATGTTGATGTCTTTCAGATGCTGATACCTCATCCAGAACACCTTCCTTCTAAACAAGGTATTTGCTTAGGCACAACTGGATCAGACAAGCCACAACAGTTCTCTGACATCATCATACATTGAATAGCATAAACTCTGAGATACGGGGTTGGGTCCAATGGAATTATATACTTCTGCTGACGCCTTTTATCTGTGTTTCTTGTGAGATATTATAGCGATAGTCAGAATAGTCATCCAGTGCTCTCAAGTTTGATGCCCTGAGTGAAGAAAAGGACTAAAAGTATGTTTAAAGCTGTTACTGACTTTAGCTGTTTGCTTTACTCCTTCTCTAAAGGACCACCATGGACACCTGAGGGGCCTCAAGAAATAAAGAGCATTTTAAGTGTCAGCAGGAAACCCTATCAGATTTTCCAAACTATGAGAAGATGGCTTGATCCTTCCAGGGGATGAAGACATTGTTTCTGGATCTGTAAATGGCTTTTCTGAATAGTGCACAAGTGTCTCCTAATGTCTAAGGCTACCTGCTACCAAAGCAAGTAGCGGAAACCAAGGAAAATTAGTTTTAGTATCCATACGGGGTCTACAGGTAGCCCAGGTGAGCAGTACTGTTGGTTCTCTTCTATGGGTATGTATGGGTATCTAAATGTATATGCTTTGGCTTCAAACTGATTTCCATTTTATAGGCACACAACTAGGAAGGAATGATAACTCCCTCCTTGCAGAAGGATATCCAGCAGACATAAACATACTGCCAACTATCTCATGGTATGCACATTTTGCAAAACTTTGCTTTTTGGTGACTCACTGATGATATTTCTTGCCTGGGCACTTGTCTTTACTTGCAGTGCCATGTTTTGAAACACCACTAGACGCATGCATACAGTCTTCTCTTGTCCTGAGCAAATAGGCATTTTCATATCCTTGCTCAAAAAAACCCAATTGCTCCCTGTCATGGTTTAAGCCCAGACCATAAATTAGAACCACACAGTCTACTTCCCCCCCCACCCTTTCTTCCCTCCGCTCCTGGAGGGACAGGGAGGAGAATTGAAAGAATGCAACTCCCACAGGTTGAGATAAGAACAGTTTAGTAACTAAGGTATAACACAAACCAATACTGCTACCACCAATAATAATAATGATAAAGGAAACAGCAAGGGAAGAGAATACAACATCTCACCACTTGTTGACCGATACCAATACCTCGCCCCCCACCCCGCAGAGTTCCAGCCCTTCTGGGCGACTCAGTTCTACATCCTGGGCATGATGTGCTGTGGTATGGAATACCTCTTTGGCTAGTTTGGGTCAGGTGTCCTGTCTCTGCTTCCTCCCAGCTTCCCCTCCTCCTTGGCAGAGCATGAGACTCACGAAGTCCTTGGTTAGGCTAAACATTTGAGCAGTAACTAAAAACATCGGTGTTATCAGCACTGTTCCCAGGCCAAAAGTCAAAAACACAGCACTGCAGCAGCTACTAAGAAGGAGCAAAACCGACTGGTACTGCTGAACCCAGGACACTCCTCTTGCTGTGCTAGGGTTGGCCACGGTTTTTTGTTATTCCAGAATATCAAGGAGAAAGACACACCTGAGCTCACAGCATATCATTGCGAGAAATGAAACCAACGCTCCAAGACCCAACACAGGCTCAAGTGAAGAATTGCTAACAACCACTCATTCTTCCATAGCATGTGACACATGGGAATGTCCCTGTGCCCATTTGAAACTTTTGTATCTGATCACAATCCTTATAGCACAACTATCTGTTAACATTATTTTTTCTCTAGAAACTCAGAAATTGAGTGGAATGAGGACAGACCAACAGAGATGGTGATGAAATTCGCAGGTCAGTCAGTCTGGACTGCACAATTTCCACACTCAGTGTCCCACCAAGCTCAGCAGTGATTCAGTGGCTGGGCACACATCAGTACTCATATGCTTGAAACAGAAATATCAACACCTGCAAAACTCCTTCCAGAGCAGTATTTATGGTCTTACTCGAGCACAGGTTAAAGGAAGGTTAGATAGAAGCAGTGGCTACACCAGGCAGAGTCAGCTTCCAGTGCAGCTGCCTCCTGGGGCAGCAGCTGAGCTACGAAGCAAAAAGCAGATAGAAAAGTGCTGGATATGGCAGATCTGTGGAAAGTAAGGGAAGGTTAGACACAAGACAACCCAAAAGATCATATAAAATACACAAGAAAAACTGGCACAAAAGCATAATATATGATTTCTCCAATGCAGGCAGTGACCATTCATGACCTGACCTTTCAAGTACAATTTGAACTGGTCCTAATCCACTCTATCAGATAATCTGGCTCTGCACAGAGTCTTGGCATAACTGCTTTTATCATTAGACTTCATAAGTAAGTCTAAAATCAAATAAATCCTATGTTCTCAAACCTGCAATTTTATAAATCATATTAAAATCCTACTAGATACAAAGTAAAGTGTTCTAATATAACACTCTAGATTCATTTTTGTTGAGACTTCTACCTATTGAAAAATACAACATGAGAAATAGTTTGTGTTTTTATATCCCTTTAAAAGCACCAATTTAAGAGGTTTTTCAAGGACTAACAGTGTGGATATATATACTCATAAAGAAATACACTTTACTATATGGTTTCTGATATTCTGGGAATTCCAATATCCTATAATCATGAATTATACACAATACTAACAAAACAATAGGAAACAGGCCTGTAAAGGAATTCAGAAGGTCATTCACTCTTTCTCTCAGCTGCAGTGCAGGATCAGCTTGGCCACACTTGACAAAGTTTGTCTATTCTGTCCTTAAAAGCCTTCAGTAATGCATATGCCTTGGTCCCCATAAAAAAGAAACTGTTTCAGTACTAAGGATGGAATTAAACATTAAACATTCAATTTAAAAATCTTCAAGACAGAGTGCAGTCTTTTTTCCCCCTTTTTGTTTACTCTTTGTTATAACAAAGTTCAGCACATTGTTTGTTCACTGATTTGAGGATTTGAGACACTGAACAACGTTTCTTCTCAAAGCCAATAGCACCGAACAAAAAAAGAACTTGTGTGGTATTGATTACAAGGTTGGTATGGGCTGAATTACATGCATAAAAGTTTTGTGTGCAAAAACACCACAAGAAGGACTTGCAGGTACTGGTGAATGAAAGGCTGGACGTGAGCCAGCAATGTGTGCTCACAGCCCTGAAAGCCAGCTGTAATGCTGACTAAATTATTTCTTAATGAAAGAATCATCATTATTATCTCTTCTATTAGATATGTTTTAGAAAGTAGAGCAAGTTCTGATGGAATTTGAATGATCTCAAATTTTTATGTGGAGTTAGGCATATCTGGAGCAAGGATTTTAAATCAGATCTTTCTAAAGTCTTAACAGCTGCTTTGGGTAGGTTTTGGATCCTACTACAGCAAAGGTGGAAGCCAAGCACTGAGCTGCTGAAACTGGGACAGTGTAGAAACAAAAACTCTGAGCACAAATTAAACAGTCAGGATGACTTACTGAAATGAAGCACTTACAGCCGTCACATGAAGAATTTTTGATGTATGACTGAACCAGGTGCAAGACTAAGCAACCTAAATTCAAGTGTTATAGGTATGTAAGCTGTGGAATTGTTTTATTTGCAGTAAGGTCTTAGCCCTAGTGACTGTTCTAAGGTGAACTGAACTGCTTTTAGACTCCAACTGTGTTGCTTAGATTTCCATCAGCTGTAATGGGGCCATAGGCATGTCTGTATATACCTAAATATAAAAATCTAAATTTAAGAGTCTTAAGGTCTAGCCAAGTATCACTGTCATGCATTGCCCCAGATGCCATCAGTCTTTTTTTGTATGTGCCTCTGAATCGTATTTCTCCAACAGTTTTTTATGAACAACCCTCTATTCTTATAGTGACCAATTTGTAATTTTTCTCACTTTGCTCAAATAACAGCATTAAAATTGTTAATTCATGCTTAAATTACGTATTTCTTAAAGTTTCATTTTGTGTAGTACAACTATTTCACACAGTTAAAAATTGGCATATTCATATCTCTTCTAGATGTTTGGTGGCATTTATGCTTAGCATAACAGGGTACCATATTCTGGGTTAATGTTTCCTGAAAATTTAACAATGGACAGACTACGTGACACGAAATTCAGTATATGTGAAGCCATTATTTACTTTTTAGCTCCCACAATTTTTCCATTAGTCATAGATAACATGCCATGGTAAAATATTCATGTATTTCCGATCCAATCAGATTGCAATTTGCTTTTTACAGTAACAGTATACTATTGTTCTTAGAACTTCAGACAACAATATCTGAAATCTCTTGTTTAGTCACATAGCAACATTCATATCTAATAATAAAGTATATTTCCCCCAAATTTTGCTGCTGATAGTTTCAGTTCTCAATAAAATAGTCCAGATTTCCAAAGAATGAAATTAAATCAGCCCTTTTTTCATGCTGTTCTAGCTTGTAAGCTCACTATGACTTTACAGTTGTTAAAGTACAAGTAGAAATTGAGATCTTTAGGGCTTTATTAGCAATTCTTTGCTGACTGTTCAGATTCATGCATTCCCTTACCTTTCATTTCTGTTTTCCTTTGTGTATGGTGCTCATGGTATAGTCCAGAATCTCATATAATTCAGCATGAAAACAAATTTTACTCATCTTAAACATCACTAAGGTGTTGAATTTTGAATGCAGTTCTGATAATTCTTCCTGCTGTTACATACAAATACCCTTTGAAACTATTTTGTGTTTATGTTTGCCCTGATTTGGGTCACTTTAGAGAGCTCCAGGAAGAAACACCTGATTTGCTCTCTTGCAGTGGTTATGGTATGAAGCCAAGGAAAGAATGATACATAGGCAGTGCAGAAGGAGCAGTTCCATGGGAACCTCTTTTCAAACAGGCACCTTTCCTCTGTCCCCTTAACTGGAACTAGAACTTGTAGAGTTTCGCAAAGGGCTTCCACCCTCTGTAGCCTTCCACCCATACACCTTTGACAGAGCTGAACATGAATGGGGCTCTGAGCAACCTGATCCAGTTGAAGATGTTCCTGCCCATTGCAGGAGTTTGGACCAGATGACATTTAAATGTCTCTTTCAATCCAAACCATTCTATGATTCTATGTTGTCGTGGTTTAAGCCCAAGCTGTAAATCAGAACCACGCAGTCTACTGCCCCCCCCACCTTTCTTCCCTCCGCTTCTGGAGGGACGGGGAGGAGAATCAAAAGAATGCAGCTCCCACGGGTTGAGATAAGAACAGTTTAATAACTAAGGTATAACACAAATCACCACTGCCGCCACCAACAATAACAACGACAAGAGAAATAACAAGGGAAGAGAATACGATACCGCCCGCCGGAAAAGACAGCCCGACCGACCAGGGGACGTGCCCTTCCGGGTAGCTCCCAGTTACATCCCCTGGCATGATGTGCTGTGGTATGGAACACCTCCTTGGCCAGTCTGGGTCAGGTGTCCTGTCCCCGCTTCCTCCCGGCCCCTCCTCCTCCCTGGCAGAGCATGAGACTCACAAAGTCCTTGGTCAGTCTAAACATCAGTGTTATCAGTTTTTTGTTCCCAAGCCAAAAGTCAAAAACACAGCGCTGCAACAGCTACTAAGAAGGAAAAAAAAAAAAAAACAAAAACAAAACAAACAAAAAAAAACCTGACTGCCACTGCTGAACCCAGGACAGTATCCACCCCTTGTTCCATACCATTCACGTCATGCTCAGATCCCACATTTTCCATATACCCTCACTCTCATCTCGGTGCACTGTTATCTTAGTGCACGGACCAATTCCTATAAAGCTACTGAGTCCATTCGGTTCATGATGTTGGGCTCCGTCTCTTGGAACAGTCTTTCAGGGCAGAAGAAGCTGTGTGCAGTGTTGGATCGTTGCCTGCTGATGCTGATCATTCCTTTACTGTAGAACTCGTCCGGTTCTATCAAAGTTCATTCTCTGTTGGGATGATGGTCGGAGGGAAGTCAGGGCCAGTCGCTGGTGCCCTGCAGACTTCTAGTTGATGGACTATAGCAGGCAACAGCGTACAATTGAGTTCATTGTCTGTTTTCCCCTAAAATCAAATCCCCTTGAGGTACGCATCGGACTTCCCCATCTTCCCGCATTACCCACCAAGTATATCCAGGTCCCTGAGCAAAAGCAATCCCACGAGTGGGTTTGCCTTTACCTGAAGCAGGAATAACCCAGACTGTCTTCCCCAGCAAATTCTTCATGTGCACCACAGGAACTTTGTCCCCCTCTACAATATGTAAAAGTTCTGACTGTGCTGGGCCAGCCCTGTTGGCAGATTCTCTGGTGTTGACCAACCAGGTGGCCTTTGGTAAGTGTGTATCCCAATGCTTGAAAGTTCCCCCGCCCATTGCTCTCAGTGTAGTTTTTAACAGCCCATTGTACTGTTCGATTTTCCCAGAGGCTGGTGCATGGTAGGGGATGTGATATACCCACTCAATGCCATGCTCTTTGGCCCAAGTGTCTATAAGGTTATTCCGGAAATGAGTCCCATTGTCTGATTCAATTCTTTCTGGGGTGCCATGTCGCCACAAAATCTGGTTCTCAAGGCCCAGGATAGTGTTCCGGGCAGTGGCATGGGGCACAGCGTATGTTTCCAGCCATCCGGTGGTTGCTTCCACCATGGTAAGCACATGGCGCTTGCCTTGGCGGGTTGGTGGGAGTGTGATATAATCAATTTGCCAGGCCTCCTCATATTTATACTTCAGCCATCGTCCTCCATACCAAAGAGGTTTTAACCGTTTGGCTTGTTTAATTGCAGCACATGTTTCACACTCCTGAATAACCCGGGCAATAGTGTCCATTGTTAAGTCCACCCCTCGATCACGGGCCCATCTGTATGTTGCATCTCTGCCCTGATGACCTGAAGTGTCATGGGCCCACCGGGCCAAAAATAATTCACCTTTATGTTGCCAATCTAAGTCCATCTGAGCCACTTCAATCTTAGCAGCTTTGTCCACTTGTTGGTTGTTCTGGTGTTCCTCAGTGGCCCGACTCTTGGGTACATGGGCGTCTACATGGCGTACCTTCACCACCAGGTTCTGCACCCGGGCAGCGATATCTTGCCACAGTGCAGCAGCCCAGATGGGTTTACCTCTGCGTTGCCAGTTGCTCTGCTTCCATTGCTGCAACCACCCCCACAGGGCATTTGCCACCATCCATGAGTCAGTATAGAGATAAAGTACTGGCCACTTTTCTCGTTCAGCAATGTCCAGGGCCAGCTGGATGGCTTTCACCTCGGCAAACTGACTCGATTCACCCTCCCCTTCAGCAGTTTCTGCAACTTGTCGTTGAGGATTCCATACAGCTGCCTTCCATCTCCGATGTTTTCCCACAATACGGCAGGACCCATCAGTAAACAAGGCATACTGCTTTTCACTTTCTGACAGTTTATTATATGGTGGGGCCTCTTCAGCACACATCATCTCCTCCTCTGGTGACATTCCAAAATCTTTGCCCTCTGGCCAGTCCATGATGACTTCTAGAATGCCTGGACGACTGGGATTTCCTATTCGAGCTCGTTGTGTAATTAGTGCAGCCCATTTACTCCATGTCGCATCGGTTGCATGATGTGTAGAGGAGACCCTGCCTTTGAACATCCAGCCCAGAACGGGCAGCCGGGGTGCCAGGAGGAGCTGTGCTTCAGTGCCAATCACATCCGAAGCAGCTCAAACCCCTTCATAGGCTGCCAGTATCTCTTTCTCAGTTGGGGTATAGCTGGCCTCAGATCCTTTGTATCCCCGACTCCAAAAGCCGAGGGGTCGACCTCGAGTCTCCCCTGGAGCTTTCTGCCAGAGGCTCCAGGTAGGACCATTCTCCCCGGCTGCGGTGTACAGTACATTTTTTACATCTGGCCCATTCCGGACTGGTCCAAGGGCTACTGCATGAACTATCTCACGTTTAATTTGCTCAAAGGCTTGTTGTTGCTCAGGGCCCCATTTAAAATCGTTCTTCTTCCGGGTTACATGATAGAGAGGGCTTACAATCGAACTGTAATTCGGGATGTGCATTCTCCAGAACCCCACAGCACCCAAGAAAGCTTGTGTTTCTTTCTTATTAGTTGGTGGAGACATTGCTATTATTTTGTTGATCACATCTGTAGGGATCTGGCGACGTCCATCTTGCCATTTTATTCCCAAAAATTGAATCTCCTGTGCAGGTCCCTTGACCTTACTCCGTTTTATGGCAAAACCAGCTTTCAGCAGGATTTGGATTATTTTCCTCCCTTTCTCAAAGACTTCTTCCGCTGTATCACCCCACACAATAATGTCATCAATGTACTGCAGGTGTTCTGGAGCTTGCCCCTGTTCCAGTGCATTCTGGATCAGTCCATGGCAGGTGGTAGGGCTGTGTTTCCACCCCTGGGGCAGTCGGTTCCAAGTGTACTGGACGCCCCTCCAAGTAAAAGCAAACTGTGGCCTGCACTCTGCTGCCAAAGGAATTGAGAAGAATGCATTGGCAATATCAATCGTGGCATACCACTTGGCTGCCTTTGACTCCAGTTCATACTGAAGTTCTAGCATGTCCGGTACAGCAGCACTCAATGGTGGTGTGACTTCATGCAGGTCACGATAGTCTACTGTTAGTCTCCACTCTCCATTAGACTTTCGCACTGGCCATATGGGGCTATTAAAGGGTGAGCGGGTCCTGCTGATCACTCCCTGACTCTCCAGACTACGGATCAGTTTATGGATGGGAATCAGGGAGTCTCGGTTGGTGCGATACTGCTGCCGGTGCACTGTTGTGGTTGCGATTGGCACTTGTTGTTCTTCGACCTTCAGCAACCCCACAACAGAGGGATCCTCTGAGAGACCAGGCAAGGTGGACAGCTGTTCATTTTCCTCAGTCTCCAAAGCAGCAATACCAAAAGCCCATCGGTACCCTTTTGGGTCTTTGAAGTACCCTCTCCTGAGGTAATCTATGCCGAGGATGCATGGAGCCTCTGGACCAGTCACAATGGGGTGCTTTTGCCATTTCCTTCCAGTCAGGCTGATCTCAGCCTCCAGTACAGTCAACTCTTGGGATCCTCCTGTCACTCCAGAGATATAGATGGGTTCCACCCCTTGACAGCTTGACGGCATCAGGGTACACTGTGCACCGGTATCTACGAGAGCTTTATACTTCTGCGGGACTGATGTGCCAGGCCATCTGATCCACACAGTCCAGTAAATCCGATTGTCCCCTACCTCCACCTGGCTGGAGGCAGGGTCCCTCTAACAGTCATCACAACGTTGGACACCTAAGTCGTGTTGAAAGGAATTATTTTTCGTTATCACAGGAGCTGGAGTAAAATCAGCTCTTCCGCTCCATCTGGGAACCTGCTCACCAGAGACTGAAGCCGCAGCTCTCATGGGATGATTAGTCTTGACCCTTGTTCCTATTTTCAATTCATGCACCCGTTCCTCCAAAGCTGAAGTAGGTTTTCCATCCCACTTCGTCATGTCTTCTCCATGATCCCGCAGGTAAAACCATAGGGTGGCCCGTGGTGTTTGCCTTCTGTATCTTCTGTCTTGAACAATAGGACGTCTTTTGTTAACAGCTGAGACGTGTGTTGGTACACGTGAGGAGCTGGATAAATCAGATAGATCGTCCCTCAATTGTTTGACATCCTGGGACAGTTTTTCCACAGCTGAGATGATGGAAGGGGTGAGATTGTCTTCGAACTCTCGGAGTTTGTGAATCATTTCATCCACTGTTGGTGTTACTATGTCACCCCAGGTTACCGTTGCCAATGAATGGGCATATGATGACGGTGCATTCCGTGTAAGTTTTCGCCACATGGGTCGTGTACATTCGACTTCATCTGGGTCTATGGGTATATCTCCGTTATTCGGTTTGGTGTGATAGATCATCTCTACGATGGCTGATTCCCTCAGAGACTGGATGCCTTTGTCTAAAGTAGTCCACTTGGCCGAACGACTCGTAACATCATCCTTGTATGGAAACCTTTCTTTCACAGCTGCCAAGAGCCGCCTCCAAAGACTGAGGGACTTTTTCTCTCTTGCAATTGCTTTGTCAATTCCCCCTTCTCTAGCAAGTGATCCCAGCTGCTTGGCTTCCGTACCTCCTAGTTCGTGACCATCGGCCCCATTGTCCCAGCATCGTAGCAACCAGGTGATGATGTGCTCCCCTGGTTGATGGGTAAAATCTTTTTGCATATTCCGTAGCTCGGTTGAGGTCCGAGGTCGAGAAGTCACCTCTTCTTCTTCTTCTTCATCATGGGATGATGACTCCTGATCAGGTGGAGGTGGTGGCCCGGGTGGTGAATACATTGTTTCTTCATCTTGCTTCACCCTTCTTGCCTCTTTTTTGCTTTTTCTCTTGCATATGGGGGCAATCAATATTGGTACGAATTGGTCCTCTGGTTTAGCTGCAGTCATTATCACTGTGCTTTGAGTAGCAACTGTACTTGTCGCGGGGGGTGGTGTAGCTGCTGTGGTTGGGGCTGGGGTAGCTTCGCTATCTGTTGCAGTTGAAGTTTGAGTAGTGGCTGTACTTGTCACTGGGAGTGGTGTAGCTGCTGTGGTTGGAGCTGGGGTAGCTTCGCTGTCTGTTGCAGTTGAAGTTTGAGTAGTGGCTGTACTTGTCGCTGGGGTAGCTGCACTGTCTGTTGCAGTCGAAGTTTGAGTAGTGGCTGTACTTGTCACTAGGGGTGGTGTAGCTGCTGTGCTCGGAGCTGGAGTAGCTGCGCTGTCTGTTGCTTCGCCCTCAGATCCAGGGACATTTCTTTCCTTTTGAAGGTGCTGGATAGTGTTGAACAAGGCCCGGTAAGCATAGGCCAAGCCCCAGCACGTTGACATGATTTGTCCCTCTCTGGTATGACCAGGATGACAGCACACCTCATTTAAGTGTTTTACTAATTCTTCTGGATTTTGCACTTGTTCGGTGGTGAAGTTCCAAAACACTGGAGGGGCCCACTGACCTAGATACTTGCCCATACTATCCCACACACCCTGCCACTCATGGCTGTCCAGCCTCGGGGAAAATCTCTCGGTCCCCCTATTTTGTCGTCTAACCCCAGACAAGGCCCAAACCTGACTCTGCTTAACTCTTGAGATCAGACGTAATGGTTGTGGACAAAACACACTCTGTATGCGTGCCAACATGGTGACCCCCATCACAATCAGCAAACAGGTCTCAACAATATTAAAAGGCCACTCAAAAACTTCAAAACTCTCAAACGATGCTGTAAACGGTCTGGAAGGGGCACTGGGAGGGTAAAAGAATGTCTCCTTCATAGGTTGACCACCCAGGAAGGAGAAAAAAGATGTGTAGTTGCTAAGCATTTGTATTATATACCTCCCAAAGTATAAAGGTGGTGACCACATTGGGAACATAAGCCAGATCAGTTTCATGATCAATTTTTCTATTGTATTACAAGTCATTACCATAAAATATAATGAGACAATAACCTTAGCCCAAGCCCCACACTTGAAAAACGCTAACACAGCAAATACCGGCTCTAAGTAACCTACGGCATATTGAGACTGTGAGATCAAAAACAACAACTTTGAGAGCCAATAAATCAGCATTGTGACAAGTGACTATCAATCCAAAACACTGAATGCTTATCACAAATACGATTAGACACACTCCGGTCAGATCTGTCGTTATCTCAACCCTTCGAGCCCCACGTTGGGCGCCAAAATAGAACTGTCGTGGTTTAAGCCCAAGCTGTAAATCAGAACCACGCAGTCTACTGCCCCCCCCACCTTTCTTCCCTCCGCTTCTGGAGGGACGGGGAGGAGAATCAAAAGAATGCAGCTCCCACGGGTTGAGATAAGAACAGTTTAATAACTAAGGTATAACACAAATCACCACTGCCGCCACCAACAATAACAACGACAAGAGAAATAACAAGGGAAGAGAATACGATACCGCCCGCCGGAAAAGACAGCCCGACCGACCAGGGGACGTGCCCTTCCGGGTAGCTCCCAGTTACATTCCCTGGCATGACGTGCTGTGGTATGGAACACCTCCTTGGCCAGTCTGGGTCAGGTGTCCTGTCCCCGCTTCCTCCCGGCCCCTCCTCCTCCCTGGCAGAGCATGAGACTCACAAAGTCCTTGGTCAGTCTAAACATCAGTGTTATCAGTTTTTGTTCCCAAGCCAAAAGTCAAAAACACAGCGCTGCAACAGCTACTAAGAAGGAAAAAAAAAACCAAAAACAAAAACAAAACAAAACAAACAAAAAAAAAAACAAAAAAAAAAAAAAAACAAAAACAAAAACAAAAAACTAACTGCCACTGCTGAACCCAGGACATATGTTCTATGCCTTCTTTGCTGATTATAGCACTACATTTTTAGATACTCCTGCACATTTTTAGTAATGTTTTATTTCTTTTGGTTTACATCCAAAAGGCATATGTCTAAGTACAAGGGAAATGAGCTCTAGTGGTGATATGGATAGCCTTCTGCTAGCCCACATAAATCCTGACCATGGAATAGTGCACAGACAAATTTTAAAGTCTCATCATTAATTTTCGTGTTGGTAAGAAGAGGTATGACGTAAAAAACATCTATGGAAAATGTAAGATGAGTGGCAGAACATGAAACTCTTTTCTTTCTTGATTGCAGTAACAGATGGGGGATATCCTGTTGCTATTCAATTCTGCCAAAAAACTGCCAAAAGTCAGTACATAAATTTTACTCAGAATAGGTTCCTTTACCCTAAAGGCTGAAGTGATTCTTTCAGTTTTGATACATCAGTATCTGTTAATGTTTAATACCAGCCTATTGTGATTTTTGAAATGTGTGATTTTTTTAAAAAAAATGTAGATTTTATCCTCTGTTTATATAAATCAATTTTAGTGGCCTCTTCTATTTTACCCAATATAAAAATCAGAAGTCTTACTTTCTGAAGCTGTTGCAAAATATAAAATATACCGAAACAGCACTCTAAGCCATACTCTCCTACATTCCAGTTTAAAACTACTTTGCTTTCTTTTCTCCCTATACCAATGAATAATTACGTTATAGAAATGAAACTGTTTTGGTGTGGTTTTTTCTCTCCTTTATTTTCTGTTTATTAAGGTGTTCTCACATAAAAGCAGAAGACTGCTCCAGATCCTGGTATATTAAAATGAAAATTTGAATATAAGTTTTATCTTCCCACATGTGTGTCCCAACTATTGCCTTTTTGGAAAGAATGTGTATATCCACGACCACACAGACTGTAAAAGTCTTTATCATTCATTTGAAACAGTATAACAGCACCTCCCCTAAGAGAAAATAGGATAGCTGGGAAGATGTCTGTTTTGGCAATCCTGTCAGGAGATAATTTTCAGTGTAGGTTCCCAAGCAATGAAGTGGCATCCAGTGTAAAGTGATAAAGGACCCCAGGTGCAGAAATTCACACAGTACATGATCTGCAAAATTGGCACTACCTGAGTGAAAGACTTTTGCATTAAGCATTATTTGGTATTAGACTTCTGCCTCAGATAATGAAGAGAACTGTTCTTCCCCAACCTTGCAGGGATTGTGGGGAAATAAATGCCTTAAATATTGCAAGATTCTGACACCAACAGGTAGTCTTTCACATAGCTTTCTAGGATTACACGCTGTGTTCAGGACCTATGAGAAAATGATTAGTCTAAACAGATGGACAATGCAAAATAGTGGAGTGGAAAATTTACAGATGGCACAGAAATATTCTGAAATGTGAAGCCAAGATTTTCAAGTATAAATCTTTAGAAGCCATGCATATAGTGAAAGAAGCATCTTGTCTGAAAGAAGTGCTCAGAAGTGTTGGTTCCACCAGCGCAGACTGCCCTGGTTATTTATTTAATATTATAGGACTTAAGTGAGCATTCAAGCTTGCAAATGATCATCTGTTGCTCACTACAATGCTCCAAACCAAGAGGGAGGTAGGGAAAGCTCATGCCATGAAATATTCACACATAATTACTGCTCATAGAGCCAGACTTCAGGTATCACAATAACTTTTCCTTATCTAAGGAGGCATTAATCACCAAGCACTTGTTACACATGGGCATCAAATAATGGCTTTGGACAAAAAAATATCCCAGGAAAATGGCAAACGTGAGAATCTCTGTGAAAATAAATAAAAGCGTTGCAGGAAAATTCTCTTTCTCTTCTAGTTTCCTCTTCTTTCCCTCTATCTTTTTTGTTTTGCTCATTTTGCTTTTTTCTCATTTAACCTCCTTCAGAAACTGTATTCCTAAGCAAGCCTCCTACTCCCCTAACGCTCACTCAGTAACTCCTACAGTGGCTTTGGAATCAGTGTACTGAAATCTTCCTGTTATTGACAAGTCAATGGATCAACTGTATTTAGATTGTTTAAGGCAGTATTTCCTATTTCTGACTGACAGAAAGGGTTCAGGATGGATGATTTCAACCTCTTTCATTTTTATTTCTTGTAATCCAGCCCCGATTCTTGTTTGTTTGTTTGTTTTTTCCTTCACATCTTGTAAGATTTAAATTTCTCATTTCTCTTCCTTTCCTCTTCCTGTCCTCTTTCCCCAGTGTCTTCTCAATCGTATCTCTTAGCTCTGCTGGGGTTTTTTTCTGCTTATAAGAAAAAGATCAAACTAACTCACCCTGTTTCTTCACTGTTTTTACGTATGTTTAAGAAATAAAGCTCTCTGATTGTACAAGGAAGGACTTTTTTAGTTGAATACATTCACACATTTTCAGAAATCAATGACAAAGAATGATGCAGTATTTCACTGTCTTATTTTATGTAGTTCACAAAACAGTGTTATGCACTTCAGAATATGTATCAAAGCATGTGTTATATGTATGTTATCCATACACGTATGTGCACATGTGTAAGAATATGGGTGAGACAGAAGGGGAGCTACAGTTTCTTATCCTTGTATGTACTTTCAGAAAAAGAAGCTAGCTCCACACAACTCTCCTTAGAGTTCATAGAAGCCTTGACAGAAGCCTGCAATGCCTATAATGCCTGTAATGCCTATAATGCCAAGGATTTCACAATATGCCTCATATTTTTATCATTTCCTGAAATGACTGATTTCACAGGAATGTAATATGTTTTCTGTGCACTGTCGCTATTATTGAAGTAATACAATTTTTAAAATAAAAGAATGTTTGCATGAGACTTGAACTAATAAAGTTATTAGCAAAGATAAGAGACTCTCTTTTTCCATGAGAAACTAGTAAATCACAATTTAAAAAAAGGATATAGGAGAAGTAAAATAGCTGCTTCTATGACGAAAGGCCAACGTACATGCATGAAAGATTTGACTTAGCTCCATGTGTGTACAAAGTCTGACATGACATTTGATACTTTAATTTCCAGATTAGTAAGAAAATAAAGGCAACATAAACAGAATAAGAGTCATCCTAGTCTTGCTAAGACACTGTTGTGCTTGCTACTGCAGAAGTAAGGCAAAAGTCAGAGTGCTGACTATAATTCTTCATCAAAATAGAATTTCGGGACAATGGCATTTGCCTAGAGAGACAAGACACTCATAGATACTTAACTTATTACTTCAGGTTGCAAAAGGAAAAAAGAGAAAAAATATGCTTAATTTGTCATAATTTGTACTTTTTTTCAAGTACAAATGCATGACTGTTCTGCCCTTTTTATTGATATACACTTTAAGTATTATCTTCTTATCTGTCTTACAGTTGAAAATAGAATAGAAGCTGTCCTAACAGTATTCATTCCATGTAGCTTCATTAAAATTAGTGCACTCCTCTCATTTGCTCCAGTTTGAAAGTCGTGTAATTATACCCTTGGTTTGCACAAAGTGCAAGAGGTCTCTGATGCTTTGGCATGGGATTGTTCTTTTGTGAACGTCAGTGGATTTCATTCTAAAAGATAAATATGCACTTCTCATTGTGCTTTAGCTGAGGGATTAATCTGGTCTTGGAAAATAAGAAAGATTTTATGTAAATTAAGTTGCTTATCTGTAATTACTGAGTGTCAGGATGCAGATAATTGAAGGTAAGTTAGAGAATAAGCTGGGCTTTCTCCTAAAAAAGTACCAGAGTGTGTCTGGAAAAGCAATTGAACCTAGAAATACTTCTAAATACTTAATGAGGAAAAAAACCCAAACCCAACCATACTTCATTGCCTCATTTTTAGCTGTTCAATATTCAGTATATTTCTATCAGGCACCTTGTGTTTCTTAACCAAATATTTATTTTAAATATTTTTTGACATTATTTTTATTATTTGATATCACTTTTGCACTAATGTTATTTCTTTTACAAAAATTAAATTATTTTGGACTTGCATTGGTATAATTTTGAGCAGAATGAGGTCCTTTTAGAATTACCAAAAGGGCAGGTGGCTGAGATAACCATAACCAATACTTTCCAGGAGAGGAAGTTGGATCAGTTATTTTAAACTTGCCTAACCATAGTTGTCTTAGCTGATGTTTTCCATACTGGAAATCTGGCTGAGCCTGGAAACATTTAGGAAACACTATCAGTAACACTTTGGTTACTTGTGAGAGGGGAATAAGGAAAAGCGTGATGATTTCTATATATTAAGGAAATTAAAAAAAAGAAAAAAAGTCTGGCATCATGCCTTAAGATTTTATCCCCGTCTCACTCTCCCTCACCTTTCCCTCCTTCATACTTTGTACCACAGCTTTGAACCTGAGCAAGATACGAATGTTTCAAGGACTCATCTGTCACTGTCCCTGTGAACTACCATCTTAAATGGCCACAATTGTAAAGTTTTAAAGTGCCACTCACACATAGACATATGGACCTGTGAGAGACAACAAATTAGAAATTCTGTACTCACTGCACACATCAAAGCTTTACAAGGCTTGTAGTGATGAGTAGGCTGGTTTTGCATCATCTCCATAAAGTAAATGACTGAGCTCATCCACATAGTTTTGGAAATCTTCCCCTTTCCTGGCTGTCCCCAGCTGCTCTGAATCAGAGAGGTTCTTCTACAAGTGAAAATTGCAACCACATAGCCTGATTTTTTTAAGTGTTAAGGACTCAAACTGTAGAAGTTGTCAGAAGGACCTCTACTCTAGACATACAAATTGCTAAAAATACTGCCTTATTTGAAAAATGAGGCCTCAGCCTTTTCAGTTAGATACATGAAATTAATGGATTCCTTTGACCTTAGCCTCTCCATACTTCAGCTTCCTACAATCAAATAGGGATAAAATAGTTCCATTATTTCACATGGGCATTGAGATAATAAATCAATTAATTTTTGTGGTGATTCCAGATGCAAGAGATACATTTCATAGAAAAGTCTGTGAGAAAGGTAATGATTCAGAGAAGACTCTACATACTGTGCACTGTCAGCTGTAATGAATTAGGCAATATTTTAAATGTGTTCTTCTATATCATAATACATAGGCAGTTGGATGCCAAATTAAGATGGCAGAGATATCTTTCATTCTGGCACTTACAAACTTTTTATTGCTTGGTTTCTCAACCTACTTACATTTTTATGTTTGTGCATATGTCTGTAGTCTTTAAAACAGTGAATTTTGCAGCAGCAGCACTTTAAGTTTGTAGTTAATGGCAAATTCTAAGGCGTATGAATAGAAAAGGACTTATTTCGGTCTGCTGAAATAATTGTTATGAAATACTACTGACTTTGGTTTGCTTTTACGGTCTGTTTTCTCCCTGTATGCCCTGCCTTGCATTTTTGTAATCTCATGAAAGCTGAAAAGTCACTTCAGTGGCACTGCCCCTCATTGCTTTACAACATTCTCACTGCTCTGCAGTTATGCTACCTGAGCACAGAGCTCTGTTTATAACATTTAAATCTTTCAGTTGCTGATCATAATGAAAAATAAATTACCACTACACTATTCGAGAAAGGATTCATTCCCAGAATTTTGCCTACAGATTATGAAATCAGATAAATGAACTGCAGAATAGTTTACTATTTCTTGCCTTGTTTCACCTCCAAGGGACATTTTTACAGACAAGTTTGTTTTAGCATCAGTCAGCTTTAAGGAAGGTTCAAAATTTCAGTCTATGCTACATGTCAATGCATTTAATGGCATTTTTAACTGTTGACAGTTAAAATCAGCATACATATAAATATGTCCTTGATGTTCTAGAGATATGAAGGTGGTTAGCAGGAATATATTTTCTACTTTGTCACTGGCTTACTCTTGCAGGTGTGGCTCTCAATTAATAAAGAAATAGATTTACTTAGTAAGAAAGTGCCACATTTACATAAATAATGCCCAAGAAAAGTCACAGCTTGACATTTTAACTAGAATTTGAATAAAGTGGAAATTGTAGTATTCAATAGCTTAGATAGAAAAGACAACACGCCTATCTACTTATACCGATACCATGGTTAAATCCAAAATGGAAAAACACCAAAAGTAACAGATGCTGTGGCAAATCACCAGAAAGAAGATATGAACTGTTGTTTTATTTGTATGCTGTTCAAGCAGTCAGACTTCTAGAAACTCCCTTTTAAAAAAAAGCATAGCCAAAAAGACTTAGTCTGGACACTGTGATAGCCAAGTAGGTCACCAAGAAAACAGCCTAACTAATGCAAAGCAGAAATAATCCTGAAGATAACTAAACAAAAAAACTCAGGGATCTAGCTGAAGCAGCCATCTAAATCCTAATGAAAAGAAAATAAACAGGTTATACAGAACAATTAGGTCACTATAAATCCAGATCAACAAAGATTAATATAGTAACAGGAAAAATTTGCAAATCAATTTTACGAAGTAAAAGTCCTTTATCTCAGTGACAAACTAGAGACAAACTAAAAGCATGCAGGAGAAAATCATGCAAAAGTATTAACTACTACCTTTAGTGTAATATATCAAAGTTAAGTCTAGAATATCATCCAGTAAATTTAAAGATTACAAATGTAAAGAGAACATAAAACTTTTGATGAATCCTGAGATCAGGACAATTTGGTGTACCACAGACAATATCTATGTTAGAAGTATCATGAAATCCCAGACAGAAACAAAATCCCCTATCCAAAAAACATACGAAATCATGATCACTGTTCTAAGCCAGGAAGTATAAGCAAGATACAGCCTGAGCTTGCTTTATTCACTGGAGCTTTTACAAGACAAAAATGATGGGGTTTTCTAAATACATTTGCTGTGCTGCTGTGATTTTATCCATAATGAAGGTCCTACAAATTATGGGTGTTAGGATAGCATTCAGATACATGTGTAGGCTTTAATTAGACATAGCAAGCTGTTAGGGACCAAATACAATATCACATAGAACAACAGATTTTGAACATTACAGCCTAAGCTTAATAAAAACTAAAATTCAGTTAACTGTGGACTGCATTGCAGTTCCCATGTTATAGCAATAATTGCAATATGCTTTAATCTTTCTTACAAAATACAAATTTGCATTAGTCAGAAGACAGTTCGCATTCAACATTCCAAAAACTGTTCCTCCTGTGCATTTTCCTATTCAATCAGATAATAATTATGGTTCCTTCAAGTAACTGTAATCATGTTTGCAACTCTAAACATCTGCCAGTTTTGTAAAAAAAGCTAAATAGACAGGGTAGACATAAAGAATTCAGAAAGATCAAGCTCTAACCCCAAGGTTGAGATCTGCTAAGGATTTAGCTTCTTAAAATCAGTGATTCAGTCATAAAAGCAAGGATATTGAAAGACCACTGAAAAAAATTGAAGGAGTAGGCTCTTTTTGAACACTCTGAAAATCCGAGGTATGATCATTGAGCAGAGTAGCATTTATTTTTCTATCATGCACTAATGATTTAGCCAATCAGATTAGAAGAGAGCAACAACAGAAAAAAACCCAAGAGTTTTAGTAACAGCACATATCTCTTATGACTTTGATTAATGCGAAGGTATTTAAACATAGCAAAAAACTAACAACAAGGTACATAAGTGAGAATGATTGTAAAGAGCACTGGAACAATTCAGCTGACGAGGCAATGTGTACCTGTAGGATATGCTTCTAAACCAAACTTCAGAAACAGATTCCCTAAGAGATTCCTGCCCCATTCTCTTATTTTTTAATAATCATTGTCTATTTGCATCTTACTGACTGAAACTCTAAGGTCCTGTCTCAGTAAGCTCTGACCTCAAGAGAAAATCTCGACAGGATTATCTGCACAAAGTCTCCTTTGATTCTCTAAAATTAATTCAGGGACCTAGCATGAATATTCTACTCATTCAGTTACTCAACAATTTATTAAAATTATGCTGGTTTTAAAATATGGCAGTATTTGCTTTTCCCTCAGCATATAAATGATTCTTCCTCAGCCTTATTCAGAGGCATGGAGACCTTACATAATAGTAAGGAAGACGAACACAACACATGTGCAAGCACTGGTATGTGAAAGCTAACTTGGGCAACAAGTTCATAAGCTGTCAGTACTTCACTTCAACACCCCTAAGGGCCAGTAGGAAGATTTGCGTTTGATTGTGGATACTGGGTCCAGAAAGCAGGTATATTTGGATTATAGGTTTTTCCAGCAACTATCAAAGGTTTAAGAGGTCTTTACTACAGATTGCTGACCTACATTAGCATTTAAGTATATAAACAGCATAAATACATGAAAAAATTGCTGATATGTTAGAATACTTTCTGCATTTGTAGTTTCAGGATATTAAATAATAGATCATATTTCCCTTTACCAAAGAAGATGGTTAGTTACTGTCGTCGTTTAAGCCCAGCCTGTAACGCAGGCATTTTTACACACATTGTTTCCTGTAGTACAACAACAGTGATTAAAAAATCTCAATCAGAAAGTCAGCTAATTAATCTAGTCTTTTTTTTCTTTTTTCCCTATTCATGAAATAGCAACAACTAAAAATATTTTTAAATATGTATTGAAGTAAAACCAGTCCTCTGTAAATATCACTATTTGTTAATTTGTATAATTTACTTGCAGTTATCAGATAGCAACATCATTGGGTTTGTTTTGTCATTATACAAGAGAGTACAAGTTTACTTAATTATCATATATTTCAAAAAGGAAGTTTACCCACTTTTTCTTTAACTTCATTTTGTTTAATTTCATTAACTTCAATATTTATCCATTCTATTATTTCTTGTAACAAGCTGGACAGCTTAATTGAACATCTCTCTTCGCCTTTCTCATCTCAGCTCTCCAAATCACTAGACAGTGACAAAAGGCAATTGGCAATTATTAACTGGGACTTGTCTGTACTTGTTTTACACTTTAAAAGTGTTGCATAAATCCCATTATTCTTAAAAAATGTCCTTTTGCAGAAATTCTTAACTATATTTTCCTTGTCGTATCAATGGAAGTGTTAAAACCTGTAACAGCTCTGGTGCTGACTCATTCTCCATTGCCTCCAAAGAGATAGTGCTGAATTAATACGAACAGTATGTTTAAAAGGTATTTTACCCATGAACCGAGCAGTAATGCACTGTTTTTAATTCCAAAAGGTTGTAAATCAAAATTGCAAACTCCTTTTCCGTAATTTTAAGACAGGAATCAAACATGTCCTACTGTTATTTTTTGCTATGTTCAAATAAGAGGCAAGTATCTTGCCAAATTTGAAGAAGAGCTTTGCCTGATTTAAAAAAACCCAACCAACCAAACAAACAAAAAAACCCAACCAACAAAACCTAACCTTTTTCTTTAGAAAATCTAAAAATTTGTAATTTTTAATATATAGCTCTGTAACATCTATGTGGCAAAAGCAGGTGACACACTGGGTTGCAAGTTTCTCTTCCAGTAACAGAATATAATAGTTTGGTATTAGCTCAAATTTACACTAATTCGCTCCTACCTAGTATTTCTACAATATTTTATTCCTGTGCATCCAAAGCAAGTGTTCTCTTCTTAGAATTCAGCAGTTGCTAGGTAATAATTCCAAACCAAATTGCTCCAAACCAAACACCAGAACTCTCAGTTTTCTTCTAGAAAGTTTTGGAATATGTCCCTTGCAAAGACTAAGTAAGATTGGAAATTTGAGGTTCCCTGCTCTCTTGTGCAGCTTTCTTTTACCTAGAACAAAAGAAAGGGGAAGCTGAAAAATAATATGCAAGATGCTCATTTAATGCAGGGACATTAAGACCTGCTAGAACTGTACCGCATTTTCTACCACTGCAGTCTTTGGAACACATGTTTTTTGCCTTAACACATCTACCTGTCCCACACACATCCTACTTTCTCCTCAAATTAACTCAGTATTGTAACAATCATCTTTTGGCCTTCTCTGTTAAACTGCTTGTATTTTATGGTGAACAGCCTATGCTATTGACTAATTTTATATAGCTAAAATTAAAGGACAAAAAACTTTACTAAGCTTTGCTTTACTCAAAAAACGGCTTTCTAACAGAACTTGGTTTATTTTTTCATTTAAGAAGAGATAAATCACACAAAGCTGGGTCTTGTCTGGAAGATTTCAGTTCTCAAAATACCAGTAGCATTCCAATCATCAAAACAGGGCTTTGTAGAGGCCATCCCAATTTAGCTTAAGTATTGCTCTCCTGACACTGTCATTAGATGAACACAAAGCTCTTCCTATTCTCAGCTCCCACTTGCAGTTTATAAATAGCTGCAGTGCTCAGTGCAAAAACAGGTTGCAAACAAGATGGAAAGAACCAGCAGTGGGAAATAACCTACCTTTTTGCTGGGGGCTAATTATTGTTTGCACAGCTGTAATGACCAGAGTCAAAGCACTTGAGTACCCTGTGTGCTTTAGAAATGATCTATTCCCTTGAATCTTCCTCAGGATTTTGTGGACATGATTCATAAAACAACATCAAAGCAGAGTCCAGTAATGATAGGTTGATCAAAAGTATAGTTGAGATTAAAAATAATTTTCCTTGTTTTTTCCACACTACCACTTCTTCACATTTCTTCAGGCAACTTTTCTGCCTGGCACTGACATGGGAAGAGGAATTTTGGTGATATGAGGGCAAAGGAGCACATAATGTCACTATGGCAATTAGAAGGTCCTCACTGCATTCAGTGGCAGCAGTAGTACATAGGAGACCTACCAGTGACAGCCGCTGGCCCACAGCCCATGCGATCTGGCTTGCCTGGGGAAAGGCGTGATCAAATTACTTTGCCTGGACAAAGAACAATTTGTATAGGAAGAAATGATCTTAAAAGTCTCAACAGAAACTGGAAAATTGTTGGATAAGTTTCCCCTTTCAAGGGAATTGCCCTACACATGTACTCTTTACCCTTTTTGACTTTTTTTTTTTTTAGAGAGATGCTATTAACCTTGCAAAAATGCAGAAAAATCCAATAATCCTATAGTCAAGACAGTTCTTAGCTTAAAAAGTTCAACATAGTGTCTATCTAGTGTGCTCCTAAGACCGAACAGCACCCGTCTTCCCAATACAGCAGTGCTCTTCCTGTCCCTGATACTCTCAGCCGGAAGCCCTTGGCCTAAAATCACATTGTATCCTCTATTCAAAGATCTGAAAAGAGACCCAAGAAAAATATTTAAACACTTGGTCCCAGGAGTAAGTTTCAAAACCAAGGATTTGGCATCCACATGACATAGACAGTACACAGCAGTATGTGACTTAGAATGAAAACAAAAATTTGATACCCTGCTGCCCAGACAGTAAAAAAACCCAAGGACAGTGACATGTTTGAAATCCATCCTCTCCAGAAATGCTGCATGTAACGCCAGACAAGAGTAAGGCATTCCTGTCCACTCATGATCCACAGTCATGAATTCTTGCTTGATAGTCATCTGGGTCCAGATTTATTACTTTCTTTCTAGAATGCAACAGAATGGTTTTTGCATAACTGCCCTGAGGTTAACATACTGCTAAGGAAAGGACTACCTTGGGTTTAAAATTTGCCTTCAATCAAAAACCCAGGGGTTTATTTTCTAGAGATTTTTCTGATTGATACACTAGCTGTACGCTGTAAATAAGGTTCCAGAAAGAACAACACATTTTAAAAGAAGGCAGAGAGGGAATTAGGAACTTATGAACCAGTCAGACAACTGCAATTCTCAGAAAAATACTGCAATAAACAGCCAAACAATTTGGAGGTTTTTTAAGAGACAGCCTAAGAGGTTTGCAGGGAATCCCTTGAGTTAAACCAATTCAATCTCCTTCTAAACCAGACTATAGGCTTTGTGGATAGGAGAAAAGAAGAAAAGATCACAAGTACTAACTTGAAAGAAGTTTTTTGATACTTCCATGAGACTTTATTTCAAGCAAAGAAAAATTTATTGATGAAACTAAAGTAAGATGGGTACAGAAGCACTTGAGAAACTTTAAACATTTTTGTTTAAAGAAAATTAATAGTTCATTGTCCAAAGGGAGGGGTGATGGAGTATAAAACTACAGAAATTTTCCTTACAACTGGTACTATTCAATAATGTGAAATCAGTAAATTAGATTATCACATAAAAGAGTAATTTATTACAGTTGTATTTTATATTATGTTTTGGCACATACATAAGCAGATTGAATGACAGAATTAGAACTATTGTGCTTAACAAAATTCTCCTCAGAGGCTAGCAAAAGTACAACTGCAAGATGACTAGACAGAAATTCTTTAAAAAAGAATCTGGGAGTCACTGTGGTTTGTAAGCCAGGGTGAATCAACACTGTCTTACTGTTGTGAAAATGTAAGCCATACTGGGATGCATAAACAATAGTGTTGCAGACAACACAGTGAAGTAGTGTTTCTGCTCCCACCGACAGGGATAGATACTTAAATTGAGTACTGCATCCTGTTTCAAGCATCTAACTTCAAAGAAGGAGTCGGACTAACTGGATGGAACAGGATAAGGAGCAAAATATGTACTCTGGAGCAAAAGACTGAGGGAACTGGGTTTGCTTAATTTCAGAAGAAACTAAACTACAGAACTCCAGCAATGATTTAGGCAGATGGTCCATTAGTTGCTCTAGAAAATGACCAAAGCTGTGACCAAAGTGCTGTGAACTATTAAATTTCTTCTATTGTTCAGAGCTGAAGAAACAGCGAAACAGTGAAACAGTCTGGGAAAAAAGAATTCAATATTTTAAATATTTAACTACATTTGGAAATGTATTTTAAAATATCGGTTTCAGGCCATATAAGTTAGGGAAATATTCACTGAAAACCAAGGCAACTATGCAGCAAGTCTCTGTTTTTAACCAGATTACTAACTACTACCCACAGGAAGGAGGGCATCAGCAAAGTCTTTCTTACACCATTTAGTACAGAACAACAACTTTGACAAAGAGCCATTAAAAACATTAATACAACTTTCAATATTTAGTTTACACGTTCTTAAAAAATTATATTTCAAATTTAGAAAGGACTTCATACAAAATCAGAAGTTATCATATATTTTGTCTAACGAAATCAAGTAAAATTAATTTTGGATTATTGTACCTCCCTCCCAAATTACAGGGAGATCTTTGACATTGATAATCAGCAGCCACCATTTATTACAGACATCAAAATGGGTGGAAAATGGTGCCTCCTAAGGTCTGTATTTCATGTTAAAAGGCATTAAAAATGTAAACTCTTTGTTGAAATACATACCTGAAATCAATTTTTTAACACGATGTATGGTTGAAACTGTATTTTTAAATGGATCTTTAAAGACTGAGCTATTGTACCTTCTATATGAGCAGCAGAAGACAAGGTTTCAATCTGGCTGAATGCCCCCACCAGAAGGCAGTAACCAGAATCCAGAATTCTTTTTGTGTCACACTAACTAAAGTTATGTCCATAGTTCAGCTAAGGTATATTTGCAGCACAGAACTTCATTAATCCTACAATCTAGGGATTTGTCCCTTCTGAACTGACATTAATCTCATTGCCAGCCTTTTAGTTTTCAGTCTTATTATGCTGAATTGCTTAAAATATGATTGAAATATCCTGTACCTCTTTGCTCTTTTAAATCCAGCAATAAGACATAAATTACTAGTTGTTAAATTTATGTGCATT
The DNA here is from genome assembly GCF_963264785.1 of Psittacula echo. Lineage (NCBI taxonomy): Eukaryota > Metazoa > Chordata > Aves > Psittaciformes > Psittacidae > Psittacula > Psittacula echo. The sequence goes on along the minus strand of NC_137738.1, from coordinate 80,766,999 downwards.
ATCCTGGAAAACTTGAGACTTCTGTTTAACTAATTATCCAGAAACAAACAGACCTAACTTAAAATCCTGTTTCTTTAATCACTGTCCATCTGTACCTGGGCCACCAATGATACCACTGCACTATGGATGTAAAGCATAAATAATCAGTGAGGCAGAGACCAAAAAAGTAAGAAGGTAGACACGTATGGCACATGTGTTCAGCAAGGATTTTCACATCTTGTGAGAGAGTGGAAGAGTAACAGGAGAGCTTGAGAGGCCCTAGTCACTCACTATATACTGACAATGTGGTACAGTCTCAGGATTAAGGGAGACTTCGGAGAGATACAGGCTCAAATCCCAGAAGGTGGAAAAGAGGATTACATTTATGGTCTTGTAGTCCTTAACAAGTGCCTTTGACCTTGCAGTATTAGGCCAATACCACAACACAGTTGCATTTGGAAAGCATGTGAGGCCCTTCATTTATTTTTTCTTAAAAGTGCATAAAACGTTTCAGGTCAAATGCACCTTTTAATGCTGTAAAAATGAAATGATGATGGTTTCTGTTCCTCATGGTTTCTAAATGATTTTAAGGTAGGGATAACAAAGAACTGAAACAGATGTTTAAGAGGTTGTAGTATGCCAATTATTGGAACACAGGACAGATGAGAAAAGCATCTGTCAGGAATGACACATACTGACCCATAACTCTTTGTGACAGCAAAATGGACTGGATGATTTCCTGAGGTTCTTAGCTAGCTCCATTTTATTCTGATCATCTGTCCTTCAGAAGGGATCAGATCGGTTTTAATCTTAAGAAAAGCAGAAATTCCTCCCACAGGTTTAAAGACTATAAATTCACTTGAAATGTAAGAAATTTATATTCAACTGAATAATTTGAAACATCGAGGTATGTTCTTAGGGCTTGCAAGTACTCTACATGCAATCTTAACTCATACTTTAAATACAGTATCATCATTTAACTTTGGGGTGATGAGTTAAGAGAATGTATTGAAATATTGCAGAAGAAAGGCAGAAAATCATGCCCTGTGAAATACTTGATGTACTGTGTCAACTGACTGAATATATTAATCAATAGTCATATCTGATTGTGCTGCAATTTTATCAGTTTCCACAAGCTAAGTGGATTAAAGTCCTTTTGGTATGTAGCACACCTCAAAGTAAAATATCAGGCAGAGTATGGGAACAGATACTGTTTAAAACTAAGCCAGACTCCTACATGGTTTTAGGTATTAATAGGGTTCATTTTTTCAGATGAGTGATACGATAAAGCCATTGGTAAGGAAAGTCATTCTAGATTGGCAAGACTTGGAGTATCACTTTTGACATGGCACCCAATCCCACATAAAATCTACAGTTTCAACAGGCACAAAGGCAGTCGTCCTATCACAAGTTGTTAGGGAGACTTCTAATGCAAAGATGCTTCATTTCAGTATAGTTATTGTTTTCATATGACTGTATTAAATGTTACAGGACAGTAAACATCAGAGGTATTCAGGGTATCACAATGTAATTTTAGAATTCACTCTTTACTTTTAGATTTATTCTTGCTTGAGACATCATCTACCATTACAGTTAAAAGGGGAAAAGTATTTTTAATATTTATAATATTACAGTTTGACTCACTGAAAGTGTATACTTTAGCATGAATAAATACTAACACAAAGCTAAGAAGTACTACAAATAGGACTATAATTAGACAGATGTGGAAATACCAGAATTTGATATCAGAAACTGTGTGCTGTTGAACAGTCCTACATTTCTTGCTAATCCTATAATTTCACCAATTAAAAAAATTAGGCATTTGAATACTGAGGAGGCATATGGAATGAAGGGATACCAGCTCTTTAGAAAGGATGGGCTAGGAAGACCTAAGGAGGAGGAACTGCCCTTTATATGAAAGAGCAGTTTGAGTGCATGGAGCTCTAAATGCGGATATCTAAGAGCGAATCAGAGATCAGGTATTGAAGCATCTCTCATATGAGGCCAGGCTGAGCAAACTCGGACTCTTCAGCCTGGAGAAGAGAATGTTCTGGGAAATCCCATCAATGCATATAAATACCTGAAAGGAGAGCATAAAGAAAAATGGAGACAGGGTTTTTCAGTGGTGCCCAGTGGCAGACCCAGTTTCACAAACTGAAACATAGGATGTGCCATCTGAACATCTGTAAACACTTTTCACATTTTCTATGACATGTTCTAAATTTCCTTCTTGCAGAATAATTTTAATTGCAATTTAATGGTATAGGCTTGCATCTAAAGACATAGCAGAATTGCAACAGAGCTTGTGTTACAAAGCTTTGCCTTCTATCTGTCAATCTCAGAATTAAAATCAAAGGCAACAATTTTCAACAATAATGAAATTCCAACAGTAAAAGACAAGATAAACTTTGAATCTAGTGACAGTGCAGCATATCAGTTGACAAAAGAACAGACTGAGTTATACAAGTGGACCTATAAAGCTTTCCTGTGTCTGTAATCTGCTGATATTTTGCTATACAAAAAAAAACCAAACAAAAACCACAAACAACAACCAAACAAAAAAACCCCAACAAAAAAACAAAGCTAAACAGAAAAATCAATGAACATTCCTCCCTAGCATCAGAGAAGAAAAATCAGGCGCAGTGTGGAGAGGATGATGAACACGCAGTAACTGACTGATGGCTGCAGTAATCTGAAGAGGCTCAGCAGAGATCACTGTTTGGTTCTAGCTGCAGTAGTTAACACCAGGCAATAAAATGCAGTTAACATTTTAGATCAAGAATGTAAGTGAATTTTCACATTCATCCCCCCCAAAAAAAAATTTAAAAGGGAATAGTTATCAGTCCTTGTAATTGTAGTACATCTTGTAATTGTCATTAAATGTCAAAGATATTATTATTAAAGTACCAGTTTAGCAGCCTTCAAACATAGTGCTGTCAAAAGACATTAACAAAAAAAATCAGAATTAGATTGCAGTTTTGTAACAGCAGCTGTATAGGATCTTTATGCCACAATTTATTACATACATGGTCATATCAAATATGAAGAACTATAAGCACCAAAAGCTCTATTTGTCATCCCTACGGCTAGGCTCTGATTTGCTCCCCTAAGCTATCTTCAGAAAATATTCCCAGGCTGTCAGCATGAATAGCTTGCTGAGATAAATGCCATGACATATTCAGAATGTCAGACCATTGGACTGTTCCAAAAAGAATCATTGTAGAAAACCTAACTTAAATGAAATCAAAAGGCTCAACTTTCCTAATGACAGACCTACTATTATTTACTACTTTAATAGTAGTAAATAAGGAGACATGTTGTAAAAGTGCATAACAGAAAACTTACATGTGAGCAATACTGTGCAATTTTTTTGAAACTATTAATTTTTAGGATTACTCCTGTATTACTTAAATACCATCTGTTTGAATTGTATGTTGCCTAAGTGCAAATCATGAATGTTAAACCTGCTGAGTGACAATTACAACATGTGCCTATAAAAGAGCACAACTTCTTCAGTCATGAAAAATCCTTCTCTAGCAGACCTCCAAAGTTTTAACAGATACAGGGCAGACAGTCCTTTACGGAAACAATTCTTCCATTGAACAGATAGAAGTAACATGAGTAATTCATTGAATTTTCCTAATAAATAACTGAAAAGGGGTTTCACAATGTTTGATTGTGTTTGTGAAGTATCAGTAGTAGTTCTCTATTCCCTCTAACCAGTTCCTGACCAGAGTTCCAGAGAGAAACGGAAAAGACCTTCTCTTCCAAACCCAGCAGTTTTGTGAGCTGAAAATAGAAACCAACTCATCACTAAAGCATATGGACAAGATCTATCCCAAGATCATGATGTTATACGAGAAATGTTTAGCATACCACATCTTGTATATAAAGCGCCCTATTACACTAAGAGGTGAAAGGATCTGTGCTAAATCCTCGTAATGAATTCTGATTATTTTTTTTAAATATGCATGGCCGAAGAACCCAAACAAATAGGAGTCCACTGTATAATCTTTCAGTTTTGGTAACGTGCTAGAGCAACACACATAAATTTCCCACAATAATGAAGAGCGTACCACTCTTCAACCAGTTCATTCCACTCAGAACCACAAATACATCAAAATTATCTTCAGCAGATCTGCACAGAAATTTCCACAGCAGAGCAGCTCCCTCTTGTAGCATAGAGCATGTCTGTCCCATCAATCTTGCTAGAAGCGTTCCTTAGGTACTATATGCCAGCAGCAGAAGGCTCAGAGGCATGTCGTAACCATGCGAGTTCAAGCCATGGAAACAGAACAGGTTTCCTGACTGCACAGTTGAGCAAAACCTGGACACAGGAGAAAAATGAATTAACATTTAACAATCATGAGACTTTTTAAAGGACTGATCAAAATTAAGCAGTTTGAAAACAGACTACAACTGAAAACATCCGTCAAACAATAAAGAAGAAAATATGTTAGAGGGGACAATAAATGAGACCAGCCACAGAAATGAAGCTGACATAGTGAAAATTGACATGAGCAACAAACAAAGTAATTTATAAGAATTTTATATACACAAAGAAATTATTATCACTGGAAAAATATAAAGAAGCAGCTAGTTAAATTGTAAGTATTAATGAAGCTTAGAAACATTAAAAGCAGAATTTCCAGGTGGAACAAAATGTGAGAAAAAGTGCTAAGAGTAGCAGTGGTAAGTGTAAAGGAGTAGGTAATAGGGCACATGAAAAATGCCACACAGATACTCTTGAGTTGGGAGGTTTTTTAGAACAGAAAATAAGGTAACTTGAGAAGGCTGTGGTCAACAGCCTGGTATTTCAATAGCTAGTATAGATGCTATTAATAAATAAAAAACCTTCTACTCCCCATAATTTCAGGTTATATATCTAAGGATCACATAAGAATCATTTTTACTGTTACCACAGCACTGCCCTGACAGTCCATATTGGCTTACTTGTGCATTAAAATCCCTGGACCCTTTTGAGAGTAACAGAAACATTCTTAAAACCTTTTAATTCTTGCTTGTGTACCTGGTTCTAGGTGTTTGACTTCGCAAGTGTTTATACTAAAATTACACTTTCAAGTGAATCCGAATTACTAAAAAAAATATAGATTACTCCACAAAACTACACTGAAATTATTGCTACTTGCTATTAATTAGTCTTTGCATCAGTCACGCTTGGTTTTTCTCAGTGATCTTTGATTACACTCCTTTGATAAAACTGTTTGAAAACTTGAACATTTAGTGTTACAGCTATGTAGTTACTTCTATGCCAATCTTGCAATCTTATCAAAGCATTAAGTCAGCTTTCTTTACAACAGCAATTTTCCCTAGAACTGTTGATTTGCATTAAATATATTCTTATACTTTAATTCTTTTTGTTTTAATCAGCTTAGTCACATGAGTTTTCTGTTAGACAACAGTCTAACCCAGTCATAGTCAACTCACTTAACTTTTTTAAACATTGACATGACATGGGTATAAACACAGCTTTCAGAAATTTCACCACAAAAAAGCTACCATTAATATTGGCAAATCAAAAATCTAACCAACAAACCCTTAAGTAAGTTAATTCACAGAATCACAGAATGGTTTGGGTCAGAAGGGACCTTAAAGGTCATCTAATTCTAACCCCCCCACCACAAGATAGAAGGTGGCGCACTGCACAAATCATACAATTCAAAACTGTATTTTTGTCCATACAACTTGCAACTCCATACTAGTAATAGACATGACATCTGTATCTATATAAAACTGACTGCAATCAAATTTAAAATAGGATTAGTCCACATAAACACACTGAAACTACAGTTAAACTACATTCAACTGATACTTTAACAAATTCAGATTCTTTTATTTCTTTCCAGTATACAATTGCTTGGGGTTTTTTGCCCTCATGTTATGATACACAAGACTCACCTAAATGGGTGCAACTGATTTCTGTCTAGACGGACTCAGGAAGTTAAGTGTCTGTGAAAAACAAGCACATTAAAAATCAGAATTTTTATTTAGTCTTTGTGTAATACATTAGTTGATACATATAGATACACATTTCAAACATAAGAGCAATATTTTAAAGCTTAACTTTCATAAATCCCATAGGAATGGCATTCTCAAACCAGAACACATGTACTAGCAAGAAATTAATACAAACCACTTCAAAGTGATGCATGGGCACTGTGTGACTGCATGCTGAAGACTACTTCTACTTCTGCCTCAAGTCAATAATATAATATATTTTTTGGAAGTACATGAAAGTTGACAAAGATGATCAGAAATTCAAAAAAAATTGCTTCCTAATTACATTAGGATTCTGCTTACTGACAAAAATGGCTAAAAGAGCATATAAAGTATATAGACTTTTACATAAAGAAAGTGAATAGGGAATCTTTTCCTCTATTGTACTTCAGAGAATAAGGCAACATCAAATTATCAGGGATTACAAAACACCAGGTTTTCTGAAACAAAACAAAGTAATCATAAGGTAGATCTTACCATTATGATTTTTGAAATGCGGTATTTTTTAAATTCACCGGTTTAATGCACAACTTCCTATTAAAACTTTCAAAAAATACTAGTTATAGTCGACTAGGTAAGGGCTAGACATTCAGGCAATGCCCAGATTTTATTTTTGACTCACACTGCTTCAAAAATATATTCAAATTCTACCCTATTATAGCCTCTTATCATAAAAGTGGTATTATTTTTCCTAATACCGCAATACTGGTAATGATCACATCTTTGCTCTTCAGACTAATAATGTCAATTACTTATGAATTCACCCCACTTCTCTTTACAAGCATTTTTTTTTAATCTTTCAAGTTCTTCAGGAGCCTTTTCTCTTCCTATTATTTTCTGCCTCCTCAACTCACATTGTTTCACCAGCTCACTAGCTGGCACCTTGTAACTATCCACTTGTCTATCTCTCCTATAAATATTTCTCTGTCCTATGATACATGAAATAGTGGACTACTTTATTGTAGTCTACTTGTAACACGCCATGTAACTCTTGTCACCTCACAGTGTAAAACACAGGAACTGCATCTTAAGTACCAACTAGTACGACATAATTAATCACAACTAGGGGGTCCAGATAGGGACTATCACAATACAAATTAATCTTAAATAGTTAAAATGACACAGGCATTCTTTTGTATTAAAAAGAAAAAAAAACAAACCACCAAATCACATGGTTTTAGACTAAAAGCTTTCTGATCTAAATCCCTTCTTCTTAGAGTATACTGTTTCAAAGAAACTGCCAGTGACTCTTTTATTTCCAACCTACTGTGCCACAGCACTGAAAGGATGTTGTAGCAGAAAGTAATTTGATCCTAAAATCCTGATCAATTTAATTTGCAATGAAAAGTAAACAAAAGCTTGCACTGTTGGAGGAAAAAAAAGCACCAAAAACCAACAGTGTGGATTAAAGCAGGTAAAGAACTGTTTGATCTGTCTCAGAACTCTATTCAGAGCACTCTTCAAACTTGACTGATGAGTGGAGCTGCACTGACTTTTTCTCCTTCCCTAAAAAGCTTCCTAACACTGTAACCACCACCAAAAAAAAAAAAACAAACCACCAACAAAAAAAACCAACAAAAAAAACCCACCAAAAAACCCCACATTATTCCAAGCAGCCATTAACCTTGGGATCATCTTATTATTTGGTAGGATTCTGTGCATAGTTTCAAGAAGCTTTACATGGAGAAGTGGAAACAGCTGCAACTTCATCAGACAGAAGCCCAGAGTCAGTCAGAAAATAAAAACACTCAAATGTAAATAAATACAGCCCAGATGTAGTTTATAACCCAGAAAAGCTGAATGTATTATCCTAGCAGAGACATGGCTCCCAGTCAGAAATTAGCTTATGCCCACCTGAAGCCAGGTGGAGTGAAAGATAATACAGATACTGAGTAACACATCTCTCGTGTAGGTTACCATGAAAATCCTCCCTGTACAAGCCATGGTTTCTGCAGGTTATACAAAATCAGACAATCTGGGAAAAATCACAAACTGGCCATGCTTTGTGCAACCCAACACAAACTGCCAAGAATTCAGAATTGAGCTATTTATTTTCTAGATGAAAAACAACTTCTGCAGACTCTTTGTAATGTGTAGAGTGACAGTAAAATAACACGCAGAAGAAAGGCTTAACTAGTTAAATGTAACTAGTCTAACTGAAGCTAAAAATAGCGTTATTTCATAAACCTGGCGCTGACCCACACTGAGGTGTCTTCCAGGCCGGCAGTATCTGGCTGGGGACTGACTCCCATGCCTCCACCAGCTACGCACGGAGGTGACACCACAGGTGTTTCCCACTGCGCATTTCATCCTGGAGACGTCCGCGTGTCAGTAAACCCTGTGTCTGAGAAGGGGCTTCCGCGGGGCGAGACAGCGCAAGGCTGAAAGTCCATATTGTTTCCCACGCCACTTCTGCCCTACTGGGCCGACCTCCCACCTATAAAACCAGAAACCATGATTTTATTTCGTCTCAAAAGCACAGACTAATTTGCGGACAAAATGAACCAAGACCTTCCTACTAGCATTAAACTCACAAAAGAGGTTTTGCGACAGGGGCGTGAAGGAGCTTAGGGATTAGAACGCAGAGCCGCGACGACTCCACCAGCGTCCACTTCCGAGGCCGCAGTGCCGCAACACGCCACCCCGCTCCCTCCTCACCATTTCCGCCTCTCAGCCCTGCCGGGCGCCCCGCCCTCAGGCACCCCCCAACCCGGGAACTGGCTAGCTGCAGTCGGCGATCCGCAGCGGCTGCGGGGCGCCCATCGACCGCCCTGTGCCCAGGGAGCGGGGAACCCTCTAGAACTCGCCACCCCGAGGGAGCCGGAGGCCGCGCCGGGTGGTTCAAGGCGAAGCCGCCGGCGGGGAGAGCGGCTCCCGCGCAGGGTGGCTCCAGCCCAACCCCGCAGACGCTTCCCCCGCGTCCCGCTCTGCCCCCACCGCGCCGCACCGCGCCACACCCCGCCCCACCCGGCCCCGCCGCCACCCGCTTCATTCACTAACCGGTTCTCGCCGGCTGCCTCCGCCTCCCGGCTGCCCCCCGTCTCCGCCCAGCCTGCCGGCGCCACGCCCCCCGGCGGCTTCGCTCCCTCCCCGGACGCTCTGGCGGCGCCTCTAATTGGGCGGGAGAAACGCTCATCGGTGACGTCCACGAGCGAGGGCGGGTCCTGGGGTGCCAGTGCAGGAGGCGGCGCTGAGTGTCCCTGCTGGTGCAGCCGCGTCTGCTCCGCGCCAGCCCGCAGAGCCACCCGTCGTCGCAGCTGTATGGTCCTTTCTCGCCTTGCCGCTGAACCCCCTCCGGCAGCTCCGCGGCCTCCAGCGCCTCCGCGTCCTCCTGGTTCTGCTCCTCCTGCCCCCGGCGGTGGCGCCCGCACCCCGGCTGTATGATCAGGCTACAGTCTTCAATGAGTAACCATATTCCTGTGAGTGTCGCCCGCACGTCCGCGCCCCCCGCCCGCCTCCCCCGGTCCCTATCCCCGCCGGCTGTGAGGTCCTCAGGCAGTCCGCGTCTGACCCGCTACCTCGCCTCTCCTCCCCCTTTCCTTCTGCCTTCCCCGTTTCCTCCATGTTTCTTTGTTCTGTCGCCCGGGCCACGCCGGCTCCCGGCGGCTGCTCTCAGGGCCGGGCTACAGGAGAGGCGAGGAAGCCAGCCCCGGTGTGGCGGGGCTCGGCCCTTCTGGCGCCCCTTAGCTTCTTCTCACGCCTGACGGTGTCCGTTTCTTCTTTTCTGCCGGGAGAGAAGCAGAGGGCGACCTCTCCGCAGCTCCCGAGCGGCCCGGCCTGGGCACAAAGCCGCTTTGTGATCCTGGCTGCTGCCGGCCCCTCCCGCCGGCCCGGCATTCTCCACCGCCGGTGTCTGTCTGGTGGCGTCTGTCGGGCAGGTCTACGCGGGCGGCCGCCGGGGAGGGCAGCGCCTCTGCCGCCGGGGTCCCAGCGCCCCAGGACTCGTGTCAGGCCGGCAGTGGTGGGAACCGGGAGCCCCCTGCCGGGGGGAGGCCAGGGCCGGGCGGCGGCTCCGGGGGACAAGATGGCTCCGCGTCGGGAGCCTGATAGAAGCGTGATGCGAACCCGTGACCGCCGCAGCTGGGGCGACGGCTCGGCCCGCTGGGCGGTGTCACGGCCGGGACAGCGGCTTCTCACCGGGGAGAGACGGGCAGGTCGGGAGGCCGGCGACCCAAGGCTGATGCTACGCTGGGGGCGGCCGGGGCCTGGGTCTTAACGGGCAAGCCGGGGCTTGCCCGTGGTTGCCCGCCAGCCCGGTGGTGCGATGGCGAGCGTGGCAGGGCCATGCGGCTGGTTGCTGGGGCAGCCGGTTCTCGCCCCCCGCCGTGGCCCCACGTGTGCGGCCGGGGCGGGGGCGGCCGAGCTGCTGCTTTGTCTCCGGCGTCCTCGGGTGGACGTGAATCCTTTCCGAAATGAGTTTTACGCAGCAGAGGTGGGGTATGCATGAACTCCCGTATGCAGCAGGCCTTGTTCAGGCCGGGCTTTTACATGGCTCTTCGGCCGGATGAAAAGTCCGCAGAGGAGTCACTTAAGTACACGTTGAAGTGGATGTCTCTGCAACAGTGTGCCATTATCCCTCAGAAGCTCACAAACGCGGCCAAATTTTGACCGAAGCTGCTTGTAAGATATTGCCCTCTGGCTTTTCGAGGAAGGCATTTTCTTCCGGAGGTGGATCACGGTTTCAGCATCTGAAGTGTTTGCGTTCTTCATCTGCTTGCTAACTCCCTGCTCTCCCTTCCCCCTCCCAGGTAGTCTCGGTGCCAGTTGCTGCCTATCATCTGTGACTGCAGTGCACAAACAATGCAAGGCTTGCTGGTGGTAGTAAGTCCTTCAAAAGTGGGGAAGCAAGAAAGACAAAGCATTATGAAAATCAAGTAATCTACAGTAATAGAAACAGGATTAGTGGTGGTTATGTGCAGATCTTGGTTGTGGTCTCATAACCAGCCATGCACATAGCAAATGTTACGAGCTGACAAATGCACAGTCTCTGTAGCATGAGGGTCCTGCAATTCTAGTGTTTCTTACTACTGCTGTAGACACCTTTCCAATATGTTTCCTGCATCTGCAGAGTCTTTCCCAAGCAGTGAGTGACTCAGATGTATGAACACTGTCTCCTTGTAATCTCGTAAAACTGTGAAATCAAAAAACATGAAGGTGACACTTAAATGTCAGTTCTTACTATTCCATTGATGGAACAGCAAAGGGTTTTGAAATTGTTGTACAGGAACAGAATTGTTTTGGGGAAAATGTAAAAGAAGCAGCACAAAATTGCACGGCTATGGGAGGAAATAAGAGAGTGAGAAAGAAAAATGAGTGACAGAGCAGGAGCCAAAGAAGGATGTCAGTGTCCTATCGAAACTAAATGTGTCAGTAAGGCAGTAAATAAATAGCATTTAGCCTTATCTAATAACTTCTATCTTGTGCAACCTTCCTATTCTGACAGAATACATGCCAGGTAAGAGTGCTGGATCTGTCCCAGTGTGTGGGCTGACGATAAGTGATCACTTGTTCTCTTAAAGATTAACCAGAGCACCCAGATCAGAGTATTACTGAATTCTGAACAATCTAAGTAGCAGATTATAACTTTATTTAAAAAAAAAACCCACCAAAACAAAAAAAAACCCGCCAAACTAGAATTCACTCTCTCAGATCAATACAAGAGGTACTTCTGTGTTAAACGTAAATCTGTAACTCCTTACAGTTTTTTTTTCACAGATTAAGCTTCTTGTTTGGCACTCATACCCTTATTAGACTCAGTAAAATAGAGCAATAACTGTCTTTGCATGTATATGCTAAATTTCTCATGTTACTGCTTTAAACATAATGGAGTAATTCTTGAGTAGAATGACAGGGTTTATGTCATTTGCTATTGAAGTGACAGCGTTAAGTCATTTTGAGAGTCTGCTTTCAGAAACTCAGGAGGCTGCACTAGACAAGTGCGTTATTTCTGTGATTTATTATTTTTTCCCAATATCTGCTGAAGCTTCTTTGTGGGATTTTTTTGGCTGGTTAGTTGAGGAGGGTGGAGGTTGGTGGTTTTGGGGTTTTTTTTCTTGGTCCAAGCAGAACTAGAAACACAACCACATGGCCTCAGTTTTATCATCTCTGGAAGCTGTATTGACTTGTTAGACAGGAAGCTTTGAGATAATTTTTTCTTCCCCCTAAACTGCATTCTTGAATCACAAGAAACATCCTTGTTCACAGAACACGTTGGCAACAAATTTATGATAAAACCTTTGGAATCTCCCCTCTGTGATACATTAATGTTATTTTCTTAGGTCATCGGTCGCTTTCTCTGGTCCAGAATGGATAGTGTTATCACCATGGATATCATAATACAGGCATTCATGTGCCCAGTAGATAAGAGACCCATCATGTCAACAATACCTAATGATGTGCCTCTATTTTGTGTAATGATTCTGCAGTTTGTACCCCTTACCCTCCTACTTCTCCTTGTCTGCCTTAGCAGTTGCTACTTAGGTTTTGGGTAGTAAGAGAAAGGGATATTTGTCCCTCAGTCTTTCAGTAACTTTTTGTTGTGTAGGAAGTTAGAACAATGAACTTATTTGCAGGTGTTCTCAAACTGTAATGAAATGTAGTTCTAGTTTTCTAGTTTTGATCGTGGTTTCAGTAGTTGAGCAAGTGGTAGGTCTTGACTTCAGAGAATGTGGTAGCACATGGTTGGTTCTGGGTATAAATGTTTCTGATCTATGAGCAAGTGGATTGAGCAACTGTGAACCATCTTGCAGATTTTCTGAAGGTAGAGTGAAGTGTCATGTAACTGTAAACAAGCACTTTTGTTTGCATGCTTCTCAAGATGCTACCTAGTTGTGAACAAGAATGTCAACAGCATAGGATAACCATATACCTCTCTGCTTTCCACCTGTCAGTAACGATCTAGTAAGTTACTTGTTACTTTCATAAACAGTTTTTGCTAGACACAAGTGATTGTTTCAAACCCAGAATTAACACGCAACTGAATATGCTTGTCAATGAAGACAGATACTTTAGCTTCCAGCCCTAAAGAAAGACATGAATTAAAGCTTTTCTTTTCAAGAGGAATTCCTCTTGCTTAAATTCTCTAACTTTTCCTAGCATAAATGATGGTAGATGGTACAATTATAATTAACATTACTTTATCCCATATTGGACAGGATACCTTCTCTTAGTAGGTGGTCCTGGTGTATTAACCTTAGTTTTGTTTTCCAAGTTTATTTTGATGGGTCTAACAGCCTAAATGTTTGGCTTTCAGTTACTGGTAGGAACAGCTGCTTTTATTTCCAAACCCCTGATGTGTTAATTTTCCTCAAGGAAAACTCATGTAAATTGTAAGGAATATGCTGGAATACCCAGCTTGATGGTACAAATGATGAGTTGCTGTTAAGCATACAATACTCTGCATTTGAGTTTCACTTCTGCAGCCTTATGCTTACATACACTATCTTGACTTTTTTGATAGCTTACCTACCAACTAGTTCACTGTCTCAGACAATAAAGTAATTTAAAAGTGTATTTCCAAGCTTCTCAAAAGTTTGCTCATGTAATTTGAGTTTTTTCTAAGCCTGAAGTGGTCCTAATTAATACAACACTTTTTATAGCTGATTTCTTATCCTCCAAGTCTTTTTGCTGAAGGGTGAAGCCTACTACTCTGGCTTAGTGCCATAACACGAACAGTGTGCCAGGGTACTACTTGTCTTTAATTTTCATTTGACTCTCAGAACAGAACTAAACTTGGTTAGCAAAGCCGCCTTAAGGATAGTACAGTGTGTCACTGGCCGAAGAAATTGGTCTGCATGTGGAGCCTTCTGACTAGAAATGATGAGAAGTGGTGGTATTCACATCAAAGGAAAATGTGAGCTTTGTTCCTTTATACTGGGGCAGCAGCAGTTGCCAAGGCAAACAGTGAGAACTCAAGCTTAATATTGTGTAATATACTTGCTTCAGCTTTGTATAAGAATTTGAACTTTGCACCCAGTTTCTAGATATGATTAACAATCTGCATTTAAAAAGTAGGATTTATTACTTGACTAATGCTTTGCTGTCTGTCTTCCTGTTTACCCCTGTGATCAGTTTGTCTGGTATAGTACTGAGTACTCCTAATTGTACTAATGTGCTAATGGCAGCATGCCTACCGGGCTGGATGAATCCTGATTACATCTTACTTCCTACCTTCCTCAGTATGGGGTCATATTTACTGTTTACAATTACTCTACATTCTTTCCTCCCCAAAAATCTCCATCTTGCAGATTGAAAGGTCTTTTATTTACCTTAGTGACCTCATTCTATCTCCTTGAGCTCACTTGCATGTATTTCTGTTTCCAACAACCTTCACTCTACCAGGGAGAAAGACTGGCTATGGCTCCTCTTAGCAGTCTTAGAAGAGATAAACATAAGATCTGCAATGAGCATGTGAAAAGCGGCACAAGACCTTGGGCAGCTCTATCTGCTTAAAGCTGTCCTGTCCTTTTATGCTGTTCTGCTACTTAAACTAATTTAAAGTGACTTTAAATAAGCTAACTTTTGGTCTTTTTTTTTTTTAGTTACTATTTTAGGTGTTCCTTAAGTCTGCTCCTAGGAGCCTTTTTAATACACAGCTACCTTCTGCTAGGGCATGGCTGGTGTGTCAGATCATGATTCTTGGAGGTCTGAGTCTCAATTATCCTGGTTCCTGTTACTCTGTTGGCATTTGACTTCATAGAGTCTTCCTTATTCCTTTCATGCCTTTTACATTTAGACTTCTCACTGTTCCTCAAGCTATCACAAATAAAACCTTCATTCTACAACCCATACAGAAATAGATATGGTAATATCTGGGGTGGTGACCTAGTGCATATCTAATTGTCTCATTAGTTTCTTGTATTTGTTAGCAGGTTTTGTTTGTTTGGGCTGTTGTTTTTTTTTGGTCTTTTCTGTGGTTTTGCTCCTGTGGTTTGTTTGGTTTGTTTTGTTGTTGTGGATTTTGTTTGTTTGCTTGTTGAAGCCTTAAAACTTCTTACAGGGAAGCTGTCTAAAAGCATGAAACAGATGCCTGATTGTGTTCGGTCTGCATTTTTTTAGAGGTCTTTTGCAACATTGTCCATCTGTTACAGTCCAGTCTCCTGATGATTCTGATCTTTTCTGTTACTACTACTCTGTTACTGAGCTTCCTCTTCTCTGGACTTACGAACAGAGCAAAGCTATGTCTACAACATAAAACACTGCTGCAATTCTTTAAATTATAGTCGTCTTTAAGAATTCTTACACTGCCAAGATACCTAGATGACCTTTAAAGGTCCCTTTCAACAGCTATTCTATGATTCTATACCTCTTAGAAAACTCAACAATTATTAAACTATTGGTCTGTTGTGACTTCTGCTTAATAATAGTTTTTGTTAGATAGTAGACTCACTGTAGTCTTACAGTATATGGTTTAATGCCTGTAGTGGAATCTTGGACTAACTTCAAATCCTAGATGGCAGTTAATGACCATGATTTATTTGCATGTCACTTTTTCTTCCTGCCCTTTGGGAAAGTGAATGAAGATACTGGTTATTACCAGCACTTACTGTATAGTTGTCTTAATTTGCTTTCTCATGATTGGAAAGCTTTTCAGCACAGGCTGCTGCTTTCATAGTCTTTTGAATGGGAGGGTTTGAGTGTAGAGCACTGAAATAATGTCTCTTCTTATTTTCTCATGTACGCTTGCACTGATTATATATGTGGATGGATGCGCAGAGCTCGCTTGTAGTTTTAAAAAAAAAAATCTGAACACTGCTACAGTGAAGTTACAGCTTGTGTTTGCTAGAAACTAGATTTATGAAGGGAAAGAACTGATATTGCATGTTTTTAGCTAGACTGTGACCACTATCTTGGAATATTAATAAAGTCGTAGTGTAAAAAGGCAGTTAAAGGCACATGGAGGTTGCCATGAGTCTTCAGCCTTTAATGTGTGAAACATTCTTTAGTCAGAAATCTGTGTGACCTGAAAGTCTCGAAAAATGTTCAGAAGATCACAGTTTTTTGTTAGCCCACAAAGACCTTGCATTTGCTTCCACAGCCTCCTATTTGCGACAGCTGGATTTAGGTGAATTTTTAATTTTTTTTTAACTGGCTGTTCTGTATGTGAATTAATGATGCTTATATGCCAAGTAAGTCTTTTGCCTTTAAGACAAGTGATTCTACATCTATGTAGAGACTGGTAGATTTTTTTAAACACTAGAAATTGTTTGATACTCAGCTTGAGTATCAAACAAGGAATCTCATCCTTGCCTTCATGGGACTGCTTAAGGTTAGTATAACTTTAGTACGTGTTGTATGTCTCCCAATTCAGAATGTAAAATACTGTTGTATGGGTACCCTGCAAAAGCTATGCTTCATATAAATACAGGGTTTCTTGAAACTTGGTGTCTTCTTGCAATGTTTATCACATTTGAATTGATATTTTAATACATTTCCATTTCTGGTGTTGAAACAACCCTACATGCAAACTTCGTATTAATTAAATGCATTTATTTTCAAGTAATCCTTGCTAAGAAAGGTTAATGGGATTCTTGTGCAAACCTAATTCTTGGATTAAAAAATAAAACTTGTGAAACTGCTTAGCTGCCCTGATTTTAATTTCTAATTTTATAATGCTTGGTGTCTTCAAAACAACCTCACTTCACCTGTGCTCATTATACTTTTTGTTTGTTTGTTTGTTTGTTTGTTTGTTTTCCTTTCTCTTTACAGCAGTTCTGTGGTGTTCTTGGTCACACATTTATGGAGTTTCTGAAGGGCAGTGGAGACTACTGCCAGGCACAGCACGACCTCTATGCAGACAAGTGAACTGTAGAAATTCATTACTACTCCACCAAGAAGCCCCCCTAAGAGTGGTTGACCAGGATAAGTAGTATTGAATAGAAATTGGCAGAGCATTTAACAACAGAATTCAGACCTGGATGGGGTAAACCTCAGTGCACTGCCTTTCTTTTGCCTCAGTATTACTGGATTGAAGAGTTGCTGCTTCTTGTTAGGAGGTTCATTTCATTTCCCATTGCTCCCAACTTCATACGTCCAAGCACTGAGAATTTCACGTGGAGTATAGTGAAGTAGACTTCCGTTTCTCTACATCACTTCTGTATTAGAATTTTTTTTGAATCCTTTCATTATCTTGTTGCATGTTTATCTAAATCAATATGGCCCGAATGAACCGCCCAGCTCCTGTGGAAATCACCTACAAGAACATGAGATTCCTAATCACACACAATCCAACCAATGCAACCTTAAACAAATTTATAGAGGTAAGGCCAGAACAAAATTCTTATTGGTGTATTTTTTTTAATGTCTGAACAGCATGCTGTATTGACAGTTTACTCCTTTACTAGTTGATAACAGCTGTGGAAGCCATATGAAGAGGTATGATGCTGTTTGTGTACTGACCTTTTTCAAATACTGATGCCATGATCCAAAGACCTACAGATAAATCTATTCACAAAAACATACTTCTGAAAGTGAAGCAAAGAAATAATTATACCATATAGTATGTTGTACATTGGTTAGGTCTGAAAACAGGAATTGTCTGGCAGAGTTATGTGTAGAATGATACAAAAGTAGGCTAGTGATAAGAATTCACTTTTAGATTAACTTAAAGTGGCGTAACATTTCTCTGCACCTATTGCTTGGTGATTAAAAAAGAGAATAATTAACTATACATTGTGGATCAGAAGCTTAGGAACAAATAACAGGATGGCAATATGCTTTCATGACTCTAGTATAGCTTAAGAGAATCCTCTGAGTGTCATAGTGAAATTTGTGGTGGTAGCCTTGCTCTACATCCAGAGCTGCTGAAGCTAGTGTAAGTATTTTGGCACATGCTGCAATTGTTTACTGACTAAAGCTAGGTTGCTTGGCATATATTGCTAGTATCTGAATAGATCATCTGAACCTCGAATCTAGCATGTTGGAGCTATAAACTGCACAGTTAAAGTGGATGCATATATTCTAACAACAGGTTCCTCCAAAGTTACCTCCTGTTAAGGTCTGAGCTTGTAATGCAGTCTCTTGTCCAGTGTGTGATAATTTACAAGAAACAGAGTGAGATAACATTTGCTTGCCATTATACTCTTGACTACTAAGTCAAAGATGCTTAGACTACACTTCAGTCATTTCAGTGACAGCTACAGTGACAATGATGGGTTGCTGCAAGGAGAATGAAGAGTGATCACCTTTTTTTATTATTATTATTGAGGGTAATAGCAAAATGAAAAGCAAAATTGTTACGGTAACTCAGGAACTGGAACAATGTATTGTCCTGTGTTCTTAACAGTAGGAGGTTTTATAAGCCTGTTTTAAATAGAGAGAAAGGGAAGATCTAATCGTCATATCAAAATGCTTTTAGTGAAGCAAACCGGGAAACATCCTGTTACTTTAAAAGGAATTATCTTTTTGGAGATAGACTACTTATTTCATTAGTATTTATCTGGATATGATTTTAAAACAAAAAAGTCTGATCCAACATAACAAAACTTAATCTTCAATCTGTTTGCAGCAACAGGTTAAAGGTTTCTGGCATTAGCACACAGGTTTTTAGTTATTTCAGCTGTCTGTATTCCTCACAGGGTGGCAAGAATGTCTGTGAGTTTGCTTACTGAATATTTTGAAGCGAGTTGTTAAGCTAACCAACAGAAAATTCAGTCGTAAGTGAAGTTGGTTTACTCTTAAAGCAGGATTTATTTATTTTTTTTTTTATAATTCCCTAGGAACTTAAGAAATACGGTGTTACCACAGTGGTAAGAGTGTGTGAAGCTACTTATGACACTGCTCCGGTGGAAAAAGAAGGCATTCAGGTTTTGGTAAGTAGTGTAGGAGCAGAGTTTAAAACCAACCCACTCCCTCACCCCACTTCAAAAAATAATTTCTGTTGACACCACCTTATTAGCTCTACAAATGTACTCCAGCAACTGATGGAGGCAAAAGCAGTACAGACACTTTCTCTTGTCAGGAAAAAATAGCCAGGTTTGAGCAAAATAATTTGGTCAATGACAATTGATTGAAAGGACTATATTCCTAATATTGCGTAGTTACACTACTAGAAAATGTAAGCTCGAGTGGTTCCCTTAGCTGTCAGCTCTTTTTTCCGTTGTTCCCACACACTGTGTATGCACACAGCATACAGCATAAAGAGTTCTATGCTTACATATTTATATATGTCATCCTGTATTCTAGGATTGGCCCTTTGATGACGGTGCTCCACCATCTAACCAGATTGTTGACGATTGGCTAAACCTCCTTAAAGTTAAATTTCGTGAAGAACCTGGTTGTTGTATTGCTGTACACTGTGTTGCTGGTCTTGGAAGGTGGGTAAAGTTTTAAAGAACTGTTGAATTGCCATGCCTGGTCAGACTTGTTGAGATCAAGTACAAAAGTTTACTTGAGGTGAATGTAAAATAGTCACATACCAAGTACTGGAATGACCTCACAGTTAAAAGTCATTCAGATGGCAAGAAAACGGTTGCAAGTACATATTAGACTTAAAGGATTTTAATTAATAGATGATGCTGTTATCACAGCTCTTTCACAAAAACTGCTGGGTAAACAAGTATAGTCTTGTACCAAGCATATTGATGAGTGCCCCGTTGATGTTATGTCCTACTAGGTTGTCTTCATTCTAATGGATGTGTTTTTTACGAAGTTTTCTCTTCATCCCCATTTCAGCAGTATTGTCAGCCTCCTTGTACTGAGGGTATTGTAACCACTTGTCCTGGGTTCAGCCACAAAAAGAGGGGTGTTCTTGGTATATCATGACAAACTTTCATCTACTATGTGTTTAGGGGATGAAGAGTATTTTCCAAAGTCCCAAAGCTTTGTTTCAATTTCATCCTCAGTTGTGAGAACATAATGGTTTGCTGCTATTGTTCTAGACTACCCGTAACAAGATGTGTTCAAAAAGCAGTAGCCATATTCTAGCCATGGATTTCACCATATCCAATATAAACTGTAGGTTTCTGATCTTGCTGTCCATAAGCCTGGTTTGTCCATTGTTTGTGGTATGGCTTCACATTAACAAATTTGACTGTAGTGGTGAATGCTACCAAAAGAAGTCCCTTAAGCTGCCTAAAATGGTATCTGCTGGGCTTTCCTCAAAATTAGGCAGTTAATTGGTTGCAGATCCTAGTTTTTTATCATGTTGGATTTTTGTCTGTGGTTTGGTTTTTTGTTTTTGTTTTTGTTTTTTGCTTCATTTTGTGGGTTTTGGTTTGGTTTTGGCTTTTGTTTGTTTGTTTTGGTTTTTTAATTCCTGAACATATGAGACCACTTAAGCTTGCTATGAGGTGCACAAGTCTATTGTTAGCCTGTGGCATGAGGGTTTGTCTCGATTTTTCTTTTTAAGCCATAAATTGCTGATGTATTTGAGTTTGATTCGTGTCAAGCTTTTCTGACTGAAAACTGTGTTCTGTCAGAAGAATAATAGTGTGACAAACAAGGAAATCCTTGGGGGTGTGCAGCACCCTGTGGATTGCATCTGTTCCTAAAACTTGTGACTAGTTCTAGGACTTGTTGGTTCTTGTTGCTATGGGGTCCTCACTGCTTCTAAGGAGGCTTGTTTATGGGAATAGAAGCCCATATGCAACTCTTGCTCACAATCAGTTGGCTTTGAAACAAATGGGCAAATATTACTTGCATTTTATTCCTGCTGTCCTCTCCTATACCTAAAGTCAGATGAACAAAGCTCAGGTTAATTTAAATCCCATTTTCACATGAGGATGGGTAGCTCAAATGGATGGTATAATGGCTAAGTTAATGTAAAAAATCACTCAATCAGGAGGACTGTGTGGATGAAGCCCTCTACAGGCAGGTAGGAGCAGCCTCAGTCTTGCAGGCCTTCTTTCTCATGGGGGACTTCAACAAACCTGGTATCTATTGGAGGGATGGTATGGTCTGGCACAGGCAGTCCAGGAGATCCCTCAATTGTGTGGATGACAACTTCCTCTTGCAAGTGATAGAGGAGCCAATGAGGAGAGGTGCCATGCTTCACCTTGTGCTCACCAGCAGGGAGGGGCTTGTCAGGATGGATGGACCACTCGGTGGATAAAGAACTGGCTGGATGACTGCATGCAGAGAGTTGCGGTCAACGGCTCAGTGACCAATTGGAGATGGGTAATGAGTGGTGTCCCTCAGGGATCGATGTTGGGACTGATCCTGTGCAACATCTTTGTCGGTGACATGGACAGTGGGATTGAGTGCGCCCTCAGCAAGTTTGCTGATGACATCGAGCTGTGTGGTTCGGTTGATACGCTGGAGGGAAGGGATGCCATCCAGAGGGACCTCAACACACTTGTGAGGTGGGCTGATGCCAACCTTATGAAGTTTAACCATGCTAAGTGCAAGGTCCTACACCTGGGTTGGAGCAATCCCAGGCACAGCTACAGGTTGGGCAGAGAAGAGATTCAGAGCAGCCCTGCAGAGAAGCACTTGGGGGTGTTGGTCAATGAGAAAATGAATATGAGCCGGCAGTGTGTGCTCACAGCCCAGAAAGCCAACCGTATCCTGGGCTGCATCAAGAGGAGCGTGACCAGCAGGTCGAAGGAGATGATCCTGCCCCTCTACTCTGCTCTCGTGAGACCTCACTTGGAGTATTGTGCACAGTTCTGGTGTCCTAAACATAAAAAGGACATGGAACTGTTGGAGCAATGCAGAGAGCCACAGGGATGGATAATCAGGGGACAGGAGCACCTCCCGTATGAAGATAGGCTGAGAAAGTTGGGTCTGTTCAGCCTGGAGAAGAGAGGGCTGCGTGGAGACCTCATAGCAGCCTTCCAGTATCTGAAGGGGTCCTACAGGTGTGCCAGAGAGGTACTCTTTATCAGAGACTGTAGCAATAGGACAAGGGGTAATGGGTTTAAATTTCAGCAGGAGAAGTTCAGGTTAAATATAAGGAAGAAGTTCTTCACTGTGAAGATGCTGAGGCACTGGAAAAGGTTGCCAAAGAAGTGGAAAATGCTCCATCCCTGACAGCATTCAAGGCCAGGTTGGTCAGAGCTTTGGGCGACATGGTCTAGTGTGAAGTGTCCGTGCCCATGGCAGGGGGTTTGGAACTAGATGATCTTAAGGTCCTTTCAAACCCTAACCATTCTATGAAAAACGGCTTCTACATGTCTTTTTTTGCTTCCTCAGGGGAAAAATACCAGATACACAGGACAGAAAAAAGAACTGGGGGAAGTTAACTCTTTTCTAAATATGTATTGGCAAATGCTAAACTGATGTTGGGTTTGGTTTTAGTTTTGTTTTGTTTTTTAACCAGAGCTCCAGTCTTAGTTGCCCTTGCACTGATAGAATGTGGAATGAAGTATGAAGATGCAGTGCAATTCATAAGACAGTAAGTATGAAGCTAATATCTAGCTGTTTCCAAGATTCAACATATTGATATATCCTTGGGCACTAAAGCAAAGCAAATTCTGAATGCTGTTCTTGTCTTACACTCTTAAGATATTTAGTACGTCTGAACATTTTAACACACATGCTGCATACAGTCAGCATTGTAGGACTTTGCTTGTATGATGGGTTTTTTTCTTGTTCCTGTGGAAACCAGAATCAGGAAGTAATCGTTTGAGCAAGATTTTTTTTTTTTTTTTTTAATCTAAATAAAACCCTTAACAGCTAACCTTCACTTAGATCTGCAGGGTTATCTTTGTGCATATGAGAGTCAGAATACCTTTGAAATTTAGATTCTGTCTAATAGCTAGAGCCAACACGCATTCATGTTTGTGGATCCTTTCGTCTGTATTACATCAAAGTGTGCTAAACAGTTCTTCATAGTGTGGGGGTTTGTTTTTTTTTTTGGGGGGGTGGGGGTTTTTTTTTCCTGCTATTCTACTGCAGAAAAATATTTCCTTGGATTTTTTTAATGAACGTATGTATATTGGATGAGAATAGTTGTAGTCTTTGCCTTAATTTTGCATATATTTAATTAACTATATTTAAAAGAAGCTGCAGATCATATAAACAGTACCAAAATACTTCTTGCATAATTGCCAAGCCTTTAAAGAATTAAATTTGGTATGTATGTCTTAGTAGGCTGATGTATATAAAGTGAGAAATAAGCCTGGTACTTATTCCAAATGCTCAACAAATATGTACCCTTCTTTCACATAATTTTGGTTTGTAGAAACCAAGAAAGCTCAATTTCTGTTAAGCTTTTATTATGGGGAATTGCAATGTTTATAATATATACTTTAATACTCCAGTACTCTCCATAATTATTTAAAGAGATTGCATAACTTCAGCTTTAAGACCACCATATCTCGTCTGCTTTCTTGCTTCCTTTTGAAGTTCCTTCTAAGGATATTAATATAAGATCTTTGGCTGGTGTGTATCAGAGGCCAGAATACTGTCTAAAATGCTGTGTGCTCCTTTGCAGTTCAGTAAGGTATTTGTGAAAGGAAGCTACCACCCTCTTTCCTGGCACTTTTAATTATCCGTATTTTGGTTACAGTCTTGACTTAATGGTGGGGGTTTTTTTAAGGGACCTAAAAATATTTTTCTCTGGTTGGTGATATTATTTCACTGGGCAGTAGATTAATGTTCTGTTTAAAATATTTTTTTCCCCTCCTCTAGGAAGCGGCGTGGAGCTTTTAACAGCAAGCAACTTCTGTACTTGGAGAAATACCGCCCCAAGATGCGTCTGCGCTTTAAAGACTCCAATGGTCACCGAAATAATTGTTGTATTCAGTAAAGCTCAACAGCCTATAGTACTTCTTTGGGAATAAAGGATGGAAACTAGAATTAAGCAGACTGCATGACAAAGACATCAGTCCGATACTTTTTTTTAGTAGCGAAGGAAGCTTCCTTAGGAGTATTTAATAGGCTAAAGGCTTAGTAGAAATGGAACTTCTATGTTTAGATAAATATCCGTTTGGAGACCCAGTAAATGTTTTTGCTGTACCCTGTTTCTGAGCTGTCTCCTTGTTCATTAACTACTGGTTCAAATAACCTTTAATCATGTCATTGAGTCTTTACCACATAGTTTCAACTACTAAAAATTGGGGTACTAAAAGAAATCAATTTGTAGAGAGATTAGGTGCCAAAATACCCAGCATATCAGCTACATGTTTTTCCTTATAAATGAGCATAGTTCTGATGTGAGAACTACCAGCTTACCTGGACCCTTATTATCTTTTTTTTTTTGATACAGCCATTTCAATATTTAAGAATATGGCCTCTAAGGTAGTCTTGCCTGCTCACTGTATGTTTTGTCTCCCACAATCGCACTAGAAATTACCAGGTTTTGCACAGTCTTGTCTTTTTAATACTATGAATTACAGTGACTTTTTACCCCAGCATCTGTACTTTTCTGTTACTTGAACCTCTCCATTTTACAAATCATTACTATCTGGTTACTCATGTAGAAAGTCTTTTAAATTGTACAGAAGCACACAAGTCTTTAATGTCTCCAGACAAAAAGCCTTACAGTAAAATTAATGTCGGCACTTCATGTGCAACTTAATAGAGGGCCTGAAAATGTTGGGAGGGGCTATTTAATATTTCTAGTAAAATGTTGCCTTTGTCTTGTGCAGGAAGTATAGAATATGCCCTTTACTTTAGTAAATATTTTTTTAAAACGTAGAAATGCTTTGTTATTGTAGCTAAAAATTCTGAATCAGAAAATTTCTGAAAAATCTTGTAATTTCTTTTACTTGTACCTATTGGAAGTTGTTTACCAACTATTGCTTTGTTGAAAGTGTGATTTCTTTTCTTTTTTTCGTTTTTCTTTTATTTTTCCTCCTTGAGTTTCTGCTGTGAATTGGGCAGACCTCTGTAATATTTTGTATGCCTTTCAAGCTGCGTAACTTAATATTTGAATACTTGATAATTTGTTTTATTATGTAATTGATAAAATGGTGATGTGTATTAATGTTAGTTCAACCATATATTTATACTGTCTTGGGAATGTGTGGTTATAGTTCTGTGGGAGAAATAATTTTGCCAGTGTTCACCAGCTTGTAAAACCTAGTGCGAGAGCTTAAACATCTAAATAAATACTGAAATGCACTTAAAAAGTTTGTTGAAACGCTCATGGCTTTCACTTTTTTGTGTGCTTTGTCTGCAATCTTGAGGTGCCTAAATTCAGAATTTATCCAGGCATCTGTTTTCTTTTAAATCTGGCCCTGAATGTCCCCTTTGCTGTAATGTTTGCTATTTGTTTTACTCATAAATAAATGTGGACAAAAATTAATAGTAGAAAGTACAGTATTTCTTTATGTAGCTTATTTGTAAGTTCCCCACTACTAAAATAGTTGCCTACTGTTCTTGAAACTGTCTTTGCAGTAAATGCAGAAGCATACTCGCATCTGTAAAGCTCGGAGAACAATTTTATCAGTAGCCTTAGAAGGTATTTACAAAATAGTACAATACAATGCTTCATTGTCAACACTGAAGCTATATCCAAACAGGAGATAGCCTAAGAATTGCATGAGCTAAGAGCTGTGTTTGAGTTTACAGTGGTGACCAAACTTCCTGATGAGAACGGGGAGATGTTCTTAGTAACCAGCTGAGGTGGTGATCATAAGCTCAGGCCAAAATTAACCTATGCTTAAAATTAACCTATGGTTAAATATATGTTGTCTTTTTAAGCAGTGAGGTGGGATGCTGTGTGCAACATCGGCCTCAGTGAGATTTGATGAAAGGTACAGTCTCATTATACTTTGAAATTCTGTATGATTTAAAATGCCTGAAATGGAATATAACTTAGCTTAGTCCATAAAGCAGCAAAACTCTTAAATAGTACAGCTTTCCTTTGGAAGTCAAACTTGCTTTAAAGGATATTTTTATAAAGGAATACAGCTTTTGGCTGAGAAAATAAGGCCTTTTCTTTTGGAATGCTGTCCAAAGTCATCAATGTTTCTATTGTCGAAGTGGGCTAGACTTTAGCAAAGATATAACCTACAAAAATTGTGTAACTCAGAAGTACAGCAGGCTGATGTAAATACTGGTTTAACACAGATTAATATCCACGTTGAGTTAAAAATATGCACTTGGTCACTCATGGAAGTAGGAGGAATCTGTAAAACAATTGCCAGTAAAATACCTGATTTTTTTTTTTTTTCCCTATTTAAATATATCAGTGCAATTTCTGTACATACATCAGATTTTGTTGTGTTCCCCACAGGATTTACACTGGGAAGGAGGGCTGCATTTAGATTAAGAACTCTAACATGATACTGATGTGAACATGGTCCTTTGAACTCTTCAAACCTGAGAGTGTGCTTGACTTGATTTCAGTAGATTGAGATTTCTAAAGAGGAAATACTTTTGCATACTGTGTGTGTTTAAAGCAAAGATGAAGTCAACTTCTGAATTATTCCCACATTTAGACATGAATCTCAAAAAGAAAATACCTCTTCCTCTTCTGTCTTAACAACTAGTAGGTTTTAGGGACTAAAATGCTGACTACTCAAAACATGAAGATAAAATAGCAGATGGAAATACATAAAACATTAAATAAAAATCTATGTAATTTATATCAATTCACAAATAAAATGGAAGAAGATCTTAAATGGAATTACTGGATCTTCAGTGTAAAGCCTGGCATGGAAGACAGGCTCTAATGTTATGTCTAATTCTAGATGCTTAGAATGGCTATATAACTCTTTTGTCCTTTTTCAAGAGTTATGTTGTGGCAGTACTTAATTACATTGTAGCACATTCTTGTCCTCTACTAGGCTATGTTTTGTGCTGTGGACCTAATGGCTTGGATGGGTATGGTTTGTAAATGGTGGTATTATAGGATTCCTTAGCATGTAGTGGAAGATAAATACTTATGGGAAACGGGAGAGGAAGAGCATGATCTTACAAATACTGCAGCAGAAAACATAGGTTGCCTATACTGTTCTATAATATAGTCTCTAATGCTGAGGAAAGATAGTAAAACAAGATATTCTGTTACTGGATATTGAAAATCAGGTATAAAGTTAAATGTGATTTTCTTGAATCTGATTCTCAAGTTCTGAGCTGTCCGTTTCAACTGAAGTCAGTAAATACTGTACTTATATATGAAACTATGTAGTGTTGCATATTTCTGAACAATCCTGAAGCATTTTAGACTGTGTACTCAGAACTAGTTAATGCTTCCAGTTGTCAATCTCCCTGGTCTTCAGTTTTCTGAGCATAAACATTCATTCATTCCAGTCATAGAATCATAGGATAGTTAGGGTTGGAAAGGATTGTAAGATCATCTAGTTCCAACCCCCCTGCCATGGGCAGCGATGCCTCAGTTTTGGAGATAAGCAGTAATTTCTGAACTAATCAGGCCCATCTGTATAATTGCAGCAGAAACAGGAAAATGTGCAATTATGTATTGAGTGTAAAACCTAGATTAGACTTAAAGATCTTGTTTGGCCATAGGAGTGGTAGTAAAGCACTGCTCATTCATGTGAGCAGTTTACCCTTACAAGTGAGATGAGGGTGGAAAAGCTGTGTAATTAGATTTCAGTATTTGAGAAGGTCAGACTAAGGTTTCATAGATGACATTACCTGTATCATTTTTAAGCTTTTGAGTGTTTGAGTGTGTACTATTAACAGTTTTTTCATTTTTGTTTTAAGTATGTGCAACATTAAATTAAATAGTAACTGGGAGATAGTATTCAATATTTTGGGTTTGTGGGGATTTTGCTGTATCATGAAGTATTTTCAGGAATATGGGGGAAGTTGTCAAACTGGAGATCATAGTTAATCTACTTGGAACAATGTGGGGGTTTTTTGTTTTTTTGTTTTTTTTTTTTCCTACACATTTCTATAATCCCACTGTAATAAAAAGAACAGTTATACTTCTAGTTGAATTCACATTTTAAAATCAGGCTGAAAATTGGTGGGGTTTTTAGTAGTTTGGACTCATATAACAAATAGAGACTTACACATGAGTAGAGGCTTCCCTTACACTTACTGAAAGGGATTTTGCACTTCTCAGGCAGTTAATCATATGCTGAGAGATACCTAAAATGGGCTAGAAGAAGAGCTCTCCAAAAGTAAGAGCATAGTCTGTAAAGAGAGCATGGGACAGCAAATTCAGTTTGTTACATTGGGATCTACAAGTAGATTAAATCAATCTCGCCTCACTTGTTTAAGTGCAATAGTACAAATGATCAGGTAAAGTATTGTGTATTTCACTCAATGTACTTGAGAAATTACCTGCTCTTAATGTGTAATAAACATTGACAATTATAATCTGATTTGATTTTGATTGATTTAGATTTACGCTACAAATAATTAGAGCGAGCCCTATTAGGCATGATTTTTCCTCTTGATAATCACCTGTATGAATGCTGCTAATTTTGACAAATGTTGTTCTAATGCATTCTGTCCTCAATGCATTGATATTTAATTATCTCAATAACAACACAAGTTACTTATCAATGGAAAACATCTTTGGAAGTTAATAGTGGTTAAACGGTGGTCTGACAAGAAACGATAAGGACAGCGCCAGAAGATCAAGTTGCCTGCTTCAGTTTCTGATTCAAATGAGAACTCTTTCAAAGCACAGCTGAAGAAAACCAAATAGCAGAGTGTTTAGATACATGGGAATGCCCAGTATAGAAATACTCAAACAATAGAAGACAGGTAACCTGTGTCAGTGTAACAAAACCTAAGTAAGTATATGGAAAGGGTATTTTCTAGTGGGCTGGAGTTTTAATTCTACTTTATTGGTAGAAGTTTCTACTGGCACAAATATATTCTTATTCTTCACATAAACTTGTATGTGACAATATGTCGTCGGCAAATTTCACAGATACTTGTTCTCAAGAACTTGAATTACATTTGGGTTTTGGAGAATATTTGAATATTTTGGAGAATATTTGAATATTTGAAGAAATAATTGAAGGCAATAAACTCTTCTTCCCAAACCATAGGCCCATTGTTATGATACTGATCTGAATGGGACAGTGCTGCTTTAGCATTTACACATATTTCATTGGCTCCTAACAGGAGGCTACACACTCCTTAGTGTTTGCTTTCTTCAATTCCCAGGGAAATCTGTGTGTCACAAGGTAGGGCATGCAAACCCTGAACTTGCCTTTCACATTTCAATTCAACTCTACAACAACTTTCAATTCTTCCTAATAAAAGCACATAAAGGCAATGAGGGCATAGCAGATCTGTAAAGTTGGGAAGGAGTTCCCTTATACTGCAAATACAACCATGTCTTTAAGCTCAATATACAAGGTGTTCTACAGTAACCAGGTCCTTTATGCAAAGCTACTTTTCTGCCAATTGACACCCAGCCTGTACTGGTGCATGGGCTATTACATTCCACATGCAGGAGTTAACAACAAAAATGACAATGCTCTTCATCCACTGAAGAAACCATCTCATCAAATGCTATCAGATTGGTCAGACAATTCTTGACCTTGGTAAATTCAAGTTGGCATGCACACAATCTCTTCTTTTTCATGTGCTTCCTGGGAAAGGAAGTGAGGCCTCTGTGCTAGCTATCATAGTTTGCTTTCCTCTAGCACTCCATAACCTCATTCAAGGATTTATTTTTTTTTTTTCACTGGTGTATACAAATCTCTGCAAACAATGTCAAGAATATCCATTTTATCCTTCTGGGATACAATGGCTTTTTTCTTTTTTTTTTTTTTTTTTTTTTTTCCAGTCTCAAATCTGTGTATTTCATTAGATAATTCCTAACAAATAGTTTGTAGCTTCTGTATGCTTCATCTCTCTACTAAAATCTACCCTTAGTCATACAATCAATGGCTAAACATCCTTTGTCTTCAGAACCTCGCCTTTGTTCACCAAGGTGTACTGTTGATTTTAAAAGCTACAGTCCCTTTCACCCATGGAACTGAATGGTTTTCTGCTACTTCCTAGAGTATGACATGCAACTATTGTTTGAAACGACCAGCAGCTGCTAACAAGTTTTTATGTGGGGCAAAAGAATGATCTTATCTTAAACTTGGTGGAAAGAGGGTAAAGTGGAACATGTTACTCCTCCTGTACTAGCTACAGCAAGGAAAGTTGGGCAATATAAGGAAAAATGGTGTCAAAATCAGTTGTTGTTAATAAAAAGTGGGACTAGAAAATTTTAGAGTATTGACTGTTATTGTTCTGCATTTGAAGAAGTCAAATAATTCTTATTACAATAAGAAATATAAAAGATCTGAAGAACTAAGTTTTAAATTTTGCTAAGGATACTACTTCACAGTAATTTACATCAAATAGGGTTTGGATGACCTAGCAATGGAGCTTTCTGAACTCTTGATATTGGCAAATCCTGGGTATTGCGTGCAGGCAGTCTGCTGTTCATCCTGGGGGAAAACATGGCAAATGTGGTATGAAAGTCAGTTTTCTAATTGTTAAGAGGTGTAAATGTAATATGAATTTTCATGAAGCAAAAGGAAAAAAAAAGCTTGTTCAGTGTTGCAAATTCAGCAGATAAATGAAAATGCTGCTTTAGTATATTTCTTTTAGAGGTCTCATTCTGCTTTGTATGACATTCTAAGAACTTATGTAACTTACAAACTAAATAAACCACTTGCGTTTTAAAATCATTTGAATCAAGCATCTTGAGAAAATTCAACTAGACATACCCAGCCAAAAAAAAAGATTCTCCTGTGAGACTTTGCTTGCATAGTTATTGGCCTACTGCTACAACATATATCAGCTTTTGAGCTTTTGACAGGAGCAAATACCACCATGCAGCATAGGAGAAAACCTGCCAGTTTGCTATCATATTAAACAACTCCTTTATCCAGTTAAGTATATGGAGCAATACAACTCCCTTCTACATTTTGACAACTGGAGAACTAGTAATTTAACACTCAAAAGCGAGCCATGTTTAAGACCAGTGCGGCAGGGGAAGGCTGTTAAGAAAGTTATTCAGGAGCCTCTTGGAAAGAGTTGTAGCTGAAAAGAGACTTAGAACTACAAGCAAATAAACTGTCTTCTGCTGCTTTCTCTTATGTTCAGGGCAATAGTAGACTGTTTCCTGAAAATAAATAGGTTGCTTTCCAATGTAAACAACTTGCAAGATCTGGATTATTACCAAGTAGCTCATGTGTAAAGGAACAACATGATAAAAAACATTGCTAGGAAAGATAGTAGATGGTGCAGTTGTAATTGGGTAAAGCTGATCTGCCATTGTACATAAAGATCTCTAATACCTATTAAATTGTCTGTTGAGGTGGATTTTTTCTTTTTCTTTTTTTTTTTCTTGTTTGTTGAATTAAACCACAATGAAGGTGCTACAGGTGGGCAAGGTAATTATTTATCTAACAAACATGACTATAAAGGGACTGTCACAGCATGGGTCATGGTAAAATTATACTAACTCTATTAAACTGAGATGGGTCAGTGGAGTTACATGACTTTTGAAAGCACAAAGAAAGAACTGAATAGGGCAATGAACAATGATCAGATTACTAACAGTGCTTTGCCTTCTGCTTGTGTCAAAAGCAATGAGATCAAAATGGTTGAATGATGGAAAATTGCTGACATTCAGTATGTAACTGGATTTCACTTCCAACAGTAATTTTATTTCTTAGTATAATCTCGACAATATGTCAGAAGTTTAGCACCTTGTTGAAAGATTGTGCTTTAAGACCCTCTGAAGAAATAACTGAGTAGCTCAGTTCTGTGCATCATAAGACAGTTGTATTTTTTTAAAGATGCTTGCCTTGGAAAGGAGGGAGAATTTCTGAAATTGGGAAAGTATGGGAAGAAAACTGGAATAAAAAAACCCCTTGTGGTGATTTGCATAAAGGTGATATAAGAAGGACAGACAAAAAAAATCAAGTAGGTTAAAAACTGTGCTCTGCTTCAAAAGTGTTACTACGTTATTGCAACTACCCTGTGTAGTGCCTGAAAATGCCACTGTTACCATGCTTTCAGTTTAAAGCCTCCTTTCTCACTGTGATGTATTGATTGTGATGTATGATTTAATGTATTTCAGCCTATACGGCACTACAGAAGGCCCTAGAGAACATGCATCTCAAAGACTCAAAGCGGAAATGAAAGAAGAAAAAAGAAAAACTGATCCATTTTAACTTCATCTTTTTGTTAATTCTTTTTGTCCTGCCTTCCTAAGATGTTTGCATTTCATTACAGAATAGGAGGAATACATAAAGTCAGTATTAATACACTCATTCAGAAGGTAATTCTAAATGTGACTTTTAGAAATAATGTTAAAACTTTGTTTCTCTTTCAGGGGTGTATTCAATTTGCAACTTGGTATATGCAATAAACCCCCAGTACTGCACTTCATAGCAGCCATGAGGCTGAAAGAAGCATACAGACATTGCATTTAACTAATGATATAATGCAAACTTGAGAGTCCTTTTCTGAGATAACATTATGTAGAGATCAAGTTACTTCAGGTTCCGATGAGGGCTGTTAGAGATGGAATCTTAATTAAGCACACATGCCTTAGTTTGAATTCATCTGCCCCGGACGAACTCGCACCACAAAAGCCTGGTCGGTGGGGATTTGTGTCAAGGTGTGTGCTACATGTACCTACAGCGCTTATGAAGAAACTCCTAGCAGAAGGCCAAGGAGGAAACGTGCACGCCGAGAGGCAGCAAAAGACGCGCCTCCCTTCAGGGAATGACAGGCTCTGGAAGCCGCTCCTGTTCAACCTGTAGCAACCGATGAACGTGGCACGCCGACGAGGCCGCCGACACACAGGAAGAACCGACACCAGGCAGGTTGCGTAACACTGACTGCTCCGAGGAGCGTCTGCCATTTGCAAAGGCCTCAGTTACAGTCGCGCTCATCAGCGCGGTAACGGGCCGGCCATCCCCTCGTAGGGCAGCCCCCTACGCTCGCCTATCTCCGCTGCTTTGGCCTTAAGGGGATATCCTGCGGCCAGCCCTCACCGACCCGCAGGCCAAGCCCTTCCAGGGGCGCTTTTTGGCGCTGCGGCCGCGAGGCCCTTGCCTTCGCGAAAGTGCCCGGGACGCGCCGGGCGGGAAATGCAGGCCGGCTCCGGCGGCGGCGCCCTCACGAGGCCTGGCGGATGTGTCCATGAACAACGGGTCCCCGGAAAAACAAGCCACGGGAAGTACCAAAGCCCCGCATAACCCCCCAGCCCAACCCAGCCGGCGCCTGCGCACCGCACCCGCGTGCCCGCCCCCCCCCGTAAACAGGGCCGTCACGTGAGCGCCCCGGCCCGGCGCGGTTCGCCTGACGCCGCGGGGGCGCGCCTAAGGGGCAGTGGGCACGCGGCCGGTACCGCGAGCCGAGCAAGGCCAGCCCGGGCGGGACCACCGGCGCTGAGGCAGCTCGTGCGCACCCTGCTCCTACAGGCGGCGGAGCTGCGTGCGCCGCCCTATCTCCCTGCGGCGCGGCCGCTGCGTCCTTCACTCCGCGGCTCCGGGTTAGCGCTGGGCAGCGGAGCAGGGTAAGTTACCGCTGCCGGGCACCACTGAGCGCTGCGGCAAGTAAAGAGGGAAGAGGGGGAGCGGCGGGGACGGCCAGGTTGCGCGATCTCACCCTGCCTTCGCCGGGGCGCGGCAGGCGGCCGGGCAGGGCTGGGCTGGGCCTGCTGCGGCGGCAGGGCCGCGGCCTGTCTTGGCCTGGCCTAGATGTCTGGGCCCGGCGCGCTAGAGTGGCCCAGGTGAAGGCGGCCTGATTCTGACGGGGCGCCGCCGGCATGGGCTATACGCGGAGGCGATGCGGGCAGTGGCCGTTGTGGAGAGGCGGCTCGCTGTCTGGCAGCAGGCCCGGGGACGCTTTCTGGGCGAGCCGCGGCCGCCCCGCGCCGTTCCGCCCGGGCGCGACCTCGGGGGCCGGAGCTGACCTTATGGAGGCTGAGCTCCGCGGCCCCAGGGCGGCCGTGGCCCGGGCTCCTCGCCCTACCCCCTGGCATGGCGCTCTGGCCCTGGCCTCTCTGCCTGCGGCGGTCTTTCCGTTCTCCGCCCGCCCCGGCTGCCGTGCGGCACCCTGCCGAAGGCCCCCTGCCTGCAGCCGTGCTGCGGCTGCCTTTCCCACACCACCTCTCCTGTCCTGTGTTTAGTAGGTCTTGCCCCTTCTTAGCAGCGCTTGTCCCTTCCCATCTCATCTCATGAACCGCTGATGCCTTCTTGCCACACAAAGATGAGGAACAAACGCTAATTCAGACCCCGCTGTGCTTCCTGCTATTGGTCTGAGCCGTTCGGGGCTCCTCCTCCCGTCTCTCAAACTTAGCATCATCAACAATTTCTGTGTTTAACTCTTGTGTATAATACCCACTGTAGGAAGTGCAGGAGAAAATGTGGTCATCGGCAGTATCTGGGGGATACAGTGGCCTGGTAGTATTTCCAGGTCCTGTTCTTGGATGAGATGCTGTTTTTGAGGGAATGTGTCCACACTTCATGCTTGCTACTGAAATGCTAGTAATTAGTATCTGTGAGGTTATAGAAGAGCCATTGCTTATATGATTGCGAGTGTGCTTTCTATATGGTCTGCACAACACAGACCTGTTATAGCTATGAAGTGAGGGCGTAGAAGAGCACTCTATGCTGTGTAGTTTGAGTTAGTAGAAATAGCCAGTAGAATGAAGCATAGAAGTGAGGAAGGGAATACAGGAGCATGTGATGACAACAGCTGTACCATACAAATTGTAGCTGTGGTGTTGTCTTTTATGTAGCTGTTAATCCATTATGTAATTTCTATACATTTGCTGTTATGAAAATGGATGATAACGTCACTAACCCGTGGAAATATTGTAGGATTAAATGCAAGGATGGTAAACATACAGCATCTCTTTAACACCATTAATTCATGTTTTGTTTTGCTTAGTAAATTAATCTTTTGAGGTTTGGAACACAGTGTAAGGGAAGTCTTGAAAACCTCGATTTTATGTCTTGGAATAATTTAACTTTGAATGGGCTTTACACTTAGTGTCTAGCCCGCAATGAAACTGCTATTCAGCTCCCTTATTTGCTTTACCAGGTATGTTCTGCGTTTAATTTCTGTAGTTAGCTTTAAATATAATGCATAGAAATACACAGTTCTGAACACCTAAATTTTTTTCAGCTGTCATTGCCCCTAACTCAGTCATTCAGTTTTTATGTGCATTTTACATTTGCAAACCCTCAGGAATTTCAAGTAGTTGAAAGGGCACCTAACTACAAACTGTGTTCTCTAGATCTAATTCAGTATAGTTAACTGAAATAATTCAACATAGTAGTAAGGTGTTTTTAAGAAAATAAAAGCTCTAAAAGGTTGGCAATTCTTATGAGCTATACTTTGCAACCTCCTCTTTTTAGAAAGCTGAGCTCTACCTCCTGGAGTAAATACTACTAATGTTGTGCAAAGACCTGAATGGTTGTATGCTGTATGATGTTTTTTTAAGCTGTTATTTTAATGGAAGTTTATATTTAAAAAAAATGTATTTTTCCCTGGTCAACTTAAATATCATTATATCCAAGTCTTAAAAATACTAACGGGAGATAAATTATTTGTAGGAAATAATCAACTTTAGTTGTTTTATTGTATTATTCAGGCACCCTATGCCAGAGAGGTGTTTGTTTATTGTAATGGGAAGGGAATATTTTTGAAAGGCAATATTATGAGGTAGCAGTGGCAGTGTCCACTAAATGGGGATATGGGTGATCATTATGTAGCAGCGAAAACCAAAAATACAGACAGCTTGTGATAATCTGCCTAAGTGGTGTCAATATAACTACATGATGGATGGTATATTCCTGTGGAATGAAGAAGCCATTAAGCTTCTGAATATTTCTGAAA
Organism: Psittacula echo; assembly: GCF_963264785.1. NCBI lineage: Eukaryota > Metazoa > Chordata > Aves > Psittaciformes > Psittacidae > Psittacula > Psittacula echo. The sequence continues at coordinate 80,731,323 of NC_137738.1, read as the reverse complement.
AACAAACACTCTAATGTGTGTTTCCAAATTAGTCATTATCAGAGAGATGCTGACAAGTTCAAAAGGTATTACAAATGAAATTATTCTGTTTGGGTGACTGACAAATAATCCGTGTAACCTGTTACACAGCTTCCCATTTATACTATGTTCAAGCTGAAAATACTTAAAACAATACTTGAGGAACTTGAGGGTGGAAAAGCATTGAAGTGCATAGCAGTAGTGATGGAAAAATAATCTGTCCTCATCTTTTTCTTTTCAGGGAAATGTCTCTTACAAAATTCTAGAGTTAGATGGAGACATTAATAAAACGGTATATAATATTTGTGGTATTCAGGAGTATTCATTGATGGTACAGCAAATGAAAACAGTGTACTTTACAAAATAAATTTGCAAGATTTTGCAACATAAAGACATATTTGTAACAGAACACAACTTCTAGTGCAGCAGTGTGCCTCTTCTAGCTGTAAAGTGAGGGTGAGGAATTTTGGGGGTTTTTTGGGGGAAGTAAGTTAGTCTGTTTAAAGATAACAGTTAAGTTGATTTTCTGTGATATAATAATTTGATCTTGATTAAGAAAAGGCTTCTGTGTACTTTTTCTGCATTTCATTGTATTCTAATTAAATCTTTTGAAATTTACTTTTTCTTCCTCTTCACTGAACTGAGGTGTAGTTCTGGCTGGTGAATGTAATTCTTCTGGATACTGAAGGTTTAATAAAGAAAATATCTTGACCTGTCCACCGTTCTTCAAATGCCATGATAGCAAGTAGTAAGGGATCTCCTTTTTCAGTGAGGGCAGCGGCAAGCTTCAGGTTATAGACAGATTTTTGGGATGTGGTTATTATTTGATGTGTCAGACTATTGAGATTTCAGTAGCAGAGTGCTAAGATTCATGTCAGTTGGTGTCTGAAGACTAGGGTGAGTGGAACACAACAATAGTGTAGAAGAGCTGGTTAAGAACAAATTAAATGCTCAGATTTGTATTTCTTGTTCTTTGATTTGTGACAGGGCTTTGGTTTTGGTGCCACTAAAAGCTGTATCTTTGATTTTTAAACGCGGGATTAAATAGTAAATAATAAATAGGGGATTTACATAAAGCAACACATGGTATGCATATTTATAGGTTGATATTTGTGGCATACAGTTTTTGTTATTGTACCTGGGCCTCCTTTACAGTAATATTGGTGTTTAAGATAAACCTGTTAAATATATATTGCTGTTAGGCAGGTCTTTGACAGTGTCCTGTTTAATGGGAGATGGATAAATGAGGAAGATCAAATTTTATTATGCTCAAAGGCCAAAGCTCAGCAAACCATGTTCTATCCAAGTGATGGGTTGTTTGGTTGGTTTTGGTTTTTTTTTTTTTTTTTTGTTTTTTTGTTTTTTTGTTTTTTTTTTTTTTTTTTTTGAGAAAAGACATTGAAATTCTTTTTAACAGTTCTGAACATGTTTTTTGGTGGCTGTTTTGCAGTTCATATGCTCATAAATCGAATAGCTTGTCCTATCAAAAATGTTTTGTAAGCTAATTCAGTTCCTGAAGATTGCGCTAGATGATGGGATTTGAGCCACTGTGAACCAGAGTAGAAGGTGCATTAGTGTGAGAGTTGTAAAGTCGAAGTTTTCTTGCCAGCTCTGCCACCGATGCACTGTCTGGTATTGACTTCCTTTTTTTATTCTGTGATGTGTTTAGACTGTGAGCTTGGTTGGCCAAAATCTGTTACTGTAGAGGACGTGGGTCTTCGGTTTGGCATTTGGTCCTGTAGTGTCCATAAGTGTCATGAGTGCAGCTGCTAGTGCTTAGAACACAACTTAGCATTAATTTTCAGTTAGCTGCTTGTGACCTTAAACTTTAGAGTTGTGTGGATGAGGAAGGGGAAGGATGGTAGTAAAATTAGCCTGTACTCAGCATCAGCGCTTTGAAGCAACATTGGTAGGTGGGTTGTTACATCAAGGTATCAGTGAGTGCATGAGATGGTCCAACATCACAGCTCCAGTGAACAAAGATAGGCATTTTATACCTTGATTACCTTGAATGCTGTTTTTAGGTTATAGTATTTGCCAGAAGACTCAGATGAGGATTTTTTTTTTTTATTAACTGCCTGTGGTGTTACCTTATTTCATTTTCTAATTGAATTGAAAATTTATAATTTTCAATTACAGTGAAGTTTCCCTCTTTTGATGAAAAGTTATTATTTGATTCCTCTGTGACAGTGTGGAGTCAACTTTTCCCATGTCTTTTGACATCTAAGGTGCTATTTATCCGAATAGCTGTGTTCTTTTTGTATACTTTTCTGCCCAGCATTTATTATTTCTACTTGAAGAAATAAATATAACAGGGATTTTTTTTATGGAGTATGTTACTGTTACGACTAGTCCTTGCTCTCAGTCTTTTAGCCCGTGGGTAAGCTAAAGGAAGGTGTTTACAGGTTAAGAGACCAAGTCTTATATTTTGAGTGTTGCGATGTTTCCAACATTGTCCAGTCAATAACTAGATTTACAAAAGCTTTTAAAAGTACTAGATGGGTTCACTGAATTTGAAGCAACAGACACTATTAAGAAAGGTACATACATGAAATGGAAGTAATTGTGATGTTCTTACTCTGTCTTCAGCAGCTTCAAACTCACTGATTTAGGTAGGTCAATAAAGTGGATAGGATCTTCAACAGCTAGGATTTTGAGTATTCTAAATAAGCAGTGTAAGGGGTTTTTTTCCTTTATTTGGTTATGTTCCTTCAGATCCCCCTTATTCCCAATTTAGGCATTTTTTGTTAAGTTTCTGTGTAGAAATATTGTATGTTTCTGAAGTCTAACTTCTGAGGACTTTCGTAAGCCAGATTTCTTTTTAAATTCACAATCATCGAACATACAGGAACTTCTGTTTTATATTCCTAAGTTTAAAATACAAGCTAATATATGAATGTCAAGTTTAAAATGAAAGCTAACACCTGAAAGTCACACCTCGGGCAGAGAGGTAGGAGAGAAAGTAATTACAGTGAATATTATTTAAAAGTATGAAACTTACCTTTTGCCTAGTAAAATAAATGGTGTAGGAATACTGTTAAAATGGAATAGCACATATGTGAAGGAAAATAATAAAATATCAAGACAAATATGAAAATCTAAAGCCGTGAAAGACAGTATGGTCAGCACGGACATCAGCTAAGAAACACTTAGGATTTCTAGTGGTATGTGAAGTATGTGATGGCCTCTGCTTGAGGTGGATTTTGGATAAGATGGTAGAGGCATGTTGATGCAGTTGGATATGTCCACTAAACTCTGTTCCAATTGCTGTGTTCCAGTTAGAAAATAATGTAAGAGGAACTGAAGTAATTTTCTGCCTCTTTCACAAACTAAATAATGAGAAACCATAAAGATGTACAGTACCTTTTGTCCAAATACTAGTCTTCCTTCTACTTGAAGATTAGTTAGAAAGGATATATTTCTTTGAGATCTCAGTTTCTTTCCTTTGCAAGTGATCATTCTGGCTATTTATCTTTTAATTTTGAAAAGTAATTTAGAGCTGCTAGGGATGTAACGAAAGTAGTAAATGGGAACAAGACAGAAATCTGCCATATCAGATCTTACAGTGTGTTTATTTCATACCACTATTTGTTGGGATTTGAGGTGGTATTATGACATCCCTGACTTAAACTCATTCAGCAGCTGAAGAAATTATTTTTCTTTTTTTTTAAGCTGACTCAGGCTGAAAAAAAGAAACTATGTTGAGACCATGAAGAGATTTTATGGTAAACATAATGCGAGTGAAATTTGGGAAGTCATATTTAATTGACATACTTTTTCTCTTTTAACATGGTTGTTTTTAGTGATGCAATCAATGATGAAAGATTCCAGTTGGTGGGTTACTTCTGTGAGTACCTGTGTTTGCAGTGGGGAGCCTGTTTGAAACAAATCAGTCTTAAAAATGTAAGAGAAATGTACTTTATTTGAGGAATCAAGGAGAGTGGTTTCTATACCTTTAGCTTTTCTTGATGGTCAGATCTTGTTGCTTCCACACTCCCGTGTCTTGCTGTGCTTTGTGCTGTAGCAGTCTCAGTACATGCTCTGATGTTGCAGGAGCCAGCAGGTAGAAGTTTCATGTCTGTCCAAACTGAACCTGTCATTTGCTCCTTTGCCTTGTTTTTGAATGCTCCTCTTCTCAGTGGTTCTCCATACATGAGACTTTCCATATTCTGTTCTTCCCAGTGGGAAAGCACTTTTGAATTATTGCATGGTGGGGGTATGCTTGGTATGTGCACTTTTGGTGTGAGTGATGCTAAGCCATTGGCCTTTAAAGTTCAAGTGGAGGACACAGCTGTTTTTCTGGGGAACAATGAATTCCTCCTCCAGGTGGTTAGAGTTATCTTTGGAAATAAGTGAACATGAAAAACTAGACTCTGATTTTACTTTTAACTGTGACTACTTTTTTCAGCGTGTTTCAAATGCAAAATAAACTGTTCAAAATGCATACACTTTAGGCATTGTGTAAGGGCAGATATTTTTTTTTTCTTGTAGCAACTCTTTCTAACAGTCAGCTGTGTAGCAAGAAGTGTGTCTTTCATTGTCAGTCTCACAGATTCTACACTTCACGTGAATCTAGTAATGCTAGAAATAATTTTCTAAACCTGATACTGTACAAGTTATGCGAAGAATTGAACAGTGGTTTCTTGAATGAGGTAAACCAAAAATTCGATTTCATGCATTGAAGTTTTGATATGTATTCATATTGTAGAAAATTCCGCTTGAATTTTCTGTAATAGCTAGTTAGGTGTCATTGAAGGTGGCTGTGACCATTGTATGTATAGTTGCTTTCACAGTTATTTTGCAGTGCTTTTAGTGTTCTGAATGACTGCATGGTAGTCTGGCAAAACTTGCAGGTATTCTTTTCTCATCACATTGCTGAAGTCAGGTTAATTTCTGTCAGGAGCAATTTCTTTAGCAAGAGCTAATATTCTGCTTGAGCTTTGCTATTGAACACTGCTCCTAATGAAGAGGTGAGTGCTGCTTTGGTAACAGCAGTGTTTGAGTAACAATTATGTAAATGTTCCATTTCTTTCCAGAAAGAAAACCTGGAGGTGCATTATTGTAAATGTGTTCAAACGCCCTGCCACTCTTTAATTTTGGGTACGAAAGTTTTCTTGCAGTAATTCAGAGGTGTTCTGCTAGTGTCAGGGTTCACCTTCATTTGTTACTCTTGTGCTCCTGTGCTAATATGAAAAAAAACCCTGGAACTTTACAGGAAGGTGTTTGAAAGTACTGTATTGGGGCATTCATAATAATTTGCTTACTTTAAGCCAGTGCAGCTCTTGTATTTTATCCTCTGTAGTTTCAGATTGTTGTAACTACATGGCATAATAAATACAGATTATACAGTGCAGCACGCTTCCTCAGCAGCAGTTATTTTACCAGATTAGGAAATTATTTTGACAACTGCAAAAGGGGGGTGGGCTGTAAGTGCTAGTTGGCATGGTGTACATGTAGAAGCACTGCATTGCTTGATAAGAATAGTCCATTTTTTGGTGAGGGAGCTTTAAATTATGACACACTTGCTGCTGTTACCTGCTTATTAAATGCACCTGTGTCCGGGGTTCAGCAGTAGCATTCATTTTCCTCCTTCTTAGTAGCTGGTGCAGTGCGGTGTTTTTGACTTTCAGCGTGGGAACAATGCTGATAACACCGATGTTTTTAGTTGTTGCTAGGTAATGTTTACTCTGACCAAGGACTTTGTGAGTCTCATGCTCTACCAGGGAGGAGGGAAAGCTGGGAGGAAGCAGAGACAGGACACCTGACCCAAACTAACCAAAGAGGTATTCCATACCACAGCATGTCATGCCCAGTATATAAACCGGGGGCAGTTACCTGGAAGGGCTAGATCACTGCTTGGGTCACGCTGGGTATCAGTCGGCGGGTGGTGAGCGGTTGTATTCTCTTCCCTTGTTATTTCCCTTATCATTATTATTATTGGTGGTAGCAGTAGTGATTTGTGTTATACCTTAGTTACTGGACTGTTTTTATCTCAACCTGTGGGAGTTACGTTCTTTCAATTCTCTTCCCCATCCCTCTGGGAGTGGGAAGAGGAAGAATGTGGTGGGGAGAGTGAGCAGGTGACTGCGTGTTTCTGAGTTACTGGCTGGGTTTTAACCATGGCAACCTGCTTTGGCCTCACTTTGCTTCTTGCTGGCTGTTGCATCAGTAGGACATTGTGTATAAGACTGTTTTGTCATGGTTAGTGTGTAGATACTGTAAAGGCACTGTGCTCTTCAAAGACATAATGCTGTACCTGACCGTTGTTCTTCTGAGCTGCCCTGTGGGAGAAGGAAGAAAGACTGACATATTTAAAAAAAAAAATCACCCCAAAACCCCCCAAAGCAAGCAAAAAATGAAAAAAAAAAAAAAAAAAGAAGCCCACAAACAGACAAACAAACCCAACAAAGCAACAAACAAACAAAGCAAAAAGAAACATTTTTTTTAATGCTCACATGTAGTTTTTGTTACTTTGGGAAATTAAATAAATTGTGTAAATAGGGTTGAAATTTTATCAGAGCTCTTACATGTGTATGGCTAGGATTTCTCCTGTTGATTGCTAAGCCAGAAATGGCCCATTAATGTATATAAGGAAGCATATTTACTCTTACAGTAAGCATTAGGAGGTACTTGGATTTATATAGTTGCTGGAATAGGGATCTAGAAAGTAATTCAAGCACTACAAACTCTAAATCTTACTTCTCCTCCTTTTCCTTTATTAGTATGTTCATTTAAAAAAGAAAATAAAATCCTATCTGTTGTGTGGAAGAGGGATGATGAAGGAAGGAGAGGAAGAGAATGTATGTCCTCCTGTTCCCAAAGCTTGAACAGCTTTGTGTGTGCCAAAACTGCTCTCCCAGACTTTCCTGTATACCAAATTAAGCAAGGCACTGCTGCACTACTCCATTTTTCTTGCCTCTGTGACGATATTTGCTATAATTCTCTTCCCACTCTAAGACGTGCTTATGAAATGTTCTGAAGAAGCACTTTGATAAGTTTTTTCTTCTACTCTGTTATGTCTTTATACATTTTTATTAGTTGAATCTCTGCTGCAATAGTTGCATTTCTGCTGTATCTTACAGAAGTGACGTAGAAGATACCTCCTTGTAGAATGTAGGTGCCAGCTTTGAATACAGTTCCTTCAGTTTTACCTGAACTTCTTCAAAATTGAAGCTTCTAAAAGGCTCCTGGTCCTTTTGAAGGCAGCTCAGAATTCTCATATACTTGATTGAGGTCAGGTTTTAATCTAAAGTTTCTGTAACTTTACTGAATTTAATGATAAGTGAAAAATAATAAGGCCTTGCTGCTTAAAAATAGTTTCTTCCTATGAAGTACTTGGTAGTTCTTCTATGAACGGAAACATAGTTCCTCTCAGTTTTGAGCCTAGTATGTCAGGCTTCTGAGCCTTCTCAGCTCCACTGATGTTGGTAGAAGCTGACCTCACCTTTTTCACATTTAAAGGTGAGGTACACTCAAGTGCTGTTAACCAGGTTAGCTTTATTTCCCCCTCCCTTTAGTGTCCCACTTTGGGTTGTTTAAACAAATTTTAGAAAGGAAGTGTTTCAGTTACTCTTGTTAAACACACTGTAGAAGCGGCAGCACTGATACTGATAGCAGAGTTTTTATTAACTTAGCATGGTATTTCTTTTTTTAAATAATCAGTTAGAGAATTGATCTTTAGCTGTGCAGTCAGCCATCCTAAGGCATAAGCAGATTCTTCTGTTTGTTTGTTACAATTCTAAAATACCTTAAGCATTCTTTATAAAACACAACAGCCAAACCAATTTGCTGTTTTCTTAGGTGTTTTATAATTTGTAGCTTATTTTCTTATGGTATTTTTCTTGTCTTTCTATAGGGCTGAAAGACACACAGGACTCTTCATGGATATAGTTGATACATTTAACCATTTAATTCCTACTGAACACTTAGATGATGCCCTATTTCTAGGATCCAACCTGGAGAATGAAGGCTGTGAGGATTTTAGTACAAGTCAAAATGTCTTAGAGGATTCGCTGAAGAACATGCTCAGCGATAAGGATCCTATGCTAGGATCTGCAAGTGCCCAGTTCTGTTTGCCTGTTTTGGATAGCAATGATCCCAATTTCCAGATGCCTTGTTCAACAGGTAAATCTTATAATTTTTTAAGATTACAATTTAAATTACAGTTATACTCTAGTACAAACCCTTTTTTTGTGATGTAGAAATATTAATTTGGGATTTCTGTCTCCTTCCTGCCCTTTTTGTTACGCTGCTTACATGCCTGGCATGTAAACTACGTGCAGTTCTTTTTAACTTTATTGCGTAACCATAGAGGAAGGCTCCTAATCTGGATCAGGAGTAATTTAGGCTTTGTCTTGAGTACGTGTAAATTATTCCACATTAAAGTCATGATTTGTTTAGAGTACATACTGTGCCTCATCAATGAAGTTGCTAGTTGTCGTAAAAAAATGTAGTAATTCTGGATTAGCAGTAGGAGTATGAGAGTTGTACAAATTACTGCTCTTACCTCAGGGTTGTTCAGTTAGTTCTAGGCATTCTAGTACAGTGTTGATATGGATTCTGGGTGCTTTGCTTTGGTTGGCTTCAGACAAAACCCTCAATGGTAGTAGAGTTCTCTTTTTTTTTTTTTACTGTTTGGAAACATCTGATTTGGAAACAATTTAGACAAAAGTTTTAAATAAAAATAATTTTAGGTGTTTTGGAGTAGTTTTGAAGGGTGGGGTGTTTGTGTGTGTGTGTTCTTTTGTTTGTTTGCTTTTTTAAAAGGGTGATCAGTCCCTAAAATTCTTTATATTGGTGAACAGAATAATTAAACCAGCTTATTGTAAGAGACGAAAATACAGTCTTTGCTTAATATTTTTCTATTTTTACTGAAAGTTAAAAAAAAATATCTTGGGTGCATTACTGAAAGGTGTTGTAGATAACTTTGATTATGTCAACATTTATTTTTTTCCAGTAACTTTTATAGCTGTTTCTGAAAATCCCAGTCATTTTCTGATGCAATAGGTAGTTTGTTCCTACTAGCAGACTAAATTCTCACCTTCACTAAGTTAAGTCTGTTACAGTACGGAGGTAAAAAAAAAAAAACCCAAACACAAGCAAACAAACAAAAAACCTGAAAAAAACCCCCAAAACCAAACCTGTAAATCAGAGGTAATACTGACTGAGGCAATTGAAAAGCAAACTGCAAAGCCAGAGCAAGACTTTTGGTCTTTTTACTACTTTAGTAGAATATTATTTGAGGCCATCCTTAATATTTTTGTTTATTCTTTCTGTAGTCTGTATCCTCATACATTTTTGTAGCCCCTAAAACAAGTGTGTCAGTCTTAATGTGCATGAGTGTACAACGTGCACAACCAAATTCCTCCTCTAATTTTTTTATTTTCCTCTAATACAACAGTAATGCAGATCCTTTTTTCACATTGCATCCTGTGCAACCTCTAGTAAACCTATACTGGTTTTTAATTAACCATTGAGTGCAGACGGATGTTTTTAAAGTTGCAGGGAGACTTTTGAGGGCTTCTTGGCACATATTTCTCCTAAAAGTGATCAGCAGTGCAATAACTGATACTACTGATAGTAAAATAATCACAATTAATTTTTCAGGTCCATTAAAATAGCAAGCTAACTCTCTTATGTGAGGGTGATTATTTCAGTCTGTCTGCAGACTAAGGGAATCAAAAACTGATTAGATTTAGCGGAGTTCATTAATTTAACATGGGGGCTTTTTTTAAATCTGAAAGCAAGATTAGAGCCATATTTCAGTAAGTAAACGAAAACATACGATTTGGAATTAATGTAGTACGCATTCAAAAGGACATGAGATGTTCTTGCTGTTGCTTAGTCTTTCTAGGTCTTGATAAGAACTGTCCCTATTCTGAGATGGTAGGACCACAGTATATATTTATAGGGTTTTTGTTTAGTTGAAAATAACAATTATCAGTTTGAAGCAAAGATTCTTTGTGTGTCTTTCTTCCTTGAGTATTCATATAGCTCATGATTGATTTGATTTGTCTGAGACCACGGGTTGTCTAACACATTTTATGTAGTCTGCTGGTAAGAATGCAGTCATATGGTAAGAATTACAAAGGCTGTTGGTTGTTTTTTTTTTTTTCCCAGACGTTATGTGTGAAAGCTAATCTTTACACCAACATCAATTTGTCTAAAAACTAAAAAAAGAATAATTCTTTCCCACAAAACTCACCTTACTTGCATCCTTACAGCTACAACTCCATTGGTGTGTCATATGGAATGATGGTGTGCTTTATTTTGATCCTTCCAGTTCTTACCCCTTATCATATCCCTGCCCCCTATTGCATTAAGCAGTATGGTAACAGAATGGTTGATTATTGGCTCTTTCACTAGGGCTATAATTCTACTTAGAAAAATGTATTTTCAGTAAATTTTTACTAGGTTGAGGTACATTTGTTGTTACCTATTTAAGTTAATGAGGGCAAGACTTAGGAAATACTGGAATGATAGATGATGGTGGTTTTTGTGGTCTTGATACCATTAAAGAAGAAAAGAGTTATCTTTTTCCAGAGGTACAGATTTATTTACTACAATTATTTTAGACCTTCAAATAGTATTTTGTATAATCCATGCCTAGACCATGCAACTGTTTAAGAGCAAAATGCTCATGGAAATTAGTTCAGAGGGCTGGCAGAGGACAGGCTGCTCCATGAATAACTGGAATGTACTGTATGTCCAGTTTTTAAAGTGGTGAAGATTTCATGCTATAGCTAATTTGATTACTGTGAAGAAGCTGAAGACATAAAGGTAAAAGTAGTTGGACTGAAGAGGTGATTTGGCTAAAGTGGTATTAGGTATCATAGATAAAATGGAGGAGCAGAAGGTGTGGCTCACTAATACTTCTTTGAAAGCCTGGTTTGAGCAGAGTTCAAGAGTATTTGTAAACCTGTACACAAACCAAGATGCTATAGTCTTTCAACCCAAGAGCTTGTACCATGTTCACCTAAGAAATTTCGTATTTAGAACATGGTTATATGTGAGTGGCAGAAGCTTTGAGAAAGACTTGTTTCAGGCATTCTTACTCACATACCAAATTACTCATGATCATGACATTTTCTCTGCTTCACTTTGGAGATCAAGTCTTTTTGTCCAAGGACACTTTCTCTCTTGCTTATAACTTGGGTTTGAGTATGAGTTTGTTTGCTATTTTTCTTACAGCTGCATTGACATTAGTTCTTATTGGGTGTTATTCATCTGTCTTGCTTAGCTTCCAGGTTTATATTGCACATCATTTACCATGAACTAGCTTTTTTGTTCGTAGCAAGCTCTCTTTATGGTGAGTTTGTGGCATTTCACGACACGGACTCAAGTTGATGCAGAGACTCAAATCCAACTTTATTACAGCCAAGCCCTTTTTATCCGCTTGTTAGGTACTTTCCCAATCTGCACATACATACAGCGTTCAATCTCATTGGTCACTGTGAAACTCTCCAGGTAAATAGTCCAATCACAATGCTGCAGACCCTCTCATGATTGCCACATCCTCTGGCCTCCAGCTGAGATTCCCACCACAGCTGTGTCCTGGCCCATCCTCCCAAGGCTTTCTTGTTTACCCTCCCTGTCCTTCGGCATTCCAACTCATTGCCCCAGGGCTTGTCAAGCACCAAGGCCTCAGAGCTCATTCCCAAACTCTTTTTCATGCAAATCTTATCACCTTCACTCCCCACATGAGTTGCCAGTTGTATGACTGTATGTCATATAACCAATTGCTACCAGTATGTTTTCTAAACAGCTCAAGTACTTGTCTGTAAGACAGAAACACATGGCTTTCTGTGAGTTGAAGTTTGATTTCCGGTCACTGCTTGTTAGAGGCATCTATCAAAAAAATGCAAGTTGTGTGAGTTGGATTAGAAGTGCTTCTCTTGGGGAGGATGGTAGCTTAGAATCATAGAATAGCTTGGGTTGGAAGGAACTTTTAAAGGTCATCTAGTCCAACCGCCCTGCAAAGAGCAGGGACATCTTCAACTAGACCAAGTTGCTCAGAGCCCTGTTCAACCTGACCTTGAAAGTTTCCAGGGATGTGGCATCTACCACCTCTCTGGGCAACCTGTCCCAGGTGTCATCCTCATTGTAAAAAATTTCTTCCTTATATCTAGGCTGAATCTACCCTCATTTAGTTTAAAACCACTACCCTTTGTCCTGTTGCAATAGGCCCTCTAAAAAGTGTGTCCATATCTTTTGTAGAATCTTTAAGTATTGGAAGGCTGCAGTAGGGTGTCTGAGAGCCTTTTAGTCCGTGTCCTCCTTGTACTGACGATCTCATAATCAAAAGTACTGGTGTGTGACAAATAATAAGGAGCATAGAATGGATGTCTTGCCTATCTATTGATAGGAAGAACTGTATCAGTACCAGTAAAGTAGTTTTGTGTTCATATCTTGGCCTGAATCCAGTTTGTGCTGGATGGAAATGGGTTCCTCGGTTAGGTTACATTGTTGGTCTTCGTCTACTCTGTGAGCTGGCTTGATGATTGCCACTGAGTAACTGATGGGGTTGTCTTGTTCAATTTTCGTTGAAGTTACATGTTTGGAGAAGATTCTGTCCAAGTGATCCTGGTAATGGCTTTGAGCAGATGTAGGAGGAACTCTGTGACCCTCTCACAAGCTGGAAAAGTTATGGATCAAAGTAACAGATATTATGCTGAAATCATTTTGGGATGTGTTTGTAAAAAGTGACTGCTAAACTGTAAAGATGTAGCTGAGTTGCAGGTTTGTGGCGTTAGAGTGAGCAGATTGCTGCTCTTACAGCACAGTTAAGAAGTTTCCTGTTATTGAATGAATCAAGGTACAAGCTGTCCACAGATCTTACTGTTCACTCCAGCTCCTAGGAGCTTAGCAGTAATAGAAGCAGTTTACTGTCCTGAAGTAGGTATTAGCAGTAAGACCTACTGTTGTTAGGGGAAGCCAGTACATGTGCTGTCTTTGCCAGTTGAAGGACAGAATTTGACAAAATGAGGCTTTTGAGGCGAAGTGCAACCAAAGTTCTTGAAACAAGCAGAGTGTCTGATACCATGTTTTAGGTGTGTGTTTCTTCTGGTCATCAGACTGGCCTGGTGGCTGTTCTTCCAAGAACTGAATGACTGACACGGGAGGGGCTCTTTGGCATTTTTAATGTTTGGTGGTATGAGTGGGTGTGGAAGTGTGGTTCTGCTGTGTTGTGGGGTTTTTTTGTTTGTTTTTCCTGAGCAATTCATTGGTCAGAAGTGGAAACTTCTGAAGCTTAGGATGTGACTTAACTCTTGAGAGCAACACCTTTTTTTTTTCAGCTTTGGATGGTACCCTAGTGATAGGTTTTCTGTTTTCTTCTGTTATTTCCTGCTGGAAGATGTGCTGGAATCTTATCCACTACTTTTATAAGCTTGTGAGCATAGCAGGTCAGACTGGTCACATGCAGTTGAACTAAACAACCAACACTTATACTAAATTTGTATTTCGCAGCTATCATAAGTTGCATAGCTTTTCAGGATGTAATTTACTGGGGCAGTTTGATTATACATGTAATAGAGGTAATGGGATTTGAATTGCATATCATCTGGAGATGTTTCTGGATTTAATAATAAGAAATCAAACCAGTTTAGTTTGAGCGTTTACTAAATCAGGTGTTTCTCATTAATGATGAGGAAAACTGACCCTATAAGAGTGTACTAAGACTCTCAGGGACATCTTTTAATTGTCCTTTTTTTCCCTGTCCCTCTGTTTTGCTGCTGGGAAATTGTTTCACCCAGATGCAGTCTGTTCTTTCTAGTTTTAGCCTGTATTTTCATGACTTCTGTTGAAAGCAGCATTACCTCTTCTAAAATCGTGATCACCTACTGAATCTCTGAAGCCAAGCCAATTGTTCTGACTACAAATATTTATTTTCTTTAGATAGTGTCCTGTTTGGGCTTGTAAAGTCATGTCAGGGTTTTTTCACTAAATCCAAATCTGTGTGTATTTTTCTTCCTGCAGATGCAATAATTTTGAGTGTAACCTTCAGATTGTAGCCCAAAACTGAGTCTAATGTTGTTTCTCTCAAGTTTTCTTACCTCTTTATGCCTTCTTTCCTCCAAGCTGTCCATGCGAACAGTTGTACAGTTTCTTGTGACCAAGGTAGTAACTTTCCTGTATAAAATTTAAATTTACTATATTGGTATTATACTTAGAACCTGGAGAATGTTTATTTTTCGCTCTTTTCTGTTTGTAGGTAACAAGCTACCATTTGAAGGCTTTAGTTATTTATTCCTTTGGATCAGTTTTATGGATGGAGAGAGGTTGGATGTGTAATAGGATTTAAAAAGCAGTTCATGTATTTATGAATCAGAGAACTCATACAAAGGCTGTCTTTGTAAAATAACTTAATTTGGTTTAAAGTGCTTGGTTTGGTGCTGTGTTTTTACTTTGTTGATGAAATTTGTTCTTTACTACTCCTTATTTCCAAAGTAACAGGCTCCTCGTGGCTAAAGAGCCATGAACCAGTATCCTTGTGATGTAACTCCCATCTTTTTTTAAAATGAGATTTCAGTCCTCTATCAAGATGCATGCTTTATTAAATTTATTCATCCTAGTTGATTTTCATATGTTTTATTCAAAAGAGAAAATCCCTCTTTACAATTCAGACATAAATGAAGAATGGGAGTAAATCTTTAGTATTTCACATGATACTTACTGTGATCCTTTTCTTGCGCTGGGCAGTCAATACAGGGTACTTGCAGGCAAATTCTTGGTTAAGCAGGTTACAGGCTTACAGGAAAACTTTTGTAAAGCAGTTGGAATTTGGTGTTTCCTTACGTAAATTGTATCAGTGACCTTGTTTCCCTTGCAAATACATTTTTTTCTAACAGCATTTTTAATTCTCTCTATTGAACGTATGCATCACAAATGTCAATAGAAAAACATTTTAATATGAAGTATGCCATCTTCATTTATAGTCTATAGACTTAGTAATATTTATTCACTATCGATCTATGTTTCATTGCTTTACTAGAGTTTATTAACTCTATTAGCTCTTAAGGCTTACCTAGACATGTCTTAGTTGCTGCTTTAGACTTACTGTTGTTTTCATTGAAGCATAATGTAGGGTTTTTATGTTATCATCTGCATATAACATAGTAGAAATTCAAAAATGCTCAACCATTTCCATATAATTTGTGATGCTTGTAGAATTACAGAATCTGCCCTGGATTTGCTCAGTGCTTATGTTAGTGTGGTTTAGGTGGACATAGCATTTACAGCAATACAAAGCAGCAGTGACAGTGGAATATTGTTCTATGTGGTTAGCTAAGTGAAAGAAAATCAGAGCTAACATTTACAGAAAATAAATTTATTTCTATACTTGAGATTTACCTTGACCAATATGTCAAAAACCTGAGTATTTCGAATTTTGGCTGAAGAAAGTCAAAGGAAGACTTGCATTAATAAAAATTTATAAAGTTCAAAGATTTGGTAATGTTTTTAGGGGTATTTTCTTCTCTGTCTCTCTTTTACTCCCAGCAAGTAAGGGTGGTTTTTTCTCAATTTTACATTGCAGAAGAATTAAAAAATGGCCATGCTTTTGTTTTAATGCATGGAAAATTTTACTTTAAACTTGCAAGTGAATTTTTTTTTGCTGCATGTTATTCTATTGTTGTGTAACATAAACATCAGCACAGTAGTTTGGAAATTTAAATATTTTACAAGTAATGGAGAGACTCAAAATACTAAGGTGAAGGCCAGTGGTGGCTTTTCCAGTACAAATATGTTGAATGTGACTCATGATTTCGTTATTTGCAGCTTGTTCAGTTGTACACTGGTGTACAACCTTTTCTATTCACGTTTTTTCCTTTATGTTTTCCTTTCTTTTATGTTTTACCCTTCTGTCTTAATTTCTGTATTACTGAAATAATCTTAAATATTGCTAAGATCATCTAAATCTTTCTAGTTCTGTCTGGTTTTGCTTTTGTTTGTTTACTTTTCCCAATGCTGTTTTTCTACTTCTGCTTCTTTTTTCATAATTTAATTTCCTAGTCTCCTCTGTATCTATTACTGTTCTCTGTCCCTTTTTCTCTTCCCAGCAGGGTCTGTGTCGAATGCTCCTCATCCTGGGGCCTCATGGGGCTGTACTAGCCGAGTTATAGCTCAGGTGGTTTGAAATTTGCAAGATTCTGTGCTTCAAATTCCTCTGTAAAATTAAAGCTACAGCACAGAGTCTTGTAAGTATGAAAATACTTTAATTCTAATATTTCAAACTGTCTGTCAACAGTAGACTAAATGTGTCCCCTTTGTTATTGATAAGGGTGGGTGTGTAAATTCAGTAACTTGAGCAAGAGCATCTTAAAGCCTAAGACTCTAATGGCAGCCCTGAAATCTGCTCCAGAGCTGTTTCAGAAATCTTAGTAGTTTTTATTTGTAATGTTGTCTTCCATAGCGTGGTAGTTTAGTTCTACAATGAAGAAACAGAAAAGGATCTGAAAGGAGCCTCCTTTGTCACAGTCTGTTCCCCAGTACCAGTTCCACATTTTGAAGGAATGTTCTTTACTGCGAATGCTAATACCAAAGTGCAGAGCAGTTGGTAGGATGCCTTTGAGAACACAAAAATGAGCAGCTGTAATTAGGGTGAGAGTCCGTCTTGTTCAGTTTTCCATCTTGGACAGTGGGAAGTATTAGATATTTAGGGGAAAATAAAGTCTAACAGGGCACTTGTAATGTCATCTTTTTGCCAGTGTGTCCTTTTCCCCAAGAGGTAGCTTATAGCAAATAAGTGATTAAGGAACATTTGGATGAGTGGAGTAAGACCATCTTATCAGTCCTCTGCAGCTTGTGTGTGGTGTTTGTTACATAAATACATACACACAGACATAAAGGTGGCTCTGTGGATTGGAAAGTGAAAGTTGCCAGTAATTTAATGAAGCACACTTTTCCTGTAAATTGATGTGCACAATGCATTAACTAAAAATTATAGTTCAAATAAAATGAGTAAGAATAAATTGTCAATTCAAGAAACTCCTAGCTTTCAGCTCCTGGCAGCCATCTAATTTTGGAGGTTCAGAGTGCTGATTACCTGGTACTGAGGTCAGGCTTCCTTACGAGGCTGTTTAAAATCTTAATATTTGAACTTTAAAATTACCAGGTGGTTTGGTTGGCTTTTTTTAATTCTTCATGACAGGTGCTTGTGGATTGAATTACGGGCTTGATAGACTTGTTTAGTCATTAGTAGCAGTGTTTTGCAACTTCCAATTTTCATTATCTTAAAAGTATGCTCATTATTGTAGTGCCTTCACAAGAACATTATTTTTTTAAAGTTGCAGTAACATCAGTGACTTGGAAAGGAGCAAGACTTGACAGATTATTTTTTTTGAGACAGTCTAAAGATTTTAACAATTTTTAATTTCTATTGTTTATTTTGATTTCTAAGATAAATTTATTAATTTAAATCAGTTTTAAGTAAGCAGTTGATAGAAATTTTTAGGTATCTTATTTCTATCATGTGAGGTAGTTTATTTTAAAAATGCTTCTAGGTAGTTTCCTGAATAGTGAAACCCAGGCATATTTGGTTGTTTGGAGTCTGTGCTGTATTTGTCAGACCCTCCTACATGTTTTGTAAAGTCACTTGGGTGTTTGGCTTGATCTCGCAAATTTCTCATTCCGCAGGGACCAGGATTCATTAATCACACATAGGATCTTGGGATAGGAGAGGCTACCATTGCAGAACTAAACTTAGAGAAGGTGAGGAGAATGGCTGGTACAGTGGCCTGACTGTCTGTTAGGAAATTTATTTGCAGGAGAAACCTCTGGGATCCTTTGTAGTGAAGGTTAGGCATTTAACAAAGATGATATTCTTACTCTCCTGGGAGACTAGTGCATGCTGCACTCCATACTCTTCCCAAAAAGGGGTTGCAGATATGTGATGTGGGTGGGACTTAAAGTTTTAAAGTTGTGTCCTGTGAGAAAACTGTGATTTTTAAATTCTTTGCACTACTGGATCAGCTCTTTCTGCTGTTTACCTTTCTTTACTTAGGTGGGAAGGGACAGTGAGGGACAGCTGATCCTCTAAGATTGGGGACCTTCCTGTGGCAAAAAAAAAAACAACAAAACAACAAAACAATAAAAATGTGGGTCCACCAAAAAGCTGTAAGGAATAAAGCTACAGAAATTTTAAGGTTTGGGTAATAGCTTCTTCTACACTGAAACTGCCTCACATGAAATCTTGTCTTGTGTTTCTTCATTTTTTCCCCTGTTTGATTTTAGATGGCAAATTTATTTATTTTTCCCTGTCTCTTCCCCTGTCTTGCTTGGCATTACAGCTGCAATATTTTTGATCATTTTAAGTTTTAGGCTCTTTCTTGTTTGCTTGTTTTTTCTAGTTATTGGTCTTGATGATATTATGGATGAAGAAGGAGTTAAAGAGAGTGGGAATGACACCATCGATGATGATGAGCTTGTTTTACCTAACAGGAATTTGAGGAGCCGTTGTGAAGAAACATCAGTCACATCACCAAGAAAATCACCACGATTAATGGCACAAGGTGATCATTCAATAGATTATGTGTATTTGCACATTTAAAGTAAATTAAATTTTTATAATCCTACACCCCCAACATTTATAAGCTTAAAGTAAAACTTTGATGTTTACTTCTGTGGATTCAAGTACAGATACATCACTGCAGCTCGAAGTCAGCATCCATGGAGCACTACTCAGTTTGAGTTCCTGTTTGATAAGTATTTTATGTCCATTTTTTGGCCAGTGGTCCTGATAGTAATTTTTAAGATTTTGATCCTTTTACCTGCATCAGATTAACACTGTGGTTCTTCACTACACAAAAGCATGGTGGATTGGCAAATAACATTGAAATATTAGGTTAGCATGTTTCTTTATTTTAAATTAAAATTTTAATTCTCATGATTTTTGTTAGTGTATTTTCTTCTTGTTTTAAGTAGGTTTATAGCAATTGCAGTCAAAGTCTTCCGTCAAAATATTTCAATATGCCTAAGTATTTTAATAAAATTTTAAATTGTGTGGCAGCTAGTTTCTTATGGTTGGAGTTTTTCTAACTTGGTGAATTGATGGAGTTACTTACAGCACTGCTTATTCCCCCTGTAGTGTAGGCTGAATTATAAAGATAAACTCAGAATTTAAATAAGAGCCTGTGGTACAAAGCTGATGAGTTTGCTTTTTAAAAAGATACCATGCGGGGATGGTGTCTTGTTTAGAAAATGTAGGAGATGGCATAAAGTGAGAATATGACTGGATCTCAGATTCTGGTACTGTGTCCTCTGAAAGCTTTGTAAGCCTCACAGCTATACTTCCAAACACAATATAACTTACTTGTGCAATTTTTACTTGAGATAGGAAAAAATTGAACTGTAGAAAAGTACAGTGGGTTTTGATTGCCTCTGTTGTCACTTCTGTTTTGTATATACTATTCAGAACTTTTGTAGCCATTGGAATAATGAGGACTTACCTCCATACTGTAGTAGTGTAAAATTGAAATGTAAGTAATTTACAGCTTTTTAAAGTAGACAGCTGTGAGGGGTTTTTGTGGTTTTTTGTTTGTTTGTTGCTTGTTTGGTTTCTTTTTTTTGGGGGGGGTGTTTGTTTGTTTGGGGAAGGGTGTTTGGGTTTTATTTGGTTGGGTATTTTAAGTTTAGTAAACAACTAAGTTGTAAGTTCTCTTTGTGTCCAGTAAGCTAAATCAGTTCTATTCTAGATAGGTCTTGTATTTGCAAAGAGGAGAATGCAGCATAGCTAAGACATTTTCTTTCTCCCTTCTAGAACCAGTACGGAGTTTGCGACAGAGCACGCTAGCCAAGCGTTCAAATGTTGCACCTCTAGTTAATACCAAGAAATCATCTGTAAAAAGTGGATCTGCTCCAAAAACCGGACAGAAACAAGAGAGGAGTCCAGCTAAAGAGGCAGATGTTGCTGTACCCTTGAAAACAGAGCAGCCTAAAGAAGTTAGGCGTAGTACAAGAAGATCAGGACAGACAGAAGGAACTACAGCAGCAGTTACAGCGTCCCAAAGTAATACAGAATGTCTTCCTGGTTCCGAAGACATGAATGAAGTAAAGTCGGAAATCCCTGACCAGGCAAAAGTTGAGGAAGCATCCCAAGAGTTAAGTTGTGCTAGTTCAGCAGGAGCCTGTTCTCTTTCTTCTGGAGAAACAAAGGAAATAACAGAGGTTGCAACGAAGACTGAATCTGAAAATGTTGAGTCAGTTTGTTCAGTATCTGCAGATACTGAAATTACTGCGGTTAAAAATGAAGCAAATGATGTGCTTGATTCAATGGTCTCTGAAACTTCTTCAGAAGAAAAGACTGAAAATAAAACAGAGGAATTGGAGAAGAAAACAGAAGAGCACGAACAAAGTGGGGTGACTGGAAAAGCTAATGATCCATCTAGTGCTTGTGTGAATCCAAGTGAAATCTCTGAGACCTTTTCGAGTTTGTCCAGCTCTGTAGAGGAGGGGGTTGATTGTATTTTAGGTTCCCAGAATGTGGAAGTTCCTGATGCAAATACATTGTCAGTAAAGGAATGTATAACAGAACCTGCAGATAATGACAAGGGAATGGAGAAAACTGTAACTTCATTTGAGAAACCGTTGCACAGTACAGATTTTGATAATAAAGACTTAAAAAGCAGAGAGTTTACTTCTGCTGACCCAGGAATTAGCATTTTGGAAAGCACTGATCTTGACCAGGCAAGCCAAAATGTGCAGCAGCAGATCAGTACTAAAGTAGAAAGCCCTGAAGCATCAAAGATTCAGGATGATGATAAACAAGTTAGCATTCCATCAAAATGTGACCAGAATATTAGGCCACGGCATAGTAAATCTGTTACACAGAATAAACAAAATCTGACTGCAGGTACTCGACAGAAGTCTGGTACAACACAACAAGAAATAACGCATTCAAGAACAAGAGCTGGTCTTGCAGTTTCAGGTCTTCATAGTCCATATTCAGCAAGTCTGAAGCGGAATGCGGATGATCAAGAGAGCCATCAGCATCCAAATAACCCAGTTAAAATTAGAAAGAAACAGTCTGACCTGAGTTCGAAAGCAAAGAGCTGTGTTTCAGGGGTGACTATAAAAAAGCAGACTAGTACAATGCTGAAGAAAATACCCCGAGTCCAAACTTCTGGGCAAGTACAGAAGTCATCAATTCAAAGAGCAAGTGAGAAATCTCCTACTCATCATAGCTTTTCTAAAGATACCCACCACTCTGCACACTCATTGTCAGGGCATGTTTCAAATCTTGGTCAGAAGCAAGCTCAGGGCCAGAAACTCCAGCTTGCAACTGTTCTAAAAACAAATAGCTCCACAAAGGAAGAGGCAGAGACAAAAGACCCCACTGTTGTAGAACATCTGAAGGAGGATGATAAAGAAAAAAACAAATCAAAAAGAATTGATAAGAATCTCCAGCCTCGCCAGAGAAGAAGCAGCAGAAGTCTTTCACTTGACGAACCTCCGTTGTTCATTCCAGATAACATTTCAACGGTTAAACGGGAAGGCTTGGAACACACCTCTGTTAGTGAAAGCAAATATGTTTGGGTGCCCAACAAGCAGTGTGGCTTTTGCAGAAAGCCACATGGCAACAGGTGTGTGTAGCTTTGTGTCTGAGGAATTTATTATTGGTCTCAGAAGATAATTTTTTTCCTCTTTTACCAAATGTTTCATGCTGCTGCTGTCGAAACAAAAAGGCATAGCCTCATAATGGAATACTGTCTGTTACACTGTCAGTTAATTTCCTTTACTTCATAATGGAATACTGTCTGTTACACTGTCAGTTAATTTCCTTTGCACTCATACACTTCTATGTCTTTTAAATAGAGTAGTAGAAACTAGCTTAACGAAAAAAATTTACTGGAAATGCTTTGTTCTAGGAATAAATTTGTTGATGAATGTGTAATTCTGCTATGCTGCTAAAATGTGTACTTTAAACTTGACTTTTTTTCACAGAAGAGAAATAAGACATAAGATGTCTGTGTTCCAGATTGTCATTTCCTTCTTTACGGAGACCTCTTAAACTGAAGGATTACTATCACCCCACCCGCCTAAAAAAAAAAAAAAAAAAAAAAAAATGTAGTTACATGTGACTTTCATCTGGCAAAGTGAGATTCTCTTTTTTTTTTTTTTTCTTCAATTTGTATAATCATTGTCCCTGCCCACAGCATGGGGGTTGGAACCAGATGATCCAACCCTAGCTATTCTATGATTCTATGATTGCTGTGAGGCTTTCCTGTCACAGGAGTACTGAAGTAGTTGAGGAGGGTGGTAGACAGAATGTAAGTCTTAACCCTTAGAAAGCTTCCATGTGGGGCATATCTGAAATTGCCTTTAACTAAACCTAATAATGAGGTTGTGTCTGGAGTTGATAATGTCCCTCTGTGGCAAAAGTTACTCTTCTACACTGTAAGTGAACTGAAAAAGGCCGTTGGGTTTCAGTAATGAACTGTCAGTCCAAGACTAGGAATTCCTTTATTATCAGTTCTTATTTTCTGGATTTTTATATTGAAGTTTTTTTTTTTTTTTTTTTAAGTTACAGTTCTACCTCCCAGCCTTTTTTATGTATTTTTTGTTTTCTGGTTTTTTTTTTTTTTTTGGTTTGGTTTGTTGTTCGGGGTTTTTTTGTTTTTGGTTTATGAAAGCATATCTGATTAGTCCTTTCCTTGTGTGAAAGAAAATGGTAATTTTCAGTGAGTATGCCTTAGAACTCCATATATCAGAGTGAAATATGGAACAATTACCTTTGGTGCCTGAGGTTTTTATAGCATTCATTTGTAAGAAGAGCCCTTGTGAGTTTTATTGACTGCTTACATAATTTGAAAAGCTAATACATCAAATTCATTTACTGTGCAGCTATAGTAACTGCATCAATGTGGCCTATTAGAATTACAGCCGTATTTTCTCTGCCTGGTTGGTAAGAATTACCTGATTTAAGGGGCACTCAGACTTAGTTCTGTGTGATTTTGTGCTTTTATTTTTTTGTTCTTGTTTTTTTGTTTGGTTTTGGGTTTTCAGATTTTTTTTTTTTGTTTGTTTGGTTGGTTGGTTGGTTTTTTTTAATTCTTTTATTGTTAAGGCTGTCCCTTTACCATTTGGGCCTCTATAGCAGTGTTTAATTTTATGTTATAATAGTGTTTAAGTCTGTGTGCTTTGCATTTACTTTGTAGTAAGACACACAATGATAAAAACTATGGTAGAAGTACATAGCCTGTATTTCAATGAATTGTTTAAATTCAGAAAGGCTGCTTCATTACATGAAAATGTTTATGTGGATATTTTTAAAGCAAAATATGCTTATTTGGGGTTTAAGCTGCTTTCTTAATGTCAGGATTGGGTTTTTGTTTGGTGGTGATTTTTAGTTGTTTTGTTGTTGTTCTTGTTTGATTTGTTTTTAATGTCTGTTACAAAAACTGCTGGCAACCAGCAGTTTCAGGAGAAAAGGAACAGATTTGCTAAATGTAAAAATATACAGAATTTCTGTATGTAGAATATGACTGAGACGCACTAGTAGAAGTGAGGAAACTTGCAGTATTGAGCCTCGTGCTTAATAATAGAAGACTTAAGACTGTCATTCCAGCACTTTTTACCATCACTATTCTAAAAAATGTTTTAATTTGTTCACTTTATTTTTATTTTGTAGCTGTATGCTGCAAATAAAAACTCAAACCTTTCAGATTCATTTGGTGACATTAAGATACAAAAGGAACCAAAACTTGTATCTCAAATGCCTTAGCATTTTGTATGTGTTTAATTATTGGTGCAAGAACAAGAAAATGTTTTTAGTACAGTGCAATAGAAAAAAAAATCTTAACACGAATTTCACTTTTATCCCTTGGAAAAACATCAAAACTATCAAAATTGAGTGTATTGATAAGGGGTTTTCATTCACTTTGTGGATTGCTTTTCAAGGAATTTTTGTTTCCCTTTTCTAACAGCCTGGCTGGTCAGTCTGTTTCCTGTATGGGTTTTTTTTTATTCTTTTATCTGCTCATTGCATAGGAGAAGAGGAGAAAGTGCAAGACACAAGTATTGTCAAAGGACAGTAA
Source organism: Psittacula echo (assembly GCF_963264785.1). Lineage (NCBI taxonomy): Eukaryota > Metazoa > Chordata > Aves > Psittaciformes > Psittacidae > Psittacula > Psittacula echo. Next base: position 80,707,273 of record NC_137738.1, on the reverse strand, counting down.
GTTCAACAATGTCAAAGCCAGAACTAAGATCTGAAACATTTGTGATTTTGTCCTGCTCTATGGTTATTTGAACTTTGGAGATTTTAAAAGTGCTCTGGTACAACTGACCAGAAAAAGAAGCTGAACTGAAGTTGCAACCTCAAGCTGGGAAATAATGCGTGTAGGAGCTTTGTAGTACATCATGTTAATGTAACACATTTAGAATTCAGGCTGCAAGTTAGTTGTCACTGGAACGTTTTTGTATTCCCTACAAAAAACGAAAAACCGGTAGCTTGCTGTAAATGTAATAGCTGGGAAAATTGATTTGGGTTGAAGATGTGGAGATAGTTTCATCAGCTTGTGTACAGAATCACCAGAGGGGGATGCTTACATAGGCCTTTCACAGCCCCAGAGTAAACTTACTGTGCCTGCTGAAAGAGTCAAAGTATGCTTACCTTACACTGTAGATGCAATGGGTTTGGTTGTAGAAGAAGTCCTTTTTAAGAAATGTGACTTGCATGATCAGAAGAAGCTTACAAGTTAGAACATGTCTTGATTTTTAAGAGGCAATATATTTTTTTCTTTTCCTGTTACTAAATTGCATTCTTTGGCACCTGAGCTTTGAAAATGGCTATTCATACCTTGTTTTCCACTTGTCTTGATGCTTATAAGCTGGAACTAACATAACAGGGTTTTTTTTGTATCTTCATTACCCAGAGTGGGTAAGCAATGCTTGGCTTTAGAACTGTTTCAGTCTGTTGGCTTGATGTATGTTGATTCCCCTTCAGAGATTTACCTTTATAACAAAAATGTAATTGTACTTTCATGTGAAAACGAAGCCAGTTTTTTTTCTGGGCAAGTCAGATAACTATGGTGTAACTTTGTACTTAGTAATTTTCAGCATATCTGAAAGTAGGTTTTTGTTTGCTTTTGTTCCAGTGCGAAGTTTTAATTATTGTTGTTACTCATTATAGTATTGCTTTCAATTTCTTTGACTTTGCCATTGTATCATATTGCTGTTAGATGTTTTCTCATCAGCTAATATAAATCATAGATCTAGATTTTCATTCATCTGTAGATGAAACGTGTATGGATATGCATATCACATAAATGTTACAGACTGAAGTTACTACCTCTTGATGAGTTTATGCATTGCTGAAAAGAATAAGTATTGTCACAAACAGTAGTTATTTTTCTGAAAACAGATTGAAGGTGTTTAAAGACAGTTGAAGAAAAAAACAATATTTAATTTCTTGGCATAGAACTAAGTGAAGGTCATAGCTCTGCCAGCATTGGGTAATCTGCTAATGTAAGATTTCTTCTCGTATGCCTTATATATGAGATATATATATGAAGACCTCATAGCAGCCTTCCAGTATCTGAAGGGGGCCTACAAGGATGCTGGGAATGGACTATTCATCAGGGACTGTAGTGACAGGACAAGGGGTAACGGGTTCAAACTTAAGCAGGGTAAGTTTAGATTGGGTATAAGGAAGAAATTCTTTACTGTGAGGGTGGTGAGGCACTGGAATGCGTTGCCCAGGGAGGTTGTGAATGCTCCATCCCTGGCGGTGTTCAAGGCCAGGTTGGATGAGGTCTTGGGTGACATGGTTTAGTGTGGGGTGTCCCTGCCCGTGGTAGGGGGATTGGAACTAGATGATCTTAAGGTCCTTTCCAACCCTAACTTTTCTATTATTCTGTGATATGTCACCTTCCAATGTAAAGGCTCCTATTACAAATTTCTCCAGTTTTCACCATATACATTCAAGTTATCTGCAGGCTGGAGAGCTGAACTCATTTCTTTCTTGTACAGATAGACAAAGCCTAACTAATGTTTTGCAGATTGTCTCCCTTGTCTTCACCAAGTCTTGTTCAATGGAAGAAGTTCCACCAAATTCCAATTAATGATTGGTAGTACCTAACTTGAAATACTCTGTTTCTATGCAAATTTTCCAGAAAACATTGTCACCACGAGAGTTTGTATCTTTAATTTGTTGCTGGTGACTGCCCCTTTTGATTTCTACAGTTCTAGTAAGTTTTTTTTTTTTTGTTAGTTTGTTGTTTGTTTGTTTGTTTTTTAATAGGGTGTGAGAGTTTGGGCATTCTCTTTTGTGGTTTTTTTTTGTTTGTTTTTTTTTTTTTTTTTTTTTTGGGGGGGTTGTTTGTGTTTTCCTGTTTTGTTTTTGTTTTGTTGTTGCTTGGGATTTGTGGTTGTACACAAAGTGGCCTTCTCAGAGCTCACAGAAAAATTGAGTGATGCAGGACCAGAGTTTTACTCCACTTTAATATAGAGGAAAAGCTAGTAATATTGTAAAAGGCAATTTACTGGAAAGTGCAAGAGTTGGTTTAGCAAAGATTCAGTGTTCCTGATCTCTTGCATATGCATAGCCACTAAAAAGTTTCTGCACAGCTGTCATACAGAAAATTACTTTGTCTCATGGGTGAAGTAAAAAAAGAAACCTTAAAACTGCTTTTTCTTATTGTAAACATCATTGGGGCATTTGTTTTTTCAAAGTAGTACTCATACTTCAGTAAACTATTTTGGAATCAGGCAATCATGTAATTTTCATAGCCAGTACAAAAAAGAATGGCTAAGGAAGGAGATTAATGCTCCCAACTTATAACCACCCTTAAATTAAGTGTGCATATTTTTTAAGGGTGGGTGCATATAAAAGCAACTGAATCATTGTTGTGACAACACTTCAGAAGAAACAGTCATTAGAATAATTATGATGCCTCAGTTCTACTACACCTTCATTGAATAGCATATTTGATACTGCACCTTATACAAGATGTCATCAGTTTAGTCATAGATGATGCTTTTAAGTTTTCTGCCTGTTACTGCTTTCTTCCACTGTGAAAGCCTTGCAACTTTAAAAGCTATCAACCATGTCCACCCACAGCTGTAGAAAAACTGTATGACTGTATAAACAAAATAGTATTGTAATGTATAATTAGTGAATGGAAGGACTCAACTGTGTTTTGTATTTACAGCTGTGTCATTTTCTTAGTAGATTTTTATAAAGATTATATTACTGTGCTGCAGTATAGGTAGGATTATTATTAATACCATTAGGGATTCAAGCAAATGAATAGCGTGAGTTGTCTAAAATGCATAGTTTGATATATCTATATATATATATATATATATATGCAGTTAGAGAACATATGATCCTGATCCTGCAAGATGCATTACGTGTGTAGAATCCTCTGGTAGTGGAGCTTCCCTTAATGATTTTTTTTTTTTTTTTATTAAATATGGATTTGTTATTAATGTTAGGAGATGTACCATTTTTGTTAGGGTTTGGAAAGTTCAGTGATTTTGGTTTTCCTGTTATTGGGCATGTTTCATGCATTTACCTTTAGTTCAAAGAGCAGAGGGTTGCTTGTCTCCCTGTTTGTTTCCTTTTGGGAGAGGTTCATTTAACATGAAAAAATAAAATTATGCCTTTGCAGAAAAAAGAAACTTATTTAAAATATGGGATATTGGAAATCATTTTTAAAAAAAATTGCAGTGTATTTTTCCTATGCTGCAAAGAGATATGCTGATAGTGTTTCTTTGAAGATAGGTTGTTCTCATTAGATCAAAACCTGACAGTTCGTGTCACCTATATTAGACTTATACATGAGCAGTTTCTCTTCTTTGCTTTTTGTACATGTTCTCTGACAAGGTAATGCAGTTTTTTGTTTTGGCGCTTTTTTTTGGCAAACACTTGTTTCACTTCAGCTGTGAATCAAGTCCATGGTACTTCACTGATGTGGAACATAAATGCTGCTAAAGCTGTTACAAATATCTTACTACTAGTAATGTCTTTATTATTCCATGTAGTATCTCTGCTTTAATGTTGACTAGCATCAGTGCAGCTGAGATGCAGTTGTAATGTTAATGCAACTTTACAATAGATGTTATGGAAGATAGATGAACAGTGCCATTAACGGGGGAGAAAATGCAGACATGAGGCAAGCTTTAGATATTTAAGTTCTTTAAAAGTGTGTGAACAGTAGTTTTACTACTCTTAGGTGGGTTTTTTTGGCTAGGGTTTCATTTTGAATAATTTGGCTTGACCTATTTTGAGATTTGAGTCCTGTTAACAGTGTTTTCCCTAAGCATTGTACTACAAATGCAAAGGACTAAAGAGAAGCAATTCTTTCTGAAGTAAATTATTTTCTTACATTATCTTAGAATACCCACACTGAACTATTCTGACAGCTTCCAATTTTTTGTATTTTATTTAATTCATAATTATAGCTTTACAATGAACAACTGTTTCATTAATAAGATGATTTCTGCCCATTTTAATTGTAAAATCTTACTTCATAGTAATGGATATCTCTGGAAACTTGCTTTTGATACATAAATGAAATATTTTTTACATACATTTAATTTACATACATTTAAAGTATGGCCTCTATATTTTGAAGATAAATCATCCAAGCCTGAGGTTTTTTTATCTAACAGATGAATTGAATTTGATACAAATAACACACCAAACAAAATCTTACAATCGTAAGAGAGGTAGTGGAGAATTTGCATTATTTATCTCTTTTTATGTATCATCCATTACTTTCTAATTTTAAGGTGCATCTTTTCATGCCAATGCATGGCCTACCAAGAGGATTCTTTAAAGAAATGAAACAGTAACATGTTGTATGCGAAGGTCCCAATGTACTATAGTACTCTTTGCTGTCACCTGTCAGCTCTTTTTAATTTTTTTCTTACAGAAAGTCTGGTTTTATTTTCAAGTCCAGTGAAAACAATTCTGTTATTTAACATGGCATGATTTAACATTTTAAAAGACATTTTTCTTTCTCTTTCAGCTTTACATCTTCCAATCCAGCCTTACAACATGGGTAAAACTCCTGCACTTCAAACTTGAAGCAATCTACAATCAGAAACTTTGGTGTTTTCATAGTCCAAGATATCAGAACCTCTTCAGTCACAACTTTTGACAGCTGTGCAAGAGGACATCCTTGATACTTCAAGCCAGGCTTCAGTTTCCCTTGACTTCCCTTTTTAGTCTTTAAGCATTGCCCATTACCCAATTATAATTGCTGTTACAAATCATAATTTTGTTTTTTGTGCAGTTACATGAAAGAGATAAAAATGTAAAAGTTGCCTTATGGTAAAAAGGATTATTTACATTACTGGTATCAAAATCGGTGTGTTCTCTTCCATCCTCAGAAGTTGTAGTCTTTCAGTTGACTAGTGTGAAAATATTAGTAGAAATAGTGATTGGTTTTTTTTTTTTTTTTTAGGCAGGCAGCACTGGTATTCTTATTACCATTTTGTATAACTAGGTTCAAGCAAGACAATTGTAAACACTACATTCTGTTTTATAGTACAGGCTTCATGGACATTTCCAGATGCTCTTTGTAGTCCTAGTTTCTGAATCCTTAATTCTGAAGTTCTATTGTGTGTGTGTAAATATAGTGTAATTGAAACCTTATTGTGAAGACTGGAATGAAGGCAAATGGATATTCCATCTCAGTAGTTTGCCTAAGATGGCTTGAATGACATCTGTCTGTCTTGGTGTATATTCTTAGTGAAAAATGATCTTTTCTGAAGCTGAATTCATTACGGGGGGGGGGGGTGTCCCTTTTTTTTTTTTTTTTTTTTTTTTTAATAGACCTGAAAATAAAGATATAAGACTGGATGCCTATCCTGGTGCTTTAATTATATCATACACCATCCCTATTGCCCACATACTATGTGTGAGCTAAGCTGAAAAATTACATGTGCTGTCAATTTAAAGTTGAAGATGTGCAGCATCTTGTGTATGTTAGTCTCTGCAGTTAATCTCTTCTTTTCTGCAAATTTAGTCTATTTTCTAAAAATTAAAATCTTGTTTTGGTTGCTAAATGTTGCAATCTAGCTTTCTCATTTAACAAAATAGTCTCCAATGCTTGAGTTTCAAATGGGGGAAAATTGCATACATTTTAAATAAAAATCCAAGTAGCAGTTGTGGCTTCAAGATGGTGTATTCTTGGTTTGCTTTAATTTTTAACTCAAAGTCGTTCATTCGTTGGTACACCAAAATATGCTTTAAACAAGAAGCACTTTACGCTTTGATTTTTACTTCAGCTCTGCAGAAATTAATTTGGATTTTTTGTAGCCATTTTTAGTGTTTCCAAAGCTTTACTAATAATTTCTTGCAGTAATACAAGGTGCATCTTATGTAACACATCCTGTTGTGGATCCTTGCAATTGTGAAATAGGCACTTGTGCTGTATTTTCTGTCATCACATGTTTGGCTCCAGGTTCTCAGAAAGGAGCAGTCATCTTTGTGCTGAAGTCCCGTTGCTTCTCTCTTGTTTTCCTATTGTGTTTATGGATACTATGGTATTAGTCTGATAAAACCATCGGAAGCAGTTGTTCCCTGATGTTACCTTTCTTTTAAATTCACTTTGCTGGAACATGGATCTGAAAAGATTGAGATACTGACAAAACATGAAGGAAGCTCTGCCTTCCTAATTGAAGCTGCTAAGTAGATGAACAGTTTATTGTTGGCTAGTCATAAGTAATACCACAAATGTACTTGAAGCTCAGGGGGAAAAAAAAAAAAGAAAAAAAGATAAAATAGTTTGTGAAGGAAACTGGATTGAAACCTTCAAATCTAGAAAGCAGCATCACAGGCTAGTGAAGCTGGAAATGACTTTGTTCTCAAGCTGCTTGAGTTTTAAAACTTCTCAGACTCATTTTGCATCAAATGATTATTTACTTCAGCAGAATTTAATCCTAATTTATTTTGGGTAAGCAAGGACTCAATATAACTACAACATTCTGTTCTCATTTCAAACATCTGCTGTTAGATAGTAAGAATTTTCATCTCTTGAAATATCAGTATTTCTTGACTACAATACTTGCATCAAACCGTCTGGAGCGTTCATTTGCAGTTCTGGAGAAAGAAAGTTTCCCTAAGCACATCTTGTAATATTTATATGGTTTTGCAAAGTAGGTAAGTCAGCAGATGGCAGATTCTACCCTGAATAGGAACATACATAAATTAGGAATCATTTTCCTTAGACTCATCTTATGAAAGAAATTTATAGACTATTGGATTAAAGCACAGGGGTTGCAGGTCGGTGTATTTATCTTCTGGCATATATTACTGAAACAAGCAGCGTTTTATGAATTACTATGTAAGTATAAAACAAAAGCAAACCCAGAGATATAAAAGGGAAAAGAGAATGAGTGGATAGTGCAAGAGATCTTCCTAGATCATTTGAAAGCAGATCTTTAGTAATGATGCCGGTTTATTATTATAAGAAAGGATTGTAAAACAATCATTACTACCATGTAAGTGTCCTGGAATTGCTTTATTGAGGGTTTTAACCTATGTGACTTTGAAATTTCACATCCCTCACAAGTTGTTCCACTGGCAGTTTTACTTACCAGTGCAAGTAGGTACTAGTGATACCTAAGGAAGTTTTCAAAATGCTTCCACAAAATAATCAGAAATTATGGCTTTATTTTAGGCCAGGTGATCTTTACTCTGAAAATACTATCTGTACTTAAAGTTACTTTTACTATTAAAGTAATGAAGGACTTGAAATACCTCTGAGATGAAAGGTGTCCTTTGGTGTTTGAAACATCCTTTAAATAGCTATTAGCATAGCAACACAAAAGTGGCATGTACCTTGGTTAAAACAAACCAGTCACTGCAAGCTAGACAGATATAGTTGAAGGCTCCTGGTTCCATTTTCACCAGTAAATAGAATAAAAAGGGATTTTCTGTAAGTATTTCAGTAATAATGGTCTAAGGAATGTGATTGTTAAAATAGCAACTAGTTTAGAATAGCTTGATGTTGCTGTGCTCATCATATTTGTCAGAATGCTTAAATATCTTACTGATATGGAAGACTGCAGTAGGTGTGATGCAGTGGGTAGGATGGTGATCATATTTGAAGGAAATAAAGGATAATAGGAATTTGGAAGAAACTTTCCAAACCTTTCAAACACAAGTTTATTGATTTGGAGAGTTTAGGTGTGTGTTCGGTTTTTGTTTGTTTTGGTGGGTTTGTGTTTTTTTTTGTTGTTGTTTTGGGGTTTTTTGTGTGTTTTTTTTTTTTTTTTTTTCTTAATCCAGTCAGGATTTTTCTTTTTTTTTTTTTTTTTTTCTTTTTAATAGTAGTCTGAAAAATCCTGTTGGTAGGATTTGGGGGCAGGTTACAAAAACATAAGGAGGTTATGATAGTCTCTTGGACTACTGCAAAAGGCAGAACGGCTTAAGAAGTGTTTCTCAGGAATTCTGTGCCATGTCGTAAGGCTGGAGATGGATGTAAAGCTACAAAGAAAATCCCTTCCCAGGTAAGAACGAATTGTTGAGATGTACATATCAAAACAAGTATGGTATGTTCTGCTCTAATTGCTGTATCTTCTTTGGTAGTCTGTATACTGACATCTCTTCTTTTGTTTTCAGGTTTATGGTAGGCTGCGGTAGATGTGATGATTGGTTTCATGGTGATTGTGTTGGACTGAGCCTTTCTCAAGCACAGCAGATGGGTGAAGAAGATAAAGAATATGTGTGTGTGAAATGCTGTGCTGAAGAAGACAAAAGAATTGAGTGTTTGGATCAAAGTGTACCAGATAGTCAAGTGAAAACTGAAATCCACAGAGAAGAAAAAGAAAGTCAGTGTGAAAAACTGGGGATGTCGAAGCAAACACCTACTTGTAATCTGAATGTAACAACTGAAAAAACAAAGCAAATGGAGGACACTGGGAAGCACAAAGTCAAAATCTTCAGACGGGTGTGTCTCATTTAATGCTTAAGATGCTGTTAATTATTGGAGGTAGAAGGAATTTCCTCCTAATCCCCTGCTATTTAAAATATCACGTTTCAAACATTTTTATGAATCTTAATTGCAAACTTATCCATTATTATTTTCAGAGTTACTTCATTTTCTAACTGGTTTGACTGTTTTTTAATCATAGTGATAAACTCCTCTTACATTGAGCAGGGTTATGTGCACATCATAGGTGTGTGTGTATATACCTGTACATACTGGTGTATATAGAAAGGCGAAAAACTTTATGCTTTTTTCTTCAGATTTCTAAGCACTTCTACAGGACGTCTGTCAATTTGCTGTATGATATAAACTGCAGTTCTTTTAAATATATCTGTAAAGCAAGTCAGGCACTGACACAGGCTGCCCTGAGAAGCTGTTGGCTGCCCTGACCCTGGAAGTGTGCGAGGCCAGGTTGGATGGGCCTTTGAGCAACCTGGTCTAGTGGAAGGTGTCCCTGCCAATGGCATAGAGGTTGGAACTAGATGATCGCTAAGGTTCTTTCCAACACAAACCAGTCTATGATTCTGGGAATATGAAAACGGTATTTTAGCGTGGCTGTTTCAGTTTATATGCAGAAGAAAATGCCTGACGTATTAATTGGTGCCTTTCTACTTTCTCTGTGTCTCATATTATTAACCGAACGATAATTTTCAAGAGCAGTGAGATGGTTTTTCTTACAGTTCTATAGAGGGTTTAAGTATATAGCATATTCCTCATAACTTAATCATCAGTAAGCCTGTTTGTCTTTATTTTTGAGTAGTAGTGTAATTCAGACACATAAGTATTGTGTTTAATTTTGGTTTACATGTGCTTTCTAAACATAAGTGACTTCCTGTGGATACGTGGCTAAGGGACATTCATTTGAATCCCTGATCTTACTTTAAAACAACTGAAAACATAGTGGTTTTCAACATGGAGTTTAACTGCAAATTGCCTATGATGTGTTTTCAGCCAATATTTCAAAGTGATTGTTAAGCAATACTTTGCAGTAATTTGGGGGATATTCAGTAATCTTTTAGAAAATACTATACATACCATCCAGGGAATTCATTATATATTATGAATTATACTTAAAAAAAAATGTGGAAAACGTGTGGTAATTACATAGTTGTTCATTGTAGCATTCAGTAGCATGCTAACATGTGTAAATGTTTACTTCAGGAATCTGGTGATGGGAAGAATTTGCCAGAGTCCAGAGACTCAGATATGAAAAAAGGGCAACACATTCCTGCTCGAAAAGGATCACAAACTGCTGTAGTTCCTCGGCGGTCCCCTGAAGACAAAAATGAAAAAATAAGTAAAGAATCTCTTAGTGTGGTTGAAAGGTCCACAAAATCAGGTAGTGAGGTTTGGTGATGTACTCCATGCTGTAATTCACATACATGTACAGCGAAGGATAATGATTTTTCTTTATAGTATCAGTTTTTCAAGTGCAAATAGTATGAAGTGAAATGAATCTTTGGCATCTATGAAATAATTCTTCTAAAATATGTTGCTTGAACTAGGAGATGACAAAAAGATTTTATGATTACAATTTCAGAATGTAAATTACTCTAAAAATCCTTTTTAAACAAAGGAGAGGTTTGGCAGTCTCATTTAGGACAGTTACTATAAAATTATTAATCAGCACATTTGTCTTAATCTCTTAACTGCTTTGAATTATGCTTATAGTTGAATTGTTTATTGCTAATCTTGCCCATAACCTCCCTGTTGCAGGACTGTGTTTTCAGAGAGCTGAAACTTTGCCAAAACATTGCTGGCATGTGGAGGTTTTCCATTTTCCATGCCCCCCTCAGGCTATTAGTTTTAGTCCAGTTCTTCATCCTCCTCTTGAGGAGAAGATAGGCACAAAAATATATTGAGCAAATAAAGAATTGTTAGAGCTGCTTTAATAAACAAGCCTATTATCTGAATACTTTAAATCACAGTGCAGAATGGCAAACAGTGGTCTCAGATCAGTACTACCTTGCCGGCAAAGAGGGGAAAATCAGTAATTTTGATAGGGATCATAGTCAAAATAATGAGAGACTTGATGATCCAACCACACAGTCTGCCCCACAGAAAAGATAATCTGTCTTTATTAACTACTTGAAAACACAGTTCATTTTCATCTGGTATTAATACATTTTAAGTTGTACTTAGTGGCTGAAAGTAATAATAAACAAATTGGGTCTTTTTACCATCCAACACATAAGGTAGATATTTATCAAGTCTTCAATTTGTTTCAGTTTTCAGAGTAGAAATTAAATAAATTAATATTGTTTATTTCCCATTGCTTTCATAAATAAAAAGCTACTGCTTTGTGTTAATGACATTCACAGGCTGAGACAAACAAGTTTTCAGTTTACATTCTGAAAATTTAAGTTTGAAGGAATTTGGGTTTTTTGCTTTAATGGTTGTAGTTTGATTAGAATTTTTCATTATTCATGTTATTTGTGATACAAGCCTTATAATGGCCTTGTTTAAGAATGTCTGTTATCAGAAGCTGAGATTATTATAACTGAAATAATTCTGATGGCTAACAGATGCAGAAATGCTAAGTTTAATGAAAAATGCTATCTTAATGTAAAGTTTATGATGCTTATAATATATGCTTCCCAGATATTATTTCTCAGTATACTCATTTAAAAATTAATCTATGCTATTACAGAAATTCAGAGTCAAAATTCCCAAGTAAGATCGAGCTAATAAGCACTGGTCATCTTGGTTCAGTGTAAAAGAAAATACCTTTAGTCGAAGAGCAAAAGTCCTGTTTGTTTCTTTTAAAGAAGTTTCTTTTGGATTAATCTAATTAAAACAATATCCAAATAAAAAGAGAAAACAAAAGAAACCAACAAAACAAACAAAAAACCCATAAACAAAACAAGGAAAACAACTAACTAATCTTCCTAGAGTCCATTCCTTTTCCTTGAAGGTCACTTCTTAGCAGTTTCAAAATAAAACTTTATGACATCTATCAACAATAAAAGTTTATAGCAGTGGCCTGAGTAGCTTACAGTTTTTAACTGTGTTTTGATAGGTCTTCATGAGAAACAAGAAATTAAGAAAAAGAAAAATGAGAAAGGATCCTTTAGTGGAACACACTTGCCAGCTGTGCCAGCTTCCAAACCTTCTGCTGATCAGATAAGACAAAGTGTCAAGCAGTCTCTTAAGGAAATTCTGATGAAAAGGTAAAGATATATATAATTAAAAAATTACATTTGTAATTATTTTATTTCAGGAGTCAGAGAAAAAAAATGGAAGGATTTGGTAATTTTTTCCTGTTGTGTTCTCTCACAGATTGACAGACTCCAGTTTAAAGATTCCTGAGGAGAGAGCAGCAAAAGTTGCCACAAGGATTGAAAGAGAGCTGTTTTCTTTTTTTCGGGACACTGACTCAAAGTACAAGAACAAATACAGAAGTTTAATGTTCAATCTAAAAGATCCCAAAAATAATGTATGTATTATTTGTCTGTTGTGCTCTATGTAAATCCTTATTTGCTGTAGGTTAAAGTCTCCTATGTAGATACATTATTAATCCTTTCAGAGTTTATCTTGTTTGGTTTTGGTTTTTTAACTTTCCTCGTCTCTTTGATGTCATTTGCCTTGTGCACACAGTGTTCCTTGTGTTCTTTTTCACCTGTTCCTCATCATTACTTCTTCAGCTCCTTGCTCTGAGAGTACTTCTTATGATGGGATTTCAAAATGTAGTAGATACAGCTTACTTAATGTGTTTGTCTCTGATCTGTTGTCTTGGTGTCCCCACCTCGCTCCTTCTCCTCCACCTCCCTCCTTCTCCCCCACCCCCAACCTTTGCTGCTTACTGCACACACTTTTGTTTCTGTCCTGTAGCTTGTCTCACTGCTTTTTCATATCCACATTTCTCAAGTTTGGTCTTTGCTCTCTTTTCTGTTTTCTTTGAGCCCATTATTCAGTATCATGCTTCCTCAGCTTCTATCTTTTGTTCTTTTATCAGTTATTCTGATCAAGTTGCTTTGTCTGCAGTATTTTACTGTTGCAGTTAGCCAGCTGTAAATTGCATGAGCAGGATAAGTTCTATCACTGGCTTCTCTTTGCTCATGCTGCTAAATTATGTGGGTTTTTTTTACCCCAGGAATTTGGTTCAGTCAACAGGCAAAGACATCATCTTAATACTACCTTCTTTCTGCTGTGTAATACAGGGGAGTTACTGCCGCCAGGGGCATAAACTTACCTTCTCTTTTGAAACAACAATTAATTATGTGTCTGATCATTAAAGTGTATAATGTAGATACAATCTGTTATGTAATCTGTTATGTAGAATAAATGGAGCTCTGGAACTGGGCTTTTTATGTTGTAAAATCTAGTACAGCTTCCTGCAGCGTGAGATAATTACAAAACCACAGTACCCCTATGGCTGTACAGAGTATGTTGTTTGTTGCTTCTCTGCTTTATTCCCAGCTGCAAGCTGCTGTTTCTGTCTTGATAGCAATAGTGAAGCTTTTCTTTCTTCTAGATATTATTTAAGAAAGTATTGAAAGGAGAGGTTACTCCTGACCATCTAATAAAAATGAGCCCAGAAGAACTGGCTTCCAAAGAACTGGCTGCTTGGAGACAAAGAGAAAACAGACACGTAAGATTTGTCAACTTATATTGTTTACTTCACTGCTTACGCATATGTAACTTCTACATACACTTAATGTGCAAACAGAAAGAACAGAATCCATGTTGCACAAAGCAACTCTGACTAATCAGGAAGATCTCTATAATTTATTTAGTATTCAAAACCCAAAGGATTTGTTTGGACAGAAGTAAAAGAAGTATAGTAAATTCCTGACAGGGGGAAACCATGTGTTTTCCCTTGCTGTGCAACTTTGTTGTTGCTTGTTCTTCCTTTCTTCTGTCTCAAGTGTGAAGGCTTCTTTGTCATTATTTCCAACAAGTTTTTAAAGGTCTAGCTGGAGCTTTAAAAACACTGGTTTCTTAAAAATGGAGAGAGATCTCTTTGAACAAACCAAACAGACCTGTTGTTTGCAACTTACATACTGATAGCGCATGACAGTTCGCTCACCAAGAAGCAGACCTGAAGCTGGAAATCTAATCTGCCGCTGTGAAAAGAGTTCAAAGGGGAAAAAAACCCACTCACACCCCCAACCCAAAAAAAACCTCCAACAAAATGAGCAACGACCCCTACCCGCAAAAAAAAGCCCCAAAAAAGTTTAAAAAAACACCCCCCTCCCAAAAAAAAACAAACCAACAAACCAAAACAAAAAACCCAGACAAAAAATACGTCACCAAAAAGTCCCCAGCAAAGTTTACTAGGTTAGTTTGGGCATTACTTTTCTTGAAACAGAAAGTCACGCTATATCTATAGCTGTGTTAACAGTTTAGAAGGACTAACAGGAATATGAGGAGCTATATTATTTTTATAGAACATCCTTTTTTCTTAGTACCCTGTTTATTGTGCAGTTAATCCAATTATAGTTAGCTGCAGCTGCTCAGAAATGCCTGGTTTATAGCATCAAGTTTTCTAGCTTACAAAATCTGGATTTGTGTTGGCAAAATCTTTTGATATTTGTATGTTGCTTCATAGAACTGAAAGGCACAAAATTTGAGTAGTGGTAACTCGCATGCATTTTGTTTTTTCTCATCTTTATTACATTTTTTACATTTACTTTTATAAACATTAATACTGAAAACAGACCACACAAAACAATATTCCACTGCTGTGAGGAATAGCTTCAAAACAAAAATGTATGCTGCTTGAAAATTGCTGAAGGGTCCTAAATGTTTCAGAGAAATACTTCAAAATTTCTAGAAGTTGAAATGGAATATGGTGTGTGAAACAAATAACAGTGTATCATTTGATGGTATTTTTCATTTTATTTAAGCAAGACTTTGAGACTGCTACATACTGATCTGTTTTGAAGTTTCCCTAGCATTCTAGAGTAACTGTTAGTATTTGGCAGACAGGTAAAACAATCATAGGATCTTGTTTCCGTGTAAAAACAGGCTTAAAATACTGAGGACTGCCAAAATAAACTGTTTTTGGTTTAAGTAGAACTGTGCTTCAAGAAACAATTTTATAAATAATGGTTTATGTTTAATTTTTTGCAACAGAGCAAAGCAGCAGTACCGATCAGAATTAGCATATTCATTACCTTAAGAATACTTTGAAATGATTGGGGTTTTTTGAGGCAGAGTGTTAGGTTTATGTATTAAAAAATGAGCTATTAAAAATTACACAAATCTGTATGTCCTATGTTGTCCCTACTATTATGGGAATAGAGTTGATGTGGTTTTCTTCTTCAGCTATTGTAAATTCAGAATAGCCTATCTTTAATTTTAGTGTCAAAAGTCTGCTTTATGATGTGGTTAAATACATGACCAATAAGGACTTGCTGCATTGTAGGTCAACTGAAAATGGCTGCTTGTGCATTTGCTTTATGAAAATATTTGACACTTGCAAAGCAAGGATATATTCCTTTTTCCGTATGTGGTTTCCTAATTGTAATGCTATTTTTCGTTGTTATATATGTGGTATTCCAAATTTTCTTGTATAGAATTAAATACATGTAACTTCTTGGTTTTTACAGACAATTGAAATGATCGAGAAAGAACAGAGGGAAGTTGAAAGAAGACCTATCACAAAAATTACTCATAAAGGAGAAATAGAAATTGAAAGTGAAACACCAATGAAAGAACAAGAGGAAGCCATGGAAATTCAGGTAGAAAAGAAAACATGGCAACAGAGTGTATTCAGTTCATAGATAATACGGTTGCAAACTGCTCTGTGTATGATTTTGTTGTTTAGATCCATGATTATATGTTAGATCTGATTTAATTTTTCTTTTATCCTTACTTGCTTTCACCTCTAGGCTTGGTGGTTTTGTGTCCATCACTGTATGATGAATACTGGCAATAGTAGAAAATATTTTATATCTTACCTAAAACATATTTAGGAATACCAATTCATTCTTTTAATGGATCTATAGATTTTGGGATGACCTTTTAGGCTATACAGCTGAAGGGTGAGTTTTATGTCTGAAGGGAAGAAAATGCCATAAAATATTTAAGCAGTGTGAAGGGCAATATTAGGATTATTAACAGAGGAAAAAAAAGGCTAACAGAAATGTGTTTAACTTCTCCTAGGAACCTCATACAAAGTTGTTTGAGAAGTCAGAGGAAGCTGAAAAAGATAAGGATATAAATGAATCTGCATCTCCAGACACCACAAGTCAACATAAAAATCATCTCTTTGATCTTAACTGCAAAATCTGCATAGGTAATTGTTGTGGTTTAAGCCCAGCTGGTGATACAGCCATGCAGCCCGCTCGCTCACTCCCCCCCCGCCTTCCATCCCCCCCGCTCCAGGAGGGATGGGGAGGAGAATCGAAAGAATGTAACTCCCACGGGTTGAGATAAAAACAGTCCAGTAACTAAGGTATAACACAAACCAATACTGCTACCACCAATAATAATAATGATAAGGGAAATAACAAGGGAAGAGAATACAACTGCTCACCACCCGCCGACTGATACCCAGCCCAACCAAGCAGTGATCTAGCCCTTCCGGGTAACTGCCCCCAGTTCTACATTCTGGGCATGACGTGCTGTGGTATGGAATACCTCTTTGGCTAGTTTGGGTCAAGTGTCCTCTCTGCTTCCTCCCGGGTTCCCCTCCTCCCTGGCAGAGCATGAGACTCAGAAAGTCAGACTAAACATTGCTAAGCAGCAACTAAAAACATTGGTGTTATCAGCATTGTTCCCACGCTGAAAGTCAAAAACACAACGCTGAACCAGCTACTAAGAAGGAGAAAAAATGACTGCTACTGCTGAACCCAGGACAGTATCCACCCCTTGTTCCATACCATTCACATCATGCTCAGATCCCACATTTTCAATATACCATTACTTTTATCCTATATATATACATATATATGCATCCACACAAAGAGAGAGAGAGAGAGATCATTCCTTAGTGCATGGACCAGTCCCTATAAAGCTGCTGAGTCCCTCAGGTCCGTGATGTCAGGCTCCATCTCTTGTAACAGTCTTTCAGAGCAGGAGAGAGAGTGATGTAGTCAACCTGCCAGGCTTCCCCGTATTTGTACTTCAGCCATTGTGCTCCATACCAAAGAGGCTTTAACCGCTTGGCTTGCTTAATTGCAGCATGTTTCACACTCGTGAATAACCTGGGCAATAGTGTCCCTTGTTAAGTCCACCCCTCGATCATGAGTCCATCTCTGTGTTGCATCTCTGCCCTGATGGCCTGAAGTGTCATGGGCCCACCAGGCTCAAAATAATTCACCCTTCCCCTTCAGCAGTTTCTGCAACTGCTGAACCCAGGACAGTAATTTTGAAAGCATGTCAAAGTAAGTACGTCATGCTTGTATAATGCTTTTCAGTCATAAATCTCAGTGTACCTCAGGGATGTAAATAAATGTGGGGTTTTTTCACTAGTTTGCTGACAAAGATGTAGAAGAAGTGTTTTACTTCATCGTTTACGAAAGAGACTGTTAAAATTATAGGCTATGCACATAAACTTCTATTAAAAAAAAAGACTTCAGAGAAGAAAATCCCTTTAATGGATGTACATACTGTTTTTAATTCCTCTTTATCATGTCTGATTAGTGGCAATATTTATGTTCAATATTGTATAACTGTATAAAATTTATCTTAGTTTATGCTGCCCTACTTCAATGTCAATTGTAGTGGTTTTGATGCATCTTCCATGTCTTTGAAGGCAATTGTCTTTTGTTTCTTCAACAAAAAATAAAAAGCATTATGTTTCTTTCTCTGCAGGACGAATGGCACCACCTACTGATGATCCTTCTGCAAAAAAAGTGAAAGTGTCTGTTGGAGTTGCGCGAAAGCAATCAGACAATGAAGCAGAGAGCATTGCAGATGCACTTTCTTCAACATCAAGTATTTTAGCTTCTGAATTACTAGAAGATGATAAGCAAGACTCATCGAAGTCATCATTTACACCTCTCCCAAAGTAAGATAAAATGTAGAAACAGTATTTTTAAAGGAAAGACATTGTTAATCTTGTTAAGCTATTATGACTAAGGCCAATTTTTTAATGATATTTCAGTAATCCATTTGTGTATTTGAACTTGTACACCTCTGTTTAGGAACGGGATTTTCTTCTGAAGTAAATGATGCTATGCATTTATATAAATAATACTTCATATATTGTTGTGATTATAAACTTCTAATTGCCACTTTGTCTTTTGGGGAAAAGTAAGCTACCTTACGTTTTATGGTGCAAAAAGATCTAAAAAGGCACATGAGTTTGTATTAAAAAGTCAGCATATAGATTTCATATTTTGCTGTTAAGGAACTTTGAATGCACAGTCCTGCATTTGAATGGGGGTGTGTGTTTCTATATATAAGGCTAGGGAATTTGAGATTGCTCTAAATAGAGCATTTAAATTGATAAATCATGCTAGTTTCAAATCCTAAAGCAACACTTTTCTAGAAATGACGGTTAACAGCAGCTTGTTTGATATTTTGCCATATTTTCTGCCAATTCTGTCTTCATTTTCTTCCACACTCTACTCTGCTACCCGCTAAAGAGGAAATTTCAATTTGCGAGGCTGTTTTTTTTCTGGTTTGAGGGAAGGTTTTCTAGAAAAACATTGACTCCCAGTTATTTAGAATTGACTAGAGTTTGTGCTGAAATTCTGCCTTTCTCAGGACAGTGTGATCCTTTACTGAGGACAGCGGACTTCTAAATAACTTGCGGAAGTTATTTTGAATAACTTGCTGAAGATTCAAAGAAGCAATTTCTAGTGTAGACAGAAAGAAATGTGTTACTGTAACAGCACATCTGGTACTGCTAGTGGCTAGCTTAAAACCACTAATAGTATGCCTAGGATATTTTGATATTTAGGAGGAGGCAATCACAGAAGCTGTGGAAGTAATGCATGGGTGAGAAGAGATGACAAAACAACTTGTGGGGCAAGGTTGGGGAAGGGGAATGCAGGTGTTCAGGTCATGGACAGACAATATTGCAAGAAAATGTGGGAACTAGGAAAGCAGGGTTGAGGGTAGGCCAGCAGGCAGTATGTTGTTTTCTGTCCATTCTTAAAAGGTACATTAGTGAACTAACGTGCTGCTTATCTGACTGTCCTTCTTGTAACTTGTTTCTCCTCCACTGGAAGATGAGAAATATGGTTGTATGCCTATCTCTTTTCATTGACCTTCAAGTGCGCTTAACAGAAAAAGAAAATTCTTAATGGCACATCATTTCTTCTGGAAAGAAAAATTATGATTTATATTTTCTTGTGGGTTATATCATGTTATAAACAAAGTGATTTTTTGTTTGTCTTTTTTTAGGTCAGAAACACCTGGTACTGTGGAATGTGAAAGCCTGTTTCTGGCACGCCTGAATTTCATCTGGAAGGGTTTTATCAATATGCCTTCAGTGGCAAAGTTTGTCATTAAGGCTTACCCAGTTTCTGGCTCTTTTGAGTATTTAACAGAGGTATTTATATTTACTGCAAAGAATGAACAATTAATTTATTAACTTCAACAACCTGTTTACATTTTAGGCTGATAATAGTATCATAATGAAACGCAGTGAAGCATGATCATTGTACTGAGTAAAGTATTTGTGGGAGGACATAGGTTACGGTATGAATTTGCAGGTAAAGTATTTTTCAGTTTGTCCTACATGGACCCCAGGGTTCATCAATATTCAAGTTCCTTGTATTTTCCTCTCATCTCACTGTAAAGTGTTTTTTGAGGAAGAGCATCTGTATTTCAAGAGCTGGTTTTGTAAAAGTTGAACTTTTTTTTTGTTTATTATGGAGCATCTTCTATAATATAAAGTAGCAGAGAAGATAGAACAAAATTGCTGCTGAAATAACCACCTTGGTGGCATCCTTGTTCCGAATTAGAGGCGAGAAAATTGTAGCTCAGTTTTGAATTCAAAGCAATAAGCAATTCAATACCAATTCTTTGTAAGAAAAGTGTCTCCTGGTGTTTTGTGTTGGCAGTGTGAGAAGTCTTTTCATCTTCCACAACAGAAACCTGTGTAAGAGGGTTTAATTTTTAACTTTTTGCCTATTTGGTGGCAATTCTGGTCCTAACTTACCATTGTGAGACTAAATTGTATAAGAAAAAAAAAAAATTAGTCTATGTAGTGTCTTTCAGTGTCTGAGAGACAGGAAGAGGATGCGACTGCTTGTAATAGTTGCATTATTAAAATAGTTATATTCATGTCAGAAACTAAAGAGAGCTCATAAGGCTCAGTGTTACTTCTTGCCAGTGACACAGGATGCATCAGCTTTCTAGTGAAATGGTCTTCTATCAGTGTGATTGTCTTTGCCATAAACCTTCAGTGAAGTGCAAGAGATGCAGTACCCTTTAATACTGAAAGATTGTTTTACGAATATGATGTGCTTTTCAAAACTCATCTGCTGTATTAAAAAAAAAAAAAAAATTCCTGAAGTGTTCCTAAATGACGTGAATGTCTGGTTTTGTTGCTTATGAATAGTGAACTCAGCCATATCCCAGAACAAATTTATCTATATGTACACACATGTCTAGGCTATTTTTTCCCCTTATGATTAAGATTTTGAAAGTTCATTATTTACATAGCAGTTTGATCTTGTGGATCGTACAGATAACTTGAGTGTTTCCAGAGCACAGTACACTTGTTTGCAGTTAATGTTACTGAAATAAATAATTTTGGAAAGGTATAGATGAACAGTATTGAATGGTAACTGATTTAGTACAAATCAGTGACTTTGCACTGAAAATCTTAATTTAAATATCCGAAAGTTAAATCAGTTTGCTTCTACTGTTGCAACTTTTACTGAGATTTTAAAATTATAATTTGAGAACTGAAAGAATTAAATATGTTTTGAATATATGAACATATACTGGATGAAGGATTTACCACAATTTGTATGTTGGATTCAGATTTCTCTTGTCCTTTCTCATAGGATTTACCTGATAGTATTCAAGTAGGTGGCAGGATATCTCCTCACACTGTCTGGGAGTATGTAGAAAAAATCAAAGCTTCAGGGACCAAGGTAAGAATTTTATGTATTGGAAGGCTTGTGGTTTAACATACATCATATTTGCCCCCAAGATCTTGGTATTTTTCCTGGGACATTTGCAAAGTACATGATACTTCAAGGACTGACGGTTAATAGGATGGATGGCAGCTGGTAGTGTTTATTTTCTTACTATCTAACCTTAACCTTGCAACGGCTGTTTGAGAATCCTTGTATTCCTTTGAGGCAGTAACTCATCATGAATGATTGGACACCACGTCTCAACTCTTACCCATTTGTTTTGGTACTGTTAGAGTGCGCAAAACCATCTCAGTGGGCCTCTGTTGAACTTGTCCCACCATGTGCAGCTAGTCCTTGTGCTGGAGGTGTTCTCCAGATGTGCTCTCACAAGAGCTGGATAGACAGAAAGAGTCACTTCCCTTGGCCCCATGGCTGCTTTGGTTCTGTCAGCCAGCATGCAGTTGGTATTCTTGGGGTGGATGCATTGCTGGTTCATACAGCTTGTCCACCAGCAGCATCCCCACATGTCCTTTATGCCAAGGTGCTTTCAAGGCAGTCAGTCCTCCAGCCTCTCCTGGTGCATGGGGTTACTCCATCTCAAGGCACAAGATTTTGTTTGCCTTTGCTGACCATGTCAAAGGTCAGCCCAGTTTCTGAGCCTGCTGAGTCGTCTCTGAATAGCAGCCAGCCCTTCAGCATGTCAACCACTGCCCCTGATAAGGTCCCATCTCGGTTTTGAAGGATGTCTGCTGTGCCATCTTCCAGGTCATTAATTAAGCCATTAAATAGCACCAGCCCCAGCATCAACTTCTGAGCTGGGTTGTAGTTCTGGGATCTGAACACTAGGTCTTCCCCTAGTGTTAATGGGTATCTTGACACAGTAAGACTACAAAATAAAGCTTTCTGGTAATGTTAGGGGTGGGGAGAGAAACAATTAAGTGGAAGCTGACATTCTGCCCTAAAACTTGGTGTTTAGCTGGCTGGTAAAATGTTGGCTTTTTTGTGTCATACGCTGTAATTCTTTTTGTTACACTGAATGCTATTTATATGTTTTCTCCAGTTTTCCTTAGTTATTTTGGGCCTGTTTCTGCGGCTTCTGTCTCCTCTGTTTTCTGCCTTTTTGGGGAGGCTTTTTTTCCTCCTCTGAACTGTACTTTTAAATAAAGAGCAGTTACTAAACCAGTTAAAATATCATAGACAAATGCATCTGACCATCTTTTTCTCTCTGTTTTTGTATACAGGAGATCTGTGTAGTTCGCTTTACCCCAGTAACTGAAGAGGATCAGATATCCTATGCATTATTGTTTGCCTATTTCAGTAGTAGAAAGCGTTATGGTGTAGCAGCCAATAACATGAAGCAGGTGAAAGATTTATACCTCATCCCTTTAGGTTCCTCAGATAAAGTCCCACATCATCTTGTGCCTTTTGATGGGCCTGGTAAGTACAGCTTGGAATTTGGAACTTTATTATCATAATGCTACTTAATGAGGTTTACAACAGAACTGTAAGAGAAATCCAGTTATAAAATGCCACCTGTTCTGTTCAAACATATCATGAGTTTTCCATACTATTATGTTAGGTTCCCTGAAAAAGCATTAATTTCCCATTGTAAGATTATTCTGATACTTTATTGTTGTCAAAAATTTACTGTGAATAACTTTGTTTCATGTTTATTGCATTCTTCTCTAACCTATGTGGCTTTGTAGGTTACAGTCCCAGTAAATTCAGTAATGCAAGTGAACTATGACAGTAGTCATACTGAGCTCCAAATTGATACTGTGACTTTAAAATAGCATTTCTCATTATTTGAAAAGTACTAATAACATTTTTCTCAAGTATCCCAAACTTCCTAAAAAGAAAAAATAAATTTAAAAAAGAGATGGGCAAGGAAGGAAAGATCCTGAAGTGGTTCTCAGTTGTTCTGCTTGCACCCAACTTATTTTGTATCGGTTTACATTGGTTATAAAAATGTGTGGTTGATTTTTTTCTTCTGAGATAGGTAGGGCTGAAACAAAGAGAGGATGAAGGACAAGAGGTAACAGGCTCAAGCTGCAGTTGGGAAGGTTTAGATTGGATATTAGGAAAAATCTCTTCACAGAGAGGGTGCTCAGGCGTTGGAACAGGCTGCCCAGTTCAGTGGTGGAATTACCATCCCTGGAAGTGTTCAAAAAACATGTAGATGAGGCCTTTAGTGACATGGTCTAGTGGTGGACTTGGCAATTCTGGGTTAAAGGTTGGACTTGATGATCTTAAAGGTCTTTTCCAACTTAGCTGATTCTGTGATTCTTTTTTGCAAGAAGCTAAATTATACAGAACAAAATACATAGTGAAGAGATGGCTAGTAGTATACCTTGAAACACAGTGCCTTCCTGGAATGAGGGAAGCATTTTGGGAAGTCACTCTTGGTAAATCTTTGAAGAAGTATTTCTAACACAAATTGATGAGGAGACACTGTGGTTGCAAGTGTGCTCTTTATGTTTGGTGGATTTTTTGGGTTTTTTTGCCTCTTGTGCTTTGCTACCACTGTTACCAGACTGCGTCTGTGTTAGACTAACATGACGTTTAACTTCTCTGTGTTTTCTTACGTAACTAGATTTCCTATGTAACTGTCTCATATTCTGTATTTGGAAGTTATAATGGGCAATATAATAGTTAAAGCAACTTTAAGTTGCAGTGTTTGAAGTCATAATTTTTATGTTGGAAATGTATTTTTTATTGTTTGTTGTGTTTTAACCTTAAAGTGAATACTTCGTATAGTGTATTATAAGAGTATGGGGTTATTTTGTTAAAACGATTGCCTTAACATAAGGAGATGATAAATTGCTGTTACAATTTTGTACAGGGATTGAAATACATCGACCAAATTTATTACTGGGATTGATAATTCGCCAGAAAATGAAGAGGCAGATTACTGCTGTTGCAAGTGTGACTAATAGTTTTGTTGATGAAGCTTCTGAAAGTACCTTGAGTAACTTGCCACCTGAGAAGAAAAGCAAGCCAAACAAACCTGAAGTCTCTCATCATGAGTTGGCAATAGAAGAAGAAGAGGAAAATGATTTTTTTAATTCTTTCACAACTGTGCTACACAAGCAGAGAAATAAACCTCAGCAATCTGCTATGGAAGACGTTCCAGCAGTTACTGAACCGTTGATGGAAAGTACCAAACATGAACCGCCAAAGCCTCTCAGATTTCTTCCTGGAGTCCTGGTTGGATGGGAAAATCAGCCTTCTACTCTGGAGCTAGCAAACAAACCGTTGCCAGTGGATGATATTCTTCAAAGCCTATTGGGTACGACAGGGCAGGTATATGAACACAGCAAGTCAGAAACAAGTGCCAGTGAAGATATACCATTATTAAATGAACAGCCAACCTTAAAAGAAGAAAACATGGATGTTACTGATGTAACTACTGAAGTTAGTGAAGCAAAGACTGGTTTGGATGAGCTACAAGAATCCACTGACACTGCTGTAACTGTGGATGCAGCAGCTGTAGGGACCTCAAATTCTGCAAGAAGTGCTGGATCTTTGATAGGACTGAGTCTTAAGGGAAAACCTCCAGATGTCTCCACAGAAGCATTTTTAGCAAATTTATCTGCTCATTCACAGAATAAAGAAACTGAAGAAAGTAAAGAAAATGACCCAAAGCAGCAGTTAACTGACAAGGATAATAACATTGCACAGGAAGTTAGGACCACAAATTCCAGCTTTTCTTCCTTATCAAATGCAGGGAAAAAGCCCGGTGAGAGTAATGTTAATGTAGGCACTGCTGAAGGTACCACTGCTAATGCCTCTAAATCATCGCCATTTATTAATCTTAAGAGAGACCCACGACAGGCAGCTGGACGGAGCCAGCAGACTAATGCTTCAGAAAACAAGGAAGGAGATGTTAACAGAAATGAAGACAGACAGAATGCTTCAGGAAGTGATCAAACAGAACCAGAGAATAAGCAGTCTTCTGGCGAAGTGGGTGTAAACCTGTATCAAAGCGATGCGCAAACCAGTGAGACACAGTACAATTCAACTGCAGCAAAAGCAGATAACACAGTTGCATCACAAGCGGAAGATACCAAACACATACAGGAAGATGCAATGATGCAAAACATTGAAACTCTGAACTCATTTAGAAGAGGACCAGCAGCAACTTCATCTCATTTTGAAACCGAAAACTCTTCTCGTTCTGAATTTATTTCCAACGTTACAAGCTCTATTACAAGTGGTGGCTTCTCATCTGTTAGACCTCCACAGCAGAATTTTCAGCATCCTAAATCTAATCCACCTGGATTTCAGTTTCAGGCTCCTGCACCTCATAACTTCCCTCCACAAAACAACCCTATGTTTGGATTTCCTCCTCATTTACCACATCCACTTCTTCCTCCTCCTGGCTTTGGCTTTCCTCAAAATCCTATGATGCCATGGCCAGTAGCTCATTTATCAGGTCAGCCACCACACTACGCCGGACCCATTGCACAAGGGCTACCAGTAGCTCACAAACAATCAAGATTTATGGGGCCAGAAAATTTTTTTCAGAGTAAAGACAGTAGGAGACCAGAAAGACGCCACAGTGATCCTTGGGGCAGACAGGAACAGCATCTGGAGAGAGGGTTCAGTAGAAGCAAAAATGATCAACATAGACAAAGATTTTACAGTGATTCCCATCACCAAAAGAAAGACAGACATGAAAAAGAGTGGAACAATGAAAAATACTGGGAGCAAGATTCTGAAAGAAATAGACGCAGAGACAGAAACCAGGAAAAAGATAGAGATAGGAAGAGTAGGGAGGAAGGCCAGAGAGACAAAGAAAGATTGCGATCTCCACACAGTGATAGGGCTGCTGATGGAAAAAGCCCCAGAGAGACTAGAAATCCAGAAAAAAAGACAGAGAAGCCTAAAAGTGAAGAACAGTCTCATGAAAAAGATAAGGAGAGGGAGAAAAGCAAAGAGAAGCATAGAGAACGAGACAGTGAAAAGAACAGAGAGAGACATAGGGACCACAGTGACAGAAGTAAAAGCAAAAGGTAAAAAGATGCAGGCAGCCTTTTAGAATTTTATTTAAATAAACTGTTAAGAGTAATGTCGTAAAACTTTGTATAAAACAAAAGAAAAAGCCTGCTAGGATTGTGCCATCTTTTTTATTCTGTGTTGGTGTTTTGCAGAAACAAGTCTGTGTTTTGGTACCACTTGATGTACCAATACTCATCCTTTTTTTCATTATACCAACTATTGCTAGAAGTAGGAGTTTAATATTTTTAAAAATTTTACATTGCTGTATATTCAAAATTTTAAAGATTTCTTTTATTAATATGCAATAAAGGCTTAGAAGTTTTCTTAGCTGATGAAGTTGGCTTTAGTCAAGTTTGCAATATAGTTGCTGCCTTTGGTAATTTGTGCTCTCTTCTGTTTTAAGATGCTTGAATAATTTTAAAGGTGAATTTCATACAATAACCTTTTTAAATTGCACTGTTTTTAAAGACTGTAGCAGAGCCTCAGAATTCACACACATTACAACAAAATTGAACATGCTCGGTGGTGTAAAGAGTTTTTTGAATTATTTGGTAGTACAATAAAACAATTCAAGTGTATTTCATTAGTTTTTCAAGTATTTCCTAAGCATCTGAAGCAGTTTGTGAACAGAAATTGGAAGGCTGAGCTGCTCGAATGTTATTGCTTTAAATGGCACTCATTTTAATAAGAAAGCATTTTTAACCTGAATTCTTAAAAATATGGTTTGTAGTAGTAAATTCATTTCTCCCAGCATTTCCCATGCTTCAAAAACTTGAATACTTAAGCTTGTACATT
This sequence comes from Psittacula echo, assembly GCF_963264785.1. Lineage (NCBI taxonomy): Eukaryota > Metazoa > Chordata > Aves > Psittaciformes > Psittacidae > Psittacula > Psittacula echo. The sequence goes on along the minus strand of NC_137738.1, from coordinate 80,680,721 downwards.
ACTTTGTGTTTTGCTATCCTTTTTACTGTAAAATGTAAATATTTTAAGGGATATTTTGATTCTAAAATGATAAAACTTTCTCACATGCTGTGTGTGTTTGATTTCATAGGTGTGAAACTGTAGACCAAATGAATACAGCAGGCTGAGTTACAGATTGCCACATTTGTTGTATGCTTCATGGCTTGGTCATTTCAAATTTTGGGGGGCAAAGGGAGGGCGGAGAAGGGCAGAAGGGTTTTTGCGCCTTTGGGACTTCTAGTAAATTGATATTTTGCAGTGACTGCTATCCACTGATACAAGCTAAAGAGCCAGAAAAGATGCAAACCTGAAGACAAACTAAGATGTCCTGCTCTTACACTTCTTAAAATACACTGGTCATTTTGTTGAGTCTGTCAGAAACAACAGAAATATTCCACCATATAAAGGAAAACGTACTTGTTGTTCTGGTTTTCAGTATTTCGGTTTTTATTTTACTTTAAGTACATCACTTTATGTACTGATGTAGCATTTGCACTTTGCTGTAGAAAAACCTCTTCTTTCCAGAAATCACTGTTTTGGTTTTTAGAGTAAGTTTTAAAATCAATAGCTCTGTTTGTAAAGGTTTTCTTTTGTCATCTTCCAAAGTAGTCTATTCCTGGTCCACTGGTGTTTCATTTCTCATATTCACATTCATTTACGCTTCAAAAATAAACTGGGAGCAGTGAAAATTGCAACTGTCTGTACAGAAGGGATGGGAATACTTTCTAACAGAACTACCAGAAATAGTTTGTTTGGAAAGAATATGTAAATGTTTTCCAGGTTTGCCAAGTGCTTTGCTACCTGCCTTGTATATGTAGAATCCCAAAAGAGCCACAGTAAATCAGCTTTTGAGGGAGAGTTTACATTAACAAGCAGCAACAGTTTCCAGGATTTGGTCCTAGAATCTGAGTTGGTGTAATGGGAATAAATCCCATTACTACAGGAATAAAGGATTTTTGTCTTCTCTGTTGCCTTCGGTCACTCTCCTTCCAACACTTGTATTAGCTGGAGGTGCTCCAATACTGGTTTTATACTGAATCACTGCTCAGACCACAGAAAATAGTGTGCTGATGAGGAACTGGCAGTACACCAGGAGCCCCAGAGAGAACCCTGAATACATTCCCTTGGCATCAAGCGGCCGTAAAAGGCCCTTCTAAGCAAAACTGAAAGAGGGGAAGAATCTGGGGGCACCTCAGATGCCAAGTGGGCTTCATGAGCTGCCTGCTGGAGAAAGGGGAAGGAGCTGTTTTGCATCAGGCTGGTCACTTTAGGGCTCAGAGCAGCTGAAGATGATAGAATGAGCCTCACAAAGATGTTGGCAGGTGCTTATTAAAACATCTGTGGGTAGTTCCATCACCCCCCCTCCCCCCATTAGTTATTTTCAACTCATCTGTAACTGACTTGGCAATGCATTCATTGCTACATACTGATTATGGTTATGTGGCAACAAATGTGTGTCACCTGGTTTTACTCTGCTTGTTGTCTCTGCTCCATATCTGATTTGTGGAAAGACAGAAAGCAAAGTAGAAATAGTTACTTGCTGTTGATGGGTACCCACTGAAGATTTGTATTCAGAAAATTACCATGCAAAGAGGTGATGGTTGATTGTGTGCTTTTGAGCAATAGTGAAGTAAAAAAGGAAAAGATAGGAATCAATTGCTATTATTTTTATTTAATGATTTTACTTAGATAATAAGCCAGCATGTGATAAATGTAAATACCATCATAAGTCCCTCATTAAGCACATTAAAATAGAACTTGATTTTTTTTATTTATTGCTTACTTAAGTATAATTTGAGTTTTTTTCAGAAGGAAATAGAATTTTTGCATTTACGTATGAAGAGCTCTATTTACTTTTGAAATTGTAAATTCATGAAGAATATAGTCATGGAAATTCAATTTACTGTGGTCCAAACCTTTGTCTATTAGAATCTCAAAATTTCCTTTAGGGACACGTAAGCCAGAAAGCTAAAGCAAAGCAGTTCTTAGACTGATTTTCAAGCTGTTGGGAATAGAGATTAGTTGTAGGCAGACAGCCAGGTTCCCACATTCCAGTTGTGAATGGTTAAACCAAAAAGTTTTCCTGTAGTCAAATAAGGGAGACCTCTTATACCATCAGGTATGTTTTATTATCTTCCGTAATTAAGTGAAATACATTTTCCGCTCTTAAGATCATTCTTCAAAGGGAATATTTTAGTGTGAAGTCTGGTGACACATCCAGGTGTGAAATTCTGGCCTTTTACATAAATGCATACCCAATGGATAGAAACTCAGCTGGGAGCGAGAACAACTTTGTTGCCTAGAATAATAGTTGTGGACTTAAAAAGTAATTACAGATACTGTGATTTAAAAAAACCCCAACAACTCATTACAACAAATATGAGCTTTTTACTCCCAAGTACACCTGTTCATCCCCTCTTCCCCCGTCCCCTCCCCAATTTTACACTTTAATGTTAAAATGTTGTAAGAGAAACTCTTCATTCTAATGGAATTTAAGAGTTTTGGAGGAACAGGTAAGTTGTCTGCTCATAAAGCAACAAACAGTTAATATTGGAGTGACGGTTGGCTTTATAAGCTAATTACTACCTGTTTGTCTACACAGCTATTTCTAGAACAATAAAGAAAAAAACCTTAGACTTTCCAGTTATTTTAAAGTAAATACTAAGGACTATATAGAAGTAATTTTCTGAGTAAAACCTTTGATGACATTTTAGGCAAACTATTAATACTCAACATTAAAAAAAAATAATTAGGGATAATTATTAAGTGCTTATGTCTTACACTGCCTACTACTACAAGAAACAGGAGAAAAAGAAAATTTATCACTTTTAAAGACTCTTATACAGTTTTTCAGTTAATTTCTGTAATTTCCATTGTAAACATTATACCCTTCTGCTTTCATGAGCTGAATCTTCTTGGAGTCTTGGAAGAGCACAACATCTTTAATTTTACCAATGAATTCCTTGTGAAAAAGCCCTGTAGTGACTGTGTTGACATCCCTGCCAATTTCAAATCCACCAAAATAACAAATACCACCATAGTTTAAAGCAGTGTATTTTCTGTGTGGATCAATATCTTCAAAAATAATTAGCTCCTCATCAAGGTAAACCTTAATGCAAGTTTGGTTTTGAACTACAGTAATGAAATGCCACCTTTCGTCACAACAGGAGGAGTAATTACTGTGAATTAGAGGAACAGAGATCCTTTCTCCAAGATTAATCACAACTTTTAGTGTTCCATTGGCAAGACCAATGGCAAGGAAATCATTATCTTCATCTTCACCTTTCCCCATCCATACTATTAAGCCTTCAGATTGATCGGTAGTAAAATTTAAAGAAATGCGGCTATACTGAAGGTCTCTTTTTCCATAATAAGGGTCTGTGTATTTGATGTAGGAGTTGCCAACAAACTTTGCTATAAAAAAATGGATTTTGCTATCACAGTATTTACCTGACCAGCCTAGTGCACACATGCAGGAATATGAAAATGAAGTAGTTTGAGGAATACAGAGAGCCTGAGATCCACACCTGTGTTGTGAACAGTGAATAGATTGTTCACATGTGCTCCCTGTCCACTCCTGTGGGCAAGAACAAGAAAAGCCTGAGTTTTCAACTTGACATGTTCCATTATTTTTGCACACCGTGTACCCGCAAACTGTTCCATCACAGTCACCAACATTGGCTCCACCTGTGGGGTCAGTCACAGTAAGCTCCAGTTCCCTGTTGTTGATAATAACTTCTCGTATACAACCGGTGAAACCTGTGGGTTCATTTTCTACTGCCATTGAATTAACAAGGTTTAAGGAGGACACCCCTCCAACAAAAAAGTCTGTGTGCGTGTCTAGTGCATTCATTCCAGGACTAGCTTTATGAATAATGTTCACACCATCTAGGTCCAGGTAGCCTTCATTGCCAACTCTTCCTGCTTTGAGTGAATGCCATATACTTCCATTTGTACAGACTTTCTGGAAGGTCTGTAGGATGACCGTCTTGTCTCCAAGATTGTAACGTAACTGTATAAATCCATTTACTAATGATATACATAAGAAGTCACCTGTAACAAGCAGGATAAAATAATTTTTAGAGGTGGCACACTGAACAACAGCAAATTCCTAATCCTGATGTTTTCATACCTGTGCTTCAAATCAGTAACTAATTTTCAGCAGTCTTGTGTCATCGTATCTAAATAACACAAAGGGGAACATTCCCTGATGAGCTGCTTGTGTCCCTTTTTATTTTTTTCATTGTTGGAAACTCAGCTCGTGTTTCTTTCAAAGAAGCCCGACCTTCTGAAAAGCTTTTCTTGTTCAGAGACTAGGTAACTGTGAGCTAGGAGGGAATGGGATCATGCTGGCATCCAGGGAGTGTGAATTGGTTTTTCTATGAAAAGAAAACAAGTTTTGGCAAAGTTACAAATGCCAGAGTATTCTAAATTTCTGTATGCTGAATAAAGGTTGATAGATTTGTCAGTTTAATGCTCTGAAGGTTTGTTTGTACCAAACATACTCTGCTTTCCCTGCAGCTGCTTTTTGCAGCAGGAGTGTTTTGGGTTTAGTAGTCTGGCAGCGATAGGAACAGATAAACCTTTTATTGAACTGGAGGCCTCCATGACAAGAAGTATTAGGAGACAGTTATCTTTTCTTGTACTGTTGGTGTGTCTGGCCTTACAGGCAATGTAGAAGGAGAATACCACTCTGAAGTATACCTACAAACATGAAGATAAAGCTGGGCGTGGTTAGGAAACAGGAGCTGATACAAAAGTAAGGGCAGAGGCAGAGTCTTAATAGGAGAACGTGACAAGGAGACAGAAGAGGGCAGCAGAAGAGTCTGCAAATGGAAGTCACATTTGCAAACTTTTTGATATTTGCCTGTGCAATTTAACTTTCTTATATTGCTTTTGGAAATAGTAGCCATCAGGTTTTAGCGTTTTTTTGTTTGTTTAAGTCCATCAGTTAAATTGATAAATAGTGTTTGTTAAATTTTAATGTAAACCTTTGTTCCTAATAGCTACCAGTAAAACTTAAGTTTCATGTAGTATTTTTCTAATGAAGAAATACTTTTAAATTTGGAAAGTACAATTTCCTTAAAGATTCAGATTTCTTAAGGGTGGACCTGTTAATAGAATGATGAAGTTTGCTTTCCTGAGGGTTTATTTTTTGAGTATTTCTAATCCTTAAGTTACACTGCCTTTAGTGAAGTTAAAAATGAATGGCTTAATTTACTGGAGGCTTGCGAAAGTTACTAAAATTGTATCTCTGTTTTCAGTAATTACTCAGGTTCCCATTCAGGCAGGGGGAGATGTTTCAATGTGTTAGCGGCTGTAGAGCGCATGCATAGTGCGTCACCTTCCCTGCCCCAGACACCCATGGGAAGAATGAGAAAACTCTTCCTCCTTTCAGCTCCAGTCCAACGATAGCAGGCACTTCTGTGTAGCTGGCTAGTTCCAGTTGTGTTTATCTGTTTTATTTCCCTGCGTTTAATGTTCTTTTTGAGTACTTTATTTGTTTCTGCCTTTTTTCAGAAAATAATTACCTTAACTTGTGGTTTCTCTTGCTCAGAGATGTGGCTTTAAGCTTACTTTATTTTTCATTGCATAGTTTGAAAGCACTAATCTCTCTTGTTTGTTTGAGCAGTGTATATAACCTGCTTGTCCATTGCGTTTATCAGGACTTTAATCCTTAGCTTACTTGCAGTCAGTTTGAGTGATTTACTACAAGAGGAAATCTGAGTTAGATTACACTGTAGATAGTATTTGCAATCTACAATGTAAAGAGAGGTTATGGCTGAGTCCTCTGTATTATGGTCTAGTACGTATTTGAGGCATCTCTTCAGACTGGAGTTACTTCCTTTTCTGCTGGTTATGAACAAAAAAATGGCACTTTCTACTTTCAACTCTCCCTGAGGCTCTCAAGGCACTTTCTTACTGCCTTGGTTAGCCCCTCTCTTTTCACAGATGAATTGCTATTTTAGTCTTTGGGAAGAACAGCAGAGTATTGACATAAATTTTAACCATGTGGATGTTGATCCCAGGGTTCAGCTCAGTATTTCTTCATGAAATTTTTCATGCCGTAGGCACTACCCAGGGAGAACTAGCTGAAAACATTTTGGGACTCTGAAGTGCTTTGTGCTCGGTGTCGGGGAAACTGCCTCTCAAGTGAAGGCAAATTATGGACTTTGTTTCTCTTCACTTTAGCAACCAGTGACATTTTCAACAAGGGACCTCAGTTGTCCCTGTCTCTGAGGGACAGGTTGCACAGCTGAAGCCTATGCAGGCCTATGCCATCATAAGAATTGCATCATTATTTTAAGCAACATTCTTACTACTGAATTTCCCCTCTGGTCAGTCTCAATATGGGAGGCCATGAACACTGTTCCAGTTTTAGCGTTACTCAGACGTGTTCCATACAACCGTAACTGGAGCCAAAGACCTTTCTGAGGTTTGCTTCAGAAAGAGATGACATACTCAACTTTCTGGACTAGATGTTATGATCTGTACTTTGTAGAAAATGCTAGAAAAGACACAGGACACACGACTTTGCAGCTTTTCAGATTAGCATCTCCTCCAATACAGGCTATTTATCCCCATCAGTAGTGTCACAAAATACAAAAGCAGAGGGACACTTGAGGTAGGCACTCGTTCTTTTTTTGTGCACACAAATCTTTTCCCAGCCTGTGGGATGGTGTGCAAGGAACTGTAAGGCTATCAATAAGGTTGAGTCTTCTTTAGATATAGGCTAATGTAGCTTAGCTGAGGCTTGAAACTGCGACATCTCAAGACCCTGGGTGTTGAACAAAATCTTCAGTAGTTATAGCATTCAGTTCTATTCTGATGTTCCTTCCTTCCTCATCTTCCCTGTTTCAGTGAAATAGAAGGGTTTTTATATAGCCCAAATGATTAAAGGTTGTTTCCTTGTCTTCTCAGGGGATAGGTATTTTGTAGCAGGTGTTATCTTAAGGAACTGTTCTGGAGATAAAATAGCACTTTTACTTGCAAATTCTAGTTCAGGGTTTTCACCAAACGACTGAAGGTCAGAGTTGCTCCACCTCAGGGTGGATTGTCTCTATTCCATAGTAGAAGCCAGCACTCCAAGACAGTCCCCAAAGCAGGTCTTAACCTACTTCTGTGTCAGATGTCAGCATTCCCTGAAACCAAGTCAATTCCATGCCCTCAGCAGTCAAGTTTCTAAAACTGGGAGTTTATGAGGAGTCTCTTATAAGTGTATCTGACTACTACTGTAAGATCTGGATTATCTATGATGACATCTGCTTATATGACTTCTTATGATGGATTCTGAAAATTGCTGATTTGACTTACAATGATTAATTCTGAATGCCTCACAAAAATTTTCAGCTTGCTGCTATTCTGCATGAGTACATAAGTCTGTAAGCAAGTTAGTTACAGTGACACAGTCAAGTTTTAAATTCCCGAAATGGTGACAATGCCCTTCCATGTTCAGCCTTTATCTAGACATGCCTGTGTGTATGTATATCCCCATCTTGAGAAGGGATCATATTTAAGCAGTGGCAGGTCACCATGTTTTTATGTTTCCACAGGAAATCCACATCATAATGTGTCAAAATTTTGTACAGTTGGGAACACATGCTTTAATGCTGCACTCATATTTTGGGATGTCCTATTCATGCCAGAAGTATTACCATGCATAGCAGATGTGTTGGTGTTAAATTTACGCAGCTGTAAAGCTGATCTTTGCAGAGGCAAAGATCTCAGCAGTTACAGCCTTCACTATCAAATCTGCCTAATGCCATACATTTCCCAGGAGGCCTGGATATGATGCCAGAGGATCTTAGGCTGACAGAGTATGGCAGGGAGGGTGTCCTGGTATTTTTAACATTACTCTTTCAGGGTGGATTCCCCATAATGATGGAAAGTGTACCCTTGTGCTCTATGTGTATGCATATGAGGCAAAGCCTTTTTTACTTGCCAGAGTACCTGAATTTATTCCCACACTTCACCACAAATTAACAATGAGAAGGATTTCCCACTACTTTGTAAAGCCAAAGAAGCTTCCAAAACATCCTTTTAAGTAACTTTGGAAGCAGTGAATGCAGTCTTCTGGTCAGTGGCATTCACCTTTTTGATGCAGGTGTCATGTCCCCAGCAATACAGAGATGCAAGTCTCCATAAGGGTTCCCTCTTTGCTCAAAACTCACTGATGAGTTCCTGGACTACTAAATGTCTAGGTTTCTTTATAAAGCTTTGTAAGACTGCTGATGCTTGTCGTTTTTCTCATCCCATGTTAATAAGCAGAAGCCTCTGCGTTATCCTGGAACAGAGGCTTTGATGAATTCAGTGCTTCAGCAGCTCCTGCGGGATAAGGTGTCTCAAGAGCAGTGGTTTTCTGGTTACAAAACATCTATAGACTTGGTGCTTTCAGCCATTTCAGAGCCCTGAGATCGCATCTCTGGAGGTATGTTTGATAGCCTCAGTCTATGCCTTCTGTTGCTTTTTCCTCACCTTTCCATTCTCTAGCACAAGGCCGGAACTTGAAAGTAAGCAGGAAGTTTCTTCCACTTGGAGTACCACCCCAGAGCAGAAAGGCATAGCTGGGATCTGGAACAATCCAGCAGGCAGTGTGATGCTCATGCATCTAGAAGGTGTGGGTGATTATCTATTTGTAGGTTAGACCATTCAGCCTCACCTATCAAAAATGCTGCTTTCCTTAGTGAAAAAAGTGTTTCTGCTTCCTTTAGTCACCACTGTCACCCTGGCATATCTCAGCAGCTAGAAACAACCTTTCTTGAGCAGCCTCCATATACCAGTCTTAATTTTGGTTTGCTTGCCAGTGGAAAATGGGTAGCAACAACACTTCATATGCAACAGATTTCAGGACAATGGCGGTGTCACATGGGTAACTGGCAGTTGTGCTTCTTATGTTGATAATTTCCGTAGAAATGATCACAAAACTAGTGACAAAGCAGAAATTATGTCCCTGCTGGCTAAGGAAACATGACTGCCAAAAGAGAAGACTTAACCACCCTGTTCTGAAAGTGGGTGGATAATCAATTTATTTCTGATTAGGCAAACAACACTTCTCCCATGTGAGCTCCATCATTCAGTTTTTGCCATAAGCAGTGTCTTAGAAAACTGCAGACATCACACCCCCATACTGGCCATCTCTGATTTTCATGCTTCAGGGTTTTAAACTGAAATGCCTTAAATATCTGGAGTTGAAGTTCTGCATTTTTTTTTTTCAGACCAGCTAGGTAACATAATCATGTTAAAGAGACACAGAGCGTTGCTGTTCCAAATGTTAAGTATTAAATTCAACATGACTCATCCCATTCTGTCTATTAACCTGACTTCCTTCTTAGTCACCCAGTATATCTGTTCTCATCTCATCAGGGAGCAAACCTTTCCATCCCCCTGGCCTGGACTTTGGAACAGTGCAGACACTCCGCAGCATAATCCACCTTCATAAACAAATGTAGGGCTTCAGTAATGCTGTGACTCAACAAAAAAGTAATGCTCCTTACTCACTCTTAGCCAGATTGCCAAGGCCTTCAAATATATAGAGTGGTTGCTATGTAAATGGACTGAATTATTCATTGTTCAAGCTGCTGATGGGCACCTGGCAAACGCTGTCTGAATTAAAAGCTATCACACTTCTGTTGGTAGAAATAGGATACACTGCACTTGAGAAAATGTGAATTGGGCTGGCTTTCACTGACACTCTGTTGAACTCCACAAGAATTCTGTATTATCTGCAGAGGACTCACTCAGAAACAGCGCATACAGATGTCTGTATCTTCCACATTTTTACCTCATTGGCATAAAACAAGTAATCAAAGCAAGAGGAAAAAGTCCCATTGTCATTATATCTGCAAGTTTCCAAACTAGAATCTTCATACACAGCTCACTTATTGGGGTTTCTTTCCAGCTTATAACTAACATAGCCAGCCATGTTAGTTTTGCCACACTTTGGAAAATGGTTTTCTCAGGGCCTGCAGAAATCAATACTATCAAACTTAAATTCATGATACACATTCAGAAACAGCTGGCAAAGTGAGAAAACCAGCGACTGACAGAATTACAGGAAATTCTGTTAACAGATAAAGATTCATAGGATGTTCTCCATTTTATGCCAATTTGCCAGGTGTTCAAATGTGTGTACTGAAGGAATCACATTATTAGAGGAGCAAGTAGAATAGCCACCTAACCACCCTTTCTAGAAATGTATGTAATGTTCTTTGAAAAGAACAAAGAAGGAAATGTTTTATGGAATTCTCATGTTTATTTCTTCACCTACTAAAGATTCTTTTTGATGATGGGAGGATTTTTCTGCAGGGGCATGCCCCTGAAAGGAATGTCCCAGTTTAGTGTTTACATGGGTGACAAGCCAAGACAGTGTACAGCTGTGCCACTCAGTATCATTGCTAAATTGGCTGTGTAACCAGAGCTCATTTCTTTTAAAAAAACCCAGCATTGCCTAGTGAGGAAAAAAAAGGAATTCTAATTACTTCCTATTAAAAGGGAATTTACAAAAAGAAAAAAAAAAAATCCTGTGATTTTGGCAATCAATTTATTAAGTCTTATATAACTGTGTAGGAGAAAAGGTTTTATCTAAAGTGCTTTCTAAACTAATCCCCAACAGAAAGCTCTTTCACATCTGCTGGCTGCTAAGAATACTTCTGAGTCTTTCATCAGTCTAATTCCATCTGGATTTGACAGGATTATATGAAAGCAAATATAAAGACCCAAGACTATTAGCTTTTCCTAAATCTTTCAAAACTTCAGGACAGTGAAAATGGAAGTAGGGAATTAGTAAAGAAATTAAATTACTCTATAGAAGATGGGTTTTATTTTGAAATGAAATTGTTATGATTCTAGAAAATGATTTAAAGAAAGTATTTCTTCCTGTGCAAACTAAACATTCATGAAGGGCAACACAATGAAGGCATGCTCATGCTAAAACACCCTTGGTCCAAGTTAAGCGGACTTAGCACTCTCTTTGATGCTTCCAAAGAGATACTTAATTTCTTTATATGCTAGCTGCTTCCCTGACCTCTGACTATTCTTTTGAGAGAGATCCTTTTTTCTCTTCTATTTTTCATGGTCCATGTAATGCTTTAGTTTATACAGGAGAGAACTGTTCATTGAGAATCTCAGAATTTGGCCTGTAAGTGATAGAATTATAAAAGATTCATTGTGGAAGACGGAGTTCTTTGCAAATAAATGTATTTGTATTACAAATATGCCATATATTTTTCTTTGAAGCTGTTCTGTGCATGTGGTTGAAATTAGAACAAGGCAAACGGGAGCTGCCAGCAGCGTATGATGTGTTATCAGTCTTACCAAAAAGCAGCCTGTTGAAACATCTGTGTATAGAATAAGAAGTTGGTAACTTGGGCATATGTGTGTTTCTATGCATATGTGCTTGAGTATATTTATTGAAATGTCTCAAAGCTTTCAGCTTTGAGCAAAGGAATGTAAAAATACATGTTCAATAGTTAAGTGCTTTTTTTTTTTTTTTTTTTTGCAGAACAAAGGCCTGGTTCTGCAAAACGTACTGCTTGATTTTGCTCTAAGATCATGTTATGGTATGTAACGCTTCTGTTTAAAAATGTGCAAGATACCACATAAATGCAATATAAAGTATGTTAATAAAGTAATTATAACAGATTTACACCTTAAAGACTACATTTTAAAATATATTTACACTGGTTGGCAAATAATGTTTTCTTGCCATGAAGTTTTAGGAATGTTAACTCGGTTTGTAACTCAGTGTTACAAGGAATCACCTGGAAAATACAAGTGGTAGTAGGCACAAGTTACTCCTGGGGAGATTCTGGTTGGACAAAAGATGAATGTTTTTCACAATGAGAACAATCAGCCATTGGAATAATCTCCCCAGGGAAGTGGTGGATACCCCAACATTGGACATTTTTAAGATTCATCAGGACAGGGTGCTGAGGCATCTGGTATAGACTCTTTTTGCAAAGAAAGGTTGGACCAGATGATCCTCGAGGTGTCTTCCAACCTGGTGTTCTATGACTTTATGGTTCAGAAAATTTTAAAATATTTCTATAAATAGTGGAAATACCTTATTTAGATTTGTTTTTCACCCTGCATAGCTGGCAAACGCAAAACTTGTGCACATTTTTTGATGCTGCCCCAGCAAGATTTCAGCATTATGTAATAAAAAGTTAAAACTTGCAGTAAAGCTCATAAATCTCTCACAGTCTGTTCACTTTCACTTAACTTGTTTGATCAGTTTTTTTATTACTTTATTTGTGGTCATTTTAAAATGCTGGGCCAAACACTCAGACAGTGAATCTTAGAGTAGCTGCACTGAAACTGTGGGATTAATATCAGTAAATGTCTGTTGTAAAACTGGCTAGAGTTACTTTTCAGGGGAAAATGGTCTCCTGAACTACTTCATTAAATACTTGATGGCTTTGGACTAGTCCAAAATTTTGTTATGTTTTTTCTTGTTTATGGTTTGTTATGTTTTTTCTGACGAACTTGATTATTCACAGTTCAAAACCAGTCACTGTGGACAGTGAGTCACAGAGACTGAAGGCCTGAATCACTTCAGTATACTGCCTTTCTTCAAAATAAAGGTACCTGCATGTATGATATCAGCAAGCTGGAAGATTCTTACCTGACTGAGTACCCAAATGCTGTGCAGTGTAAAACAAGATACCATCTGGAGATAGAGGCTGAAACTGCATTTTGATATGAGTCTTACGCCTGATATAGAAGGGTGCAAATGACATCCATGATGATTCATTACTTCTGAAAGATGGATCACTAATGGAAATATCTGAAAAATACAAGAGGAAGTGTCTTCTGAAAGGTGGTTTTTGTTTTGGTTTTTTTTTTCATTTTTATGGCACTGGTTGTTTACAGTTATTTTGTATAGTTCATAGCTGCTGTACAGAATACTTGCAAATCTTCCCTTTCCAAAGACTAAAAAAAACCCAGATACAGAATAAAACAGATAATAGCAAATCAATGCCATTTTGTATTCTGTGTGCCTTATTTTCATTAACAATCAATCCCATAATTGTAATGCAAAATAAATGTGATCTTGTGAGTGTTCATTTTCAAATAAATGTAAGTGCAAATTTTACATTTTTTAGAAATCTAAATGTAAAATACTGCTGTAGGAGTCAGAATAAACATTCATTTCTTCACCATCCAGATGAAAACCTTAGTGAAGGATTTTTAAGGAACTGCTGTGTGTGTAACAAGAATGCACAATTTAAGTGGAATGTCTTCATTAATTGTTGTCAAAATTCCTTCTTAGGATAATCGTGCTGAGATGCTTGATAATTCAAATTGTCCTATCTTATGCTGAAATGGAGCACAATTACAGTGAAGTTACAATGTACACTTTTGAGCTATACACAAATTCATTGTTCTGCCTTACCACTTCTACTCGGCGCTGATTGTTCATATACCCCTAGGAAACTGAGCTGGTTAAACTTCTGCCAACTGATGAATTATTATACTCTTCTATGCTGTTTATATCACTTGAAACTGTTTCCAGTTTTTCCCCATTATAACAACATTATATATTTGAGATATATTAGTTATTAGCTAATTCATTATTGAGTGCTTGCTAATTTGCTGTATTTGTGGGATTATAGGAATAAATCTAGCTATTTAGATGTGGAGGATCTATTTAGATTTCTGTGTGATAAGCCCTTTTTATTACTTAGTTAACAGCAGTTCCAAATTCCTGCACTCTAAGTGCTTCAGCCTTCAGTTCTCAGTTTTCCTACTGAAGCTATGCTGTTTCTCTTCAGAGAAGCCAACAGCTTTCTTCATTTTTGCTCTTCCAATTTCATAGTTTTATAGTAACTTGCTTGCAGTCAAATAAACCTTCAAGGTGTCCTCATAGTGCATTCCTAGGCAACCTTATGCTATCTATCTTTCCACACTCAGGTTTTCTGCACTGTGAATGCACTGGCCATCCAGTTGCACCTTGTATTGCCTATCACAGATGGAACTTAGTTATTAGATTGGTATGCAGTCAGCATGCTGCAAGATTTTGTGATTTGTTTATTTGTCACATCACCTTTCTCAGAATAGGATTCATGGTATTCCTCGTGGACTGCGTCCAGCAGACAGATCCACCATTGTATAGGATCCAGATCTCTCACTTGTTATCAGTATATGACTTGAGGATGCCTCTTGAATAGGTACTAACAATAAGGCTGGCTTTTTTATTGTTCATTTCCACCACTAGATCACAGTTAATACTTCTGCGGAAGATGCATGGATGTAACATCGCAAATTCTCAGCAAGTCTAAAAGTAAGTTTTAATCTCTGAGTATAAGTAAGGATTTATGAAATGCTTAAATGATCAGAATCAGGCTTTTGATGAGCTGTAACTCCACGTATGTATACATTCTCATGCAAACATATTATGTTAACAAATCATTTCCATCCTAAGCATCATAGTAGCTGTTATGATATCAAGGCTAGGTAGTGTCTGTAGTAATATATTCCATAATGTCCAAAATGTGAAGTTCCTGGCATCTGTACTTAAAAGCTGAAAGAAATAACAATGGTTTTAAGAGCAGCAATTACCCTGGACGATAAATACTAATAAAGCTTCACAGTCATATTAGGTTATGTAACTTGTATTACTAGATTGTTTTCAAAAGACAAAATAATACTTAATAATATTCATATGGATTTTTAGGTGCTTTTAATTTTTTCAATGAATAAGAGACAATGGTCTCCATTAGTATTTAAAAATCTAATCCCTATACTGATGTCTCCTTATTTAAAAATCAATCAGAACTAATAATTCATTTTGTACATAGACATTTTTGCTTTATGCATCATTTAGAAGTCAGCCTTCTCTTAGCAAATTTTTGCACAGTGAGACACATATGGAGTAACTGTGCCACAGTGGTCAGTCTTACATTAAAATATGCTACTGCTTAAAAGGTCATATCAGCTGAAGTGTACAATGAGGTATCTGAAAGTCTTTGTGTCAGATTCAGTCTCACTTTGTCAGTGTAGTTATTTCTTTACTGCTTGTGAAGAAAGCAGGGACAAAGACTAATGTGAAACAAAATGTTCAGCTGCAGCAGGATTGAAATGCTACATTGCTTATCATTGCAAGGTACATGAAAGGAAGATTGCTATGATAAAAAGCCTTGGAGCAGAGAGAGAACAAGGATGAAAAAAGGTAATTTTATAGTATCACTCAGAGAATGCATGAAATCCATGGCTTTACATTACAAACAGAGTAATAAAAAATAACACCCATATCTTGAGCAGATGTCCGAATGCTTTAGAAAGCAGGTATTATTCTGATTGATAGATACCAAATAAAATGCTCTGTTTAACAAAGTTCATTCTGAAACTTCTAAGATGCAAATATTGTATTCCCATTTTGGTAAAAAAAGTGTTTTATTCCCAATAAATATATCCTAACAAATGTCAGAAAGCAACACGTTTTGAAACAACACAGCAGGACTAACTGCAGGAAGTACTAGAATGTCTTCTAATTTTCTTGTAAATTATCTTTAGATCCTGTAAGTGCTGATTGTATACATGGAGGAAGTCTGACTTCACAGGTACATGGAAATGTACACCCATATCTCAGAACAGAATGCTTTAACTCTACTGCAGTGCACAAAGATGATCACTGTAAAAATTCATTTTTGCAAAATTGCATCTATAGATAGACAAACTTTTCTAGTGAAGAATAGGACAATTTAAGATTTTCAATTTGCTTTTATGGCAGGTATGTGCAAAACTAACATGTCATGTCAAATGCTGTTGCTCTCTTGGCAATAAACTTTTCCCACCCAAGACAAGAAAATAAGCTCAGCTAAGCTTCCACAAGATAGTTCCTGTGTTATATATGCTTACTCCAGAGAAACTCTTTGCTTAAATAAATGAAGTGAATGAATATCTTTGCTAATCCTATAAGATGAATTTGTAGGACCTGTGTTGTGTAACTACTGCATTACTCACTAGGGTGCTCAGCACTGTGTGATGTATTGTAAACACAACAGGCATTTAAGCAAATATTTCTGTTCTGTACCTGATTAATGACCCACTTCTCTAAGCTGAGTAGTAGTATCTGATGAAGCTATACATTTCTAAATGATACCAAGAGAAACTCTAAATCCCTTTAGACCAGTTACAGCTATGGGAACACAAAGTTTCTGCAAGTACTATTGCTGAAGCGTGATTTTCTTCCCCTCTACTATCTGGGTATCTCCTGCTATCCTTGTTTGGTCAGCCCTGTAACACTCACGTATCCTATATAACTGTTATGATCAAAGCTTTTTAGGTTATATTCTTGCAGCTCTATTTCCACCACTGAAACAAATGTGCTTGTACACATCCCAGTCTACATTTTGATGGCATTACATCACATTACTTTCAGCAAGCCCATTTTGTTGTTCAGCATGTCAAGGAAATTTACTGTGGAAATGTATAACAGGCAACATGAAAAACTGAGCTCAAAATCCAAGATGGAAGCACAGAGGCTGTGGAAGTAGGAATGGGCCACCCAGCAGGAATGCAAAGTCTGAGTGGAACAGAGATGGAGTTGGGAATTGAAACGCAGCAGGGTTTGAAACTGGCAAAGGATACAAAGGGAAACAAGGGCTTCCAACAAGAAGGAAACCAGTTATGACATGGCTGGCAGCGCAGAGACCTCTACAACAACAGCCCTGCCCAGAGTAAGGCAAGCAGGAGAGGCCAGGGGAGCAGCCATGTCAGCTCCAGAGGCCAGATAAGCAGGGAGTTCCACAGTGATGAGGCAGAAGTCAAGGTCAAGCCTGCAAATCAGTCTGTGGATCAGGGTCCAGGTCCAGGTCAACACAGCCAGGCAAGGCATGAATGTGATGCTGCTGCAGTGTAGATCAGCAAAGTATAAAGGGCAGGAGCCTCTAAAAGCTGCTCCTGAAGCAAGGCAGGAGGAAATTCCTGCTCAGGCGTCTCAGCAAAACTGTCTTCAAGACCAGACACCAGCCCTGTCCCTAGGCCAGCTCTGCAACCAAGCAGACAAACCCTCAGGAAGTGGTGGGAGGATGGGCTCAGGGTCCTGGCACTTGCAGTGCAACTTTAGCAGCTCATTAGCAATAAACAACTGTCTGAAAGCTTCAAACTCCACTGTTAGAAGTTTTCAATGGTTTCATTAACTCGTAGAGAGAAAGTGAGCAGCTCTGTCAGTCGCTTCTTTAATTTTGGAAAACAATGACAAATATGGCTGTGTGGAAATCTTAAGATGCAATTTACTTAAGGTAGTAGCTCAAAGATTTCTGATATTGCGTAGACATATTTTTCCTTTTCTTGTGTAAATATTTGGAAAAACTAAAAAAAAAATCACCTTATCTAAATGGATTTTTCTGATGAATTATCGCTTTTTATTTAATCTTTGAAGACCTAACTTTTCAGAATACATAAACTAATCCAAAATATAGCAAAAAAAAAAAAGAAAAAATATAGCTCAACTTCCATTTTTTAACAAGTAGAGCATGTTAACAGAAGTATAAATTAACACAACTCGAGTATGATTCTATGATTCTATAAGAACAATGTACTCATGAAAGCTGTAATTTTGCCAGGCCTGCAGCCATTAGTAATCCTTGCTGTCCCTGAAGAGAAGAAAATGAGGCAATAGTTATTCTGAGCAATAGTGGAACAGAAGACTGTAATTTTGTAAGTGAAGTCTACTGTTCTGTTTGGTTTTGTTGTAGTGGAGTTGCAGTCTTTACTATGAGCTAAATAGACGTCTAATTATCTAAGAAGTAACACTGAGGAGCATATGGCTAAATCTCTAAAGAGACTTCTGGTCTTCCAAAGCCTAAAATAGCTATTACTAGCCAAAGTCAAAACGGTAGAACTTAGTCTTTCAGGACGACACATATTAAGAGATGAGTGCCAAAGAATAAGTTATATGAGCCAACAAATTGTAATAGGAGCAGATATGAAACCTTGATACTAGGAAATCAATTGGACCAGAAATCTGAACCTGATTCTCCTGCATCTGAAGATGTGGATATTATAACCAGAATAAGGGTGATTTCTATTTCAGTTGTCCAATGAATATTTCGGTAAACAAAAATTTCCTAGAAGAGATCAGACCATAGAAGCAAACCCCAAAGACCATACAAACCCAATCGCTCAGTGGTTATTATTTTCTTTGAGGGTATGACATATACATGGGTTCAAATATTTGCATTATGATAGTGAAAGTGAATGCTTAATCACCAGGCAATTAGGAAAATGGGATATAAACAAAATCTACAAATGTTGAACCCATGCCTGCATTTGGTAGCAAGCTTATTCTAAGTACTGAAATCTCTGAAGATGCTTTCAATATGAAACCTGCAAGAAGAAACACCCAGTCTGAGATTCCCTCACTGCGACCATTTCGGCACTGGAAGCCTTCAACTGCCTAAAGACTAGCGCATTAGGTGGGACTGTGAGTATTTCAGTGCAGCCTGAGAAAGCAATTGGAAAAGAATTAAGCATCTATGATTTTGTTAATCTAGTTTCAAATTGAGATCTTCACTTACATTTTGGAATGGATTTAGTATGACAACAGTGCAAGTGTGCTTTGAGGAGAACTGGAGCACAAGAAAGCTGGTATTCTGCATAGTGTTTCTGAGAGTAATTAAGTCATAGAATCATAGAATCACAGAATAGTTAGGGTTGGAAAGGATCATCAAGTTCCAACCCCCCTACCATGGGCAGGGACACCTCACACTAAACCATACCACCCAAGGCTCTGTCCAGCCTGGCCTTGAACACCGCCAGGGATGGAGCATTCCCAGCTTCCCATTCCAGTGCCTCACCACCCTCTCAGTAAAGAATTTCTTCCTTATATCCAATCTAAACTTCCCCTGTTTAAGTTCGAAACCGTTACCCCTTGTCCTATCACTACAGTCCCTAAGGAAGAGTCCTTCCCCAGCATCCTTATAAGCCCCCTTCAGATACTGGAAGGCTGCTATGAGGTCTCCATGCAGCCTTCTCTTCTCCAGGCTGAACAGCCCCAACTTTCTCAGCCTGTCTTCATACGGGAGGTGCTCCAGTCCCCTGATCATCTTCGTGGCCCTCCTCTGCACTTGTTCCAACAGTTCCATGTCCTTTTTATGTTGAGGACACCAGAACTGCACACAGTACTCCAAGTGAAGTCTCACGAGAGCAGAGTAGAGGGGCAGGATCACCTCCTTTGACCTGCTGGTCACGCTCCTGTTGATGCATTCCAGGATACAGTTGGCTTTCTGGGCTGTGAGCGCACACTGAAGCCGGCTCATGTTCATTTTTTCATCGACCAACACCCCCAAGCCCTTCTCTGCAGGGCTGCTCTGAATCTCTTCTCTGCCCAACCTGTAGCTGTGCCTGGGATTGCTCCGACCCAGGTGTAGGACCTTGCACTTGGCATGGTTAAACTTCATAAGGTTGGCATCAGCCCACCTCACAAGCGTGTCAAGGTCCCTCTGGATGGCATCCCTTTCCTCCAGCGTATCAACCGAACCACACAGCTTGGTGTCATTGGCAAACTTGCTGAGGGCGCACTCAATCCCACTGTCCATGTCACCAGCAAAGATGTTGAACAAGACCAGTCCCAACACCGATCCTTGAGGGACACCACTTGTTACTGATTTCCAGCCGGACATGGAGCCATTGACCACAACTCTGTGAGTGCTGCCATCCAGCCAGTTCTTTATCCACCGAGTGGTCCACCTATCAAATTTATGTCTCTCCAATTTAGAGACAAGGATGTCATGTGGGACAGTGTCGAACGCTTTGCACAAGTCCAGGTAGATGACATCAACTGCTCTGCCCCTGTCCATCAGTTCCATAGCCTCATCATAGAAGGCCACCAAATTGGTCAGGCAGGATTTCCCCTTAGTGAAGCCATGCTGGCTATCACCAAGCACCTCGTTGTTTTTCATGTACCTTAACATGCCTTCCGGGAGAATCTGCTGCAACAGTTTACCAGGCACAGAGGTGAGACTGACTGGTCTGTAATTCCTCAGGTCATCCATTTTCCCCTTCTTGAAAATGGGGGTTATACTTCCCTTTTCCCAGTCGTCAGGAACTTCACCTGACTGCCACTATTTTTCAAATATGATGGACAGTGGCTTGGCAACTTCATTCGCCGGCTCCTTCAGGATCCATGAATGGATTTCTTCAGGTCCCATGGACTTGTGTACATTCAGGTTCTTAAGATGGTCTCAAACCATATCCTCTCCTACAGTAGGCCCAAGTTCTTCATCAAAGTCAGGGAAATAGGGATTAATTTTGGCATTAAGACACATTTAGCATGAAAGTACCCATTATGTTCAATATAACATAAGACAGGATTCAGTTACTTAAATATGTTTGTCACTTGCCACTGAGATGCTTTAGCATCTCCAGGCCATCCACATAGGCCTGGTCGGTATAAGAGCAAGCACAGGACCTGCAGCAGTTGGCAGCTTCAAGCTGTGAGGAAAGCTTGGTGGAAACAGAAGGCTCAAACTAAGCTAGTAAGTGGCTGCAGTTGTTCTTTAAATAGTTAAACACAGAAACACAAGTTTCCAAATAATAACTGTGAAACTGTGAGTGCATTAAGCCAGCAAGTCTAACTGCATTGTCAGATAAATCCAACATATGCATGCATGCATGTATGTATGTATGTGTGCTTAAGTGTCTGTATGTAAGGTGTCTTGCCATGTAAATGTCTTGAGCTAAGTCATACTGAGAATTAATTTGTCTTACAATAGCAATCAAAATATGTCAAGTAAAGTTCTAGACTATGCAGAAAGAAAAAGTCCTTTATAATAAAAATTATTCCAAAAGTCAGTTTCTTCCATTTTTCATTCATTCATCATGACTGTGAAGAAGGATTAGTTACAGAATTCTCATTATTTTTTCTTTTCTGACAGTTTATCAGGTATTTTCAAAAATTTGCTGTATTTTTTGTATCAGAATAATGGAATTTGATATCAGAATATCAAGAAGTTGACTTGAGCTGATAAACATGGCCAAAGGAAGATGCTTGGCATTTGTTCATCAAAGAAATAGCTTTATTGCTTGAGAAGAATCTCATTAAATTGAGATAGAACAATGAAAAACTCTTCATATTTGCTTTCATTTCTTTAAGAGCTGTACATTGACATGCAGTATTTGTAGCTATGGAATTCAGAGACTAATACGTAATTGAAGATTACTTATTTCTTTGTGAAAAGTGCAATAGCATCCACTATGACGCCCTAAAGTTAAAAAAAAATATTTTAATAGATTTTATGAAAGTATGTGGCACAAACTAATCCTATTAAAGAAAACTGCTGAATAATTTTAAATTTACGGAAACATTGTCATCAACACTGGGTTTATTTTAGCCACTGGCAAGTCTTCTCCAATACTGCCATCTATAGAGTCTTTCAAATATTACATTGCTGTCCCCTTAAATGGGAATATTATCACGCCTGTGAAATCTTACAATTGACCAATCTGAAATTATTTGGTTCTTCATTCCTCCACAGAATCAAGTAAATTATCTAGGACATAAATTTCATATGCTTAGTCTCTAGAGAAATTCTAGCTTATGTGTAAATATATCTCAGTGCTTAACAGAATGTCAGAGGAACTTCATTGACTCCAACTTTATTTTTGCTCAAGTTTTCCACTGTCTGAAGTGATACTGTTTATGACAAGATGAGAGACATGATTGAATCCACTAAACAAATAGCAAAAAAAAAAAAAAAAAAAAAAAAAAAAAAAAAAAAAAAAAAAAACCAGAAAAAAAAAAGGCACAAATGTTTGGATGTTGACGACTACTTCAAGGGCATGTCGTATACAGTTGCTGTGTGAAACTTTTCTGTCAACCTTCATTATTGGTCACTGCTAAAGACAGGATTACTAGCCTCACAGAGGAACACTGTTCTTATAGAGGAATAAGCTGCTGAGACACAATCTAGTAGGGATTAGAATACAATTGCGGACAGTCATGGATAACATACCTATTTTTAATGTTCACATCTCTTAATAACTATTAGTTATGAAACAGATATTGAGTTCAAATATATCATAATAGTGTGCTATAAATCAAATTATCTGCAGCAAAAGGTGTTTAGATTTTTGCTTCTTCCCCAGGAAGAATCATCCTTGATGCTCATCTTTGCTACTTTTTCTCACAAGTAGTAATCATACTGAAGCCTTTAGGTCTACTATACACTTGCAGGAGAGCTGAAACAATAAGTACCTTAGAGATTTCTCCCTCTTCAGGAACCCTTTAAGATATCTAATTACAGAGGTACTCACTGAGCTAAACAATAAGCTGGAATTTGGTGTGCAAGGCCATGCAGTAGACTCTCCAAAGTGCTGGGAGCTGGAACCTCTGTTGGTTTTGAACATTGTGTTAAGGAAATAACTACACTAAATTGCATGCTGATGTGGGTTGAAGGTTCACTTAATCAGAAGACAATTTAGAGTTGTCTGGTACTTCAGTTGCAAACTTTAAGTCAAACGAACAAAAGCTTTTTTTAGCATTATATTTTGGTGGAAAATGTAACTACTTTAAAAAAAAAATCCTAGATAAACTGTTTTCCTTGCATTCTCAATCCTAGTGGTTAAGGCAGCAATAAACTAAGAATTAACACTGCGTCAGATCTTGGCAATGTTTGATTGCTCTTTAGGCACTTCAGGATTTGGACTGGTTTTGTTGTGTTACTGTTACAGTTCTGACCTTTTCAACCAGTGGAACAGAATTATCTGCGGCTTCATGTGTTATGAGCAGTCTTAGAAGTGGTCTGAGTCCAGATGGCAATGTTTACACTAAGTAAAAAGACTCCTAGATAAATATTCCATTTCCTTCCCATTTCATTACAACCAATTTTTATTCTGGCAGTATAATTTAATCATTTTTTTATTTGTTTACATCAATGTTACCTTTAGAAACCTAACACCCTTGAAGAACCATCCTGTCTTATGAGTGTTAATGGGTTTAGACAACACAGAGCACCAAAGAAGTGGAGCTTTAATTTATTCTAGAATTAATGTGTTACACTGCCTTGCCTGAGCAGGCTTTGTTCCTTGCACCCATTCAAATGTAATTTTCAACCCTCTTCTCTCTAGTGCTCCTTATGGATGCTTGCCTTTCCAAAATAGGTCCTCAATTTTATAGGCATCTTTCTGCTGCACTTCAGTCACCAGTCTGCTGCCTACCCGCTATACCACTTGGTCTTTCTCCTAGAAAAGCAAGTCCTGGCACTTGCTTTGGCAGGTTGAAATGTACAATGAAATATTTGATCTCAGAGTGTCAGACCAAAAAATACCAGTGTACTACTCGCTGAATATTCATTGATCATGTACAGCCTGTTGGATATGCAGGATAATTGAAACTGCTACCCTCTTTTCATCGGTTGGGTTGATTTCTTCTAACTTCCTCTAAAATACATGGTTTAATACACATCTTACCACAACGTTCTGAGGATATTGCTCAGTATTTACATTTTGGCAATGAGCATTGTGAAAGTGGACCTCTCTGTGAATTTCAGGCCATATGAGCCATTAAAACTACGTTCTTTAACTGATGTTGCTCTCCCTGGGTTTACCTTTGTACTAACTAAGTTTTCCAACTACCAAACACCTGCTCATGCAGCTCTGACTTCTAAAGCTTAACCATAATGTACCATATCTCTGTGCTGATAGTCATTGCACCCTTGGTGGTTTGAGTTGCTGCTCTAAGCAGGTTTCTTCATGTTACTCTTTAAGAACAGTTATGTCTTCAGCTGCAGATACACTTTCATCCCCCATGGACATAGTTCATAAAGAACAACAATAATTTTTAATGTTTGCTAGGCAAGTTAGTTGCTTGATTTTTGTCAGTTTATATTTAAGCCCCCTAAATTTGTGGTCACAGTAGTCTTCCTTATTGTGGTTCTACCTCTAATGCCCCATTTACTCATTTCACCTGACCTGTCTCATGCAGTCCATATTGTTCTCCTGTATTTACTGGTTGCTATTATTTGGTAAAGTCCTATTCGTTCTTACCGTTTGTTATTCTCCTCTACTTTTTCCCTCATAAATCTCATCTGTCTTTTTCTCACACTTCTTCCCCTTCTTTCTTGCACATTTATTAGTCCCCATCATTTAATTACCATTTGTTCTCTCCTGGTCCCTTGGGCTGTTCATTGCTCTCTGTCTCTTTTTCTTTTGGCTCCAATAATCACCATCAATCCAGAGATGAGATATTCAGTCTTGATAAGCAGCTGTTTTTTTACAAGTTTGCCATTCACTAAAAGTGCAAACTGCACTTGAAAAAAGTCTCATGATAATTCATTATTCTGACAGAGTGAGGTGAAACACAGGGCAAAGAGTTTGGTCAGGACCCATACTCCCTATTCATAAAATCACATCTTTTAAATAAACCAGAGAGGAACTCTCTAATGTGTTTACCAGATATGTTGACAATCTACAAGAAATACAATTTTCTGTTGCTCAGATATGTGCTATTTGTACTGGTAATAGTAGCCATCACAAAAAGATCCAAATCTATTCTGAAACCAGAACACAGGAGTGTTTACCTGATTAATTACCTGCTTTATGTATAGCACCTGTCCTGGTGATCCATGTCTTGAATCCAGATAGCATTACTTTCAAAAAGCTTGCTTGAAATGAGAATTCAAAGTTGAAAAGTTCATCTAAAGAGCCCTGAAAAACTCTTTGCAACAGATACAATAGAGCAAGCACATTCTTATATGGAATAAAGAATTTAAGAATGACTTCCAATGTACTTTGTTATGGTGAGCTTGGGAATTGAACTAATTACTGTAACGCTGCTTTGCAAGGCTTTCTGTCCCCTTGGCATTTAACAAAGCACAGCTACACTGCCCATGAAAATTTCATTGAATAATTTGAAAAAAACAGATGTAAAAATAGGTAGAAAACAATATCTAAAAATGCATAGGTTTTTTTGTATTCTTGATGTTTTTCCTAATAGAAAGGAGCACCGCTTTCTAATTTAAAATCTATTTTGTACTTCGGGTCTTTGTGTCACATTTAATCGATATATTACAACATACCGTGTTTTTTCACCAAGGCATTATAGCATACCTGTATGTACAGTGTATTATCCATTTGACATACCTTGTTCACAATAGGTACCGGTTGTTCCAAGAGGACAGTGACATGTGTAGCCGTTAGGCAGCGGCACACAAGTACCACCTTGCTTACACAGATGTGGAGGAACGTGCTCAGGTTCACACACTGACACAGTTTCTGTGCAAAATGCACCTTTCCATCCAGTGAGGCAGTCACAGCTACAGTGGTAAGTGAAAGGAAAGAATGCAACATTATTACCAAAAGAATCAACAAGACAATAGCAAGGTAATCAACACATTCAAGTCTGGATACCTGTATTTAGTCATCTGAACCAAAATGGTTAAGAGAAAAGTGTAGTAACAAAGTTTCTCATGGTCATTTTAGGTTTATTTTATTGTAAAAGAAACATGTACTCAATAGGAAATGTTTTATTTTATATCTTAGTATTAACACTAACTGCAAATTTAAAATTAGTATGAATTCTATAGAAATTGTTAAATAAAGAATACACTTAGCATTGATGTTGCTAGTGCCCTCCTTACTAAAATGTTTCAAAATAGTTAAAATATTTCAGATCTGTATTTTGGAACTTAGTGACACTTTATGCTAAACAGAATTATTCCATTGAATAAGAGCACTTACAGATTTTTCGCTGGAAGTTTTCTCTTTCAGAGTTAAGAATGAAAACTTGTATATCTTGATTGATTCTTAGGTCATGCCTTGTATATGTGCAAAATCATGATTTTTTTCTTCAAACTCACTGCATTACACTTTCCCCATTAATCAGCTCACTGTTTCTGGGCAAAACTTAATGAGGAGTCTGTGAAACTCTGTTGTTTCACTGAACCTTCAGATAAGACAGCAACATGTAAACAAAGCACAGCCAACAAGCCTTTCAGAGTGATAAACAGCTATTTGGAATGAAGGGAAAAAGAGGACAGGACCTTGCAAAAGCAAAAGCACCTCAATTCATCAAAGTCAGCATCAGAACACTTCCTGTGTCAGCTATAAATGTTATGCTTTGATGCATAAAAGCTACTGAGGAGGGGAAGTAATTTAACTCCCTGAGTGCAAACAGAAATGCCTCTTTCTTGGGCTGGGAAGCAGGGTGTTTGGAACTGAAACTACTGCTGTTGGGCAGCATACACAAGGGTTATTCCCCTTTTCTCTTGCTTGTGTCTGTGTATAAATTTCTTTTTATTCTTGTCTTTTAGGACCTAAAAAAACCTTTTAGGACCTAAAAAACGAGTTGAAAATTATTTGCGGAGAGTTGAACATGTTTGCTGTGGGCTGTGGCAAAGGTCTATGAAAGAATGAAATCTCTTTTACTTAACAGTCCCAAAAAAGTTAGACTGGGATTGGAAAGTTTAGATCCAAGATTTCCTAATCTTTAGCAAGGTAAGGGAAGGTGTAATCTTTCAAATCCTTTCCATCATGTGGCCTGCTATGCTGGTCTAATTTTCTGTATATTTTATTGATTGTCATTGCTTGTTTTTCCAAACCAGAAGAACACAATGGCTTTCAACATCACTCCTGCCTTTACTCTTAGAGATTTAAAGACCTATTTAGAATTATAGAGCATCTCAAATTAGAAGGGACCCATAAGAATTGTTGAGTCCAACTTCTTGCTCCTTCCAAGACTACCTAAAACTAAATCAAACGGCTAAGAGCATCGTCCAGATGTTACTTGAATTTCTTAGATATAAAAGGTAAAATTCATTCTGAGATCTAGACACCTAATTTTATGTTATGCATGATGTTGCTTTCCTAGAGATATGTGAGAGGCAACTAATAGAGAACACTGAAAGCTCAAGTTTACACAATGGGGTCCTAGAGTAGATGCTTGAGCTCGTGTGCTCATGTGCTCAATAATGTGGTCCAGCTGAAACAGTCAGGAGAACTGAGCACTATCAATCTCACAAAGCAATACACACATGGCTCTAATGATGAGGTGCTGCATTCAATTGCCTCAACACAGGTATTTAGTGCCATCTGACATGCTATGGTGTATCTGAGGGATCTGCACAAAACCTGCAGATAATATAGAAGTGCTGCAGAAGACTTGTGTCCTTCTGGACATCCTATAGAGATGGAAAAAGTTATCTCAGGATCTGTGCTATTAGAATGTCATTGACTGTGTAGGATCTTACACATTTACCTCACATGGAGTCAGAAGAGATTAAGATTGGAAGGAAATTAACTATACTTAAACAACGAGTATACTCAAATACTACAAATGTGTCCCATTAAGCCAATTTGAGTGATGATTTTTAGATAGCAAATTCACTCCAAAACCTTTATGGAGGTAAGCCACAATAATTAAATAGAGAAATACCTTTACCCTTAAAAACTATGCAAGTATGTCCTTGCATTAAAATTTAATTCCATCCATGCACTGAAAATGGGTTCAAATTGAATTAAACCTAGCAATGAAACAACAGCAAATAAATTTATGGGGCTCTACCATATAGATGTACGGTTTGATTTCCTAAACTGAAGTGACTAGTGCTGTTTAAAAGCTATAAAGTACAGGAAAATCTACATGAGGTTTGGAGATACAACAGGAGACTTAAATGAGTCCTAAGCTCTTCTGAAGCAGCAGCTGAAGGCCAAATGGTCTACCCATGAGCATCTAGAGTGACAGCACATGCTTACATTTGACAAATTGAATCCTGCCTGTTACGCCTGATGTTCTGTTCGAAGTGCACATAAGACATGCTTTTTCTCTTACTTCAGCAACAAGCAACACCCATAACGCATCATAAACAATCTTGTTATATGCATTTTCTATTTTGTATGATTCTGTGCCATAAGTAAAATAATGGAGGATATTATTGTCCCTTGAATATTAAAGTCTTAATTTTATTATTCAAATATTTCATCTTTATTTTTTAAAAACATAGTAGTTGTCCTCTGTTGCAGGCCAGAATGTAAAGTGTAATGCTGTATATCTCTGCTTCCATTTAAATCAAAGTATTATCCCTATAGCAACTGAATCTACAGCATTGCACACTTTCTGGCACATTGGTGAAAGTAAGACATAAAAATAGCTCAAAGGAGCAGGAAAAACCTCTGGAGAGATTGCATTTCAGGAGAAAAAGTATTTGAACACAAATCCAGTTCCCTCAAGGACTCTGCTTTCAAAGGAACACAAATAATTTGAAAACAGAAAGAAGTTCCTTCTGGGAAAATGTGAGATGGTATTGACACCTACTACTACATTGACAAAAACGATATGCGTTCTGCATCCACACCTCTTTCTTTGGCAATGTTTCACTTTTTTGTGAGAAGAAAAAGTGGCCATTACTAGTACATGCATGCTTATATACATAGTCTGTGAAGACCTAGCTGTCCTGAAATAGGAGGAGAGGAATATAATTCAGCAGTAAGTCATGACAAATTAAAACCAAATGAAACCCAGAAGAAAAAAAAAAAAAAAGAACCCCACTATTTTAGAACAACCCCTAAACAAATCTGGAATACTAATTATGAAACTATAATGATGAAAAAGAATTTTGTGTCATATCAAGCTTGCAATATTGTTATGTCAACAGCTGCCACTCTAGCCTGCCACCTTCTTTCCAAATGTTCTCTAAATCTTGCTGGTGGTGGCTCTGTGTATCTTATGGTTGGGAAAATGACTTTTCATGACTGGGAAAGTTGCTGAAGCAAGGATTTAGGGTGGATGGTGTAGGTGGGTAGGTGAGAGTCTGCATTTCCAATACCTTTCTTTCCTTCCAGTTTTGGTTTTGTATCTCCTCTAATATCCTCATGTGTGAAAAGAGTGTCATTCTGCTTTCTTGTTCCTCAGAAAGATCAAACACTCTGAAAATCAAGGGTTTAACATTTCTGGAAGGATCATGCAAAGTGCATTAATTGGGACATAATGTAGTGCAACAAATGGAAAGCAATCCCAAATTATATCATTCAAAGTATTTCCTTCATTTCTGTATTTAAGAGACTATAAATACACTTGTGAGGGGAATGGGGAGGAAACTGCACACTTCCTCTCAAGGGTGAATATTCCAAATTTTAGTACAGCCTTACTAGCTTTGTAGTAGCTTTTAGTTTTGTACAGGTTTTCTTGCAGATGAAGATTTGTCTAAGGGCAGCAAAACCAGTTACCATATAATGCCCTCTCCAACACAGTTAGTAGACTGTTTTTAGCTTGACAGGTATGCAAACGCTTTTCTTTGTAGCACACAGAATAACAGGTCTTTGTTGTTTTGAAGAAGAATCATACATAGGTTCCATTGTGCAAAACTTGTTTTTTTCTTCCTCTTGTCTTGCTGTCTGCAGTGTTTTCAGTCAGTGTCTTCAGATGTTTTAAATGAGCACTTTTGTCTTTTTTAAAGAATATGTAAATACATGTAAATAAATGAACACATGAGGAAGCACATGAGGGAAAGCAAGTATAATTAATCTTGGCAGATACTTCCAAAATCAAAAGTGCTCCTAAGCAAAGGTTTTACAGCTGAGTTACAAAATGTTTGAAAACAAGCTTTATTACAATGGAAGTGTTGACACACAACAGCAATTTGGAACTGCGAATGTACTTCCTTCTTGTATGCCTTACAGTCTGGACACTGATCCATCTGCACTTAGTGATGAGGCATGAAACACCATACACATATCTGGGCCAGCTCCTTTCCACCATTTATTATCCCATAGATCAGCCAGGTGATCAGCTTATATGAACTGACCTAGTTCAACCTATTTCAACATAAGATTCTTACTAATACACTTTGTTTTGATTGAAATTTATTAAGAAGGTCCTGCATGGGTAGGCTAGCCAGCAGATCTGGAAAGGCAACCATGAATGAATGCTTGAGTGGCATGAAGACTGACCAGGAAGGTGCACTTGACAGTCAGGAAAACATCCACAGAAATCACAACTGGAGGCACGGAGAACTGTGTGTATTAAGGAGTGGCTGAGCATGAGAGAAGGATATATAGGTGCTAGGTAAGGAAAGTCTTAAGGATTTAAATTGGCTCAGAACTTTCTGATGTTGAGCAGCCAGTGTTTTACTCTAGAAATGGGTTCTTAGATAAAACCACTATTTTCCAGGAAACAGAACTCACCTATTTTTATTCCATCAACCATGTTTATATATTAAGGCAGTCAAGCTCTTCTCTTTGCTATTTGTTCTCTGCTAGCTAGGCTTCTCGCTGAGTTTTTGAAAAATTTCTTTCTTACCCGTCTAGTTCTTTCCCTGCATTTTGTCATAAGTCTGGATGCCAGTGACTTCAGTGGAGCAGAACCGGTCCTTGGAATTTCTTCAGAAAGTTCCCCAGGAAGTGGCAACGCATAATTCTAATATTCATTTTGATTTTATTAAAGTAAGGATTAAAATTCTCTGTGTAATTAAAGGAACCATTCAGCAGTTTTCATTCTTTCCTTCCTCCTAACAAGGTGATAGGCTCCTGGAGACGTCTGTTACCAGGCCACTAAACTACCATAGTTATAAGTCTAGAGATCAGTCCATGCTGTAGTCTAAAACATATATATGTATATACTTACTAAACAGTAGAGCCACTTTCAATGCACTTCCCACCATTTCTGCATTTTATTAAACTGCATGGGGAGTCTTTACATTGTCCAACACTGCGACCAGAATTGGGGTGACCTTCTGGATTTCCAGGTGATTTAAACTCTTGATTTATGCTGGTGCGAAATTGAACATCAAAAATGCAACCTCAAAAATCAAACGAAAAAATAAATGAAGTTTAATCTAGACACAGGAAGTCAAAAGAAACCAAAGAGCAGGACAGTGGACTAAGGAGTGACTAGGTACAATTTTGTGTTTACACATGCACGCTCTTATAAGAATGCATCTATATCAGATAAAAGTGGTAGCCCAACCCCCCCCCGCCAAAAAAAAACCCTCTAAAGAAACCCCAACAGAAAAAACAACAACAGAAAAGGAGAACAGATGTCAGGAAGTCTTTTTAACGTAAAATATGTAAGGATCTAGAGGACACACAAATATAACGGAGGCAGGGAAAGTGGATTTGAAACTCCTTAGGCTGAAAAGGACCCCTTCAAAGAAAGACAGAAATAGTCCTCTTCTTAAGTGAATGCTTCAGTCCCTACTACCTACAGATCATGTCACGCATGATCCTATTTTAAAGTAGGCATATGCCCCTTTAGACCTTTAATCTCAGAAAGCATTTCTAAGGTTTAATGTTTATTAATGCAAACACTTCCAGGGCCTGTTACTTGGTCCTGTGGGCAAGTGACCTGGTGGTAGTCATGATTATATTACCAAACTTTTAGAACAGTATAGCTGCATCCAGGCTGCTGATGGGAAATGGTCCCTAGGTTATGTTAAGTCTCTAAATACACTAAAGAATTGTTTGGAAAAATGATAGTTGTTACAAATCAAATATTTGTCAGGAACCACTGTAAGAATATATTTGCAGAGATGATTGGGTGCCAGTGCCTGGATCTATGCCCTGACGTTCTTTTGATTTGGTAATGGTATCCCAAGTGAAAAGGGGAGCCAAAGCTTCAGAGTGAAGCAGAGGTGCTCCTTAAAATCTACCTCCAGCAGCTCCTGCTTAGCCTGTGGGAAAAGACTTTGGAGAGTCCTTGCATTTCCTAGAGACTGCACATGGTGTTTAGCTTTATGGGTCTAACCTAATTCCGTAGTATTTCTGAATCATGTTTCCAGATTTACATGCTTATTTATGTACAGCAAAGCTGAAGATTATGCAGATTATATTATGAAGATTATAATTTTTGATCAAACCCCAAATAACTGTTCAAAATATACCTGAACATCCAATTGAGTTAAAGTCACATTTAAAAGTAGTCTAAAGCACTTTTGAAATGCCACCCACATCTATACATAAATATATACAATTTCAAACTAAAAATCACTTTAGTTAAGTCAGTACAGTAATGTATTTGGAATACCAATACCTTTCTAAGTCTGATTTATACAATTTAGCTGTGAATTCCTATAGTGCCTGAAATAATGAGAAAGTAGGTATTCAGCAGTGCATGCCAGAGACTCATTGCTTAGTATTAAAATCGAGGAAGGGGTATGATATGGAGATTGCAAGTAATCATCACACTGTTTTTTTAGGAAGTTTGTGCGTGTTTCACTGAAATCACATAAGAAAAAGTCTTGCAACTGAAAGACAGAATCAATGTCGCATAATTTATTTTGAACAAATGAGAAATAATATTTACAGCAAGATACTTATTTTAATTACAATTAGAACAGTGTTACTAAAAGTAGCTTTCGTAGGCTTTTTCCATATTACACATATTATGTGGTTCTGTTTATATGGACAGATAACTCATTAAGCAATTTAAAATAAGCCAGTTTGATGATTATTTGCAATCTTCATAATATTGCTTCTCTGCTTTTAACAGTGTTGGTTTTAGGTTTCTTTATGCTCACTAAATCGTAACTAATGTTTCATTGGTTTATCAGTAGCAGATAAAGCATGTTCTGTTCTCCCGAGTCTTGCTGGAGTGCTAAAAAAAAGCAGCCCAGAGCTCTTTGTAAACAATGGAAAGCACACTGAGTACCCAAGAACTGGTAAGGTCATCATGGAAAATGAACTGTCATTTGTGTTGATGACTAGTTTAACTGTACCAGCAGAACATCTAGGTTAGGAACAATTCTTGAGCATTTGTAAACAAAGCATATAGTAGGTACAATAATATTTTGGCCCAGCTTTATGAGTTTAACTGTTTTTCCTTCATTTAATTTTCTTATTTCTTCTAGTTCTTAGTCAGTGGGATGCAGAGGGAGGACTCAGAGAAGCAATTTGAGGCTGTTGTAGCAAGCACTATAAAACCTTCTGCAGAGGGATCAGATGATGAATGTGCTTTCTTTCTGACCTGAATTCCCTCTGCTATGCCTGTTCTGGGCCTCTTTTAATGAGAGGCTGCCAACTATTCTGAATAGTGGAGAGGTTTTGTGACACAGCCAAGTCTGTAAGAGGAGCTCAAAAGAAGTTTCTGAATTTGTGAGTTAGACTTGGTTTGATCCTGAAGATCAGAATTTGATGCAAGTAAGCTGAAACACAAGACAGTGTACTCACAGAAGGTATACTATCTTCTTATTTGAAATCTTTTTTCTAGTGACTCGTTAGACGACACTTAGAGCTTTCTTCCAATTACTTTTTTTTTCACTCTCAATTTAATCTATGGCTTTCGCCCCAGGCTAGCAGATCTCTCAAACCACCAAAGAGCTACCAATAATGGATCAAGGAAACTTCAGATATTATAATAGAAAATACAACTTCATTACTCAGACTTATGTTGTTGGGGTTTTTTTCTCATGTGTGCTTATCACATAAAGAATTTTTTGCAAAAATTTCTCACTAGTGTCCCTTACCTGCTTGTAAGCGCTTAGCACTAATTTGACTATAAAATACACAAAGCAGTCATTTTCAAAATGTACTAAAAATGCAACAACTTACAGAAATAGATATCCTAAATTTACACATTTCTAGAATTCTACCTGTCCTGAAGTGCTTTGTTATTTCGCTGTTTTTATTCAAGGTTTATGAATATGTGGTTCTTGCCCAGTAGAGAAGGCTGCCACAGTGACCACCCAGTGCTGCTCTGAGCTGTGAGCCAAACACCTAGAGGTCCTGCATGGATCATACCAAACTGTGATGCAAGAGGCAACACTGATTAAAAACTGCTTCAGGAATCACTTTACTTCTAGGACATCTGTGATGCAGAAACATAAAGAAAAGTAGTCTTTGCCCTGCCAGGCTTGCGATGTATTCCATTTTATTATGAACATAAACTTTGACCACAAGGCTATATTTGTATCTATTTGGAACACCACTGAGTTCTGGGTTTACTTTAAAAAGTGACTTCAGTAGCTGGAATTTAATTTACTTCTTTGCAAAATCATTTATATGAAAAGGTGGCTCTTTCAGTGTGAAAAAGGTTCCTCAACAGTTCAGCTTAATGGTAAGAACTTCTTTTGCTTTTTTACTCCTTCATTTAATGCTATTTGCTGTCAAACAACAGATTGCTTCTGTAGCCATACTTAATCCTGTTGACAAGACTACAGTATCAAACAGTTACTCCCGCTTCTCTGTTCTTCACTACTTTCTGGCTAAAGACTGCATCGTGCCACCATGGATGTCATGTTTCATGCCTTATGATGTTTCATGCCTTACCATGAAACGTTAGAATTTTGCCTCCTTTTCTACCTGCCACCAGATTTCTTTCTGCCTGTTTCAGCTATGTGAAGTCTGGAAACTGAGCTGTAACTTCTGTCTTTTTCTAAATAATATCTCATTTTGTGTAGGTGAGTCATAGAGCTGAGTTGTGCAGACCTGAACAGAAGGCAGTTGCTTTTATACTGTGTTTCAAATTATCCATATCGAGCAGGCTGAGTCTCTCTGGCTGCAAGACTTGCAGCTACCTAAAACCCACACTGACTTTTTAGAGCCAAGGCAGTATGATCCGCTACACACCTCAGAAAACTCTCAAAGGTCCTTTAGTTCCACTATTATAGGTCGGTAAGGAAAAGCTGGACGCTTAAGTAAACTATACTACCATGTTAACATTACGAAAGGCACATATAAACCACAAAGAGCTACAAATTCAGATGAAGCTCAAAGTTAACAACACCTCAAACTCCACATGAATTTGGCTTCATCAGAGCTCTATCATTACATACTAATGTTAGGGATCACCAACAGGAATTTGGTGCTTCACTTTAACCAGTTTTACAGGTTTTTGACAGTTTTCCAGGTTCCTCATGTTGCAACTGTGTTGCAATTGCCAAATTTCTACAAATGCAGTTTATCACAGAGGCTGAAGGAAGTTTTCTAAATCATTCAAGGTACTATCAAATATTCTTCAGCCTACCAAAACAGTCTGTAGGTGTCAATGCACAAATTTCCTAAACATTAAACTCCCAACTTTTTTCTTATTAAATTACAGTTTATTAAGGACATTTCTTTTCAGTTTTCTCCTCCCCCACAGAAATTCCTTGAGCAACAACTGCTAAAGGCATGCAGGTAGGAGAGGAAATGGTCTGAAACAGTAGCTGTACACAATAAAAATCCTAAATGGTTGCACACTGACACTGGGGACAGTTAGTCTGCAGCAGCAAGGCTGACCTCAATGTTTCTTGACCTAATAGTGATTGCCTTACAAAAGAAGAGGTACACTCTGGAATTAGAAGCAAAATGGTTTTAATAAATCTTGTCTTTAAAAGCAGCCAACAGCAGCTTTCTAAAAGTCTGAGTGGTTTAATCAACAATGTGCTAGATAAATTAATCTTGGCTGTCACTTTTGGAGTTTTTCTGCGGGCTCCCTGTAGCTGTAGATTGGCTGAAGTAAAATGCTTTTATATTAGTGGTATTGCAGTTCCCACTCTAGAGAAGGGCTATGGAGGTTTATTTCTGATCATGAGGATCCTGAGAGCTGAAAATGGGGAGATTATTTCTGAGCTAGAAGAACAAATGAGGTGCTGACCACATCTGAAAATGTCATAAGAAATTGGTGATAGGGAAGTTCAGCTCCCTCGAAACTCAAAATGCTCTGGAGAATAGACACAAGCTGCTGCTGGGAAGTGAAGCATGGAATGAATTCGCAAATGTAATAGACTTCATACTGTGCATGGTAGGAACAAAGGGAAAACTGTGTATGTTCTACACATTTGACAAAATTTTGACGTAGAGACTTCATTTTAATCAGTCAGAAAAATCAAAAAATAGGGTGCTAACTAACAGTACATGAACTTTGAACTACTTTTAATTTTTTGGGAGAATTTTCATCTTGCATTTGTAGACATTTGGCCATCACAATACAGTTGCAACATGAGGAACCTCTAAAACTAGCAAAACGTTTGCTGTTGAAGTGAAGCACAAGATTCCTGTTGGTCACCGCTAACATTAGCATGTCTATTAAAAAAGCCAGAAGTATTTCAGAAATATTGACAGTATTAAAATACTTGCATAGACATTATGTTTTCTGATATGCCAATTTGCAAGTTGTTAAGAAGCTATGAAAATTATAGCTATTCAACCCATACTTCCTGAAAAGACGGAGACAGATGACATGTTAATTCTTATGTCTTTCTGAGTGAAAAGTTAACTACAGGAAAAGAAATTGATGTTGGGGAAGTTTCTGTGTAAGAAGAAAAAGTAAGGTAGTGGCTGGAAAAGCAGCAGTTACATGGTCTTAGTGGAAACGTAGTGAAGCAGTGTAGGAGAATGAATTCTATTGCTATGCTTGCCTTTCATAATATGCCCCAATTTTATAATTGAGAACTCCAACTTTGCTCTGTTCTAGCAAAATGTTTTCATTTAAAAGACTTTCCAGTCCTTAAAATAAATAGAAGTTTACCTCACAAACATCAAGCACATTATTCCTATGGAAGTAAGGAATGCAAATAGAGAAGTGTTACAAACAAATACTTTACTTCATTGCTAATCTGGTTGGAGTTGAATTAAGAGTTTTACAGAGCTTCAATTATCAGTTTTGTGGTAGGAATAATTATTTGTCAGATAA
The DNA here is from genome assembly GCF_963264785.1 of Psittacula echo. Lineage (NCBI taxonomy): Eukaryota > Metazoa > Chordata > Aves > Psittaciformes > Psittacidae > Psittacula > Psittacula echo. The sequence goes on along the minus strand of NC_137738.1, from coordinate 80,644,159 downwards.
ATAGCTGAAATACAGCTAACAGGAATTACTTAGGTCCTGTCTAGAGATGTAGATCATGATGTCAGGGGAAAAAAATCAGATTTTATGATGTTTTATCAGAAAGAATCTTCTAGCATATAAGCTATTACCCAAACCAGCACTGCCAGTAACAATGGACAGAGTGAGCTGGGAGAAATATCTAAGCTACTTGACTGCGGAGAAAGGAAGTCCTTTTGGAGTGAAACAACAGTGACAGATAAGAAAAAATGATACCATGACAAAGTCCCATTTTTATCAGAAATGGAAAGTATTAAAAATATTTAGCAGAACGTCTCTTTGCATAATGTTTCTTAGTTATCGTAGTGAAATAATGAAAAAGCCACAGGAATTTGCTTGACTGAGCAGGGACATCCTAGTTTGTTTCCTTATAAGAAAGAGATTTTTGATCTTTATTTCATAGGCAGCTGAAACAATTTAAAGCATGTTTTAAAAAGAATTGAAAACAGTAGATAATGTTTACCTTGAAAGCCGTTCTTAAATCTGGATCCCTTTGGCAGGAGTTCTGGAGCATACTCACGATAGCCTCCTAAATAAAACTGGCTGAAAACATTGAGTCCAACCAGTCTCCCAGGAGAAGTGACAGTTTTATTCTTCTGATCATTCACCTTTCAATGAAACATTTATATTTGTTACAACAAAGGAATTTACCTTATTTAGGAACTCCCAATGAAGATGGTCCTCTAAACTTAACAGGGAAACACGAAAGTAATTTTTAAACTTTCCATATAAAATGTGAATAAAAAGAACATGTTCATCTAAAAGCTATCCTTCTAAAGGAAATGATTCCTTACCTTTAGCCAGCCTTTTTGGAGATATCTGCCAAGATGGATGACATGAATATTGAGTGTCAGATCAAGTGGTTTACTAATGATTGTTGCTGTGCCAGATCCTAGATTGTAACTATATACTACTCTGCCATTGCGGAGGCCTAACTCCAAGAAATCATCTCCATTGAGACCTGAAAAGACAAATATAGAATAACTGCTTATTCCAGCCTTTACTGAATACTGACGCATAAAATATTCTCCAAATGCACTGAAAATATATCAGTTTAGGAAAATTCTAGCCAGGAAGGTTTTATGTTTTGTATATATATTTAATATTCTCTATTTAACTTGTAATACTGTTTCCAGAATTCTTGTAGATTTAAAATAGAAACTGCAGAGATTTTGAATATATAGCATTTTTGGAGGCCTTTTTTCTCGCACTATACTAGGTCAGTGACAACCACAAAGCCTATCTGTTGTTGTGCCTGTTGGATTCAGCAGTCACTGCTGTTCCCCCTGCAACATGAATAAATTCTTAACTTTCTCCAAAATCTTGAAAAAAACAAATTGAAATTCCAAATCACATGTGAGAATAGTCAAGTACTTAATTCTACTCCACTATGCTTTCAGCTTTCATGGTAGATACTTTAACAGACAAAAAACATGAGGGCACCTGCTGCAGTGATGTAAGGAACCAACAAAGATATGGACCGGAAGCTCTAGCAGCTTCTGTCAAGCTTGGACAGTTGCCCTCGACTCAAGAATGCTGGAGACTTTATTGCAGCTGCCCCCACCTAGAGTATTTGTTACTGAAATTTCTCTGGTCAGAAAAGCCATAGGATTTAATTCTCTAAAGTCTTCTTAAACTTTCATGTTAGAACTCATTAATTTGTAAATATGCAGTAAATAGTTTAAATTCTTTACATTTAGGACTACATGCTATAAATGTAGTCTGTGTTTTTAAGGTACCATAGTATAAAGTCTCACTTGAAAGATCTCATTAGGAAGTCTAACAGAAAGCCTAAATTCTTGGACCCATTCCTGGTCACCCAGATAAATGGATTTTAAGGCCAGCATCTTTGAAGAGAATTCGATCCCTCTTCTCATGTAGGCATGAGTGGAACCACCATTTTTAGATCATGTTAAAGAAAACGCAATCACCTGGTTTCTTTTTATGAACCCTATCCTTTCTTTTGCACATACTCTTAGCATGGTAAAAGAACTGGGATACGAACAGTGGTAAAAGGAAAGAAAGTTCCCAATCTTGGATTAGGATGTCCTGAATTGAAATTCAAAGTCATCAGTTTATTTTCACAACTCTCCCGTGAATTTAAGCAATTTGGTGCTCAATTTCATGCCAGTAAACTGTGTTTTGTTTGATATTTTCTTATTTTCCTAAGACTATTTAATTTTGTATTTGTTTTAGTGAAGGTCTTCCCCTATTTGTTCTTGCAGTGTCATATGGTGGCCCTCATATCAAATATGTGTCTTGATGCGCCTGCTCCAAGTGCATGGGGAATTTGCTTCATTTGCAAAAGATAAAGTGGGCTGGCTTTTCCCCATAAGAAGCAATGATACTTATATCTCCTCCTCCCACTGAAGCTCTGCATACTGCTGTTTCATGTCCAAAATTGCTATATTCCACTTACCTCACATGCTCTAAATGAGCATGCTGCACTAGCAATGCACAGGTACAACACCACAGTACTCTGCTTTTTCTATACAGAAGTTTGATTTTTCTATACAGTTACTATTTTGATGCACCATGAATTATACAAAAAGAAAAGCTTATTCCAAAGAATTTGAATACACAGCCTCTGTAGAAAATGTTCAATTACATTCATTTGAATACAACATAAACACTGTTCATGTTTATTACAGTGATTTGTTCATGACTGAATGAAACCCCATTGCCTTCAGTTACACTGGCACACTACCAGGGAACAACTTCCAAATTGAAAATAACAATTTTTTAAAAATTGTTACCAAAGTTTCTATTTTCAGCAGCATCCACAATGTATTTGCATATTTTGGCCTACAAAACTAGGGGAGGCACTTTAAAGACAAAGTGTTATTTAAAGTGCTGACTGGATTTTTAAAAAGCTTTCTTGGAAATTAAGCACATAAAAGAAATGCAACAGTGTCAGTGTTCCGCAAAATCGACCTGATGGTGAAAGTAAGGTTAATTAGTAGTCTGCATAAATGAGACAGCTTTTCACTGTTTGGTTGGCTTTGATTCTTTCAATTTACTCCTTGTCTGTACCAAGAATGGAGAGGAAAGCAGATTCTCAAGTAGGCTTCAAAGAAATGAGGCCATCTTAAATTCCCATTCTTTTTGTTGATTTCTGACTGACTTATTTTGGGATTCAAAACCAGTTGATTTTTGCTTATACATTGGTCTTACAAAGGCATAATTCTATTAACTTAGCTTTTCTTACACTAATATAACTGCCAATAGAATCAGATCCAGATCCAAAATGTTTTAACATTTTATGCTTTCAAGGCTGTAACTTAAATGACTTCAATATCTTAGCTATGAAAACCAATGGTGGTTATTTGGTATACACTAATAAATAGACTTCAAGGAGGAAATATTTCCTGCTTTTTCTGCTTTTGCATCTGTTATTAGTTCTGTTACTAAAGTTTCTCTGGTCAGAAAAGCTTTAATTCCCTGAAGTCTTCCCAAATTTTCAGTTTGCAAGTAGTTCATTTGAAAATATGAAGTAAATAACTGCTTTAAAATTAGGACCACATATGCTATCATTGGCAGAAGTCTTTCAAAAGAAAGGTTTAGGGTTTTCTTTTGGGGAAACACACACAAAAAACCACAATACCTCTTCATTTCAAGAGGGCAGCAAATGAAACTTGGAATTATTTGTTTCAAACTATATTTTACTGTACAATATTTAAACCCTGCAACTGTTGACAGAGCACACTTTTGTACATACCAGTTTTAAGTGTCCTGCAACATAGGGCTATAGTAAACATAATTTAAAAATAATTTACACTGAGAACAAATGTTTGGTGTGTATAAATAATCTCAGGTGGATTTGCTTTTACTTTAACATTATTACTCCCACTTATAGAATAACTACCACTTACAGAAGCTTAATGTTACATAAGCTTAACATATGTTAGGGCCCAACTTCAATTCTTCACTACAGTCCCCTCTTCCCCACTCCTAACACCAAGTGGAGCGTGGGGAAGGGGGTCTCTGGTGAGTACACAATTGTTTCTCTCTGCTGCTTCTTCCTCCCCACACCTTTCCTCTGCTCAAGAGTATTGCTAGTGCGATGGCTGTGAGAAGTTTGGTTTTAAGTGAGATATTAGAACAAGGGTGACTTCCGATTTGTAAGCTTTGCGGGTGTAAGACGAAGATCTTATACATCTCTGTATTAGACAACATTTGATAGTAATTCTCCAGAGGTTATCCATGACATCAGTGTCTGTGGTTTAGGCAGATATGGTGAAAGAGGGGTATCACGTAAGGTATTGCAAAAGAATGGTCACTATAAGAAATGAAATGAAGTGGAGAAAGGAGAAAATGAAAACAGAACATTAAAAATACTTCCTTATGGCAAGATCAGAGGCTGTACAAATCCTCATGCTCCTCATGGTGAGAGCATTATTGTCAGAACAACAGCATCTCCACTTGGTCAAATAAACAAAGTTCATTTGGTAAGAAATATTGCTTTCTGGTAATTGAAACAGGGGTTACTCAGTCTCCCCAGCTATTTAAACTAAGGAGAAAATAAATAAACCTGTGATTTACCAGGCATCCTGTTTTTCAGACTTGTTGACAGCTGGTGCTCTGCCACCTACCCTATCATTTGGCGCGATGCTGAAGAAATGCGTTACTACTCTATGGCAGTGTTCACAAAAATTTACATGAAAATAATAAAAATCCGGGTTTCTGCCAGACAACTGTAAAATAAGCCCAGAATGCTAGCATTCTGGTTGATAAAAATGACATCAGTAAGAACTGTTTTTTGACTTAGTTCAGCTATATGTGGTTGCAAGACCTACATTTCACATGACTTTGCCATTTCAGGGTACACCCTGCAGGCAGGTCTTTTTGAGACAAACTTTAATGCAGTGTATTGCTAAAATCTTAGTACAGATGTAAGTAGATTTATAGAATCTGCTTCTTATCTGTTTTAATCACACCAAGTTGGATACTTTGCAACACAGACTGTAGCACAACTAACCGATAGCTAGCTTGGGTTAACCTACATTGAGTGACTTCAGGGGTTAGGATCTGTTATTTTATGTAAATAACAGAGTCCAGTTCTGTCTGCCATAGGGTTGGATTTCAGTGTTGAGAGTCCTGTGGGCCCTGGAAGTGCAGCCCTGTGACAACAGCAGCAGTTCATGGTTACTCCTGCAGTTGTCGTTTGAGAACATAGGAAGAAGAAATGCAGGGTGACTGTGGCACATTGGATGGATGCATTGATTTTCCAATAAGTAAGTATCAGTGGAAGAAGATTTGAGGAAGCATCTCTCAAAACTGCACACCAAATAGATGTAATCAATAATGAAATTTATGTTTATGCCTGAAAAGAGAACTGGAATATTCTGTTTTCCATTTCTTTTGTTCAGAAATATGCTGCCTCAAGCATCAGATTAACTGCTGACTTTAATTAATGGAAGAAATTATACTTCGTAATGAAAAGAAACATTTATGCAGCCTGATTGTTTACTGTGTGTTTACAAAATAGTATCAAAGAGATTTTTTTCCTCCTAATGAAATTATAGTCTAAATATTATCAAGAAAAAAACTGTGTGTGCTTTTAAAGTACTTGTTTAATGAATTTTTCAAAGCCTGTAAGGATAGGTAATAAAAATAAAGCTTACCTTGACCTTTCTGTCCAGTGAAAAAAATCAGGTTATCTTGTAAAGCTGAGTGATGATTTGCCAAATGAAATTTCAAGCTGAATTCATAGTAGAAGGTGATATTTGGGATTGTAGAATAAGCCAGGAATGAGGTATAGCCAAAGGCATCTGTGCCACTGAAACTCGGTTGGCTAATATTAATAGCTGGATTAAAAAAATAAATTCAGTGTTAGAGCAAATTCTTTTAACTTTTTTGCAAGTTCTATTTAATAGCCCTAATAATACTAAGAGTTCATTACGTTGTAATATTTTACACACATGCAGATATAGTTTGGCTTGCCTCTGAGTGTAATCTTTTTATTTGTCAGCTCTTGTGAATAGGTTTATCTTGCAAGCGAATTGTTGGCAACTACTGCCATCTCCTGGATTCTGTGTTACATTGTTGCAAACAGAAGTACACTGAAATATTCACTGAAAACTCAGGTAGACAAAAGAAAACAGACATCCTCCCCTTAAAAGAAATGCCACCTTTGAGAGATGTGTCCCAATGGCTCTAATTAAAAGCCTGCAAAAACACACTCCAATTAACATTGTGCCCAAACCGCACACCACTCTGCCAGAGAACTGAAGCCTTTTATCAACTTTTTGTCCTTGATCTTGTTCTGTGTCTCTCTGTCAGTCGTCTGCCATTCGTCATTGTCCTCTTCTGCATTCCCAGTACTGAACAAGTAATACGGTATGATTTGTCTCATTGACTCACAAACAAATAATCACAAATTATCACATTATATAAATATATTAATATGGTTGGCTAAATTTCCCTATCTTTGTATACCTTATCAGAGGTGAGCACAGAAATGGGAGGTAAAAAAAAATAATTATAGTTTGATAACAATCTTAACAAAGAGGAGAAAATAAAGTGACAAAGAAAAAAGAGAATAATAATTTCATTTCTTTGGATTTTCTCTTATGAGTTAAATTAATGTTCCTTTCAGTGTTCACAGCTAATGAATCTTGAATCATAGCTTTACAATACATTGTAAAAAACAAGACAGATGAAAGGGATAGAAAGAGATGAAGATTTCAGGCTACAGAATTACAATTGTATAATACATCTTTTTATATTATCATTGACTGTGTACAGTTATCAGCTTAGTGTCTGGCTTCCGGATCAGCAGACATATACACAGGACGATGAGTATAATTTAGTCCTCCTAAATATCAGCTCATATATTTTCAAAGACAATGTTGAAAAAGGAATGGAAATCACTACCAAACATTGTATTTTCCAATATTCCAAGCTGTGGTGGGCTGCGGTCAGTCCATCACACATTGGATATGATGCTGCTCCCTCCTGAGAGGCAGAATTCTTCACACTCTTCCTCTGCTCTAGCGTAGGGTCCCTCTCACAGGAGACAGTTCTCTGTGAACTTCTCCAGTGTAAGTCCTTCCCATTTGAACTGGATTAGCCCTAGAACTGAACCCGGAGGAACACTTCTGCTGACTAGTTGCCTGTCAGATGTAGCCCATTCACTTCAGCTGTTTTCGCTCTGCCTTTCAGTCAGTTCTTGACCAGAGCACCATGTACTTGTTCATCCCACAGTTGGATAACGTCTTCAGAGAGATGCTGTGAGGAAAGATATGAAAAACCTTACTAAAAATCTTCCCTCACGCCCTTTTCTTTGGATTTGAATAACATTCCAGTTAGCAGAGGCCTCCCCAGGCTCCCAAGACCTTTGGTAGATGATCAAGAGTGGCCCTGCTGTAACATTCGCTAGTTCATTCCGAATTCTGGGAGGAATCCCATCAGGTACCACAGACTCGTGAACATGTAGCTGAAATAACTGGTCTCTTACAACTTCAGTGTCCACAAATGGAAAATCACTGTTCCCATACTTGTTGTCTTCCAACTCAGGGGACTGGGCAGCCCAAAGTCTGTCAGTCTTATTAAAAACTGAGGCAAAAAATATATTGAATGCCTACACTTTTTCTTCATCCCTATTAATCAAATGACCATCTTCAACAAGTATCAGTCCAATGTTTTCTTTAGACCTACTCTTGCAATTAACATAATTGAAAAAAAGGGCTCTTTTTGTTATCTGACACAACACTAGGCAGTTTCAACTAATTGAGCTTTGGCCTTTTGTGTCTTCTCCCTGCATAAATGAACCACAGCTCTGTACTCTTCCTGAGAAGCCCCGACCTTACTTCCAGAGATCTTGTGGTTTCTTTTTCTTCTTGAGCTCCATGAGGAGTTCTCTGTTCAGCCAAGCTGGTTTTCTTCCCCACTTGCTCGACTTGCAACACAGTGGAATTGCATGCTTCTGTGTATTTAGTTCACATGTTTTGCTAGTTCTACACTAATGATATTTTCATTAATAGGCAATCCAGTTTCCTTATGGGAAACTCTGGGAAGTGCAAGGAGGAGAAGGTAGGGGGTGCTGGAACCGCAGAGCAATACAGTGCCAGCTGAGGTGGTAGTAAAAGACTCTTGATGTCTGGAAAACTATTGTATGTGGAAATTAGTGATCTACATAATGGATAATTCAGGTGTATGCCTTCCCTTCCCCAACTGCAATAAATACTTATGTTCCTTTTATTTGTTTTGTGGCATCAGTAGTCATGGAGCCATGGGACCATTAGCTTAGCTTATTTCTAGTAACTTGTACTCCTGATCTGAAACAATAAAAGTGATTTCACTGCTCAAGGATGAAAATATGAATCTGAAAACCTGGTAGTACAGGAATGACATTAATAGCATGTGAGTGTGCCTACGTGTGTTTTGTACAATTTTTATGACATTCCTCACTTGGAGAGGAGGGGGAAATTAAAGGCCAGCTAAAAGCAAATGACCCGGAAAATAAATTCTCTTGAACAGGAAGAGCAGTAACCCTGATCAGCATTCCTGAAAGTCCCCAAAGTCTCTTTCCACTGACCAGAAGCCTTGCAATGCAGTTGTTTTTTTTTTTGTTTTATCTGAGGAAATTCCCTTTGGGCATCTGCTGTCACTGAACTGTGCTATTTAGTCTGCAGACCCAAACAAGTCTGAAGGTGACATTATGTGCCAGACATAGCTGCACAGAAGCAATTCACTTGCAGGCTGATTTTCACTCTTCAGAGCTTGGAGCAAGTGACTATTCCCACTTTAGCACTTGGAAATTAATTTTATACATGGGGGAAACACATCCTAAAGAAATCCTGCTGGAAATCTTTACACTGTGAAGCATTACCATAAATGCTGCCCAGAAAAGTTTCAAGAAAGATACTTAATGACTGCTGTGAATGCATGCTGTGGATGGCCCTTTTGGGTGTGTGTTTATTAAACACAATGTCACAGTGAGGACTCCATTTTAGTGAAACTAAACCACTGAAGTTTGGTCTAAACCACCAGAATTGACACAATTGCTCATCTTAGCAATGCATATTCCTTTGAAATACTTCTACTTTAAATTTACCTTTGTGCTTACAAAGTGCTTGCTCTTGATTCCTGGCTTAACAAAATGCCTCATCTTACGACCATCAGTTTTCCAGAATGGCCCAGTTTCTTGTGTAACATATAATTAACAACAAAATCATAGAATCATAGAATCATAGAATCATAGAACAGTTAGGGCTGGAAGGGACCTTAAGATCATAAAGTTCCAAACCCCCTGCCATGGACAAGGACACCTCACACTAAACCATGTCACCTAGACTCTGTTCAACCTGGCCTTGAGCACCACTAAATCAAGAGTTTAGAAGTGTTCATTTCCATTCCTGGTGAATTAACCATTTCTGCTTCACTCACATTTAGAAGGCCATCACAACTCTGCAATACAATTATATTCTGATATTTCGTCTTTAAAATTTTCCTTGCACTCACATATTTCAAACATACTGGCCTTATGTATTACAGACCATACCAGTTTCCTGTGCCAAACAGGGAATGCTCTCAGTCTGTACCTAGGCCTTAAAAAAATTGAAAAAAGAAATAAAGGCTGATTACAGAGATCGCAGAAATTGAACAATTCTTTCATTTTTCAATTTTTGGGGAACAAGAACAGTGTCCTAAACTTTGCATATTTTGGTGAGACACAACAATATAATTTTAATATTTTAATTTCATTGAAACTACTTGACTTTAAACAACAGTGATTTGAACACATTTCTGTTCAAATCATTATAATTAGAGTTCAACTTAATTTCAAAGGAATTGAAGTATGACGATCTGGACATCTCTCTGGCTGTCTGTGCTCAAGTTTTGTCTTTAGATCAAGCAAGTACCACGGGTGTTCATTTAAACCTTAGAGCTTATGAAATGATAAATTTCCCTGGATGACAGACACTTTAATGCTAATCTAATCCTCAGTTCAATAATGAGTTGTTGATATGTCTTCCTGACCAACTTCAAAAGCAGAAATATCAAATATGTAGGAAGTATTTTAACAAGCATTTTACAGAAAAAAAAATAAAATTCATAGCATCACTGGAGAATGTGTATTCTGTATTCATTTGGTCTGAAATGGTGCTATTGTAAACACTTTCATTCAGCAGTGTGACTCTAAAGACTGGAGGAGACTTACAATCTGCAAGAAACACAATGCAAGCAACTTGTTACTAAATTAAGTATGAAAAAATTTTATTAGAGTAGGGCTTGAATGTTGGCTGTTTTCATGTAAAACTACTAAAAAGCCAGAGGTCATGACTAGACTCAGTTTAAATGATGTAGATCCCTCTCTGTACAGCTTAAAAAGCCAAAGTCACCTTGGAGATAGAGTCAAGTTGCCCATGTAGACACAGTCTCTGTTCCAAATTGTTGCATACTGATGACATTCATTGCTAAATATTTCTTGTTTTCTGTTTTAATAACTGACTAAATTCTTGTTTCAGGCAACTGCACCCCTTTGAGTTGAAAGTCATGGGGCGTTTAACTCCTCAAATCAAGAGTGTTTGGTTATGTGATAAATGCTTGCCTTCACACACAAAAAGCAGCACAGAGACAACGCCAGGTGGTGGAACTCAGTTATGACTTTGCCCCAGCTACTCCCAGCCCTATCCCAGAAGCCATGAGCCCACCACAGGTCCACCCCCACAATCCCAGAGGAGCACAGAGTCCAAAGGAAGGTGGGAACCCAAATTAAGGATTCAGATGAAGGGACATGCTGTTTGGGCCCCTCCCAGGTGTGACCCAAGAGACCCTCAGCCCTAGTGTCCAGCTGTGACACTCATCATGACTAATCAGCACTGGAGCACCTTTTAAACAGTGGGGTGTAACTGCCATGGAGTTGGGGACATATTATGGGATGCAGGTGAAGAGCATTTTCGAACAGCACAGGATTTATGGATGTCTAAGGGGGAAAATAAAGGAGGGAAGAAGGAGGGAATTAGGTGATTTAGGAGGAATGAGTGTGGGAAAATAGAGGCATACAGGAACAAAAGGGGCATGAAAACAGTTGGCTGGTCAATATGTTTGTCTGGCTGTGTCTTTCCTCTGATCAACACAGCCTGTACTCTCTTCTAACTTGTATTACCACCCCCTGGGGTAGCTGACCCGTTCATTATGTAGCTATGCAGCTTCTTGAGAGAAATTTCAACATATAATGGTCAACTTGCAGTTATAATAACATGGTCATCTAGTGATAAAAGCAAGAAAAGATGTGTAGTGAGAGATAATGCACTTTATTATACGCATTTGGAAAAATGGACATGATCTTAGGAAGCTTTTCTTGATGTCTGAAACAATGCCAACCTTATGAAGTTTAGCCATGACAAGTGCAAGGTCCTGCACCTGGGTCAGAGCAATCCCAGGCACAGCTACAGGTTGGGCAGAGAAGAGATTCAGAGCAGTCCTGCAGAGAAGCACTTGGGGGTGTTGGTCGATGAGAAAATGAACATGAGCTGGCAGTGTGCGCTCGCAGCCCGGAAACCCAACTGTATCCTGGGCTGCATCAACAGGAGCGTCACCAGCATGTCAAAGGAGGTGATCCTGCCCCTCTACTCTGCTCTCGTGAGACCTCACTTGGAGCATTGTGTGCAGTTCTGGTGTCCTCAACATAAAAAGGACATGGAACTGTTGGAACAAGTCCAGAGGGGGCCACGAGGATGATCAGGGGTCTGGAGCACCTCCCGTATGAAGATAGGCTGAGAAAGTTGGGGCTGTTCAGCCTGGAGAAGAGAAGGCTGCATGGAGACCTCATAGCAGCCTTCCAGTATCTGAAGGGGAGCTAAAGGGATGCTGGGGAAGGACTCTTCCTTAGGGACTGTAGTGATAGGACAAGGGGTAACGGTTTCGAACTTAAACAGGGGAAGTTTAGATTGGATATAAGGAAGAAATTCTTTACTGAGAGGGTGGTGAGGCACTGGAATGGGTTGCCCAGGGAGGTTGTGAATGCTCCATCCTTGGTGGTGTTCAAGGCCAGGTTGGATGAGGCCTTGCGTGGCATGGTTTAGTGTGAGGTGTCCCTGCCTATGGCAGGGGGGTTGGAACTAGATGATCTTAAGCTCCTTTCCAACCCCAACTATTCTATGAATCTATGATAAGTAGACCTCACTTGGAGCACTGTGTGCAGTTCTGGTGTCCTCAACATAAAAAGGACATGGAACTGTTGGAACAAGTCCAGAGGGGGCCACGAGGATGATCAGGGGTCTGGAGCACCTCCCGTATGAAGATAGGCTGAGAAAGTTGGGGCTGTTCAGCCTGGAGAAGAGAAGGCTGCATGTAACTAAGATAAAATCAGAGCAATTTTTACGAGCCTGTTCAAACTGCTGTATGCTCCACCTGCTTCAGAAATACAAGAGAAATCTTTGCTAGTCCCAGAAGCTTATCTGGTTTTCTTATCTGTATAGGTTTTGCCTCATTTGTCGTATTTATGGTAGCCTTGCAGTTTTCTCACTTTTAGAATGCTGTGGATTCCCATGAAATGATGTATTTTTAACTTGTTGCAGTAAGCATTTTGGTTTTGTTTTTATTTTGTTTTATTTTGCCCACATTTAATAGTGGCATAGATTTGTTATCACTTTTTCTTGCATATTTGGAGAAATTGATGTAGTTAGATTGTCTTCTAACTCTTAACAGATGGTAATTGGAGGTCTGATATGTGCAAGTTCTGTAGCAGCGTGTTAATTTGTGGCTCTGTTCACATCTTTATTTAGCTTTACTTTGTCTTTTGTAAATAATTTCTGTTGGTAGGAGCAGCAATGCTGGCTTGAAATCTGCAGTTCTATTTGGTACATTTGCTATATTGATTTTATCAAATAATCACTGTAACTTCTTGCACATTTCTTGTTGATGAAGTCCAGGCAGTACTCAATAAGCATTTAGGAGAAACAAGCTTTCCTTCAGTGTTTTAGACACACAGTAGTATGCACTTGGTTACTAATCTTAATGGCAGAGACAACATTTTGTATATCTTAAACAGGAGATGATTTGTTGAAAATCTGTGCATCTAGACTTTAAATTTTATGGACCATTTCTTTCTAGCAAGTTTATTATCTGGGCCATTCATTTTGTTATAGTAAACAATCAAATTTGTGTTCTATTTCCAATGTAATTTATATTGCTCTACCATTGTAATTAGGCAATCTATCACTATCTTCAAAACACCTCACCAAATGTATGGCTTTGATGCTGCTAGGGCTACCGCTAAAGCTGCACCCAGACTTCACTGCATTGTGGCTGTTTCTTACCTGTTTGTTCAGTTTTAGCATATGTGATAAAAAGGCTTTTTTTGCAGCTCATTTTAAGTTTCAATGCAAAGTCCAGCTTAAAAAGACTTCTGTCTGTGATCAGTCAATTTCTGTTTCTTCTAAACTCTTAAGACACAGGTCAATAGGATAAATATTTGCATTTCAATATTTTTTTGTGTTGTGGGCTTATTGACCCTAGATTTATACTCTGTGCTACGAAGCCTGGTGTTCTTCCCCATTTTATTTGTTTACAGTGATGATCCAGAAAGTTTTCTCATTCCATTCAAAAAAAATTATTTCTTTCTGTGTTTTCAAAGCCTTCAGCTCTGTAGTCTAATCAAACTAATGATTTTGTGTACTGTCTCTCAATTTAGGCTCCATCAGTTTTTACTCACTCTCAATTTAGGGACAGCTAACTACAAAGAGTTGCAAAGAGCCTCACTGAACTATTACAGGGAAAAAGTGTTAGATGATACTCAGTGTTGACAGATGTAAATTGAGGTAGATTACACAGACAGTCCTAGCCTTACATAGAGAACTGTGGGCTCTGAACTTGCCATCAGTATTCAAAGAAAAAGGTGTTAGGAGTTTTAATAAGCAGTTTCATGAAAAACACCAGTGTACTCATAAAAGGAAATAGGCTGGAAGAAATGTTTAAGGAAAGGACGTAGAGTAAAACGGAAAGATGTCTAACAGCACTATATGTTATCACACCTTCAGTATTGCAGTCAGCTCTGGATTCTCATTTTAAAGAGGGTGCAGTGGCACTGAGAAGCAACAAAGGAAGCCTGGATGACTAAAGATACAGCATGGCTGGTGTCCCAAAAATGATTGAATCTACTTGAACTATTCAGAAATATTTTTTTGGGAGTTATAATAAGGATATATATAAAATCAGGAGGGGCATGGAGAAGGTGAACAGGGAAACATTCATAAAACAGGGAACAACTCTGAAACATCTGTTCTCACACAGAAACTTGAGGCATTAATATCATTAGTAATTGGAGCAGTTAAGCAAACAAATGGAAGTACTTCTGCACAAGCTATACACTTAAGCTCTGGAGCTTTTGTCAAAGGATGTTGTGTATCAAGTTTATATTGACTCAAAGACCAATTAGAGAAGTACATGGAAGAAAATAAATCTATCAAAGGCTATACCAGGTGCCAACCCCAGCACAGGAAGCCCCAGTCTCTTGTGATACCACAAGTTAGGAAAGATTACCAAGGAAGTATCATACAGGTTTCATACACTTGCCTACATATTCACTACTGGCTGTCAATTATCAGGGTTAGGTGAAAACATGGATAAACCAAACATTCATCTGCTGAAAATTTTGGAAATTAAAATTTTAAATAAGAGTTACAGATGTATGTGATATGAAGAAAAAGACAATGTAGATTTTGATCCAATCTGAACATTGCTTAATACTTATTTTGAAAAGCAGTTCATATGCACTGCTAAATCAGCTCAGAAACAATGATTATTTCCTATACGCAGGTTTTTCAATCATTACTTTTTGTTACATTGTTAGGGGAAAAGAGAACCTTGGATGCTCACACACAGAAATTTCTGACCGAGAAAAATCATTATAATCGATGACTGAAGAACAAAAGCTATTCATTTGATAATACTAGTCAAAATGACCTATTTGCTTAGCTTTATTCATTTCCCTTCATCCTGTCTCCTGTTTTATACCAATGCATTTGGTAAATTTTAATTTGTTCCTCTTTTTGACCTGAGAAATTAATCAAATTTTAACACCTGCTGGTATTTTTACAATCCGGAAAGTATTATTTATACAATCCTTTAATGTACAAAATGTACAAAGTAATGCTTCCCTAAGTAGAGGAAAATTCAGACTACAGGAGAAATTAATTTCTCCAAAGCAGCTCTCAGTCAAATCTCTCAGCTTCTTTTGAGGTAAATTACTAAAACATCAGACACTATCTGGTTTTTCCTAGCTTATCTACTCTTAAATTCTTTGACCCTCTGCCTTCCTTTCTCTGGTCAACACTTTTATGAAATAACAGGCAGCGAGGGTGTTCAGCAGAGACATTTTTTTGCATGTGATTGGATTTTGCACTTTCTTTGTAGGTGGGAAGCTGGTCACTTTCAGTGTTTTGCCTTCAAACCATTTGGCTTGTTTATTGTACATTTTCTATGAATGATAGAAACTATCACCTATGCATAAAGAAAATGGTTCTTACCATCACTGCAGAGGATGCCAGATCTTCCGTATGGACAAAGGCAAACGGCATCTCGCCTGGACTTTGGAAAACACGTAGCACCGTTTCCACATGGATTTTCTTCACAAGTCGCAAACTGGCAGAGTTTTCCAGAGTAGAGTTTAGGGCATTCACAAAGCCAATTTTCTGCATCACTGAAAAATTTAAATAAAAAACCAAAAAGTATGAATAAGTACCAAAATGCCTTAAAAAACCCAGGATGGGTTTTATACTCACAGAAAATGAGAAGAGATTCAGAGAAGCCCTGTGGAGAAGGACTTGGGGGTGTTGGTCGATGAAAAAATGAACATGAGCTGGCAGTGTGGGCTCACAGCCCAGAAAGCCAACCGTATCCTGGGCTGCATCAAAAGGAGCGTCACCAGCAGGTCAAAGGAGGTGATCCTGCCCCTCTGCTCTCGTGAGACCTCACTTGGAGTATTGTGTGCAGTTCTGGTGTCCTCAACATAAAAAGGATATGGAACTGTTGGAACAAGTCCAGAGGAGAGCCACGAGGATGATCAGGGGACTGGAGCACTTCCCATATGAAGATAGGCTGAGAAAGTTGGGGCTGTTCAGCCTGGAGAAGAGAAGGCTGCATGGAGACCTCATAGCAGCCTTCCAGTATCTGAAGGGGAGCTAAAGGGATGCTGGGGAAGGACTCTTCCTTAGGGACTGTAGTGATAGGACAAGGGGTAATGGGTTAAAACTTAAACAGGGGAAGTTTATATTGGATATAAGGAAGAAATTCTTTACTGAGAGGGTGGTGAGGCACTGGAGTGGGTTGCCCAGGAAGGTTGTGAATGCTCCATCCTTGGCGGTGTTCAAGGCCTGGTTAGACAGAGCCTTGGGTGGCATGGTTTAGTGTGAGGTGTCCCTGCCCATGGGAGGTGGGTTGGAACTAGATGATCTTAAGCTCCTTTCCAACCCTAACTATTCTATGATTCTATGATTCTAAAATCAGTGACATTTGACTTACGGTTGAAATACTTTTTTTTTTTGTTTGGTTGTTTTTTGGCTTGTGTACTTGGCATTAGAGATGCCAAAATGCTTTATGGCATATGGGTGACTTGAGTTGAGAGATTCTTTCAGGTTTAATTTTATATTTTGATTTATCTTTCCTTTCCTGGTGAGATATATGGCTTTTAGCATGTATTACTTGTTATTCATGCTGCTGCTTTCATAACACAGCTGAAATAATTGCTACAGAAAAACAGCTCTCCTATTATGGCCGAAAAAAGGAAAGAAAGTGAAAACAAAAATGATAAAGCTACTTGCTTACTTTACAAATGGAAACATCATTTGTACATTCAGCTATTACATATAGCTTGTGACGCAGTAGGATGTAAAGAACAGAAATAAGAATACTTACAGTAGTGATTACATTGAAATTGAACCAGAAAAAATAGGTAATATCTCTGCTTTCATATATTTTGTGTTCTCAGTCATAGACAGAATAGTAGAATAGGCAAGGGAAGGAATAAATTGGAATCAGTGTTGAGAGTTGATGTCGTGGTTTAAGCCCAGGCCGTAAATCAGAACCATGCAGTCCACTTCCCCCCCCACCTTTCTTCCCTCTGCTTCTGGACGGACGGGGAGGAGAATCGAAAGAATGCAGCTCCCACGGGTTGAGATAAGAACAGTTTAATAACTAAGGTATAACGCAAATCACTACTGCTACCACTAATAGTAATAATGATAAAGGAAATAACAAGCAAGAGAATACAACCGCTCACCAACCGGTACCTCACCCCCACCCTGCCATGATCCAGCCCTTCCGGGAACTCTCAGTTCTACATCCTGCGCATGACGTGCTGTGGTATGGAATACCTCTTTGGCTAGTTTGGGTCAGGCGTCCTGTCCCTGCTTCCTCCTGGCTTCTCCTCCTCCCTGGCAGAGCATGAGACTCACAAAGTCCTTGGTCAGGGTAAACATTCTGACCAGCAACTGAAAACATCGGCTTTATCAATCTTTTTCCCAGGCCAAAAGTCAAAACCACAGCACTGCACCAGCAGAAAAAAAAAAATGACTGCTACTGCTAAACCAGGACAGTATCCACCCCTTATTCCATACCATTCACGTCATGCTCAGATCCCACATTTTCAATATACCATCTCTTGTAACAGTCTTTCAGAGCAGGAGAGGCCCATTGCAAAGTCCACCCCTTGATCATGAGTCCATCTCTATGTTGCATCTCTGCCCTGATGGCCTGAAGTGTCATGGGCCCATCAGGCCCAAAATAATTCACCCTCCCCTGCAGCAGTCTCTGCAACTTGTCGTTGGGGACTCCACACAGCTGCCTTCCATCTCCGACGCTTCCAAAGCACTGGAGGGGCCCAGTGGATTAGATACTCGCCCATACTGTCCCACACACCATGACACTCATGACTGTCCAGCCTTGGGGAAAACCTCTCGGTCCCCTTGTATTGTCTAAACCCAGACAAGACCCAAACCTGACTCTGCTTAACTCTCGGGATCAGACAAAATGGTCATGGGTAGAACACACTCTGTGTGTGTGCCAACATGGTGATCCCCATCACAATCAGCAGGCAGGTCCCAAGGGTACCCAAAGGCCATTCAAAACCTTCAGAACTCTCAAATGATGCTGCTGTGCTTGTCACTGGGGCTGGTGCAGCTGTTGTGCTTGAAGGCTTTCTCACCACCAGCTTCGCTTTTTCTGAGTCCAGATCTTCCTCCTCTGCCTTGCTGGAAAGCGCTGCGGGGTCTCCTGCATCCTCCTGGGGCTCAGGCTCGCGGGGCTCGGCAGACGTCTGCTGGGGAATGCTCTCGGCCGCCGCGGGGCTGGGCTCGGCTGTGGGGCTCGGCTCCTCCGCCGCCTCCTCCCGCTGCTCCGCGGCCGCCTCCTTCCCCTCCTCGGCAGCCGCCTCCTTCCTGGCCTCCGGCCCCGCTCCCGCCGCCGCTTGGTCCCCGGGGCCGCTCTCCCGGGCCGCTTCGGCCGCCGCCGGCTCCCGGGGCCGCTTCCCCTCGGCTCCCCGCAGCCTCACAAAGACGGAGGCGAGGATGAGGGCCAGGACGGTGAAGAGCAGCGGGACGGCCAGGTACAAGTCCACGGCCACGTCCATCCCGCCCTGCGGCCGGAGCCCCCCCGTATCGCAAGCCATTACCATAAAGTACAATGAAACAAGAACCTTAGCCCAAGGCCCACACTTGATAAACACTAACACAACAAATACCGGCTCCAAGCAAGCTACGACATACAGAAACTGTGACATCAAAAAGAACAACTTTGAGAGCCCATAAATCAGCATTGTGCCTCAGTCAGATCTGTTGTTATCTCAACCCTTCCTGCCCCACGTTGGGCGCCAAAAAGAACTGTCGTGGTTTAAGCCCAGGCCGTAAATCAGAACCATGCAGTCCACTTCCCCCCCCACCTTTCTTCCCTCTGCTTCTGGACGGACGGGGAGGAGAATCGAAAGAATGCAGCTCCCACGGGTTGAGATAAGAACAGTTTAATAACTAAGGTATAACGCAAATCACTACTGCTACCACTAATAGTAATAATGATAAAGGAAATAACAAGCAAGAGAATACAACCGCTCACCAACCGGTACCTCACCCCCACCCTGCCATGATCCAGCCCTTCCGGGAACTCTCAGTTCTACATCCTGCGCATGACGTGCTGTGGTATGGAATACCTCTTTGGCTAGTTTGGGTCAGGCGTCCTGTCCCTGCTTCCTCCTGGCTTCTCCTCCTCCCTGGCAGAGCATGAGACTCACAAAGTCCTTGGTCAGGGTAAACATTCTGACCAGCAACTGAAAACATCGGCTTTATCAATCTTTTTCCCAGGCCAAAAGTCAAAACCACAGCACTGCACCAGCAGAAAAAAAAAAAAGACTGCTACTGCTAAACCAGGACAGTTGATAAAAACAAATGTTTAGAAATGTGCATATTCTGTTTGTATGAATTACCTGGGTTTTAGTATACAAAGGTAGCACAGTAGCAGATACGGTAGGAAAACCAAAAGATAGAAAAAGCAGAAGTGTAAGACATTTCTACCTGTCACTTATTATAAATACAATTTCATTAAAGGTCTTATTTGATTTTCCCCTTGTTTTATGACTGAAATTAGATGACAGCTAGATAGGTCAGTTCACGCCATTACTACACATCCTCAGTATTGAACAGAATCATGTCTGTCTTATCCTTGATAAGGTCATATATGCCTGTGGGTATGAATACAGAAGACATGATGTGAGCTGTATCAAACCACAGTCTTTGTGTTTCTCCAAATAATAACACAATTATTAGGATGTTCAGTGATAAAATGCAAAATACATGTGATTTTTTAAAATCTTGAAAATGCTTATAATATCCACTCAATCAGGCTGGAGAAAATAATCCGGGGCTGAGAGAACCCCTGTATTTTTTTAAAACAGGGCAATAAGTAAGTCTTGTGACAGCCTTTGTGCATAGCAATTGATGAGTGCATTTCTAAACTGACCACCTGCAGTTATGGGGAGAGAGGATCTCAGCTGGAGAGTCTACCAGAATGAATCTCATGAATAATGCCTCCAGACACCTTTGCAAAAGAAAATTACTATCAGCTGAAATAATAAATTTCTATGTGTAGCCTATTCTATTTATAGATCTGCTGCAGACACCAGCAGAGGAATGTAAATGAGATCCTGGATTGCTTTTGTTTGTGCAGCATCAAGAAGCCTGCTTTCTACGGTTTTAATATCAGCAATACACAGTTCAGCTAATTAAAAAAGAAACAATAAACTGAATTCTTCCTGGAAATCTACAATTGATGGTGATGATCACTAAATCATCAAATGTGTTTCTGTTTGTTTATAGAAGAGAAGACAGATCATCCCTGCAGACTGCCAAAATGCACAGACTTTAGTTTTCATCTTTAGAAAAAACAATTTTCATGCATTCTTCTGTTGAGCCGTATATGTCACCATTGGCCATTTCTTTTTATAGCCTTACTTTCGCTATTGTAGAGAACATTAAAAATAACAGCTCTCATGACAAATTGTGAGGAGTTTATTGTTATAAAAATAAGCAATGTTTTAACAATTCACTATTCATGCCATAACACCCTAATAACAAAGAGTGATTCCCAATGAGGCAAAGACAACAATTTTTAGAAAGTTCTACAAAACAGTACAAAACTTGTAAATATAACAGCTAGCCATAGTACCACAGCACATAAAGCCTCAAATGACTTACTGTTCTCTCTCAAAGCATTCTGTCACTGTACTTATAAAGAAAAGGACAAGATTCCCCATATTCTGCTCAATTGATCCCAGCTGCAAGAAACACATAAACACTTGAATGACCGTGGACTTCTCTCTTCCTGAGTGGATTTCACTATTTCATGATCCTGCTACCCTTTATAAATACAAGAAGCAAAAGAAAGAGGACAGCAAATCAGAACAGTAATATCTTTTGTCTACATTGTACCTGTGAATACTCCAAGAAAAAGTTATTGGATAATTACACACACGAGCTGAAAAAAGTGAATAATGCAAGAAAGAAACAAGAAAAAGACCAGAATTTTGAGGCTTCAAAATTAAAAACAAATTTGGAATGCTTTTCTGAAATGTGTTATATATCTACACTTGCGTTTGAGTTCAGATGCAGAGAGATCTGACAGATTTGAAGAAAACCTCCCTGTTGTCACCATTTGAAATGCCTCCATTCATATTGTGTAGTAGTCTCGAGTGCGTGAACACAATTTCTTTCTGATGAACCTGCACCAGAAGATTTTCAGGTACTCCAGCTGCTTGTGAGTATTCAGTCCATGGGGCCAGACCAGGCTCAGTGTGAGTTAAAGCTCCCTGAAACATGAATAATGGGGATGCTGGGTCCTTAGCACTAATTGATATGCCCTGTAAGTCTATTCCTATCAAACTACATTATCTGCTAATGTAGATACATATTTAGATGCCACCAAAAGAAAATCAGGTAGTCATGGTGTAGATTATATACCAAAAAAGACTCCAGATTTTAAAGTGAAATATTGAAGAACTCCAGAAGTAGACAGAGAAAAAAACCTAACCATCCAGAATCATATGAAGGAAGAAAGATACAAACAGTGTGAGAAAATGGGAGAAGAGACAGAAATAGTGAAGAAAAGACAAGAACAATACTCCTAGAGCACCATTACCTCATGTCACCAGACATGATATATAAAGAAAAAGGAGCAGGGAAGATGAACTGTCCTCTGAACAACTCTGAAATAGTGAGAGACAGACTTCTTTTCATTACCACTACCCATGTTAAAATATTCCTTTGATCTTTAGTCTAGACATTAGCTTGGAAAGAAAATAATCAAGAAGACTTTGTGCGGTACAACATGATATTGGTAATTCCATCAAATCCTTCTCCTTGAATCAGTATGACATCAGTGACTTGATTTAATGAAATCAAAGTTTTGTGTAAGATTGACAGCTTTGGGATGCCAACACAGGTTTTGATTAACTCCTGTTTTTAAATATTGCATAATAAGGGGAGCCTGGATTGTTACACATTAATAATACAGTCACAGCTGTATTTAATCACAGTTTTTTGCTTTTAAACTAATTCTGTTTTTAGAAGAAAAGATTATAATGCCTCTGTGCAACATGCCATAGGCATAATTTGCACTCTGGTGATATAGTGCTGCGGTTTTCCAAAGCAGGCTATAATTTTCTATATGCTTGTGCTTTTTCCATCTCTGAAGTGGTAACGCTATATTCTGCCATTCCCAGTGAAAGCACTGTACATGCCATTGTTATAGTCACATACGAGAGGGCTTCCTTTAAAGGCAGCCCACTTCACACCTTTTAATCATGACAGTACTAAGCTGAGAATGTAAGAAACTATGTGCTGGAGTGGGTTCAATATTTAACTACACAAGTTCTTTTAGTGTTCTCACTATATCATATGGGACAGTTATGGAAGTTGGAGGAAAGAGCTTCCCTAGCTTCTTCAGTTAATAAATAGTAAGTATAATTCAGTTAATTTTACAGTTGTTACTATTATTTATTGCTAGTGCCATTTTGTTTTAAATAACTAGAAACTGAAAGGAGCATCACAATTTATCACTTGAAACTTTAAGTTGAATTACACTTCATGCAAAGATTCATTTAACCTCCTTATAGAAAAATAACAGGATAATGTAAAGGGGGTTAGGATCTTCCTTTGAAAGATTTGTGTAATAGCCAAATCCACAGAAACTCATTGCAGCCAGAAGGATAACCTTATCTCAGCAATAATCTTAAAAATATTAAAGGACAATATATAAAGGAAGTATTTCTTCCTTGTGCACAGCAGATGTTTTTCTACTATATAATACATCTGTCAATCTTTCCTTTTATTATACATTGCCTGTAAATCATTTCAGCTTTCCTGCTGCTTTAGTACTTTCAACCAGATTTCCTCAATTACAGTATCTTCTCTAGATCTGAGTGCTTTTGTTAGCTTTACTGTTTTGAATCCTTTTTTTCCCAATCAGGAATTATCATTCTGAAAGCTCCAGTTATTCACCTTATTTTATCTTTTTTTACTGAAAAGACTTATGTATTGGGTTTGTGTGGCCAGGTTTCAGCAGGGGGAGAGAGGGGTGGGGTGACTACAGGGATGGCTTCTGTGAAAAGCTACTAGAAGCTTCCCCAGTGTCTGACAGAGCCAATGCCAGCAGGCTACAAGATGGGTCCACTGCCAGCCAAGACTGAGCCCATCAGTTGGTGGTGGTGTCTCTGGGATAACATGTTTAAGAAGAGGAGAAAGTTACTGTGCAGGAAAAACTGCAGCCAGAGAGAGGAGTGAGAGTATGTGTCAGTAACAGCTCTGCAGACACCAAAGTCAGTGCAGAAGGAGGGCAGGAGGTGCCCCAGGTGTCAGAGCAGAGATTCCTCTGCAGCCCGTGGTGCAGCCCATGGTGAGGCAGCTGTGCCCCTGCAGCTCATGGAGGTCGATGGTGGAGCAGATCTCCATGTGCAGCCCATGGAGGACCCCACACCAGAATAGGGGGATGCCTGAAGGAGGCTGTGATCCTGTGGGAAGCCTGTGCTGGAGCAGGCTCCTGGCAGGACCTGTGGCCCCATGGAGAGAGGAGCCCACGCTGGATCAGGCTTGCTACAGGACTCGTGACCCAACAGGGGACCCACACTGGAGCAGTCTGTGAAGAACTGCAGCCCATGGGAAAGACTTGCATTAGAGTTCATGGAGAACTCCCATGGAAGGGACACTACACGGGAGCAGAGGAAGAAGAAGCAGAGACAAAGTGTGATGAACTAACTTCATGCCACATTCCCTGTCCCCCCGAGATGCTGGAGGGGAGGAGGTTCAGAAAACCAGGATTAAAGTTGAGCCAGGAAGAAGGGAGGGGTGGGGAAAGGTGTTTCTAAGAGTTAGCTTTTTAGTTTCTCATTACTCTACTCTGATTTGATTGGTAATAAATTAATTTCCCCAAGTCAAGTCTGTTTTGCCCATGCTGGTAATTGGTGTCCTTATCTCAATCCACAAGCCTTTCATTATATTTTCAATCCTTTGTCCGGCTGAGGAGATAGAGTGGGCTTGGTGAGAACCTGGTGTCCAGTCAGGGTCAACCCACCACAACTTTCTGAATTGATTCTCTTTATTCAAACTACCACTGACAGACTCTTTTTAAACCAAGTCATAATCACTTGTGAACTATATCAGTTTTGAAAAGTCCTAGGGAAAATATTTCCAGATTGGTTGAGTGCAGTCATAGAAAAATGTTTTTGCTTTAAATTTTCTTTGAGGCAGGCTTATACTCAGAGTTATACTGGTTCTCCCATGGACTAAATAGGTTCTCCCATTTAAAAGATATTTTCAAATTCTTTGATCCAGACTAAAAGTATTGGAGTGGGAAGGTTCAAATTCCGCTTCAAAAAGGAGAACACGAGTGACAAAAGGTTGCCAATATGTCTCTTGCATGCTGCTGACATGCAAGAAATAAACCATTGTGTACAAAACAGTTCAGCTCAAACAGAAAATTAAATTTTAGGAACTTGAAATACGTCATTATTTTCAGGAATTTTGGATTCTGATTCAATGATTGTTTTATTTAGGAATGTATACATTCAAATATCTAACACAGTGCTATCTTTCTTTTCAGGATCAAGAAGCACCTCCTGGAGTCTTTTGTAAACCCTATTTAACCTCTATTTTCCACTCAGATGGTGAATACACAGGTGATTCCCCATCACAATGGATACACATCCATTAAAAAATATGATGCTTAAAAACTCCTGTCCTCTCATGTGACAGTTATGACCATTTCTGTCACACGAGAGGATACACAAGTGTGGGGCATCAAGCACTTCTGGACACATAACACTTAATGGTGCATGGTTAAAGATCCCTCAGGAAAAAGTACAGCAAGTAGTGGTTGGTTAGAACAATTTATGTGGGCAGAAATCCATTCCCTGGCCACATCTAAGAACAGAAATAACGGTCAGTCAGGCTGGGTCCACCTCAAGGGCTGCAGTTAACACTGACACTACTCCTTTCCCCAATATCCTCAATCTTTCCAGTTAATCTACATTTTCTCTTTCCTTGTATTGTATGGGACAAATAGAAAATAGTATCATCTGCTAAAATGTATTTATAAAAAAGAAATTAAAAAGATTGAAAAGTTGAGAGGCTACAATTTTAATAATAAAAAATTAGCACTATATGAAATGTGGTTGGGAAAATATATAAACATTTTAAACAGTGTAAAGTGGAAGCCAGATCTCCATCTCTCACTGAAATCACATGCTGCCTAACTTCAGTTTGTCCTTTGAAAATCTCTTGTAATTCCTTATAACAGAAAGTTTCCAGTTGCTCCCAGCAGTCCCTAGAGCTCTGAACAGTCTTTTCTTCAATGCATCTACTATTTGCAGCAGGACTCATGAGCACTATATTCAAAGTAGTGACACTGAACATGGGTGTGCAGAATGTTGTTGTCGCACTGTTCTCATTAAACGTGCTTTGCATACTGTTACTAATTTCTGTTCGAGTTTTAAAACAATCTTTTAGCACAAAACCAGTCATTACTTCAACATTAGATCAATTTATAGGTTGCAGAACTATGTAACTTAGTAATTTCCAAGATTTCAAAGTCTTGTCACAGTGAACTGCAGTTTGCTACACTGATCATGAGGAGCTTGCACTCAAGTGGTCAGATAAGCCAGGTAGTCTGGCTTATTTGCAGCAAAAGGCAAACGACTATCTTGAAAAAGTCAATTACATGAGAATTTACGTTAGAGGAAACCTGTTGCATCACAACATCGTTAGCAGTACTGTCTTTTGCTTCCAGACTTCCTTCAGAGGAACAAGTCAGTTGCTGTTCCTTGACATCACAATGCAGATTCATTTCGTTACATTTGTGTAGAAGAATACCATGAAGTTACTCTGTCAGTCTGGCTTCTACAGGCTATCTTATCTTGAAAGCTTCAGGGGAATGGAAATAAGCTGCTCTTTTAAAGAAGACACTTGAATTTACAAATATGTGACTAACCCAAATTCAGACTGGAAATATATATGTGATCATTTACATTTAAGCATATCAGTGTTTAGAGTAGTATCTATGAGATAAGGGCTTTAACAAATCTTTAACTTATATAAAATATAGTTGATTATAAGCATTTATTAATAATTTTTCATCTGTACTATTTAAAATATAAAATCAATGATTATATGATGAGCAAATTCTTTTAAAATCTCACTTTCCGTTTGTACTTACACTACCATTTATTTTTAAAGGTGTCAAGGAGATAAATAACTGAACTGTTTTATAATATGTTACTATTAATAATCTTTTGATTTATTAAACAGCAATAAAATTCATGTTACAGTGGTATTTGTGAGAAGGGCACCTCTGGCAGAGGTTAATGCAACTGAAATATAATATCTTCTCCAGGATTGAATCTGCTTTGTGATTGTAAAGAAAGCCAAGTAAGAGGGAAATCTTCTTTACTGTGAGAGTGACAGAGCACTGGAACAGGTTGCCCAGGGGGGTTGTGGAGTCTCTTACGTTGGAGATATTCAAAGCCCAGCTGGACAAGTTCCTGTGTGATGTACTCTAGGTTACCCTGCTCTTGCAGGGGGGTTGGACTAGATGATCTTTTGAGGTCCCTTCCAACCCTCGGGATTCTGTGATTCTGTGAAGAGCAGTTTGTGTTGCAGATGCTGATTTCAGTCTCCAAGATTTTGCTGAGCACAACATTTTTTTTCTGGCAGAAATTTCTGTAGCTCGGATGGCTACCCTTAAATATATTTTCTGTGTGATATAATTCTGTCTTTTAGTATAATCTAAAACAGTGTTTATGTTTAAGGTATCATTTATGTGTTTTCTGTGTTCCAGCAATTAGATTTATGCTAGTCTAGAAATTGCAGTATTGGAAGAATGGAGCGATTCATTCCTAGGGTGTTTCTATAGTGAGCTTTTCCACTACTGTAAATGTTCAACTCCACAGGTGGTAGCTGTGGCAGCATCACTTGTGCAGAGTGAATACCATGCAGCTTCTGATGCTTTAAGGAAGGGTATTTTTTTTATGGCTAAAAGCAGTCCTATACAGCATGATACTTATATATGGTAATAATTGCAGTTTCTATTAATGACTAACTCATTCACAGTGAGAGTCTCTGTAATAAATGCTAAAAATAGAAAAAAATAAGATATTATAGATTGACTTAGTAAACAAAGAACATTTGAAGCTGTACAAATAAAAGTTATAAGCAGAAGACATAAAAAGTGGCTGATAGGACTTTAAAAGGTCTGTGACATATAAACTGTAAGATTTTGGTATATTTGTCCATTTTATCTAAGGGTGACCTTTAGCTCCAAAGTAGAGGAGTTATGCTCCGAACAGACAAACTAATCTAGTTTACAAAGAACTCCATAAATCTCAAATTTTATGTAAGACAAGAAAAAACATAGCTTTTGTGGAGACCTTTTAGCACTCTATTTGTTATTTATCAAGTATCTTTTTGTATACATAGCTAAGCTGTGCTGCTGACATGATACAGTGAGATGCAAGGAGCACTAGAATTATGAATTCATCTAAGACCCACCAGCATAAATCATAGAGGAGCATGAACTGTACATTAATCACTCCTTCCTCATACGTCACCACCTGCCAGGGAATGGCCGGTAATGTGCCCTCTCATTCTTAAACAGTTGCCTGAAATAGTATTATGTCCTGTTTTATGAAGGCTAGGTATCCTGGAGGAAAGGCATTGTCCTCTTACTAGCCAAGCTATTAAAGCCTCATCCCCCATTCATCATCATTTCAACAAATACATTGCTGTGTAGTCACTGGGCTCCCCTGCCTACCAGGGAACCCAACCTCTGGAGAGCACAACCCTCAGCATGTTCCTACCACCTGTCATATTGCAACAGAGTTTTTCCAAATGCACACAAGAAACCTGGTAAGAAAGCCTCAAAATGCAGTTTATTGCAGACAATCTGATGACAACGAAAAAAATTCCTTCACGCTCTCCCAGAAGAAATTAGAGCAGTGTTCACAGTGGCTCACAGGATTTGCAGCTGTACTCTGACCTATGAATGAAAACTAGTGATCTCCCTGCAAAGGAGTTGCGGCTGATGGGGCAGTATCATGCACTCTTTCTTTTCCGAAACATGAAAAAGAGCTGGTGATCTAGCTGAGTCATTTTTGACATGTCTTATTAACTCATGGGAGAAACTCAGAATCCTTTCTTCCTCCAGGCAGACAAAGCTGCACTCCCTTTTAGCTTATGTGACGTGCATTCTTGAAATGGAAATTCTTTGCTTCTAAGACCTGTCCTGTGGCCAAGACACATTGACACCAAGCTATGCCTCCTCACCTGAAACAGTACAGGGTAGCAGAGGCACATGCCATTTTTATCTTTTGCTACTCTGGTGATGTTTCAAAAATTAACAATTTTGAAATGGTGTGATGACAAAGAGAAAAGAGGTGTGAAGTGCAAAGCCTAGTTATTACACTCCATCACATTCAGCACCAAGATAAAAGATCTTTTATTCCCCAAAACTGCAGAATGCTTGATGTTGGAAGGGAGCACTAAGGGTCGTATAGTCCAACCTCCCTGCTCAAGCAGGGCCACCTAGAGCACATTGCTCAGGATTGTTTCCAGAAGGCTCTTGAGTATCTCCAGGAATGCCACAACTCTGGGCAACCTTTTCCAACGCTCACCCTCTAGTAAGGAAGTTCTTCCTCACATCAGGTGGAACTTCCTGTGTATTAGTTTATTCCTGTTGCTTCTTGTCCTATCACCTGACACCACTGAGAAAAGTCTGGCTCCATCCTCTTGACACTCTCTCTTCAGATACTTATATCCATTGATCTGATCCCCTGTCAACCGTCTCTTCTCTAGGCTGAACAGGCCCAGCTCCCTCAGCCTTTCCACATATGAGGAAAGGGTCTGATGCTCCAGACCCTTAATCATTCTAGTAGCCCTTTGCTGGACTTGCTCCAGGAGCATCATGTCTCTGTTGTACTGGGGAACCCATAACTGAACACAGTACTGCAGGTGAGGCGTCACCAGGGCTGAGTAGAGAGGCAGTATTACCTTCCTCGACCTCCTGGTGGTGGTCTTCCTAATCCACCTCAGGATACCACTGGCCACAAAGGCCTAATGCTGGCTCATGGTCAACTTATCGTTCACCGGGACTCCCAGGTCCTTCCCTGCAGAGCTACTTTCCAGCAGGTCAGCCCCCAGCCTGTGCTGGTGCATGGGGTTATTCGTCCCCTGTGAAGGACCCTGCATTTGCCCCTGTTGAATTTCAAGATGTTCCTCCATGCCCATCTCTCCAGCCTGTCTAGATCCTTCTGAATGACAGCACAGCACTTCTGGGTATCGGCAACTCCTCCAAGTTTTGTATCATCAGAAAACTTCTGACAAAAATGTTTTCAATTAAAAATGCTTATATTTTTAAAGCTAACTTTTCAATTGTTATCCTATTATTACCACCATGACATTTCTAATACTGCAAACATTTCACACTGATGAGATGGTCTGCCTTGTGACAGACATTAGAAAAAATTTTTCTACTGAGTTGAATTTTAGGCAGGGTTTGAAACACATTAGTTTTCTGATGGGAACTAGCTTTGCTAGAGAATAGCTAGGTGCCTCATGCATTCAATTTAGGTCAAAGTTTGTACTTTATCTATTCTTTGTCTCTCATGGCCACCAAAGAAGCCAGTTGCTGCTGAATGGACAGAGTGAGGACATTCTCTCTCAAAATCTAAAGAAGACATAAGGCAGGTTGATGTGGACATTATTTATGATTTTATACATTGACCTATTACTGAAATGTAGTCTACTGGATACTTCATAGCTCATTACTGTTGCAACAGATCAGATAATCAGGCTGTCAACATTATGCCAGCTAGCTGTACTGGGTCTGGCTGGGAAAGAGTTAATTTTCATCATAGCGTCCTGTATGGTGTTGTGTTTTGGATTTGTGACAGAAGTGGTGTTACAGATCAATGTTTTAGCTATTGCTGAACAGTGCTTGCGCAGTGTCAAGGTTTTCTCTGTTTCTCACTCTGAGTAGGCTGGCAGTGAGCAGGATGTTAGAAGGAGACACAATCAGGACAGCTGACCTGAACTGGCCAAAGAGAAATCTCATACCGCATGAGATAGTGCTCAGCAATGAAAAATGAAAGGTTGTCTTTCCAAAGCAGCTGTTGCTTGAAGACTGGCTGGACATTGGTGTGCTGAGGGTAAATGATCTCTTTTGCATCATTTGGATTTTTTTCTTCATTTTCCTTTCACTTACTAAACTGTCTTTACCTCAACTCACCAGTTGTCCTGCTTTTGCCCTTCCAATTGCCCCACATTTTGCTGGAGGAGAGTGAGTGAGCAACTGGCAGGGACTTATCAGTTGGCCAGGGCCAACCCACCGAGTGATAAATTCCAAAGTGGCCTGGGAGCTACGATAGCAGGTACTGCAATACAGTCATTCTGGAGGGGTTTGCATTTCATGTGCTATTCAAGGACAAATGATGTAGCCCAAGGACTGGAAAATATGGAATTTGCAAGGGATGTCAACTTCTTGCAATTCTTCCTCATTTTGATAACAACAAACATTTGTCAGAGTGAGTTCAGTAGCAGGTCATGATTTATGTGACAACCAGGCTGCCACACATTTACTCAAGAAATAGAGAGCAGAAATCCTGCATATCCTTAAAGGCTTTAATTCTTAATTTTTGACTTTGTTCCTGCTGGCCCACAGACCACAGTAGACTCCTTGCCTGGGTTCTGAGATGACAAATACAAAAAATCCACTTCCCTGGAGTCAGTACAAATCCCAGTTACGTGCCCACAGAGCTGCTGAATAAGTCCTTGGAGCTGACACTAAGTGGGGCTGAGCAGCACACAGAAATATGTAGAGACATTTTGATCTAGCCCAGTGCATTAAAAAAAGGACTGCAGGGGGAGTCAGCTGCATGCTATCAGAGGAATCAACTTAGACAGGGAACATGTATCATTCTCAAGCCGTTTAGCAACTCTTACCTTTGATTAACATTGGTGATTTTCTTAGAATTAATTGTGAACATTCTTGTAGTAAGAAATGCTGGAGGGTGAAACCCAAGAGGATGGACCAAAGCACACCAGGGACTTGATTCTGTGGGGCATTTTGCGATACTTGTAGATACTAGCTTTGAGAAGGAGGCAATGTTTCTTCACATGCTATTTGTAAGGGTACTTCAGAGAATTCAGAGCTAGAAAATTGCTTCCACTGTTAGCAAAAGATGGTCAGGCAGAGCTCTGGACATGCTGATCTACACTGGATGCTAGGTTTGTCTAAAGTCTGGGACCAACAGCATCCAAAAGCAATTCAGTATTGTCCCAAGATTTTTAAGCTGGCAAACTAGCAAATTACAGTCACTTTTAGGGAGAAATATACAGGAATGCTATACCTGGTACAATTATATAACAAGGTAGGAATGTGAGAACAGTTACTCAGGTCAGACCAATGTGAGCTTTTACCATTATTCTATCTCTGACAATGGACAAAGCAGTAATCTCACAAAAAAGGATAGCTATAAATCATGACCTGCAGCAAAGAAAGTCTTGAATCAGACATGTTTCAGATTCCCTAATAGATACTTTTTCTCCATGAACCTCTCTGATTCCTTTCTAAATCCATGTCAACTTTAAACATCTACATTGTGTGGTGCAGTTCCACTAAGCATGTATCCCTGCTCTGTTTGAATTTCCTTCTTTGCTTTACGTGATGTACACAAGTTCTATTAGAGAATGAACAATTATTGTCTATTTGCTTTTCTCATGTATCTCCTGATGTTGTAGACATCTTTCATAACACTCTTCAAACATTTTTTTCTGCACAAGGAAATGTCAAGCTAATCTGTTGAATGAATGGATTCTATTTCTTCGACCACCCTTCTCACCTTTTTCCCTTTCACATCACCACTGTCCTTTTTGAGATGAGAGAATAAAATGACAAACTAATGCAGGGTAATGGAGCCCTATTAGTTCATATCTGTGCTTTTATGATGCTTACACCCTCCCTGCCTAAGGATTTACTCTTTGCTTTCTTAATTGCTACTGAGCACAGAGTTGGCGTATTTCATAGATTATTCAGAAAGCGCTGCAGAGAATAATAGAACCTATAAACTTCCAAAACCTTTCCTGAGAGGTAGTTTCTGATTCAGAGCCAACCCTTCCATTTGAAAAGTTAAGATCTTTTCCTCTTTTAATGTGTTTTGCTTCTCAGTATGTATTGACTTTCTTTATATTGAATTGCTATCCGCATTTATTTTTCACTCAGTCACTCAGTATTATAACTCATATAATTCTTCACAGTTGGCTTGGATGGCTACAGATCAGCCTTTAGAGGTAAAGGATAAGGTAATGAGAAAAAAATATTATAGTAGACCTTAAGCAGTCAAGAATCAACTTGCAGCTGAGACTATTGTAAGGATGGCTTACTTACCATGAGCTTTGGTAAAGACAGCAAAACCTTTGTATCTATGAACCAAATGCCCTACTTATTTACCCTGAGTGGAATAAAGCTTTTTTTAGTATTTCAAATTCTAGAATATGAGGGAGAACAGGTAAACAATATCAATGCCCTAGACACATGCTTAATGCCTAGTTAAAAGATATGTCTGATATACTGCAGTTACAACTTGCCGTTGTAATTTCAGGTCACCTTTTGTGTCTGTATTTCAGTTAATGTTTAAAAGTGATTCCACAATCATTAAAATGCATATCTAGTTAAAAATAATGAATTAAAGAAAGTTAGGAAAAGGCCACTTTCTTTATAGCGAAAACAACGAAAATGACATCTTGCTTATTATGTCACACCCTGCTGACTTTAATGCATTAAAATGCCAGTATTAGAAAGCTGTTAATTATAGTCTAAGATGCTCTGAAGTAAAATAATATTAAGTCTGTTTCTAAATGTGTTTCCGTTCAATGCAGATTAAGGCAATTTATCTCAAAGGGCTGTTGTGCAGAGATGATAAAATTACAAACACATCCTAATTGTGAAGAGCCATCAGCCATTTCTAGAATATAAAAGAAAATGGTGCTAAGAAAACATGACATTCACCTGGAATTTTGTAAATTTACATTTTCATCTATCATGTCAATTTTTCTAGAAATCAGCTAATAGAGCTACTAAGGCAGAGTAAATTAATAAAATCTGAAGTAGACTTTCTGCTGTTTTGTCTCCCAGTGTCAGTAGCAAAACATTTAGTTTACAAATGTCCTGAAGGCACAAGGGTCTCCTGCTCTGAGGACTGTGATATGTCTTATTTCTCAGGAACAGTGAAGTTGCCATTGGAAATTACAGTTAATTCTAGTAAATCTCTAGAAAGCAAAGAATCAAAACCATCAAAATACAGATGGGTACCAAACGGTCATCTGCATTTTGAATAAATGCTTCTCATGGTCCAAGGCTCATTACTGTTCAGTTTCTGAATAGTTGTGCTCTATTTATGCAGAAGATATGGTAGGATTGGAATGTACTAAGAGCTGTGTTATGGGGAAAATCTTTGCTTTTCCACGGATTTTTAGACCTTGGTCAAATCTTTTTGATGTTTTCACTGAAGACCATACTTAAGAGAGCAATAGCTTCACTACAGCATAGCACCTACAAAGCAGCCTGATAAGATCCTTCTGTTAGTGCAACCAACTTGAGTTAAGGAGATCAACATACATGAGTTTTTGGTAATAAAGGAATTAAAGTTAGATGCAAGACTCAACTTTGAACTGGAATAATTTTTCACCTAAGGGAAAACAAGGCTATTTTCTATGCTAAGGTTCTTGAGCTGTAAAATCAGTATCATTGGAGTTTTCTGGATGTGTTATAAGGTTATAATGATCATAATGAAACACTGGAAATATGACCCAAATAACTCCTTAATGCATATTTAAAACAAATTGCATTACAACAACTTATGTTGTCGGCTCATAGACTCATCTAACACCAGTGATTCAACAGAATGAATTAATATTTCTACTTCCATTTAGCAATATTTACCCCTTGGCCTTAATTTCAGCATGTTAGTGTACTGGCTGGAAAGAAACATTATCTTATTGTCTTAGAAAATGGAAAGGTTTTCATTTGGAGAGGAAAGATGAAAATTGCTGAATTCAAAATTACCTATTTTTTTTCTGAATTAAGGAAATTACTATAATTATTTTTGTATTTTTATTTGAAGTCATAAATACAAAGTTGCAGAAGCAAAATCAGTAATATCATAGCATTCCTAATGTTTCATACTGTAAACTTACTGAAGATACTTATATGCAAATGGATGTGTGACTTCCTTTGGATTACCCTGCTGAAAATGGCTGTAGTGCTAGCCAAACTACTCAAACATCACTGGTGTAATAAGGGCTTTAGGATACTTTCTACAAGCCTGCCTGAGCCCTTCAGCAGGGGCCTTAGCCCTTTCATGGAAAACTTTTCTGCAAAACTATATTCCCTTCTCTGAAGATTGTACACAAGCTATCTAGCTTTGATGAGTCTACTTGTGTTCCACCAACTCTAACTGTTGTTTTAGAAGAACCATATTTTTTTTCCTAAAAGAATAGGAACTTGAGTTATTATTAGCATATTTTTTTAAAAAATAAGCCTATATAGAACAATGTATTTCTGCTTACAATCAGAAGAAACCCCCAATAGTCTGAGACTTAGAACTCCAAGCCATTGCTGATATTTCAAACAGAAGGGGCAAAGTGACTATAACTAGTAGGCAAATATCACTATCATAAGCAGACATGTAAACTTATCAAAAACCCAAGCATATAAACCTAGGACTATACCTGGTAACATACTGGATGTAACATCATAGGAAAAGTTTCCCTTCCACCACCTTTCTGAATAGCTGTCAGTCATTTAAAATAAATGCAGCTGTGTAAAAAAAAAGCCGTAAATCCTTTACACAAATATTAGCCAAACATTTATAAAAATAATCTGCAAATAAAGACTGACAGTAAGTAGAAGAAGAAAACTCACCCTCTGAATGAATACTGGAGTTCATCTTTGAAAACTTGTACTGGGGATATTGAATGTAAAAATGCCACTGGAAGCAATTGGCTTTACAAGTCTCTTTCCAAAATTTCAAAACTGAAATTTATAGATCTGAAAGACTCTAAATCAAATAAAATCACTCCAGTGGCTTCTACTTACTTTACTCCAGGTTCTTTAGTGAGTAGATGAAGACTACTGGCACCATATGCATTTAATTCCTTTTGAGAAAGCTGTCAGCTGGTATGCATCATAACAGAAAAACAGCCTTGTAATAGCCTTTTAACATTGTTAAATACATTCTTTTATGCTTTTATGTCTTTGTTTTCTTTCTCTTTTTTTCTGTATCTAACATTCTGCCACCCCCCCATCTGAAGTGATGTGTCAATGAACGTGTCTTAACATTATATGTTAATAATCATCCAGACAGTGTCTTGTGAAACCACTAAGGATTGGGTCCTACTATAACAGGTATTTAACACAGAGAAAGTCAGATCTGGCAGTGTAATGTTTGAAGACACTGGTAATGGATATGTTCCTGCAGTTACTCAAATACCATGGAGATGGCAATGTTATAAACAGAAAGCCTAAAGATGTCAATAGATTGCTAGCTTCTACAGCTACGGTACTCCTTTCCCTGTAGGCTGGAAGTGGTAAATGCTCCATCCCTGCCAGTGTTCAAGGCCAGGCTGGAGAAAGCCCTGGGTAACATGGTTTAGCGTGAGAGGCCCCTGCTCTTGGCACGGGGATTGGAACTAGATGACCATAAGGTCCCTTCTAACCCTAACTATTCTATGATTCTATGAAAGATGAGGGGGCTCATATCTCACTGCTGCCCCACTCCTCAAATCTATCTGTAAGCAGAAGTGACAAACCTCCACACATTAGTTAATACAGTTCATACTGGTGAGCATTTTTGCTATGCATGCTAGGGGTTCTCCATGTCTCAAAAGCCTGAGAAAAAGATTTTCACCACTAGACCACTGTTTATAAGATTATTTCATCACGCTTAAATGCTTGAAAAGTTAAACAACAGTGTAGTAATTTCATTGTAGGTACAATTGGGGAATGAACCATTTTAGCAAATTAAAGTCTGCCCAGCATGTTACAAATGTTTGTGCATTTGCAATTTGTTATCAGAGTGTAACTGGCTCCTTCTAGCTTTGGTATCCACAGCAGTAAGCTTAAGCACTACCGAGAGTTACAACCAAGAGCCTTCATCAGTCAGGTTTCAGGATTGCTTCATGACAGTTTGCAATGTTTATGATTCTGGCAACTGCCTGTAATGTAAACTCTGTGGTCATCTGGATAAAATAATGCTCTTAAAATAATATGATAAATCAAAACTACTATATAGAATTTATTACATATATTATAATGCCCTTGGTTTAGCATTATCTTAATGTACTCTGCTGCAATAAGGCTCTGTACATTTGCAGTAATATACTGCAATTTTATACAGTTACATAAAAGCCTTATTGAAATAATACTGCGCAGCATTTTTATGCATTTCTTAAAATAGCAGAGACATAATGTAACCTAAAAATCATAGGCTATTTAATAATGCATGAGATGTTAAAATTATGCCTCTTTTGTATTGTAAATTGTTCTTTTTTTCTTCGTCTTAGTGTCTTGATGTACTCTTCAGCACTGCCTACTTCACCCTCCTTCATTGATCTCAGTGCAAAGAAGTATAATTTTACAGCACACTACTGTTGTATTTTTCCACCAATCTATAATGCATTATAAGAAGCAGTTAAAGAATAAAGTAGTTCCTTTTGCCCCTGCTTCCCCATTTTCTTTGCTTCATTTGCACACATTCAGAAAAAGTTGAAGGAACCACTGTGTTTATCTTGCTGAATGCTATTTCAGAAATTATAAAAGCAAGGAAGAGATTCAGGGATCATGATAATCTTATGCATAATTTTATTGTTCTTTGGACACCCCTAGATATAAAAAGCTATGTACACAGAACCTAAAGACTTTACCTACCAGTCTAGAAGTATGTTTTTCAGTCAACACAAGGATATTATAAAAGTCAGTGTTTACAGAGTTTACCAGAAAAGAATACCCTTGCCTCTTCAGTTCCTGAAGTAGGCAGGCATTGTCTTAAGTGTACAACACATTTATACGATGAGCAGACCCTAAAGCAGTACAATCCTGTTGCTTAGCAATATCAAACAAAATTAGAAATAATTCCTTTCATCCTATTCTCCTCTGCCCCACACTTGTTCTTTTTCTGAAAAATCCACAGGCACTTATGACTAAGCCATACTAGGCTTATATCAAGTATGATAGCTTATATTTTTTAAAACATGAAAAAGGCACTTTTATGAAAACCTGTAAGGGAAGTACCAGCCATTATTGAATGTTTAAAATTATTAGACTGCTACTAAGGACAAAACAGATACAGTGACATTTCTGGCAAACAAAACCAGCAATCAGATTCAGATTCTTTAAAAAATAATACTGTGCCAGAAGCAGAATTCCTGTTTCAAAGATTACAGATTCAGAGAATGGTTGAAAGGCACCTCTAGAGGTCACCTGGTCCAAACGCTCTGCTCAAGCAGGGTCACCTACAGCCTCTTGCCCAGGATCATGTCCAGACAGCTTTTGAGTCTTTTTTTGAGTCCAAAAAGCTTTTTGAGCTTTTAAGGATGGAGACTCCACAACCTCTCTAGACAATGTGTATCATCATATGTTTAGCTAATTATGTAGTACAAAGCAGATTATAACAAGTTCTGAACACATTTTACTGCTGATTTCACTCCTTATCAGATAGTTAAGAGGAAAAACCAAGAAATACAGATGCTGGCAACCTGACAAATAATCACTTCAATTTCAAGATAAATTACAGGAGTCAGTCAAATAGAAGTTGCTTACATAGATGAAATAACATCAAAGCAGTCCAAATAGACAGTGAATGAAGTTCATTAGATTTTGAGCATTTTAAATGTTGGTAATGCTTACCTATCAGTTGGCTGGCTTGCATTTACAATAAAATTTTCAGACTTGCTGTGCCTTGCAAAAAAATGCCATGTAAGACATTTTTTTGAAACTGTAACACCCAGTTCTTGAACCGAATGCTTGTAATTCCAGAATGCTAAATTTTCCCCAGCATTTTGTGTTTACTGAACAGTTCAAATTATAATATTTCTTATTCTACAGGAAATGAATATCAGCAAATGCATACTTAACACTTAAAAGTCTTAATCGAATTAATCAGATTAATCAAATGCCTCTAAAGAATTAGAAGAATCTCTGTAGATGAGACAAATGATGCTGAATAAAGACGCAGGGTCAAAAGAGCTGAACAATACCCAAGAGAATATATAGCACAGAATATATAGAGAGAGCTATGTTAAAGGGGAAAAGTCTTTATTGTTAGGAAAATATAGTTGTGGGTTTTTTTCCCCTTCCCCTTTGTATGATAAATACAGATCTAATCACTTTTAATGACATGGCCCCTTTCACAAAAATTTCTAATTTATCTCGGCCATGTACTATAAAATACACTAGGTGGCAGCAAAAAGTAAGATAACAAATCCATAACATGAGGGTACATACCAAGATTAGTGCAGAAAATCTGCATTATTTCAGCATGGAACAAAGGTGAAAGGAAAGAAATTCTCGTTTTATTTTGTTTAGACCTTTTCCATTAAGTAGTGCAATGCCTAAGCAAGTTGTCCATTGCACTATTATATCACAAAGCTGAGATATCCAAAATGATCTTAAGGACGATGAAATGTAGAGTCACTACGTGGCTCAGTGCAAAGAAAGTCAGCAACAAATCCACTGGTGCTAATAGATGCACAAATGGCTATGCCACGCACTCAATACTTCAGGTCAAATATTTTCATTAAAATGATACACTGTACTTATATACAAGAAAATGATGAAGAATACATTCCGAAATAGGGCCCTGATTTTCAAATTATTTCTACTGCTGCCTCCCCTTC
Source organism: Psittacula echo (assembly GCF_963264785.1). Taxonomy (NCBI): domain Eukaryota; kingdom Metazoa; phylum Chordata; class Aves; order Psittaciformes; family Psittacidae; genus Psittacula; species Psittacula echo. Next base: position 80,605,199 of record NC_137738.1, on the reverse strand, counting down.
AATATATTTTGTTTTCTATAATCAGGATTTCAAAATAAAGTCATTCCAAGATTCGTGTATTGACCAGTACAGTCTGATTAAAAGTGAATATCTTCCATAAAAATAAAAAAGCCATGTAAAGCTGTACCACTTTAATCTTATCTAAATTAGCTGCCAGAATATTAGGTATAATACAAAGGACAGCTGCCAAGACATTGGCAAATGTCTTTTTTTCCAAATGGAAAACATTTGGAAGCTGTCATATAGTACTTACCATGGCTCCCATTAAAGTTAATTACGTACATCTAACTGCTTGCCTATACAAAAGACACAAAAAGTTACAACTAACTAACAGAAGTTTAATATATTTTTTATTATATCACAAGAAGGAATCCTTTTATCATAGTTTTAACCCCAGCTGGCAACTAAGCACCACACAGGCACTCCCTCCTAGCCCCCCCGTAGGAAGAGTAAAAGTGGGAAAACTTGTGGGTTGAGATAAAGGCAGTTTAATAGGACAGAAAAGAAAGAAAATAACAATAGTGATAATAATAATGATAAATTCATTTGAACATACAAACCCTGTGATGCAATTGCTTAACACCTGCTGACTGATGCCCAGCCAGTTCCTAAGCAACGGCCTCCAACCATCTTTCACCCCAGTTCACATACTGAGCATGACATCACATGGTATGGAATATCCATTTGGATAGCTGTGATCAGCTGTCCTGGTTGTGTCCCGCCCTCCCAGCTTCATGTGGCCCTCCAGCGTTCTCACTGGCAGGGTGTGAGAAGCTGAAAAGTCCTGGAGTCAATGTAAACACTGCTTAGCCTCAACCAAAAACATCAGAGTTAACATTATTCTCATGCTAAATGCAAATCATAATACTATCCTCGCCATTAGAAAGAAAATTAGTTCTATCCTAGCTGAAACTAGGACAGCCAGGTGTATTTGTACTAAGGTACTGATCTGTGAAGAGGAGGAACTGGACCATGGTTACACATTCTGTTCTACTGATTCTCTGCAGTGGTGTTACCTCCAACAGGGGATGGTGCTGACAACTGAGGGGTTGAAACTCAGTCAATTTGACTGCTTATGATGTATGTGAGAGCCAGAGATTAGGGAATCCTATATGTAGGACAGTAATTTACCTCACCTTTTTTTTTTGCTAGATTTAGGTTGTTTTTTTTCTTTGTGGCTTTTTTCTTTTCTTTTCTTTTTTTTTGAATCACAAATTACTTTTTTCGGTAACTCAGACTTTATTCCCTTTATATCCTGAATAACTGAAGTACTTTATCATATTTGTAAGTCCACTGAAACCATGGATTTAATGGCAAGTGGGGCATTGTGACTGTCTAGCTTGGGATACTCCATGACATAGACAACATTTTCATCTCATCATAGTCTGTTGATATGCCTGTTAGTTTTGCTTTAGCTATAGCAAATCTCTTAATACATACAATCCTTTTTACTGTTTGAACATAATTTACGTACCCGTAAAGATGAACTTAGGTTTAGTTAATGTATAGTTACTTAAAGATGTAATATTGATCTCTCCATTAACTGTATTTTATTATTCAATGGTACACTAATAAGAAGTAAATGTGTCACAGATTAAATGTCTAGGGAAGATTACAGAGCTCCCTTTTCTCTTGGATATTCAAAAAACCTTAATGGAATAGATGTAGTTTATGAAGTCAATTAAAGTTTGGGTAATTCTTTTCTTAAAAACTATTTTCATTTTCTTTAGTACATGTTGACATTCCTTTAGTGCTTTGTTCCCTTTCTTGATCATCAAAATGCAAGGCAACCATCACACAGGATTTCTGAGTTGTTTCCACGTTTTTGTCCAAATACACATGTGCAGTGCCTCTCCAAGGCACACAGATATGATGACATAATTCAGAAAATAATTTTCTGAATATGTATTCTTAACTGTTGCACGTCTAAATGGAAATGGAAATGTAGAGCCTGGAAACACTATTCTTAAATTTCATTTAATATTTTTGGAAGCTGTGGATACAACAGATAAAATGTTAAATAACTGCTGCCACTGTTGTGAAATACAAGTAAGATTTTTTTCTTAACATAGACGTTGAGGATTCATGGCACGTATCTGGAATGTTTCTATAAATATGTAGAACAAGCTCAAACTTAAGCTTGTGACCCAAAGAGAGAATTAATAAAATAAAAAGGAAGTTAAGCATTCAAGTTTTAACTGGCATGTCTGAGTTTATAGAAAGAAGTGCTATACCCTGTCTTGTAGAAGCAGCAATATGGTAGGAATAGTAATTTCTTGGCAGTTGCAGCTATGCAGTAAATGTCTTCCTGAGCTCCTTGTGGAGAATATTTTTCCTTAAAAAAGCCCAGAGAGAAAGACATATCATATAGCAGAGACATGTCAAGGAGGAATTATTTGGAAACTATTAGGACTGGGCTGCAGTGTTGGAAGAAGAGCAATGTTACAGAAATAATGTTTTTTCAAGTATGGTGCAGAGTTGAAAGAGCTGAAAATGCCTTAAAGAACTTAGAATCTAATTAGTGAGAGGTAAGATAGACATGGGTTGTTGTCGTATCCATTTGCATAAAAATAATTGGAACTGAGCGTTACAAGCTGCAGCATTTGAAAGAGTGTAGTGGTTACACATGAGTGTCTGAATCAGCCTCTCTGAGGGTGATGGGAGAAGATGCTGAAATATGACAAACCAGCATAATAGATAAGAACCAAAGGTTAGAGACAAATTATGATTACTTAGTGCAAAATACAGACTGAAACCCTCTGGAAACTGAGAGATTTTGTTTTCTTCATAATTTACAAGCAGTGTGAATACAGTTCTTAAAAGTAGACAAGGCATTATGAGTGGGAAATACTCATACCATTCACTCTTACCTTGTTTTTACCTACTTTAATAAGAAAAGTTTAAAAATTTGGAGTTGTTAAATGAAATATTGCAAGGAAAGCCACCAATATGTATTTCTCACTTGTCAAGATCAGTGGTCAGTTCAAGCAAAATCTAAGTTGGTCAGTCTGTGAAGTCACTACGTCAGGTAAAGTCAAAGTATTCCTTTATCTTGGCTGAAATAAGCCTAAGATTATCTTGAGTTTGCAAACATAACTGTTTTATTATGTAAGTGCCAGGTTTTCAGTCCCTGCATTCTCTAATTGCATTCTTGAGACTATTTTGCTTCATAACAACTTGCTGGAAATGACTGTGGAAGTACTAACAGACCATAGAAAAGAAGGATTTTTAGGGCAATACTGATGCAGTTTTCTGAATCAACGGGCTACTACAAACATATTCGATGTTATTTATTTACGTCTTCCAGAGTTCCAGAGAAGTGTGTTGTAGGAAAGAAGCAGGAATAGAATCTGACATGGTCTGGAGAGGGTTATATAATATGGCCTTTTTATTTTTCTCGAAAGACCTGGATCCTGTGAAAATAATTTCACATCAGTACTTGCACAACCGAGACTGGTGGCATTTTACCATGCATTGTTAATTACACATGAGAAGTGACAGTTTTGAGGGGGTATTTTACAGTGAGGAGAAAAATTAATAACGTATATTCCACATGAGAAATTCTAACTAGGATTAGTAATTCTTGACAGTCCTGAGCGAAGAAAAGTGGCCTTTTCTTTATCAATGGTTAATTTCTCTTGAAAGTATAAGTTTTCTGGCAAGCTGGAAATCAACTAATAAGAGAAAGTTAGTGCTTGAGTTTAAGCCCAGCAGACTGAAGTTTTTACACTCTGATGATCACTGCTTATTTATTTTCTTTATATTTCATGGCCTTTATTATTACGGTGTAGGGCTTAGAGTAATACAGTGAAAATCAGATTAGAAACAGTTCACTTCATCTGATTCATTTTTCATTAAAATCCTTTAAATAATACATTAGTACACATTACTTCTGACATACCCAAAGGTATGACACTGATCCTGTTCTGACCTGCTCAAATTATTTGCACACTTGGTAATTCCAAGTCATGCATGCACTTTAGCTCAATGTAAATTGGACTTCTGCTGCAACAATCATAAATGTTCTTAATGCTTCCTTGAATTTGTACGAAACCTGCATGCTACCAGTGTTGCTCTAAATGGTTTCTGCCTCAAGGATGATTATAAAATCATATCTAACAACTTCCTTTCAATTTATTTTATATATGAGAAAAATAAATTTTCTCCAATGCAGATTTGTATACTTACCTTCTGAGAAAACTTCTTAAATATGGGCAAAAATTTGACACAGAATTTCAAAGCTGCATGTATAAATGTGTTTATCTGAACAGACCCTGTGGTTTGTAATACTGTATCAGTACTTCACAAGGTCCACCTGATGCTAAGGGAAAGCAGCAGAACAAATAAATAATTGCCTTTCAGAAAGAAAGGGCATAGAATAGTGTGAGAGCTGCATATACTCTCTTGGCCTATTGTATTTTGTAGTGAAACTGCCAGAACTGTTAAGCTGTGTGATACTGTTTCAGTGATCAGATAGGAAACCTCTGCAGAAAACCCAGGTGGCAAAGAATCATAGTTGTTGATTCAGCAAGGGACTCATGTTTTAAAAATCAATTCTGGTTAAATGTCTTAGTCTGATGCTAAAAAACACAGCAATTCTCTTTCAAATGAGACCTTAGGCATGAGTCTTACTTGTTTTCAATTGTTAAAGGTTGGCTGATACTTCAAAAATAACGTATGGCAGATTTATGAAGGAGTAACCTACCGGCTGGAAAACAAGACAGATTCTTGCAGTTCTCCTCGCACACCCAAATAAATTACTTCCTACCTGGATGTTCAGTTCTCATTAAGCCAATATTGTTTTCCTTCCTTAGGAAGGCTGCACTTAAGTGATAACAAAAAAGGATCCTTTGAGTATATTTTTCAATTAGATTTCTTAACTATAAGAAGACACAGGCATGACAGTTCACCTAAACTGACCAAAGGGACATCACATATAATATGATGTCATGCTCAGTATGTAAACGGGGGTGAAAGCTAGTCAGGGACCGCTGCTTGGGAACTGGCTGGGCATCAGTCAGCAGGTGTTGAGCAATTGCATTGTATATCACTTGTTTTGTCTATTTTAATCCTTTTGTTATTATTATTACCATTATTGTTATTTTCTTCCTTTTCTGTCCCATCAAACTGTCTTTTTCTCAGCCCATGAGTTTGAGCCTTCTGATTCTCTCTCCCATCCCACCGCAGGGGTGAGGGAGTGAACTGCTGTGTGGTGCTTAGTTGCTGGCTGGGATAAAACATGATACTGGCTTATACTAAAATGCCAAACTGGGTGATGAGATACACGCATTCTCATTCCTTCATCTGACAAAGAAGTAGAGCAGACAGTTTGAACAGGCACTGCAAGCATTATCTGTCAGAGCTCTGAATGAGTTCATCTAGATCTGGAAATTTATACTGGACAAGGGAGTTTGTGTGACATCTTCCTTTTTGGACTCTGTGGGTTTATCTGTTTGAAAAACAAAGATGACAGGCTACCCTGAATAGTCAAACACAGTTCATGTAAGTGTATTTGCATAAAGTTTGGGTTACAAATGTTAAATTATCACCTTCTGCATGCTTTCTGCTGTTGTATATATATTATTTGATATTTCAGAGTATGTTCCTCTGGTCCTTATTGTTATAACTTACTGCACTGTTACGCTACATGTGATGCTACCGAATTCTGTTTTGCAAATGTCCTTCAAAGTTATTTTTAAACAATGGTCTCAGATGATCAGACTTGTGTATCAAACTGAACACCATACGCACTCATTTTAATGCACTATAAACAATTCTTGCAATTCCTCTATTGATTGTAAAATGCAATCCTTTTTTGTTATTGCTTTTCAATAACACTGCCATCAACAAGATACCATTTCAAAACTGAATCAAATGTTATCAAGATGCCTTGCTTCCAATATTTTGAATGGTGCATATTAACTACTAAGACATTGATTCACTACATTTTCACAAAGGGTGAGAATTCTCTCTTTTAACTTGAGTGGTCTGAAATTTAGACAGCAAGACCAAGCTAATTATCCTCATACTCTTGACAGTCAAATAGGCGGAAAATTACTTCCAGAGAAGGATTTATTGAGTACTAAGACATATGTCTAAGAAAGGTTGCGTGTCCTGCCAAAAGTGCCTGAAAGTCTGTGCTGACTGGGGAGGAAGCACACGCACAATTTACATCAGACATCTTACTTGCTGGGGGCCTACGTTGGCATAGTAAATCTTATTCTAGTGGCTCACCTGAAGGTTGAAAAACATCTGTATTCTGAAATTTAGGCTTTGACATCATGCATAGGCTAGTAATGCTAGCTAGTTCTGTATTAACTTTAAAAATCAGACGTTTAAAAAAAATATTGCAAAAGTTTAAGATACATATACTAGTGGAAAAGGAAAACACCTGAGAAAGTGTGTTTGTGTGATTTAATAAATTAACTGTTACTTAATTCTGTAAAATTTAGCAAATCAAATGGAAGTACAGTTACAGAACAAGAAGTTGATATCTTGACAGCATCAAGATATTATATGACATTCAGTATTATTATAACTGGCATATGGATAAATTATAATTTATGTTATATAAAATCATAGAATCATAGAATCATAGAATCATAGAATAGTTAGGGTTGGAAAGGAGCTTAAGATCATCTAGTTCCAACCCACCTCCCATGGGCAGGGACACCCCACACTAAACCATGTCACCCAAGGCTCTGTCCAGCCTGGCCTTGAACACCGCCAGGGATGGAGCATTCACAACCTCCCTGGGCAACCCACTCCAGTGCCTCACCACCCTCTCAGTAAAGAATTTCTTCCTTAGATCCAATCTAAACTTCCCCTGTTTAAGTTCGAAACCGTTACCCCTTGTCCTACCACTACAGTCCCTAAGGAAGAGTCCTTCCCCAGCATCCCTTTAGCTCCCCTTCAGATACTGGAAGACTGTGATGAGGTCTCCATGCAGCCTTCTCTTCTCCAGGCTGAACAGCCCCAACTTTCTCAGCCTGTCTTCATACGGGAGGTGCTCCAGTCCCCTGATCATCCTCATGGCCCTCCTCTGCACTTGTTCCAACAGTTCCATGTCCTTTTTATGTTGAGGACACCAGAATTGCACACAATACTCCAAGGGAGGTCTCATGAGAGCAGAGTAGCGGGGCAGGATCACCTCCTTCGACCTGCTGGTCATGCTTCTTTTGATGCAGCCCAGGATACGGTTGGGTTTCTGAGCTGCAAGCGCACACTGCTGGCTCATGTTAATTTTCTCATCGACCAACACTCCCAAGTCCTCTGCAGGGCTGCTCTAAGATATTAGATGAGCTGTTTTATGTTTCTGTCAGAATTACAAAGTTGTAGAAGAAAACCTAAATTTTTCTCAGCTTTCACATTTTGGTTAACAGTAATAAATTCCTGCTGAGAAATAAATCCGTATATTTTAACAATGTGTTGTTCCAGACCATTAAAACCAAGGGTTTCAGTAACTGTAACAGTAACAAACTCAGTACCATGTAGTCTCCTTCTCACTCCCCACCCTTCCTTCCCCTCGCTCCCGGAGGGATGAGGAGGAGAATCGAAAGAATGCAACTCCCACGGGTCGAGATAAGAACAGTTTAATAACTAAGGTATAACACAAATCACTACTGCTACCACCAATAATAATAATGATAAGGGAAATAACAAGGGAAGAGAATACAACCGCTCACCACCAGCTGACCGATACCCAGCCTGACCCAAGCAGTGATCTAGCTCTTCCGGGTAACTGCCCCCAGTTCTACATCCTGGGCATGGCGTGCTGTGGTATGGAATATCTCTTTGGCTAGTTTGGGTCAGGTGTCCTGTCTCTGCTTCCTCCCGGCTTCCCCTCCTCCCTGGCAGAGCACAAGACTCAGAAAGTCCTTGGTCATAGTAACCATTACTGAGAAGCAACTAAAAACGTCGGTGTTATCAGCGCTGTTCCCAGGCTGAAAGTCAAAAACACAACACTGCACCAGCTACTAAGATGGAGAAAAATGACTGCTACTGCTGAACAGAGGACACTGCCCTTGAAGATTTCACAGGAAAAGGTGGACTTGATCCAACTGGAATGCAAGAGAATGTTTACCAGAATCTTCCTCTCCTTGGCATTACAGGAAACCAAACCATACCTTCTGCATTGGTACTTATTGTTTCCACAGACATTTAGGAAGTCTGAGAGATTCATTGCTGATGTAAGCAGGTGCCACTCCAAGAGTCCTATCAACAGTGAATTTGGCTCTAGGTATCATAATAGACAAAATAGTCCATTTAAATCTAACTGCAGAGAATAGCAATGAAATGCAATGGAAGCCTTCCAGCTTCAAGAGAAGGAAGTTAAATGTGTGATGCAGTTACTAGAATTATTTAGTTCCAGCACAGGTTTGGCAATATATGGTTATTGGAAATACCCGCATGAATAATTTTCTCAGGTGACTTCAATGACTTAAGGGGGCCTACAAGAAATCTGGAGAGGGGCTTCTTATAAGGGCATGTAGTGTCAGGACAAGGGGGAATAGCTTCATGCTGAAAAAGTGGAGATTTACATTAGATATTAGGAAAAAGTTCTTTACTGTGAGGGTGGTGAGACATTTGCACAGGTTGCCCAGAGAAGTTGTGTATGCCCTATCCCTGGAATTGTTCAAGGCCAGGCCAGACAAGGCTTTGAGTAACCTGGTCTAGCAGATGGTGCCCCTGCCCATGCACGGGGGTTGGAACTGGATGATCTTTAAAGGTCCCTTCCAACCCAAACCATTCTATGATTCTATGATTCTGCCTGAGTATCTGGAACAATGGATTTGTACTGCATATGGCAAATTCTAAACTAAACCAAACTCAAAACTGAACTGTTTATACCATATTTGCATATAAAGAAAAAAAGCAGGCAAGCAAAGATACTCCAGTCATAAACTAATCCCAGTAATAAGAGGTCAAGCAGAAACAAAAAGATATAATTATTAACAGGAACAATAATCAAGCAATTTAGTTAGCAAAATGATTAAACAATTGCATTTCAAGCTAGGAGAGTGGGTATTAGCGGTGGGGAAAATAATGGCCCCTAGATATTTTAGTATTAAAATTTAAAGAATTTAAGCATTACAGAGAAAAAAAAAAAAAACAAACCGGTGAGCATAAGCAGATCATGAAATCTGATGTAATAGAAATAATAGAAAAATGGTAAATGTACCATTAGAAGTTTGCCAATGGTACCAAACTGGGAGGTGCCATTGACTCTCTCAAGTGACAAGAGGCCTTGCAGAGGGATCTAGATAGATTGGAGCACTGAGCTATGATTACTGTGATGGAATTTAACAAGTCAAAATGCTGGATTCTGCACCTGGGATGGATAATGCTGGGCACAAGTACGAATTGGAACAGGAGTGGCTGGAGCAGCCCTGCAGAAAGGGACCTGGGTACTGGTTGGCAGCAGGCTCAATGTGAGTCAGCAGCGTGCTCTGGAAGCCAAGAGGGCAAACCACATACTCAGTACATCAAACACATCACAAACAGCTGGTCAAAAGTGATGATCATCCCATTGTATTCAGCATTGCTGCGGACTCACCATGAGTACTGTGTGCAGTGCTGGGCCCCACAATTTAAGAAGGACATGAAGGTCCTTGGATGCCTCCAGAGGAGGGCAACAGACCAGGTGAAAGGGCTGGAATGAAAGTCTTGAGCAATGGCTGAGAAATCTGGGCTTGTCTTGCTGGAGAAAAGGAGGTTGAGGAGAGACTTTATTGCTTCCTACAGATCCTCGAGGAGGGAAAGTAGAGAGGGAGTTGCTGAGCTCTTCTCCCTGGTATCCAGAACATGTGGGAATGGTTGAAAGCTGCCATACAGGAGATATAGACTGGATATTAGGAAGCATTTCTTTACCAAGTGGGTGGTCAGCATTAGAAAAGTCTTCCTAGAAAGGTAGTCAATGTCCCAAGCCTGTCAGTAGTTAAGACATTAGACAATGTCTGTAACATTCTTTAACCTGGTCAACCTTGAATTGGTCAGGCAGTTAAATCAGACAATTGCTATAGGTCCATACAAACTATTCTACTTTATTCTAGTCTAGTCTAGTCTATGCCTAGTTTAGTCTAGTCTAGTCTATTGTCTATCCCGTTTAATTCTTTCTCAGGAAAAAAAAGAGAGGGTGACACTTCCATAATGTAAAATAAACATAAAATATCTGGACCTCAGTAGATTATTTACTTGATGGTAAAGTGCTGAACTGTACAATAATGTTGAGTGGGGGTGTGCATACCTTTTTTACCTGGCCCACCTTCAGCAAAATGTCCTTGAAAACAACGGCTGATAACTTAGCGATGTCAGTGTGTTACAGTGTATGTGATGGGACACCCAAAACCATATGAATGTTTGTCCCAAACTCAAATTGTTAAGTAGGAACTCCATGATACCATCACCCAGACAAAGCAGTAACAAGGGAATTATGAAGAGACTTTAGAATTCAAGGAGTCAACTTGAAATGCAGTGTAGAAGCACAGATATCAGTAAGAGATGCTGGGACAGACAGGGTCAGCAGCAGTGACTCTGGTTGGACATCACCTGGTGGTATCCCCAGGCCTGCCTGGGTGAGGCCCATCATCAGCCTGTTGGGGACACTAGCAACCTGCACCCAGCTAAAGACCCACAGTGTGGAAGGGGAAACACAGAACCCACCCTTAGGGTTCAGGTGGGGATGTGTAGGGTCTGCTGTGCTGATGCCTCACTAGGGTGCCAGTCAGCAGCACGGATGGGCACAAAGCTGCAGCACCCACATCTCCACAGGAGGATCTGCCAGACTTTTCAGTGTTTGCAAAATCCACACTGCTTGCAAGGGGCTGGGGGTACACACCCCATATGTGTAGATTAGTTACGGAAAGTTGCTTAGAAATTTGTAGATGTTTATTAACATTCTGCAGTGTCTAACACTGACGTTTATCTGTGACATTGCTGATACTCATCCTGAATACTTAGTTCATTTATTGTCACATCATTAATAAATAATTATAGATCATTAATAAATCAAGAAATTATTTTGATCACAATTTAAACTACATAAATTAAGCAGCTTTTCCCTGTGACAAATGTCTGTAAAAATGTTAAGATAGGGAAAGAACTAGCCAGTCCAGCCTGCCTCTACCTTCTTGTACTATGTAATTCTGAACATGCACAGACTGTTGTGCTTATATATTTTAGGAAAGTCAAAATGAAAGTACCAGCTAATTTTAAACACCTCTTGGAGCTAAGAAGTGCTTCAGAGGAAATAATTTGAATTACTGCCTGAAACAACCTAAAGTTTGCCTAAACTGAGAAAATAGATGTAGAGAGAAAAAAATGCAAGTGTGGACATTCAAATAATTATCCACGTTGCACAGTGGCAAATCTGTTTCCAGCTGTATCAAACACTGGTGAAAGCACTTAATGGGACAAAATCTATGAAGCATTCTGTTAGCTAAAACTAGATGCAAAGCTTCACAGTCATGTTCTCTGTAGAATAAAGAAGACCCCTGAATTAGACTTCCACTTTTCAGACAGAATTAATTGGTTATTACTCAAGACTTCCATTCTCCGAAAAAAATCAACCCACTTTCCTTCTCTCTTGAAGAGGAATTATAGTCAAAACAGAAAGAATAACGCAATTGTAGTGCTGTTTACCAGTAGCTATGGTGACTGCTTGCAGTAAAGGGTAATATGTTCACAGAGGAATGAAAAAACCCTCCCCGTGTCCTTCTTTGAGTAAAATTAAGCAAACCCAAACCAGTTCATTTTCCATATATGTTTCTTTACCCAAGCAAGCAGAGTGGGAAGCAAACTAACTTCCTACAGTTCAACACATTAATTGGAAAATTGTTCTAGGAAAAGTGTCATAACACTTCAGGAATGCTGTGAGATATTATATCATCTTTCTGGGCTAAAGATCTCTCTAAGCTGGCAGCTTTGTAATAATTAACTCCTTCCAGAAAGCAGAATGATAAAGAGGAAGGAAAATATTAATAGTTCATGCAATTGTCTGGATTACTGGTATATTATCATTATAAATAATTGAGTCAAGTAAGTCTCCTGTCTGCAGCACACCCTTGAAATGCTGGATTCTTGTTCATATTGATGTGGTTCTGGGACACAATATTGATTTAATCATCATTATTCAATTATTAAATCAGTGGTAGGAAAACAGGCCAGGTTTATACTTCTGTACATAATTCATTCCAAGATAGAGAGATTTGAATGTGTTTGTTTGCACTGCACTTATCCAGCAGCCATTTTTAAGCTAGAGTACAAAAATATATCACTTAATCGTGAGCTAATATGCATTCAGCTAGCAGTGGGCTCTAAGGAACATATCAGGTCATTGTATTTCAACAATATTAAATACATTCTAACACCTAACATATTTAAAGACAAAAGTGACAATTGACTTGATATTAGTTCAGAGCTTACAGTCCATCCCTGTCATTATTCGTCAGGCCTGTGTGGATCACTGAGTCACTCTATGGAAAGTGTGGCAATATCATCTCAAGATGAAGACTTTTTCTTTCAAAGGATGAATTCTCAGACTTCTCAGCAACACATACACTTATCCATGAGTGCTACTGCTAGAAGTAGAACAGGTTTTGCTCTTTTCTTTGTCCAAGAAGTGAGAAGCTAGTAGATTTCGCTGTTCCCAAGTTTCACTTTACACTGACATCCATAGTGACACACGTTGGCAGCAGCAAGCCAGTGATACCACAGTAATTTCTCTCCTACAGAGCCATTCATTCAGCAGTCTGAAATGACTCAAACAGTGCTTTATTGTTCTGTTTTCCATCACTTGTTATACCACATCATCTCTCCCCTTCTAGCTGGCTACATTTCTCTATAAAGAATAATAAATGTAAAGTTGGAAACTTTTTAATCAACAGGACTGCAGTAATTTTGGTGGTATCCTCCCTACCCCCAGCCTTTATCTTCTATCCATATAAACCACTTAAGAAGTTCAAGACATTTTTATGCGTGCTTCTGACTGCAGGTCCTTCATTGATTTCTAAGGATGATCCAGCTGAGTATGGCAATGAATCAAGCACCTTAAGAACTTTTATTAGGTTCTAAATGAGATACTGTTTCTTAGGTTTCCCTCCTGTTGTTTTCTGTTCAGTTCTGTAATGCAGATCAATACAATCCAGATTTATCCTAGATGAAAAAAAGTTGTTGAATGTATCCAGCTGTGGTCTTGATTAGATTTTCACTTCACTGGTACAAATCAGAGTAGCTCCACATAAAGCAGGGGGAACTCAGCACCTTAAATTGGTGCGAACTCAGCACCCTAAATTGGTGCAATCTCAGATGTAAACAAGAATCAAGTTCCATTTTCTTTCTTCTTCTGCTCTTAGTGTTAGCTCCAAACCCCACATCAGAGGATGGTGTTCCTTTACATATAAACAATGAATTGCACAAATAATAATTTTTAATGATTACAATATTTTGGCAGAGAAGAATATGCCCCTAACGTCTGCTGTCAAGAAAGATAATTGGAGATGCTGCCTGAAAGAATATGTACTTCTGCCTCTGTGACTCATATGTCAGTACATAATTTCTGTTTGAAGAAAGGTAAGTGTTCTGAAGAAATGCTGGTTACAGGCTGGATTATGTTGATTTTATTTTTTAAATACAATAATGTATTCCTGTGGTTTTTTCATAGCACAATGAATTCCTGTGGGTTTTTTTTCTTATACTCATTCCACATTCAAATATGAAAACCAAAACAAAACAGTCATAAGTTAAATGTAATTCTTGTGTTAAAAATGCAGGATGAAAAAAATATTCTCTGCAAATGAATAAGTTAGCAGTGCCATGCAGGCTCTTGCCTAAGTGCTTACACATTTCACTGTGCAAGGATACCTTCATGAACACAGCATTTGTACTAAAATACATAATTACCTAAATCTCACTGGAACTACTTACATAAGAAATGCTTTGGGATTGAAGAATCTTGATCAGCCCACATAGAGCACTCTTCTTTAATGCAGCATAGAAAGTGAAATGAAATGAGGAAGAGCATAGGAGGAAAAACTCACATACCACAGTAGCAGTGAAAAAAGATGATACACTTGAATGGAAACAAACAACAACAATTTCCCTTCCTTCCCATGCATACAGAGTTTTTCATGCCATTATTTACTAGGATAAGCACCCAGAATAATTATTAGAAGTAAGCAACCCTGAATTTTCTGTATTGAAAAAAATACTGCAGTAAAGCACAGACCAAAAAAGCTGGGAGCAGTTGCAGAAAATGGCACACCACTGCTGGGCATTATTATTCCTGTTCTCCTGAAGTCTTAATGCAGTGGGGAGGAGGGACTGAGGTTATAGGAGAAACAAAAACATTCTAAGTGTCTTAAAATATTGCAGTACACAAAACCAAAATCACTACGTAAGTCCCACCAGAGTATAATCTTCTTTCTTTTTTCTTTCTGGTAAATCTCAGAGTGTTTCAAAGGTTAGAAAGCTGAGGGTTTGAGTTTGGATGTTGATTTTTTTTTAATCCTCTCTATGAAATTTAAGTTCTGCAACATTCCTGCCAAGGTACTGCCGGTAGGAAGGTACTGTAATGAGAAGAAAATTGCTTGAATATGCTACTGGGGGATTTACTTTCTCTGTAGCCCTAATTTTATTTAAATGTTATAAAAAAACTCTGGCAAAACCCAATTGCTAACAGTTCTGCAAAGTCTTCCTTTAGCTCACCTCAAAAATCTACTGTATTTTGTTCAGAGAGGCTTTAGTGTAACGTCCATTTCTCTAGATGGGAGTTGGTGGCATTCCAGCTGTAGGTGGCAGTAACCCACAGCTCTTCCATTTCAGAACCTAGTGGAGGATTAAAACCAGCCCGGACACATAGAAGAGTTTCACTAAAATGCAGCAGAAAAAAATATGGATAACAAGAATTTTTCCTAGCCAACGATCCCAGAGTTTTCCTGGCAAAGTAAATGAGATTTTGAAGCACCCGTTTACTTAAATTATGATCTCTGGGTTTTTTTAAAAAAAATTGTACAAAACAGGTATTTTTCTTTACCTCAGTGTTGTTTGTTTGCATTTTTGTTTTTCTTTTTGCTTTTGTTTTTGTTTTCTTTCTTTTTGTTTGCTCTTTTTTTTGGTTTTGTTTTAGAAAAGGACTATTTTGCTCTTGGACAGTGTATAATCAAATGTCTACAAAGCAAAAAGATCAAATTTGACATAAACTCAACCTTTTTCATTTTGTCTACAATTTTATTTTTGTAAATTGGGGTGATCTGTCCTGGGTGAACTCAGGATGCTTTGGGAATTCTTTTGGATTTGTGGCTAAGGTTGCAGTGTTCTAGTCTATGGAAAGTTAATTGTACATGTACCTAGCTTCTCAGTATAAGGTGATGATAGAATACAGAAGCGATCTATATCAAGGACTTGAGAAATGCACATGTATTGAAGTTACTAAAAGTGCATAATATCAAGACTAGCCTAAAGAAAATGGTTACAACAATTCATACTAAAAAAACCTCACCCCAAAATACGGGCAAAACCATATTGATAAACAAAATAATTATATGTTCATATATATGAATTTATTTATTAATATTATTTATTGTTACACTTATGTAACAATGTGCAACTGTTTTTACTACTACACAAATATTTATCCACTAAGAATGCATCAAAGCTGAGGTTTTAACTGCATTAGTTCTAGGCAGGAAAGAAAAGAAAAACAAACATGTTCATTTCTATTACCATTTTGAACCTATTCTGCACCTAGCAAGATTAGTTCATACCCACAAATGCCATCTTGGTCATATTAAATCACAGCATTTTACCATCAAACTAGAGGACAAGCAGCCTCTCATTTTTAAACTAAGTATAACCCCACATCTGCTCCTAAATCATCTTTGAGCTTTAAAGACCTGCTTGAAAACAAACAAGCAGCTGTCAATAAATGCAAAGAGTGTCCGGATATTGAATCCTGCTTCATCTGAGCATTGGCTTTTGCCTTGCAGCAGCCCATATGCAAAACACACTATCCTACAGATAGAATCCACTTGTCCTTGCTATTAAGCAAAACAGCAGGACCCAGAGAGCATTTGCTGAAGCTGGAAACTGATTTTATAATTTAGCCTTGAATCTTGAGCTGGCATAGCTGTCATGTTATAAATCTGGATGCTAAGTCTCAACACTTGTAAAGCAAATAAAATAAACTCCTGATTGCTTTGTCCTTTTCATTGCAGTTTAGGTGTACATACTAAAGCTAGATTTCAATGCTAACAACATCTTATGTTTGTCCACTCAAGGAATTTCAATACCTAAAAATTAAATAGGTATCTACCAAGAGCAAAACAATTATGGTTTGTCTACCTCACTGTTTTTCAAAGCAGGGGGAGTAGCAAGGATACACAAGGACTGCATCAGCTTTTAAGATGTGAGTGGCTACATTTAACTTACTGTGTAAACAGATGTACATTTATACACTGCATTCTTGGTCTGTCATCCCTGCAGCAGTGAGAAATCAAGGAACTGTTTTCCAGGGGCCTTGCAAAGCCTGTGTCCCACTTCAACTCTGCTTCCAGGGTTTAAATGAAACTTAAGTAGGCAAATTTCACCCTTGGGAAGGTAAGGCTATAAGAATCAGAAACCAAGAGGAAGCACCAGGAAAAGGAATAGGACTGAAACTGTTTCCCTGTAGACTTAAGTCTGGGGTGTGGCATTTGGACCTTCTGTCTAATTGACAGATTTGGTATTAGTCATAAGGAAGATTCTTTTAGGATGCTCTCTTTTGGATAAAAGGAGAATAGGGTTCTATCAGACATGATTATCAGCTATAAGTGCATCGTAATTTGGAGTAAAAGCACCTTATGGACTGTGTGTCCTGGGAAACAGAAGAGGAGATTCCAACCCCTTGGCAAACTTTCAAATTACCTTCTCCATTAAATATGCTTGGGGGAAAGCTAAAAAAAAAAAGGTTAAAAAGCTGTCCACCTTTACAATGCACCATTTATTTGTTAATGGTTCTTACATCCAAATGGTTTTCAGTCCAATTTACCCTGGATTTTTCTAAGTGGTTTATTCTTTTCATTACACTAGTGTATTTACCCAGGTAGCGACTCTCATCCATGCAACAATATCATGAATACTAATGAATGCCAAGAATAAAATCTGGATTACATAGAATGATAACATGGTGAAAACAAGCTTAGCTTGAATTTTGGGGATTTAAATCAGTCTCTGAATATTTTGATAAGGTGTGAAATCAATAATTAATCCCTGAAGGTATCCAGGAAAGAGCTTAAATCTGGGTTAATGAACTACCATGCTTGGTTTCCAGCCTAGAAATATACTGCACTGTTTCTGAAAATGGTTTACAGAATAGAAAAATAGATGAATAATTGGGTGAGTCTAACAACTGAAATATAATGGTGATATGCTATAATATTATATCCTTCTACAACAACAAAAAATCGTGGATATTCTTCAGCCTTCAGATAGTAGCAGTCTTCATATTTTACTTGAAGATTTGTGTTCAAAATGCTGTTTATAACTCAAACCCCCTTGTTGTTAAGATTTTTTTTTAGGTTGAATGTATGTTATTAATGCCATACCATCTTCTAGTATATTTCTGTGTATTTCTCTGTGACCTTTCTTTGGCTTTTCCAGATCCCCAGTCTAAATAATTCTGAAGAAAATAAATTAAAGCTTTGAATAGTAGCAGGGCTAAGACTGACATCAAGAAAGAAGAAAAAAATAGTTATTTACAGGACAGCAATTGTGTAACTTGAACAAACAAGTCACATGTCATTAATACAATTCACTATAAATATACTCCTTCACCAGTCTGTTGAGGATTTTATCTATTTTCTCATTGACCTAATCTTTACAACTGGGGGAAGGATGAGGGGAGGAGAGAAACAAAATAAACCCAATTGCTCTTAGTACACTCACCAACAATATATCATAAAACTCCATAGTATAATAAAGAGAAGACAATTATGAACAAAGGAATAATACACACAGCACAACTAATAGCCACCATATAATTAAATAGAGTGCATAGACATACACATGTGTATCCAGTCACAGAAATGACTATGAGAAATGTCTAAAAATTCATAAGAGTATTTCATCTGCCTTACTTCAATGTCAGAACCACATTAGAAGATGATAAGAAGCAGCAGCATGGTCAGTCTTCTATGTAGCTTCTCTTCATAGCAATGTAATGTTTACTTAGCTGCCTGTAAAACTCCTTACTGAGGCAATGTCTGAAGAAATCTAATGCACATACTGACCTCCAAGCCAGATGAATTTTTCAAAGCACACAATAAGGCTAAATTGATGGGCATATTGAGAAGGTGACCTGAATACAAGAGAACACAGCACCCCATACTGAACTCTCATGCCTTGTGGAGTAATACAAATCATGCCTTGACCCCCTGATCCTCTAACTCATAACTCCTAAGCACTAGCCGATTTTGAAGCAGAGAAGAATCAATAGCAGCTGTACCCTTACAAACACACAAAGAGCATAGTTTAACTGGGTATGACTAATAAGGCTTGTAATAATACAAACACAACTATTAAAAAATGTGGACTGTCCCTAGAGGAAAGATTAAGTCTTTTAAAGCTATGTAGGACATTTTTTATTTAGTAATACAATACCTTAGATAGGTAATTAAACAGTATTGATACTGAATAATAGGTAAATGAGATAGACAATAGACAACTATTACTGAAAATAATGACATGGGCTTTCAAAGTGCTGCTGTGAAATGATTTTTACTGTTCCACAGCTAGTGTACAGAGATGTTAAATGGCTCCACAGACTATGGAAGATACAAATGGACCCATATTAGGACTTGTGCTGACCACTTTTACTATGATTTGAGGTAACCCAAGAAAGGTCCTGGTGAAGGACAAACAGATTTCTGTGGTTCTAGGGTCTTTTATCTTCATATGTCCTAAGATATTACAGGTTTTAGAGAATCAGTCTTGATGACCAACAAATGTTGGGGTCAACAAAGCCAGGCTGGATGGGGCTTTGAGCAACGTGTCTAGTGGAAGGTGGCCCTGCCTGTGGCAGGGGGCTGGAACTAGACAATCTTTAAGATCCCTTGCAACTCAAACCATTCTATGATTCTGTGATTCTATGAAGATTAGATGTTTTGTACATATTTTTCTCCAAAATAGTCTTTTTTTTTTTTTTCCTAAGAGGGATGTACTAATTTTCTACTTAAATCGCTGATTATCAAGACACCTAATAATATTTAAATCTTCAATTTTTTATGAATTTATCTTCTATACACTGCTTAGAAGTAATGCAAAACAACAATAGGTCCTCCCTAGTAAAAAAAAATTACAAAATAAAACCACCAAAACAAACAAACCTCAAAACAACCCCACCCCCCCCCCAAAAAAAAAACAACCAACAAACCCAAAACCAAAAAAACTTCACATTTCCCTCTTTGCAACATGCAAGGCTAATATTTAATCTGAAATGACTGGAGCCAGATGTGGGGAAGACTGAACAAGCACCACGTGTACTGGCTCATGACAACGGGCAGAGAGAAGTAAGTGAGGTACTAGTGAGGTTAACTTTGCCTTTTAATAGCTGGCTGAACACCCAAGAATATTGCTCTATTTCTGCCTTTCTCCTCCCTAGAAGCTTGTCTTTTAGCTAGGTTTGGCATTTTGATCACAAAGCTGATTGGCTTTACTAAATCCAAAAACAAAAGCTTACTGGTAAAAAAAAAAAATCTCGTTACCTATCTTTCTAAAAAAGCAAACTTAAATAAGTGCTGTTACTGAGAAAGAAAGAAAGTAGCAAAACCAAATTTGGTGACATGGTAATCTTCTGTATCAAGATGATAACTCATATCCAGACTTATCAAATTCAACAAGATAACAAAGGTGAAGGAATTTTCTCTAAAATTCTCTGGTCTGTTATGTGACCTCAGATAACTTCACTCTTTCTTTCAATGATAAGCTCCCCAAACAGGGATTCAGAACAATGATGTTCTCACCCATTCAACTGCAGTAGTCAGGACTGATATTCATAATTTTCTCTTCTGTTATGTAATTTTCACTGCTTGAAGTGTAGAAATCTATCACTAGTAGGTAGGTGAATATTTTAGCTTAGCCGCAAAGGAGTAAATGTTCTAACATATATTACAGATAGTGCATTATTCATCTTCTGCAGTAGCAGTCTTGTAATCTTACTGTGATAACTTACAGTAAACAGCTAGAGCATATAATGGGTCCTTATGGAAAACTTGCATATTTCACTAAAAGGATTATCTCTGTGGAATTTCTGAAAACCATGAGTACAAAGAATATGGCATGTTTTTAATTTTTCGTACACAAACTACATGATACAACTTATAACCAACAGTACCAGCTAAACTATTTTTCAGGATTTATAGCAGAGTGAAATTCTTATTAAGACTCTGTGCACTACTTCTTCAGTTAGACAAATATGTATAAACAGTGTTTTGAGTATTTCTATATATACTTAAACATCTCACTGGCCTTGGAAAAAGATTCAATTAAGTTTGCTGATATGTGTTTTAAAGCTACTCCAAATAAGATACTCCTTCCGGATTCAAAGCTATCAGAAATGCTGATTTGGTTGTGCTGTAATTCTCAAAAGTAACATTAGATAGTATTTCTGGGAATTGAGTTAAACCATTCTAAGATGACTGGTATTAAAATGGCATTTATTGGGATTTCAATACTCATAGTAAAATTTTAGCCATGGCAGCTTCCTTAAGTAAAATTGAATCAAGATTATGTATAAACATCATGTTTAACAAATTTTATGCACAGCTTTTACATTATCTAAACAGTCAGGAATTTGAAGTGATATTTATATTTGGATGCTTGATTTTCCTTCGTGTCTCTCTATTCAGCACATTACTTTTCACATTAATTGAATACTAAATCTGCAGATCTGAGAACATAAGAAATTGATTTTTCAGCAAACATTTTCAATAGAACTGCCACTATACAGCCCGCATTAAAAAGAGAGAAAGCTTTACTCTTTGAACATTGCTTTTTCTAACTTGTTGGCTTGGATTATTTTTCAATCGCCAGAACTTGTTATTTCAAAAATAATGCATATTCTGATTCAGATTCTAAGGAGTGTACCAAATTTTAATCATTAATAAAGAAGTTGCATATTTTAAATGCTTAATTAAAATTAACAACAGTAAAGCACTTGTATGTCCAATAATTTTTAGAATTTTGTATTTCGCTATTTCCTCATACATTATCATAGCATAATTTCCTGGGGGTTTACCCAAGAAATTTAGTTTATCCCAATTATAGTAGTTTATCTCAATTCCCGGGGATGACCTGGGGAATTACAGACCAGTCAGTCTCACCTCCGTGCCTGGCAAAATCTTGGAGCAGATTCTCCTGGAAGGCATGCATGAAGGCACATGAAAAACAAGGAGGTGCTTGGTGATAGCCAGCATGGGTTCACTAAGGGGAAATCCTGCCTGACCAATTTGGTGGCCTTCTATGATGGGGCTACGGAACTGATGGACGGGGTAGAGCAGTTGACGTCATCTACCTGGACTTGTGCAAAGCATTCGACACTGTCCCGCATGACATCCTTGTCTCTAAATTGAAGAGACATCAATTTGATGGATGGACCACTCGGTGGATAAAGAACTGACTGGATGGCCACAGGCAAAGAGTTGTGGTCAATGGCTCAATGTCTGGCTGGAAATCAGTAACGAGTGGTGTCCCTCAGGGATCGGTGTTGGGACCGGTCTTGTTCAACATCTTTGTCAGTGACATGGACAGTGGGATTGAGTGCGCCCTCAGCAACTTTGCCAATGACACAAAGCTGTGTGGTTCAGTTGATACGCCGGAGGGAAGGGATGCCATCCAGAGGGACCTCGACACGCTTGTGAGGTGGGCTGATGCCAACCTTATGAAGTTTAACCATGCCAAGTGTAAGGTCCTACACCTGGGTCGGAGCAATCCCAGGCACACCTACTGGATGGACAGAAAAGAGATTCAAAGCAGCCCTGTGGAGAAGGACTTGGGGGTGTTGGTTGATGAAAAAATGAACATGAGCCAGCTTCAGTGTCCGCTTGCAGCCCAGAAAGCCAACCGTATCCTGGGCTGCATCAAAAGGAGCGTCACCAGCAGGTCAAAGGAGGTGATCCTGCCTCGCTACTCTGCTCTCGTGAGACCTCCCTTGGAGTATTGTGTGCAGTTCTGGTGTCCTCAACATAAAAAGGACATGGAACTGTTGGAACAAGTGCAGAGGAGGGCCACGAGGATGATCAGGGGACTGGAGCACCTCCTGTATGAAGACAGGCTGAGAAAGTTGGGGCTGTTCAGCTTGGAGAAGAGAAGGCTGCATGGAGACCTCATAGCAGCCTTCCAGTATCTGAAGGGGAGCTAAAGGGATGCTGGGGAAGGACTCTTCCTTAGGGACTGTAGTGATAGGACAAGGGGTAAAGGGTTAAAACTTAAACAGGGGAAGTTTAGATTGGGTATAAGGAAGAAATTCTTTACTGAGAGGGTGGTGAGGTACTGGAGTGGGTTGCCCAGGGAGGTTGTGAATGCTCCATCCCTGGCGGTGTTCAAGGCCAGGCTGGACAGAACCTTGGGTGACATGGTTTAGTGTGGGGTGTCCCTGTCCATGGTAGGTGGGTTGGAACTAGATGATCTTAAGCTCCTTTCCAACCCTAACTATTCTATGATTCTATGTTTTGTATAAAATCTAAAATATTAGTTCTTAACACTGCCAGCTTAATGGAACACAGCTTTGATTTGTCAATTTTCTCAATACTACTGTAATCTGAGTAATATAATGCTTAAGAAATGTATGCTAAAATGTGAATCTGTTTCTGATGATACTACAGACACAACTAGTTTAATTAATTCAGTCTTGAAATAGATATCCTAGCACAAATGTGAGCATTTTACTAACTAAACTTTAAATGTAAGAAGCAGGGTTTAAAATTTCTGTTTTCTCTCTAAGGAAAAGTAAGGTGGCAGAAATGCAGATTTAGTTCAGAAAAAAGTATTGGCTTAAGCCAAATGCAATTCCACTTGCCAGAAATATCAACCTCAGTAAACGGATTCTCTATCTGTTAATACCTAGTGTTAAGAAAATTGGAGATGAAATTTTCTTTTTCTGCATACTTGATTTTCCTGTGAAAATATAATGTAAGAAACTAATAGATTTTGGTCATTCTGAGAAGCTTAACAGCATTATCTTTCATAATCTTCAAAAGTGACAAAAAAGATTTTTCTTGGGTGTTATGGCATTATTTTTTCCTAAGATCATGTATAACCTGAAATGATGAAATCTGAAATGTTGAAATGATGAAACCTGAAATCTTTCTTCCAGAAAAAGAAAACCATCTGAAAATAAGTTTAAATTAATTCTTCTTTTCACCAAAGCTCAATGTGAAGTTATCATTGGAAAAAACAAGGGATTTCGAAGTGTGAATCTTCTTTATAAGTACCAAACTCCAGCTATACTAATCTCATTAAAAGTACAGGATCCAAAAAATTCAAGCCCCCTAAGTAGCCTTCCTAAGTAATTGTGTATGTAAACATTAATCAGAATAATAATACCAGCAGTTTGAGGAGTTATACAACATGTAAGCATCTTTAGCAATGACAGCATAGTATTGCCTAAAAATGAGACCTTTGAAAGAAAGTAGATTAACATCTTCACACAAATCATATTATATACAATTCCTATGTAAGTTCATATAGCACAAATTCTGAAAAGGTATAGGAATATACAGCTCCCTTCTGGAAATCTTATTCCTTTGCAAAAGAACTAAAATGAAATTTAATCTCTTTGTTTGGTTTGTCTTTCTGCAAGAGCTGAATACAATGGAACTTAAAATATTTGGTCTGGATTTAATATGGATCTTATTGAAGTTAACCAGGATTCAGATTTGAAAAAATCCCAACAAACGGATGTTCTAGATAAAGTTGGCTGAATCTCTTAGTCTATAAAACAGACTTATAACAAGATCTGTGATACATGATCAACCCTGCTATTTTTGACAA
This sequence comes from Psittacula echo, assembly GCF_963264785.1. Lineage (NCBI taxonomy): Eukaryota > Metazoa > Chordata > Aves > Psittaciformes > Psittacidae > Psittacula > Psittacula echo. Next base: position 80,581,178 of record NC_137738.1, on the reverse strand, counting down.
GCTTGTTCCTTTCTTACCTAGAAACACCTACATCTAAAGCAGTGATAGAAAACCCATGAGTAATTCTAAAATGTATTTCTGGAACATCATCTGGGAAAGGTTCACCTTGACTACCCTTTGAAATGGAAAAAAAGGTGTAAAAATATTTTAACATCTTAGTGTCTCCAAATCAAGTTTGAGTTCTTTTTTTTTCTTCCTTAAAAAAATCATACTCTCTTTTCTTACTCTTTATTTTAATTAACATTGAGGGTTTATTCTAAAAGGACCACAACATTTAAGTCACTCCACTTGGTTTCCTCAGTATCTTCAACACTTAGAGTTCTATCACTTAACCAAGTTCAACTATAAGATTTCCTTTAACTTACAAGAAAGCTAATCTAGACCTCATTTTATAATTTTTTTTTAAAAAAAGGTGTTCAAAACTTTATCAGATTATTTGGCAATCAGATCTTTAAGACTTAACAAGAATTGCATGATGCTGCAGCATGCAGTTTCTAAAATATGATTTAAAATATGGCTTTTCCTATTAATAGCTGAAAAGGTATAATCCAAATGAGACCTACATACCCACGGAGGTATTATTTCTTACATTATCAGGAGATGAAAATTGAAAAATTACATTCCTTGTGTATTTGAGGTGATTACAGGATTCATGGTGGTTGAAATCTGAAGATAAATGTCTCTGTATTGAAATTTATTGCTAATTGAGTTTGATTTTTCAGTCTTGGTTAATTGATTAACATTAATGGACCCATCTGCTGCACCAATATATGGGAACAACAACAGGAAGAAAAATCACTGTGGGAACAGTTTGAGACACTGGAAACATGATTGTGGGAGCAATTAACTTCGAGATGGTACTCTCCACTCTAAAAGCTAAGCTCATCTATGTTTACATTTTGTTGAGTCTATACAATTTAAAAGAAATGTATTCATCAACTTCTACTAGTGTAGTGGCTGTCATAATTGTCAAATCATTGATGAAGTAATTTTATGAGTTTATTTCCCACATACAGATGTGTCTTCTTAACACTATGCTTGGCTTGGCTCGTATGAACAGGGGCCACTCAGAATGTTAACAGTTTCCTAGGTTAATCTTTCCATGCCCTTTTCAAACATACACTTTAAAATCCAATGAGCTTTGAATTTACTAAATTAATCATAGAACTATATGACATTCAAACCATAAATTTATTGAATAGTTTTCATATTTTTTCCTCTGACATTAACCAGTCTCTGGAATTTTACATTAGCATGGATATAAAGTACGGTAAAAGAGCTAGTGAACTTGCAAAAGTGCTTCTAAAAGCAATAAAGTATTTGTGCAGGAGAGCACTTTGTTTTTAAAACTAATAAAATAATGGCTATGTAAAGAATTAGAAATTTACATTTGTACTGAACCACTCATCTGATACAGCATATATTTAAATAATCTTGAAACAGAATAGCTTTTGTGCTATCGTGCTGGTTTTGGCTAGGTTAGAGTTAATTTTCTTCACAATAGCTAGTGTGGGCCTATGTTTTGGGTTTGGGCTGGAATCAATATTGATAACGCAAAGATGTTTCAGTTATTGCTGTGCAGTGCTGGCACAGAGTCAAGGCGTTTTCTGCCTCTCAGACCACCAGTGAGCAGGCTGGGGGTGCACAAGGAGTTAGGAGGGGGCACAGCCAGGACAGCTGACTGAACTGACCGCAGGGACATTCCATACTATATGATGTCATGTGCAGCAACAAATAACTAGAGGAAGAAGAAAGGGGGGACTTTTGGTGTGATGTCGTTTGTCTTCCCACATAACTGTTACGCGTCATGGAGCCCTGCTTTCCTGGAGATGGCTGAACACCTGCCTGCCAATGGGAAGTGGTGGATGCATTACTTGTTCTGCTTTGCTTGTGCGTGTGGCTTTTGCTTCACCTGCTAAACTGTCTTTAACTGAACCCACCAGTTTTCTCACTTTTACTCTTCCAATTCTCTCCCCATCTCAACTGGAGGAGGAGCAGCAAGGGCTGTCCTGTGCTTAGTTGCCAGCTGGGGTTAAACCATGACACCTATACAGAGATATTTTAGTCAAAATAAAAATGGAACCTATGTAACATTCTTTTTTTTTAACAAAAGCAAAATGTGTCTTAGCTGAAAAAGAATTAAGACAACTAAAGGTTTCCAGTTCCACAATGTATGATACACTCAGTAGTATCATGGGAAAATGGTGACTGTGCAGCCCATTCCTATCCCTAAGGCCCTGCCTGGCCACCTTGGGATTGTGCCTGATCCCCGTTCCCCTCACTGGGCTTCATCCTGATCCCCCATCAATGTCCCGGCCTTGCCTCTGCCCATCCCCATCATTATGCCCAAGGATGTACCTGATGCCCAAGCCTGGCTGCCCCAGATCCCTCCAGCTGCCCTGCTCATGTGAGGGGCACAGGGATGGACCTTGGCTGCCAGGCCCTGCTCTACCTGGCCTCTGGGGAGCACCTGATGCAGCCAATGGCCAGACCAAGAGGAGCAGCTGGTGTCTGCTGCATCCTGAAATTCTGTATCTAAGAACTAGGGACGCTAATCCCCATCTCTCACTACCAAAAATACAAAGAAAATATTTTTCTTGTCAAATAAATTTCCTCTGCATAATTATTGTAATTAATAAATGAACACTACAGTAGTATTTTTGTACTTAATGAGGAAAACCAAATAACTTTCTTTTAAGAATGACCGTAAAAATGTTTCTTATGAAACACACCTGTCTATGCCCAGCAGTATGTGATGACAAGCTTCAGTGTTCATTATAAAACACAGCTGAGGTATTTGTGCCTTTTCAGAAGCAAAAGCTTTAATTAGTTGCCAAGCACCTGAAGAATAACACACACTGAAAAATCTTTTTTCATGCCACCAAATACTGTAATTGAAAGAACTGGCAAAATTTTAAACGAATCAATAATACTTTCATATGAATTGTCAAAGTGTTGTTTGTTTTGCCTGATTTTTTTTTAATAAAAGTAAGTTGTTTTACAGTAATGAATACACAAATGGACAATTAATGGTGTATATGGTAATATTTTTTAACACTATAGATTATTTATAGCTCTCATTGGCTTCAGTCTCCTGAATATAAACTCATTATCTGAAGATAACACAGTTGTACAGTCCACATGCACCACTTGAACACTGGGTCTGAAGCTTGGAAATTTTTCCTCATAAACTATACACAAAATGTTCATCTCCGGCTTTTCAATGCTCCTGCTCCACACTTGCCATTGTGTGAATCAAGATGATGTGACGGGTTGATGACCAGGTAATTAATCAAATAATTTCTAGGATAAAGCAACAAAGTGAGGTGATAAACTTGTGTCTTTGAGCTAAATAAGTACCAAATGCTGTTTGTAACCAAAGCACTGAAGTACAACAAGACTAACACACTCAAATTTGGTCCACTTACTGAATAGAGGTTGTTGCAGTATGCACATTTACTAAATAGATTCCTGATGTTTGCAGGCCCTGCCTGGAAAGAAGTACAGGAAGAGTCTATAGCACATAATCTCTCATCATTCAGCGGATGCTTTGCCTACTGAAGCACTGGCCTTAGGTCATAAGACAGCAGATTGACGAACAAACTTTGCAAGCATTCAAAGGTTCTGGAGCCAGACCAGCTAAGGCGGATCAGGCGGTATGTAAGTTATTCTTATCTGCTTAAGCCTGTGGAAAATGGAATCAGTATACAGCAAAGTGAAGCATTCCCCAAAGGGGTTTCTGACTCTGGCATTCTGTCAGGCAGAGTCTGTATAAAATGCCTGCCAGTACTCCTGAAAAATGGCTGCGAGCACAAGCAAATTTACATCCCAGCTTGACACCTTGTTTACATCTTCTATTAAGAAGTTGGTGAAGTGAGGTAGATGACTTATCAAGAAGTGAATCTTTTAGGTCTGTCACCCTTAGCAAAGCAAAAGCCATTTGGTTGATTACATAGTATACAGTGACAGAGCAGCATTTTCTCACATATATGTTTAACTCTCCAGGAAAGGGAATGTTGCATACACTGTAGACAAACTGAAGCTTCAAGACTTTGGGATGCAGGAATTGCTCCTCTGAAGACCACTACCTAGTAACCTATCCAAGGAAGACCTCCAAATCCTGAGAACTAATTTGTTGTGATAGTTTTTGTTGACAGCCTTGACACCTAAGAGGAATGATCAGCCTCTTATAAACAAAAAGCTATCCTGTCAAGTGAAAAGTCTGAACTCAGAGCTGCAGAAATTGGATGCAAGAAATGGCATCTAGATCTTCCTAGCAATGTGAAACTTACTGAACATAAACACCTTATGAACTGACTGAAAAATGTGTGCATGGACATATGAAAACCAGCAAACCAGGTGAGAAGAGAGGAACCTCCCTTGACCCACTAATGCAGGATGCTGTTGGCTTGCTTTGTTACTAGAGCACTTTGCTGACTCATAGTCAACTAGTCCACCAGAACTAGTAAGTCTTTCTGTGCAAAGTTGCTTTCCAGCCAGTCAAATCTGCCTCCAGCTGGAATTTCTGTTGCTGATCCTTTGCGCTTTTTGAGCCTGCCCTTCAGCCAGTTTTCAGCTCACCTCACTGTGCACTTACCTACCCAGTACTTAATCAGTTTGTCACCAACAATTTCATGGGAGGCAGTGTTGAAGTCTTACTGAAGTTGAGTAAGTAACATCCAGTGCTCTCCCATCGTCTGTCAAGGCAGTCATCTCATTGTGGAAGGCTATAGAGTTGGTTAAGCACGATTTCCCCTTCACAAATCCATTGTGACCACTCCCAACCACTTCCTTGTCCTTAATATGTTTGGAAACAGTTTTCAGGACAATTTGCTTTTTCAGCTTCCAACAGTGAGGCTAACCATCCTGTAGTTTGTCAGATCTTCCTTCTTGCCCTTCCTGAAAGTAGTCTTCCTCAGGAACCTCTCCCTTGATTATTTCAGGGATTATCAGGATTGACCTTGCTATGACATCGGATAGCTTCCTCAGCACTTTTATGACTTCTATCAGATCCCAAGGACTCATACATATCCAGTTGGTTTGAATGCTCCCTAATCTGATCCTTCCCCCCCAAGTGTAAATCTTCCTTGATCCAGACATTCTCCTACATGCCTGAGAGGAATAAGATTCCTGAAGGTCAGACTTGTAAATAAAGACTGAGCCAAAAAAAGCACTGAGTTTCTCAGTCTTTTCTGGATGCTTTGTCACCAGAACACCTGCCCATTTCAGCAGCAAGCTCACATTTTCCCAAGTCTTCCTTTTGCTGCTGACATATTTGTAGAAGAATCTGGTTTTTCTCTGCATGTCTCCTGCCAGCTTTATATCCAGATGGACTTTGGCTTTCCCCATATCTGTGTAATTGGATATTTTCTCTATATTCCTCCCAGGTCACCCAGCCATGCTTTTACCTCTCACATGCTTCCTTTTAATGTTTAAGTTTTGTCAGGAATATTCTGTTCGTCCATGCAGGCTTCCTACCACTTGATTTCCTACTCATTGGAAAGGACCATTCTTGGGCTTGGAGGAGGTGATCCTTGAAAATCAGTTGGTGGCTGTAGAAAATCATGAAAATTGTGCTTCCATAGAGCTGCTTATCCCTGGCTTGCACATGCACAGTCTTCCATGTCTCCTCTGGACAGGAGAGCAGTGACCCATTTCAGAACAAAAGCATTTCTGAAAAGGGCTGAGGCCAGCAGTTGGAAAGCAGAAAAGCAGGAAACAAATCCAATAGTCATTAATTATTCAGGACCCAAGCTTTAAAGGAAACAGTATTCCACAATGGTAGATAACAGGACAGTCATTGGAAAGCCAGAGATATCAAGGAATAAAAGAGGAAAACCAGACTCATTACTCCTAAGTACACACTCACTTTCACCATTCTGGTAGGCAAATTGTGCTTGTTTTCATAAAGTTGCCTTGCTTTCATCTGTGCTCTAGTCAAAAAAAGACTTCGAGATCAAAAACACGTTTGGTGTTCTTTCTGTGCTTACATCAATAAAGAGAGGCAAAGATGCACCTCAAAACTTTGATTCCAGGTGTCCTCAACCTAAGAAATACACAGTGATCCAGAGCTTTAAAAGGTCTTCAGACTATGTTCTGTTCAGAATTTGCCTTGAAGTTGAAGTGCAACTTTTGAAATAGACATGGCAGCTACTTCACAAATATTATCAGTTTTAAGCAGAAACATGGTTCCCTGGAAAAACATGGATCCCTTAGGCAGTGATCAAGTTGCTGTGCACTAGTAGAACCATCATTCAGCTGAACTATCATCCTCTGTGCTTTTAACTCATTCACTTTTGGACCCCATTTCCTCTTTCTGCATGATGCACTTTAACTTTCAAAGGTTCTTTGACAATGATTCTTCACACATCCTGAAGGTGGTCTTACCTGTTAGTGTTTTCATAGCATGATACTGAAGGCCTATGCTGTGTACCCATGAGTACACCATGAAGACGTGTGAGGGTACAAGGCTTAAAAATATACAGAGTTGTTAGACAGAAGAATGGGTCTTATGTGCTTCTGTCCAAAACATCTATAAACAGTCTGATTTAGTCACCAAGCCTTGCAGTGGAACTGATCTAGTTGATTGTCAAGTAATTCTGGCAGCAACCCAATATGTATGCTGTGTTGGCAATGTAATTACATTTTGTATCTTTTTTTCATGTGAGCAAGCAAGCTATAAAATCCCTCTGGTTAGGCATGAGGATGTCACATTTTCTGTTTCTTCATTACACAGAATATTATAGTAATTTTTCACGAGGATGAATCTACCAGTCACAGAGCGTAAATAGATGATAAAATGATTAAACGGGTGACTCTCACCTTGTGCAGGTACCACCATTGTGACATGGATGATAATCACATATTGGAACATTGCAGTTCTCAACATTCCTTCCTCCAAGAGCCTCATCTATGATAAATAACTCTTTGTTGTTAACTTGAAAATCCCTAATGCATCCTTTATAGCCATGTATCTGTCCAGCACATCGATGAACCTCTTTATGAACAGGAATATTTCCAAGGAAGATTGATCCAAAGGTGATCTGCAGAAACAAGAAAAAAAACATCAGAAAAGAATATTATTTGAGATGTTACCATGAGCAACCAGTGAATAATAATTAGAGATAAAGGAAATTGACATTACTTGAAGCTTGCCAAAAACTATCAAACTTGCTGAAAGGATTATTTTTTTCAAATGTGGTTCTGTGGTTCTCTTAAAAAAAAAGAAAATAATAAAAAAAAGCCATACAAAAGAGTGGTTTATTTCATTTCCATATCTTCGAATGTGTAAGACAACATGCACACGAATTGGAATCCCCAGCGTTAATCATAATAAACATGGTAAGGATTTCTCATTGCTTCCCTCATTCTATTCTATGAATTTTACATTCATGATTGAGGGGTGGTGCAGGAATACAGGAGAAGTTTTAGCCCTGAAGATGAAATTTTTCTTCAGGATCTGGATCCTGTAGGACCCCAAGAAAAAGAGAATACAGAAAAAAGATAATTTTTTTGATAGATGACATAAACCAGACCACTATACTGAAGCCCAGGGCAAAAGGGAAAGTTTTAGGTAGTAAATTCTAGAGCCACAAATGTCTAGAACTTCGTTATGAAGGTGTCAAAAAAACACCCATAAGTATTTCATACTGGGACTGACTAAATCATATTTGTGCTCAGCATGATATTTCCTGTGTTACGTGACATGAGTCAAACCCTTCACCATCACATATCTGTGACTTATTTAGCACTGAATTCTACTCCTCAAACTGATGCTTGATTTTCTGGAGTTCTGATATGAGCTTTCACCATTCCTAGGTTCCTTTGCTAAATGCCTGTCATGAAGAACTGAAAAAATATTTTTTTTTTTCCACAAGTGTATCACACTGTGGTGCATCTATTTTTACAATACCATTAATCCAGATGGAAGGTGAAACCTAACCAATCCAAACCAAGTTGGAATAAGCCAGTAGTATGAAAAATATAACACGGTATGTGCAAAGCATGTGATGAGATAATTTATAGAGAAGAGGCTCTCCATCATCATATTCAGACATCAACTGTATAAAACTAGTAAAACATCACATTGTTTTTTTCTGGAATTTACAAATCTGTATGATTTTGCTGTTTCCTATATCGCTTTTATCAATTCTGGAGCTATGTTGCTGACAATTGAGGGTTTGGAGATACAATGAACATGAACACCACCAGATATTCCTTTACTTACATGGTCTTTTGTTTCGAAGAGAAAGAAAAATCGCTACTTCTTTTAGAGCATGGATACAATTAAATCAGAGTTTTCATGTGGAAGGAATTCAAAGATAGCGGCTCAGCATTTGTTGAATTCATTTCATATCACTTGACTTTATCCCTTTTCAAACAAAACTATAAGCCATCATAGTTATAGACAAGATTTGTAAACAGTTTTTGCAGACAGGCATTTTCTCTCTGCTTGTGAACCTGTTACAAAAATTCAGCAAAGCATTGGACTGGAATGCAAAATGTCTATAATTAGGAAACATAGTTTTAACTCTCCTCTTGCAACGCAATATTTTTATTATTTGGCTTATTTTACGAAAGCACTGACCTTGGGGGCAGATCCAGTGCACCACAGAACAACTTCAGTAGGCTCTGTTCAGTTTCTCACATCAATGTATTTTATTTTGTATTTTGTTAGATATTTGAACTCATGCTAGTACACCATAATACATATTCTTTCTCTAAAGGTTCTGTTCTGAATTTAACTGGAATATATTTTAAGGAAGCAGTCATGAATAATTCCTGCAAGTCTTATTAAAAGGTTCAATATAACATTATATTAGCATTATGTTAACTTCTGTAATAGTAGTGCTTAACTTTTCAAATATTAATTTGAAAATGTCCTCCTTCACTTGGAGCCTCAGTGGTAAAAAGGATTAGCTTGGCCAGTAATGGGAAGAAATGAATTAGTCTTCTTAGTGGTAAGAAATGTCTTTCTTTCTTCTCTGCTTGTGTACTTTGTAAAGAAAATCAGGCTCTGAGAGATTAGGAGCAGACCTGTGAAGTGTAATAGCCATGAACATTCATGCTACATACCATGGAAGCAGTGGTTCTGGATGAACTATAATTTAGTGCCATGAAATACCTATTTATGGTTACAGCACACCAAGTGTATTTATTACCCTAAAAGAATTCAGCTGGCACACGCCAGGACTGCTATGCAACATGAACCAAAGTGTGGTAAGTGGGAACGTTCACTTCAAAACCCCATTTTGTGGTATGAAATGTGAACACACAACCCCAGCCGAAAAAAATAAACAGAGAAGAGTTGTGGACTTTCTTAGGAGCCAAGGAAATTTCCTGATTAGGATAAGAAATATTCTGATGTATGATCTTGGTGCATGACATCAAAAGTGGTTACATGTAAGTAAGGTATTGCTAGCTTATCTATATAATTAGGTACTGATGGGTAAGTTTTTTCCCCATATTCTCTATGCAGAAGTTGTCAATAACGTTAGCTTTATGTTCTGCCAGAGTTAATGAACCTGAAACAGAAAGTGAGAGACAAGGCAACCTTCTGCAGCAGAACGTCAGGTTGATCATCTGGAGTCTAGGAAAAGACAAATGATTGAGCTAATAGCAATGTCTAATACAAGTTAATTCTGTATCTCGGACTGAACAAACACCTAGATACTGACTCAGGGAAGAAAGAGGGAAGAAATTCCATTACTAACTAGCTGTGCAATACAGTGAGATGCACATCGTGATTAGCAACTCTACAGCTAACTGGCCTGACTTCTAGTGAACAAATTTCCAAAATGAACTGTCAATCACAGTTCAAATTCTCAAGTCTGAAAACATTTAAAATGTCTCCTGCAGAAGTAACCTTGTGATGAGACAATGCATAACAAAAAGAAGTTATGACATGGAGACAAAAAAATAACAGAAAGCTCTAGATTTGGGAAAGCTGGCATATTGCCCATTTATAATAAGTCTTCTGATTCCAGTTTCAAAATGGGGACAGTCATGGACTTTAGGCAGTTAAAATAGAATTTTCAAAATCAGTTAAATGAAATTAGTTAAAAGGAAATACTGTGGATACTTGATGTGAAAAGAGATAATAAAGAGAACTTAAGTTCTCTGATTCTATGATTCTATGATATGTGATGATATCTGATGAGGAATTATATTTCTTCCATTAGAAAAAGTTAGAATACCTATTCTCCTTTGAGAATAACTAAAGTGCATATGCTGATGAAATGTTCAAAGCAAATAACTGATTTTTGATATTTTGCAAACTCACCTGAGTTGCTTGATATAAGAGAGAAAGTCTGTGTTGTACAGGGGGATTTCCATCTACAGCCATTTCAATCATGCAGTAGCCTTCAGGACTGCTCACAGGCAACATATAACTGGAAGGAAACAGAAGGTATCATTACTACTTATGCTATTGACAGCAGAGTATCCAAATCTCAGACAGCAAAGGCAAGGTGAAAAAGATGTTTCTGCCTCTGTAAAGTATGACAATCTTTGGACACTAATAATTCCAGTTTCATGGCTACTTGGACTACCCAGGAGACAAAATATGCAAGTTTCTTCTAACATCCCTCTTTTATTTGCTTTCCTACTGATTTTGACTCTGGTGTTTGAAATGTATACGAAGAAGAAAGAAATCTTTACATATGTAAGTGGGTATTTATAAATTTTAAGTGCTAACTGTGGCTGACATATGATCTCCCTAGTATACAGAATGTTGGTCGAGTAACATCAACACTGAATGATGCTGAACTCCCTCAATGGAAATTTCCTTTTCCTGCCCTACAGGGGAAAGAGAAATAGAATAAGAAATGAAAGGCTGCATGCCTCTGAGCAGCAAGATTACACTGTGATATAGTTATCACTACATGGGAAGGATGTTGTTAATGTAAACTCTGGTACTGAGCTTCAGAGATAAAGATGAATATAAAGTTAAGGGAATTTGTAAAGTAAATACTAGAGAACATTCAATAAAACACTGAGAATTCTTCAGGTTCTTCCTATGATGAGATCCTAAAAAACCGCAATATATGGTATCAGCAATAAAAATTCAATACAACAAGATAATTTTCAAATATACTGGGCTTGTATTTAGAAAGGAAACTTGCATAAACATTATCACAACAATGGCAGAATAAAAGAATAGTAGTGAACAGATTCTTTTAAACTGAGCTTTGCTAGTTTTGTAGAATGCTTCCAAATTCCATTTTGCCTCAGTTTCATTTTTCACAACCTTTATAACAGAATGTGATGGACCTCCTTTTGGGAGGCGTGCTGAGGTTTACGGGCTACGTGCACTTTGTACATGAAATCCTATTCAATCAAATCCATTTATTTTGGTTTCCAGAGTAAGACCTTTAACAAGAACAATGTTAAATTCTTGTGTAGCATTTCACAAATGTTACACGAAAGATTTTACAAGAGATTCTGAAAAAAACCCAAGCCATATATATAGATTGCCAAATTTTATTTTTATTTTTTTTTTATTTGGACAAATAGTAAAGGAAAATTGAAGGAATCTCATAAATTATTTTGTGTTGGGATAGATTAAGTTTTATGTTAGGCCATAGACATATGAAACAGTCAACAATTTTTAAAGCCCATTATGTCCTGAACACTAGAAGCGTAGATTACTGTTCCTAAAAATGACCTCAGCACAGCCAAGCACAAATTTCTCTTTGAATAATCCTGAATAAACTACATCAAGGCCTTCCATGCTCTCAAATGCCTCCCCTTTCATACACCACACCTTGTTGGTTGTGCACAGCTGCCATTGTATGATGCCTTGAGCTTTGTTTTTCTACTCTTGTGTCTATGGTCTTACTGTTTCATCCCCTGTCTGTAGATTCAGTATGAAATTTAGTCTCAGTTTGCACCTCCGAAGTTAGTGGGAACATTGTATTGACATAAATGGATGTAATATTGGTCCCCTAATGAATAGCATTCACTGCAGTGCAGTGGTTTCTGTGTGAGTCTTATTTGCAGTATATCTGTATCAGCAGGTGATGCACCCATATTAATAAATCCTACTTTTCCAATGGTTATATCGCTTCTGGTTCCAGAGTAAATTCAGTCAATATTAACTCATTGACTTTTCACTGTGCTCTGCTTCATGGGTTTGAAATGTGCTAAATTATTTCACCTTTGTGAATATGCAACACTTTTCCTATTTTTGAGCCAGGAAGAACAATGATTTTAATTTTGTTTTTAAAGACTGATGTATTTGAATGGCATATTCTATTATGACCTTTTGAAATGTGATCTAGACCCCTAGATATTCAAATATGTTTAAAAAATGTTAATTTTTCTTTCCTATTTCAGATAAAAAAAAAGAAAGGTCATGTTGTTTAAGTATATTTTAAGTTCCTTCTCGTGTAGTCTAAAGTTAGCATAACATTCTGCTTTTGAGTGTATGGAACAAGTATAATGGAAGATAGTTTTGAGATCATCCTTTTTAGATACTTGGAATAAGGACAATTATGGAGGAAGTACTTTCAGCTACTATGATTTCCAACCAATTCTTGATATATAAAATATACTTTGAATTTTATTTATTATTCCTACTCATATTTCAGCTGCTGGGAATTGCCCAGGTAAATCACAGTGTATAAAGTATAAACTTTCTCACATGAAAGAAAATAATTTAGGATTTGCAGGGGGAAAAGCAACTCATAACCTTTCCTTGATGCTATCTACTCTGAGTGGATACTTCAGTATAGACTTAACATACTCCTGGCAAAGCCTAACCTCTGCCTTGTCCCTGTATTTTAGTAAGGTTTCTGAAGTCTGCATCTGCCGCAATTTCTAAATCAATTTATGGTTTAACCCCTTATATCACATATTATAATAGTCCAGCCCACTAAGAACAAAAGTTCAAGTGATGCAGAAAAGTTAGTAAAGAAAAATGTTATCTAATGGAAAAGAACAATATAGTCTGAGCCAGTTTGATCATTTTCAAGGAATTAGCCATCCAAGCCAAATTCAGCATTGTAAACTTCCACTGCAAATGGCTGGCATTCAGATGTTCTCATTGTCTTGTACGCATAATTTCTCGTTTTGATTCTGTGCTAGGGAAAAAAAAAAGTAGAAGATTAAAAATAGGTGTAATCAAAATAAGCCTTAAATATTACTTCAGGCTGACATGGTTTTTATTGCAGTATACAAGCCTAAGTACCCTAAATTCTTATAGATAATAACACAGTCACCCCTACACAGGCATACCTGGTGAACCATTCTACCTTTAAAGAAATGTGTCAGAAAAAAAAGAAAAATAAATTACCAAAGATTCCCAGTCCCTATAAACAGCAGCTATTACCCAATGATTATGATCATTAGGTCTCAACTCCACAAAGAAAATAAAGCCTTTCTTTTATTTTTAAGATATAGCAATGACATCTCAAATAAAAGAAATGATTTATTTGATGTCAACCAGTAGATTATAGTGACTAAATTGTGAGGAAAAAATCCCACAGGCTATAAGCAGCAATGCACTGCCCTGTATATGGAGTGCACATTTGGAATGCTACCTACTTTCTTCAGCACTTGCACCTTTCTCTGCAAGGATTTCCAAGCAAGTAATACCAGAAATTCCTCTCTGTCTTGTGTCAGAAAGGAAAAACTGTCATTTGAAATGTGAATAAAATGAATATTTTTCATGCTTACAGTACCACAAAATTAGGACTGTTTGAATTTGCTAGATTACTTGAATATGTTTAGAATAGCTTTTAGAAAGAGGCAGAGCATGGAAAATTACAGCCCAAAAAGACAGTTTTCTGAGAAAATTATGAAAATAATGAAAAATGGCAATTAAAACAGAAATACTGTCTCTATCTTTAGTATAGCATTTAAACCCACAAAGTGCTACAATATAGACATATGCAAGACAGAATTATACTAGTTTTTTTTTAAAAAAAAAAAAAAAAAAACAGAAAAAAGAATGTACTTGAAATATTCTGTGACAGAAATGACCTGAACTAAAATACTACTTCATGTGGCTCTATAACTTGATAATATTTTTCTTATAATCTAAGATTAAATTTGTCTTTATCTGGCAACTGGATAAATGCAGTTGTATTATTTCATACATCTCATAGAAGATTGAAATCCATTATCCACATTAGAAAAGAGAAAATGGAACTAATGATTTATTCTCTTGACATTTTTTCTTTATTTTTCTAATTAACCTTACATTATGAGATGCTGACCTCACATTAAGAACACCTGAGATGAAATTGGCTAATCACTGACATCTTTAAATTTTGAAGTATTTTTAGTTCTGTTGTACATTTTCACTCATTTAGATGCTGAAGGCATTTCAGTCCATCTGCCTCACATCTCAGTGGTGTATTTCAGTTGCATTCAAAGCCAGTGTATTTTTCCCTCCAGAGACAGCGACAGGAGAGAACGTAACGTGATTCCTACTGCACGATTATTTTGTCAGGCACCAAAATTGTGATACATGCACATCACACTCATAATGATATAAAAAGGATTTACAGGCCAGTAGAGAATTGAGTGTGTGGGGAGTAGTTATAGGAAATGGGTGTGGGGCGGGGATCTAATGGAATGTTAGGCACAATAATCTAAATAGGTCTAGAGCCATGTGGAGCCAAACCTGTTCCTGTAATGTACAGACCTGATGTAGTTGTATGTTTGTTTCCACAATTTGATATAGGAAGAGGTTCAGCCTTCCTTTCTGTTCTTGTCTTAGAATAACATGAGTTTTTTCATAGCTGCTGTAGATTTTATATAAAGTAGTTAAGAACAAGAATTAACAAAGGATTTTTTTACAGGGGTTGTTTCTTTACAAAAGACTCATGGACCTCAACAGATGCAAACCAGAAGTTATAAAGAGTGATTACTCTTTATATCTAATTACATCTTGACTAATTATGTGTATAAACACTGAATTTCTATCAAAATGCAATGTTCACTTAACACACTTATACCTATGACATATACCTGTGGATATTAAGTATTGGATTAATTTCAGCCTGGAAGTGATATAGAAACCATCTTAACCTAGCTAAGATTGAGGCATTTCTAAATCAAATGTTACCTAGTATAATCTTGCGTGAGCAAATGTTTTAGCTTAAATTATCACAGCTACTTCACCTGGAAATGTAATCATCCTTTTTTTTTTTTTCTTTCATGCTAGTCACCAGGTGGCACTAAAGGAGCACAGTAGAAAGAATGAAGGCAAAATTCATACTAATGTCTCATCTAATCACTGGAGAGACTGACTTAAGCCCTAATTGATAGCATGATTGCTTCAGCTTCCAGTTTATATCAAGGGAAACACAGTAAAGTGTCTTAAACTGATTACATATATGACAATGTGGATGAGAATAGGTCCGGAGACTGGAACTTCTGGATGACTTTTAACTGCATTCATGCATTATAATTATCTAATGTAATCATGTAGAAATAGTGCGTTAATGCTTGTGTAAACATACTTAAGGAAATTTAGTTTATAGCAATTATGTTTTCTATATAGTGTTGAAGGTGCAGCCATATTTCTAACCCATTAAGGAGAGGCATAACAAAATTAAAATGTCAGATTATCAGGTATAAAAAACCCACAACCATTTTAACAAGAAACAGCCTCTGTTCTTATCCACACTAAATTATTATGGTAAAGGATTTTTCTGAGCACAGATCTCTTACTACTAGCAGACCAGGATTTCTGGTCTTCTGGAAAATGATTACAAAGTAGTTATATACTACTGTCTATTTTCTAATGCTACAGTTGGAGGATTATATTTAGAATTATTTGTTATTTTCTTCTCTACAAGCTGACAAAAACTAGCCCAACTTAACAGCTCAACACAGGAAAAAAATCCTCATAAAAATCCTCCTTACTGAAAAGAGTGTTATTAAAAACACAACATAAAATGACTCCTGAAAAACACTGAAATGGTGGATTCATCTACACCCTTGATTAACCAGAGCAGTTGTCAGGGGAACATCTAACCAGCTGTCAAGAAATACAGGAGAATTTTCAAAAGCAATGATTTTACTTTTGACTGAACACGCTGAATTCACAAGTGTGAAAATTTGTACCGCGTCTTACAGTTTTAATAACCTCTTAGTACTTCTTTCTAAAATTCTTGCACTTACTATTTTTTTTCCTTAAATATATACATATATATAAAAATCATTATTAAAAACATACTTACTCTTCCTAAAATTAAATTCAACATGCTGCTTTCATGGAAGCTTTCATGTGTCTACCTTATTTTATTTCAACAAGGTCAAATTATGCTATTTCTTGCCACTTTCAATTACAGCACTAAGAGGTGACAATTATAAAAACGAATGTTTCATTAGTCTGACATTTTATTTGAAATCAGTGAAACATCTGTCATAACCTGCGGTATTCAACACAAACATCAGGTTTTCTAGTTGCTATGAGCTGACCGAACTGTAAAAAGAAAAAGAAAAAGAAAAAAAAAAGAGGTGTGTGAATTTTGGAATACATTTGGGGATGATAAACTCCAACTGATCCTGAATTTGTTATAGGCTTGCAGCTCCAGCCAGTTGCACATAAATCTGTGGGGCCGGATGGATTTCATTCAGGACACTGAAAGAACTGGATGATGTTATTGTAGGACCTCTTGTCATTATTTTATAATAGTCTTGGGAGTCTGGAGAGGTCCCAGTCAACTTGAAGCTGGCAAATGTCCCAGTTTTCAAGAAAGAAAAGAAAGAAGACCCTGGTAATTACATGCCTGTCAGTCTCACTTCAGTACCTGGTAAAATATGGAGAAGGTTATTCTGGGAATTATTGAAAAACACTTCAGAGACAATGGTCATAGCCAATAGTTCATGAGGGGAAAGTCCTTTTGATAAGATCACCCATGTAACTGACCGAGGAAAGCCAATAGATATGGTAGCTTTGGATTTTAGCAAAGCTTTTGATGTTGTTTTTCGCAGTCCAGCACACAGTTAGACAAGTTCGTAATATGTTGGGTGAGCAATTGGCTGATTGGTGAGGCTCAGAGACAGAGCAAATGGGGTTACATCAGGCTGACAGTCAGTCACCTGTGAGATTCCCCTGGGCTCAATTTTAGGAACAATTCTCTTTAATATTTTTATAAATGATCTGTATTCAGGAATCAAAGCTACATAAACTAAGCTTGCCCATGATAATAAACTAGGAAGAGCTGTGGATTCCCTTGAGGGAATCTACTTACAGAGAGAGGCTTTATAGAGAGAGCTGGATAGACTAGAGAGCTGGGCAATCACCAGCTGCATGAAATTTAACAAGAGCAAGTTCCGGATTTTCCATATAGGATGAGACAATCCTGAGAGGCTGAGAACAGCCCTGCAAAAAAATCTGGGGTTTTGGGTTGATGGCAAGTTGAATATGAGTCAACAGTGTGCCCTGACAGCCAAAAGGGCCAACTGCGTCCTAGGGTGCATATAGTACAGTATATCTAGCCAGTTAAGGGAGGTGATTGTCCAACTCTCCACTGCATTGGTGTGACCCCACCTCGAGTACTGTGTGCAGTTTTGGATGCCTCAATATAAGAAGGACATCAGACAATTAGAGTGCGTCCAGAGAGGAGTGACCAAGATGGTGAAAAGTCATGAGAACAAGACTATGAGGAGTGGCTCAGGTCTCAGTTTGTTCAGCTTGGAGAAGAGAAGGCTGAGGGGTGACCTCATTGCAGTCTACAGCTTCCTGAAGGAGGGCAGAGGAGTGGGAGGTGCTGATCTCCTCTCTCTTGTGGCCAGTAGTAGGACATGAGGAAATGAAATGAAGCTGTGTTAAGGGAAGTTGAGACTGGACATAAGGAAAAGATTCTTCATTGGGAATGGTTGATTATTGGATAAGGTCTCCAGGTAAGTGATCATGGCACCATGGCTGTCAGAGTTCAAGGAGCATTTGGACAATGCTGTTAGTCAAATGGTTTAGTTTTAGGTAGTCCTGTGAGGAGCAGGGAGTTGGACTCAATGATCCTCATGGGTCCCTTGCAACTTGAGATATTCTGATTCTATGATTAGTTATCAGAGGTCTGGGTTTGGAGAAGAAAAGAAACCCTAACTTGAAAGGCTTTTCTGATGGGGCAGAAAATCTGACAGTTTTGCTGATGGTTTATTTTCAGTGTTTTCTTAATTGTTGTGTCCTAGAATATCTGGTATTTGTGTAATATTCAAAAGCTGTTCCTCACTATGTGAAGAAAAAGAGTTAACAGTCTTTGGCAGCATTAGACTGAACATTACATTCCCCATTATTGCTGATACATTCCCATATCCACACATAGAAGGCTGTTCCTCCTAACAATGCTAAAAAAATGTTCTGCTATTTGTTCTTAAATTCCTCTTTCATTTCTTTATCAGTTTTAGTAGAATATGTAGGAAAATAAGAACTAAAAATACACAAAGGTGGATGAATTTCAGAGAGTGAGCCCTGAAAGATAGCAAATTAGCATAGTAGTGCACACGAATATTTCTCGGGGTCTAGCTTGCCTTATGAGTATAAGCGGTTGCTCTGACATATGTCTTTCCAATAATAAGGGTACTATGGCTTGGAGAGAAATCTATCTCTGTGCCTTATACAGCTTGGTGTGTTTCTACAGTATAGTGGGTTCTGCAGTACCACATGATTTTTGTTGATTCAAAAAGACATTAGATGTTCTGTTACTAGCTGCTGCAGAAAATGAAAAATATTTTAAATTCAATTGGAGTTTTCTCCTACTGTTGTACACAGCGCTTTGTCTTCAGCTCAGTTTATCTCAGTGTCCCATATTGCACTGCTGCAAAATACTACTTATTGTTTTCAGTGAAAACAGTTGCAAAAAACTGCTCTAAAAACCCTGAAGTTTTTAGAGCATCAACCCTGTTACATTATAGTTTGACTCTGAAAGTCTTCAAAGCACTTCATTTTCTCTTTCTTCATTGTAGTTGCAAAGAAGGAAACATAAAAAGGAACTACCTATTTGTTGCTTGAACACAGATACACAGTTTTATGGGAATACCAGTCTTAGGCACTACTTTTAACATCAATTGCCTTTTAAATTAAATGCTTCTTATTTGCCTTTGATTATAGATTTATTGACAGTGTTGTTTTACCTACGGAACACACTTGATTTTCTTCCAGACTTTTGGATTTATCTGTGGGAAATAACAAATACTTCTGTCAACACATCAAAATCTATGAGAAAGTTTGAATTGAGTTGTACATATGATGTTTACAACAGAACTCTTGTGTAATACACAGAACGATTTGCACAGTAATATCATACTTTTGTACTAAAAGCATGCTGTTCCGCTATTCTGCCACACAGCTTTTTTACTTCTTTCAAAATATCTTCAAATTTACATGTCTGAGAGGGAAAACCAACAAGAAATGGTGAAACCTTATAGCTTTTCCCCATGTGATTTTGCATATTCCAGGAGGTCATAATTTTCTTAACAAAAATCTGACCATATTAATAAAAGTGCTGTTATGTTACCATGTCTAAACCCTCTCACAGATATTTTATACACTTTGCTATAAACATGATACAGAGTTTGGCATTAAAATTGTACTAGTTGCTTCTTGTTTCTTAGTAGATTGCCAGCTAGCAGAATTTGTTGTACATATGGAGAATGTCATTTTTCAAAATTCTGACTTCAAAAGTGCCATCACAGTACTTGCTGGGTATTCTGAGAACAAGCCAAATTCTAACAAAGTATAACATATGTTAACAAACTTGCATTAACACAAGCGAGAAAATATGGCTAGCTCTTCCTCAGTTCTGATTAATTCAGGAAGAATAATAGCATTCTTATATGGCTCTCATATTAAACTTGCTGAGCGTTCTCCCATCATTCATGTATGAAGCTATAAGAAATTAAGTATCCATAAGAGGACAATACATCTTGGCTTTACATTATTAACATGATGTGAGAATACATTTTGCATACTTTCAAAATGAACCTGCTAAATTTCAAACCTGTTTATTATTTGTGAGCTTCCATACTCCTCAGTTTTATTATGAAAAGATGTCAGTCTGACACTGATGTTTTACCATGGTTTTGTTGGACAGAACCTTTTCTGTTATGCTAAAAGGTATTTTTTTAAAAAAGTTTATTCATTCTACTCTTCCATTCCTGTGACATTTTCTTTGATTTAGAGATAAATTAATATAATAAAGGTTCACCAGAAACTGGCTTGGTGCAAATCATCAGCTTTCATCGAGTTAGCTCTTAAGGGCATGTTTTGCTAGGTTTGTTGTCATGTCCTTTCTCATAATCCAGTAATAATTAATCTAGTATTAACATAATGAAGACAGTGCTTAATATGGCATAATAATTATAAAGAAAATGTGCTTCACAGTGGATTTTGGAAGTTCCTAGGACTTGGAAACAGTTATACAATTCCACAGGAAAGATCCTTGAGAGTAGGTGACAAGCTGAAAATAAGTAAAAAATGTCATCGTATTACAGAAAATGTAAGCACAATAATAGAGTGTATAGATAGGTATAGAGACAGCAGACATGTAAAACATTTTTCTGCTTTCTTCCAAGGTGAGGCCAAAGACTGATGAAGTATTTCTTAACAGCCCACTTTATTAATCAGCAGGAATTTTGATTAATCCTTTTACTGATCTCTGATCTTCTGTTCCCTTATTATCAGCGTATTTGGTATCTGCATTCCCTCATTTTGATTGTTGCCTGCTACATAAGGCATGCTAATAGCCTTCAAATGGTGCATCACCTTGAAGAATATGTGAGACTATATATCGGTAGTATCTCTACATTGTAAAATGTCCCTTTTTTCTCTTTTGCTGTGGAGATACGAATAGAATTGGATAGCCTAAGGAGAACAAACACATTTTATCTTGTCTAATATTGTCTACCATGCACAGAAGATGCGATTTCTTTACTTAATGTTGGCATACACTTTTTCACACATCATATAGAATCTTAAAAAACCCCAGAAATTCATGTTTCTGTGTAAGCACTGATGAAAATGGTAATATCTACCTAAGGTCAAACAGATGCTGTTTATGCTAGGTTCTACTTATCTTGCTTTATGCTTCACTTACTGTAGCTCTGCCAGTCCAACAGTCAAGTATATGATCCTTTAGTAGATTGGTTAATGGGACTCTTTCTATTGCATATATCACCGAGCATACTACAGGCAGCATGCACCTAAGGATCATTTACTTCAAAGGAATGCTTTTCTTCAAGGTATATACTTCATGAATCATGACCTTAAAGATATCTGTTCTCAGTCTGTATTCTTAAAGGAAAGTGTAAATTCCGCTCTTAATCATATCTCTGCAGTTGCACTGACTTCACAGGGACTACAGTGGTGTAAACACATCAGTGCACTGTGACAACAGACTGAAAAACTGTGACAGCTTCATTTCACACACATAAAAATGGGAATAACACAAACATGCTGGAAAAATTAATATTAACACTTATGCAGAGTTTTGAAGCTACAACAAAATTTAATATTTATCATCATTATGACAGTTACTATCAGTTATCCATGACCATGACCATACTGGAAGAATAGATTGTTACAAAACTAATTGTGACAGTAGTTACCAGCTCTTATGGAAACATTAAGTGCTAATCTGAGTTTCAGGACATGTTCTTACTTAGAAGACTGGAGAATATGTACTGTGCTTGTGCTTATGTACTGACTATTCTCTGTTGGATCATAATTAGCTTCTTTGCATATTTTATGGGCTTTTTTTCTGTTAGATAAGTTCATGGAGCAAATAGTTTTTGTTGCTGATAAAAAAACATTTTAAATCCAGTAATCAACCTCATCAATAGGCTGTTCTAATTTCCATTATGGCTACTTTTAACTTTTCTTTGATTCTACATTAAACCAAAGAAAAAGACTTCTACTATCCTACTCTTTGGAGCTTGAGAGATGGACGTTCCTCAGGGAAAGTGCTTGGAGTCTTTTGCACAGCTTGTTCTTACCTTCTAATCTTGCTTTTCTAATTCACTTATTTTTTAATATAGATGTAATTGCATTCAAACAATTTTATTAAAAAATATATAACAACAGAAAGGAAAGCTTTCTCCTTCAGCTAAAAGCCTCCAGTTATAGCCTATGCAAGACCTAATACAAAGTGTAGAAGGAGTGGAAAAATGAGGGAAATTCAAATATAATTTTAACTGAAAGAATATTCTAATGTGAAAAGAGACTAAACCCTTTTTCTGAATGTTAATTACATAATAGGTTTTGACCTATTCTTTTCTTAAATAGAGATGAACCCATTTCAGCAAAGAAAATGGTAAACAAGCTCCCTAACATGGATCTATAATCTCAAAAATCATACACTTTAGGGGAATTAAATTAGGTGATACTGTTAATATAGAAAAAGTCATAATTGTAATCAAATGCGACAATGCAATATTGTATTGATGAAGGGTGAGTTGTGAGACTTTTGTTAAACAATGAACAAATTGAAGCCTAAATTTGATTACATGGAGCAGTTGAACAATAACTTTACAAGAAAAATACAAAAGTATGAGACTTTACCAATGCAGAGATATTTTATTCTCAAGAGAAACATGACTAGCTGTCCATCATTAGCCATATCATTCTCTTTAAGTACAAAATCACTTGCAGTTACAATGATTTTGAACACCCTGAGAAAATGTATTGGATCGTGCTTCTGTAAAAAAACCAAACCGGTATCAGTAGAAGCAGGTTATAATTCTATATAAGAAACACTCAGTATTATCTCCCAGTGAGCAAATTAACATATGGCAAAATATGAAACAGAGCACTCAGTAAAAATCTCAAATGTCAAAATCTATTTGGATACTGTGTACACAGTTTGCATTGCAAACTATGATATTGCATCTTTAAAACTCTTTGTTAAATCATGTATCTACTTATCAGCAAACTGAGTCTCATACATAGGAAAGCATTATTGAAAATAAAGGAAAATAGCAAATCAGTGTATGTATGTATAGACGCAACGGTCCCATGAAATGCCTGTGAGATACAGAGATTTGAGAAAATACACGCATACATAAACTTCTGACAACCCACATTTACCTACAATATGGTTAAAATAACAATTTGCCTACAGTGTTGGGTTGTTTTTTTTTTTTTTTTTTTGTTTGTTTATTCATAAATTGTGCATGTTAAAATGGTTAAAACAGATCAAAAAAAGGAATAAAGAAAAAGAATAATACATCCAAAATACCATATTTTGAGGTGGGAAAATTACACTTAATAATAAAAAAGGTAACTTCAAACAAATGTTGAGGGCTCAATTGTTCTAACACCTCACCAACTGAATGCCTCAAAAATAGTTGGAAATGTGCTAACAAAGAGATCTAGTAGGTAATGTCCTAGCAGTTGTGGTCACCTTCCCTGAAAAGGCCTATCACTCCCAGCAGCAGAGCAACTCTTCTGGAGTTATCAGGAGCATAGTATTGCACTAGAGTATAGGAATAAATTATTATGTTGAGCTATCTTCAGATATATCTTCCATTTAGTGTCTCATAAATCTGATCCTATGAATGAAAATTAGGAATCCAACTGACACATGAATAAAGCTGTATAATGCAAAGTTGTACAGATAGCAACGCAGTACTGCAATGACTTCAGATTGAGAATCTTCTGTTTTCTTACCTATTACAGACAGAAAAAATACAGTAACGAGTAATATATATTACTTCTACACAGGAGCACTAATTAGTTTTCCTTTGTATGCTTTAATAGTCTAAAATTGCTACCTTCCCTCTACGTGGGAAAACTAAAGAGAAAAATTGGTTAAGTAATGTGGTCAATGAGAAACTGTCTCTTTAACTAGAATGCCAGGAGAAGGAACAATTTATATACTTATACTGAAAGTTCTGTGGAGACTCTAAAGCATAAAAACCCTCTATTGCCAACTAATGCAAACCCTGAGGTTGATGCTGGCATTTTTGCTAGCACTCATAACCAAGAGACATCCTGCTGGTATTTCGGTTTCATGCATTCAAGTAAGAAAAAAACACAAAAAACCCAAACTGAAAAAAAAAACCCAAATAAAAAAACCTGTGGTATTTTGATTTCAGACCCTTTAAGGCTCATGTCTTCTAATCTTTTATAACCTTAAGTCTTTGGACCTTGGAGCTACTCTCACACTGCTGTAATTGCAACTTAAGCAAACCTTATGTGCCTGCTTCTCATTCATTCAGACAGCCTATTCTTGGCCTCTGCTTATCACATTATATAATTTCGTTCTTCGCATTCTCAGAAGTATCTTAGTTGCAAAAAAGGAATAAGAAGACACCTAATATCTCTTATAATGCAGGAAAAAGTGCTGAAGCACATATATCCTCTACTCAACTCTTCTATAAAAGTCTAAAAATGCCTAATTCAGTTGAATTACATTAAAGTCGAGTGAAAAGGTGACAAGAGAATGTGAGTCAAAGCATATGGAGCCCAGGAGAGCTCTTAAAATAGGATATAAAATTTTCTACAGCTTATTTTGGAAAATTATTATTTTAATTTCATTCAAGGTGCTAATGTATTTTTTTTTTTCTCTAAAGAATAGTTTTCTAGATATGACAAGAATCATCACTAAAGTTTTATCTGTAGCAAGCATTACTTCTTATGCTGTCATAAAGGGCCAAGCAGACCTGCAGAGTATACTGTAGAAGGGTGATACATCAGCCCAGTAACTCAGATGAAACTGGGGATAAATAATTCTTTCTTAGTAAACTGTAACAACATCTGAATGTTATCTCTGTGTCTGCAGCCTCACCAAAATTTTCTCTTGTTTGACGCCATCTGTAAGAAATAAGGTCTTTGTCATTATAATTCCTTCAGGCTCTCTTCAATACACGTAAGAATAATTCTGATTTTGGATAAATGAAAGGTAGCAGTGCTACTTAAAGTGCTGGCCATATTATTAACGTGCTTTCTCAAAGTATGAGCAACTCACTTGAAGTTAATAATACAACACAGAAACATTAAATGGCATACCCTCTTACTAGATTTATTGATTTCTGAAGCCTAACTGCAAAGCAATGTAATGAGTTAATTGCATTTTTAAAAAACTTACTTCGTGACTGATACTTATTTAATTGAATGCACAAAGGAGAAAATGGAGCAGATCTGTGCTTTCAGAATATATACATAAATACAGAATTGCATGGAAATTCACTGTTGTAGTCTGAACTGATTAAAAGGGTCCACTCAGCTTTAACTGGACCAGGCTCATTAAGAATTTTAAAGCAGTCTGCTTATGGTAATACGTATGCTGTGTTTTTTGCTGTCATCAAAAACTCTGAGCTTTACAACAGCTCTTTCAAAGAAATCAAGATTCTCATATGTATTTTCATATGTATTTTGTAGCTGAAGCTGCCTGAATTGCAGCATCCAGCATGAACAGCCAAGGATATTTTTTTAAGCTATAACTAACTACTTTTAAATAAAAAGAAAAAAGAAAAACAGTCTGCTTTATGGTGATACGTTTATTCACGTTTTAGCTGCAATTTTCCTTAAATATACTCTTAAATATATATGAAAGTGAGGATCATAATGCTTATCCTCTATTTGAATATAAAAAGACAAAATACAGATTATAAAGTCATTTAGAAGTGCTTCAAGAGAGACTATTTAAATAGAAAGCGGTACATTTTCTAATGCATTAGAAATATGCCACCTATTTTTTTCAGTCACTTTGATTAGTGATTTGAGCTGAAGCGTATTATTTGAAAAATAAATATTGCTCAAAATTCATGAATATTAACTGCAAAAAAAGAAAAAAATAGGTAAATATGATGTTTAGATTGAATAAACGTGTGTTCAGAAGCCACACTTTATTAAATTTTCTGTTTTCTTTTTTTTTTTTAAATAAGATAAATTACTTCTATCAAATTTCAGAAATAGAAAGTATGAGATGCTCTTGGAAAAGGGCAATCTTGTATGATATGCAAGGGTTATACTTCTTCATGTGTAGAAAAAATCTTATGTAGAACAGCAGCCTTTTAAAAAGATTATATTTATGAATGTAACTCATTAAGGAAATTATTAAAGTATAAACAAACACAACAATAAGTGTTGCTGTGTATGTACAATCTGGTTTTCCTTAAAGATGAGGTGCTTTGTTTCTTCATTTTGATGTCCACTTTTTCACTTAAATATTATGAATGCAAATACACACATACAAGAAAAAAATTGAGATAAACTCTTTCATTTCAGAGAGATGCTCAGTTCTATTAACTGTATGGATACTTGAGTTAAAAAAATCAAGCACTGAATAAAGATTTAGTTTATCAGAATAAACATTTCTAATTGAGAAAAATTAATTTCATATTATGCTGTCTCTGATCTGCAACAGTTTAGATTAAATGCACAAATCAAATTGATTAAGTTTAAATACCTTGTTCAATAATGTGAAATCACAAAGTTCCCACCTGGAAGTGTGAATTAATGCAGATTTTATTCCCACTGCAGGAGACTGCTTATGTAAAACAACCGCGGTACTACACAAACTTTGGTGGGAGAAAAGATGCTCTGAAGACCCTAAAGGTGTTAACACCAGTAGGTCTAACCTGTGCGTGGAAGTACTGCCTTATAGGAGGATGTACAGGAGCATTGATCATTCATTGCTGGAAGGTAGACCAAGTGTAATATTCCAGACTTGATCAGTCAGGACACAGTGTGGGCTAGTTGCTCCCTCAAGGCTGGGGTGTCAGGAGTCACAGGGGCTCTCTGGGGTAACAGGGCAAGGATTGGCAGCCAGGGCCTTTCCTACCACCTCAGCCAGGAGCAGGGCAACTCTAGAAATGATGAAGAGTTGTTTTCTTGTAAGAAAATCCGATAAATGATCAAAATGGGGTAACCCTTTGATTGGAAACCCATTTGATGCTGCATAACCCAAGGTTGCCATTGTCTGAAGAGATATAAGATGCCTGTACTATCCTCTTTACAGTGTTAGCCCTAGTAGCATTTTAAACAATACTTTACAGAGTTTAAGTGCCTTTCTTACTGGGATCATTTAGAAACAGCACCTCCTGGTGCAGAACATGAGCCTGTGCTGAGTCCAGGATGGGAGGTCAGTCCATGGGTTGGTATTGAGGTTGGGACCTGAATTGGTGGGGTACATGGCCAAGAACAGGCACTGCTGGGGGACGGAGGTGCAGCAGCAGAACCTCAGTTGAAAGAAACACCTGATGGATGGGGATTACCACTGGCTGTGTTCATGTCTGGTGGGAAAGGTGTCCTCCAAGGTGTGGGCTCTGAGGCAGCCCTGGCAGCCAGGCATATTCAGGACCCTGCCAGGATAAGTGTGAGCATGGTGCATGGCCTCCCTGCTGCAGCTGTAGCATAGGCTGCAGACGACATGCAAATGTAACAGGTTATTCCTGAGTGAGATGTCTATGTGCTGTGTTGTTAGTAGGTACAGCTGTTGCTTAAGTAGTTCTTTGTTTGGTATTCTTAGCTTTCTAATTCTAATTATTATTGGTTTCTTAGGTAATAAAATAAATACTGAATTAAGTAAGGTGTTGTCTCCTTTCCTGGCATAACTACATGCACACTAATCAATCAAAAACTTCAAGATGAAATCTGGTGTGCAGTGCATTGGCAGAAGGCACTAAAGGTAGGGGAATCCACAAGCTATTCCTCATGTTTCAGCCCTATGATTCCTTTCTTTTCCTCAGAAGGACCCAATGCGCTACTTTATTATTTCTTTTGTCGCGGTATTGGGCACTAAAGGATGCCACTAATAACTGACTGCCACCTAGACTATGCACTGCTGACCATCAAATTTTCCACCCATTTATCTAATCTGAATATAAGGGTCTTATGAGAGGCAATGATGAAAGGAGATATTGAAAGGACTGGAGGCCATATTGAAAGGACAGAAAGGACAGCAGTAGGTTAAAGCAAAGATTTTTTAAATATTTAATTGAATAACAGTGTATTTTAGGAAAAACCTTTACCTATCAGACATAAGCTGTTTTAGTCTTCAGTTATGCATCTCAGCACTTTGTGATTATTAATAAATTTTATAATAACAAGATCTCTGCAAATCTTTTATCACAGGGAAGGAGCTGAAACAAAGATAGATGAGAAGTCTTGCCCAAGATCATGTCCCAGGAATGCCAAGTATGACGAGTAATGAGTGCAATTTCCGTGATTGTCATGGTTATATCCACTAAGTAATTGTTCCTATGTGAAGTTACTAGAAATTAAGAAGAATCAATCTAAACCCAACTTGCTTTTAAAGAACGTACCCACTGAAATGATAAACTTACAGCAGTTAAATATTTTTCTGTCTTTTCGGTTTTTACAGAAAAATATTTTTCTGTATTCGGTCAATATCAAGGACTTTGCTTAATGATAAATCTGGAAAATTTCTATTTATATCTGCCTCTCATTGTGAACAGCAGGAGAAGAGTAGACAGGAAGGCAGTGAGCAGCATTAGATCAGCTAATCCTACCACTGCTTTCAGTAAACAGCCATTGGATTGTTTTTCAAATTAAAAACAAATAAAAAATTACACTACTATCTGGTCAGGAAGGGAAAAATATAAACCCAAACACTTATGCCTGGCATGTGAACAGCTGGGTGCATGCTCATGATGATTCAACTATAATATGTGCTCATATAATTAGATAAGCAGAATAAGTTGTTTGGGGAATCTAGTATGGAAAATCTGCTGCATGATTGATTAACATTTTTTTTCTTTCCACTGTCTTTTTTTATCATGCTTTTCTCATTGGAAGTGTTGGAGGAGCAAAGGAAGTTGTCCTGGGTTCAGCAGTAGCAGTCATTTTTCTCCTTCTTAGTAGCTGGTGCAGCGTTGTGTTTTTGACTTTCAGCCTGGGAATAATGCTGATAACACCGATGTTTTTAGTTGCTGCTCAGTAATGTTTACTCTGACCAAGGACTTTCTGAGTCTCATGCTCTGCCAGGGAGGAGGGGAAGCCGGGAGGAAGCAGAGACAGGACACCTGACTCAAACTAGCCAAAGGGGCATTCCATACCACAGCACGTCACGCCCAGGATGTAAACTGAGAGCTACCCAGAAGAGTTAGATCACTGCTCGGTCGGACTGGGTATCGATTGGCGGGTGGTGAGTGGTTGTATTCTCTCCCTTGTTATTTCCCTTATCATTATTATTATTGGTGGTAGCAGCAGTGGTTTGTGTTATACCTTAGTTACTGGACTGTTCTTATCTCAACCTGAGGGAGTTACATTCTTTTGATTCTTTTCACCATCCCTCTGGGAGCAGGGGAGGAAGAAAGCGGGCAGTGAGTGACCGACTGCGTGGTTCTGAGTCACTGGCTGGGCTTAAACCACGACAGAAGTTCTGTGTGTCTACTATTGTTACTGCTGAATGCTGATATAGCAATTTGGCTAGGTAGGGAAGAAACAGCCCTTATTTGGCTTAAATCAGAAACCAACTCTATACTGATGCAAACAGACAACATGATTCTTTTCAGAGAGGTAACTGCAAAGGAGAGGGTAAGAACCTTGTTAGACAAAGTTTTTAATATTTGTCTTTCATCAGCTCAGCAATTTGGAATCTACTTGTCCTCCATCCATGATGATGATTTAAAACATACTGTTTTTATAAGAGAAGTTCCTTGGAGCCCATGGAAAACTATCCTTAATTATCTGATATTAAAATGAGCAGGGATACTCTCAGCTGCTGACAACTGAAAGATCTCAAATAACTGAATATGCTGTTTGGAGGAATAGAAACTCTGAATTTTTGTCTACCTTTTGTTTAAAGGTATGCAATGAGATTTGAAAAGTCTAGAATATGTACCTACAATTTTCCCAGTTATTAGGCAATTTAACTTATTTCATCATCTGAAGATGCAGCAGCAGTATGCTGTGAAACTTGCAGGTGGCAAAACATTAGTTCATGTTTAGTTCAAGAACTTCTGTTAGATGAGATGATATATACTGGCTTCTTGCAGCTCAACTTGAATTTAAACTGAGCAATTCTGTGCTGCTTAATTTCCTACCTAATGTAGCTGTAAATGTTTCAGCCCTTTGGACTTCTGTATTCAATGTGCACCTTTGGCATACTTAACAGTCTTCCTCTTCATAACTGAGAAAAATGCCATCCTTTCTCTGTCTTCTTAAAACATTTTGAGTAGTTTACCAAAAAAAAGAAATCATAGAAAGAGTGCATTTAAGCACTGATTTTGTACCACATGGACAAGAAGATAAAAGCTACCAACAGAAGAAAGCTCACAAAATTGCTGCAAACCTGTCAGAAAACATGTGTTGTAATTAAAACTGTATGGACAAATCACTTTAAATCACAAAGCAGTTGTATGAAATGAACTAATTCCGACAGTGTTAGGCCCACTGTCTTTGGATAAAGTTTGTCTTCTACACATTAACTCATCAAATTAAGAATCAGAGGAATCTAGAAAGAACAATAGAGTAATATCCAAGCTTAGGCCTCTTTTGGCTTATAACTACCATACTTGCCTGAGTGGTAAAATATTTCATATTTAATCTACTCTTAATAAGGGGCAGATTTAGTCAATCTGAGACTGTGCTGCTGACAAAAAGAATGGTGCCCATTAACACCTTGATGCAGGTGTTCAAGGAGTGTGATTAGAGACCTGATCCCACTAAAACCCAAATTACCAAATCCCGTAAAAGATGATTTTTATAGTCAGTTCAAGAGAATTTCGGTAGCCCTTCACAGCTAATGAGACAATGTTAGCCTTTTCTTTCAGTTGCCTGTCCAGTAAGACTGACACTACCCTCCTGAGCAAAGAGGACTTTAATAAGAGATATATTGATTCCAAAAGCTGTAAGATGCTTATCAGCGTAAAACTCACAAGAAAAATATAATGTTACAGGTGTTAAATTGTCTCAAAATACTTTATGGTGAAATGCAGTATATACAATAATATACAGACATTTGCTATTCAATATGAATTAATGTTGTAGGTGTTGGAATGTGTGAACACACGAATACCATAGGATTACTTTTTAGCATTCTCAGATATTTTGCAGTTTTTAGTAAGGATGAAGCAAATGGAGATGTCTACCATGTTTCCCTATTATGAAATAGAGGCTTCCTCTATTATTAAGTATGTTTTGGAAAAAAAAACACCAAACAAACACCAAAACAAACCAAAACCCAACAAAACAAACAGCAAAACTTTCTGGCTTAAATTTGAGTCTTAAAAAGGTTAAGAGAAAACATATGGAATAATACAGGCTTAGAAAGCATTCCTTGTCCCTGGGGGAGGAATCGGGTGTTTAGCAAGACCAGCAATACTATGTCTTTAGCTAAGAGAACCTCAGTGCATCACCACACTGAGTTCTAGATTTAAAAACCATATATACACATTTGGTATATGCTGCTGCTGAGCTTATTGTCTACATCAAGCAACCAGCAAACTTCACTCATGTAACTGTGAGCCTGTTTTATCTTACATATCTCCACCTTATGCTGATCTACATGAGAACTGAAGAAACACCATTTACAAAGTGGTACCATAGAAATGCCTGATTCAGTATCTGCATGAAATACAGTTAGCAATCCGAGGTAAAGGAGACTCTACAGAAAGATTATAGGGGTAAGTATTTGGTCCAAATAAATTCACTAAAACAAAGTGATATGTGCCTCTCTTCTGTTAAAGGTGAAGGAAGAACTCACAATCTTGATAATCATAGAATCATAGAACGGTTTGGATTGTAAGGGACCTTAAAGATCACCTAGTTCCAACCCTCTGCCATGGGCAGGTAAATAATAGACACCTACCTTCAGGAAGAGTGTTTTTCATCCACTTCATCCAAGCAAAGAATGGTCAGATTACGCCTTGTCTTATGTGAACCACAGACTGGTGTTTAGTTTTGTATTTTTCACATTTGCCATTGAGCAAAACTTACACCATTCCCCACAAGGCCTGCAAGTATAATCCTGTTATTTTCCAGATGGGTGAACAAAAGAGGTTGCAGAAGATTGCTTCTGACAGTGCTGGGAACAAAACCCAGGGGCCAAACCACCTATCAGATTTACATAAAATGTATTCAAATGCAAGAGAAAATGTATTTTCTGAAGGTGTTTTGAAGAGCTGCTGTGTAATTTAGTAGTAACACAGCATGCTACGTTATAGCTCCTACATTTACATCTGTTATTACTTCCAGTTCACTAGGTGCTGGCAGCTCTGACAAGACAATGTGAACTGTAAGGGGGATAAAACAGTTTCTGTGACTATGTACAGATCCTTAGTTCCTGGTGTTCTCACTAAAACCCATCAAGTTGTATCCACCATCAATGCAAATGGATGACCAGCACTGCAAACTGCATGGAAGCTGTAGAAGAAAAACCACAGTGATATATATCCCAAAGCTATATATGCACCATTTTCTTAGACAGCGAAAGGTACAGCGAACATGTGATCCTGCAGTTGAGCAAAACCTCCAGAAAAGGCAGTCTACAGCCTGAAGAGGAATTTCATTTTATTGTAATCCAAACCACCATATTGCATGTCTGTTTCATACAGTTCACTTGGAGTGTGAGTTCAATGCAGATTTGGCCTTATATAAAGTCTTGTTATTTCATAGTAAAGCACTGAGTTTCCAGAGACCTAGAGAACCTTTTTGCAAACTATGACAAAATAGTTACTATATCCTGAAATACCTTGTGCTGCAGCGGATGGTTTTCATGCCTCTGGAAAGACAACAGCACCAGTAGTGCTAGACATTAATTAGTTTTCTATGTTCATTATATGATAAAACTTATAATGTGACTACAAGAATTCTACAGTATAGTCACCTTTACCTTCTGTTGAGCAACAGAAGAATAAAACCTTATCCAACACAAGGCAGCACTAGCTGTAGTTTAAGTAAACTACAAAGGTCACATTTATTACAGTGTTTACCTACACAACTATGTATGCAAGGAATGTAGAAAAACTACTCCACAGTTCCTTCTGTGGTGGGTTGACTTCGGCCAGCTGCCAGCTACCCACCCAGCCGCTTTCTCACTCCTCTTCATAAGGATAACAGTGGGGATGGG
This sequence comes from Psittacula echo, assembly GCF_963264785.1. Classification (NCBI taxonomy): domain Eukaryota; kingdom Metazoa; phylum Chordata; class Aves; order Psittaciformes; family Psittacidae; genus Psittacula; species Psittacula echo. The sequence continues at coordinate 80,548,185 of NC_137738.1, read as the reverse complement.
GGAATAAGATGAAAAAGCTCCCAGGCTGAGATACAGAGTGATCACTTACCAATTACAGACATAGGTAAAACAGACTTGCCACGGGGAGAAATAATTTAATTAATTAATTACTTAAACGTTGGCTCTGGTGCCTGAAAAGCCTCCTCCCCTCCTTTGTGCTCACAGAACTGCTTTTCCTTTCCCCCTCAACATCTTCCTGTGTGGTGTTTGCACTTCCTTAAAAACGTTTCCCTGAGGCACCCCCACTTCAGATGTGGGACTCAGTGATTCCCCGCGGTGGGTGGTCTGGATCTGGAGCTGGCTGTGTCCAGCACAGGAGAGCCCTGGCCTCTCCTCGTAGATGCCGCCTGGCAGCCCCTGCTGGCAGTTCCTGGGCACCCGCACTTGGTACACGTTCTTCCTATAAGCTCTGCATGCACTTTGCTAAAAGATTAAGATATTGACATGTGGATGTAAATATATTAGCTGAAAACCTAAGTGACTTATTGTACAACCTTGTCAGTACCAGTATAACAGCAATGACTTTGAAAACTAGGCTTAGCTATTTTAAAATAGCTTACCTTGTTTTGAACTGTATGGTGTAATACTAGCACAAATCTGCACACTTAACCTGTTCCTGATGAAGGTGTCTGCCCTCTAGTTTCTGCTACATTTACCCACAGGTTAGATTTCTGTCTGCAGTCTCCAGTGAAGTGCATTATTTTGATTTTGTATTTCCAGCCATGTCAAGGACAAGATCAAGTAATGGTCACAAAATGACAAAGCATATTTAGATGAAGGTGATCAGAAGTAGATGTAACAGCACCATCAATAACTCAATAGGAAATAGATCAACAAAGCTAAAGACAGTGGAATAAAAGGCAAGGGGCACACAATGATAAGCAAGCAGAGGGGAAAGTTTCATGGACATTGTGTGGTCTAATAAAAAGCCAGGTCAATGGGTGCTTCAAAGAGCAAGCAAGAGATAATGACAGTCAACAAAGTGGAGAGATGAAAAAAAAGCTTCTCCCACTTGAATTAATTACATTCCAGAATATAAATACATCATATAATGTACTTCAGTCATAGAGAAATACCTTCCTTCCTCAGTTGTATTCCTGAGTTTCTTTCAGACTTTTAGAAAAATGCAGCTCGCATGTACCTCTCTCAGCTGTATCTCTCTCTCAAACCTGACTACTCAAGAAGACTATTTAACAAATGTATATGTGAATTTTACTCAATACTCTCTTTAATTAAGTAATTAAATTTGCAGCACCAAATTTTCTCACTGCCAGTATATAAAGCTAGAATTAAACTGGTTATTTTTAAAACAATCAGCTGTTTGATGTCCCATTTTTTTCCTTCTCTTTATATATGCAAACTATATATAAAATATCTGCCTGCAGTTCATTCACAGTATCACAGTATCACAGTATGTTAGAGATTCGAAGGGACCTCAAAAGATCATCTAGTCCAATCCCCCTGCCGGAGCAGGAACATCTAGATGAGGTTACACAGGAATGTGTCCAGGCAGGTTTTGAATGTCTCCAGAGAAGGAGACTCCACAACCCCCCTGGGCAGCCTGTTCCAATTCAGAAAGCAAGAAGTTAGAAATAAGGTTATAGTAATTAAAATAACATAATAGTAATAAGCCACAGAGCAACTATTGCTGTTTCTTCCTTCCCTCATCACCTTGAATATAGATTTCCAATGAACTGTATGAAACAGACATCCCTGGTTAGTATATCTGAGGTTCTGTGATGATTTTGGGTTACACAGCTGGATTGAGTATAGTACAATATACAGATCATGTACCAGGATCTCAATGACATGTTTTAAAAATCTGTTTAAATACATGGCCTCAGAACATTTAAACTTTCGAACATCTTTCTGAGATAGGAAAGAAATACTCCCACTTCAGACCTGTGCAAGCTAAGTAACAAGCCAAGAGTAACCAGACTCTCAGACCACATAGGAAGTTTGCTGCTGAGCTAGGAGCTGATTGCCTAGATCAAGAACTGCTCCCTTCTCCTTAGCACAGAGGAGAAAATTAAGCTCATCTCGCAGCAGTCTGGACCACACGACTTCACTGCCTGTTTCATTGTTTGTGGACACCTGCCCTCTGATTCCTCTACAGCTACTGGTGCTCATGAGGTGTATCAGAGAGCTAACTTGGCTTGTCTGGACATACGTTTTCTTCCCTTTCCCTCCACCACTCCTTTTTTGGATATTAATGCAAAATCTACCTCCCTACTATTTTTTGATTTTACTGATTTTCAATATCTACAGAGCAAACAGCACTTCTTTTTGCTTTCAGCTAAAACAAACAAAAAAGAGAACTGTAAGCTGTTAGAAGCACACTGAACCAATTTTATTTCTGTATTGATCTTCCACTTATGCAATAACAGGCTTGAGGAAGAGAATTTTAAAAATTGCTTTGCCTTCACAAGATTTTGTTTGTTTGTTTGTTTAGCACTTCAAAACTCACAAATACAACAGTGTAAATATTTACTATCATCTCACTTCTTGTGAAGAAGACATGGCTATTTGGCAACATACTATATTTCTATAGTTCCACATACTGTGCCAAACTAACATGAATTATCATGTATGTGAAGGAACTGCTTTTACTTCCAAGCAGATTAGAAAGGCTCTGCATTCTGTTTCTTAGCTGGAATAGCTGGAACAGCCAAGTATTTTGAAATCTCTGCTATCTGTTTCAGACAGACTCATCTAGCTACAAGAAGACAAAAAAAGTGAATACTGTGAGATCATGGAGCAGAAACTATCTGTCTAGAGAAACTGCAGTGAGTAAGCAATCCCATCAACAGTATGTGGAATACAGTGCTTTATGTAGCACAGGGGAAATAAAAGTACTACGGTGTGTTTGAAAGGATCACCCTTAAAGCTTTAATATATGAATACATGAAGGGAGTGCTCTAAAGAGTTTAACAAAATTCTGGAAATTTAAGATAAAAACAGTTTAGAATTTCCGTGATATAATAAAAAGAACACTTACAAATGCTTTAGCTGTAACATTGCTAAAAGGCAAATTATAGAATTTTCAAAGCAGATGTATACAGAAAATGGGAATTGTGTTATAAAGACTATTAGAACTTTAATCTTGTTATTTTCCTTGCAGAAACACAGAGATTCTTCAAAACTTATTACAATTTTTAAAATTATAACACATAATCAAACCTAAAACTAAAAGGTAATGAAATGTGCATTCGTTTTGTTTTATAATGCATACCTTAATTCTGGTGAAATGCAGATCAATTTACCCAGTAAATTGTGGCATAGAGCTTCAGCAAAATCATATAAACTAAAAATTGCTATTAGCAACATCAGTCAATGAGAAATTAATAAATAATTATTGCAATTATCGACAGTGCATTGAAATGGTTTCTTTAATGTGATTACTAATCCTAGAGCTTTCTTTGGAAAATGAGATTTTCTGGTTATTCTTGCTTCTGAAAATTACACTAGCTATTAGTCATCTCAATTTTGATAAAAGGGACTACTAAACAGGATAGTGTTAGAATGTTCTGAATCATACAATACTTTAGTCATGCTCTGTGAAGGTTATAGCATGAAAACCTAGCAATCTCTTCACATATCTAATTACCGACATTAGAGATTACTATGGTCGTTACAGCTGATCCTGTTTGAGCAAATGAATATTGATATGACAAAGCTTGTAAGCACCCCTCCTTAGTCCTATTCCTATCACAATTTCAATCCTAGTAGGAAAAATACAAAGAAAATATGCCATCTTGAGCCACTTGGTATTTCTTTAAAATCGATAATTGACAGCAATGGAATTCATGGTTTGAGGGGTATTACTGAAATGTTCAACTTATCTTAGGGAAAACAGGCATAACAAAAAATGTTGGTCAAATCCGAGAATATCAACTGTCATTATTATTTTCAAGTATGGTCCTCTATTTAGAGATGAAGACTGAGGAAAATGCAACAAAATTATTGGCCAGGAATTAACCTTAACCACTGAAAAGATACAAAACACCTTCCATTTTACCACCAGGCTATACAGGCACTCTCACTGGGACAGTTAGTATACAAAATATAAAGCCTCACAAAAGAGAAATCATCAGAAGTATTTCTTTTTTTGCTCAACATCATAACGTGTATGCCTTGTACATTACTGAAAAGTTAACTCTTCAAGTCTTTATGGCTAATAATTATTTATTTCACATAGTTATGAGACAGTTATGCCTGCAGGCAAAGAAAATAACGTTACAAAATGAGAAACAAAAATGTTTCTCTATTTTCAAAATAAATGTCCAGGAAATGGAACAGCTTTATTGAAGTCAAAGGTTACCAGCTGTCACAGGCTTGAAGAAAGGAACTCAAAACAGTCTTTCTTCACATATATGTACATATATGTATGCTATTAATAAATCTATTCCTAGGATACCATACATGTGCAAACAAAACCACACATTGGTAGAATTAATTTCTTGTGATGATTTTCAAATGGTATGTTGCTATACTAGAAGTCTTTGAATGAGACAGGATTTGCCAGCTGTTTCTTCTTTAAGGATGAGTTAGCTCATCCTAGAAAGGTAAATGCAATGCAAAATAAACTACTGTGAAAGTTACTGTAATATTTGTGTGTTACCTGATTTTGCTTAATTATGCTAAGTTGAACTGCTTATAACTACAAATACCCCCAACAGCCTTGGGAATACGAATGAAGTATTTTAATTTCTTAAACCAGATAAGAATACAGAATCATAGATTTTATTATTCTATGATTCTTGAAACAGATAATAATGTAGGTAAAAATAACAGCTGTCCGTTCTTCTTACAGTGAATACAGTAATCTGTAGCATCTCTTATTCTGTCAAGTAAAAAAGTTTAAATTCTAGTGGATGATGCTTTGAGGAATAGAGGTTAAATTGTGTCCTCCTTTTTTTCAGGACACTGAAGGTTTGACAGGAATTTACTATGTCAATTTCAAGCTCAAGCTCAGAGTTATCTTTTTGAGTTAAAAGTCAGCATTTGACCCCAGACAGAATTGGATTTAACAGAATGACAGATGTGACATAAAATTTGATAACATAGGATCACAAACAAAATCTAATTTTTCAAATTCCATTTTCATTAGGAGGTTGGAAGGTGCACCATAGTAACAGGGCTTAAGAAAGAGAAAATTGTTTAAAATTCAAATAACTTTGTCGCTGTTTGCACTATTGTTTTTCATGGTACTAAAGAAATTTAAGTAATATATTACTTTTACCATTAAGGCTCACAACATCAGAATCTTGACTTTTCAAGTAGATTTGAAGTTGCAGCAATTTCAACAGAATGAAGACTTTCTCAATGGGAAAAAGATTGTGAGAAAGTAATAAGTTTTGTTTTGAAAATCTATGCTTTTATCTTTTCAGAATGTTTGTCATTTAGCACTGACCTCTATTTTTCAGTGGAGGTAGACAACCTAAAGACAAGCTGCAAAATTTCAGTTGAATGGCAGAAAGTTCTAGTGAGCGATAATAGTCTGAGTACTGTATGAATTTTTATTTTTTTCCCATTAATCCACATATTTATGTGTACTAACTCCTTTAGACTAGATACCTAACTTGAGAGCAGATAAGGTTAGATGGAGTGAATGCAAGTCATTAGAATATTTCTTGAATAGCATAAGTAGTCAACAGCTCATTTTTTTTTTCAAAATTTTTATCTTTGAAATATAAACATACTTTGCTTATGTTTCTCTGTGGTTTCAGGTAGGTCACTGTATTCCATGTGACTCAGAGTAGACATCAGTATGATGGAGGGTGCTGTTCACAACTGTGAGAAGATCTGTTGATGCCTGTCACTTCAGGAAAGGCAGCTGACAGTGCTGTACTATGCTACTCAGTATTACTGAACTGTTGCTACAGTTCACATTTAAAAATTTACATAGGTATGTAAGTATTTGAAAGAGACTGAAGAAAACTCACACCTAATTACATAAGTAATTAAACGTTAACATTTTTTTTTCATCAGTTGTTTTAGCTTCTGGACTAGACATCCTTACAGGTACTCAAATGACATTTAATACAGCTTGCTAACTTGCAAATAAGAAAACACAGCACGTATCAATCACTTCCATAGTGATATAGCCCTTTTATCTGACAGAAAAGCAGAATGACATGACTCCATACACTATGAACTTGTCTGCGGTGAGCCGCTTTGGAATAAAACATAGTTGATGGAAATTAAATTTCATATCAGATTTACCCAGCTAAAAGTTACAAAATTAAAATTAAAATAATAAATCTTTAAAATCACATTGATCAAGAGAAAAATAAAAAAAAAAAATCATGGCCAAAGCACATGATACTTCCTCTCTCCTCTTAACATAGCTGCCATTAAAGAGCTTAGTGAACTGTCTGTGTTGAGGATCACTGCATAAAGAAAACAGTGTGAAAGAAGAGAATTCTTAAGCCAGTATGTACTGTATGGAGCTAATAAGACTGTAGTCTGCAAACATTTATCATAAAAATACTGTCAGTGGAAGAGGGAAAGGCTGTGGATTTTCTTCACCTAGACTATAGTAAAGCAGCTGACACAGTTTCCTACAGCATTCTCCTGGAGAAACTGGCTGCTCATGGCTTGGAAAGGTATACTCACTGCTGGCTAAAAAAAAATGGATAAGTGGCTGAACCCAAAGAATGGTGGTGAATGGAGTTAAATCCAGTTAGCAACTGGTTACAAGTGGCATTCCCCAGGGCTGAGCACTGGGACCAGTTCTGTATAGTATCTTTATCAATTATCTTGACAAGGGGATCAACTGCACCCTCACTGAGTTTACAGATGACACCAAACTCAGTGGTGCTGTGGTTTAAGCCAGTCGGCAAGTCAGTCACGCAGTTTCTACTCCCCCCAACCCTGTCCCAGAGGGATGGGGAGAAGAATCGAAAAAATGCAGCTCCCACGGGTTGAGATAAAAACAGTCCTGTAACTAAGGTATAACACAAATCACTACTGCTACCACCAATAATAATAATGATAAGAGAAATAACAAGGGAAGAGAATACGGTGCCACCTGCCGAAAACAAGCCCAATTGATCAGAGAGTGCGCCCTTCTGGGTAACTCCCAGTTACATCCCCGGGCATGACGTGCTGTGATGGGATACCTCTTTGGCTAGTTTGGGTCAGGTGTTCTGTCCCTGCTTCCTCCCGGCTTCCCCTCCTCCCTGGCAGAGCATGAGACTCACAAAGTCCTTGATCAGAGTAAACATTACTGAGCAGCAACTGAAAACATCGGCTTTATCAGTATTATTCCCAGGCCGAAAGTCAAAACCACAACGCTGCACCAGCTACTAAGAAGGAGAAAAACTGACTGCTGCTGCTGAACCCAGGACAGATGGGAGTGTTGATCTGCTGGAGGGTAGGAAGGCTCCGCAGAGGGAACTGGACAGGCTGGATCAATGGACCAAGGCCAGTTGGATGCATCCTACTGGTCACACTTTCTGATACAAGCCAGGATGCTTCTGGCTTTTCAGCCACCGGGGCATGCTGGCGGCTCATGTTCTGCTGGATCTCAACTTTCACATTTTAGAATGTGCCATCTACTTTTCCAGCATGAAGACCAAATAATAAGCTTCAGCAACTCTGTACCACTGCATGGCCAAGGCTAGAATTGGGCAAACAACATTAACTGAATAATTTATTTAACAAATAAAGCCTTTTATGGATGGCTAAAGGTGCCCTTTTCAACCATGAGTAAATGCTTACATCCATACCACTAATTAAAGTGTGACAGAAAACTGGAAACAACTACATTTGATATGTTCACTTGAAAGATACATGAAATATTAATGTACAGAATACATTGATAAAGCTCCTTGGGGATGGGTGCTATGTTTATTAAATTCCACAGCAAAATTCTGACAATTCTTCAGGTTGTCCTGAGTTCAGCAGTAGCAGTCATTTTGTCTCCTTCTTAGTAGCTGGTGCAGTGCTGTGGTTTTGACTTTCAGCCTGGGAACAATGCTGATAACACCGATGTTTTTAGTTGCTGCTCAGTAATGTTTACTCTGATCAAGGACTTTGTGAGTCTCATGCTCTGCCAGGGAGGAGGGGAAGCCGGGAGGAAGCAGAGACAGGACACCTGACCCAAACTAGCCGAAGAGGTATTCCATACCACAGCGCATCATGTCCAGTATATAAACTGGGAGCAGTTACCTGGAAGGGCTAGATCACTGCTCGGTCAGGCTGGGTGTCGGTAGGTGGGTGGTGGGAGGTTGTATTCTCTTCCCTTGTTATTTCCCTTATCATTATTATTATTGGTGGTAGCAGTAGTGGTTTTGTGCTATACCTTAGTTACTGGACTGTTTTTATCTCAACCTGTGGTAGTTACATTCTTTCGATTCTCCTCCCCATCTCTCTGGGAGCGGGGGGGAAGGAAAGGTGGGGGAGTGAGAGAGCGGGCTGCTTGGCTGAGTTGCCAACTGGGCTTAAACCACGACAAGGTAAATAAAATGGAAAAGAGTGACACTATAATACATAGGCAAGATTTTAATTAATGGTTGCCTAGAATCGTCCAAACAGAAAAGAATCTCATATCCCCCATTACTGTTTAGAACAATCTAAACATTTTAAGGAACTATAATTTAAAAAATAAAATCTAGAGAAGAAAAGTGTAAGATGTTTAAAAAAATTATATAAATATTCCTACTTTAAAAGGTAAAATCCACCCCACTATCTCAAAGAATCAAAATAATGGTGACATGATAATTTCAATCTCTTGCTTGTTAAAATTACTTTCCTTTAACCACTGAATTGAAGAAGCACTATCTAACCCCAGTGACAGTGACATCGACATCATTTTAACCACAAATAACATACAGCAAATTTTGCACAAGGAAACACATTTCAGAATCCACGCACAGAATGAAATGTGTTTGAACTAATATGCTTTGAATAAGTTTAAGGAACAAATCCATAAAGGCAATCTAAACTACATCTCACATGTGTGCTCAAAGCTTTAGCTGAAATGTTCAATACAATATCGATTATGTAATCACAAAAAGTGAAACCCAAACAAATGCACATTTTAAAAACCAGAAAATGAATAATTCTAAAATAAACAGAAATGGAAACAGTGAATAAAACTGCATTGAAACCAGTCTCTAGTTTCTACAGGCAAGGCAAAAAAAAGCAAGCAATCAGAGTTTTACAGCTTTTTCCTATAAAGCTGTCATTTCTCAAGGACCGTAAAAGCAACGACTGAGCATTTAAAACTCATTAAATCTTCATCAGATTTGAAAGAAATGGCCATATCTAAGAAAAATAACCACATAGTTAAGAGAAAGCAGTAGTTGTAAACTATGAGTATATCTTAGTTTCCTGCACGTGGTGGATGTAGAAACAAAAAGTTTGAGAAGATGAAAATCTGTTCTATAGACATTATTGGTTGTGTTAATTACACTGTTTATCCACTGGAGCCATAGTTGCACCCAGAACTGTAATATCTGTTAAATGAAATCTTATAGACTTATTAAAAGTCAAGTTTAATGAAATATTATCTCCCAGTCGGAGTGTTTTCAAATAGAAATAGAAAAAATTATTTATTCCAGTCTGTGTCTTTTCCTGCATTAGAAGGGAAAAAAAAAATCAAAACCCCTCATTAATTTTGCAGGTAAAACATACAGATACAGTTCTCTATCTTCAGCAGTCACTAAGAGAACACAAATTAACAGATCTGTTGTGGATTTGCATTTTGTAGCCTATGATACAAGATCCGGGGTGTGTGTGTGTGTGTGTGTGTGCATGCAGAAATGCCTCGTCATTTGCTTTTTTCTTTGGCAAAGGTTAAGGATGATTGCTGAAGGATTACAACTTTATTGCTGCTTGGTGAAGGATATACTGCTCTCTCTACATTTTGGAAGGACTCACAAGAGTAATCACTAGTCATTTTGAAGGCCAAGCCTTCAGATGAATGTAAGTCCCCACCAGTCACAGCCTACAATCACACCTTGCAAGTTATTTAATATGCCATTTTTAAAGATAGCAGTATAAATTCCAGTAAACAAAGGTAAAGTGCAAATTGAACTGACATTACTTTTTAATGTAACACTATGGAGAATGAAGCCATAAATATCCAGGTGTTAATTTTAAGCTGGAAAACTAAGGAATTTTTTTTATTGTGAACATGAACTTTATAATTAGAATCAATCTTTTCAATGCCATTAAGCTGCATTTGTTGCTTATTATTAAGCTTTGAAATCTGTACAGCATTTTAATGTCTCAACCTTACAAAGCAGAGACATGGTGCTACCACAGCTAATACAGTGCAGACAGTTAGCTGACCAATGTCTCACACAAGAGTAGTCTTTGAGATTAAAAAAACTCCTTGGAATTGTTTGTTAATGTTGAGCTTCATACTTCTAACACGTATCTTCAAAGAGAAAAAAAAAATCTTTATCTGTTGTCTTTTAGGGATAGCGAGAGATAGAAATTTCTTTATAAATTTTAAATACATTTACAATTTGTACGAAACCCCTAAAATAGATTAATATACTTTCAGCTAACATGTAAGCAGATTTGAATGTATGCTGTGTGACTTTGCCTCATTAATATTAGGGATTAATGCTAATATAAAATGAAAGGAAAAATCTGTTTTAAATGTAGCAGAAGAGTAATGAATAGACCTGTGGCTGAGAAGAAATATAAGATGGAAATGAAACAACTTCTGAAATAGTAGATCCTTTTATTCTTCCATATGTTGAAAAGAGGTTTTATATTTACATTCTAATACTTTGTTTTAAAACATTATGGTAAAGCTTATGGGGTGAGAAGAATATCTAGCCAAAAAAAAAGACTAAACAGTCCTTTCTCCCTGTATAAGTCTACTTAATATACTGAGATCTCAAGCTGAGAAGGCAAATACAAAAATCTTTAGATATGCTTTTTCTTTCATTTTTGGTAGTTAAAGGGTAATTTCGAGAACTCTGATGTTCATATTTCAGAGTAACTTTTGCAGTCTCCTCTAACAGCAAAATTTGTCCTATCTAAACCTACCTTTAATTTAATAACTTGTGCAATGAATTCCCTCACATCACAAATGTTTACAGTTCAGGTGCACCAATTAGCTCTGATATTTTAGCTATTTAATAAATAAAATAATATAATATCTTAATTATAGTAAATTTAAAATTCATATGGGTGTCAGAATTATTGTTAAACCATTTTTAAGATAAACATTACATACTTTACTAATATAACACAACATCTATAATATCTTATTCATACCTTTTTCCAAACTAGCACATATGAAATTCCACAAGTAAAAAAGGAGTTAATCTTTTAGCAAGGCATGATACCAATATCTTTTCCAAAATTATAAATTAACTATTCTGTGAACTATTGTGTGCACTGGGTTAAAAATAACAGTACTGGTCAGCCACCACTGTATACTGCTGACAGGACAGTTGCATATGTAGCAATGACAGCTTATAAAATCATAGAATTGTTCAGGTTGGAGAAGACCCTTAAGATCATCAAGTCCAGCCTACATTGTGAGATGTTGTTAGCATGTTCATTTCTTAATTTTTAATCTTAAAAAATAAATTAGTCCTATATTTATCACCAGAATTCTGATGACAAGTCTAATTTATTCAATGTATAAATTAATAAGCAGAAATTATGAGCTACCAATTTGATACCAATTTGGTAGCTTAAATTTTGAGCTACCTCCAACGTTATGTCTAAATTGTGTCAGCTCTCAAACTGACTTTATCTGTATCTGTAGAAGTGTCTGAAGTTTGAATGATTCCTAAGTTCTACAAAGGACCAAACCAATCTGTGTGAACTAAAATGTATTTTCCATCAAGAACACTACCTTATGAAAAAGTTTTCCAAATATGCATGCAATTTTGTTTTCCAATATGTCTTTTTATTGCCAAAAAAAAAAAAGGTGAAGTCAGAGTTTATTGCTCAATATATATATGACTAAAACTCTTCAGTGCAACACAGTGGTAAGTTCTTACCTTATTGTGATAGGGATGAGTGTACCTTTGCTAATGGATTGATTGACAGATACAGTCAGAATGTTCTGAGAGTTTCCACAGCTGAATCGAACTGTTGGTCTTCCTTCCACAAGATACAAGTGAAGGAACTGTTGTCCAAAATTCCTTTCACTAGCTTTGAAAACAAAAATGGAGACAGTTACACTTCTGAAAGTGTAGGACCTTCCAAAACTATTCCACACTACTGGAATGCCATCACCAATCATAATGCTGTGTCTTATTTATTATAATTATGACAATTATGTGTCACAATTGAGGAGTCTTCTACCAATATAAAGGACTCCACTTGACTGTAAGATAAAAGCAAATTCTGTATCAACAGATGATAACAAGACAAAGTAAAAGAAAATAACTGAAAGACAGAACTTATTTTTAGACCAGTGTAATTGCATAAACCTTAGAGAGATCTTTACATTAATTGAAGGTGAACTTTTCTCTATATTCAGGAGTATTATTAAGGTGCCAAAGGTGAGACAAAAACACCAAACAAAACACAAAAATACTGTATCATGATTTACTATTTCATTCAGCTTTTCAAATATCTTGTAGAAAACAAAGATTATAAGAGAACATCTCCCTATTCTTACAATCTCTGTAAAGATCATAAATGAGTCACCTTTCCCAATTAATGACACATGTCAGACTTGATAAGAATAATTGCTGTCCACAAAAATTCAGACATAGTGTTACTTGCATAGTTCAAACTAAGGACAAAAATATATTAAAAAAACCCCAAATTTCCAGTCTTTGCTTGCTTCCACTGAATAGTATATTGTAAAGATCACAGCAAAATATTTCTATTTAAATGATGGGTGGCACATTGATAAAACCTACAATGGCCAATTATTTTGAATGGGTAATGTTTTATGAATTTGCCCTTTGAATTTAACTGTACTTACTTCTCATAGAAGCTAAGACACAGTTCCTGTTTAGGATTTTTATTCCCCATTAAGGCAAACTGTTAAAATATTAATCTTTGATCTATATTTTACTACATTTAACTGAAGAAAAAAAGGCACAATGGCTAGGTCATGAAATTGAATTTACTGCTTATATTTTTTTGGCAGTATTTGAGCAGGAGGTTACTACGTTCCTCTTAATTTCCAGAATCCTACCTGTATCAAATTCTCCAGCTTATCTGTAGTTCAGTTGAGAAAAAACACAACATATACAATATGCAAATAAATTCTTTATGAAGGTATATGGTAGGAGAGAACATTTGCTTCCTTAAGATTATCTGATTAACAACTTTATCAAACATAATGATAAGGAAAAAGGGTGAAACCAAAACACAGAGGCACAAACTCGACCAACAAATGAAGATAGCAACAAGAACCAAATCTGGTGGTTTACACTAACTGGTATGAGCATGTAGTGTGTGGGAATGCTTGTTTCAGTAAGATTATCCGATTGAGGACCCTGCCAAAATGGGAGAATAAGGAAAAAGGAAGGCAATAAGCAAAACAAAGATGTGACAAACAGCCACAGAAAACAGTAACAGAAGCAACAAACAGAAACCAATCTTACCAGTCACAGTAATGTATGAACTATCATGAAACTTCAGACATCACTTCAAAGAGTGCTAACCTGGACTTTGCAATTGAGAAGGGTGCCAGCGTGGGGGTCCAGGATACTGAGGAGGATTGTGTTGGTGGAGCTATACAAACAGGAAACTGAGGAGGAGCAACCCATGTATGCACGTGTCCTTTTAAATCTAGCAAGTGCCATGTGTGTGCCTTCACTAGCAAACTTCTATCTCTACCAGTCAGAGAAAAGAGAATTTGACTTTCTACAGCCAAGTTTTCTGAGTCCAGTAGACAAATGCTGTTGAAGTCAGTGCCTTGCCCATGGCAGACTGTGTAGCCAGCTGTGTAATGTTCTCTGTGTGTCTGCATGTGTACACATGCCTGTGTGCCTCTGGCATACGTGATGAACTTAGCATAGTTTAAACAGCAAATGAGAAAGCAGCAGCCATGTCAATCAGACTGGGATGGAGATCAGGTCTTTGGGCTGGGTTCCAGTGGCTGGGTAGGAAAGATTTCCAGACCTGGAGCTGCTGGAGACCGCAGCTTAAAATATCCCTTAGCATTTTTATTCAGAAAGGTAGAAAGAATGTGGGTGAACTTGGAACAGCTACCTGCTGGAAAACCTACTGATTTGTTAAGAGAAAATGATCAATTTTCATTCGGAGGACAAAACAGAAAGAAAAAGGTAATAGCATATAGAGAGGGGCAACAGGTGCTAGCAACTTCCTGATCATTTGCTTTTGCATAATTCAAAGGAAAAGCATTTCAAAATGTAAACTCTGTCCTCTAGAGCAGCTTTCTAGTCAACACAGTATTTCTTCAGTCTGTTACAAATCCTGATGACCCCCTGAAAGTCTTTTACGCTTGGCCATATTTTGTATTCTGAATACCCAATTAACTCCAAAGATACTTTAATTTAACTGGATTTTATGCATTTGGCTTTTATGCTTTCCTTCTACAATAATCTGTTAATTCTCTTTCAAAATATATTATATTTTTATTATATTAAAATATATTATATATTTATTATATTAAAATATAATATACTGTTAAAAAAGCCACTGCCTTTTAACCCCCGCATAACTGATATATGCACATACTGCATCATTCATTTCCTTATCTTCTTCTCCCCTTCCTGCACATGCTGTTCCATGCGTTTCGAATTTCTATCAATAAGCAAATCTGTAAGATACATTGAATTCAGAGAGAATGAAGTGGGGAGGGTTGTGAATGTATATACCGACAACATGTCATGAAGAAGCAAAGTTACAGATGAATAGATTATTTCTCTTCTGCCAGAGAATCTGCCTGTCCATTCACATGGCCCATTAGTAAAAACTTGGATGTAGGTCCTCATTTCTATTATTATTGTTATTATTATTATTATTAGTAGTAGTAAAGTAAAAATTCTGGGACAGCTCCTCCAAAGGCAGCATTACCCTTTGAAACCTCAGCAAGTGTTACTGCCTGAACTTCAGCCTAGGGAGTGCTTATAAGTCACGCTTGCTGGAGACTGATATTCTTCGTATTATCTGCTAGGTGGTATAAGACCCTTGGAAAGGACAGTCCTTCAAATCATTCTACAGTGAACATGAAAAGGCAGAGTGTCCCTGTGAAAAATTTTGTTCTGGCAATGTAAAGGAGCATATGCTGCCTAGCATGTATGGTGGGAAATTGCTTCTCCATGGGAAGAGCCCTAGTCTTAAGCACAAGAGACATATTCCAGGAACAGACATAGACAGGGAACCATCTGAGTGAAAAAATCTTGATGGATATTAGGGGTAACTTATCTTGACCTTAGTAGAGATTATGTCAGGGGATCAGGTCAAAGAAACCAGGTCTCAGCAATCATCCTTTCACAGGAAATGGCAATCCAAAAGGCTATATTTGTATGACAGCAAGCAAGTGGCCACTGGGGTCAAATGGCTATCTATCTGGAAAAGACAGATTTAAACTCCTATTAAACTATGGCATAAAGCTTTATTATGCAAAAACATTTTGACACAGAGGAAGGATACTGTGAAATGCTCTGCTTGAGAATGCTAGCTGAAATAACAGACAAATAGACTATGACTGAATTGCCTGAAAAGACCATTCTCAGTTTTAGGAGAGGAAGTAGCACTGGGGAACAGAGCTTCTGAAAGCATTGCTTATGAAAAAGGAGATGGTGTCCTTAAGGAATGCTATAAACATGGGCTGGACCACCTGAAATCCAACTGTCAGAGGTTATGGACTACCATATATACTAGAAGTTAAACAATCTGTCCTTGAAGGGATTGTGAACAGCATTATGCTAACCCAGTTAAAAGTGACAATGATGAAGTGAAGCTTTATAACTGTATCAGGTTTTTTATGACTACTTGAATTTATTTTGCTTTGTGGCTAAATGCCACAATTTGCTTTGATATGTTGATTAAATTAAAGCATGCAAACAAGTAAAATCATGAAGGAATGTAATATAAAAATGGTAAGAATGCAAACTGTATTCAACAAAGAAATATTTCTCAAATCATGTCTAATCTTTATTGGCAAAAAACATAGTAATTGTGTATATTTTCAGGGTTTTTTTCCTGACATATTTAAAGAAAAAAATCTCTTCACGGTCTACCAATAAATTAAAGACAAGGTCCAGACAAAAATTCCAGACAATTTTAGTCCACTGACTGTTACCATTTTTACGCTTATTAAATACATACTGAAAATAATTAGGGAAAATATGATTATTAAGAAGAAAAGTTGATTTGTCATTGTATTAAAACAGATGATGGTTTATAATCTATTAAAAATTATATGCTAACCATTTCTTCTTGTTTTACTTTCTTTGCCTTTGATACATGTAGCAATTTTCTATAAATAGGATATAAACTTATATCCTATCTCTTTCCCCATGTTTTTAACAACCTATTTTTGCCAGCCTCTACAAAAAAAATTAGTCCTTTGTATTTCTTGTTCTTAACCAACAATTGACAAAATCTTCTTTAATTAAAGTGTTAAATAGGAAAATGCTTTTCAACAATATAGTGCAAATCAGTAAATTGACATGCCCAGCACAGTAACTGATTCTTCTATTCTGCCTATTAGCCTATAAGTAGGCTTGCTTTATGTATATACATATTTTATTTTTCTTATTTGTATTTTTATATGGGTATTTGCATCAACTGCTAAAAGCTATGAAAACAATGCATCGGTACTTCTAAGTGTTAACTTTATTTTAAGATGCATGTATATGAACAAGAGAAGAAGGCACAGATCACCTTTTTGATTCTCACTGGGTGGTATGCTACATAAAGATAGATACAAGTTTTAATGCTTTTACATTTTCCCTTGAGATTCTGAATTAAATATTCTTCTTATACATTCTTTCTGATTCTAGTCATTTGTACAGCAAAAGCACCTTGTCTGAGATTTCTCACTGAAATTAAATGTTTACTAATTATCTGCTAGAGAAAAGGATGTAACCTCATGACCACCTGGTAAAATCAGGTGGTCTTGTAAAAAGGATAGATCTGCAAGTGGAATAATTAAATAAAAAAATAAAAAAAAAAGTAATTATTTTTTAGTAAAATACACATGAAACATGTAGATAACTGTGACTGTCTTATTTTTAAAAATACTTTTGACAAAGACAGAAGATTTTTGCTTTTTGAATGTGTGAAACTTGTTGTAACCTTAATCACAAGCTATTGTTAACATCTGTATATTAACAGCATATGAAAATGTAGGGATCATTAAACCTTTTTTGTAATTCTGTAGTTCTTGTTTCTAGTGAGTGTATTAGCCTCAAGATGACTTTCTGCTGACAGTTCATTTCTCAGCTGTTTGATAGTAGCACAGCAGCAGCAGAAGCATTAGTTATACTACTATTAAAAGGAGAACAGCTGGCAACAGCAGCTTCTCTTTTGAAGTTGTTAGAAGGGAAAATGGAAGACAGAGCAAGGAACAAAAAACGGGTGAAGGAAGAACAGAGGGAGCATGTGAGCTCATGAATGATATTATATTTGTTTATCTGACAGAAGAGTTTGTTGCATAAAAAAATAATACACTACAAAATTCAGCATAATCTGTATATGCATATTGTACTCATACAGAAAACACAAGAGATGCAAGTATGATGGGTTTCTCAGAGACAATGAAGAAAACGTGAGTAAAACATCTGCTAGAAATCATGAAAAATTACCCTAAGTTCCTGGAACTGTCCCAGCTCAATGTCAGGGCTAGAACTGAACTCATACCATTTCATCCTGACCCTTCCTTCTTCCCTCTATCTGGGTTCATGAAGGGACAAGAAGGGAGCTGTGACAAAGTCAGTTGAGGTCTCAGATATGGGTAACTGGAAAGCACTAATATCATTCTACCTTTCTAGGAGTGCAAACACAAAGAATGTGAAGTGCTCAAATTCTGCTGTAACAAAACCTCTGTAAACACCTCAAAATCTTGCATTAACAATTTCCACAGAAAGCATGAACTGATAGCTGAACAGCTATGAGGTTAGATTCAGGATGAGTACATTATCTAGAAAAGGATGCATGTAGAATCACAGAATAGTTTGTGTTGGAAGGGACCATTAGGGTTCATCTAGTCCAATCCCTCTGCAATGAGCAGGGACATCTTCAACTAGGTCAGGTTGCTCGAAGCCCTTGAGTGTTTCCAGGGATGAGGTATATACCACCTCTCTGGATGACCCTTTCCAGTATTTCAACATGCTCATCATAAGAAATTCCTTTCTTATATTTAGTCTGCCCTCTTAGTTTAAAACCATTACCCCTTGTTCTGTCTCTACAGGGCCTACTAAAAAGTCTGTCCCCATCTTTTCTGGAAGCCCACTTTAGGTACTGAAAGAATGCTATGGGTCTCCTCAGAGCTTTCTCTTCTCCAGACTGAACAAGCCCAACTTTCTTAGCTTGTCTTCATAGGAGAGGTGCTCCACCCTTCTCATCATTTTCATGGCCCTCCTCTGGACCCACTCAAACAGGTCCATGTCCTTCTTACGCATTGCCTTCTTGCCCTTTAGTTTGACCAGCAGGTCTTGACTCAGCCATGAGCTTCTTGCAGATTTCTTAAATCTGGGGATCAAGTGCCCCTGCATACTATGGAAAGTGTCTGTCCTGGGTTCAGCAGCAGCAGTCACTTTTTCTCTTTCTTAGTAGCTGGTGCAGTGCTGTGGTTTTGACTTTCAGCCTGGGAATAATACTGATAAAGCTGATGTTTTCAGTTGCTGGTCAGAATGTCTACCCTATCAAGGACTTTGTGAGTCTCATGCTCTGCTAGAGAGGAGGGGAAGCAGGGACGGGACACCTGACCCAAGCTAGCCAAAGAGGTATTCCATATCACAGCACGTCATGCCCAGGGTGGTAACTGGGATTTTCCCAGAAGGGCGCGTCCTCTGCTCTGTCGGGCTTGTTTTCGGCAGGTGGCATCATATTCTCTTCCCTTGTTATTTCTATTATCATTATTATTATTGGTGGTAGCAGTAGTGATTTGTGTTATATCTTAGTTACTGGACTGTTTTTATTGCAACCCGTGGAAGTTTCATTCTTTCGATTCTCCTCCCCATCCCTCGGGTGGGGGGGGGTGGGGGGAAGAAGTAGAAACTGTGTGGCTGACTTGCTGACTAGCTTAAACCAAGACAGTGTCCTTCAAGATCTGCCAGCTCTGTTCTGCTTCCTTGTCCCTGAGAGCAGTTTCCTAGGGGGTCCTACTAATTCTTTGAGCAGCTGGAAGTTTGCTTTCCTAGAATTGAAGGTCCTGACTTTACTCTTGCTTGACCCATATTCCTCAGGACCGTGAACTTCACCAGTGTGTGATCACTGCAGCCCAGGCTGCCTTCAATCTTGACATCACTGATTAGCACACTTGTGTTGGTGACCATCAGGTCTGGTATTGCAACACCTCTGATAGTGCTATTACCTGGTTTAAGAAGTTATCCTCAATGCACTCCAGGAGTCTCTTGGATTGCCTACAGCTCGCTGTGCTACATTTTCAGCTGATGTCAGAGTGGTTAAAGTCCCCTAGCATGACAAGAGCCTGCAAGTGCAATGCTTTCTGTAGCTGGAGTAAGAAGTCTCCCACTGATCAGGCAGCCTGTAGCAGACACCAATCACAAGGTCCCCTTGGCTGCCTTGGTCCCTAGTGCTTGCCCATAAGCCTTCAACCTTCTCATAGCTATAATTCAGAGAAGAGCTCTTCGCACTCTATCCATAGACGGCAGTCCCTCCATCTAATTTGGTGGGGTTTATTTTGCACTAATTAAATACAAAGTAACATCAAAATGTCCATAAAATTATCCACTATTTGACTGCATATAACTGAATTAGGCATAAATGAACTGTTTTTGTTAAATCAGTTTTGGGTTGTGAGGTTTGTTTTTTTAAAAATATATATATATATACAAACAATGGTAGAAGCAGATTCATTGGGACACAGAGAATGAAGTTAAGGAGTGTAATACAAGTCATTTATGGCCGCTGTGGTGTTCTCCCACAGTACACAAAGAAGGCATCCACATATTTGTTTGTAATTATTGGGAAACATAGATAGTGAAAGAGTTGGAATTTGATTTTCAGTTACAAATTTTGAACATTTGATGTTAGCAAAGATAGGCAAATTCTTTCTGTATAAAATGGTTAAGTTGTAAACTAAACAAACAGTATCCAGCATTGTAATTTCTGTTTCAAAGCCAACGACCATCCTTCCCCGGCATCATGAATTCGTTACTTTTCCAAGTAGCGATAGAAACAAATTTGTCTCTGCTTGTAGGAGTAGAGTACACTTATCCAAGTTTTCAGAAAATGCCACCTACTTCTCAGAATAGCAAAGAAGCTTCCATTCTGGATTTTTTTTTTTTTTTTCTTTTTTTCTCTTCTTAACAGACATGCTTACTCAGGGCTTATGGGTAGATAGCAAGCTTTACTTTAACTCTTGCTGGAAACCAACTAGTTTGCAGTGATGAGGCAAATATGTTCAAAGTACTTCCAGTGACCCTCCTCAAAATCCTTTTGAAGGACAAATAACTTCTCTGCAAATTGAAACAACTAACAAGTATAAAATACTTCAAGATAAAGAACTGCCACCTATCCATGATTTTTAACAAATTTTACAGCCATGCAGCTTAGGCAGCTACAGCAACAGCCCAGCTATAATATAATAGGATCTGAGATATCATTTTGAAAAGTAGTAGACATAAATGTTCAGTTTAGGCTACAGTGTTTTACACCTAAAGAAAGCATAATTAAATAATACCATGGAGCTTATACTACTTTTAAATCTGACTTATACTGACATAGTGCAGGTGAATTCACATATATTATGTCCATATTAATATATCAGTAACAAAAATAAATTAAAATACTTTATATTAAATCAAGGTTTCTGTGTGTAGAAGAGTCTTAGGAAACTGCTGTGAACAGAGAATCCTAATGATTTTCCCTTTGTGGAGTAAATCTGTCGCATAGATTGCACAAACATATTTCTCTAGCTCTTCCTGGATTTGAGAAGAAATCACTTCATTTTCCAGGTTTTCCATTTGGATAGAAATTACAATATAAAATACTTAATAAGATATTCAACTGGCAGAGAAGTCTATTTCTCTTGCTGACTAATGAAAAGCATACTGTCTCAGAAGTTCATGCCATATACTGAGGAATGAAATATGCAGGCAAGAAGGAACATTCTTATGTGGTATTACCAAGCACACATCTAACTCTGCAAGTATACTCTCCAGGGACCAGAAAAGGATCCTCTGAATTGCGAAATCAAAAATAATGGCAAATTTTCAGAAACTAAGATACTTCCACAAATCAAAATATATATTGAACCAAGCTCACAATTATAATAAAAAGTGAGTCTCAACTTCATTATGGAGAAGATGTTTTTCTGTAATAAATTGTTCAAAACTTCTTCAACATTTGTATTTTAGAGCTGTAACACTTATCACTGGAGTCATATGCTTACTATGTTCTTTCTTGTCAGGAAGCATCTTTTTCACTTGTAAGTTTATTTTGCTCAATGAGTCATAAATTAAAGAACTTTCCAGAGGAACACAAAGAATGATGGTTCAAATTTTATAATACATCATGCATTAGAATACCAAAAGGCTTCTACTGCAGTTTAATGACTCATTTTGCAGCTGAATAGGAAACGCCAGCTGATGTACACTAAAGTTAATAAGGACCTGAAGGAGCTAAAACTGATACTTAACTTCAAGTATCATTGGTACTCACTGTAAAGAATTGTGCCATTAGGAGCAGTTGTTTTCACTGCCAAGTACAGAGTCGTCAGATTGCTTGTTTCCTGCCCAGATGCAGTCCTGGTCTCAGATACAGATGTCAGAGAAGGTAGCTCCAAATAAGAATTTCCAGTGAAGGATGGAAAAAACAGTGCTGTGTCTGTAATGAATAACCAAAAGATAATTTTATTAAATTATTACAAAATAAAGTGATAAAATAAAATATAATCAGCAAAGCATGCTTAAAAATATTAATTCTTCTGCATACCTGTGAATAGTGCAATCAACTACATTATTTGCAAAGCATGCATATACATTTAATTTCAAACATTCAAGTTAAATATGCAGAAAATGAAAATGTTCTAGCATCTGCATATTGCCAGAAGCATAAAGAGCATTTTAAGAGGGACTACTCTCAGAAGATGCAAAGTTTGAAAGATTGCCACAATTTTTCATCTTTACAGATGTGTTTGTGCAGGACTTTTGTCCCATGACATCCCTGTGAAGTACCTTTGGTTTATAGTTGTAGACGAGAAACACAGGTTTTCATCATTTTGGCGATACTCAAATATTCTGGGTTTGAAATTACGATGAGGATGACATTGGGTGGTATATACATTATTCCATTACACTACTCTTGCCTTGCAAATGAATACTCATAAGAGAAAATTTTTAACTATGAAAGCTTAACATTTGCAACATTTATTGCATTCATTATCTTTGTCAGTATGTTTTGTATTATTTTGGTTTTGGTGTTTTTTACCCTGTAGCTGTGATAATAATAACTACTCAAGTAAGAAGAAAACAGAGTAGAACCTATTGAGGTTAGGTGGAATGTCTTCCTGATGCCTTAAGCATCCTAGTTAAACAATACTCCTTGAAGACTGTCCAAATTCATCACTAGGGATATAAATAAAGAATGAGGAATGAGAAAAGCAGCCTGAGTTCAGGTAATATTTTTGTAAACAATTTTTAATTGAATGAATTAAATCTATACAATGGATTTGTGCCTGATGATTACAAATAAGCATGACTACTACGTGGATTTTCTTTTTTTTCAAAATTTTTATTCCCTTTATTTGTTGTTTCTTTATGAAATCTGCCCCTGTTTTATTCTTTGCAGCTTTTATTGGATTCAAGGAGAAAGAACAAAATGCAGCCCATAGTTAAAGAAATGCATGTTGAAGGGATTCATTAAAAAAAAACACCACCACAATATGACAGCTCAGCTGTGCTTTCTATGTCCCATAGTGCAGAGGAGGAAGAGGTTTGGGTAGCCACAGATCCTGCAGGGAAGAACTTCCTAGCCTCAGGAAGCATGATCTGACATCATCTCTTCAGGGAAATTTACCCATGAAAACTCTCTAAATCACTTTTCCAGAGACAATCTTTACTGTTAATCACACTATTTTGTTTTATCTTTTGTAACTTCGATCATAACAACAACTTGTTTTTAAGTAATAAATAATAAAAAAATTAATTCTGAATGAAGCAATGCACTAATCAGAACACAATTCCAAAAGAAGGCCTGGAGAGGAAATTGTAATTCAGTGGCAAGTATTAGATAAGCAAATAGCCCAGTATATGGCAAGACAGTGTAGCATGTAGAAACCCTAGCATCCCAAGCATACCTGTAGCAATATCCATTAAGTCTAAATATTTTTGTCTTCTATCTCGCATATACTGGAAGCACCTTTTAAATACCCTCAATATTTGTCAAGCAACATGAAATTCTTTTTCAGTATTGTTGCATTTGGCAAAACTAACAAAATCTAAACGCCATTTTGAATCACTTTTCACATCTCATCTTTTGTCCTTAACAGAATTTATACATGCAGCTAACTTTAGACCCAGAATTTGAAATTCAGTAACAGCAGCAAACAGTTTGATAACAGGGAATAGGCTGATGCAATGAAAATAGCTATTTGCAGCAAACTGCAGCCTCACACACAGCATTATTCTTCTAAAGATTATCAAGATCAATCAAATGACACAGTATTTTTGGAAAAACTTAGCAATACCCTTTCACAGATTTCCTTAAGATATGCGTTAGGAGTTAACTGATAGTGGAATGTTGCTATCAAAATTGTAAGAAATCCATAGACAAAAGAAATGCCATAATTAAAAATGAAGATCTTGTCAAGTTCCTGATAACTTATACACATACTTATAGATCCATTCCATATGCCTATGTTGAACAGTAATTCCCTCACATGGGATTCTAAGGAAGGTGACATTCTATGTACCATAAGAAATCGCTGTCTCAAACTTATTAATGTTTTCAATTTATATGTATAATTGGTAATAATCGACAGTGAAAAGACAAATTATGTTTAACATGTATAAATAGTACATGAGGATGGTTACTATGAACTCTTTCTAAAAATTAACAAAATAGTAGCCTTGAAAGAAAAAAACATAAACTGTGAAAAAACTTGGAATAAAAAATAACTTTTAGGAAAAAAACTGTGGAAAATACATGTATCTACAAGTAGCACCTATACTAAGATAAAACCATGGTTCTGAAAAATCGGTTGCTTCTTGATGTAGTTAATTGAGTCTGTGTATTAAGAGCCTAAAATGTAGGTTTGTGATGAAATAGGTAGAATAGTACACGCAAAGCTACTTGTCTGGAATCACTTCTTTCATTCTACTGAACTCTGAATTAGCAAAAATTGACATCCCATGAAGCACTGATCATGGCTGCACAGTACTAGGTTCTGTGAATCAGAGCGAAGGAGGGCATATGCTGAAATTCAATAAGCTAATTACATACTATCAATGCCAGCTACAATGTGTGTATAAGACTTATTTTATAAGATATGTTTTCTAGTAACATTTACAGTTCTCCATATTTTAAGATGGTTGTTGGTAATAAGTGATTCCATACTTCATTTATTTATTCTCTCCTGGTGCCACTATCTACCAACTGTCAGCTCTGTCCACGACTCCAGTGGACTCTTCTACTAAGGCAGTGGTCTCCAAAGTGGAGTGCATGCATCCCAGAGGGTACACAAGACAATTTGCTGGGGTGCAAGAAGAAAAATATTAGAACTGCAGTAGCACATATATGTAATTTATAAATAAATATATTTATACATTAGTGTAGTGACTTCAAAAATTTTTTACTGATGGGGTGTACAACCAAAATATTCTAGAGATTGCTGCACTAGGGAAAAATTGACAGGCAATAGGGACTTGCCAACTATGTCTCCCACAAGAAGGAAAGGGAACGTAATGGAGTAACCAGCACAGTGATTCTGTAGTATGGAGAATTTCTACAAAGAAATTGCATTATGATTCTTCGACCTAAGTTTTACCATTTACAGAATGTAACTTTTTGAGATATTAACTGTTACTGCAACTAAACAGTGACAAATATGACACTATACCAATAGAGAATAGTGAGAAAAGTAGAATGATACAACTAATCAAGTCCATGCAGTACTTTTAGACTCAGAACATGTCCCTGTTTCAACAAACAAAATGGCTTAATAAACTTAGGACATTCTCTGCATACAAGCTTTATCAGGAAGCAACATAATACAATGATAAACAAAATGAATGTATAAAAAGATTAAGTACAAGACATAATTAATGTAACAGGTTTACAGATCTCAATTATAGTGGAAGAAATAAAAAACCCAAACTAACATCATTTTAAGGGTAAAAAGGGAGACTGGAAGTAATTCAAGATATAATACCTGCAAAAAATTCATAACAGAGACTACAGAGTTGAGTCTTCGATTCCCTGAACAGTGCATATTGTTAAGAATTGCATTTTAACTGTTTAACTGAAGGCTCAGATTTTCTGCTGAAATAAATAGATTATCTGGGATATTATTGACTAAAATTTTTATAATACCACATGTGTAAACAAATTTCTATTATGATCCTATTTAACCTTTTCTTAATTAGAAAATAGCAGTAAGGGGAAGAATACGGCTTTATACTACTAGTAAATTGGAATCAATCTGTTTCCACTCCTATCTCTGATTTTCCACTTTCACTGTTTGCATTTTGTGACAAGTTTGGCTTAGTACTGGGTTCTGTTAAATTCTATTGAATTCTACAAAAAATAAACTTTTTAATCTCAAAGATCAACAGCACCAGCCATCACTAAATAAATTCAAATGAGAAATAAATAACACTTTTAATAGTAACAACAAGTAGGGAAAAAAACCCAAAACAACAAGACACCAGAAAACACTGGAAAGTAATGCATTTAACTTCTGGTAGAAGAGATCTGATGAAACATCTGACCAAGCCATCTAAAATCTACATAGTAGATAACTGCTTTGAAAGTCCTTGGTCCTCTCAAATAGCGAAGAGAAATGGAAAATCCTAGGATGTGAGTCTCCTCAGCTTATAGTAAACATTTAAAAAGACCAGGTGAATCATTGCCTGAACCTGCCTAGTTCTCTTCACTTGCTGTAAAGGGACTTGAGGGTTTCTAGTTTAGCTGTAGACATGTACACCAGCAGTATCTGAAGTTAGATGAAAATTCTCACTCTTGATGTCTATGCATCAGAATGAAACGGCCTGCTGGAGGATCTTCTTTAGGCAAAACCAAGTTAAT
The DNA here is from genome assembly GCF_963264785.1 of Psittacula echo. Lineage (NCBI taxonomy): Eukaryota > Metazoa > Chordata > Aves > Psittaciformes > Psittacidae > Psittacula > Psittacula echo. Next base: position 80,521,836 of record NC_137738.1, on the reverse strand, counting down.
AGAGTAGTTTGGAGTTGAAATGTTAGAGATGTGAACTGACTAGGATGTCAGAAATTTAAGTCAGGGGCTTAAATTCTGAATTTGCTATTTGTATTTTTCAGTTACAGTGGTAAACATTCTATCACAGAGATCTGAAACTTATGGACAGGTTCTGTTCTTGTTCTTCTATTCCATCACTCAAAGAAAACTGTAGAAATACAGATGATAAAAGCTTTGCTGACCAGTGGATCAAATCTTTTCCTTATTACCAAGAATGGAGGTGTTTCCTCTCAGCAGGCAAAAAGGCAGTTTAGGAGCACTATCAAGCGGCTAACTAAAACGTGACTTGCTCTATCCATCTTATGCTCACAGAATATCCCAGGGACCCCAATTTAACTACCTGAGAGTAATGCATTCTTTTGTCTCATGTTCACGGTGTGAAGAAAATCAAAGTGAAATAAATATGATTCAGATAATTCCTAGGGATTATGTCTAGTACATACAAAAACTGACCTGGGTATTTCATAAGGCATCACACACACCTACAATGGTACAGAAATACAATCAGCATTTCCTTAATGACTGTAACTTTAGAAATCTATGAAAAAATTGATTAGCTGAGTTCAGCTGTTTCTAGACAATAAAATATGAAACAAAATAGATTTCACCCTTGCTGCTTTCATTCATTTGTTTCAATGCACAAAAACCTTCTGCTTGCTGTAACTGAACTCCTACTTCACGAGGCAAAAAATCCCAATGGAATAAAATGCAAAAGTTGTTCTTTATCAGGCCAGCTTAGTTCCTTGTTGATAATGCTCTCCACTGTCGACTGGGAGATCTGAATTCAGATCACTGACTTAATCTCTTACTTTGTAGATTGTTGGGGGCTTCAAATGGCAGAAAGACGGTCTATGTAATTGTGAAAACTCAGAGGAGGCACTGGGAGACAACGGGTCACATAAGCAATCCTCAAGAGCAGGACAGAATTTCATTTTCATTGAAGGAAACTGTCATACAAGTGGAGAAGTATTAGCTGAAAAGAGTGTAAAAAATTATAGGCAAATAAAGCAGATGATACCATTAAGTTTCTTCTGATTTTTTTCCATGCAGCCTCGTAACATTCATCTGCAGAGGTACAATGAAACACAGAAGAGAAACAGGGATGATCAAAGTGATGGAATGGCTTCCAGAGTGAGAAACAGACCAGGCCTATTCAACATGCAGATGAAAATGTGAAAAACAAATGACCACCCCATGTCTTGCAATACAAAAACTAGGGGCACTCATGGATAATATACGGTCACAGTCTTGAAAGCCAAAAGCAAATGATTACTAACTTTTCACAGAATGCATATCTGTAAGAAAATACAAGAAAACCAATCCACCAGACTAGGGACTATAATGGATTCACAGCTCAGGAAATCCTAGTCTCACTACCTAAGGGAAGCTGAAGTAATTGTACTTTGGGAAAAGTCACATTTGCTCTGTTTTTTATATCCCTTCCAATTATTTTTGACTGGTTTTGCTCAGACAGGATATTAAGCTAGATGACCTGCTGGCCTGATCCAGCTAATAATTTTTATGTGACTTGTTCTGCTTTCTGTATTACTGCTGAGATTGCATGACAGAACATAAAGAGTTAAGCACACCATTTAACATAAAGGAAATTAATGATTCCATAGTTATCTGAAACATATAACAATTGTCATTACATACTGCCTAGAGATCAAGTTACTCTCTTTGGCAGCTGCACTGTAATAAATAGATCAACCCAATATAAATACTTTATTAGTTTTATTTCAGGAAACACAATTGATTTGTTGATAGTTCTAGTACTCCTTACATACTGAGAAGTTCAAGAATTAGCTGCTTGCCTGACAAAATGGAATTACAGTAAAGCAGTTTGATCTTCATATGCTTTGGGAAATAGGAAGCCACAAGAAGAAGAAATTATTTTCGTATTCCTGTTTAGTAGCCCTAATTATTCCTCTTCTGACCTCACATTTTAGGAGGGAAGAATCACTTTTTTATTTTTTACCTAGACCTTCAGTTGCTGAACACCAATAAAGTTATAACTGCATCAATTTACTGGATATGAGAATTCAGTATTTCCTGCCAACTTCTGTGTATCCTTAAAAGGGAGAAAATTGTCTGCTTCATAGCATGAGATGAAACTTACTAAGTTAATGGCCACAAATGGTCATGCATATTCAGTTCAAGATCTTGTGAAGACAGTACCTCAACAGAAGGTGTGAAAAATAATCAAGAAGTTGGGTGTTGAAGAAATTGCAAGCAATCCAGGGTTATTCAAAACCCAGAAACAAAATAAGCAACTTGCTACCTGCTTTTACTAGTTTTGAAAATAACTCGGTCATTTATCTTTTTATGTTTGATTAGTTTAATCTAAAAGATTTTACTTTAGTCTGCTCCTAAATGTGTTGGATTTTAAAGCAAAAAGAATGTTCCTAATTGATACTGTGCCTAATCAGATGTATTTCACCACCTGCATTCAAAATGATGCATAAGTGCTTAAATCTTTTCCTCAATTTGACATAGAGGAAATTGGGAAGCTATTATCTAATATTTCTTTCAAGCTCAACATATTTGAGAGAAAATATGATCTTCCTGCAAAAACACCAGAGTTTTATCTATTAAAAAAAAAAAAAAGTCCATCTTTTTATAGATAGGAGGAACATGAACGTCTTTTATATCTTCATTTATATTTTTCAATCTCTTCCAATTACAGGAAAAAAAAAATTAAGGTAACTTTGAATATCAAACCTTAATTTACAACTGGAGTTGTCGTGATGCAGTATTATATTTGATGTTGAAAAGCGGCTTGCTTTTAAGGTCACTGTGATGCATACTATGGCAAATTTTAATGAAGCAAGGACTTGCAAAAATCTTTTGAAGTTCACTCATTAATATATTTGTTCTGTAAAGTATCACAGAAAACCTACTTAAACATGAGTCTTCACAGTCTTGATTCAAGTCTAAAGAACTGGTAAAAGGAGTGAATGAAGTAAAGTATTGGTTTTCAGGGTGAAAAAGGCAGCTGTCAGAATTCATTTGGAAACTCCGACTTTTCATAAAATGTTGGTCTACTAGAGGTCATGTATTACTCATTGTAATAGTAACCGTTTAGTTACACTAATGAATGCAGCTCAATAGCTTCATTTTCAGTTGGTTTACAGTGATTGCCAGATAATGTGTACATATTTTATTTGTGTATTTGTAGTTATTATGTCTATCAAAATTCTAAGGCCATCTTTTTTTCTTTATGAGATATCATATATATCGATGTATTTTTACATTTAGGCTGCGTGGAGACCTCATAGCAGCCTTCCAGTATCTGAAGGGGGCCTACAGGGGTGCTGGGGAGGGACTATTCATCAGGGACTGTAGTGACAGGACAAGGGGTAACGGGTTCAAACTTAAAGAGGGGAAGTTTAGATTGGATATAAGGAAGAAATTCTTTACTGTGAGGGTGGTGAGGCACTGGAATGGGTTGCCCAGGAAGGTTGTGAATGCTCCATCCTTGGCGGTGTTCAAGGCCAGGTTGGATGAGGCCTTGCGTGGCATGGTTTAGTGTGAGGTGTCCCTGCCCATGGCAGGGGGGTTGGAGCTAGATGATTCTATGATTCTATGATTTTCAGTCCCTTCTGTTTTGAAATGAAATTCAGTATGTTTCCTAGGATTTTGCAAGATCTCTAAACCATATTGGAACATGTTATAGAGGTCTTTATGCCTCTCTTTATTTTGACACACAATAATTTGTTCTCAACACATTCAGTGTTTCTCCAGAAAGCTGGTTGTATTTCCTTATCACAAAATGTTTTTGGGCTTGGTTTTGTTCATTTGTTTGAATTCTTTTTTCTGGTGAGTGTTAGTGTATAAATATGCATTTTTAATAAAAAGAAAAGGAAACAGTAATGTGTCTGCAGATAAATGGGCAGAATATTGTCCCACAAAACAGATGGTGAACAGCTACTGGCACACAAAACCAGAGGAAAAAAACTCAAAAAAACCTCAGGACTTAAGAACAACATCATACTAAGAAAAAATAAGAAAATTATACAAGTAATGCTACAGCAAAAGTAAATATGTGGTATTCAGCAGAAGATTGGATTTCAAAGGCAATTTCATAATGTAGACTCTCATTTACAAAACTAATTAGGTGGTTGGACAATAAAATCCACAAAGCTAAAACAGAATTATAAAAATAAATGCTGTATTTTGGCAGAAGGATATTAAAACCACAAACAGCAAGTTCAGCAAGAAGTCCTAAATTGTTGGACCAGAGAGTGTAAGCTTTTCTACTTTATAAGCCTGGAATGAATTAATTTACTAGATTCTATTTCTTACTTAAAATGAATCACTGGATCGATTGCAATGTTTTAATTTGTTTAAATTGGCATCTTACAGTTTTCCCTGAGACTCGGTTTTGGGGTGGGATATGCTTCAATACTGTTGCTAGGTATGATAACAGCCTGAGATTAGCCAGTGACATTGTCTACAAGTGAGAATGACAAAGGTTAGAAACAACGTGAGCATAAACATTGTTAATTTCTACCTTGTCAAAGTGTGCATTTTTAAGAGGAAGCATGAAAACCACAAAATAGGAATACAAAAGTAATTTCTTCTCCATTGTCCATTTATAGAAACACCTTGCCATGGCTTCTTTTGGGAATCATGTAGCTAAATCTAGAGTTTGGTCAAAATAAAAAATCAACAAATAACAGAACATTTATAACAGGAGAATATTTACGGTCTAAAATTATCAACAAATTGAGTTGGATTAATCTTCAGTTAGTATCAGAAGAAGAATTAGAAAAGCAGGCATTTCAATGTATTTACTCTTTCTTCTGAGGATTCACAAACCAGTAATTTTCTGGCTCCCTACAGTTTTGATAACATAATTTATTTATTTTTAGCCAGAATTTTCTGAAGAACGTGAAACTATAAAATGAAAAAGCATCTCCATTCCCTTCCTTCATTTCCAAACATTTGCTACTGTTATATTAGGAAGTACCAAATTAGAAATATCACTTACATATAATGATCATTTAAAACATTTGCAGTAGACCGTATCTAACATTGAATGGTCTTAGAAAAGTATTTTCCAATTGATTTTTTAGGCTATTTACTGTATTAATATTTAATAACAACAACAACAATAATATATCTGAATCACAGTAACTTTGGTTGTTATTTTGACAGTTAGAAGACAGCAACATTTGGAGGAAGCAGGAACATTTGCAAAAAGGCATGTTCACTTAATCCCAACAGCAATAATTTCAAAGTAGTTTAATTGGGCTCAGTGTTGCAGGCACACAACCAGTTTAGTCACATGAAATTGCAAAAGACTATTATAAACAAGTAAGCAATATTATCAGGTTATCGAATGCGGAGGCCAACTGAAAACCCAGAAATGCACAATCACTTTATTTTTTTATAGTTCTTTATTTTTAGCAACCTTATTCTGCCAAGTTGCAAATTCAGTACTGTCTGACATTACCTTAAATGAATGAGTAATTTTATTGTCTTTATGTTGACTGTCTTGGCTTTAAGTGTAGTACCATCACTTTCACCTTCCAAAACATAACCAGTAGAAGAGCCAGAGGAGATAGATGTTCAGTATTAGAGCTTTCAGCTCACGTTCTTGCTTTTTTCCACTGATTTGATGTCATAGTGATGTGGTAAACCCCTGCCCTGGGTGTAGGCGAAACGAAAAGTGTAACTGTTCAATTTACCTGTAGATTGCCTGCTGTGTGCAAACTGAAGTGTGGATTTTCAGACTGTAGCATTGAGGGGCCTTTGAACAATCTGATCTGGTTAAAGATGTCCCTGATCATTGCAGGAAGGTGGGACTAGATGACCTTTAAAGGTACCTTCCAAACCAACCCACTGTATGATTCTGTTATTTTGTCAAAGCAGAAGTGACTGAACAGTAGACAAGAAACTTATTGCCTTGCCTTAGCTGCTGCATTTTGGGTCAGTGTAAGTCTGCCCTGAGAAAAAAGAAAGAGGGGGAAGACTGCTTCCCCAAGGAACAGCTGAGCAAGCTCTGTGTGGAGATGGAAAAATCCTTCAGCATGGCTGTAAACACAGACATTCCCAACTCCATCTCTTCTCACCCTCCATTCTGCCTGCTCAAAGATGCCTGACAAAATTCAGCCCCAGAGATAATAAAAAAGTCTATGAGAGTTTCAACAAACTTAGGAGACCACCCTTCTGGAATAGATGCTTTCAATCCCTTTTAGCCTCTTTGTGGTAAGGATCTGACTTTCATCTATACAAAAAGTTACTTTATTCTAATTTTGTGGTTTATGTTCTATGTGACAAAGATGCCTTTCATGTTTTGGGGTGTTCTCTCTGAAAAGAGAGGAAAACAATATTTCAACTTTAGGTTGTGGTTTACTTAGGAACCTGTTGAGTGATTAGTACAGACTAAAAGCTCTTATTTCAGAACCACTCCAGCTACTACAAAATACCACATGCCTATTGATAGTGAAGCATTACACATCATCTACCATAATTTCCCTTTTGTTTAACTGTACAAAAATAGATTTTAGCATTAATGTAAAACCTTTTGTATTGCTGTAAGTAGGTCTACTCAAACACAGTGTTGATTTGATTTACAGCATTAGTTTGTAAATATACTTAAATAAATATACTCATATTAATAGAAAGGTGGTCAATGAAACAGCAGATAATAATTTTACCCTACAGAAAAATACCTGTAGACAAAAATTTCATTTTCTCCCTGTCTTTACTGCAGACTTCAAACACATTATTTTCATGGTAAGCAAAACTTCTGCTTGATAATAATTCAAGTCCAAGTGGCCAAGCTACATCACCAGAATATGATTTGCAAAATACACTAAGTGAAGTGACACAAATGCTGGAAAGCAAGTGACAAATTATTTTCCAGCATTTGCCAAAATTTTAGAAATACTTTCTTGTATATATACATATTTTTAGAAAGGATCCCAGCAGGAAAAGAATCTTCTCTTCCAGGCAAGAAAACAAATGCAGCAACATTTGTCATGTATTTAAGTAATCCTTGCACCTGAAATGCAAAAAAGAATTTGTAAACCAAGGTATGTAAGCAGCAACAGATCTGTAGTATACCTAGCTTGATCTTGAAAAAAGCACAGTAACTATTAAAAAGTTGATGCTGTCTGATGAAAAGAACACAAACTAGAAGATATATGAAGGTTACATGACAATAAAAGCATAAAATATGCCAATATTAAAGATTTTCTCAGTGAATCAGGACAAGTCCCTAAAATGTCCCTATTCTATGATTCTATGAAAATATTAATGTGTCAGTATGCTTTTTTTTCTCTTCAGTTCAGAAGGTAACTGCACTTGAGCTACTGCAAGCTTGCCTGTCTAACAGACAAAAGCAGGACATTACTGTGGAAGCAAAAGAGACTCACAGTTTGTAAATCACCAAACTCCAGTCTATTCTGACACTATGAACACATATTCTGCTTACACAATGAGGTAGATCTCGTTGGAGGTGGCACTGTACGCAGCAAAGAAAAATATCTGAAGCTGTTTTAGGGCATCAATGAATAGTGAAATGCAAATGACATGTAATAGAACAGTTTCCATTAAATGTTTTCCATATTAGATTCCTCACTCACTTTTACATACCCAAGGAAACAGCTCTTCTTTTCATCTCAAGATCTGGTGCTGCTACAGTCAAGCAAGTAGCACTTATCTAAAGATCGTGTCAGTTTTTCCAGTGCTGGAGGACTCACTGCACTGCACAGCTTTTAAGTACTTTTAAGTGCCCACATGCAGAGAAAAGACAAAAAGCTCTTAGAAACCACATCCAGGCCTCCTGCATTGTGATGCTGGAATGTTTAAAAAGCCCTGTTATTCTTCAATTTTATCATTATTGTATATTAAGGGACAAAATTTTAAGCAAATATAATGGAAAACCCCAATAAATTAAAAAGTATTACTTATCACATGCAGGATACATCCATTAGTGATATTAATCTATCTTAAAAAGAAGTAAATTTAAATTTAGTAATTTTTAATAATTCAGTGTTAGCAATTGTTGCACTAGAGAATTAATATCATGGTATGGTATTTTCAAATTAATTACCTACTTTTAAATAGTGTGCTGCATGCTTTCATAATTTTTCAAATTGTCTATTTCTTTCCTTGATGTCAATCATTTTCTCACGTAGTGGGATGATTTTCACCATCTTCTTAGGGGAGAAAATTGATCATTCTACCAGTTTACCATTATAAGACCTGTTTAACAGCTGAGTTGTAATTAAAATAAAAACAACACCAGGAAGCTGATACTGAGTTTCTGTAGCACAGACAGTGAATCTAAACTGTTCCACTGAGACTTTAATGTAAAGCAAAATCAGGACAGTCTGCCCTTCTAGTCAGCAATGAAAAAGATAGGAAAGAAGCAATTTATTGTTATACAATTAATATTTTTTATAAAACATAGTAGAAAATGACATAAGAAAAATGACATTATAAACACTACAAGGAGTTTTGAGTTCAGAAGCATTTTGTAGGTGTGATCAAGAGAAAGAAAAGAAAGGAAGATATCAGGGAGAATATCAGCCCAGAAGAGAAACATTTTTCAGTCATGGGTATAATAGGCAGATGGAATCCATCTCTCAAGTCTGAATAGGGTTCACCTGAGTGAACCACTTAGATCACAGACAAGTGGCTATGTTAGAAGTACAAATCATGTTGTACAAACTTACTCTTCACTTCATATGACCCTATGGAACTGCAGTTCAGACAGATCTGTATTAGGATACTGTATCAAGGATCCACATCAATTCAAGTACTCAGAGAATTAAGTTTTATTTATAGGTAAGTGAAGCAATTCTTCTGGTTGGAGCTGTTAAAAACTACAGAGCCTGGACATGATAAGTATTCTTTTCTCTCCCTTCTTGATTTGGATCAGTGCTTGTATAAACAAAAACTGTGGCAAATAAGAACATGAAGTCTCAGAAAATGTAACTTTATATTTTGTTTGACATTTGCATGTCTACCAATTCTCACATATTCCTTTGAAAGCCACAAGTAATAATAGTATGAAATTTATTACATCTCCTTTAGAGGATTAATGTTTTTGTATCAGTTGTTTTTTTCTCCCAGCAAACTCTGAAAGGTCATGTCAAAATGAAGCTGCTGATGTTGCTGTGATGGTTAGGCTGGTTTTCCCCTTATTAATAAAATCATAGACAACTTAGTAAAAAAACCCATTATGATGCTAAATATTTATTTCTTTAAAGCTGAAATAAATCCACCTATATATTCCATTGGAAAATTACTTCACTGTTATACATGAAGTTGAGAAATCAGTAAAATTTAATACAGTGAGCTAAGATACAAGCAATTACTCAGACTGGACAGGTGAACACACCTGAGAGACAAATATTAACTTTTTATTACATTTTGTGAAACTATCAAAATTTCAATTTTATTCAGTATCAGAATAAGAAAAAAATGGATCAATACCTTCTTTTTAAAAGTAAACATTCCTGACTATCTTCTCTTCCCTCCATCCATCGTGATTTCAGAATATATATTCTCACCAACTCCAAGATTTAAAGATTAATACTTCACCTCATGTTTGATATTGATTTTAGATTTAGCTTTAACAGTCATTTAGTGAGCAGCTGCTAAAATCAAAACCATACTAAGACAGACAGGAATGAATGGGACAAGATGATAACCAGGATTATGTGATTTCAGAGGGGTCCCAAACTACTGGAGTTAGAAAGTCCTTTGTCCTCAGCAATGGAAAGCTAAAAGCACCTGCAGATTTTCAGCTGGTGCATTTCTGGTTTTGGCCTTAGAGTTGCTCATAAAACATTTACAATTCTTCAACAGAGCTAGGCAGCCTTTGTTTTACTCAAAACAACTGATGTACGTGCTGTAAGAGCAGTTAATTTGCAGAACTGATTCAAAGCTCAAATACTTCTCTGTCTAACTTTTTAACATAATATTACTGGCATGAATCAAAATAAACCTACAAGTCTGATGTACTGGCAGTGAAATAACTGAACTTTTGGGGATTGCTATTTTCTCCTTTGTTCCATTTATCACTGATGTATGGTTGATAGGTATAAAATGAAAGGTTATCTACCATTTTGCACTACCTTAATTCTATCACTTAACATATTGGAGGATACTATCAAAGTAAAAGAAAAATTTTCGCTTTTATAAAGCTAAAACGAACGAGTAATCTAGACAATCATTAACTGGTTAATGTGTTAGTCTTTCTGCCTTGTTAATTAGGATTTCTAGAGCTACTTCATGAAGTTCAAAACTTTGTTGTTTTTATTGTTTATAATCATGGAATCAACTGGGTTGGAAAAGACCTTTAACATCATTAAGTCCAGCCATTATCCCAGGACTGCCAAGACCACCAGTAAACCACATTACTGAGGGCCTCATCTATGTGGTTTTTTAACACTTCCAGGGACAGTAATTCTATCACTTTCCTGGGAAGCCTGTTTAACACATAATGTGATTATTCCAGTTTTAAACTTGTGATGTTCCACAGCAAATTTCAGTGGCATGACACTACTGGTTTTGGCTGGGACCCAGGTAATTTTTTTCACATATTTCACTGTATGGTGCTATGTTTTGGACTTGTGATGAAAACAGTGTTTTGTCACTTTTAACTTTCCGATTCTCTTCACCATCCCACTAAGTCAGCAAACAGCTGTGTGGGGCTGAGCTTTCTACTGGGGTTAAACCACAGCACTGTTCTAGAAAAATACTTCCAGGCCATCTAGAATGCATTGTAACACAGTTTACTGTCATTTTTAGAAGCAAACTATTAATTGTTCTGAAAAGCAAGCAAAGATCCTTGCTTAGCCTTGGATAATAGAAATAATAGCTGGGAAGTATACATCCATGAGAGTCCTAAGATTAAAGATAGAACTGTCAAATTATAGTAAGAGCCTCACTGATTGGCAACTGCAAAAAAAAAGATCTGAAATGTCTGAAGCAACAGGATTCAGAACTATAATTGATAGATTAGAAAAAAGGTTGTATCACTCCTTTGACAGGTCTTTTTGTATACCAACTGTTCTTTCAGTAATGTCTGAAAAGTCCTTTCAGAATTACAGGTTTGGCCAAATGCATTGCAGGCAACAGAAAAGAGAAATAGAAGAGACAAATAATATCTTTAAGAATCACTGCAAAACCAAAATAAATCCATTTTAACTGCATTACTGGCGCAACCCAAAAAGAATAGGTAAAGGTCATCATAGAATCATAGAATGGTTAGAGTTGTAAGGGACTTTAAACATCATCTAGTTCCAATCCTCCCTTGAATCACAGTTCACCATGAATTTACTGTATCCAGGTTTTGGTTCGCAAACACAAATCAAGTAACTCTTTTAATTCTTCCCTCCAGAGACCATGAGCCCAAAGTATGGAGCGTGGAGCCTCTCCCAAGTTCTGTTTTTATATACCAAAACACAATTACGATTCCCTTTTAACATGACATGGTACTTTATGATGGAAAATTTTATTTGAAGTCATTGACAGGGCTGAGTTCAGTTTCATTTTGAAAACTACTTGCACTACTTTAGTATTAATTTTCTATACATTTTTCTCAGTCTGATGAACAACTGCAATTGTAAACCAACCTTACAGCAGTGTCACAGCTCTGGTACTAACACCACCGGATATTATGACTGTCTAGTACCTGATCAAGAAAACAGGAAAGCAATGAACAAAACAATACTGAAATTACATTTACTACTACTTTTGAATATGTTACCCATCTACCTTACTAATATCTGCTGTGGTATAAATAATCATCTATGAAATTAATTCTTTTTCAAATCATAGATGAAAAATGAATATGAGAGGAAAAACCAAGGTTGAAATGAACCATCATTCAGCACAGCTCAGATACAATTTAGAGCGGTAGCAGTCCTGGTGATTCTTTTGAAAGAAACAGAATCTCAAAACACATTGAAAGGGAGATAAAACCAAAATGTGCTCACAGGAACATGTCCCAGGATAAGGAACAACTGCCCTTTTAGCTTGATGTATCTAATTATTAACAAAAGTACATTCTGCATTTTAGTGCTGTCTGATTGTTCCTCTTTGAATCATATTTCACCCTGAGTCACACCTCAGGTATTTTCTAACAGTCTCAGTGCTGATGGATTTCAGATTGGAAAATGTAATTGCTTTTCTGGGTTTTTACTACATTCATTTGGTAACAAACCTACTAAAAAGTATCACAATGGATGAACTGCTGGTAAATGATCCAAAACATTTAATCTAATTTATCTACTAAATCACTTTAATTAGTTTTGGACTGTCGGCTGTTACTTTCAGAGTTTTAAAACAACAAAAAGAACAAAACCTCTCATTTGAAAAAAAAAAAAAAAAAGACTCCTGCACACTTTCTCAAGTCAAATTACCTCTCGCAAATTAAAGAAACAAACAGAGATAAACCCCCATGTCATTAGTATACTACTTCCAGTTCACAACTTGGATGACATGAAATAACTAACATCTGTCATTTTGAAAAGTGTTCTTTACCTTTATTATCTAATGTCTAGCAAAGTCAGACACTGAGTAGTCTTGTTTAAGCTGATTTAAATTCACATTTATTTTAATGCATGCATATAAATGTTGAAATTTGCGTTTGGTTTGTTTTTTTTTTTAACATTGCTTATTGATTTCAGATACAGTAGTACAAAGCCAAAATAAAGAGTCTGTAAAGCTAAGTATGATAGTGACTGCTACCACAAAGTATTTGCAGCTGTTGTTAACATAAACTATCATAAAAAATGGCTAACATCTTTTTGTATCTTGGGCCAACAGAATGAAAACTTCTTTTTTTTTTCTTTTATGCACAGCATGTAAATAAAAAATAGATGTTTAAAAACTCATTATAGACTGTGTTACTTTGTTCCTAAACTGCTCCTGAAGTGTTTCCTGTACAGAAACTCTTTTGTAAGAGGCTTCATATTGGTTTTAAAGAACTAATTGTGTGACATAATGCCATTATTTCAACAGTAAAACATTTTCAAAATTATATTCAAACATAAAATTAATTTGTAAATCATGTTGGCATTACTAAGAGCTCACAGTAGAAGTCTTGCTCTATTACCATGCTGGCTTTGTTAGACTTGTTAAAAAATGTAGAAGAGGAACTAGGAAGAGCAAATAATAACATGAACATAGACTGATATTATCCCCAACAACCTAAGTCCTACAAGCTGATATATTTGCTTCTTAATCTATAGGAAATTTTCAATTACATTAAGAACTCTGGGACTTCCTTTTTATTCTTTGGCAATCAATGAAGCTATTTATTACTATGGCATGCAACTCTGCCTTGGAACAGAATGCGTGGCAACTGATACTATTGCTGTGAAAATGTACTGCCTGGTCTTCACCTAGATTCACACATTTGCATAAGAAGGTATCTAGAGACAAAACATGTTGATCTTCTTTGCTTATGTTTATGTATCAAGGAGATAAAAACCAAAGTCCTGATGGATCAACAAAATAAATTATTGTTTCTCTACAATTAGAGTGGCAACCCTTCTGTTTTTCTTAAGAGGGCTGGGAAGGCACTAGAGCAGCAGCTGGTGAACGTCACTGATTCAAGGTCTTCTAAGAGAAACATCAGACAGGAGATTTCCAAATGGGAAAATATAAAGAAGGGATCTGAGTGTATCCTCAGATATGAGAGACCTGGGGTCAAAAATGTCAAGGTGGTAAGTCTGTTCTCAGATGCTGATCCCTCCAAATAGGCCTTGCATCTCTTATAACCATCTCATTCTTTGTTTTCTGTGAGAAACAGCCAAGCTGAAGCACAGATGAAGCTTGCATATGAGCAAAGCTATTACACAAGTAAAATCCTGGTATCATAAGAACAGGCAGTCCAACGACAGCCTAGACCAGGATTCTCTTTATGGTAGGGGCTAAGAGAAGATACCACAGAAGAGGATATAAACATGGCAAGTTCATACTGAGGCTTCTGAACAATTTGCAACTTGTGGACTTTATGAGCCAAAGATTCTGACTTCTAATTTAATATCTTTTAATGAATCTCTATCTCATGAATTTATATATGTTTTTTTTTGAACCCATGTAACATTTAGTATCCACAATGCCCTACAAAAAATGTCCATATGTGAAGAAAACAAGCAGGAGAGTCCCCAGTGATTTCAACTAGGCTGAGGGTTCTTTCCCCTCAGAACATACAGTGCCTTAAAAAAGACAAAACACCTGAAAGAGGTGGGAAAATATGAATTCCATGAAACAGTTATTCGGACATTTTGTTAGCAGTTCTACATTATACTCGAAGAAATTAGTTTCAGAACTGATTTTTTTTTTTTTTTTTCCTGAAGAACTTCATATTTATCCTTAGAATCTAAAAACTAAGAAAACTTGTTATAGGTTTCAGCACATTTGCTGAGAATAATAACAGAAAGCAACTGATTCTACTAAAGCAAATTATAAATAGAAGAAATCTTAATGACTAAAGAGTGTACAGATGTAAGAATAATATAACAAGCTACTATTCCTAATGTAAAAAACCAAATAAATAAAAGAGTATCTTCTATTAAGAAATTGGTTTCTATAAGCATAAATTTACAGGGAGAGCTCAAGAAGCTCAGAGCCCTCTATTATTTCTCTACACAGCGTGCATTCTGGAGTCATGAGAGAAATTCCTGTTTAAAACTCTCATGTTCATGCAGACACATCTACCCTTGTCAGTGTATCTGTAAGAATAAATTTAATTCATGCTTAAATTATTTTTTTTCTTCTGAGAAATACTGACATCTAATGAAAGAATTGAAGTTTAACTAATTTATCTGAAAAAGAACATCAGAGGGCATACAATGGAGAGCAAGAAGAACTTGCTAATTTGAAAATGAAAGCAGGAAAATATTTCCCTAAATGAGCTACAGTTTTGGAAATGGTGAAAATGTTGACACTATACTCATGTTCATTTATGAATTAGATACAGTACCTTAAAATGTTACTTTTCTTCAGCTGCTCATTACTGTGTCTTCAGATAAGATCTAATCATGTGAATCGTGAATCCTTTCAGCACATTTCAGTGCACAGTAAAACATGTTAGATTAAATCATCTAACAAATGAGAACATAACAGAATCAATTTTTATCACCATGGATTACAATAATATTCTAAATCAGGTGAAAAATTAGACAGTAGACTCACTTTATGGAGTCTCTGAAAAATCTCTAAAAATAAACATTTTGCTTATTCAATCTTGTGCTTCCAAAAGCCAAATAAGCTTTCAGCTTTTTAGAAAACAGAACACTTCATAATTTCAAAAATTTGTTAGCTGTTAGACGAATAATGAAATTAGTACTGTCTTGGGACGCATATGTGAAAAACACAGCTTCCTAAAGGACCAGAACAGGCTTGCTAGCTTAATTAGCCCAAAATAGTAATAAACAACCTCCAACACACACTCAGCAGAAGCTCTTGTCATCTATGTTTTCTGTTCTTAACTCACGCATTCTGTATTAGCTACATTTTATATTAGTATAATACAATGCTATAATTGCAAAACTCAGTTTTAGAGTTACACCTTGCTCCTCTGCATGGTATTTTAGCACGATCCTGCTCAGAATTTTTCATATAAAAATAAAAAACCCTCAAGTATAACAAAAGGTTTGTGGTGGTTATTTTTAGATAATCAAAATGGTACTACTGCTTCATAAAGTAAAATATTTCAACACTTTTTGTTCAGGATTTTGTGTTCCATAGGCAATTTTTAGCAACATCACCCGTGTGAGAAATATTTTTGTCATAGTTATGAAACAGCTGATGTGGAGCTTCAGCCTCTATAGGTATGACATTGACTGTTGATGTAAAATGACGACTGAAGTTTGGTATAATAAAGTTTATAACAGAATATTTCTATTTCTTTAGGTCTACTACAAACAGACTAAGGCTAGAAAGTATATCAGGGTATCAGTGAGGCATTTTTTCACAGTTTCAGTTGTTTAGCACTTCGTTAAATGAAGCAAACTGAAATTTTGACCATGTAAAGTCTGACTCATGTCCAAAAGATGTTACTAGAAAGCTAGAATTCAACTATACAGATTGAAAGGAAACCAAGAAAATTAACATTCACAGACTAAGTCTGGCTAAATTTGATTGACCTTTACGCCTCAGAAAGAGTGCCCATCATCCACACTTAGAATCATAGAGTGGCTAGGGTTGGAAGGGACCTTTAAAGATAACTTAGTCCAGCTTTCAGTGCTTGAGTGAGAACTGTTAATGGATGCACAGACTGTGGATATTTCCATGCTGTATGTGAGGCAGCTGGGAAGTAACCTGGAAAACATCACACATTCCTGCTGCAGGAATGTAGAGCTCTGCTTACCACACACTCACAGCACCAAGCTCAATCTCAGGCTGTTTCTTCACACTAATTAACCATGTAAAATGTGGCACTGGGGCCTTTCTACAGAGGTGAACAGATCACTGTGAGGTTGTAAGCTTTCAACAGTGCACATGAAAGCACTTGGCAGTGCTATCCCATTTCTGATTCAATGTTATTACCACACCATAACAAGTTGTACTGTGAATAATTTTAATCCCATCAGTTATCTTGGAGGTATTTTTGTCATGTCCTAGAGATAAATGCTCTAAAATGTTACTGTCAGTAATTCAGTAAGGATGCTAGTACTGCTGGTCCATCTGTTACAAGCACTCTGCTTATTTGGAGAAAAGAAACGGATCTTAGAGCTTTGTTGCATGAGGCTCTTCAATCCTAAAAACCAACCTGCCATTCCAAAGAATAACTTTTAAGGAATGTTCAGTTTCTTAAATATCTTCATATTTTCTCTCAATTTTTCTAAGAAATCCACTAGGTGCTATAATTTAATAATTAACAGTGAAGTCTGTATTTCTGTGACATATATGTATGATGGTGCCAAAGAAGTATATGTTAGGACTGGAATTAGCCGTTTAGCTTACAGACACTGCTAAATGTTACTGAAGGCACATTTAAGACTGCTGCAAAATTCCATATAGATTTTCTCTACAATTTTTCTGCTTTTCTGACCAAGATATTTGGGTAAACACATGACAGTTGTATTATGCTGAACTGTGTCATAAATAGTATAAAATAATACACAAAAGCCAAACCCAGCAACTGATACTGTCATTTTGTCACTCATTCAAAAGGCTTATTTAACGGATACTTCATACATAGTTACTTTTATTAATTCATAAGTGATTCATTAGGATACCATAGGCAATATATAAAAATAACGAAAACAATATAGCAATTCATATATGAAATGTATGCAAGTGGTGACAAACACTGAAGTGCCTTATGACGGTCAGTGAGTTTTGAGAGGTACTGTGCATGATTGATAGTATTTTTCTCTTTTCAAGACAGATTCTCTGGAATTTACTAACAGCAGTAGGGGCAGTTCCTTCTCTGCAGAGTTTTCACAACTAAGTAGGGAGAACAAAAAGTACATCACAAAATGCAGCTACAACATATTTCAAAGTTCATCATTCACTGGGAGATAAGAGACAGTTTCCTATAGCTACACTATGGCTATAAGTACATATCCTACTGCTGATGATCTACTGCAGTAGGGTTTTTTAATAGAAATTCTGGGCAAAAAAATATCTAAAGTATATTAAAAATTATAAAATTATAAAACAAGCTGAAATTTTGTCAAAAGCAGCAAGTTTTTCAGCCATGTGATGATATACCTCACACATCCACATATTCCACTGGAGATACCTTAATTAATGACAGACCTGTATTTTATTCTTCAACCATATATTCCCAACTCTCCAGGACATTTTTAAAAACGTACCTGTCTAGATAGATAGCTTGAAAATTCTCTGCAAACACTCAGCGTTACAGTCTGAGTTCTCCTTACCAGAAAGTCATTTGAAAATGCTGGCGAGCGGATAGGTTCCCTTATGAAATGACATACAACTAACTCTGTCACACATATAAGATGTAATTTCACAAAACTTTATGAAATAGGACAGGAGATTCAATTATCAATGCCTATTACTCACTTTGTTCGTGGAGGTGTTGCCAGAAGTAATGAGATATAAAATGTGAGTTTAAAATGTGGGATTGTGAGGTTTGATAAATCCAAATGCAAATATAAACTACAGTATACATCCACTGAATGAACTTTTATTTAAATCGTTTGGAAAGGCAGGTATTTGCTGACAAAATGATGAAAAATCCCTGTAATAGATGATACATGGCTGAGGTAGCAGCTAACTATACTGTTATCAAACCCTGTGACAGGCACAGATGCTTAAGCAAAGGGTTTAGGATATTTGGAATCAGAGATATTGTTAGTAATGTCTGCTATTGTGGAGAAAATAACTGTATTTTTCACTTTGCTGGTATCAAGGTCTGCTAGAATTCCTTCTGTTATGCTTAGACCTCTATGGTACTTCTGAAGCATGCACCTTGTCTTGAGGAAATCAGGCACTGAGCCTCCAGTAAGGCAGGCACAATGAGCCAAAAAACAAGGCTCAGGTGCGCTAAGTTACCTTTACCTTAAAAAGACGGTGTTCTGAAGTACATGAAGTGTGCGTGGCCTCAATAAACAGCTACTCAAAAGCTATTTCATCTTTATTATTATCTGAACAACAAAAGATGATTACACTGCAACTACTGCTAACCATATATAATGGCAGCATGCTTTGAGCATGAAAATGAAAAAAACCCTAGCAAACCCTCTACTGTCTATGAAAATACAAGAGAAGGTGTGAGAGTCTCCTATACCCACAGAGGGGAAAATGGCAAAAGCACTGGAAAGAGAACAGTGGTCCACTGGGTTTGAAGCCTTTTGTTGTGTTTGAAGTTTACTATCATGTGAAAATTGGCACTCACAATTAGTCAGAATTTCTCAAAGTGAAAATGCAGCAGCAGCTGCATCACTTTGGGATAAACTGAGCCTGCTGTATTTGACAGCTTGAATGCCAACACAAAGAAAGGCAGAGCAACTGGGAAAAGTTATTTTAGCTAGGTGACACTTAATAATTTGATTATGTAAAGTGGTTATAAGGCACTCGTAATTGTCTTTTTTTTTTTTCCTTGTCATAAATTAAAAACTTCAATGTTTAAGCAAACAATCAGAAATGTAAGAGCTGTCTTTATATGACCTTCAGGCATGTTCACAGCATTTTTTGCCTTTTAGTGTTTCTGTGCATCTCATGTCTTTAAACAGCATCTGAGGATTTTTTTTTTTCCTGTCTTTCTGCTTCTGTTCAGAATTCAGAGTGTTAAAGTAATAATGGAAAAAATGCTGCTGTTGTTGCCTTAGGGTGATGCTGCAGCTTCAAAAAAATGAGGGCTCATTATCAAATTCTCTGGTTTATTATTATTAGTGTTAAAAGAATCCAAATAGTGTCAGTATGAATTGTATGCAGATTGTAGCTAAACAAAAGCCAATGAAATACAACAATCAACTTACATAGCAGTTTACCATTTCAGTGCCATAAAACAATAGCCAATTGTGTAATAATCCTTGTAAATAAGAATTATCTTAATATTATCAGGGAAAAGCAGTATTCCTATTCAAGTGTTTATACTCATGAAGAGTAGTCATTCATGCACTTTAAGGCAGTTAGGAAACCTGCACCTTCAGCAATGGCCCAGCAGGCTCAAACACAACACACTACTGTCTGGGCAATAATCTAATTCAGTTCTTGGCTTTGGGCTTTGAATTTAACTCTCCATTTGCCATGGCACAGAGCTGGTTAAACCTTGTTATCTCCAGGCGACTCCCCTGTTCCTAAGCGCCAACAGGAGCACTTGCCTGCACGTACAGAACCTTCCAGAGCAACAGATAGGGAAAGCCTGCATGGTGGCAGCCATTCGCCAAGCGCCACGAGAACTTAAGACAATCAGAACTGGGTATTTCATCTCAGCCTCTATGACTGACAAGAGCTGTGGTAGCTGAGGGACAGGGCAGGTAGAGGCCTTGCATGTGGTGGCTCGAACACTTTGGGGTTCTGGCCCCTGGCCCAGCCCCATGGATGGGAGCGCTGCACTGACCTGCCCAACCTCCTCCCTGTGCTGTATCGCCCTACCACATCAACAACCACTACCCCTGCTGCTGCTGAGGGCAGGGACATTGTGTGAGGAACCTTTACCCCCATCCAACTGCTTTCTTCCCCAGGCTGTCCCACCTACCCAGCCATAGGCAGGGATGCCTGTCATTCACTAGCATTAAATACATATCTGCACTAAAAGTGTTTCAGTACCTGAGTCCATTTGTCTCCACACTGTCAGTTCAGTCTCAGACACTCTTATATCTTGATTTAAACACTGATTTTTTATAGCATTCCCAATAAAAGGCTACTAGAAAAGGACTTACTGAAAATTATACAGTGATTGGTTATATGGCACTTACCATATTAAATTTTAACACAATTTAGCTCATTGCAAAATATGCTTTCAACAAAGTTCATGAACAGTGTAGCATCAATGAAGATTTTCTGCAACTTTCTGAAGAAAACAAAAGAACATGCCCAGGAGGGACACAATCATCTTAATGTATATTTCGGTCATATTAGAAAGTACATAGATTTAAGCAAGGTAAGCAAGTATTGTCTGCAACTTAGCACTACTGTTTTACTACATACTGCCCATTCAGCAGTTCAGGCTAAGTATTTTTACGGCACTTAGCCTGATAAGTACTTCTTTTGGATACTTCTTTTCAATAAATTACACATTTAATCCAAAAGAAGAAAGTGCTTACTTTTTGCACTGAAGTCAGAAGTATGTAAAGCTACCAGTGGTCTGATGAAAGCATGTTTGTGGGAAGAATGTATAGGAATGTATACTTAAAGATTCATAAATAATTTGTCACATGCTTTAAAAGCTCATCACATGGTTTCTGTTTCTATTTGGTACGCTGATAAAGCTATTTACATCTTGTGCCCAAGAAAGATACAATATCACTGTTATGTCAAAAATAAATAAATAAATGAAAAGTTGGTGCATACAAGGGAAAAGTTACCTAGTCAGTTTTAAACATGCTTTTTCAACTCTGGTTAAATATTAATTTCCCAAATCCTTCGCACCCTGAAATAAAAAGACTTGAAATATTCTTCTTGCTAAATGAGTCTCATTAGGAATATGATTAATATAGCAAAAAAGTTGCAGTCCATGGCAAGGTTAGTATGATCAATTGGTAGCCAGTTTTATAGGCTGATAATAGAGAGACATTTTTCTTTTAAACTTATACAGTATAGCCTCACTGGATATCAGCCACAAGAGATAAGTCATGTGGTTATTCACAAAATGATTCATCTTAATTACTAGTAAGGACACCAACACATATCACACATCTTCAATCTGTGTTCACCTGGCTCAAACTTAAAAGCAATGGAAGTTCAAAGTCTGTAATCACATCTTATTTCATATGTAAATTTATATATTTAATAATATAAATATATAAATAATATATTCATATTTGAAAGCCAAATACTTGCTTCTGGAAAGCTGAGAAAAAATGTTGTCCGATTAAAAACTATTCTTCTCACATCTTGCATGTTTTTATAGAAGATAAAGCTTCCTTCCTGTTGAGTGGATACATAGCACTGTATATCAAGACAATGCCAGGAGTGACAGCTTAGCTACTTAACCTGCTGTCAAGTTTTACTTTACTATCTTCAAACTACTGTAGTTACAAAATTGCTGTAAAAACTGTTAGTTTATCTAATAGTGAATAATATTTGCAGTGTTTTAGTTCTCCAATGGTCATACATCTTTTTTTTGCCTAGCATTCTGGTTAAAATAAAGCTCTCCTACCTGGTTTTCCAATGCAGCTTTCCATTTTCACTAGTCTTTTATAAGGGTGTACTCTTTCAGGTAATGGATTTAAGTGATTTACACAGTGTTAGACCAAGGGAGCAGAAATTTCTGTGTTCCTCATAGCAGCCACACTTTTAATCAAATATAGCTCATAAATCACATTTACAACTTTCAGAGCTCAATCAATAGGATATTTTATAGTCTGTAACAAAATTATTTGGAAAGAAGTAGAAGTACAAGAGGGATGTTACTGAAGGGCCACTCACACCCAGGCTCTGCACCCTGTCTGCCTTTAGGGATTAAACTGCCAATTTTAACAATGAGTGACCTGTCCCAGAACTCTAATGCATTTATAAGCAACGCACAGTTGGCTGATAATGCAGTATTTTAGGAGGCTATAATCAATAGTATCAAAGCACAGCAAGTTTTCTATTCCACTTTATCCTACTTTGGTGACAAGTGTTAGTACTTTTCTCATCAAACTTTAGTTTTACTTCTATTCTCGTGGGCAGAAGTTTTTGTGGCTTTGCTAACTTCACACTACTAAATTTCTCTGAAGATGTCTCCAAGTGAGTCACAGAATACCAAGGACTTCTCAGTGCTAATTCAGTTACATGTCTTCCTTGAATTCAATTTGCATATTCAATATAGCAAATTCTTCATCAAGTGTTTAATTTATATACATAATACTGAACAGTCTCCTTCTATAAAATGTAGTAAAAATTACTGCATTACACAGTGCTTCATCTAGGACTGATGTACATAAGTAAATAGCAAATTCTGTAAATTACTGCTAAAACGCCTGCGTAACTTCAACTATATATTAGATAACTTTGTCATAGTTTCTGGAGTATGCAACAGAAAATAAGAATTTAATCACTTCACATTAGGTACTTCTTCAAGATGTGTTGCCTACTTATATATTCCACTAACAACAGAAATACTCTGTATCTAGTTTGTGTTGAAGATTTATTAGGAATTTTCCCCTGCAAAAGACACAATGAGAATTCTCACACTCTGTGCTAAGACCACAAATAACAAAAAGTATTATCTGACCTCTTAAAGATGTAATGACAGCAGCTTTCATGAAAATATAAGCGTTTGCATGCAACTGTTGTATCAATATCCAAATTGCACACATTCTGTAGTGATACCAGGGAGTGCTGGCTAAGTGACTTTTAAGTGATAGACTACTCAACAGCAAGTTTTCATTCAGATGAAAATCATCTTAATAGACTGTATTCAGATAGCTTTTCTTTTCATTCCTTTTCGAGACCTCTCCAGAAAGTATTGGCAAATATATGGATGATTTCAGGTTTTGAAGACAGAAGACTAGAACACACTGAACACTGAAGATATGAGAGCTGTTACCAGCTCTTAAAGCATACAGAGGATAAAAATTAGGAAATAGGACTGATACATTCAGACCTTGTATTAAAATGTATTTCCAGTATTACTTTCCGCAACTCAGATGGAAACTGCTTGTAAAGACAGAAGACAAAGAAAATGCCACCACAGATAGGAAGTCCGTTCTCTTGCCAAATTGCAAGTGACTTTTAATATTATGTCTATGAGTGATCATGTTGCCACTGATTCAAGACAGTTCTACAGGCTAAAAATGTTAAAGTAAGGTCCTAGTTGTGACTGGGTCTTTAATGGGTTTAAACACTTGTCCTTTTCAATATAAACCTTCAACAATTTTATTTTAAATTAAGGGTGGGAGAAAGTTGTTTGGCGAATATATGGCAAATATGATCTGGTGTTGGGTGGTCAGCTTCCAGACAAACCCTCTTCTTGTAGATGTAGAATATGGCACCTAACAAAATTACCATATTTATCTATTTTCTACCGTAAACAGAACCCTCTGATTTATGACCATTATGAAAATGTTGGCAATAAGACCTTTCTGGTATTCAAGGAACAGCAATTGGATGGACATACAGAGGCCTGCCTACAAGATCTGGTACAGAAAAATATTTACTAATTCAATTTCTATTCAAAGTTGGCAGGCCATGAATCAGATCTGTGGTCTACAAGGCATGGTGTTGCAGTAGTGCACACAGATGGTAGTAATTTTCCCAAATGTGTGAATTCCCATGCTCATAAAATCACATTATTTATGTTTTCTTCACACACTACTTCAAGACCAATGATTTCTCAGATGAAGTCAGGGCATGACCATCTGTCAGTGATCATAAAGATATGTATAGAGTGGAGCAATTATGCAGCATCTGGTCAAAATATAACTCAAAAGGCCAATAATGGCTACATAATCTGCAGTATGCTATGATAAAATCATATAATGAAACAGACTCATGTGCTAGCAAGGCAAGTAACACTATACTATGGGGCCTGGATTTTTTTCTGATTATAAGATTCTGAAATCTGTACCAAACCAGATAAACCCTGAGCTTAGAGTTTTCTCAGGACTAATCATGTCAGAGCATGGTTGTTTAGCATGTTGAATATATGCTGAGTATCCAACTTTTAAGAGGAAGCTTTCTTTTCTATCAGCCAATCACAAACGAAAGGTGAACCAAGATAAAGGGTTTTTTAAATTATGTGCGCAACTGATCCCATTAAAACTGAAGGACATTGACTTTATGCAATTACTAGACTGACAGGCATATTTTTTACTAATAACAAGTAGAATATGTTGTCAAGAATTTATTACGGGCACAATGTGCATTGATAGTACTGATACAGAAAAATCATAGAATCATAGAATCATAGAATAGGTAGGGTTGGAAAGGACCTTAAGATCATCTAGTTTCAACCCCCCTGCCATAGGCAGGGACACCTCACACTAAACCATGCCACGCAAGGCCTCATCCAACCTGGCCTTGAACACCACCAAGGATGGAGCATTCACAACCTCCCTGGGCAACCCATTCCAGTGCCTCACCACCCTCACAGTAAAGAATTTCTTCTTTATATCCAATCTAAACTTCCCCTCTTTAAGTTTGAACCCATTACCCCTTGTCCTGTCACTACAGTCCCTGATGAATAGTCCCTCCCCAGCACCCCTGTAGGCCCTCTTCAGATACTGGAAGGCTGCTATGAGGTCTCCATGTAGCCTGCTCTTCTCCAGGCTGAACAGACCCAACTTTCTCAGCCTGTCTTCATATGGGAGGTGCTCCAGTCCCCTGATCATCCTCGTGGCCCTCCTCTGGACTTGTTCCAGCAGTCCCATGTCCTTTTTATGTTGAGGACACCAGAACTGCAGACAATACTCCAAGTGAGGTCTCATGAGAGCAGAGTAGAGGGGCAGGATCACCTCCTTTGACCTGCTGGTCATGCTCCCTTTGGTGCAGCCCAGGATACGGTTGGGTTTCTGGGCTGCGAGCGCACACTGCCAGCTCATGTTCATTTTTTCATCAACCAACACCCCCAAGTCCTTCTCTGCAGGGCTGCTCTGAATCTCTTCTCTGCCCAATCTGTAGCCGTGCCTGGGATTGCTCTGACCCAGGTGTAGGACCTTGCACTTCATAAGTGCATAGTTAACTGCGTAAGTTAAACTTCATAAGGTTGGCATCAGCCCACCTCACAGGCGTGTTGAGGTCGCTCTGGATGGCATCCCTTCCCTCCAGCGTATCAACCGAACCGCACAGCTTAGTGTCATCGGCAAACTTCCTGAGGGCGCACTCAATCCCACTGTCCATGTCACCGACAAACTGATTCCATTAAAACTGAAGGAAATTGACTTTATGCAATTACTAGACTGACAGGCATATTTTTTACTAATAACAAGTATAATATGGTGTCAAGAATTTATTATGGACACAATGTGCATTGATAGTACTGATATAGAAAAATACATCTTTTAAAATTGTTCAGTGCAAATAAGTTTCTTTAGCACATTAATGTTTTGAGTTTTCAAATCCATGAAAGCTTTCTGTTGAGATGAAAAAATATTCTGGGAAAGAAAGAAAAAAAAAAAAAAGAAATTACTGATAATGTACTGTTTCAGAGAAATGTTAAAGGTTTGTGTTCTGTGAAAATGTATAATGAATAGGATCCTTGAAAACATGTGGTTGTTCTTACATACTGAGCAGTGGATTTAAAACTGTTGATCAGAAATACCTGCATCCACAAATTAATGTTTCTATTCTCAAGCATTCGCAAGAGAGTTAGTTTGCCTCTGCTAACTGTCCCACACTGAGTTAAGGACAGCTGTTACAGCCTGTTAAAACACAGCATCTCTGGGTGATCTGCTGACCCTTGTCATTAATAGAGGCTTTCGAATTCACTTTTGTGGGACATGACTGCTGTTAGATACATTTCCTTTAATGTGTGAAACCTGACACATTATGTTACCTACTAATTTGTTAATCCTCATGCTCTTTATGCTACTGTATTAGCTTTCAAAGGCAGCTGATTGGAATTATCACATATCTCATGATTAGAAAGGATGTAAATAAGGACCTTCTTGAGGCAGCTTTGGGAATCTTAAAAAACAACTAGATAAAGAATGAAGAGTGAATTGCTACTTGGCAAGCAGAATCACACTGTTATGATCCTACAAAAAACCACAGAAGAATGTGCAGTAAGAATTGCAGTGAGGGAACAGAAGTCCAAGGTCATAGAGTGAGTCTGAGGCTAATTCAAGAATATAGGAGAGCTTGACTTTTAGTCTCTTATGCTATTTAATGTTAACAGTTTTTCTGTCAAGCACTGAATTTGTCAAGACTACAGTAGAAAAAAAAATACATCAGTAACTGGAAAATCAGTTTCTTGCGGAGCATGCATGGAGCTGCTTCTGATGCCCTGAAGTACTTTCTAAGTTACTCCCAGAAATAGGCTTTTGCTCTAATAAATTACTGAAGGCAGGGATACTCTCTTCATTTCCTTATCTGATGGTTTCTTTCCTCAAATACACTCCGTGTTGACTGAGAAACAGTCACATTCTTTGATTTGTGACAGTCTGTTTTACTTTTCTTTCAGTATATTTTGCTTTGTTATTTCTTTCCTTACACTGAACATTGTCTGTGCAAGTACCTCTACTCCTTCCGTGAAACAACTGAATAGCTGGACCCAGGAAACCAATTCTGCAAAGCTACCTGACATCATCTTTCTCCAGAACCTATCTCTTTCAAGTCAGACTCTCTGGAAACTGATCTCTCTTTATGCTCCACCTTTGTGAAGGTCTTTTTCTTTGCTACCTTTTTATAATCCACTGCGTACAGCCAAAGAAAACTATTTCTGTGGTCTCACTAGATTGATTCAGGCCATCTCAGAATATATGTATTATTCTTCCTCCCTAAATCCCTTCCCCCTTTCCCTTATTATTCTTGTAGACCTGATGTGACATGTGCAGAGCACCAAGCTAAGCTGTGTGGTGGATTCTGTTCTCTGCTGTG
Organism: Psittacula echo; assembly: GCF_963264785.1. NCBI lineage: Eukaryota > Metazoa > Chordata > Aves > Psittaciformes > Psittacidae > Psittacula > Psittacula echo. The sequence continues at coordinate 80,494,656 of NC_137738.1, read as the reverse complement.
TCATATATGTGATGGTCCACTGGTCACAAAAGCAATGAAAATAAGCAACAAGCTACTGCAGATTTCGAGAGAAGGACTTATGGAACCAGCAGAAAACCACAAAATGCAGGCCTTTGGTTTTGTGGTCAAAGATAGGACAAGTAAAACATAGTAATTACTAATGCCAGATTGGTACACCCATATTTGGAAATACTTTCTGAAATAATCTCTGGCTGATAGCAGTGCAGCTATTCAGCTATTTATTTGAATTCTCCAAACATTTCCTAATATTGCCTCTTTAGTTGACCAATATATTAATAAAAATTCAAGCCCAGATTTTAATGATTTTTTTTTTCCATTTTACCTTCAAGGCATTCCATCAATTTTAAAGATCGTAATGGCTGCCAAATCAAATGAGCCTCATGCTCTATATTACATTATATTAGCTTTTGAAAACAGCTGATCTGAATGATCAGACATTCCAGGATTAGAAAACGAAGTAAATAAGGGCCTTACAACACTACATACCGAAGTAGTGACTGGAAAAACTTATTGGTTTTATTCTGCAAATGTTGTTCTCCAAAAACATTAAGGGCAAAAGAAACAATGCTTACAAACATTATGAAGATACTTGAAGGTTAACATTTTCTCAGTTTTTGCTTTCATCGTTATTCTTCTAAGTAGTTATTAAACTTATGCTGCCATACCTTCCTTCTACTAGAATGTTTTCCATTTTCAGCCAGAATAAAAAAATTAATTGCAGTACAGAAAATATAAGTGGAAACTGCAAACAGGAAGAAACGCCATGACTCAGTCTTTATTCAGTGACGACAACAGGGAAACATTCATGCTCTTTTAAGAAAAACGTCTAAGTTAGACTTGGTTAGACTAAACATGATTGGGTTTAGACTGTCCTGGGTTCAGCAATAGCCATCATTTTTCTCCTTCTTAGTAGCTGGTGCAGTGCTGTGGTTTTGACTTTCAGCCTGGGAACAGCGCTGATAACACCGATGTTTTCAGTTGTTTCTCAGTAATGATTACTCTGACCAAGGACTTTGTGAGTCTCTTGCTCTGCCAGGGAGGAGGGGAAGCCGGGAGGAAGCAGGGACAGGACACCTGACCCAAACTAGCCAAAGAGGTATTCCATACCACAGCATGTCATGCCCAGTATATAAACTGGGGGAAGTTACCCGGAAGGGTTAGACCACTGCTCCGTTGGGCTGGGTATTGGTGGGTGGTGTTGTATTCTCTTCCCTTGTTATTTCCCTTATCATTATTATTATTGGTGGTAGCAGCAGTGGTTTTGTGTTATACCTTGGTTACTGGACTGTTCTTATCTCAACCTGTGGGATTTACATTCTTTTGATACTCCTTCCCATCCCTTCAGCAGCGGGGGAAGGAAGGAGGGGGGAGTGAGCGAGTGGCTGCGTGGTTGTGGGTTGCCAGCTGGGCTTAAACCACAACATAGACTTACACCCAAATTTCTATCAAGAGATAATTAAATTCAGATTTTGTTCAGTAAGTATTATGTCATTTTCAGAGTTATTGTAATCATCATTTATACATAACCACAAAGCACACTAAGCATTTGCAGGTAGCACCTAAAAACAATGAGAAAACTTCAGGAGTATTTTATGTAGAAGTATTTTTTCATAAATACTTCTATTTATAATTTAATCACAGCATTTAGCATTTTACTAAATGCTATAATTAAGCATTTAGTAAAAACATCAGTAGTAAAGAACATCACTTTAGCTTCTTGTCTCACTCAGTTTATCAAATGTGATGTGGTACGCAACACTTTTACTCACCTATCTTCCCACCACAGGGGCCACCACAATCACCTTTAGCCACAACTACTCTGAATGCCTTTACCACAGAATGCATCTCCTGCTGACTCATGTGAAATGAGCAGATTACTTCAAACAAACGCTGTTCTAGATGAGCAAGATGAGCAACTACTAAATGGCTCAGACTGCCTCACAGAATGGCATTGCCGCTGATACACAATGTGCTAACATATGCTTTGATGTATCTGTAAAGTTAACTTTAGATTAAACTGGTTTGGACTGGAAAGCAAAAATTTTCCACATATGATGGACTACATATGTTTTCCACATAACTGGACTAGAAAAAGAATAATGCAAGTTTGTAACAGTGGGCAGGCAGCATGCAGAAGACATCACTTTCCATCTGAGCAGGGATCTAAAAAACTCAGACCAGGTCTCCCTTCTTTTTGACACTGTCATGCATGTAAGGGTAACAAAGAAATTTTCTAATACAAGGAGATGTTAAAAAGTTCCCTATCATTATACCATGGCTCATAAAAAAGGAGATACAGAGTCAGTTTTTTTTCTGTTCTGTTCACACTGCACTGGAATGGAGGGTAGGCAAGTCACAAGACTCTAACAGCTACAAAACTAAGGGAGAATAAACAAACAAAAAAGGTGACAGGAAAAGAGATAAAACTATTATGAAGTCGAAATGCAGTGTTTCTAAATGCTTTTTGTGTATTATACACATATACACAACGGCACATGACCAGTTTATTCCCTGAAGGAAAAAAAAAGTCAGAAAAGAAATGACATAGTATCAGTATTGCATGGTTTGTAGCCTAACATTTAGAAACAAAGGAAGAAGCTGTGTTGGTTAGGTTCAGAAAGAAGCATTTCTGTTATTAGCAAAGACACTACTTTTAATGACATTTCAGAGTATTTTCATAGATGCCTTTAAGCATTTCTCTCCCTGGTTTTTCTTTTTCTTTCTTCTTCTTTTTTTTTTTTTTTTTTTTTTTTTTTGTAGGCAGACATTGATTATATCTTCTCTTAAAGACTTAAAGACTCATTAATCAAATGTTAAGGAGGAAGGCACTTTTTGTCAGGAGAGCACCTTTTAAAGCAGAAAATGAAAATAGCCATGTTATGAGCAAAAAAATTCATGGCACAGATAAATGAAGACATTGCCAGAACTTAAAAAAATCCTTATGTCATGCACAATGCCTAAGCCTTATTGATTGTCAGTGGTGAGATTTAGCACTACTCCTAGACTTCTACATAGTTTTGGCAAGTTGTTTATGTGAAAAATAAGATACAGCAATATAATAGGATAGTATTAATCTACTGCTTCTAAACTGTAACAACTCAGCAGGATTTCAGTGTAGCATTCCTGGAGCTGGAAGAAAGAATGAAGAATGTCTCTGTTCTGGAAATACAGCAAATGTATAATGTATTTTCAGAGATAACATAAAATGCAGACAAATGCAGGGGTTGGTAATATCCTTGCTGAAATCTCATTTTAAGAGCAACAAAGTAGTAACACACCTCTGCACTGAGATAAAATGGTAATACCACAAGCTGAAAGAGTTTGTGGAAATGTCAAGTATAAAATGTTAGTTTCTGTTGTCAGATAGTTCTGTGTTTTTATTAACATTCTCTGTGTCCAAGATTTTTTTTTTATTCTTATAAGATACTTTTAGCTGGATTAAATGCAATGCTGATGAATACTTTCCTTTGTAACTCCTTATTTCATTTTGCTTTTCTAGCTTAGCATTTTAAGAATATTTTCAGTGTTGAGCTGCCCTATCACGCCAGCTCAGAAATCTGTCCTGCCTGCTGCTAAATGACAGAGTAGTAGTTTCTTTATTCTCTTCCCTCCTCCTATCCTTAAATGTCAGCAGCTGTTTAGCATATTTAACAGAGACCAAAGGCCTTATCATCTTGTTAATGTACCTAAGTCCTCATGAAACTAACTCTTTGTTGTTTTACAAACAAAACAAAACAAAACAAAACAAGCAAGGGTGACCTTTGCACCAAACACATTTTAAGCCAATATTTTGGATCACAATGTTCTGTTTTGGCCAAATTTACTGTTTCATCAAAATCTTTTTTAAGATTTTTAAAAATTTAAAATTTAAGATTCTCAAGCATCATCATCTTGATTACTCACAAAAATATTCAGGCTTTAAATCTGGGCTGACATTTTTCCCTTTATTCTCAACTGCACTCAGGCTGGTCTCTAGAAATGTCAGAAAAAGGGAGACTGTTTCTGATCATGTGGTACTGAATCTTGCCATATCATTTCCTGTCTTGAATCTGTCTGGCTTCATCTTTAAAGGAAGAGATTTATGCAGTGTGCTGGATTTCAAAAGGCAATGAATGAAATGTCCCTTCACACTCAACTTTTTTAGTGCATGTAAATCCTACATTTTCTGCACCTTTTCTATGCATTCATTTTTTTTACAAGTGATTTAAAATGCTTTTATATCAAGATCAGAATTAAAATAACTGGAATTTCTATAAAATTCTGATATAAGAATTTCCAGGAACAAAGAGGGTTGCATGCTGATTCTACTATGCTCTTAACAAGACATTTAATGAAGTACACACGTATTTAATAGGAATATTCCCATCTTATGGGTTTTTTCTTTTTTTGCTACTAAAATAACAACTCCACAATTTAAACTAGGTACAAAGTTTAAATGATAAATCTTTTTTGTTTTGCACTGAGCTGAAAGAAATATCCCAGTAACATAATCCCTGTTATATGAGAAAATATACATGAAGAGGTGTCTAAGAAGAGACTGGGCTTCTGCTGTTAACTCTAAGAGAAATCTTAAATATTGCATTTTGTCACATCATACATATTTTACTCATATAAATTTCTGGTTGATTTATTCTTCTTATTTTGCTGAAGTTCACCAGTTGCTGAAGCAGGTTGTTCAGAAGAATAAAAAACCCCAGTCACTACAGCTATGATCATTTCAAAAAGATAATGTTAAGAATAATGCCATGTGTTGTAAAACATTTTTGGAAGTCAGATGAGTCTACAGTTTTCCACTATGAGTGGTAGAGGCTAACAAGATGCTTGCCTTTATTCTCTTGGCTTTATTTCCCGTATTTGTGTATTTTCCCTTGTGTTCAATATAGAATCATAGAATCATAGAATAGTTAGGGTTGGAAAGGACCTTAAGATCATCTAGTTCCAACCACCCTGCCATGGGCAGGGACACCTCACACTAAACCATGCCACGCAAGGCCTCATCCAACCTGGCCTTGAACACCACCAAGGATGGAGCATTCACAACCTCCCTGGGCAACCCATTCCAGTGCCTCACCACCCTCACAGTAAAGAATTTCTTCCTTAGATCCAATCTAAACTTCCCCTCTTTAAGTTTGAACCCATTACTCCTTGTCCTGTCACTACAGTCCCTGATGAATAGTCCCTCCCCAGCACCCCTGTAGGCCCCCTTCAGATACTGGAAGGCTGCTATGAGGTCTCCACGCAGCCTTCTCTTCTCCAGGAACAGCCCCAACTTTCTCAGCCTGTCTTCATACGGGAGGTGCTCCAGTCCCCTGATCATCCTCGTGGCCCTCCTCTGGACTTGTTCCAGCAGTCCCATGTCCTTTTTATGTTGAGGACACCAGAACTGTACACAATACTCCAAGGGAGGTCTCACGGGATCAGAGCAGAGAGGCAGGATCACCTCCTTCCACCTGCTGGTCACGCTCCTTTTGGTGCAGCCCAGGATACGGTTGGCTTTCTGGGCTGCGAGCGCAACTGCCGGCTCATGTTCATTTTTTCATCAACCAACACCCCCAAGTCCTTCTCTGCAGGGCTGCTCTGAATCTCTTCTCTGCCCAATCTGTAGCCGTGCCTGGGATTGCTCCGACCCAGGTGTAGGACCTTGCACTTGGCATGGTTAAACTTCATAAGGTTGGCATCAGCCCACCTCACAGGCGTGTCGAGGTCGCTCTGGATGACATCCCTTCCCTCCAACGTATCAACCAAACCACACAGCTTGGTGTCATCGGCAAACTTGCTGAGGGCGCACTCAATCCCACTGTCCATGTCACCGAGAAAGATGTTGAACAAGACCGGTCCCAACACCGATCCCTGAGGGACACCACTCTGGACATCGAGCCATTGACCACATCTCTTTGAGTGTGGCCATCCAGGCAGTTCTTTATCCACTGAGTGGTCCACCCATCAAAGTGATGTCTCTCCAATTTAGAGACAAGGGTGTCGTGTGGGACAGTGTCGAAGGCTTTGCACAAGTCCAGGTAGATGACGCCAACTGCTCTGCCCCGTCCATCAGTTTCGTAGCCCCATCATAGAAGGCCACCAAATTGGTCAGGCAGTATTTACCCTTAGTGAAGCCATGCTGGCTGTCACCAATCACCTCCTTGTTTTTCATGTGCCTTAGCATGGCTTCCAGGAGAATCTGCTCCAAGATTTTGCCAGGCACAGAGGTGAGACTGAGTGGTCTGTAATTCCCCAGGTCATCCATTTTCCCCTTCTTGAAAATGGGGGTTATATTTCCCTTTTTTCAGTCATCGGGATCTTCACCTGACTGCCATGATTTTTCAAATATGATGGCCAGTGGCTTAGCAACTTCATTTGCCAGCTCCTTCAGGACTCACGGATGGATTCTGTCAGGTCCCATGGACTTGTGTACATTTAGGTTTTTAAGATGGATATGCAAGAGATTTGCATGATTTATATATAATACAATGAAGCATTTTTTTGTCTTTTATAGGGTGGAAGAATTCATTAAGCAGATTCTTGATACAGGACCATACCATTCACATAGGAAAATTATTTTTATTTATGCAATTTCCTGTCTTAAATATGCAAATATGATATTAAATATCTAAACGAAAGTAAGAATCTGACAGTAAATGCCTCAACTCTTTGCTCTATTTGATGATGTATTCAGTATTTTCACTAATTCCACTGAAACACAGGGGACTCTACATGCTCCCTAGTTCTTGAACCTCCCAAATATTCTTCATAGAACTGATCTACAGGCATGAAGAATGTAAATAAATAAGTACAGGAAATTCATCTTTCGAATCCTGAATTTCCTGGGTGGTTAAATACGTAAATAGATAAAATATTTTTTGCTATATAATTACTTACATATTTTATCACCACAAACTCTTATTGCAAAAATATAAACAAAATACAATTGTAGAAGAAAAACTGTCTTTTTATAGTGTAAGCTGACTTCTTTCCCTCAAAGGAGGTTTGCTCTCTTAAGGAGCCTCAAAACAGTGATTTCCTAACTTTTACATCTTAAATTTTCTTCCCCTTTGAACAACAATAGTTCGAGATTTTATGTAAACATAAGCATCAGTGTTCCATGAAGATGCATGAAAAGGAACGTGTTAGGCAATCTTAATTAGAAATAATGGGGGGTTTCATAGTTAAGCCAGTTTTATGCTCTAGGCCAGGAAAGAACAAAGCCATTTCCTTTGTAGCCACATCATGTAAGTGGTCAGTGTCCTCCCAGAATGACCATTCACTTTGGAACACTTTGGAACATGACATGAAAGAATCTGCCAGTTGGCCTTGTTCTGAGCAGGATGCTTTAGGGAGTTCCCTAGAGAATCCTGATGTTCACTTCACACTCACAACTAGCTGAAGCTCCTGAGAGTGGTCTGGCAGCAGATCAGCAGCTGCACACCTTTTTATCCAGGAATGAAAAAAATAAACCCCTGTGTTTTTAATCACAGCATTCTTGAAATCAAAATGTCATAGTAGCATAATACACTGTTATCCTAAGTGGCTAACACAGGTGATTTCCCTGGTAAAAGGACTAACTAACTGTTTATTCTGTGCTATAAAAGCAAACCAGTCTTCTTGTCTCTTTCTTACAGGCTACATAATAAAGCTCAAAGACATTATTAAATACCTCACCTGCTTTATCACATGGCATTTCCTGTGGAAGAATTCAAATGAGTCTAGTGCAGAAAATAAGCATTGCCATACAGCCTGGGGAGACAAATAACATTTCCACAGATGACTTGATTATCAGCAAATTAGCACCAACAGAACAAATGGCAGCAATTCAAGCATCACTGAAAGAAGGTGTTTCCAGAAAACGCCATAAATGGAGAAGGAAGAAAAGAAGCAAGTATTTGTCACCTATGCAGCAATGGTTATCTTCAAATGTAAAATGACTCAAAGGTGCTGGGAAATTAGCAGTTGAATAGGTAACAAGGTTTAGAAAAAAATCAATTTTATACTGACATTTTCAAACAGAAAATGAATGGAAGAAAACTTGTTCCCCACAAATTCTAAACTTGCCATTGTTTCATTTTCTGTTATCTGTTCTTGTCTAAAATATGTTATAAAATTTTTTCATCTCTCCTAAAGATTACTAAGACAAGAAAACTTCCATCCACTGTAAAGAAATAGTGATTCAGATGCCTAATGGTAGAAATGCCAGAATTTCACAGTAGATCAGATCACGGTCTGATCTACACAGGAAGGCAAAGAAGTTTCTACTGCTTTTATAATTCATTTTTCCCAGAAAAGGCTGACTTCTTGAGATGTGCTTATGCATGAAAACCTTGATAGCAGAATGCTCATTTTTAATAACACTCAAATGATTAAAAAAAATATCTTTAAACAATAATTTACTGCAGCGACCATATGCTAAGTCCAGGTGACTGTGCACCTAACGTGATTACTCACAGATGCATGGCAATATGAAGCAAGAACACGTTACATTTCACAAGGTTTGGCTAGTCTCATATCAAAGTGCAAGGTCAGACACACAGATGAAAGTCCAGAGAACATTAGAATTAATTTAGGCAATTCCTTTTTCTTTGCACTGCTCATCAAAATATTACTTCTGTTGAATTCTAATATACCAAGTAAACTATATGGGAATGGGTAGCTATTTCCTACACACAGTTTTAAAATTGTTGCAAGTGCAAACTATGTGTCAAAGCCAACATACAATATTATTTAAATTCTGGATAAATCTTTGTTCTTAAGTATTCTACTGTGTTTTAATTTTTAATGTCTTCCTCTCAATCTGAGGGGAAAACTTCATATTTTTATAAATTTAGCCCAAATCTAGATAGTTAATGTTAAAGTATTACATACACATATAAATGCATTTTGTGGGAAATTAATACATATCTCATATGTCTAGACATTGTCTGTGGTTTATGACATCAAATTAATTACTGAATTTTATACATAGCTCTAAACATGTTGTTTTTCTACTCACAGAGTCCTACCAAGTTATGAATCATTTTGAGGGAGGGCAAAATGAGTGAAAGAACACCTGAACTCTGAAAAAACAGAGCATATGGGGTGACAGTCTTACAGTTTTCTTTCTGGGTATCTCAAACGGAGACTTGAATGTGGAGATGAAAACACAACTGTTCTTCCTCACTCACACATCCTCATATGATTCCTGCTTCCTCATCCTTCTTTTTGATGGAAGTTGTCACAGACTTGTTTTAAATCATATGTACAAAGTATAAACATTATTAAGCAGATAAATAGATTTATGACTCACTGAGACATGAGATTGTCCTACTTATGACTGAAATCACAGAAATTGGACCAATAACATTTATTTTCAAAACCAAATACATTGACATACTAGTCAATGATTAGAAATAAAGTCAGAAATGTTAAGTTAGGAAAAATCTCTATAAAAGCTGCTAGTAAAAGAAACCTCTAACGTTAGGGTGGTATTATAAAGTATTGCTCGACAAATCAGGAATTCTGCAAGTGTATCTCAGGGAACAAATGTAGCAAAGTCCCCAGGTGGGACGGTTCCAAGATAAATGCATGTAACAACCTCCTATTTTACTCCTGGTTTTGCAGCTTTGTGAAAGGAGTTGACCTTTAAGTAATGTACAGAATATACACAGGCAACATATAAAAATTAAGAAGATTTCCCATTTTTTAACATGACATTTAAATATTCTTTTTATTGAACAATTTATAAAACTTCTACAGAATGCAAAAAATTTTGGAGACTTTAGGGATGTTAATCTTATAATTAACAGTCAGGGACATACTTTCTTTGCACATATAAGACAGTGATATTCCAAACCTATTGCTATGAACTTTACAGTAATAGACAACCATCTGCCTTCATACTAAAGCATTACATTTTTTCCACTCGTGTGTGTGGATGTCACAATGAAGCAGATACAACCTCTTAGTTAATAATTGTTTCATGGATGAAAAAATGACACATTTAATATTAAAGTCAAAAGACTTATTTACTCAGAAAGGAAAAATAAAAAAGCTAGCTAAGAGTAGCCTACCCTTCATTGTGTTCCTTATCCACACAATCTTCCCTTTCTAGTGTATGACCTAGCACTCACTACTCAGTAATAAAGTTTAAATTTACACTGACACCAAATTTTCTATGCTGCATTTAAGGTTAGAAGTTAGGGTTTTTAAAGAAAAACTTGTAGCAACTTTTTATTTCCAGATAACTTTGGTAATCTGTAGTATACTTAGGCATATATCCAGCATTGATAGCTTCAGTTTGACTTTGGCAAATACGCTGATTCATACCCACAAGTTTCTGTCTCATTAGGAAATGGAGATAGATTTCCACTTTTCAAAATTGTCACTTAGAGGCATTTCAGATTCAGAGGTATTTGATTGTAAATATACTATGCATTTAAATGAACTGGCTTGGCCCTAATATGTCCGTAATGACTATTTTTACTTGGAATACATTTCTTGTATGGGCAGAACAACCTACTGAAGTTTATTAGTTAAAGAGCAATCAAATAGGAAAATGCAATAACACATATAATAACACTATCAAATTAAACCACATAATTGAGATAATAGCATTCACTTTCGCTCTAGAAGTTGGTCTTATACACTGTAAGAAATATACAGTTGTTACTAAGTGGCATATCTTAAGCTAGAAATATGCAACACATTCTAACGAAGCCAGAGTATCTAAACAGGGTTTGTGTATAGGACCCCGTGGTATGCCATATTGACTGTTACTATCTCAGCTGAGTGTGTGATATATTTTCTTGCTGATCTGTAGTTAATGGTAGGTACAAGGTAGACCACTAAGATGTTGAATAAGCATATATTACTGGAATGTAGAGGTATACATTACGGCATGATTAAAACAGATCACAGCTATCTCTAAGGAGTTAAGAGACAATTTTATTGACTGGAAAAAAATTCTGGATTGCATAGATGATAATTTAGTTTATCACTTCAATGTTTAGAGTAAATAATTATAAAATGGTTACAGATGCCCTTATCTTCTACAATTGTGAGTTTTTTCCATACTTCTTGAAGAACTGGTCTCTGACTATCAAAGGTTTAAAGTGCTAGTTCAGTTGGGCAATTTCTGGTCTCATTACATGAAATTTTCAATCTCATTGAAACTTTGGAATTAAGTAAAATGACATTATGCTTCAGTTACTTTTCATCTGTTAAATACAGGATACATCAAATCTGATCCTGATCTACCTAAACGTGCAATATGACAGCATATACCCTTCACTGTAGCTGCCTCAGTGAGTCACATACCACAACCCTGGCTGACCCAGGACTGCTAAACATGAAGAAAGAAGCTATTCCCTGTATTGATGGGGGGATTGTAGGATGTAAAAATAGAGCTCTATGAAAAGAGGAAATCCTTAATCGGTCTTCTTACAGAAAAGGAAGAAGAAGAGGAATGTTCAAGAGCTATTAAAAGACATCCAATGCAGAAAAATGGATCGCTGTTAAAATCTTATCATCAAGCATGCCTGCAGGGTTCTGCAAAGCAAACAGCATCTCTTCCAAGTATAGAAAAAAAAAAATATCTCATGGAAATTAGACACAACCAGCGAAAGGATGAAATGATTATACAACTGAGGTTATATTCTCAAAAGGATCTAATTGTTTCAGAGTTTTTTTAAGGCTTGCATTTTGATTTTATTGAATGGAAGAGTTACCAGTGTGTCTAACATAGGATGCTTCAGTCCTAATCTTCAGAGATTTGGTTTCAACTGCAATTTATTGTAATAATCCCCTGCTTTTAATCTGCTCTACAGGCAGTCATTATTCAGTCATATTTTCACACATTTTTGAAACAAAGTAACAAAGAAAGAAGGTGACCGCTTCATTTACACAGGTAAGATAAACATGCAAAATTCCCTTGGAAATATCATTGAAAGACAATCAACTCATTACATTGTATGAACTCAGCAGGCCTGTATTGGTTAAATTTCAAAGGAGAAATGATTTAGGATGATGTATTTTTGAATGAGCAACCCAAATATAGCTGTTTCTGTCGATGGACTGAAAGGTACTTCCATTAAAGTCTGTGACACAGGGAGGTAAGTACTCAGCCCAGATAATATAACTAAAAGATAGATTATGTCAGTTTTCATTAAAAACACCAAACTGTCAAAGACTCCTGGAGACTGACAGATCAACAGGAAGATAAGATTAGGTCAGTAGAAGGCAGCAATCTGACACCAGTGGAGTCCAGACAAGGTATCACCCAACAGAGTGGTTGCGTATATACGCTGTTGCAGCCTGTCACCCCAGGATGTCTACTTTTGCTTAAATTTAACATTGCTTACTCCTGGCAGACCCCTTGAGAAAAGGCAAAATTTGCTCCCATCCAAAATACTGCAGATGATGCTGATGTAAAGGATGTCAACTGCATTCTTTGGAACACAGAAGGGATTTCTGGCACATAAAATATGGGTTAATAAATAAAATACGTTATTGAAATAATGAAAAATCTTCATTGCAACACCCATAGAATTGTAACTTAATCTATTCCCTTTGAAGGAAACGTGCTTTTTTTGTTCCAATATTTTATGGCTCAGTTTGCACAACTGCCATGCACTGAAAGCAAGTGCAAAGACTATGTCCAGATACCAAATGCATAGAAGATAATCACGGAATTCAACTTAATTACTTAATTACACTGACAATTTGAAATTATATGATTTAATTTATTATAAAATTGGGAAAGGCTGAAAGATAAAACAGTCTCTGGTATCTAAGCAACACATGACAATTTCTTTTTTATTTTAAGCTTACAATCATTGATTGCTTTCACATATAGTGAGTGTAATGATAATGACCTACTTTCAGACAGTAATACATGGTGATGTTAGCTCAGATATACTGTCAAAGTAGCAAGTGCATTTTTAACTCTAGTAGCTTGTATTTCATACCATTGGAAGTTCATTAGGAGGATGCCACAGTTATATAACCATAATCTATACACTTATTTTGTTTTTTTCCTGTACACTAGTAGTGCCCTTTAATACTATGAGAATTATTCACTGCCATTTATAACCCCCTGTACCATAAAAGTGAAAATAGTTTTTGAAGCCAGCTGTAAAATGTCACAAAAAGAATTTTCTGAAATCTAGTAATGCAAAATAATTGCAATTACAAAACAGTAACATAGATCAGTTTGTCTTACAGCCTTGATTCTTTTTACAAAGAAACCCAAATTATTTGAAGAATTATTTTTTATTCAAATTCTAATTAAATTATGTTCATTTGACTAATACATGCTTTATGAGCCACAGTAGTACAATAGAAGTACAAATGAGCAGCAGAGTAAAAAAAGCCTTTTTAAACAAAGGACCAGCCACAGTGGCAAAAAAAGACCTCAATCTGTAGAAATGGAAACTATGTAATCTTTTGAGGAGATCTTCTTATTTTCATAAGTTAACTTTCTTCTGTCTCAGAAATACTACTTTACATGACATGCATTCACACAGTGCACAACGATTTGCACAAATACTTTTTTTTTATTTACTCAAGCTTGCTATCTTTACTAGTGCCTGACTGATACCACCAAACTTATGCTGCAAGTAAGCATTATTCCAAATACCTCAATGAATTTACTTCTGAGTTTCCAACAGTAACTGAGATGAAAAGCGGGGAAACATGTTGATAGCCATCTCTTCCGCTTTTCCAGCTCCAAAAAGCATAAGAATTGCATTTCACAACTAATACAGAAAGAATGACCCACAACTACCTTTTTCGCAGAACCGACCAGTGAAGTGTAGTGGGCAGTCGCACTGAAATGAGGTGGCCCCAGTAGGCAGAGAGAGAGGATGACAAGTCCCTCCATTATGGCACAGTCCATCCTGGCATACAGATGGCAATGAGGGGAAAATCTGAGAGGACACAATAGGCTCAGGCAGCTCAGGCACATCAGAAGAAACCATAGGAAATGCTGTTGACAGATGTGTGGGTACAGGAATCCTGATAGGAAAGAGACAATATATCAAAACAACAACAACAAAAAAAAAAAACCCAAGACTTTTCCAGTTCACTTCAGCTTCATTTAAAAACAGTGTGTATGTGGGTTGTTTAGAAATTCAGATTATATTTAAGAAAATATGAGTACATTAGTAATTCCCAAATCAAGTCCACATCCTGAAATCTATCAGAGAGATAATGAAAGTATTTTTCCCTGAGAGTGCAAGAAATAATGTGCATGCATATAGCACGGTTTGTACGTGCTCTCACAATTCCTTTTTGGTGGATGAAAACAATGGAGTGATAAATAAATACAGGCTTGTATTACTAAGCATTTTATTGCTTGAAGTTACCAAATCTCATAAGGCAGTTCTACAAAACATGACTTTCATACAAGTATATTAAGCATGCACATTCAGAAGAGAAATGCTATAGTACAGCAATAGAGTATATTTTAATTCATAGATATAACTGGGGTGATGGTGACAGAAAGGCAGATGATTTTGCCTTCATTTTCCCCCATAACTTTTCTTGTTTGGAATGACATTCTCTCTCTCTTAAGTTTTGAGCCCTCACATTAACTACTAGACTGATATGTTAACCAGTAACCCCTTTTTAATTATATCCTACCGCAAAGTTGCTAGAAATAAATTAGCAATACCACCTGTTTGTCCTAATTGTCAGCTCTATTTGTTACTGCTTTTTGTTTCATCCAGAAAGCCAAACTTGCAACTCACTAAAACCATACAAATTTAAGGTTACTGATTTACTAGCCAGAACAACTTATATGCATCACAGAAATTACTAAGATGAGGGTAAAGCAACAGGAATCAAAAGTCACAGGAAGTCATGACCATTTAATAAGTTTGCATAATACTAAGACTTTATTCTTTCATTTTATAATGTTCAAGATGTTCTACTTTTTTCCAGAAAGTAACTTTTAATTCTGAAATTTGGCAACAGCAATCTAAATACCTTACTATTTTTACTTCACTGGTATTTTTAAACTTTCTGAATATTTCTCCTAAGTCTCCATGATGTGCAAAAAAAAAAAAAGAAAAAATCATATTAAAGAATGGGAGACTAGGTTGAACTGACATGTCGCTAACACTTTGGCCAAAACAGAAAATTAGAATTTAAATGCTTCATGCAATGGTTTATAGGTGTTACAGCTTGTGAAAGCCAGCATTTTCATCAATGTGTTAAATATCAAAAGTCAAATTCTTATTTTGGTGAAAATGGTGGTATATACCTGCTTTACAAAAAAATAAAATTAAAAAAAATTCATATATTGGCCACTGCTGCACCCTCCCCTCTGTCCTTGTCACCTGCTGTTATATCAGCTACAATGTCTGCTTACCTTATTGTAGAGATTGGAGTATGTTTTAACAAGAAGTATTTGAAAGGGATGATGCATCATGAAAATAGAGTGTGATGGAGCACCTTCAGTGTGACTTTGCATTCACAACCATGAGCATTTGTCTCCTTAAATCTATCTTCCAAATTTTTTATATATCTCGCTTAGCCATGACAACCTGAAAACTGACTTTAGTAGTTTACTTTTTTGCAACCCGTATGTGCTGCTTTGGGCCAGGATAGGATTAATTTTCTTCATAGTAGCTAATAGAGGGCTACATTTTAGATTTGTGCTGGAAACAGAGTTGATAACACAGAGATGTTTTAGTTCTCTCTGAGCAGTGCTTACACAGAGGCAAGGCATTTTCTGCTCTTCACCCCACCTCACCAGCAAGTAAGCTGGGGGTGCACAAGAAGTTTGGAGGGGACACAGCCAGGACAGCTGATTCCACTTGACCAAGGGGACATCCCATAGAATATGACATCACGCTCAACAATACAAGCTGGGAGAAGAAGGAAGGGGAGGACCTTTGGTTTTATGCTCTTTGTATTCCCAAGTAAACATTACACGGGATGGAGCCTTGCTTTTCTGGAGATGGCTGAACACCTGCCTGCTGGTGGGAATGAATTCGTTGTTTTGCTTTACTCGCACACACAGCTTTTGCTTGATGTATTAAACTGATGTATTAAACCCATGAGTTTTCTCAGTTTTACCCCTCCAATTCTCTCCCCCATCCCATCAGGGAAAATAAGCAGGTGTATCTGCATGGTTAATTAATGAGCTTGCTTAATTGCTGGCTGAGGTTAAACGATAACACTATATTTTTAAAAGTACTAACAAACTTCATAGCATTCTGAAAGAAAACAATAAAACATATCCCAAGTAAGTACATTGTCTGTAAATATCACTATTGAAAAAATCAGTTATATGAATTATTAATAGATCACCTTTACAGAGAAGACGATACCTGCTGAGAGGCAGGTAGCAAGGAAAAGAATCTAGGAACAGGAAGGACAGAAATAATTTGAGACAAAGTAAATATCTAAGGGGAGCCAGAGAAAGGCATAGTAATTGAGAAACAGTGGAGCCTGGGAAAGAACAAAAGGGACACAGGGCTTATGTGACAGCGAAGAGGAGATGTGCAGAGCAATAATGGTAACGAAAGCATTAGAAGGGGATACTGAAGCAGAGACACAGATTGTATCCAAAACAAGATAGCCAAAACACTCACACTGTGGTGCTTAGAAATGAGGATATAGTGATTCTAATGTGCTTAAAAGCCATCCACTTGATTGGGAGAAATGCACCCAAAAAGATGGCAGACAAAAAGAAGAATAAAACCAAATCTCTAAAAGGTTTTGAAGGCAGAAGACATTCTGATAAGAGGCTTGGAATTTTAAGAAAATAAGTGACTTCCTGTTTATTTCCATTTACATGAATAGAATAACATTAAAATTACAACAGAGAAACTACTGGGTTTATAACCACCCTTTTTTTCTCCTAAGGGAAATAACTAACATAATCTTCATATAGGCTATTCCATTCAGAGTAACACTAAGAGTACACTAATGTGTGTGTTGTCTTCCACCAGGCTAGCACAGCAAATTAAAAATGTTCAGTCACCTGCTGCTGAGATTACAACCAGTGATTAAAAAAAAAAGTAAAAAAAATAAAATCTTCATTTTCTCCCCAAACATAGCCTAAATGTCTGAGAAACTCTGAACTAATTACGTAAAGAACCAGGAGACATTTCTTGGGAGCTATTACTAGGATTTGGGGTTGCTTTTTCTGTTCCTTCTGGGAAAAAAAAAAAAAAGAACAAAAAACCAAAAACAAACAAACAAACAAACAAACAAAAAAACCCTAAAAAGCAACAACAACAAAACCACAAACCCCCTAAAATACATTTGGGGAAGAATCAAGGCATAAACTGCACTCTCACTACAAGTTATTACAGAGATCATTTCTTTAATGACAGATAATCCTATAAATGACCATTGCAAAATTTACTCCTCTGAACCTGGTTACAGCTAATGTCAGGAATAAAATACTGAACAAGAGGATATTTGCCTCACTGGCAGGTTGTGCATTCTTGCATCTACTTGGAAGCACTGATCTACAGCCGTGGATGTTTCACATGCCATTTCTGATGGGAAGCTACTGTTTTTCTCTAAAATAGAATGACAGGAGTGTGCTTCAAATGGCACTTTATGAGTGCAAGTAATGCAGCCTGGCTTCATTTTTTGGTTGACATTCTAATCCACAGAGAAGCGAGAAAGGAAAGCCCCTTGGTAGGTTGATTTCTCCCTGGTTCATTTGCTAGCATTTTGTTGGGTTTGTCAGCCTTTGCTGTGTTGTTCTAGATGTTTTGCTTATAGATGGTGCCTGACTGCTTAGGTGCAGATGCCCTGTGGCTCGCTGGCTTACTGGAAAAGCAGAGAAGAATTTGGCTTGGCTGGTTAGTAGGACAAAGGTCTGCAGCTGGACTCACAAGCCGTTCAAGCTGCTGCTGCAAATAATCAATGACCTCCGGCCAACACAGTTTAACTAAAACATTTATTTGAATCAAGAGCTGGGAAACGTTTAAAGAAACATAGTAATTGAGGTGTTACAAGTTTTGTCAAAGTGTAACAAAAATAAATAGGTCAAAACTTGATTCACTGATACTGCCCAACAAGCCTGCAATTTTCTGTTTGTTTGCTTGTTTTTTCCCAGACTGTCGTTGCCTCTGTTGTGGTTTAAGCCCGGGCCGTAAATTAGAACCACGAAGTCTACTTCCACCTCCACCCTTTCTTTGCCCCGTTCCTGGAGGGATGGGGAGGAGAATCGAAAGAATGCAACTTCCATGGGTTGAGATAAGAACAGTCCAGTAACTAAGGTATAACACAAATCACTACTGCTACCACCAATAATAATAATGATAAAGGAAATAACAAGGGAAGAGAATACAGCACCTCACCACTCGTCGACCGATACCAGTACCTCGCCCCCCACCCAGCAGAGTTCCAGCCCTTCCGGGCGACTCTCAGTTCTACATCCTGGGCATGACGTGCTGTGGTATGGAATACCTCTTTGGCTAGTTTGGGTCAGGTGTCTTGTCCCTGCTTCCTCCCGGTTTCTCCTCCTTCCTGGCAGAGCATGAGACTCACAAAGTCCTTGATCAGGGTAAACATTTGAGCAGTAACTAAAAACATCGGTGTTATCAGCTCTGATCCCAGGCTGAAAGTCAAAACCACCGCGCTGCACCAGCTACTAAGCAGGAGAAAAAATGACTGCTACTGCTGAACCCAGGACAGCCTTGCATGTCAGTAATGCACAGAAAGATCTTCTAAGTTGCTGTGAGCATCAACACATTCTTTTTAACCTTAAAATTAGCTCAAACAGCTGAAATTTAAAGGCCTGCAATCTTGTGTTTCGTAGCTGAGTGCATGCAAGTTTGAAATGCTTGTCTAAATATAGGTGTTAGTGCAATCTGAAGTCTTGGTTGTTCCATATTACACTTTGCCACTTTGCCACTCAAACAGATGTATGATAAACTGAATGGCAGGAATCTATGAATCATGCTTGATGTTATATCATTAAAGTGAAAGTACATATACTAATACCAACTGTGCTCCCCACTCCCCTGTGCTGTCCTCTTTTCTAAAAGAGCCTGAAACTATTAGTGTGTGGAGTTAGAAGCACTTTTAACCTAGTTGATTCTATGATTTTATCTGGCTGAACGTGAGCCAGTAGTGTGCCCCAGCAGCCCAGAAGGCCAATGGCCTGTATCAGAAATAGTGTGGCCAGCAAGGCCAGGGCAGTGATCTTCCTCCTGTACTTGGCACTGGTGAGGCTGCACCTCAAGTACTGTGCTCACTTCTGTGTCCCTCACTACAAGAAAGACATAGAGGTGCTGGAGCGGGTCCTGAGAAGGGCAACGAAACTGGTGAAGAGTCTGGAGAATAAGTCTTATGAGGAATGGCTGAGGGAACTGGAGTTGTTTAGTCTGGAGAAGAGAAGGCTCAGAGGGGACCTTATAACTCTCTGCAACTGCCTGAAAGGAGGATGGAGATAGGAGATGACTGATCTCTTTTCCCAAGGAAGAAGCTATAGGACAAGAAGTAACAGCTTCAAGCTGCTCCAGGGGAGGTTAAGATTGCATATTAGGAAAAAATTCTTCACCAAGAGGGTGATCAGGCATTGGAACAGGCTGCCCAATCACTGGTGGAAGTGGTGGAATCACTGTCCCTGGAAGTGTTCAAAAACTGTATATATGAGGCCCTTAATGACACGGTTTAGTGGTGGACCTGGAAGGTGTTGGAATAAAGGTTGGACTTGATGATCCTAAAGGTCTTTTCCAACCTAATTGCTTCTATGATTCTGTGGATTAAAAAGTTAACAAACCTTCTGGGATGCCCCAGCTGTGCTCTGACCAAGCAATGCAGGGACTGAGCTGCCTTGTCACTGATTTAACCCCTGTACCAGTGATCAGGGCAGAAAGCTGGGACTGTTCAGCCTGCAGAAGGGAAGGCTTGGGGGGATCTTGAGAAGTTGTAGAAATACCTGAGGGGTATTTTTATTTTTTTTTTTTAGGGGAGATTTATCTGTATGAAGGACTTCAAACTGAGACCTGCAAAGAGAGCAGACTTGTCTCGAAAGCAATTCATTATCAGGCTGATGGCAGACATGTCTACAGAAGCACTCTGACATTTTTCCATGAAGCAGGTTGATGAGACATGCAATGGTACTGGAGTCCCAGTGATATGATAACATCTCCACTGCCTATATCTTCTGGTACTTACACACTTAACATTTTATTACTGAAGTAATGGATTTAGCCTTATCTGATATGAGTACGATAAGGAAGTTTGTATTTTTAGCTTGTCAATAAAGTAATTTGTGCTGGGAAGCAACTGCTGTTATTTGCAATTTTCTTTGGTGGAAAAGTGTATACATGTCATTTTTCTTAGGTTGTGACAGAATATTATTTTAAGCAAGTGTTTTAGATTTTGGAGCCAAAGGAAAGATTTTCCAAGGGCATTAGCATGCATGGTAGAATATAATTTCAAAACTTTCTGAAGCTGAAAACAACTTCACTTCATGGAAATGTTGGTGTAAACAGGAATAAAACACTAGTACCTTGCATGTAATTTGGCAAGAATGAACAAAGCTTTTTACAGGTTGTTTACTTAAATATTCACAACCATGTCAAGGACAATACTTTAAATAGTACGTCACTGATAGCAGTGAATCCTTAGAACAGCATATCTGCATGCTTACCTTACTGGAGAAACCACTTAAATCACTCAACACAGTAATTTAGAAAGCAATTGAAGAGATTACTAGAGAGGGATACATTTCAGCAGTTTGCATCTGAATTTTATTTCTTCTCCCTCCCTTCCTCCCTCCCAAACCTCAGTGTTTGTTTGATTTGGAAGAATCAGGTGTTTGCCTAATAGAGATGACTTATGATCAGGCATGTCTCTGAAAAATTCAATTCACAATGTATGTTCTAGGCCACAAGACCAGCTTCTCCCTCCCACTAGGCACAATATTTGGTAGCAGAATTCAATGATACTGTAGTTGCAGCTTTCCATTTAAAAATTCACAGTTGGTCTAACATTATTTGCAACTGCTTTTGCACACACAGCATCTCGTTTAATGGTGCAAACTCTTAGCAATGAAAATAATATATTCAATATACAGTGCAGCTGAGGATGTGAGAATACAATTAACAGATATAATGAAGTTTATGGAAGTTTGGTTTACAAATCCAAATTAAAAATTATGAACTCCAGGATGCATAGCAGTGCCAGATATGGGAAGAAATGTCAGGTATGGAAAGAGGTAAAAGGGGAAAGAGGAAAAGGAAATACGTGTACTAAGAGACATCTTCCTGTTTTGTTTGCTTTAAAGCATGTAGATTCCATAGACTTTGCAACAGATAAATAAGTTAATGACACAGAATTTGCAGCAACAACACTTTATGTTGAAAGTCTAATAGAAAAAGCCTTCCTAAATAAGACATTGAAGTGAGTTTACCTTAGATCATCTTTGAAAAAAAATATCTCAGTCCCTAAGTTTAGGGCATGACAAATCATGATTTTGCTAGAACTGAATTTCTATACCAAATCCAGTCCTCTTTTTACTTGGATCGCTTTCAGAAGTAAGCAAGCACTGAATCTTTCAACTGTTCTCAATGATCTTTGGCTTAGTTTTGCTGTTTCACATCTTTTCCCATCCTCCCTTTGACTCTTGACTTCCTATTATTCAAACAGTAAACTAAAAAAAAAAAGGTGAGGAATCAAAACTACTGAGCACTGAGTAGACCAATGTGCCAATCTTAAACTTTCTGTAGATCAAGCAAATCTCAAATCTGCCTGAGCTTCAGCTTTCTTTTTCACATTTACTCAATAACCACTGTTAGGAAACCTCTTCTCTGTTTCATCTTGCAACTGCTTAGAAAAACAGCACTTAAAATGCCCAAGTATTGCATCTTTTTATTGATTTATGAAGCTACTTTTGTTTCTTGAATCTAGTGGATTTGAATGAGAAAAACACTTTCATTCCCTCCTTGAAGATTCTCTCAGCAGATCAGAAATGTTATTTTTTGAACATGGCACTGTACTTGTACATCTGAAAAGCCCCTGTAAGATCAGAATACAACCATCCTGTCCCAGTCCTAACTGGCTGAGTAAGAGAGATGCTGTGAGAGCTATCTGAAAAATCATGATTCAAGAAGAGAGTCACTACTGTTTACCAAAGCTTCTATCTAGCTTCAAGGACTAAAGACATTCATCCACCTCAATAATGACATCCAGAATTTAGACTCCAAAATGGAAGATCTACCTATGGAATTTTATTGCTCAATGTGTCTGTGAAGGACAAAGGAGAATCACTTCTTGCTCCTGAATATGCAATTGATTTTCTAAGTGATAATTCATCTCAGGCAAGACTCCTACATTTAATTCTCAGGTCTGTAGTACCTAAACATTTGGTCTTTGCTCACAGTGAAGATTCTTCAGATGGCTGGAGCCCTGCTTCAAAGAAAGAAAATTAAATGCTTCAAGAGCAATTGATACAATGGAAAAGTCTGTATTCAGATGAATAACCCAAGAGATGGGGAACCATATGCAAACACTTTTGCTTTCTCCACTCATCTCAATGAATGCTTGTTCCATGCAGGACAAAACAGACTGAGGAACTGGTTCGGTGAGTTCTTACAGTCCTGGTAGCAGACTAGCAAGTTGATAATTCTATCAAGCTGAGGACACAACTGAAGTCAAGTATCTCATAAACCAGAACAGTGCTCTTACTACTGATATGAAGAATAAAAAGTGAAAGAAAATATCTGCCATCATTGGCTATGTTTTGTACACTCTCCTCTCAATTTCTTCTGGGCATGCCTAATAGATCTTGCTCCCTGTGAGATAAACTTAGGAATAATGAGTAGAGGCATTCTCAGACTCTAATAGGAGTGAGGGGTACTATAGAAAATCAAGGCACTTCCATAAATACATAGAAACACACACTTTGGCAGGCTGGAACTTCAATGCACCCTGATTACATTACAGATAAAATGTAGTACATACTTAGTTCTAAGATGTATCATATAAGAATAGTTTAGGCATCTGAATAATTTTTAAAAACATTTTGCTATTCAAAGACTGTATGACTGGAGAGAGAAAGGAATATAAAAAGGCATTCTGTACCACTCACTATGAAATTACCATGAGAGCTGGCCTGCAAGCAGGAGGACACAGAAATAAGAAATTATTAGTACAGGAAGAGTTCAAAATGGAGATTACTGTTATGTATTATTTAGTCTTTCAGGCTTCATTTCGAATTATATCTTAATGCTGGAGAATGGCTGGCATGCATACACACAAACATCATTTATTCATCAGTAATCTGGTATTTAATTAAAAAATTACTTCATTCTCATTGAATGCATAAAGAGGAATGCTGTAAGTATGACAAGTCAAAAGCTCCCTGTGATATTAACAGAGTGAAAAAAATGTATTACCAAAAGCTTCCTAGATAGTTGTCCTGGGTTCAGCAGCAGCAGTCAGTTTTTCTCCTTCTTAGTAGCTGGTGCAGCGCTGTGGTTTTGACTTTCGGCCTGGGAATAATACTGATAAAGCCAATGTTTTCAGTTGCTGGTCAGAATGTTTACCCTGACCAAGGACTTTGTGAGTCTCATGCTCTGCCAGGGAGGAGGGGAAGCTGGGAGGAAGCAGAGACAGGACACCTGACCCAAACTATCCAAAGAGGTATTCCATACCACAGCACGTCATGCCCAGGAGGTAGAACTGAGAGTGGTCCGGAAGGGCTAGAACGCTGCAGGGTGGGGGCGAGGTACCGGTTGGTGAGCGGTTGTATTCTCTTCCCTTGTTATTTCCTTTATCATTATTATTATTGGTGGTAGCAGTAGTGATTTGTGTTATACCTTAGCTATTAAACTGTTCTTATCTCAACCCGTGGGAGTTGCATTCTTTTGATTCTCCTCCCTGTCCTTCCAGAAGCGGAGGGAAGAAAGGGGGGGAGGGGGGAGAAGTGGACTTCGTGGTTCTGATTTACGGCCTGGGCTTAAACCACAACAATAGTATTTTACAAGTTAACAGATAAGGAACTAAAATAATAGACCTTTATGTACTTTTATTCTATGAGGAAAAAATATTTTACAGTCAATAAAGCATGTTTCACAGATGAGAGAGCAAACTACAGCCCATAGTGGATCTGGGTACTGGGGTTTACTTAAGAACTGATGAGATTAAAGATTTTACCCTGCTTGTTTATCTCACACTTTCCCTCATTCCACCCTATGCCCCGTTATGTTCACTAGTTTTCCACTTCCCAGCAGGAAGTTTGCTGCTGGTCTGGGAAGCTCAAGTGGAAAGCAATGTCGATTCACGTTGCTGGTCTTAACTGTTACCAGCTGTGGTCCCTGGTATTCATCTCCATGCACCTTCCTCATCTACATTACCTTCCTCCACTTCCAGGATCCTCCAGGCAGAATGTTTACCTCCTTCTTTCCCAGCCCCCTTCTTTTGTCCAAGACCAAATCTTCAGGAGTTCTTAGTTTTCAGCACTCACTTTCTTTTCCAGAACCCCTAGCACCTATTTTTCCCAACCAAAATAGTCTCTTTGTGCAGAAGCACAATGTAAGATTAGCCTCCTACAGGGTGCTTTTGTCTCATGAATTTTTATTAATTGGAAGCTTCAGGATATGCAATTATTTTTTGGTCCAGAAAATATTAAAATTTATAGCCACCTCATACTGATTGAAGCTATCAAGTAGGAAGCTTCTATTTGAGAATTCACAAGTTCAGCTTGGGATATTTGTATGTACATTATCTGCTGCCTGCTATTACTTCCAATTCAATATTTTCTTTTTTTTTTTCCCTTACAGCATTATCATATTTTAGAGTGTCCTAGTGTAAGAGGCAATACTGGTAGAGGTCTTTTCTTTCTTCCTCATATTAATATGGAAAGACTGTAAGAGTATATTAAATAAAGTTACATTCTTACTAATGGGATTTTCCTAAAGGAAGGTTGTTAAATGCTGGAGCATGGAATATTTTTCTTTCACAATTTTCTGACCACAATGTACTTGTATTGAGCACTGCCACTTTACTTGAGAGTGAATAAATACTGTAACAGTGACAATGACAGCAGCAATAAGAACAATCAATAATAAAGTAATTAAAATGTTCAATACTTGTGACCTTATGTTCATTCCATTTTCAATTCCAAATTCTCCAAGACTTCAAAATGCCACCCAAACCAGCTTTTCTCTTCTTAAATATTTTGAAGAAATTTTATCCACTAATAAAGCTCTAGGGCAGAATTCACTTTGTCAAACATTTGCTGCCTAAGAGCTTGGAAACTTGCCTGACCTATTCCCTTCCTTCTCCCTGTAGACAGTCTATAGGCAGGGAGAGGCATCTCCAGTTCAACCCATTCTAAGAAAAAATACCACCTTCTCCATTGACTAGAGATGGAGCTGAACAAATTAACTCTCATTTGAGAATATTTTATATCTTCTGGTTTATGAAATGGATTTTATAGCTGGTAAATATTGGAAGCCAGTTACTGATGTTATACGTGTGTTTATAGTGCCCAGAAACTGAAGAGATCTAATAATTTCCCTTCATCTTCACACAATACTTACTCAATTTTATAACATCAATGAAATATGTTAGCAGATAGTTCTAAGAAATTAATGTATGGGCAACGTAATTTGGCCTTCAGCCTTGCTTCTTACAGATGTAAAAGCCTTAATACTATATCTTGCTAATTTTATAAGGAATTCTTTCAACAGTTAAGAAATGCTAACTCACACTTTATGTCATCTAGGACCTTGTATGAGTAACTAGCAGTGCAGCATCTTCTGCTATCTCTCCCTTAATTTTAGGATGGGTGGAGAAAGGAAAAATGGGAAAATCTGGTTTCAGAAAGCTGGTCTGGAGCATGTATACGCCAGTAAGCTTACTGCATAGAGACCGGTGTTTTTTTGAAGTTAAGTCATTTGTGTTCATGTCCTATTTTTGACACTGCTTGCAATTTTAACAGCTTAGGATTTCATAAGCTGAATCCAAGCTGACACCCTTCCTTTTCCCCATACATATGTGAATTACTTTAGATTTCTACTATTGCTATGATCAAGCACTGCTTCCTTTAAACTTCAGAGCTTCAAAAGAAATCTGTAAATCCATAACTAATGTTATACTAGAAATTTAGTAATCATTTGAGAAGATATGAGCAGGAGCTGAAGGGGTGGATACAAACCCCAAACTTATCTTTATATTTTATGTGTGATTTTGAGTGAATTGCCAAAAATATACATGAATACCTACAGGAGTTTTGCACATAAAGCAGTGATTTCTGTATACTCTGAACATCCTACACATTACAGAATTTGTCTTTTGGAAGACCAAATTCTTTTTGCAACCATTTTTTTTTTTTTTTGTAAGTTTTTGTAACGATTCATTTTAAAATTTACACATATATTCTGAATTGTTTACGCTTCTGGTTTCTGCTTTTCATATACTGGGTTTTTTTTATGAAAAACAGGAAGGATTTTTTTTTATTACCACAAATATATCAAAATGTGCCTTAATTTTTAGGTTAAATTTCTGAAGCATTTTCTCTTGACCCAAAAGCTGTGATTTCACTTTTAAAGAAGGAAGGAGGGAAAAAGAAATGTTACAACAGGATGCAAAGCTGTTCTTTTTCTGAATAGTTACTTCAACAAAGATCAATAGCATATTTTTTTAAACGTTATACTAGTATTTCAAGTCTGCAGGGGGCACTGATGCACTGTATATCTACAGTACTGCAGAGCAAGATTCAGACAGGATATGATTTAACAGTCCTGTAGGTTACAGGTACAGAAAAAACACATAAACAATTTATAGTCAATTTAGGTTTTGAGAAATTATGTAATTTAAAATATCCATATGAATTTTGGAGGGGAATTAATGTTTCTTTTACTGGTAAATATATTTGTTTTTCAGCTGCAAACAAGTAATTGTAAGGATAAGACTGTTTTCTTAACTTTATAACCAAGGACCTTTGAAGGATAATATATATTTCTAGTATTGCTTTACTTAATATTACAGCCTTAAACAAAAAGAAATCCTCATTCCCTGTAGAAAATAAAATTTTCTTTACAGCTCCCCAGAGAAGCCCATTTATTGACTGCTGATAATAACATTTTTATGTATTGATCAGCCAATACAGTTACTATTTGATTCACAGACTCATTTAGGCAAGAATGTATTACAGTAAGAAATAATTATTTATTTTAATAAATAATTACGCATTTTATCAGTTTAATTTCTCTATTTTAGCATCTAAGAATGATATCATCTAAGATGTAGAGATTTCCTGATAATAAGAATGTATTGCAAGTTATCAGTCAGCAACATACAGTAGACATGCATCAGTTTTGTCTCTTGTTTATCTCAGATCTTCATATTGCCTCCAGTTACAAATGTACCTTGCCCAATAACTTATGGCTGTTTAGAGAATCCTTTCTAGAAAGACATGGAATCTAATTTTAACACAGGAACACATGAAGAAGCCACCACTTCAATTGGTAGTTTGTACCAATTATAATCATTATTACTGTTACAGTTTTTTTGGCTTATTATCAATTCAGATGTTGTGGTTACAGCTTTCAGCCTCAGGATCTAACATGTTTGTTTCTGCTAAGCTAAAGAAACCTCTTCTCTGTCCAGTTTCTCCTCATTAAACATAAGTTCTATCTTCATATACACTATAACCACCTCAGTCATATTATACGAAAAAACCAGAGTGACTGAATAACAAAGTCTCTTTCTGTACACCTTTTGTAAAAAATACCCCCAATTTCTTTGAGGATTTTTAAATTAAACTTTTTATCTTTTGTACTTTTTTAAGCACTGCTCCAGTGCACACCAGTACACAATGAAATACAGCACAACCAGTATCGCAATCAATAGTGTACACAGAAATGAAATTGTCTTCCTACTTGCTTGTTCAGACACACAGAAATCATATTTATCATTTTGCTCCAGAAACTCTTCAGGACATTGTTCTTCCTTTGGGGTTTAGCCTGTTGAAAGCTGAACTTCTAATCTGAAATTTTGCACAAAATTAATTTCAAAAACATTACTACATATTTCCTTTTTTCAGGCTTTCTTTTTCTCATAATAATTAAACCTGAAATGTTAGAGCAATTTTAGAGGAGCTGTATTTTATTGCCAATGCCTCTTATGAAGTTAATGCTTATTAACATAACAAATTTTGATTTATAGGTTCACAATATCTATCTCCACAATGGATATCTTTTGGATATCAATAATATAAGAGACTTACTTAAAAAAAAAAAAAATAAATATAACTCACAAACCCATCCAGTTTTAAAGTTGTATTCTTTAATAATTTTAGATCTGAAATAGTTTTTATTAAAACTGCTTTGCCAAAAAGAAGCTCAAACTATCTTATTGATTGTGAAAAATGTTTGAGACTTTTTTTTAAGAATTGACTATTATTTATATATAATCTTGCTGATTGTTCCAGTTTTAGCTTTGTTAAATGAGATTTTTATAAACCCACAAATATTTTATAAGTTGTGAAGTCCTGTGGTCTTCACTGACACAGTGAAGGACACAGAATGAATGCCAACAGAGAGTTGCTAGACAGAATAAACTGAACTTCCAAGCTTCCCTCTTGACATTCTGGCTATTAGCAGTTGAAGGCAATTCTTATCACTTCTGTATCAAATTCAAAACTGAATCTCAAATATGACGAAAGTCAAAGTATTATACTGATTCAAGCTTCCATTAGGCAAATTATTCCTTTCACTATTACTTATTCTTACTTATTCTAATACGCTTCTCTTCATAATACAGTCTGGTTATAATAATACAAGGAACTTCATCTCCATTGAAAGGCACTCCCTGCACATAGCATGGAAGTCATGGAAACCTGCTCCAAAGAAGATTTAATTATTTGTGAGTATATAACAAAAGTTTTTTTTTTCTATTTCTAGGTTTCTGTAATTGGAATGACATGAAATGCTAGCACTAAAGCTAAGCGTCACTGCAGTCCAATAAGGAAAGATGCAATATAATTTCTTTTATTATTCAATTGATTTTAGACAATTCCTCCTGTTTTATAGTTTGCTTTTTCTGAACCAGTGCTCACAACAAATTTAAGACTAGATATTTAGGGAAATATTCCTAAAGCAGAATTCTGCCAAGCCATCCATGCACCCATCTGCAGGCTTTAGATGGGTAGAACAAAACTGAGATTATTTTTTTCTATTCTAAGAGAGTAGAAGAAGAGGGTTGTAATATTCATATACTTGTCTGGCTAGAAGCCCAAGTCATTATTTCAGGAACCTACTGAGCCATAGCACTTGATGTCTTGTGTCACTAAGATAATTTTTCTTAAGAATTAAGATAAAGTTTCCAAAGAGTATTACAATGGCTATGACATATTATGTTATTAATGTTGTAAAAAATACATGTAGTGAAGTTTTAAGAACATTGAAGAAGGGCTTTAAATTTAGTTTTTATTTTGTGAATCTGCTCCAGTTTTGTAAGAAAGTTGGGATGTTCTCAACCAAATCCTTTTTTTTTTTTTTTAATTCTAACAAAGCCCTTCTATTTTCATGTTTATGATATTACTTGGTTTTTAGGGGAAGCTATGCTGAAACCTGAAATAAAAGAAGATACACTCATTCATGAAAATGAGTCTTTCACATAAATCTTAAGAATGCATTTTCTTGATACATACTTTTTTATGGTTTTACTTTAAAAAAAAAAAATCATGCTCAAGCACAGTTCTTGTTTGGATGACAGAGTTTCTAGGGAAGTATAAATACTGAAAGCAATTTGGCAGAAGATAATGAACACCTTTGATAAACTAGAGCAACCCAAAATGTTGTGGCAATCTATAGTGTTCCTGGAACGGTGATCTTTGATGTGAAGTAAAAAAGGAGTCCTTCACATTTGTTGGAGCTAAAAATACACAGCAGATATTTGTATCTCTCCACCCATCTGATTACCATATAATCCACAGGTAAGAAAGGCTGAAAGACTGCAAAAAGGCTTTAAAGTTATCTTGGCAGCCTTCTAATTCTGATCACTCTTAACACTGAAGAAGCTCCAAGTTCAGAGAATTCACTGTGTTGTCAGCTAAACTGTAATGCCCCCCATAATTTCTGAACCACCATGCTGGTCCACTGAGCAATGTCACACCCTTAACTCTCTTATCTCCTTCCTATATGAGAACTTGTGATGATCTACTGAACAGGAACCTGATGGGCCATTTCTCTCTCATTTCCACATTTTAAGAATGTGCTGTGGATGGATACAGTGACTTTTTACACTAATCACAGATGTCTGTGGGCTTTGAATCTACCAAGGTAAAGAGGTCAAAGCAGACTTTTTTGGTCGTTGTAACAGAAGTCTTTAACATATATTTCTCCTTCCTAAAGTATTTATTTAACAAATTCAGTTATATTCTGTGAGTGTTGTGATTAAAGCTTAGAATTTTACTAATGTATAAAAGGGTCAATTCATATGCAAGGGTTAAGTATTTCAGGTAAGAGAAGCTTTATAAATTTCATTAATAAATTTACTAAACATATAGAGCAGGAATCACCAGTAATTGGAGAGGTTCAATATTATATAACTGCACTAAAATGTATATAAAGTTGGGAAATGAGCACAAATTAACATTTCTCCAGCACTGGGGCCTTTTCTTTAGCATGTGAAACAAATATGTTATCAAATAATGAAGTACATATGGACAGTAGTAGGAAGACAATTTCATTAAAAATCCTATGAATCCTATTCATAAGAAAATTTCCTTTCTGTGCTACTTGTGTCAGAGTGCTTTCCAAAATATTTAACTGAGATGTTATTTTCAGTAACACACTACCTCAGACTTATGCATTGGCATGCATACACTGATATATGTACTTGCAAACGGCTCCTTGATAAAAACAGAAGAAAAAAAATGCATAGTATCCCTTTAAGACTTATTAGCTTCCATGTAGGGACCTGGCAATTTCAGAAGAAAACAAGATCTCATTACAATTGCTCATTGTGAACACACAGACAGTGACTGCCACTGAATTCTGTTGAAAGAACTAAGAAACAATCCCCTGTTGGTATAATGCACACATCTAAAGTTACAGTAGGGTAAGCAAGGTCAAGATAAACATCAGCAAAACCTGTTATTAATCTTGTAGAAATAGAGAGTTGCCCCAAGGAAGATTGGTGTTAGTTTTGCAGTATGCTGATGAAAGACAACTTTTTCCAGGAACAGGGAGAGAAATGTAGTATTTACAACCAACCATTATCTCACCTGCATATATTTGACACATGGATTTGGCTAATATCCATAACAATTTACAGTGATTTTGAGGATTTATAACAGTATGAAAGATTAGATCAGTTACTTCTTTCTTTTTGTTTTTCTTTTCAACATTGAAATCTGTGTCACTGAAAAGTCATTATCTGAACAGGAGGGCCAAAGAATGAAGGAAAGAAGTAAGGAAGGAAGGAAGGAAGGAAGGAGGGAAGAAAAGGTAACGGAAAAAATACACAGAATTCATGTACACATATGGAGAAGAAAGGAAGATGCACAAGACAACAAACCTCACAAATGAGAAAAAAACATTCAAAGAAAGGTTGTAAAAGATAAGGGAAATCAGAAAAGCAAATCAAGCAAGAGAATGAAAGAATACACAAGCAACTCAGGCACTGGGAAAGGAGGAAGGGGCAATTAGAAACACAGAAAGGGTTATTAGACAGCAAAAGCAATAGATGAAAGAGAAATAAAAAGATAAATGTAGAAAGAAGAAAAAAAATGTTTGTTATCATTCTGCTAAAATTGCACAGAATTGTTGTTAACATAATATCATGCATCATATGTGATGAATAAAAATGGATGATATTTCTTATCTTCAGTTCTGCACTTCAGAAACATTTAGTCCAATTTCTACGTTAACCATGGAATACACAGAAAACCTGTTAAATATGTAAAATTGAGTGGCGTCAGTTCTGTTCGTTTAATCATTTTCTTCTGCAGTGTGGAGAAGCACTCCCTATATATTTTATTTTTTTTTTTCTGTTTCAGAATTAAGCACATAACTCCAAATTGCTAATGAAAAAATATGAACATAACTACTTATGCTGATATGTAAGAAGATAAAGTCTCAATATTTTCTCTTTCACATATAACAGAAGCTCAGTGCTTCTCACAGGATCTTGCATTTATTTATAAACTAAGATGTAAGTAGACAGAAGAGCTTAAATTTGGAATGTGGTGATTTCCTTTTCAGGTTGATTCATATATAAGTTTTTTATCAACCATATATTTGATTCAATATAAGTTTTTCAGCTCAGGTGTATTCATATGACAGAACTCTTTGACCTTACTTGAGTCTTGTATGGATTCTTACAATGAAGTCTTACAGACAGTATGTACCACCATAGGCACTTTTCCTTTTCTAGATGTGGAATGGTAACTGACTTTCATGACCAGCTGAAAAATAACTTTTCAGCAGACCCAACTTTTCCCTTTTCAAAGTACACAGTTAATTTCAAAGACAGAAATCAAAGACTTCAGATGCCTGGTGTCAGATGCTCTGAGTTGTGTTGTTTTATAATACTCTGAGAAAGCAGGAAGTTTCATAAAGGAAGAGACATGTTGAGGAATTGCACAGGAGACTGAACTTCACAAAGGTGTTTGTGGTCTGTTAGGATGTTTGTAAAAAGACCACAGAAAACTACAGAATGGAAAGGGGACTACTCACACATAAGGAAAGGGATTTAGAGCTTGTTGGGAAGTGGATAAGTGAGGGGAAAGTGGAACTGAGGGCTTACTGAAATTGTATTGCACAGCTCCTGAGAAAATTGCCATGCATTAGGAAACCTATCAGTCCTCTTGATTGAATGGAACTTGGGTAATGCACATTCAAGAGCCTTTCCCCTAAATGCAAATGACAATCAGTCTTTGCTGAAATGAAACTCAGTTTCAGCCTGGAAAAAACATCTCAAAATAAATTAGCAGCAAAATAAAATCTTTAAAATATTAATCAAAAATCTGTTCAATGGGCAGTAATGAAGAACTGAGCTCATTATCTCCTATCTGTGAGTGCAAATCAGCCTTCTACATTTGCATCCATCAGTAAATCTCCTCTTAGGAAAACAGCAAACAGTATTTTTCTGTTTCCTAGTTATGAATGTTTTCAAAAAGGAATAAATCATGGCTTGGATTGATATAAATATATGCATACTCATATGTATATGCATATATTTTATGTACGTGTGTGTGTGTGTTTGGAACCTTTGAATTTACTACATACTCTTACAGGAATATATAGCAGTCCTAACTCCCAGAGACTAAACCAAAAGTGAGCTGAAGCAGATACCAGCTTTTAATACTGGGATTCAAAGCTTCGTTTGTATCTGTCATCTATCTGAACTCTACCTGAAAGTGATACTTACTCATCCTGCAAATCTATTCCAGTAACATTTTCTGAAACACTTACAGGAGCATTATGTTGCATTGACACATCACGAGTATCTTACTTGCTTCAGAAGAAGGAAAAAAAGAAATCCATTTTTTTAACAGATCTCATCAGGGATCCATTATTTCCAATTGTTTCTTCTACTACTGTTGGCCATTATATCATCTCTTTCAAAATTGCCTATATGTTCATAGCTCTGAGACAGGAATAGTTTAGACAGAATCTTAAAATAAACTGATAAGATTTACATAAATATATAGCTTAGTATAACTGCAGAAAACTACCTACTGGAGGCTGACCTTTACTAATTGATATGGTTCTCTTATAACCTTTCCTGAAAGAAATAGCTTCATAGCTCAGAGGACTTTTATGGCTGCAAATCTGCTCTCACAGAGTCAAGCTTAAATTCATTCTCGTGCCCGTACCATTATTCTGCCATTTCCTATTCCACCTTGGTTACATCTTGTGGCAGGAAGCTCTGATGAGCCTTTAGTGCAATACATCCCTCCTAGCTGTTCTCTCCTCCCCGTGGTATTATGTGTTATTGCATATCTATGAACTCCAAGCATAAACAGTGACGCATGGAATTAGCAGAAGGATTTGGGCTATGACTTTACAGATTAGCTGAGTTAAAGCCTCATACTTGAAAAAGTGCTTCTGAGCAGCATGCAGACAGCCTACATCTTCCAGCAGGATCGGGATTATGGCAAGTTTTAAGGTCTTTGATCTTATCCAATTGCCTAGTGTTATGTTCATCAATTATCCTCTTGAATTTAAGCAGAAGTTTAGCATCTGCTTCCAAAACACCATGAAAGGCAATTTCCATGTTGCTCCCATCTCCCATTTAGTTCTACCAGATAATTCTCCCTCTTTTGCAGTGTATGATATTTGCAGTACAAGTTTCTGAAGGAACAAAGACTACTCTTGTCCTACATATTTAAGGTATTTTAAGCAGATAGTCAGATACGTATGACAGTGAAATTAATATTATGGGTACATTTTTTTATATTTTGTAATTCTCAAAGATTTTTAAACAGTAACTGAAATTGCATTAATATCTGAGATAAGCAACATGAAGTATATACCTATGAAAGGTACTGACTTGTCCTGAAGTAGTGATGACAATAGTTTTCAGAAGGTTAATTAACTGTTTCTAAAATTTGGTTTTGACAGTTCTCTATATTCTTTGCACATATTAGCTCATCATTAGGTATTTTAAAATTCAAATAGATCCAGTTAAAAAAATGGCAGAACACATCTGAGTAAATTTCAAACCTATTAAAAATTCATAACCTTAAAATTTACTCACAAACCCATATTCTTTAACAAGTTTCTGCATGTCTCCCTTTGGCTGATCTCCTACACCAAAATAATGAAGCAATCCATGTTGCTGAGAAACCAAGAAGTAAATCCCCCAGCAGGGTAAATGAATGCCACTAAAGTATGGCTAAATATGCAAAATCAGGGCATTCAAAAGGATTAGAAGTCTACAAACTGGTGATGATAGGTAGAAAGTCAATTAAAGAAAAATTACAACAGAAGAACAGAAATGCACAGTGTCACTGAATGATAAATACAGGAAGGTTTTTATAGGAAGAAATCGGATTGCTTTGAACGCCACTCTCACATTATAGAGTACTCTTCTACTGACAGGCAGATCCAACTGTAGCAATATTGCATCAACAGAACTGTATGAAGTCTGAAAATACAATACACCAGGCTTTCTAGTATTCACCAGCTACTCATATTTGCAACATATATAATCTATCACTGCTATATTTAAGGAACTTTCCTCAATTTCTCCTTCCTTCTCAACATAAATGTCTTTTCCCAACAAGCTTGTCTTGAATAAAAAGAATGGCTGCTGAGATTCCTATATGCTTCCTGAGAAGCAGAACTTATATCTAAGGACTGATGATGGTCAGGATGCATGTAGGTTATACCTAAAGTGAAAAGCAAAAGATAATGTAAGCTGCCATGTGTGGGCAGATATGAGATTCTTGTGTCACAAGGAAGGGAATGAGTAATGAGAGCACTTGCCATGTTTCCCTGTGGTCCACTCCTATGGGACAGCTATGCGACTGAGTGAAATTCAGTCTAATTTCACTTCTGTTTCCCAGCTTTTCACAGACAGAAATAGTTGTGATTTGGAGCAGGATGGAGCCAGCTCTGTTTTGACTGCATGGGGCTGGACACTGTTAGGCTCATCTGTAGCATTCTGAGATAAACAGGGGGGTAAAATGAGCATATTGTCCAGAAGAGAGGATTGAGAATGCCCAGCATCCTTCCAGCATCCCTTTAAGTACAAGATTATTTCGACAGTTCATCTGTACAAACTTACCATATTAATTCAATTACCTAATCTGTTACAGATACATAGCGAGTATTTGCAAGAAACAGCCCTAGACTGTAATCACTGAGTTCTGATTGAAATAAAGCAAAATTTAATGTCTGTGTCATACCGTAAAAGCCATATTTCTATGCTTATTGACTAAGTATGAAGGGAAGTATCAGAAGCAATACAAAATGCAATAATTTTGGCATATAATTCTATAGATTAGAACAGGCAATATAGCATTCTATATTAAAGAAATTAAGAAATAAACAAATCCAGATTTTCTTATAAGCCATCTTCTTCCGTCTATATCCCTCTATATGTTATGTGCACAGACTGGAAAAAGTAGACTTCATCGGTCTTGTTTCTTGAAGGCTACTGGTTCTTAACTGAATGGTTATATAAACTACTCAATAGGAAAAAATGAAAAAAGAATGTCAAAAAGCCCGAGGATGTAGACACATATCTCAGAGAAAGTATTCTTTTTGGCAAACGAAAGAAAGCACAGGAGATAATAAGAGTCACGGTTTTCAAGTTATCTCTCTTTCATCTAGCAGTTAAAAAAAAAAAAAAAAAAAGTGCTTTAGTGATAGTATAAGGAGGAATGTCTTTAAACTGAAGGAGGGTAGATTTAAATTAGCTATTAGGAACCCCTCACAATGAGGGTGGTGAAGCACTGGAACAGGTTTCCCAGACAAGTTGTGACTGCCCCATCCCTGGCAGTGTTCAAGGTCGGGTTGGACAGGGCTTTGAGCAACCTGGTCTAGTGGAAGGTGTCCCTGCCCGTGGCAGAGGGTTGGAGCTAGGTGATATCTAAGGTCCCTTCTAACCCAAACCATTTTATGATTCTATAATCTTTCTTAGGATTTGGGACACTAAAGCTTTAATACCTGTGCAAAATCTAGAACAATTTCCTACCCTAACCAAAGAAGACATCTGAGACGGTTTATGTTTTGTTTTTTTTTTTTTTTTTTTTTTTTTACAATGATTATTTAATTTCTAATATATAAATAGTTCTTGAAGTGAAGATTATTTTCCCCTTAATACCTGAATTAAATGCGTGAAGCAGCTTCCTCACTTGCCTTCATCTCCATGAATTTCTGTTCTGCAAAGAGGCATAGCTCCACAGACAAGTGTATATTCTCCTGTTTTTGAGGAGACCACAGTTCTCACTAAGGAAAATCTCTGTGCAGAAATTCAGGAGTGGAGCAATTGCTTCTTTCTTAGCTGGGATTTGTCACAACAGAGGCCAGAGTTCTGTATTTTGTGCAGGATTTACACCCACAACAGTTTGTTAAATGCACTCAGAGAACATCTTCCAAACAAAATGCCTTGGGGAACTCAAATGGTGTAAAGATTTATTTCTTAGTCAAGGTTGGACAAGGACATGACACTGAGCTGCTGTTCTAAATAAAAATTGTGGTGGCAGGTCTGTGCAGGTGTAACAAGCTGAACTTTATGTTCAGAGTAAGTTTTACGCACAAAAGCTTAGATGTCTAGGACTTGAGTCAGGTGGTTTATTATATAATGGGTTTGATGTTTACCCTCCTTTCTTACCTTTGAGTGTGATGTGTGCAAATTCATGAAGGGGCTAGTGGTAGAAGTGGAAGCAGAGTTCATATCTCAGGGATTTTTAATTAATGATCTAGTCAGTTACCACTAGCTTTCTAACATACTGTTTAAACAGGCACATGAACACTAATTAAAATATTCTGTCAATTTTAGAGGAAAAATTTAAAGCCATATGCAAAAAGGATTATATGAAATTCTCCAGAGATATTGGACATACATGTCCTATGATTAAAATCATATTCTGTTTTGAAAGACTTCATGATCTACAAATGCAACTCACCTCTACTTTTTTTTTGTTTTCCACTTTCTTGTGTTTAAATCTTTTATAAAAGATAATAGAATCCTAATCTACACCATTGCTTCTGTTTAGCATTTTATTTCAATCAATTAATGACCAACAGCAATGTGAATACACAAAAAAAAAAAAAAAAAGTGGGTTTTTAATGTATTCAGAAACAATACTTTCCAGCATTTTTCACAATCTCATATATAAGTGTAACACCAAGTCATCAGTATTTGGTAAAAGATTAATGGAAATCCCCAAACCGTAACTAGAAATATAACCAGAACATCACCCCAGTTCCCACTCCTGCATTTTCTTGCAGATTATCTTGCTTAGTACAGAAAGATAATGTTTCAGCATTCAGTGGGTGAAAACACTCTAAATAAGCTGTCAAGCTTAATTGAACTATTCTGCAAAAAGCATCTTCCATAAAGAATATGCTTCAGAAGTATAAAAGAAAGAACAATATCTCTCAGTATATATTTGTTTTTTTTCTGAAACAGTTACATTTGCAGTATTTACAGGTAAACTGCTGAAATTACCTAAAATAGTAATCTTATTTAGGGAAGAAAGCAAAATCAGTTTCTTCTGACTTGAAAAGGCCCAGAAGGTGGTTTACCTGCAATTGTCAACATTATTTCTTTCCACAGCACTAGAGAAGTTGAAAGGTCCCACATCATTAATTTCTATAACTTGTATACAGCCAGTGAAATTGTAGACAGGTCCAGGTATCTACAAAGGAGAAAAAGCACACAATTCTTTTGCTTGTTGTTATTGTGATCAGTTTAAAGAATAAATATTTTTTTTGCAAAAGTTTTGTAACATAATTTAACCCTACTCCTGAAGACCCCTCCCGATCTCCATTTTCCATGTAATGAAACACTGTTAAAAAAAAAAAAAAAAAAAAAAAAAAAGTGAAAAGAAGTTACAGCAAGATAAGCAGTACTGACTTAAAAATAAACTCATGGAGTTTTGGACACGCAGACAGCCCAACAGGTATAGTGAGACACCAGCAAAAAGTGGATTTAATTAGGTATTTATTTTTTATAGATGATCACAGGTCATCGAGAATGGTAAACAAGGAAGCTTTGAAAAGTCTACTTTCAAGTTTCTACTTCCCTGCTCAAAAGATGTCTAGTACCATCAATCATTTTTCAAAGATGCCTAAGGAGCTATTAAAAAAAGGAATCACTGTAGGGGCACAGAAAAACCAGAGAATGAATTCTTATGCATATCTCACCATCTAAATAATCACACTGACACAATATGTTGGCAGGCATTATAATTATAATGTATAAACAAACCACCCAAAATGGTGCAACCAAGTCTTCATGGACTAGACCACTGGACAAGTTCCTGGTCACACTAGATCATGCGTCCCTGTCTTTGGGGCCACATAAGACTCAATACTTTATATAATAAATTTAATGCCAAAATAATATAAAAATACTGCTAGAACTGTCCATGAAGATGAAAATCATTGAAACAGTTGAATGAGGCGTTGGGAGATTAGTCAGGAAGAAAAGACAGCATCAGTGGAAGAAGGTATGACCTTAGGCACCTAAAGGGATGCTGATCATAAGCCCACAGGAAGAGAAGCAAGTCTTGGCTTGGTCTTTAACACTGCAGTGTCAGGTTTAGAGGCAAGCAGAAAGAAAAATAAAAGGTCTTGAGAAACAATTTGCTAAAAGCATAACGGCAAGCATTAAATGCTTTTTAAAACATAATAGAAGCAGTAAGCCTGCCAGAAAGGCTGTAGGGCTAATAGAACATCAAAGACTAAAAGAGTGTTCAAAGAGATAAGGCTCTAGCAGGAAATGTAAATAAACTCACCAAATTAAAATTTAACATAGAGGAGCTTTGGGAGTTTTCCATGCCAGAACCTCTTTTTAGTAGGGGTACATCAGAGGTCTGTCTCAATTGAATTATTACTGTAAAAATGTTTTAAAATTAATTAACAAAGTTAACCGTATCTATAAAGAGAAAGACCAAATAATATTTTCGAAGAAGTCCTAAGGGAAATTACTGTGGTCATCACTTAAAATGGCATCCAAACATCAGGAATAGTAGATGTGGTTTTTTTGTTTTGTTTCGGTTTTTGTTTGTTTGGTTTTTTTTGTTTTGTTTTGTTTTTTTGTTTTGTTTTGTTTTTTTTTTTTTTTTTTAGGAAAGGGGAGAAGACTAGGGAATGCAAAGGCACACCTCAAACTAGCATCACTAAGTCCCAGTTCCATTCTAGACAAGCCATTAAGAGCTGCTATAAAAAACAGAATTAACAGATACATAGATGCACATAATATACTGGGGAATAGCTGAGATGGTTTCTGAAAATAAAATTGTAACTCACAGGAGGAACACTGAATACGTAAAAAGGATGCCTTGGCACATAGCCTTTGATTTCCAAAAGGCTTTTAACAAGTTTCTATGCTAAAAGATTCTAAAGTAAATTCGTCACCCTGAGATAACAACAAAAGCCTTCAACATATTAAGAGAATGGGTAAAGTAGAAGCATAAACATTGGTAATAGTGAGCTTTCTCAATATGGAGAGCCCCTAGATATTCCCTTAGCAATCTCTATTAGGGTCGTGCTCTTCAGCGTATTGACAAGTGGCTCAATGTTTCCCATGTTACTCAGGATAGCAAAAACAAAATCTGGAGATGATGATTTCACAACATGCAAAAACTATAAGGTATGTGAGGATGGCGATACATATGAGAGTTTCTGAACTGACAATGATTATATAGACTAGGAATCTTTACTCAGGGAAACCCATCATCAAGAACGGTTAGAACAGAGTGGTGTGCAGATGAACAAAACGTTTTCACAGTTTCTCACTATACAGGATCAAAAGGACATGAAATTATATAAATAAGTGTGAAGATCAAAGCAAGATAAAGGGTGTACTTTTAATACTCCTCAAAATTAAGCTGTGGAACTCTGCTGTAGGATGTTGTGGACAGTACAAGTCTAAATGGGGTCCAAAATTGATCAAATTAATGGAAGATATTTTTCCAGAATGGTTTTCCTTATTTCTTTTCTCATCATTAAGTGCCACAAAAAGAACAGTAGCCTCTAGCCTGTATATTCACCTTCTTCCTTACCAGCCAGTAAAGCACATTTCATATTGTGATGGCTTCATGCTCTGTCCAGAGCCTTGAAGTAAAACCACCTTCCATTTTATTTAAAGGAAAAAGAGATTCTGAGAGACTGAAATATTTTAAAACTATGTTTACTATAATACAAAATCCTAAATTAGAACATGGCAACCATTTAATAGATTTCTGATGTGCTGGGTGATGTAGATATATTTCCCGCTTCCCTTGTCCACCTTTGCAGGGAGGGCACTTTCCTCAAGTCTTGCTTTTTAAAAAGCTCAGTGACTTTGGTGTAAAAAGCATTTGGCATTTAGGTGCATACTGCTGCTTCTGGGTCACAAGGAAAATTTCCTTTTTGCCATCACTTCTACAAGGTGTCTGAGAGTCACTTCCAATCTTTAAGAAAGAACCCTGTTCCTCTCAAGACTGCCCCAGGCTCTTTTCTCCCAAAGGCTCTCTGCCTGGGGCCGCCAAAAGCTGCTTCCATCTGTCTTGGAAAAGGAGAAATCTCTCCCTCCCAGCAGAGAGATACACTGCACAAACACAACACAGCTGAAGTAAGGCACATTGCTTTGCACTGTTCAACCACTCTGTAAGATAACACACCTTGACATGCTATGCAATAAATAAAATGAACTGGCCTTCCAGCCCATGGGAGGGATCAAAGAAGTTCACTAATAGTTCATTGTTTATTCCTTTAGCAGCAAAAGCTTAAGGGCAGTTAAGACTTGGAAACACATTACTATGTTACTACAATGCAATATGTTACTACAGTGCAAGAATGTGGAAAGTTATGTAACTGTTTAACGTGGCATTTAAAGTCAGAAAAGTTCAAGTGCTGGAATGAGGAAGATCATATCTCTGTGTAGTAAACATGTTTTAGAGGATTGCACTCAGGCTTCCTGGAGCTTAGAAAGAAATAAAACCCTCACTCAAAGACTGGATATGAACACACCTCTTTTCAAAGATACACTTCAGATGGGAGTACAATGCTACTTGATATACCATGACAGAGGACTATTGATATTGATTACAGACAATAGAAGATAGTCTCTCTTCCTTTTTTGACCGTCATTTTGGCAAAGAAATAAGTGTGATGGACTGCCAGGTCTTATACTCAGCAGTCTGCTTTTGCTGTCATTATCAAGACAAATGATACCAGATAATCTTTTAGAAAGTGTGTCCTACTAGGTTTCACATTACTTTTTTATAAGAGAAACTTGTTATTCTTTTCTTTTTTTTTTCCCCCGCCTTTTATGAATAATAGATAAAATAATTTTCAAATTAACAGAATTCAGGATCTATTGCAAATTTAATATGAACACAGACAGAAAGTTAGATTCTGAGTTGGAAATGACATAGGACCCACAACATTGCTTAAAAAATTGAAAAATTAAACATGTTTTAATATTGTTATAGCTCTGCTCCTTCTTCTCTCCCTTACCAACAGTGAAGTTTTGCTAAATCTTAATTATGATTGTTCCAGTCACACCATGGGTGTTTTCCAGGAAAAGCCAAACTCTCATTCTTGGGATTGTAAAAACAAACAAACAAACAAACAAACAAATAGAAAACAAGAGGAACTAATAAATGCAGAGGCCAGATACAACACAGTTTTAATATTTACGAGTGCTACTGTGCCTAGCTAAGTTCTTTCAAGAATCTGAATGTCAGGTGGTATAGGAAAAAATCACTATGGCAACCTATGATCCATTTTGAACACTGAAGAGCAAATTAATTGCTTGGTTTGGGAATAAAAAATTACCTGTGTATTTCCCCGAGCACTATTATCAGTGAATATTTTAACAACATGGTTTCCTCCCTCCAAACCAAACATACTGATTGGGTTCCTAATAATTTCTCTTACACTGATATGTGAATATTTTGAATGCAATGCATTCCTCTAAAGTAATATTAAAACACTTTGTTTTATAATTATTGACACACCATAAAAACTCTGGTCAAAAAATTGCTTTTGAACTGCTATGTTATCTATAAAAAAACTAATGTCTTCTTAAATTTAGGAATAAGGACTATTTATTAATAATCAAAGTAAGTAGCTTTCATTTTGCTATTTTTGAGAATTGATACTCATTTGTGATTACCAGAGTATTAAAATGTAGACTTTACATGTAGCTGGGTTTCCTTCCATTTCCAAAAATACATTAATATGCTGACAATCTGTAATACTTAAATTACCTGAAAATGTCAGGGTCATAGAAACACCAGAAATTTATTTTAACACAATTCACTATTCAGAAACTATGCAGATATGTTAGACATATAGTTACCATGCTCTTTAAATGCCCTTTATACCTGACAAAAATGAGCACAGATACTTACCTGATAGGAAAAGTTCACACATATATACCAAACCATTTATTAACATCCTTTACTGACTAGACCAAATTAAAGCTCCTGTTAAGTAGAATTAACCTAAAATTGAGTTCCCTGTGAAATGAGCTTGCTTGCTGTTATTTAT
The DNA here is from genome assembly GCF_963264785.1 of Psittacula echo. Classification (NCBI taxonomy): domain Eukaryota; kingdom Metazoa; phylum Chordata; class Aves; order Psittaciformes; family Psittacidae; genus Psittacula; species Psittacula echo. The sequence goes on along the minus strand of NC_137738.1, from coordinate 80,451,514 downwards.
CTCCAGATTCATAAATAATGTAATGAGGCTTTGGCTTATGATCAGAGCATTTATAAGAAAAATCACAATTAACTCAAAAGAAAACAAAGCAGAGCACAATCTTTCCTCATTTGTCTCCAGTCAAGACAAATTTTATATATCTGAAAAATTCTCACTACTGATATTACAATGTACCAGTATACATTTTTCAGTCATCTTTCATATCTTCACCATTCCTGTAAATCTTTTGCAAAGAGTTCTACAAATCAGACTCCAAAATCAATCAGACATATTTCACAGGAATCAAAGATATGAAATTTTTCAAATTACAGTATTTTAAACATAAACAAAATGGCCTGGGTACACATTTTTGAATGCTCTAAGAACATTTCTATTTATATTTACTAACACTATTTTGAACAGTTTGGAAATTAATGCAGAACTCCAAGATAAAAATCAACCATGAGATAACAGCTTCTCTTTTACTGTTCTTGTTCTTGATAGGGGTTAGAATCATATGAAATGGTCATAATGAACTTTGAAATTAAGCAAGTTCCACTCTCAACTCTGTATTCTCTTCAGATTGTCCAAAAAGCAACAAATTTGACTAACCATATTGGGTCTAATCTGGTTGAAACCTACTGCAGCTGAACTTCAGGATCATACTCACCGAAAAAAAAAGATCAGAAAATCAAAATTAAACTTCAAAAAACCCCAAACCAAACCCAAAATTCCATGGGGGTGGTGGTGCTCTTTCCTCCCTAAAGAAGAATTTAGTCTTTAAGAAATGTCATTTTACAACCCATGTTTCTCAGTTAAAATTAAATGCAGCACAAAATAAAACTGTATAGACTACCAAATTAGCACCAAGGCAAACAGAACATGTTTAATTCAACAGGACCTTATTCTGCCTTTGTATTCCATTTAATGAGCACTGAAACTTGCCTGCATTTGAGGCAACATGCTATAGATAGAATTTCCCAATCTCTTCAAGCAACCAAATTTTAAAGGGTTTGTTAAAAATGAAAAGAGGATTAGTTGTGAAAGCAAAAGTAAAAAAAGAAAACACTTAACATATGGGAGAAGGAATATTGTTTCAGCTTCTCTACTAGTACAGAAATGTGAAGCAAAAATTAGAAGGTATACTTGTAAAATTGCTTACATGCCACCATATATAAAATAAAGTGGATGAAACACAAAAGAACAGAAATCCTTCCTACATACAGAGCAGTACTGGTCATGATATGAAACACTAAACTTATACAAAATATCAAAGTTTTATTTAATCATTATGTTAATATAATACATCTTTTCACACTGAAACTCGTTTTGAGCTAAACATCAAAAGAATCATTTTATCTCACAACCAAACAGAACTAAACTAACACAATAAAAAACGCAACTAAATACAACTAAAAAGGGGTTAAGAAGTAAGCTAAATTAAGATTCTTTTTTTTTTTTCATGTAGCTGCTCTAATGATTTTTTTTAAATAAACTATTATTATTCTGAATCTGCACTTACGTCTACTGTGGATATTGAACCCTATCACAAGACTTTCATGAAACAAGAGTGGTAAAGCATCATAAAACAGGCAGCAGAGAGGAAAAAAAAAACATCCCCAAACTACCTAGGGTGGAACAGATTTACATTTGTACTCCTCATTCCTCATTTGTTTTAATAACTTAAATCAGGGGTTGTAAAACTTGCAACCCTGGTAGTTCTCCCGTATGTGAAATCAGCAAGTCAGAAGTTCTTCCGGTCTCCTGTGCTTTAGGGCAAGGAACTGAGACTATGCTCTCATATTAGATCTGTAAAACACCTCCTGGGCTGCTGCGCTGTACAGTGGGAACCAGGCTGGTCATCTGCCTAGTCCCAGACTCTGATGGAGCCAGCTCATCATATAACAGATATTCACATTCCTCTTTCATAATTTCTTTTTTTAAAGTGACTGGCAATGTAATATTTGAGGGTGTTTCACTGTCAATTTCCTACGATTCTGCCAGTTTATTCTGGCTGGAAATGGTTCATTAAGTCACAAGGGATTAATTAAAGTCAGTAAGTCTGAAAGATTCAAGGGTACTGATAAATTCCCTTACCATTTTTATGAAAGTTTGTCCCTGGCCAAGATCCTTATCTTTTAAACTTGCTCTTGCCTTGCAGTTAAGGAAGTACAATGTTGCATTTCAGAAGTGCTGTGAAGAATCATTAAGTAAGGAAGGACTTCCCTAAATCTTATGGCTATCTATATCTGGCCTTTTTGTCAACAATTTCAGTGTTTACACTTACAAGCATAATGCATGATTTACTTACTGTGTTTGCTATTCTTCATAAGCTCAACTACTGTAATTTATCTAATTCTCTCTTATTAATGTGGTACAATACCTTGTCCATGAACAAGGTGGAAAATATACTGACCTGAGACAAGTAGAACAGGTAGAGTGAAATTTGGAAAATAGATTTGTATTTCTTGGCTAGTACAGACTCTTATCAACTGACCGTGGAAATCCACTCAGTTCCCTGCATGTCAGCTTTTCAGAGTGATGCTGAAGTTAGACATATTAAACACTCTGCTATTCTAATATAATACAGTAATACAGCACATCAGAGAAAAAATATTTGGAGCCCATCAGCATGAACCAGTTTCCAGTCCAAGCCATCTGACTTCCATAGTTCTGGTTCTTGTCCAATCAATAACCAATAGCTCAGACCTACAAACATGTAACCCGAGAGACGTTTATATCAAGTATACATGTTTATGCAATGATGCATTTGTATCAAGTATATACATTTCTGTACTGATTCATTTGATGATCCTTAGGGTCAGTTTCAACTCAAGATATTCTGTGATACATAAAACAGGATTCAGTGTGAAACACTTGTTATTGAATCATTAATGTTGAGTTACAAAAAAGGGTTGAAGCAAGCAGTTGTACATCTGTCTGAACTAGAAGAGATAATGTTTTATCTAAAACAAACATCTGCATGTCAAAGGAATTAATACTTAGACGATGGCCAGGCTATCTCTGGCATAAGGAGGAAACGTGTTTCAGGGAGAATGACTGAATTTATCTGGAATATCTTCAAGTCTTCAGAAAGAAAAAATGGCTATAAAGGCTAAAATGTTCCAACAAAATAGGTGGGTTTTTTTTGGTGAATGTAAACTGAAGTATATGGTATTCATAAGGGATTCATTTTGCCAGTTCTAAGAAAGCTGAAAATTCTCAGGTAAAGAAAGGAGAGACAAGAAAAGAATTTCTTCATAAAATCTTGTGATTACGTACTTTTTTATGTCATGTCTGTACATCTTTTTAGAAACATCTGCAACTCGACTGTCTGGTTTTGTAGATTGTAAATACTTTTTGTTCCCCCCCCCAGCTAACTCTCTTTTAAATCAAAGGGTTTCAAGGTAACACGGTATTTCTCACACAATATATAAGCAATATATCAGCTAGCACACTATGCCTTTCAGAAAATGCCTTTACTTTCCCAAAATACTTAGAGAATCCTAAATCTAACAGTGTAGCGTATATAAGCTGTCAGGACCAGGTGAGAACTTGTATTCCATAGTTTGCAATGTTAGGAACATGGTAACAAGGATAGCTGCCTGACACCTAACAAGTTGTTTAGGAACGTGCACGCATTCCAAGATCACCAAGATGTTAGTCACACGTATTTCTGTTATCAGAGGTGTACCTACAGTAGACAATCTCATAAAAATGCTAACCATGATGTGTGAAGAAGGCAAATATCCATGTAGTTCCAAAATGATTTAATTATCATTATAGTAAGACAAGAAAATTTTTTTGTGTTCCAAACACAATAAACTCTACCAATGAGTAAAAATTTAAAACCTTTATCAATTTTTGATGAGACAACTGAGAGGTTACTACCCACTGTTGTCTGCACTGCCTTTCAGATAGATGCTACTGCCCATGTGACAAATGTAACAGAATAGGAAAACGTATTTATAATTCATGATATTAACATAGATTGAGATTAATGGCAGTTTAACTTGGCATGACTGAGAAGTTGAACCATGACCTATTTCGTCATCTCTCCTAAGGAAATAAAAACCTGTAGCAAAGGAGTGAGGTAAGCAGTTGGATTCGGTTACCTAATTATTTGGTTTAGCTTGAATTTCCAGTTTGAGAGTCACAGTCCTGAGACTCATGACAGTATGTGTTTCCCCAGAGCAGGGAACTTTCTCTGTACTGCCTACTCATTGCCAGAGGCAGATGTAGGCTTATGTGTTCTAGCTCTCAATTCTATCTGCCTCCACCTTGACTTGTATACTATTCATATATTTGTCAAAAGACACCTAATCCTGAGATTCTCATAACTGCCCTGAATTTCAATGTTCTTAGAGGCCTTGCCTACAGCATTTACAAATTTTATTTGGAATTGATAGCCCCCAGGAAAGCCAGAGTAGACAAAAGGGTCAGATTAACATGAACCTATATTTTGCACTAGGTGATTCAGATGAGGAAACTGGAAGTATGAAAAAAGTTCTTCACTTAAAAAATATATGAAACAAGTACTAAAATAATTTAACATGCATGGCAGATTCTAGACAGATTCCTTACTTGTTCCCATCACTCAGGTACTGGAATTGAGTTCCTTCCCTTCCCTTCCTAGAATTGCTTTAAACCTCAACACTGCTCTACCCTTCTGAAGATGAAATCTTGCCTCTTTTATTTTTACTCTCAAAATACCTCAGGCTGTTATTCAGGACAAACACCACAGGGTCAACCCTTTCATTTTCTTGAGATTCCAGAGCATTTGTATTCTTTCTGTAGCACATTCCTTCCGGCTGAAAAACCTTTCAGCTGTCACAATTTTTTGAAGGCTATTAAAAGCCTTTATAATTATATATTAAAAAGTTGTTCATGCAATATACATCTTTCCAAACTAACAGCATTTAGTTTTCTATTCTGTCTCCACAGAGACTACAAATGTCATTAATAACAGTATAGAGATCTGGTACTCAGAAGGCTCTGAGCCCTCTCTGTAACTCTTCTGCAGCCATTGAGGCTTCTACTGCCACATCTGACAGTAGGGAGAAAAATAAAAATTTCCCCTCCACCCCCAACTTTCTCCTAGAAACAGAAATATTAGATGAGAGTAAAGAATCTTATTCACCAAGCACTGAACCTGCACCCTATATCTCAAGTAGCAACCAATAAAAAATGATAGGGAAGAGAAAAATAACATATCATGTGGGCTGTGGTATCTCACTGAACCACAGCATGGTTGAAGTTAACCAGGAATCTCTTTTAACAAGATCATAGAATGATTAGGGTTGGAAAGGACCTTAAGATGATCTAATTCCAACCCCTCTGCCATGGGCAGGGGTGCCTCACACTAGACCATGCTGCCCAATGCTCTGTCCAACCTGGCCTTGGACACTGCCAGGGATGAAGCATTTACCAATTCTTTGGGCAACCTGTTCCAGTGCCTCACTGCCCTCACAGTAAAGAACTTCTTCCTTATATCTAACCTTAACTTCCCCTGTTTAAATTTAAACCCATTACCCCCTGTCCTATTGCTACAGTCCCTGATGAAGAGTCCCTCTCTGGCATCCTTGTAGGCCCCCTTCAGATATTGGAAGGCAGTTATGAGATCTCCATGCAGCCTTCTCCAAATTACATCTGATAAATACATAAATAGATCTGATTCACTCAAATCTCTCTACTCCAACTCCATTAAAGGATTCAGAAGTATTTTGCCGTATGCCAGAAAGCTAACCAAAGATAGACAGCAAGTTTGCAGCATGGGTGAACAGTTTTCACAGCCTGATTACAAGGCAAAATCAATAGCTTTGTTTTTCAAGTATTGAGTACCCATGAGCTCACAAATGGCAAATAATACAGGCTTATGTGAAAAGCCAAGATATTCCTACCTTTTCAGGTTTACATTAACATTTCATCTTATAATTAATTTGTATCAATTTTGAAATACATTCTATAAGTGTATCTGGTTTTAATTTTTTTTTTCTTCTATTTTTCCCTACTATTTTGCCTGTGCTCTGAACAATAGTCTAACACAGCATTCTGTGACCTGGAATGAGAATCTGTATAATGAGACAGTGACACAATGAAAGAATGCTTTTCCTCTTTACTATTATACACCAAGAAAGAAGCTTTCAGTAGTTGTATATATAACTGAGATTTAGTAGCCACAAGCAGAGTAAAGTAGGTAAAAACTAGGTAAGTAAATAAGAAGGAAGTCTAAATCACACAAGAGTGACGGGCATTGACACAGTTACTTATCTTTACTCCTTTTTGCCTTTAAAAAGCATATTAGTAATACTAACAAAGTAGGAAATTAATGATTTTATGCTAATGTTCTCCAAAGTTCCTCTATTCTTTCATTTCCAAATGAAAGAACAGAAAACAAGAGTTGCATTTCCAGTGGTTTCATGTATAAAACCTGCAAATTCCTTTGTTCCTTTCTTGGTTTTATGATGCACACCAAAAATCAGAAATCCACAATGTGATCACCATGTTCCTCTCTTAATACTGACTCATTCTTTATATTACAACAGGTTAGTTGGTCTCTATCTTTGAGCAGAGTGCGCTTCCTACTGACTTGGCAAATGTGTTATTTAACTATCTTTCAGGCTCAGCTATTCTCTGCATGCCCAATAGGTACATTCAGATGTTTAGTTTGAAGTGATGGTGTTAAGCAAACAGCACTGAAGGGCTTATTTGCCAGGGATCAGAAATGGACTCCACTTACTATAGTTTTCTATAAAAATTGCCTCTGCTACATTGCTTGCAGTTGGGAAAAGAAATGAAACAACACAGTGAAATGTCAAAGCTGCCAAGACCTACAAAGTCAATTTATTATTACTGAAATATTGGAAACTTGTATGTAGAAGATCAACGAGAATAGAAAATCTCGGTAGTGAGAATGACTGCAGAGAAAGACTATTAACATTATTAGAGAAGCAGGTTCTAGAGGAAATCACACAACTATAAGACTAACTTAGCACATATAACAGGAAACCAAATGCTTTTGATTTTGATAGAATCTCTATTCCTCAACAAAACATTTTTATTTTATTTTATTTTTATTCATCAAATGTGCACTCGGCCTGAAAAAGATGATACTTTATATTTTAGTTTAGTTTGATAAATGTCAAGGACACTATAGAAACACTAGTCACCAGATTAACTCTGGAAGGAGCAAATAGGAATCACTACAATTTAAACAGAGCCTAGACAAAACTATGAAGATTTTCTCTTTTGGAAGGAAAAAGTACAAAATTAAAGGAACCAGCTAAAGAAATGAAAACATCAAAGATGGGAGGTGTGAAATTTCATGATTAAAGTGGCAGAAATGTCAGACAATCACCAGCTGGATGACCATACTTGGAAAAATGAAGAGTGCAAACATACACACACAAAGAAAAAGCTAAGAATTTTATGTGTGAGAATAGAAAGCTGAAAATAAAAATGAAATAAAACTTGCTAAAACTCAAACGGAGTTGGATCTTCTATAAAATTTGAACAGATTGGGAAGAGTGAGTGACTACAAGTAAAGAGACGGACCAAGTTACAGATACTGTAGCTATCACCAAAACCCTTTGTCTTACTAACAGTGGAGAAGCACTTCTAGGGTTCTCCTAGACTGTCTTGTATCAGTGTGCTGCTGCAATAGGCTGCACATTATATTTGCTTCTACTTTAAGCTAATATTATGTTCCCTTAAGAATAACAGTTACCCTGTAGAGAGGGAAATATATGATTTATTTCCATAAGGAGCCACAGAGTGGGCCCTGGTTAAGAAACCCAGAAGTTCCATAGAAAACCCAGATGGCAGGCCCCAGGCATAGCAGGGAAGGAGCAGACTGCAGCTGAGTAGAGGAACTGAAACTGCTGTTAGGAGAACGTGGCAGAGAACCTGAGCTCAGAGGTAATGGAGAGGAGAAGAGGGTCAAAGAAGATGGAAATTCACTAAACTTTAGAAAGACAGTGAGAGAGCAAAAACTCACCTGCAATATCATGGTGGCTGGGAGAGGATTGTGTCTAGCCATTTTTCTCCTATTTTTGTCTGACACCATACTAAGCTTTGATAATAAAGAGATTAAATGCTCCAGATTTTATTCTGCTAAAGCCTGTGATATTTCTTATTTTGAATACTTTTGTTTTTCTTTGGTTAAATATTATCAAGCACAGGTATCTTCCTGTAATTTGAGTCAGATCAGGAGGCTATCAACTGTAAGAGCATTTATGCAGCCCTGAGTTAAGATCCAATGAGGAATTATTTCAACATCCCATTATTTCAACATTCCCTTCATTGAAAGATTAGCGAAAGCATATAACCCTATATGACTATTCTCTTGCTGGAGTACCTTTCAGTATAGTTTCCTGCAATTTATAAACCAGATATTTCTACTACCTGAAGAGTTTAGTAAATGAAGGAAAAAAAAAAAAAAAAGTTGCAAAAGTAATCACCCATCATCAGCAGACTATTGCCCAGCCTGAACAATGACTACTTTGGAAACCCCCCCTGGTTCTCATCCTGAGCATGACGCTACATAGTATGGGATATCCTTTTGGTCAGTTGGGATAAAGTGTCCCAGCTGTGCTCCCTCCCAGCCTCTTGACCACCCTCAGGCAACTCGCTGAGGGTAAGAGCAAGAAATAGAGAAGGTCCTGATGCTGTCTAAGCCCTGCTCAGCAACTGCCAAAACATCCCTGTGTTAGCAACTGCTTTGGTCATCAGTTTAAAACACAGCACCGTACAGGTTGCTATGAAGAAAATTAGCTCCATTCCAGACTGCCTGACCAACTACAGGCAGTCAAAATGATTCCAGAATTTCTCAGACATATGACAAGAGTAGTAAGGCTTACTGTGAGTCAGTGTACGGAAATACAAACTGTCACTAAAGATGTTAGAGAAATGCGAAGTGATACAAACATTACTTTAGTGATAATGGTGACAGAGGAGAGAAAACCCCCCCAAATTTGTGTTCCAGAATACTGTAAAAACACAGCTGTGAGAATAAAGATTTTTTTTTATTAATATAATTTCAGGTGGCAGTATATGATTATAGAATAATAAATAAACTACCTCAACATACTTTCTCACTACATGCATGCTTTTGATTACTAAGTTTGTATTTATCAGAAATGGCAACAATTTGCTCCACTTGCCATCCAAAGCACACAAGTTTAATCAGTAAAAATAATTTTCAATGGGATTTTGTGGGATTTAGCAGCAAATTGCCTCCTTTTTTTTTTTTCCTGAAGAGAAACTTTTGGATTTGCATCTTAATAGGGTAGAGATTTACACCCAAAACTTCATGTTTGTGGCATAAACCACTCTTCTGTTAAACAAAAATGGAGAAAAATTATGTATAGATAAAATAGAGACAGATGAATAATTGTTTTGTCTATTAAAATGTGATAAGAAGTTTGCATGATGCTTTTTTTCTCATGTGGTTGCATTGCTACAGCTTATGCCTAGATGTTTACCAATATCGAAAACAAGTTAACAGAGGAGTAAATAGCTGAAGGAGATCAGTTAATGATTTTAGCTGTGTGTTTCAGGGAATGCACAAAGAAATACAAGGTAATATTTGAGTATTTTCATTAATTGCAGAAAGAAAAAGTTTGAAAGAGATGAACCTACAGTTCCCAGACACACAAAGAGCAGGCTTCGGTCTGGTTTCTGAAGCTGAAAGGGTCCTAACTAAACTACATGGAAGTAATTGCTTGTTGCACATTTCCTTTCTAGGTTCACATCATCAGGCTGTATCATCACAAGAACTACAAAGGAAGATTACAGGCCACTAACTGGCATCTGCTAATTTGTATGGCAAACACATCCCCTTTTCTGAGGAGTACGCCCTCACTCTTCTCTGTACTTCACTGTTTATAGGGAGAGTGCAGTGGTCAGTATTCAAGACTTAGACATAATTCTGCCTTGCAAAAGAGACTGAAAGGTTGGGGTGAGCCAGAGTGACCAACAGTTGTGGACTGCATGTGAATTTTATGTGGGAAACCTTTTTCTTTTTCTATTTGAGGAAAATGTGCCCATACACATTTTCAGTCCAAGCAGATATTCTGCCATCAAGCTTCTTACAGAAGATCCCAGAGTACCCTTATGCAATGAATGATTACAACTTATCCTCCAAGGCTTTGGGAGGTTGCTTGGAAACAACATAATGTTCAGTCAGTGTCTGGAAGGAACTCAAAGTGCTTAGATGACAGATGCTTGGGATGCAAGCACTGAAGGGCACTACTGCATTAAGTTACTTCACCATAGTTTCTTTAAGCTTTAAGCTTTGTTGGAAGGGACTGATACCAAACACATACTCTAAGGGCTCATGAAAGTTATCTGCTAACTGCTCAAGCCTTACTTCTCGCTTATCATCAACCAGACTTGCTGAAATTTTCCAAAAAGGGTAGCAGAGTCACACAGAGGAATTACTGAAATGTCATCTTCACAGATGATGCCATCTGTTGAGCTCCATTGCTTACAGACAAACAAAATTATTTCTTTTAGTTGTTTGTATAACATGTGCAGCAAACCTATACTTACAATTCTCAAAAGTATATACATTATGAATTGCATCAACTTCCAAGATGTCAGTATGAAGGCATCGCTCCATCAAACACTACAGATCCTGTGTAGTAGACTGCTTGAATGTGCTCTCCTTCCCATAATGCCGTGTGCAGCCACTTTCAAGACAACAATCAGATTTTAAAAATCATCTTCCAGAATGGACCATGAACAATAGGCGAATAGAGGTGAAGTACCTGACAACCACATTTCCAGGTGAGTCAAACAATTGGAAACATGGAAAACTATTGGATAAAAAGGTTTGAATATGCTTAGTAGAAGTCACCCTAAATGTCTGTAACTGCTCTGAATTTTGCACAGTGAATAGGAAGAAGAGACAAATGATTAATGTTAGAGAAGCAGGGCTGTCAGATAATGAAAGCATCAAAGATATGCTGAAAATTTTCTCCCAGGACAATTCCCACATCAGCCCACACATCAAAATAAGGTGTCAAGGATATGTCTTGCCAACAAAAAAGGGCTGTAGCTGTTGCCAGGATCCTGTTGGAATATGCGGGAGCTGTTGACTAATTAAGTGGCAACTTCAACCACAAACTGAAGATCTTAACAGCCAGGTCAGCCTGTCAGCTATGGAAAAATAAGTGCCCTCACAGTTAAAAGACAAAAAGCTATCTTGTAGTCTTGCCAATATATTCAAAGAGAAATGATCACTTGCAAATTCATGAAAGCAACTTGCATGCAAGTTCAAAACAGTGTTGTCCCTCCAAAATGTTCTTCAAAATAAGGTAACAATATTTACAGAAACAGAATTGTATCTTTGCACATCATCAAATCATACCTTTGCATATTGCTAGAACATATTTTTTCTGATAAAATTAGTGGCTTTTTCTATGGAGTGTATGTATCAAGGTTTTGGCAGTGAGGAGACTGCAGAGACGACCTGCGTGAGGGGAGGCTTGGATTGCCCAGTGCCAGAGGCAGCAGTTCCAGCTGGCTCCTACAGACCCATGCACAGGGCACAGCTGAGCCTAGCAGCCAAGATGGTGATGCCACTGTGAAAATGCCACTAAGGCAGAGGAGGCATGGAGGAAAAGAGAAGGAAACAGAAGTGTGAACATTAAGGTCAATATCTGCTCCATGTTGTCAGAGCAGATATTCCCCTGCAGCCCATGGAGAGGGCAAAACCAAAAGTACTAAGGGTACCAACAGGGTGAAGAAAAGTTTTCAACTCTATGGAATAACTGGTGGTAGTGATGTAAAAGTCCCCTAAGGCAATATTCAGAACAGATTCATTAGTTTCAGGTGTTTTATTAGTGAGTTCTTAGTGGTGAACAAAGCCCGAGGAGTTCATTAGTGAAACCTAAGGGATACAGGAGAAACAGCTTTTCTTCTAGCAGTCAGTCTCCTAACATCCCATTTTCCTGTGAGGCACTTGCCTTTACACTCCTCTGATGCAGCCATGAAAGTAAAGGAGAAGGACAGAGGAATACACATAGGTACTCAGTATTCCTGGAGGTTTAGCAGTTGTAGTTCATTCATTTTATAGATGACAGTAAGAGGGTAACAGTTGCCAAATTGCCTGGTCAGGCTCCAGCAAGGCCCCACAGATTTAAAATAATCTTGCATAGACTAATATAGAAGAAAACTTTCACTACGCTGTGTCTACTGTTACTCTTTGAATGCTGAATAGAAGTTTCCAGGATCAAACAGCACACTGGATTAAGCAGAAGAGGGTGGGCTTAACCTGAGAACTTCCAAAGCCCTAAAATACCATCTCTTAAAGGCATGCATGCCTGTGAGAAGATGTGTATCCATCTCTTTGCTGGCCACAGTGCCATATTATGACAATGCACAGAAGATACCCTGAAGGGGAGTTCTAACTTGTGGCTCCAGAGCAAAAGATTCAATAGAGTGAATTGCCAAGGAGAGGTACAAAAGAAAGAGGAGGCACAGAGTTACCAGTAGGCTTGTGAAGGACTGATGAGCAAAACCCTATAAGTGTTTACAAGTGAAAGGCCAGGGAGGACTTGAAGGGATGACAAAAACAAAAGAACAGTCTCAGCTGTTTCAGCTTTTCCTCATATAAGAGATGCTCCAATCTCTTAATCATCTTTGTGGCCCTGAGCTGAAGATGCTTCAGTAAATCCATGTCTCTCTTGCACTGGGATCACTTTAATTCAGACTTAGCCTCACCAGTACCGAGTAAAGAGGATGAATCCCCTTGCTTGACCTGCTGGAAATGCTCTTCCTAATTCAGCTGCATGATGCTGTTAGCCTTCCTGCATCACTGGCTCATAGTCAGCTTGTTGTCCATCAGAGCTCCAAGGTCCTCCTTTGCCAAGGTGTTCTCCAGCCATTTGGCCCATCATATATTTGTGCACGAAGTTCTTTGCCCTCAGGTGCAGGACTTTGCAACTCTCCCTGTTGAATTTCATGAGATTCCACTGGATGGCAGTGTGACCCTCTGCAGAAATAGCCAATCCTCCAAGTTTTGTATCATCTGCGAAGTTGGTGAGGGTGCACTCTCTTCCATCATCCGTTAGCAATGATGATGTTCAACAGTATTGGACCCACTATTGAATCCTGGCATACACTACTAGCTACTGGCCTCCAACTAGACTTTGGGTCACTGATCACAACACCCCAGGCCTGGTCATTCAGCTGGTTTTTAATCCACCTCACTGAGGACCTACCAATACCTGTACTTTGTCAGTTTGTCCATGATGATGTCATGGGAGACCTCATCAAGAACTTCACTGAAGTCAAGGCAGACAATATCCACTGCTCTCCCTTGTCTTCCAAGCTAGTCACTTAATTGCAGAAGCCTATGAGCTGGTCAAGTAAGATTTCCCTTTGTAAATCCATGTTCATGACTTCCAGAGACCGTCTAGTCCTCCATGTGTTTGGGAATTGTTTCCAGGAGGGTTTTCTGCATCATGTTCCCAGGGACTAAGGTGAAACTATAGTTTCACAGATCTTATTTCTTGCCCCTTTCAAAGATAGTGATATTTGCTCTCTTCTTCAGGAACCTCTCCTAATTGCCATGACATTAAAAGATAGTGATGTCACGATGACATCAGACAGCTTCTTCAGGACTCCTGATGCAACCAGTCAGGCCTCATGGACTTAATGTATGAACTGTGTGCTCCCTAATTTGGTTCTTCTCCACTAATCTAAGTATTCCTTGCTTCAGACTTTCCCTCTGGTCTTAGGGGCCTGTGATTGCCGAAGGCTGATTTTATGGGTAGTGACCAAAACCATGAAGGCATTAAGTATCTTGGCCTTCTCTATGCCATTTGTAACCAGTTCCTCTACCCCATTCTGCACTGGACTTACTGTTTCCTAGTGAATGAACAAGTGAATGCCCACGATGGACCTGTCTTGCCAGATAAGATTTGAATCAGTGGTGTCAGCACAAAAAAATGTAATATGTCTCTGGAAATGGAGTACAAACCTGCAGCTGGCACAAAGATGAAAGGGAGCCAGTGCTGAGTTTCTAAACTCTAAAAGGCAAAGCCAATTTCTATTTTACATGATGAGTAAGAGGAGAGAAAGAGTTGAGCAGCCCCTCTAGAGGTACTGCAATAGAAAAATTCTGGTGTCACACAGGAATACTCATATACTTTCTTTCAAATAAATATTTATTTCTACAGTGGTATATCAACTCATCTGAGTGTGTCCACCAGTTGTCATTAGAAACGGAATGATTCCGTAATATTTTCCTTTTAATTTATCTTGTATTTCCAAACCCCTTATTTCTGTCTACAGGAAACACTAGTTAAAAAAAGGAAAATGTTTCTTGCATACTAAACAGAAATCTGAACTCAAATCTCTTATTAAATTCTCCAAATACAGAATTTGTTTATATCCTCTTCCCCTATATGTTTTTCAAAAAATTATCTCAAGAGAACAAGACAGAGAAAGTTTCAGTGGTACTTTTGTATCAGCTTTTTAATTTACTGAGAACGCTGTCTGGTTAGCTTCAAGCATTTAGAAAACACAAATCTGAGTTCAGGCACTGTAAGTATGAAACAATTAAAATACTTTTGAGAAAAATACTTTTATAAAGTCAAATCTGAGGGGATTTCAGTGAGACAGTGGCAGTCATCAATCAGGATTAGCAGGAGACTTTGCTATTTTTTTTTCTTTTCCTTTTCTCCACACACTCATTTCAGACTCAGAAGATTCAGCAGTTTGATTTCCCCATGCACAGAGAGGTCTGGTTGTTTCTAACTGCATAAAAGAGCTTCTGGAGAACTTGGTTAAAGCCATGCATATCACGACTCTGATACAAATAAGAAAAAGCAATAATCTATTTGGCTCAGCATCCTGATTCTGCTCAGAGTTCTGGAGTGCAAACCCATTGTTTTTAATGACCTAATTCAGTGTGGCTGCTCCTAGTGATGGCCTGTTCCACAGATGGCCAGGACTGTGAACATCTTAAAGTTCATTGGCTTGTTTTCTACAGAATATTGTAATTACAATATCACTGGTTTGGGTGATCTATAGCTCTGTAATAAGTATAATGAACTTGGAATTCTAGCATTATCTAATGAGACTCAATTACATTTTTAATCTTGCTTGTAGTAATCAGTTTATACTGTGGATTGCTGACGTGTGGAAAGTAAACACATTTTTTTCATGTAGAGTTGTGATATTAGTGAGATTTTGCACTTCTATGAAGCACAGCCATGTGAAAATTTATATACAACCTTAAATGCCTCCTTTAATTTGATGCACCAGATGATCACTGAGAAAAGATCTTGAATTCTCACCAGCAATACTTTCTGGTGAGTGTATATAAAAAAGTGAAGGATATTTTTTGATTTCTGGTTTGTGATTATTTTGTTATGGTTTTGTTAGATCTTATGGTAAATGTTAATAATAATATGCTATTAATACAACATTAACATATATTAATATTAGTATCAACAGTTAATATAATATTGGTGTTTGCACTAATAAAATTTTATAAATTAATTTTAAATTAATTTTAATTTTTATAATTTTTTATAATTTAATACAAAATTATAATATATAAATATAATATATACACATATGAAACTATAATTTCTTGTAACCAGCCCTAATGAAATTTAAAAAAGGAGTAAAAATATTTCAGAATATAGCTGGAGAAATATCAGAAAAAAGATTGCTGCTTCTAATATGCATGTTTACAATCAATAAAAAGTCTGATATTATAAATGTCAGAAATACTTTTTTCAATATCTTCCTAATAAAATATAAAATGCATTCTGTAACTAGCAAAATTTTCAAAATTAATAGGAACTTTTCAATATAGAGTTACCAAGAAGTATTCAGGAAACAGGACTAGTAACTAAAAAGAATTGAGGGATCTTTATGCTTACTCTTATATCTTCCATACTGTATTTTTAATATTACAAATTTTGTATTTATTAGACATACTAGAAGGATTTGACATTTTGATTAATATAGTCTAGGTTTAGATTTCATTATAACTAGCAGAGTCCAAGACTTCTGCAGTCTGTGTGAGAAGGGTTTTTTTTTTTTAGCTTTAAGAATCACAAAGTACTACTACTGATCTGCAAGAGTTCAAACTTGTTTCAAGAAGATAGGTCAACAACAAACTCTCCAAAACACTTACATGAACATATTCATTAATCAGCATGCTGATTAATTAGAAAAAAAAATAGAATGTGGCACTATACACTACAATGCTCTCCCCGCATACCTCTAAGTCGATACTCAAATACTGCAACGTCCATGATCATCTTCTGCAGACTTTACAACACACATTTACTTGAAAGGAAGAATGCAGGCAAGCAATACAGTATTACAGGAACATATTAGATTTTCCTTGAGGGTATCACTTCTCAGTCTCCTTTAGATTTAAAGACCTAGCAAGACCACACCCACAGATGGTAAGGGCTATTGACACACCAGTAACAAAGAGTTCCAACTGGGAAGCATTGTGTACATCCAGAAATATCATGGAAATATCTTTTTTTAAAAAAATAAAAGATTTACATTTAAAATATACATGACTCAACTGTGGTAGGTAAGTATGTTTAAAAAAAATATATGAACAATTTGTGTGCTTTTAAATACAACTCCCTTTCTGTCAAACCACTAAACAATTATTCCTTTTCAACAGACAAGTAGTTCCCTCTGGAAACATCTGAATTCCAAAACTTTGAATTCTACCTTGATGACAGAAAAATAAACACTGAGATACTATGATGCAAGTATAAGAATCATGAGAGACATAGGCTGCACCAGAAAAAAAGCCAGTATAGAGGAAGTAGTTGAATAAATATATACAAACTAGCACAAATCCTTTTGCATTGAAATTTCATGCAGAAAGAAAAATACTATGTTAAAGCTATCTCATATATCACCTAACCAAAATAATGATGGTGCTTGTTAAATACTAAAGCAGGTTATAAAGGATAAGGCAGAAAACACAGTAATAGGACAGTTTAATTACTCCCAAGCAGCCTGGTAAGAAATCATGAAAAGACATGATGTAGGGACTATATCTTTAGATGCTGTAAATAATGGTTTCTTGCAACCGTTAGAGAAACCACAGGAGAAATAACTCTTGATTTTGCATTGAGCTAGGCATAAGATCTGTTTCAATCTATAATCATCAAAAAACTCCATTTACAAACACTGACTATAATGTACTTAACTTCAGTGTTCTTATGGGAATAAAACATGCTTTAAAAATCCACCAAAATAGTTAAACTTGAACAGGACAAGATTAGTAAGGATAAAAATAAATGGCAAAACTAATGGGTAATATGTTTGTGGGTTACAGCAGAATGGTTCAATTCAGATAACTATGTATGCTCTAGCAGAAAAAGAAATCAAGCCTAACTTTAAAAAAAAAGGAGCATGAATGACAAAATAGCAGAATAAGACTACTAGTCACCACCTTTCAAACTGAAATAAGAGTGGAGGGTATAAAGGAGAATACCTGGTAAATTAAATCTACAACCATGCATATTCTAAAAGGTTCTGGAGAATAATTTATTTCAGGCAAAGAAAAATACTCATAGAACCATAGAATCAAAGAACCACAGAATCACAGAACAGCCCAGATTGGAAGGGACCACAAAAGTTCATTCCATCCAACCTTTCATGGGAAAGACAGCTTAGATATGATTATTTAGCACACAATTTTCAATTGCATATTGAAAGCCTCTAGTGATGGGGACTCCAATATGTTCCTCAGGGGGTTGTTCCAGTAATCACCAAAACTTTTTAAAACATGAAAAGTAGGAAGCCTGACAGTATTCAAAGACAGTATGCGACTTTTCACATAAATCATGTTTTGTACTAAAACACAGGAAAGTGACAAATACAATACTAGGTTTTTAAAAGGACTATTCAAAGGCTGAAATAACTGAAGCAAACTGAACTCCAGCAAATCTGTATTCAGAGGCAGCTCCCTAAAAGTTGCAATACCGAATGTAAGTAGCAAAAACATGAACAATGTGACATAAAGAATCAGTGTAAAATTTTGTACAAGGAAGTTATTTCCCCAATAATTAGACTTCTTTGAATACATTAATGGTCATAAAAAAGAGGGTCATCAAACAGCATAGATAATTTAATTTCCAAAATTATTTTGACACGTTTCTCCACCAAAAGTTTTAATGAAAATTGATAATCATGGGAAATTCAGGAAGGTCTGCTTTTGGGTTTATAAACTGCTTAAAAGACAGAAAAAAAAATTACAAATATCAGGTCAGTTTTCATGTTGGTTATTTGTCACAAATATTACCAACTGAGTCCTATGCTGTTATACACATTCACAAGTTATCTGAGAATGTACAAAGTACTGAGGTGAAAAAGTCTGTTGATCACAATAAACTATTCAGAACAGGCAAAGCAGTAGCTCCCCGCAGAAGACTGCAGAATTCTCTCTCCACCCAAGAGACAGGATCCCTGATTTCAGGGAAACGATTAACCGCATAAAAACAGAGCATGTAGACCATGATTTCTCAATCTAAAAAAGAATGAGTAAGAGTGAGTGTGACAGCAGCCAATAAAACAATGAATGATGTGTAGAAGATGTATTTTTGGTGATGTGGGTCTCTATCTGTATATTTATATAAAACATAAATATATAAAAGAGCTTGAGGAAGAATAAGTAGAGCTGCTAATTAGAATAAGCATTTGGGTGATGCAAGGACAGTTCCAGAGCACACCCTTAATAGGACACCAGAAAGAAAATAGTTGTCAGGATCTAAGGCTGTCGTGTCAATATCCAAGAAGAAACTAGACACTCATCAGGATGTACAGTGCATTTCAAACAAATAAACAGTCTGGAAAAGCCTTTCTGAGCACTGTAATCACAAACCTGACAACAGAGCAGACTTAGAAGATGTACAGTATGCATAAGAAAAGTCAAATTAAAAGGGAGTAAAAGGACAAATATTTTCATCCCTTTTTTTGAACAATACAGGTGTTGGAATTGATACAAGGGGGAACAGCTCACAGTTTCCGCAATGTAGCACTGAAATCCCATAAAGATGTAGGATAGAAGAGTCAACACTGTTCACTTTCATTTTCTGTACCACAGCAGAACCTAAAACTCAAGTGCATAGCTACTACAAGCTAAGCACCTATATTCTCCTAAATTTTGAGTGAAGACTAATGCCTGGCAACTAGGCTAGTTAGTCTATTCTAATCTACAGCTTAAAGTCATGGAGCAGATGATGCTTTAAATAATATCAAATACAAATTATCCTTTGAACAACTGTCAAGCAGATTTATGATCTAACGAAAAAAACTATAACCAGTCTGCAGGTCTCAGTGTATACATTGATAAAAAAAATCTAAGAAAATTGAAGCAATTTTTTTAAAACTTAGAGGACTCTGAAGAGATATGGCAATTTGACTAGTAGTCAATATGTCAAAATTCTGTCAAAATAAGATGGTTTTACATATCTTATTATTTTTAATAGTTACGTATGAAAATTTCAGGTGTGTTGCGGACCAACAGGAAATTTGTGGAGGTTCAGGAACTAGCCCCTCTGAGGTTTCAAACTGCTCACTCTTGCTTATACCACTGTAGCAAACAGTTGTGGCCATGTAACAAGCTAGTACGCCTTATAACCCTATGACAGACTGGATGTCCTTTCCTTTGCTGGCTTCTCCATGAATCTTCTCAAGCTGGACACAGTAGCCCAGGGGGCATTAGCTGGATCAGGACTACTCTAATTTGCTTACATCCAATGACTACTGTAGCAGGATGTTAAAGCATCATCTAAGTACAATATTATAAATTATTATGTGAAAGTTACTGCCAGAGCCCCATTCTGCAGCTTTACCAGATAAGGTGAATGCCAGATAATCAAACTTGTATACTGTGCACAGATTGTACTAAATTCTCCCACTGCTTTACAATGCTTTGGCAGAGGAAATGGATCATAAATTATGTCTAACTAGGCAGTTACAAAGAGATTACTGTTGCTTTGGTCTATGGAAGCACAGCAGCTGTAGCATACTGCAAACTGCCTTTGGATCATTCCAAATGAAGAGCCTGATACTGTCGTGGTTTAAGCCCAGGCCGTAAATTAGAACCATGCAGTCTACTTCCCCCCCACACCTTTCTTCCCTCCGTTCCTGGAGGGACGGGGAGGAAAATCAAAAGAATGCAACTCCCACAGGTTGAGATAAGAACAGTTTAATAACTAAGGTATAACACAAATCACTACTGCTACCACCAATAATAATAATGATAAAGGAAATAACAAGGGAAGAGAATACAACATCTCACCAACCAATACCTTGACCCCACCCCCCGGAATTCTAGCCCTTCCAGGTAACTCTCAGTTACATCCCCATGCATGACGTGCTGTGGTATGGAATACCTCTTTGGCTAGTTTGGGTCAGGTGTCCTGTCCCTGCTTCCTCCCAGCTTCTCCTCCTCCCTGGCAGAGCATGAGACTCACAAAGTCCTTGGTCAGGGTAAACATTCTGACCAGCAACTGAAAACATCGGCTTTATCAGTATTATTCCCAGGCCGAAAGTCAAAACCACAGCGCTGCACCAGCTACTAAGAAGGAGAAAAAGTGACTACTGCTGCTGCTGAACCCAGGACAATTTTACATTGTCTATTTCTTCACTCACTGACATTGATTTCAGTGAATGAGTAATTGAGACAGAAAGCATGTCATTTTATACATTTTAGGAATAATTTATTAAAATGTTTAAAACATTTTTATCAACATATGGTAATACCTGACAATTTTCCAAGACTATATGAGCAGTTTCATCGTATGATTTTGATATCACACTATCTCTTTTTTTATGAGAAAAACATAGGTTTTCTTACATATGCACTACATACTTTAGACCTACTTATTTAAAATGTGTGCCCTCACAAAAAAACTCACCAGGTCTAACTGAGAACCTTTAGATATATCTCATCTTAGTTACAATGCTAACACACTATTATCCTGACCTTATCACTCAATTATCTCTTGCCATTTCCCAATTATCTGTTGACGTTTCCCCACTGGTAACATGGGAATACCAATGCCCACATATGTATTTCCACACTTTCCACTTAATCTTTTATCTTTATTTAGAAGGCCGTTCACTTTGTATAGAAACTTCCTTTCTTTCTGAAATTTTCCTTTCGGAATCCTTGCAAAGTTTAATTATAAAGATCTGCTTATGTTGAAAAGGAATATGAAGATATAATGACATTTCATATTCTCAATGCTAAAATACTATCAAGTCTAGAAATATAAATTATTGGAGCAATTATAGCAGCAGAAATAACACTATTACTGCAATCAACTGTTGCTGTAGGTATTTGAAAACAATCTTTAATTTCCCTTTGAGTGCACCAATCTTCTCTGCAGAGGAACAAGCTACTGTAAACAATTAATGACACTGAAGCTGGCATGAAATTAATTATGCTGAAATATGTCTTTTCAGAAATAATACATTCTGGGTTTTATTATTTCTGATTTAAAACATCTTCTTTCTGTGTGTAATTTGGTTTCTCTTCCTGTGTTGTTGATTTTTAGGTCTTATAAAACAGCTGTCGTAAACAGCTATAAAACCCCAATGTTTTCAAAAGATGATATTAATTAAAAGATTAACTGATTTTGCCATTTACCTGTTTTTTATATGTGACAAGTCTCAATTATGCCTATCATATTCTTTAATGAAGATATAGGATACGATTTAAAAATAAGTAATAAAGAAAGCTGGTAGAGAACTGAATGGGAGTCTTTTGCTCTGCAGAGACAGCAGGATGAGACGTCTGCTTCCCTCCTGACTGTTCAGCTCTGCCTTCCTACACTGTCAGATGAATCCACTAAACTTTGCAAAGGACAGAGAGCCATAAAAACAATTTCTTGCTGTGCATGAAACAGTCTGTACTGCTTGAACTTAGATGAATTCGTCCAAGGTGTTTCAGCGTATGTGTCCGTCAACTCATTTTCCACCCATGTCTTCAGATCCTTCAGAATCCATAGCCAGGCAAACACTATTTCTGTCTTTGGCCTGTGGGTACATAACATCAGAAAATTGTAGATGTGTATGAAGAAGGAGTTGCAGAGATGAGCTATTATGGACTGACCACAACTCCCATTCCCCTTCCCCCTGTGTTGCTTGTGGGGAGGAGATAGAGGAGCTGGGAATGGAATTGAGTCTGGAAAAAAAGCCTGGAAAAAAACCCTGCTCTCCCTTTAGTCCACAGAGCCAGTCATCTCAACATGGAAGGTAATCACACTCATCAGGCATTTTCCCCCTGGTATATCTATGCTGGTGGTTCTCAAGGACCTATTTCTTTTTCATTTGTTTCTACAGTTCTCTGAGGAGTTGTCCCACTGGCCTGACCAGTTCACGATTACCCAGATCTTTCTCCTTGGTCTTTTTGAAGATGAACATGATATCACATTTGCCTTTTTTCAGCTGCTGGGGACCTCTTCTGATTGCTGTAATCTTCCAGAGCTGATAGAGAGTGGCTTTGTGATAACATCAGCCAGTGGCACATGCTTGTAGGCCTCCCATCTGGACCCATGATGATATGTCTGGTTTACTTACGTAGCCCATAACTGTAACCTGCTCTACTGTTGGTAGTGCTTCTCCCCACCAACCACAGCCACTGGGCACACAGATCTCGAAGTTCTGAGAACTTCTGATTAGTGAAAAAAATTATAGGTATTATGGCATGGCTTCCCTAAATGTCATGGATGTTTTTTCAAATATATCACTGCCTTAAAGATAAGGCTGCAATCTGTTCTCCTGAAGTGCCTTCCCAAGCTCTGGAAACAACCAGGGAAATCAGTAGAGAATGATTAGGAAGGAAATTAAAATTAAGTCTGTTAATATGGTGGGTAGTGGAAACATACATAATGTTTATCCAGCCTTCCAAAATATGACTATTGTGACTTTGTTTATTGATACTTCTATTCAAAAAGTGTATAATAAGTAGAATGCCAATCAGGTTCATAACAGAACCAAAACACCCCAATGAGCACATACAGAGAAACAGTACCTTCTCTTAATTATTCCTGAAAGACCTTATGGTTTCCTAATCAATCTTTAAGGAAGACTGAAACAATTTTCTTCCTTAAAGAAAGAGTAAAAGGCTATCCCTTACAGAACCCCCTATACAAAATGGCGTTAAAGAATAAAAGGAAAAGCTGTCAAGATACGGAGGTAATTCCCTTCTCATTTTTGGAGAAGAAAGCTTCCACTCTTTAAGACTGAAAGGCACCGTATAGTTGTTGCACATTGCCTTACATGTTGAGGGCACTCTGACTCTAAGTAATACCAAATAATAAACATACAGACAAGAAATAAACATGTGGAAAAAATGCACCGACACTTAAGAAATTGCAGTACAGGAAATCCTCAGAGGACACAATATTTTACACCGAGGGCTTCACAGATCATATCAAACTTCAGTCATAAAGGAAGAGGAATCTATCCTGGAAATTAATAGTGTAGTATAAGACAATTCTAGTGATACGTAACTCATGTCTCAACAGTTTCTGTCACTGAGAGGTAGAAGTTCCTGTTAGAAACTGAAGCAGTCTAGGGTCTGAAGTCACTGCTCTCTACAACTTTGACAATATTGGAAGGTAAAGAGCCAACAGCAGAGTGAAGTACTCCAGTGAGGGAAAGAGCTCATCTGAAACAAGACAATGTATTATTAGACAGATACTACGGATATCACAAGGGTCATCAGACTTGACTTCAAGAGTGATAAGAGCATTTGTCAGAAGATGCTGAGTCTCAGCTAGAGCAAAATTCTCCCTTGAAGCAAACTGCAGGATGAAGGTCAGAAACAGACCTTTTCTGTTTCTGGTATGATGAAGCTTTTGCAATAGGAGCCTGACTGCCTGGGTCAAAGCTGATGATAAGGAAACTTTCTGGAGTGGTTTCCTACTGCTGGGACTGAAAAGTCCACATAAAGAGAGAACTTAGACAGACAGCTCTCTGACTAAAAGGAAAAATATAGCCTTTATAGAGTGTATGTGGCTTATAACCAACAGACCTTAATAGTGAATCCAAGGAAAATTAAACTTGCCCAAAGCTACAAAAAAGGAAAAAAATAAGCAAAATGAAACACCAAGATCAAAATGAACACAAAAATAACAAAGGAACAAACAGATGAAGTTAAATAAAAGGCTGAGGTAATCTCAAACAGAAAGCTTCGCAGACAACTGAAGAAGCAACTGTGGATGTCTTCCCCTTTGGGTGAGTTATATGAACATATGTTTTCCAAGTACTAAAAGAGGTTAAGTACCATCAGCTTGAGCACTTGCACATGTCCCACATCTATTACGTCATCTAAATAATAAGCATGTACCATAATATTTCATCTATTAGTCCTGCACTTAGAATAATCTATTTAACTACAACATCCATAAAGAAAGAAAACCCATCTTGATATGGCAATCCAACGCATATATAGGCAAAATATTTTAGCAGTAGATTACCCTTAAAACATTGTGGTTTACTGCTATTTCAACTTACCCAAGGTAAACCTAGTTTCTGGATTTCATTTTGCCTTTAGCTAGTGAAGAGCTATTTACCATCTCAAATTTCCTTCTCACATACGCATTATTATGTATAACCCTCAAACAAATTGTTTCTTTACTTGCTCCTAAATACCCTCCATGGATTGAACTTCTCTAAGATTTCACTATAAATTCTTTGGGGCAATCCCTAAAATTATTTCTCTTAGCTTCTAGAAGATAAGTCATTTAAACACTGAAAATATAATTTCCTTCAATCTTATTAGTATAGAACATTTCTTGAAGACACATTTCAATAGTAAATAAATTTTTATGTGCAACTAATAGGATAAAATATTCCAGATGAATGGACAGTTTGCATATGAACTTTTAAATTAAGGAAAGAGTTATATAACTACAAATACTCTGAAGGAATGTTTTTTAATGCCATTATGTGATATTTAGAAGTATACTCTTGGCTGAGTATTTTTCAATCCTAAAAACACCTACTCGCAAAGACTTCTAAGTTGGGCTTCAACAGTATTGTCATTTCATTGGTTACTCTACTATTAATTATAAGCATCAAAACCACTTCTGTGCTTCAAATGTATTTGCCTGATGATAAGATGACCTTTACTTCCCAAAGAACAGGAATGAAAAGGTTAAAACAATTGTCACAGAGTGAATCCTACCCAAACGTAGAGCTTAAAAAATTAAATCTGGACTACATATGTCCAGCTCTGACTATATGACTGTGCTTTGCACGAGGAAAACAAAACCCCCCACAGGTTAACTTTGCTACAGTTATGGGGTAATAGGTATTCAGAGATCACTGCTCAGATAAATGAGTCCTGGACTACATCAACCCAGCACTAACAGTTTAGTTTATTGCACTATGCATGGAAAACAAAGAAAGACTCACAGGTAATTTTTGTGATGTAATGGTGAACAGATTTACATTCTGGTAACACATTTGGGACATGAGACTAGAAGGTGAAACGATCCAGGTAGCCACACTGATTGGCTTTAGATAAAGGGAAAATCAGAGCCTGACTTTGAGCTATGTAACTAGCAAAGCCAATGGCACTTTATGACAACAAATTTGTTTTAAAAATTCATACATAGTTATGACATTAGCCCCTTGGGTGCAGAGGGGGCTCCATACTCAGACACCTGACAATATGTAGAAGCCTGAACCACCTGGGAACTGATTTGCACAGGGGTCATGCTGCCAGGAGCTGGACTGAGTGTCCCCTGGGTGTACAGTGCCAGCCTCAAATGAATTATAGGGGCTGGGATTTTGATATATGTAAGTGTGAAGAGTTTGAGTGTTATAGACAAGGACAGATATTGCTATATATACTCATCTTGCTTTGAAAAAAAATGTTTAGATCGGAACTCACTTAAGTGATGCTCACCTGTTATTGTGACTACCCCAAATTCATCCATAACAACAATTCAGTAATGAAACACTTCTCTCCAACCCTTTGCATAACTCTGTGTGTACTCTTCTTCCCTAGTAGTATGCTAGCCCTATTGCACATCATTACTTCTCACCCCTGCATACGCCATTACCCTAGCTGCAAGCAGGGCCCCATGCATTCAAGCTCCTTTACCATACCTCTCATTGATTAGTGTAGTTTTGAAGGTTAACTTGCTTGGTCTGTTTTTACACACATTTGTTTGTGCTAGCACAGGATGCAAGCAAAGAGCCTCTTTCATTACAGAACCTACTGCAGTTATAATTTTTATATTTTTATGTAACTAGGACCTGAGGGAACAGGTACAGATTCTAAATTTGATCATACTTGCTGCTTAACTCTGCCTACTCAAGGCAAACAGGATTGCAGATAATAACTTCAGGTCAGAATGCTGTTTCTGTTCACTTACCAAAGTCCCACGCACCAGCAAAACTCTGCAAGGGACCATACTCATCCGTTAGATGCAATCCTCAAAAAGCCACAGCCAAAGTAATTTTAAATTTTTGCATAGTTTAAACCACTTCAGTTATATCCTATTCAATACACCACTCCCAAAATGAAAAAAAATTAAATAAAGATAAATAATAAGAAAAAATTACCTGTTTTATCGCATAATGATGAGGCAAACCACCAACAAATATGGATCCCGTTTCAAGCCAGTATGACCTGGACCAGAAATTTCTAAGTGTACTTGTCTTTGCAGATATCCTCAGGACTGACATTTCTGCTTCACATGGTACCACACCTTGCCTGCATAAATTTAGAAATAGGCATATTTTACCACCATAAATAGTTTACATTACTGTCTATCTGCCAAATTAATTAGGCTATTACTAAACTAATGAGGAAAGAAAATCAAGTAAACAGCTGACTTTATTTTAAAGACTATAAACATAAAAGAAGCTGTTTAACAAGCCGTAAGTTGGTGCGTCTTTGCGGTTTGTCCATCTATTAAAATGAAACCATATTGTAAACCTGAGCAATGTAACTGCTAAAAGAGCCAAAGCACATAACAATGGCTGAATAAAAAAGTTAAACAATTTTTAACAATAAGGCTTTGTAATTTGAAAAAAAAGACATCTATTTGTGGATGATTTTCTGGCAAAGAACGGCCACATACCCAGATCAGCAAGTGCCTACGTGGAGTTCGACATGAACCAAGGGACAGCTAAAGGTAAAGGAGGACTGGAGTCAGGCGCTGAGAGTAACAATCCCAGCAAGATAAGAAGGAGCTGGAATTTACTGAGTTGCTAAATTGTGGACTGTGGGCAAGCTTTGAAGGTCAGGTTCTCAAACCTGTGCTTAACCAATTATATGTTAGTGGTTAAGGGCCTTAAAGATATGTATCCAATCACAATGGGCCAAGTTAGTGTAAGCAACTTTAAGCAATAGTATATAAAGAGTTAGTTTTCTATAATAAATGGCTTTTGTCTGATAACATTGATCTCCAACTGAGTCCATTCCGCGACATCTATTGACATCAAACATTTTACATATCCCTCTTTTTCAACACAAAAAAAAGATAACCCAGAAAAGCAATTTAAAATAAACTGCATTTTAGGAAGTGCAGATGTATTATAATCTGTAATACTTACCTTCAAAAGCATCATTCCTGAAACTGAAGGCAGTAACATTAAGCCCTTAAATTAATACATATATTCCTTTCCACCCACCATCACCATGCACACACCCTCTTAGCAGTGTTGCTCTTAACAGCATCATAAATTGTTAACAAGAAACAGAAAGTGCAAAGTAAACAATTTGGATTTCTTATTTTTTTAAAATGATGCAAAGCTCATTTACATACTGATAAGCAACTGACAGCAAGCACTTTGTCTTCATGAAAAAAAGCACAGGAAAGAAACAGCAGAACTGAACAAGAGTCTCTTATAGGAATTTCTCTCAGCCTATCCTTCTTTCTTCACACAAAACCAATCTGAGTTCAACTAGCTGTATGTTTAAAAATATTTCAGTGCCTCTTTAGAATAGGTGCCACAAAAAAAAACCCCAACGCGCAACTATGTGAAAATAGCACACACATAAATATATATATAAAAAGGCAAAGAAACCCCCAAGAAAAACCCCAAACTATAAAAGCAACAGTCTGTAATTTAGCTAGGATGCTCTAAGTAAAGTATGAATTCAGTTTACCTTTTATAATGCAAAATTAGGTTCTGAAACAGTTATAAAAAGAGCATAGAAATTTTCTTCACTACCTTCTGTCAGATAATGAAATATAAAGGATTTCTCATATACTATTTGATAAGATGTTCTATTATTTTTTAAATTGAGAGTATGGAGACTTAACATTTGCAACATTTGCAGACAGTTCTCTATGTTTGTTTTCCATATAATTCTGTTAGTGGATACTTCCAGGAAAATACGCAAACATGATACTAGCTTTTAACAGAAACAACTATAAATGGTTGTCTAAGCAAAATGGCCTGTTTAACCTAGGGTAAATAACTCTGGATAAAGAACATAAACTTTTGTTGTTAAAATCAAGACTTAAAAAGAGAAATAAATTTGGTTTTTAATTCTGAGAGGACCAGTTCAGGAGAATTTTTTTTGTTTGTTTTCACCTCATTTTTATGCAGGGTTTTTTTTTTTTTTTTTTAAGCTTGCTAATTAATAACATGAATGAGAAAAAGGAGAAATTTGTAGTCAGAACTGCAGCCAAGGAAAGGAATGTTTTGTAGCACATTTTGTAGATATCATAGAATGGTTGTATGTCTAAGAACACACATGAGGTTCTGCAGCACAACATTTTCATTACTTGTTTAGAAAGGAGATTTGTTTGTATGTCATACACACATTCTCAGTAGTTCTGTTTGCAGTGATCAAGCAGTTTTTACTAAGGCTTGAACCCAACGTGACATCTTGGATATATTCATTTTACAACAGAAAGCTGTGGTGAGATTTCTAAGGAAAAAAAATATTGATTTTTAAATATCTAAAATGCCTTCTATTTCTGATAAAAGGATATAATATTTATCAATAAATGCTTAATATTAGGATAGCAATCTTTCTGAAATATTTTAAATTAGACCTGTTTTAATGCAAAGTAATTTTTAAAAATGGAGTGGAGTGGAAGAGGGTCAGGAGGGGAACTGATAGAAATTTTTTATTTTTCAAACTAGTTAACAGATATGCTAATTAAATGAAAGCTGCCCAAACAACTTCATTTATTGTTTTAAAATTCCTATTTCTTCTATACATTTTGATAACTCTGTAACTGACTCTGTGACCATGTATGTACTTCCATTACACAAGCACCCTATTTCTAAATGTAGTTCTTTTCACATTAGCTTCATACGTATTTGTTAGCTTGTCCTTAATAGCTAATATGATAGATATGCAGAGGTATTATTGTGTGCATATATAAATATATTTTGAAATTAATTCCCAGTACTTTATGTCAGAAAACAAGTTAATGCAATTCAATAGCATCAGCTGCCTTCGCCTTAAGCTTGTTAGAATGTCAGCCATGCACCTTTGATTGTACTTAATTGAATCTAGCAGGATCTGGCCAAATTAGAATAACAACCATAAACCATTATTGTTTAGCATTTGCTGATAATACAATAAATGGGTCATATATGCACTCCATGAAATTTCCATCAGGCTTTTAAAATTCTTTTTCAGCAATCAGCACATTGGGTGCTTTAAAGGTCAAGGAAGAAGACAGAGCTTTTTGCATAACTATAAACATGGAAATGCATACAGCAATTCTCAAGCACTTTTGCTGTGTAAGCTACCAGTAATTGTGCCTCAGTCCAACCCAGCAGTAATAGTTCACACTTTCTTTATTTGTACTCACATAAATGCAATGATTAAAGACTAGCCTATTAATTATAACCTGAAGATAAGTTCTGTCTAAACAGTATTAAATCCATTGCCCAATGCCTTGCAGGTTGGAAGGATGGAAAGGTCAGATAATAATTTGATAACTGTTGGGATAATGGTACCTAAACACGACAATGCATGAAATCCAAATCCTTTTACATAATGTCCTTACTTGCTGACATTTGTTAATGATGATTAAATTACATGTTTGGGATTGTCATAAAATGGTAAAAAAAAAATAAAAATAAAACAACCGGGGGAAGAGGAGGAGGGAAAGGTGGGGGGTGTCTAGATAAAGTATTGTCAGTCAGGCTGTGCATTCCTGGGGATAAAGCTTCTTTGATATGGTGATCCTGATTAGAAAGGGAAATCTCTTGTTCTAGAAACAAGATTGAAACTCACACCCAACTCTAGCAATTCCACTTTGAAGGTGACCATGCTAAACAACAACAAACAACTCACTAATTGCCCCTGAACTATTTAGCATGTAATGTTAACATTCAGTCTATTAAACAACCGTAGGTTTGCAAACAGCTACACAAACATGAGTTGTGAACTACAAAAATTAAAGAGGTTTTATTATCATATATTCTAAAAAGCAATCCAAAATTTCCCTGATTTTATTGAAGACAACTGATTAACTAAAGCTAAGAAACATATTTCATTTTCACTGTGTTTATTATTTTATATATTTTTTACCTTAGAAAAATCAAAGCAAGTTCATGTTTCCCTCTGTTTTCACAGAGTATCTAGTAGTTTGAATTTTCTGGTTCCATACCGAAATTGCTCCTTGCAGTTGAATGTTTATTTTTGTGAAATTGCAAGGGAAAAAAAAAAATAGACTTACTGTCACAGACAATTAAAAGTTACATTTTCTTAATTCACTTTTTGACCAGTACTGGTTTTGAAACCCTTAAGGCTTTGCAAAGGTGTTTGAGACAACTTAAAGTATGGAACATCTGCACCTCTTTGCTCAGAGAGATTGTGCAGGTTTCACTCTTGGAGGTTTTCAAAACCTGGCTAAATACTGCCCCAAACAACTTGGTCTGACCCCTTGGCTGGCCCTGCTTTGCACAGGAGGTTGGACTAGAGACCTCCTGGGTCCCTTCTAGCCTACGATTCTACAATCCTGTGACATTTTCCTTTTGCAAAAAACGCTGAACCCTGTAGTAACCAGCTTTAGAGAATGAGGCAGAATCTCATATTACCCTCAGTAGATTTATTTAGATAGAAAAGATACCAGTTACACTCACAGTCATTAAATTTTCTCTCTGCAGGAGCATACATCATCTTAGACAGCTCACATCTACTGGTGTTGACTGTGCCTTGGGGAGGCAGCAGGTAACACGTGCTTTCATGTTGCAGATGAACTAGAATCAACAACGTACCTTTTCTCATTCCCTCTGACAGTAGACTCATATTTCTTGGTCCTGGAGCTGATTTCTTAATCTGGTCTTAGAGAGCGATTTAGCTAAATAAGTAAGAAAAATTAAGCTAATCACAAGGCATGATGTAAATTTCTCCAAGAATAGCGGGGGTGGGAAGACGGAATAATCTCTGTTTCACAATCTAAGGAAAGAGTAAATATGGTACACTCTTATTCTTTTCACAGAGGTTAAACTTACATTACTAAGCTAAAAAGGTCCACAATGAGTACCCTCCCTGACACATAATAATCCATATTTTTATGAATTTATCACAATTCTTGTTATAGTTGCCACTCAGGCTAGCTGCCACTTCCAATTCTGAAACTGAACAAGTTGTCTGGTTAGTGCAGTTCAGGAATCATTCCTAGTTTAAATGTTGCCAACCTACTTTACAATAAATACTTTTATAGACATGATCTGGAACCTGCTGGCTGGCCTCAGGTACAGAGAATAGTCTTCAGAATTCAGCTTTATTTATTGCTACAGATTTAGCTAGAGAAAAAACAATGATCTATGCCTCTGGTCATTTCTGTCTTTGCGGTTGGGAGAGCTTCAAGTTTCCTGCTGTTCACATTATAACAAACTTAAATACTATTTACAGAAATTATACCTAGAAAATATGCATTTATTTCAAGTTGATGTAGATGTAAATACAGTGTAATTTATTGAAAAGCTTGGCCTAAATGAGAATACTGTATTAAAACATCCAGACAGTGGCAAGTTTAGTGTCAGATCTAGACCTGTAACACTGACATTTTATTTCAAGTGAAACTGAAAGTCTGCAATGAATCAGATAGTTACACAGTGGAAATTCATGTTTACAACAACTCTGTAGGCCAGCATTATTTCTGTGCTGTATACCACCCCCTCTGTGCTCTCCTTAATACCATTTCTGTGCTTGTGACATGGGGTCACAGAACACTGAACCTTTAACTATCCATAAGCATCCTTCGATATTCCTCAGAAAATAATATAGAACAAAGTTTTAAGTATGTTATTAGAGTCTTACTCTATTGTTTTTAAGTTTCTGTCCCTGAAATAAGTTGTTTCAGAAGTTAATGTAGAAAATGTGTGTTCTAATAAGCACTTTTGAGATCTGAAGTAAAAGAAAGTAGCAATTTTTAGTATTTATCTAGTTAAGTATCTGAGCAAGAATAGAACGCTCTATACCACAGATTTGTCTCTTTGATCATTCTAAATTCTAACTTGTGTCTCTTTTGATGGCAGAGTTCTGACAAGGTATAGAATGTGATTTGTACCCAAGATGTGGCATGACTAAACAAGTAAGCTTTTATCATTAAGAGGCTATAAAACAACAGTTTGTTTCAAACTAATTGGTGGTATTAAGTCGCTGTTAGCTGTTAATATGATCTATTTAGTATAATTAAATCCATTGCATTCAATCACATTGCTCAAAAAAGTCAGCTGCTTAGTCTCAGTTGACTCACATGAAGTGTATGAAAAATAGTCACTTTTTGTGGAATATAGAAAACATACACAACTGACGTGGTTTAAGCCCAGGCCGTAAATCAGAACCATGCAGTCTACTTCCCCCCCCACATTTCTTCGCTTCTGGAGGGACAGGGAGGAGAATCAAAAGAATGAAACTCCCACAGGTTGAGATAAGAACAGTTTAATAACTAAGGTATAACACAAATCACTACTGCTACCACCAATAATAACAATGATAAAGGAAATAACAAGGGAAGAGAATACAACATCTCACTGACCGGTACCTCACCCCACCCCGCTGTCATCCAGCCCTTCCGGGTAACTCTCAGTTGCATCCTGGGCATGACGTGCTGTGGTATGGAATACCTCTTTGGCTAGTTTGGGTCAGGTGTCCTGTCCCTGCTTCCTCCCAGCTTCTCCTCCTCCCTGGCAGAGCATGAGACTCACAAAGTCCTTGGTCAGGGTAAGCATTCTGACCAGCAACTGGAAACATCGGCTTTATCAGTATTATTCCCAGGCCGAAAGTCAAAACCACAGCGCTGCACCAGCTACTAAGAAGGAGAAAAAATGACTGCTACTGCTAAACCAGGACAACAACATACTGAGTTTTGATTTCATGACAATTTTTCATTCCAATTAAGATTTCTTTACATTGCATTGATGCAAAATAAAATTATATTATTTAGCTGCAAATAAATGCACTTAATCTTTCATTTTATTACAAGATTTGACCAGTGCAGGGGGTTTTGTATACTGTGGCAGATGTGCAAGAAGGAAGTTTATTTTCACTATTCTCAGTTTCTGGAAACTAAATGCAAGATATGAAAATATTAACATCAAGTTCTGTCATCATTCCTAGGTTTTGTCTATTTCCACTATTCCTTTTTTTTCTGTGAAATACTAGTTCTTGTTGAATGAATAAAGTACTTGTAGAGACTTCAGAATAGCAAAGGGTATTCTGATATGCTGGCCATGCAAAACTGAGATCTTTACTACACGGTGTTCAAAAGCAGTATGCTCATGGAACATCAGTAATATAACAACATGATTTTTTTTTTTTTTTACTGAGACTTAAATTGCTCATTTAAAGAAGACAAGCTTTAAGCTAAGATTTCAGAGAAATTCTGAAAGTGAATGAAGTGAATATGTACAGTAGGTATGGAATCATCTCACAGGCATTTCTTATACATCTATAGGTGTGGTTTGACTGACAATTTAGGCAAAGGACTGAGTTCCAGCCTTTATTCCATGAGCATCCACATGTTCTTCATGCAGCAATTTGCATTAAAGAAGTAACTTACTTGAAAACACTGAAAAGTATATATATTTTAACTGATCAGTTCTGTGTGTGAGCACTGGCCACATGAGTCGTAGCCAGATGAAAAAAACCCCTGAAAACCAACCAAACAAAAAAAACCACAAAAGGAATAGAGGGAGAACAAATCAGGTTGCACACGATAAAAACAACCAAGTCCCCCTGAAGACAAAAGTCTCCCTTTGAAGGGACTTTGAGTTGTCTTCCTTTAGTTAAAGGGACTTCTCAAAAAAGACGTAAAAGGAGCTCTCTCTTTAATAAAGTCTTTTAAGACAGACTTTATTTAGATTTTTAAAAGGTAACATTTTAAATATTGAAAATGTAGAAATAAGTGTGATAGATTAAACAGAAGGCAAATTTATTCTCTAACTTGAATAAATTCTTTACTATACGCTGTTGGTCCCTAACAAAATCTCCTTCCCTCCATGGTCTGACAAGGCTCATCTTAGTGTTTGCTTCCGACAGCAGTCAGACTGCTTTTGTTTGGTTCGTTACTTGGTTGTTTTGGGGTTTCTTTTGGTGGTTATTTTTTTTTTTAGGATTTTCCCAGTCTGAACTATTGTACTATTGCTGCAGACACTGCAAGCTCTATCCCGTCCTTCAGGGAGACAAAGCTTATTTGCTTTCAGAAAAGGAGCAATCTCCTTGCTTCCAGATGACTCTGACTGAAAAAGAATAATGTGAGATAAAGTAGAGACAGCTTCCTTCTTACTAAGAATGTGTTACAGTGTACAGCGTTCACACAGCACTGTCTGAATAAACAAGAAGAGAAGGCTGCATGGAGACCTCGTAGCAGCCTTCCAGCATCTGAAGGGGGCCTATAAGGATGCTGGGAAGGGACTCCTCATTAAGGACTGTAGTGACAGGACAAGGGGTAATGGGTTAAAACTTAAACAGGGGAAGTTTAGATTGGATCTAAGGAAGAAGTTCTTTACTGTAAGGGTGGTGAGGCACTGGAATGGGCTGCCCAGGGAAGTGTGAATGCTCCATCTCTGGCGGTGTTCAAGGCCAGGTTAGACAGAGCCTTGAGTGACATGGTTTAGTGTGAGGTATCCCTGCCCATGGCAAGGGGATTGGAACTAGATGATCTTAAGGTCCTCTCCAACCCTAACCTTTCTATGATTCTATGATTCTAAGACAGCTATACTGCTTGGCCTACTCTCTGCACATCCCTCTTTCTTCAGTGAGAAAAGGGTGGCTTGCATCATCTTTCAAATACTTATGGTTCCTCATATCTGACTCAGTACAATGATTTTCAAAAAATTCCGTCATGTTAGGCAATGTGCAGTGCCTAACAGCAGTTTTCTCTCAGTACAGAACAGTCAAATTATTTTTGTTTCTCCATTCCCTTGGACATCTCTCAAATAGCAGACTTTGAGGTTTCTGGTGAAAGGATATCTAGAAGGTAAAAAAAATCTTTGAGGTGAGAGTGAATTACACCTCTCATGTCTGCCACTGCTTGTTCATGCAATTCAGGTCACACGTCTGAGATGTAGGGTTAGCAGGGTCAGACAGTAATCTTTACACAGATTTTATTTTAAACTTTTCACTGAAGTATTAGCTGGGGTTTGCCAGCCATAATGATATGGATGAATAAATTCCTCACCAGTGCTGTTGGTTTAGTAAGAGGTGACCAGAGTAGAACGTGTCAGAATGTGGCACTGGAACGGGTTGCCCAGGGAAGTTATGAATGCGGTGTTCAAGGTCGGGTTAGACAGAGCCTTGGATGATATGGTCTCGTGTGAAGTGTTCCTGCTCATGGCAGGGGGGCTGGAACTAGATGATCTTAAGGTCCGTTCCAACCCTAACTATCCTATGATTCTAAGATTTATAACATAGAGAAGGTCAACCTAATGGTCCCTTGGTGGCCAAGTAAATGGTCCCTTCTGAAACTCTAAACCCAAGAAATTTTAAAACTCTTATCTTAGATAAAAATACTAGCCTTATTCTGTAGTGTAGAAATGATGTAACATGTTCATCCATGGCGGGGGGGGGAAGCTCCACGAAATATTTTTAAAATCCTACACTGTTTTTTCCATAAGCTTCTTTTGTGATAGCTGATGCATTTACTCTTAATTACTATGCATATATTGTATAAACTATATTTACATTCCATTTGAAAACACAAGAAGTTAAATTCACTTTGTTCAAGAAGTCAAATGGCTCAGCACACTTAAGTGTATAAAAGAAAATACTAGATTGTGTGCATTATATATATTAGGTCTGTTTTCCATATAATAAAATCTATTCAGAAATAGGATAGTGTTACATTCAGTTACTTTTTATATGAAAAAACAATTTCAAATGTATAAAAGATGTCAGTCAATGTTATTATTTTTTTTAAAAAATTAGCAATTTGGGTTATTCTGAGAATATAATTATGAATAGTCTGGAAATTAATAACATGAAGAAAGGAGTTACTGTATAGATCACATGGGAAAGAACAGGATTTAAATATGTTTAAAGAGAGAACCAACTCAGGACATGTCCTGAGGAAAAGCCTCCAGCACATACTTAAATTATTGAGACAGAATCTCTGAAAGATATGGAATTTAGTGATATGCAGCAGTCAGTAAGAGAGGGCATCTTGTTTTTTTGCTTTTTTTACTGAAGACATAGAAAGTAAGGCAATTGTAAATGTGGAAAAAAATTAATTATTTGTGACTATAGAAATAAAAATATAGGTTTGGTTTTGATGATAATGGCACTTTAAAGAAGAGATAATAGTTTTGGTAAAATAGTTTTAGTACTGAAGCTTAAAATATCTTTTCAGAAAAAAAAAGTGGAACTGAAATTTGAAAATATCTAAGATTAACAGAAGATAACTGCATTGATAAACGGTATAGTAAAACTAGTTTCTGGTATTTGTACACAAAAATAATCTTCAGCTACAGAAATCTATACTGAAAAAGCAAAACGGATAAGTATAATTTTATTGATTATCACTTTCCTTAATATTTCTTCAACAGCACATATTATCAATGCATTCTCAGTGTTCAACTTGCACATAGACCAGTTTGCTTATCTGACTTTATAACTGTTTAACTGTTCAGATGATTTTTATTGGGATGCTGTATTTGTATTTACATTGCTATTTCTCTCTAGCATTCACAAAATCATTATTTCCATAGTTCTCTAAGTCATTAAAAAGGGATGATTAAGACCTTGGACAAAAAAAGTATAATCTTAAAACCATTATTGATTGAACATTTATTCTTAAGAAGCACCACCATTTATTTTGAACACTTGACCTCCAAATAGAAAGACAGATTAAGCTACATTTAAATCAAGTATTTATGAGATAAAGTAATGAATAAAATTAGTCACAGGAGGAAATGTTATTAGCCCAACTCCCCTTCTACTTATCTGTGAGAGGATTAAAATCAAATTAATTCCCTCTAAATGTACTGCACAGGTTAGTAGAATGAATTTGAAAATATATGAAGATATATCCTGACTAGCAAGATTTCAAAACTTTTCCTCTATTTAGTGTTTTTGATTCATATTTAGTTTTAATCTCACAGTTCATAAATCAGAATCACCTCTGATTCTCTTGCTTCAATCCAGCATTGCCATTTCTGTAGCACTGTCACGCACTGCTAGTGGTCAGTAATAGTGTCACTGTATAACAGATATCTTTAGGACCTAGAAATTAGTTTTCCACTTTTTGAGCTACTTGTGCCAACAACCACTCTTTTCCGTTGCAAAGTCAGTCTTTTTCCTTTCAGATGTATGCCAGAATACTCTTTTTTTTAGGAGATATTCTCCACTTCTGCCTCTTCATCTGTGTGATAATCACCATAAATATTTTAACATAAATGTCTTTGTCCAAAAACTCCAAGCTAAACCAAAAAAATAATCCTTTCAATTTTCTTGATGCTTCATGATCAACTCATTCCTATTTTATACCTTACAAATCCAAGTTTTGATAGTAGGATCATTATTTTAAAAATGTTCATTTAAACTATATTCTTAAATCAGTTTGTTTTCATTGACTTAGCTTCTCTGCAATGAGCTTCCTTGGGAGAGGCCTAGAAAATGA
The DNA here is from genome assembly GCF_963264785.1 of Psittacula echo. Classification (NCBI taxonomy): domain Eukaryota; kingdom Metazoa; phylum Chordata; class Aves; order Psittaciformes; family Psittacidae; genus Psittacula; species Psittacula echo. Next base: position 80,413,460 of record NC_137738.1, on the reverse strand, counting down.
AAAGAGCATGAAGCTATCTTCTATCAAGAATATACTTCTTACTGCATTTTATAAATATTGAATACACTTCTCTAAGCAGCATCCATTGCTCTTAATATCTTGTGGTTTACACTGTTTTTTGGGAAGGTGGCGCATTAAGCATATTTTTCTTAAGTAGACTACATGGCATTTACACAGTACATGAAACAACAGATGGATGACCTCTTCATCTATATGCTGTTACATTAAAAATGAAGGTCAATGTTCAGCACCTTTGCAATTAAACAAAAATAGGGATTTAAAATAAAATGAAATAAACAAATAAAAAACCCCCAAAGCATAAAACAGAAAAGCATCTGCATTTTTTTCTAATCTTTTTATCTATGATCTGTTTATCTTACCTGCCTGTAAACTGTAAGGAAAATATGAGCTTTGTAGTATATTCAGAACAATAATAAATGCAGCATATTTTCTACCATATGGATTATCTCAAGCCTTCATTAAAAGCAATCAAAATGAAGCAATATACAAGCTCCAGAGTGAGCGTATGTTGTATTATGACATGATTAGAAGGATCTTTTTCTGACTACAGGAATCAAAAAACATCTACAAACCCAAGGCAAACAATTGTCAAACTATAGTTAACTAGTGCAATCCTCAAGTCACAAACATCAGGAGCTAAAGGAGAAGAACAATGCACTCCTTAAAAATTAATATTGCCACATTTTGCAGCTGTTCTCTGGACTGATGAAGAATCTATACCAGTTTTCTAATCCTAATGCTCACATTCAATTATAAAAGGTCAAAGGGATAGACTCATTTTTAAAGAAACAAGTTGCATTTGTGACATCTACTGCAAAACCAATTTATACGATAGATTTGCTAAAGCAATCAACAATTGTGATCTGAGATTAAAAATAAAATAAAAAATGCTTTTTAATCAAGGAGACTATTATTATCAGTACTGAAATAATTGTTGAAATGGAGCATAGTGAACCAAAAAAAGGATAAATTTATAATACCTCTGCTACAGATTGGCCTGTTTCTGCAATACATGTTATTTTATCAACTTGTTTTGATGACAAAGATCAAAGAAGATAAATCTTAAAGCAACTAAAGAAGGCAGTTTTATAAGGGCTGGAATGAGAAGATTGTGGTAGAGTATCCCAAACAAGTAAACTTCCCAATTTCCTTTCCTTTCCTTCATAATAACCTTCACAAATCTAATCCCTGGGTGATATTGCCCATACCTCTTTTACACTTTAACTGTTTCACTTCCTTGGAAAGACTCTTAAGAAAACCAAAATGATACAATCAGAAATCTGAAACAGCTGCAATGATTTTCATTAATAGCTAGACTTAGCAAATAACTGTACAAGCCTGCACATAAACCAGAATTCTTAGTTACTACTCTGAGACAAACCTTGGCAACATGTTGTTTTTAGCAGTCAATGCTAGAAAACTAATCTGAGGCAAAAAGTTATATCCTATTCAAAATTATTGAGCTAGCTCAGATTTTGCTGCAAATCCAGACCTCTTAGTATATTCATTTTTATTAAATTGTTACAATTGTTGTAGCCACAATATTCCATCATCGCATTGTTGTACTTCAGTAATGCTGCCATTTTACTTTCAGCATGAGCATTCTGGTGAGCTATAAGAACTGGATGCAGTGCAGTGTCTGACAGTAATATGCATATTTATTTTCAAACATTAAAAGGTCTGACATTTCTGTTATTCATCAGGAATGATTTCTGTGGGATAAAGGAAGCAGAAAAATATTCCTCTGTAAGCAGAAAAGGAAGATATTATCACTACCTAATTTTCACTGTATTCAAACTTGTATTACACAGCACTCATACTTTTAAGTCTATTTCTTTCATTTAATATAATATTGTAGAGGCAGTATATTTTTTGCAGATGGCTTATCTTCAGTTGCTGAAATGCACTGCTGTTAGTAAATCTGAAAGACAAAAATCTTTCCATCTCAGGGAAAGATCAAAAGGGCTCCAAAGAATTAGGAATACTTTAAGCAAAGAGAATGAGCATTTTCTTTCAACAAACTAGTACAATATCATATATTTTTTTTCATCACCCATCTTATCTGTCCATAATACTTAACATCTGCAGAGCAAAGAAAATCCCGCACTATGCATGCCCACTATGTTAAAGTATCTAGTAGCTCCTACATAACCATTCTGACTTCACCAACATCCCAGATAACATTGTTCAAAACTTATCTTACTGGAAACCAGTTCTGAGAAAATAAAACAAAGTTTGTAAAGCTGTAGACAGCTGCTGAGCAAGCTACAGCAATTTTTAAGTTTCACTATGACATATTATACTACAGTTGATTAAATTAAATGTTCATAACCCAAGAAATATACATAGTTCAAGAGTGATTTTATAAAATATAATTGTCAATATATATTTGTTAATACAGAAAAAAATACGTAAAGCAGTAGTTATACTTTTCCATACAATATATACATTTTCTTAATTAACTCAAGCACATGTGAAGATGCACTAAATTAAAATAGGGAGCAACTTTAACAAAATCTTTCTGACATCTGTGCCATTAAGTCTTTAAATCTTAGAAGCATAGAATCATTTAGGTTGGAAAAGACCTTTAAGACCAACTAGCCCAACCATTAACCTAGCACCGCCAAATCCACCACTAAATCAAACCACTACTAAAGCCACCACTAAACCAACTCTAAACACCGCATATATATGTCTTTCAAATGCCTCCAGGAATGGTAGCAAGTACTTCCCTGGGTAGCCTGTTCCAATGCTTGACAGCCTTTTCAGTGAGGAAATTTTCCCTAATATCCAACCTAAATCTCTCCTGGCACAACTTGAGACCATTTCCTCTTGTCCTATTGCTTGCTACTTGGGAGAAAAAACTAATATCCACCTCATTATGACCTTCTTTCAGGCAGTTGTAGAGAGTGATAAGGTCTCTCCTGAGCCTCTCCTGTCCAGGCTAAACAATCCCAGTTTCCTCAAACTGCCCCGTAAGACTTATACTCTAGACCCTTCCCCAGCTTTGTTACCCTTCTTTGGAACTGCTCCGGCACCTCAATGTCTTTCTTGTAGTGAGGGGCCCAAAACTGAACACAGTATTTGAGGTGCGGCCTCACCGATGCCCAGTACAGAGGGATGATCACTGCCCTGGCCCTGCTGGCTACGCTATTTCTGATATAGGCCAGGATGCTATTGGCCTTCTTTTCCACCTGGGCACACTGACAGCTCATATTCAGCCAGCTGTTGACCAACACACCTAGGTCCTTTTCCACCAGGCAGCTTTCCAGCCCCTCTTCCCCAAGCCTATAGCATTGCATGAGGTTGTGGCCCAAATGCAAGACCCAGCACTAAGCCTTGTTGAACCTCATGCAATTGGTCTTGGCCCATCAATTCAGCCTGTCCAGATCCCTCTGTAGAGCCTTTCTACCCTCAAGCAGATCAACACTCCTGCCTGACTTGGTGGTGTCTGCATAGTGTCATCCTAAAACAATGTCCAAAACAATTTTCAGTCTACTAAAGTGAGTAGAGTGATTAAGTAATAATTGCTTACTAATTAGCCTGAATCCCAGAAATAGTATGTATTCCTTCTCTTTTAACAGCAAAAATCAATGTGGCTTATCTTACCTGAGCTGCCCTGAAATAATTTCCATTCTCTGCAAATGAAAGAAGATATCTTTTTCTTCCTTCCTTTTTAGGCTCAAATGGAACACCAGAAATAGAAATTGGGTTGTTTTTCTTGCCATAGGGTGATTTACGGATTGAAGTTATTTTCTGCTCAGTAGACTTGGGGGAAAATGCATAATAGGTGCACTTACACCATGGTAGCTAGTGCTACCTGAGTAATGTCAATGACATGGGAATTTTCATGCTTTGGCACTAGGGAAAGGTTGTTTTTCTCAAAGGCTCCTACAGTGCTTAGGGTTCAGGTATTCATTCATTTGTTATTTTCAGGATCTTAAATCTTCCTTAAAATTAACAACAAAGGAGTAACAATACAATTGTAATAGATTAAACTAGTTAACAGACTAAAGATTTTACGTCTCCAGTCCTTATACATTTCCTCTGTGTCACTTGTGATTTCAGAGAATTTGGTATTCTCCCACAGTCCTCTTTAATGGACTTTCAGAGTCCCCTGGTTGTTTAGTCATTATTTAGAAGCTGCTTAACGCCTTTATCATCCCTGCATCTCTTCTCTAAATAAACTTCCAATCACAATTTCTCCATTTTGATATTGACAGGGAGTCAAAACCAGAGAAATAAACAGAACTGCACATGTTACTCAAGATTCTAGACACTTTCATAGTGTCACAGAGACGTCTTCTACTCCTTCTTGGTCAGAGAGGAGCTTTTAGCTTCCATTAGGAAGGTTTGGTTTTATGTTGTTTACTTTTTGGGCAGTAAGCACAACTGCTGTGAATCATTGACATTTGTTCCTTGTGTTAGCTTGCACGTACTGTGTGGTTTGGAGCTTGAGCCTAGTTTACCATGCTAGGAAAAAAAACCAAAATAACAATGATGACATGCAGCAACAAACTGTGGTCCTTCTCACTGACTGCTCACTGCCACATCTGAGCAAGGCACAATACAAAACCCTACTACCTAACACATTTCTTCCTTTCTTTTTATGCTCCTTCAGTTGCAAGTGTTGTTACCTTTGCAGGAGTAATATATCCTCTTATGAGTTGCAAGTCAGCAGCAGCAAACTCATGGTGCTGCTTCTGCTTATATATTTTCCAAGATTTTTCTGTTAGTTACACTCTCATTAACAGAAATTCACATATTTCACCTATCCTGGACCTACTGTACAGTATCTTCCCTGACAGAATGTTTATATTTGCTATGGTACACGATTGCAGTGAGAATAAATTTATTTCCATTAAGCATATCAGTGATGTGATGAGCATCATCCAATGGTATTACAGGTTTAAACATTCTTTCCAAGTATGTGTTATAGTCCACGCTGTCATAACATGATTTTACTGCACATGTTCAGGTATCACTCCTAGTTAATGAGATACATTATCATTGGAATTTACTAACTATTCAACTTAGAAGATCTCTGAAGCAATTAGAAACACAGAAAACAGTAAGATAGAAAACTTACCTAATTTGCACTTCATACCAGTGTCCATCATCCACTCTAGCAGTTGTAGTGACGTTTTTGACTTCTGCTGCTTCATCACATAAAAACTGGTACTACAGAGTGGAAAAAATACTTTTATTATATAATTTCTAGCAATTAAACAGATACAGACCTCAAAACTTGAATTTAAAGATAACAAATGGTTTCATAAAACCCCAAAGGATGAAATGTCATTCAGTAAAACTAATGTTTCATTAAAGATCTGGATCAGGAAGTCTATTGCAACAAACATATACGAGCACACATATATGCTTCCTAGCCTGCATGAAAATGCTCTAATTTAAGTGTATTTGTACAATCACATATTACAGGCCTGATTTGCAAAGAAGTTGACCATCTACAACCCAGCTGAAATTAATGTTGGCCATGGGTGAATTTCACTTACCATTTTATGGCCTCCTTACACTTTCAAACACGTAATGTAGCATGGAGACATGAGCATTTTGGAACACCATTTAATTTCCTATACTAATGTGAACAAGCACTTGATTTCACGGTTTGTCTCCTTGTAATTGTAGCTTGATTGTGAGCTTAGAACCATTTGTTCATCGGGCTTTAAATCTACATTTAATTGATCAGCTTTGTGAATGATTAAGTGAATTCAATTAGTTTTAACATGGCACACTGGGATCTCTGAATAGATTTTTGTCAATTAAAGTACTTTCATATTTTATGATGCTTATGATATGCTAGAAAAATATTTTTCTGCATCATTACTTTACCATGAAAACAAGTAAGATGGACCTAAACCATCAACATTTTCTAAAGCTTGGATAATGTCCTGCACCGACTAATCCCATTTGTTGTGAATAAATGGGATTAGTCAAAATAGATAGTCAAAACAGAATAAAACACAGCAAATCAGAATATAATAAAATAAAGTAAAAGGTTTTTTCTCCTCCTGTTTATCTGCAATTTATATACCTTTTTAGTACGATCATGCTCTTTAAACATGAAGGCAAATATAACTAAAGCATGATGATCTTAACAGTCATTTCATAGCTTTTACAGAAGAATGTAATGGCAGCAAAACTTTCAGAAATTTTTAACAGGACGATGGAAGATCCATCATAAGAAAAGTAGTTTCGCTTTTAATAGCCCATTAGAGTGTCTTTGGTATTTGCCCATTTCTTCATAAAGCTCAAGCTTTATCTCTTCCTCAGAAAAGAAGGAATAATTTACTAAAGATAAAGATACACTGGGACACATGCTTTATTCCTTAAAGCTTATAAACAAATGTATTCCTATTCGGTTTGTCCATTAAAGCCAAGCAAATGTTTTGGGGACTTTTTGTGATCCTGTGAAACTGTGTACTAACATGATAGCTGAAATAAAAGGTTTCTAGTCAGAGCCACATGGTAACAGACACACTCTATTCCCTTTTACAGTAAATTTTCTTATGACAATTAACTCAGTTCCACAGCCTCCCTTATAACAATTTTAATGAACATGCATATGAGGAGGTCCAGTCAGCTTAAGCTTCAAATACTAAATAGAATACCTTAATTCATAGTGGTTGTAAAGACAAGTCTATCTTCTTTATTTTTGTCTTTTAATGTGTACTTTTTATATGACACATTCCAATTATGATCACTATTCAATTTTTCTCAAGCACCACATCTTGTGATTATATATTGATATATCTATATATATAGATATATAGATTATATATTGATATATATATGTGATTATATATTAATAATATTAGCCATGAATTTCTTGTAACAGATAGCAAGTTTAACAGCTATTTTCCTTAAAATACTAAAGAACGTCAAGACTCTCTGTAGCTCTATCTACCATCATCTACAGTAGAAAATAGAAAAAAAAAATTAACATTTTTACAGATCCTAGCTTTAATTCTCCTTCAGTGGGAGATGCCTTACCTGTAAGGTGCCATGTTTGATGAAAAGCTGAATTAAAAAATGTCCTATTGTTTCTGAGCTCTGTTCAATATACAGGAGGAGTCCATGTGGATTGTATGTTTTAAATTCCAAGCGGATGAAGTTTTGCATGTTCAAATGCAAGCCTTTAAATTCCAGGTAAGAATAACCATAGTAGTGAGCATAATTAAAATCTGTAAATAGAATTTTGATATAAGGATACAAACACATTTTTCTTCTTCACCCACTGTTTTCTTATTCTGCTAATGGTACCACAGATATAGGATGCTCTTTCACATTTGTCAAGGAAGCAGACATGAATCTGAAAATTTATATTAGTTTTCTTCTGTCAAAGACTTAACACTGAGACTTTATAAAACTAGACATATAGTTTTAGGTCAAATTATATTAAGCAGGCAACTAAGATCAATGCCTGAAAGCAAAGGTAATGAAGACAATAGCACCTGCTACATATCTAGAAGATTTGGCTCCCCATAAGGCAAGAATAGTCTTTTAAAAGTTAGGCATTCACAGTTTTTGATGCAAGAATAAACAAGTTTGAAGTCTTTGCAGAAACCACACAGTATGTAAAGGGAGGAAGACATTCCAAAACCTAGTGATGAAATTGACATCTCAATCAAATAAGTCAACTATTTCTGTCTAAAACAATAAATCTCATGTTAGAATGAAAGCTAAAAATTTCCCTTCTGACTACATCTAGCTTGTCTGTTTATCTAGATGCCTCCCAACCTCCAGCACCCTGTGCTATACCTGGCAAAGGAAAATGCAGTTCTTAATGGAAAAGGTATGTGAATACATGGCTGCAAGCACATCAGATGATAGAGGGGTACAATTTAAAGGGGCTTTCCTGCATCTTTTCCTCACCTCTCTTTTTTCCTTTTCCCTCTTCTTTATAATCTCTTCTCCTTCATTCCTTTTTTCCTTCCTTTTTATTTATTTTTTAATGTATTTTTTCTTCTTTCTTTTTTCTTAATTTCTCTTTTCTTCATTTTGTTTCTCTTTCTCTCTCTACATGTCTCCCTCCCTCTCCTTTTTATTTTCCCTTCCCTGCCCTGCCTTTGTTTCTTCCTTCCTTCCTTTTCTTTCCCTTTCCATCTTTTCTCTCTCTTCCACAAGGTGTGGTTTTACAGAAGAGCATTCAACATACACATGTTGTGGTTTAATCCCAGCCAGTAACTAAGCACCACGCAGATGCTCACTCACTGACCCTCTCTCCAGAGGGATGGGGAAGAGGATTAGTAGAGCAAAAGTGAGAAAACTCATGGGTTGAGTTAAAGACAATTCTATGGGAGAAGAAAGGAAGAAAATAATAATAATGATAGTAGTAAAATTAAAACAAGTGATGCACAATGCACAATGCGATTGTTCAATACCCAGACAGACCATCAGCAACAACCAGCCCCTCCCAGCTAACTCCCCTGAATTTATATGCTGAGCATGATGTCATTTGGTAGATGGAATAGCCCTTTGGTCAGTTGGGATCAGCTATCCCTGGTGTGTCCCTTCCCAACCTTTTGTGCACCCCCAGCCTACTCACTGGTGGGGTGGGGTGAGAGGCCTTGACTCTGTAAGTAATGCCTAGCAGTAATTTAAACACCTGTGAATTATTAACACTATTTCTTGTGCCCCTCCAGTCTTCTCGCTGGCAGGGCATGAGAGGCTGAAAAGTCCTTGAGTTAGTTGAAACACTACTTAGCAACAACTAAAACATCTGTGTATTGTCAGCATTATTTTCATATCAAATTCAAAACACAACATTATACCAGCTAGTATCCCAGCTGAAGCCAAGACAGCACGAGTACTCGTTCACACACAAATGCAGTCATGCACTTCTCAGGTATTTTTACTTGCTAATATTTAAACTGAGCCTCAGATCAGTACATTTATCTCCTCATAAGGAATTAAAAATGCATGTCCTCTTGCAAAAATGCAAAATGAAGGGCTTAGTTGTTTAATTTTAGCACAGCTATAGTGTTTTGATTTTTGCACAAGTAGAAAAATGCTTTAGTCTCACTTGAAGAATCACTCGGCATACAACTATTTGTTTAATCAACTTTATGAGACGGATAAAAATTTAAAAGAACATTAACAAGTCACGCATCTCGTTAAAAAAGTCAGTGCAACAATATGAATCTAGATACAATGTGCAACACATAAGTGTAGAATTCCATTTCGTTTGGCTCAAATTTCACTGAATCATCTACACAGGGACTCTGAGTATCTTTGAAGGTCACAGATCTGTTTCTATTTTCCAAAAATATGCAAAACTTTAATCTGTTCTGACACCAACTCCAGCAGTAAATACATTACTGCATATGCTTAAATTCTGAACATCAGTGATACTGGGGTAAATTGCAAACTCCTATATAAATTGCACTCCTATATATCACTGTGAGACTATGCTGAATTTTACCCTTTCACGACTTTTCAAAAAACTATTTACAAAGTCAGAGTCACTGTGGTCAAATCCCAAACAAAGCTCTTCTAACAAGTTCTCAGGAAGAGATGAGAAACAGAAAAAAATCAGTGATATATGCACACATACGACATGCAAGAAAACAAACCAAAAATTTCAAGCAATACCAATCAATGACTACTGATGCAAAAAAGATGACCATATAATTTTATATGTATTTATCATTAAAAACTCTGTTTTGAAATATAAGCCTGTATGTGTAAATTTCAGAAAACTCAAAACAAACAAATAAACAAACACAAAATTGCACAGAGAACTTCTTCCATTTTATTGACAGGGCAATTTCTCTAGGAAAGTGCAGACACTGCTTTAGAGGATTATCTCCAATCCCTAACCCTCATTTTTCTTCCTGAGCTCACCACTGAGCTCTAAGTCCTTCCCTTATTCCATTTGCCCCAAGTTGCCCCTGCACTTGGTTTTGCTTCTACAGAACCAGTCAGTTTTCTCCACACTCCTGAGACGCTGGTATCTAACCACCTCTTTTTCTTGACTCCATCTAGGAGATCAGCTTGGGTGAAAGACAGATAAGTTTCATGGAACTTCTCTTTCCTGAAACTCTGATTCCTTCTGTACGTTCTCAGGTTTTTGGAGGGTTTTTTCCTTTTGCATTGGTGTTTTGTTTTGGCTTGGTTTTTTGTATTGTTCTGCATATAATTAACTACACATGTGAGAACAGGTCAAAATTATGTCAGTTCTCTGCTGTTTTGCCAACACAAGGCATTTGAGCCCCTAGATCTCACAAGAATAAAATATCTAATTGAAAGGAGGAAAAGAAAGTGAGTGGGAGAACAAAGTGGTTTATTCATGGTTCTTGAGAGACTAACTCTGGTAACTGAGGGCAGACTGGATTATCTACTAAATTTCAAGAAAGAGCAAACAAGAAAAAGCTGGTGGCATCTACATTTAGCTTTCTATGTATAATTGCAATAAGTACACAGAGCACTGCAGTCAATAAATGTACTTTATTGTTGCTAACATCCATATCTTTTTATCTTCTTATGATGATAATGATGCTGCCTTGCAAGACAACACACTGCATTATTCTATGGATTTGAGGCCAATTTGGCTTCTTATAGGAAATATATTCATGGTGCTAAGCAGAAAGCTTTTTAAAAGAATCAGCTGCAGCAAAATTGCTGCAATTGCTCTGTGTCCATAAATATGGAAAAAGCTAATGAGAGAAAACACTGAGGAATATTTAGCAGACTCGAGGTTTTTGTGAAACCATGAAAACATGCTGCTTGAATCACAAATGGCTACATACCTTACCACAAAAGCTATTAACAAAACCCACTGCTGTGGCTTTATCCGTAAAAATTCTCACATCAGTCTCTTTTTATAGAACATAAGCTTTGCTTATAATCCTTTTACTACACTTACATGTAGCTTTTTCATTTGACCGCTAGAGTTGACTTCTTAGATTGCTATTTGTCCTAGAGCAGAGTGCTTATCATCACCCAAGCCTTCAGAAAAAAAAGAATAAAAAAGCTGAAGTTGTATTTTATCTTTCACTCTGAACATGTAGCACTCGCTTTCCAAAGAAACAGGAAAGCCCTTTGGCCTACAAAATCCTTTCAGTTGTAGCTCGCTCCCCTGTGTACATACAGCTCTCCTCTTTTTTCTGTTTACACGAATTCATTTTAATGTCAGAACGTTAAAAGGTTTGAGACTTAGCTGTAACAGTAAGCAAATACTCAGGCAGGTCTGCAACCCAGCTGACTGGCAAAGCTTCATTAACTCTTGCCAATACCTACCAGTTTTCCTCTGTTTCAACGAGTTTCCGCTGCAACAGCTTCAGAATGGAAGCCTTCAAATGTAAAACTTCTTGAGAGCTAGGCAACCGAAAGTGTTGTTTTTTAAAGGCAGGTAGAGACAACACAAACCTTTTAATATGCTTGTGAGCATATGCTCCTGTGGATGATGGAGCTTCTGTACCTTGATATTTCTAACACATACTCTGCAGTTTGCGTGCATTCAAGCACAGAGAAGATTATAATACTACTTTTCTTCTTTTATCTGCTATTCTTTTTTGTTATGTTACACCTCGGAACAAAACACTCCTGTTCGAGCTATCATTTCTCTTTTATGGACACATTTTTACATCATTTGCTATTCTTTTAACTAGCAATACATCACAAAATTCAAAGAGAAAGCATTATTGCCTGTGGGAAGATATGAACAATTAATTTGCTGTTTGGAAATTTTATTTATTTTTTTAGAAAGAAGGAACAGATCTCTTACAATAGTACAAAACTATGGTTATAAGAAAGTTATGTTTGTTTAAGACTGGGGAATGCCAAATGAAAAAATAGTTTTAGAAAAGCAAAATGAAAAGGTCAGAGCAAGGACTGCTTCACTGGGCTGGCTACAGACCCTTCCAGCCCAACTATTGACTTCCAATTGCTGCCACGGACCGGGCTCATGCGAAGAGTATGCAAGGAACAATGCTTTTCCTGGGACAGCCTGTAAGCTCCTACCATAAACAATGCTGTGGCTTCCTCACACTGGGTATTCACCCCTCCTTACCACCTTCCGTAAGCCTGGCTGGCACCCCAAAAATATAAGTAGTGGCCCAGTGCCCTGCCCCTCCAACAGCCACACCAATAACTTCCTTGTGGCTCCTTGCTGCTCCTTGCAGCTGGGTCTCTCAGCATGCTCTGGCTGCAGCACTGTGTTGTCAGGTGAGGGAGTTGCAGGTAGAGATGAGCATCCCACCATCAGAGAAGACAAGGGCGTTTGCAGAAATGTGTGCTTGAAGGAAGCTGAGCCGCACAAAGCATGGGAGCAGGCACAGCTGGAGACCATGGCCCCGTGAAGGGGCTGGCTGGCTCTTGAGATGGGGGAGACTGGAAAACTTGTGACCTCTGGTCAATCAGAAACTGCTCAGGGCACTTCTGAAGGCAAACAGGATATTTCAGGAGACCCCTCAGGGCCAGTTCAACTTAGAGCTTATGTCCACAAAAGTGAGCAAAGGCAAGTGGGACCATTCCTGGACTCCCTTTTGTGGGGTATGGAAGAACCAATCCACTAGTCCAAACTGATGTCTCTGGAGGCTTGCTGCCTGGCAGGGCCAGGATCTGGGATTTTGTAGCAGCCTCCTGTCTCGGGTGGTATACGCATGTAGGAGTGTTTCTTCTTTACTGAAAATATGCTGAAAGTACCTTAGCTTTCATGTTCCTTACTTTTCTATGTTTTATCTCCAAAAGCTGCGTTTCTTTGAGGTTTTAATGAGTCATGTCAATCATTCTCTTTTGCATTCTAAAATAAGATCAATCATTCCAGCAAGTGCTGCAGGACAGCCACAGCAAAATAATCTGTAGGTTTTATTCTTTAATCCCCTAAATACAGCAACATACTTCATACTTGTAATCAGCACTTTAAAGGTTTTAGTGTATTTTCAAATGAGTCTCATGGTCTTTGATATGTTTTATTTAGTCTTCCCACCTTGAAGACAGATCAGAACAATGGTCTTCAACCATTATTTCTATTTTGAGGTGCAGTGTTACCTCACTGTGATATGCCTCACCACGTAACATACCCTCAGTTGCAGTGAACCTATGTTTTATGCTGTCAGTCTGTGCTGCATGACTAGCAGAGAATTGTAGTTGTGTTTTTCTCTCAAAGTTGAGACGTTTTCTAATGTGGCATGCTAGACAACAATAAAATGTGGTTAACATCCAGAACTGTTGCCAGTGCAGCCCACAAGCAGCTTTCAAGCAAAGAAAAACAATGGTTATGAATAAACCCTCTTTACTGTTCCTTTGTCATGCTTACACAGAGCTACAGATTTGAGTAGACTGAAAAATTCTTCTGAAAGAAAAACACAGCTGTTTTAGAGCTCCTATAATTCACAATGTCTACACCTCTAGCCTAAACATATGCACACACACATATACAAACACCTACATAGAATCCATCTGCTTTAAAGGGTTGGAAAATCAGATCCTTAACCTCAGAAAACTCCTTCCCTCTTGCTGCCATTACTGTGCGTCTTTCCTCACACACGCAGCAATTGTGTCTGTTAATGCATGTTTTGATTCTTAACTCCTTCATGTTCAAAAGTCAATCTGCAATACTGTTGGTAATGAAATCTGCTCTTAGCCTCCCTGCTCACTCCATAAAGGAGGCAATTGGCTGCATTTTCTATTAATTTTCAGTTCTCGCCTCCATTCTGTTCAAGAGTTATAAAATACAGTTGGAAACAGCAACAACAGAAAAACAATACGTGAAAGGTTTTTTTTATTTTTTTTTCACCAAAGATACATATGCACACACAGCACAGATCTTTAGAAAGAAGAGAGGCATAAAAAAGACAAGAGAACAACAGATATAGATTGAAATTCAGAGATTTCTAATAACACAAATAGCAACATTCTGTAATCTAGACTGATTTTATGGGAAATGGAAGGAAAATCCATTTTTAAAAATGTAAATAATTTCTTTGTTTATTATTTATAGTATTTGGATACCGTGGCGAAAATGGGCATGAAACTTGTTTATATCCAAGGATAAGAAGAGATTATATTCACAGTAATAATTTTTTCTATATATTGAGATATAGATATATACAGGTATTACTTATCAAATTTCTTTGTATAAAATACATAGACCACACACCATGCTCCTGCAATGTGACCTTTCTCTACCACTGTTACTTGCCTGTGAGCAACACTTTAATTGCCAGTTTTACCTACTTACTTTCAGATGTTAAATTCCCTCTGACTCTTTTGCACTCAGACATCTATCAGGGCCCACTATAATAGTTTCCTGTGTTTAGCAAACCCTTTCTGGGGCCCTGTGCCGAAACACCTTTTGGTGTATTCCACTGATGCATAAATTAGACTGACAGAAATGTCTTCTCTAAAAACAAGACTACAGAAGATTGCTATTCAAGGCATGTCAACTGGCCCAACACACTTGAAAATCTTTACATTTCTCTTGTCTCTGCATTTATCACTAAGAAGGTCATACTAAATGATTCTCCTGCTACCACTACAGCTAAATTAATTCCACCAATAATTCAACCAGAAAATACAAGAGTGCTACATTATGGAAAAATTGCTAATATTGAGAAAAAGTCAATGTCCTGGGTTCAGCAGTAGCAATCATTTTTTCTTCTTCTTAGTAGCTGGTGCAGCGCTGTGTTTTTGACTTTTGGCCTGGGAACAGAGCTGATAACACCGATGTTTGGTCTGACCAAGGACTTTCTGAGTGTCATGCTCTGCCAGAGAGGAGGGGAAGCTGGGAGGAAGCAGAGACAGGACACCTGATCCAAACTAGCCAAAGAGGTATTCCATACCACAGCATGTCATGCCCAGGAGGTAACAGAGAGTTACCCGAAAGGGCTGGTTCACTGTGGGGTGGGGGCAAGGTATCGGTTGGTGAGGTGTTGTATTCTCTTCCCTTGTTATTTCCTTTATCATTATTATTATTGGTGGTAGCAGTAGTGGTTTTGTGTTATACTTTAGTTACTAAACTGTTCTTATCTCAACCCAACTGGGAGTTACATTCTTTTGATTCTCCTTCCCATCCCTTCAGGAGAGGGGGAAGAAAAGGGAGGGAGTGAGCGAGCGAGACTGCGTGGCTGACAGAGTTTAAACCACGACAGTCAGGATAAGATATATGCAATACGGCTTAACCAAGTGCAAGGTTTGTTAGAATGGAAGTGTAGTAACAACTGTGAAGCACTTGTTCTGTTGGGTTCTAATACTAAAACTACTTAAAATGCCTACAGATGAAGAAGAGCATGACAATCTTGACATTTTAAGCATTTCTGTTTTAACTTGATATTCTGCTCACTCATACATTGAAAAAGTATTTTTCTGTCTACAAATAAATACCCACAATTCCTTTTCTAGAAAATTCACGCATGCAGCAAGAGCAGTGAATGCTATATGCTTACGTATGTATTAGAGTGGAATAGCAGATATTATCTGATTTTTTTTTAAAAGTGCACATAAACAAGTAAATAAATTAATTACTGTACCTTTAAAAATAGTAATTCCAATACATCTATTTATACATATATCAACTGCAAAGAACTGAGAAGATGGTAAGTCTTAGCCTCTCCTTGAACTCAGGGAAAAGGAGAGCAGAGTCTTGTAGTAGTAGCTAATTTAAATTATAGGAGGCACCTGGAATGTAATTAGTGCAGGAAATTGTTTTATTATCATTAACATATAAATATTTCCTAAAACAGGACTCTGTTTCATGCTCAGGTGTGGAATTTAACATAAAATACACTGCATGACTGTATTAATTACAATATTAGCTTAGCAAGAGGAACTGAGACTTATGTGACTGTTGTCTGCCAGTCACACAAGAGAGTTTTCAACATGTATGCTAGCTCCACAATGTACAGGTGACAGAGAGAGGTGCTAAGTTTTGCTGCAATCACCAGGTGAGTAGAAGAGATTCTTTCACTGAAGATATAAAACCATACATATGTATATATACACACACATAAAAAAATCAGGAAAACCCTCAGCAGTGTGTGGTTCAGTTTCAGCTACAGCTTGTGTTGTTTTTTTCCTTTTTAAATGTACCATAAGGGACATAGAGAGGATCAAGTATTATTACAGCAGAACTCAGGAGCAGGTCTTTCCATGGGGATAATTTGGCCTGCTCTCAGAAGAACTTCACAAGCCTCACTAAAATCTTTCCCTTCTGCTACACTTTCTACAAAGTGCTGGCAACTGGCGTACAGCCAGCACGAAGCACAATGACATTGCTTGCAAGTTGATAACCCCCATGGTTAGAAAGCATTAGAGCCACCACTGGGAGAGAAGCAGGTGTATCCATAAGAAAAGCTTTTTCACTTCTAGTAATAAACCAACTTTCTATTTTCAGTCTCTTACAACTAGACTTCAAACAAACAGAACTGAACTAATTTTAACTTCTTATCAACTGTTTTAAAGATTATATCCAGTACCAATGGTCACAGCATGAAGTGCACATAGTATGCTTTAAAATGTCCTTTATAGTATTATAGGTTATTCCAGAAGGCATTTATCTCTCTGTTACTTGGAATGAATAATATAGATGTCTATGGAAAAATAATCAAAATCTTGCAATGCATTGCAAGAGCTGCACACAGAAAGCATAAGTTTTTAATTCTATAATGCAGGAAAAAATAGGTCAGTAATCATCCTTCCTCCATTAACTCCCAATACCAAATCAAACACTTAAGCAAGATTATTTTTTACTGGAAAAAAAACAAAACAAAACAAAAAATTCTTTTAAAATCCAGAGCAAAACAATATTTCTATCTGGCCAAATTCACTGGTAGAGGTTTCATACATTTTGTCGAGGATGCATGTACTGTATCTAGTTGTCTGGGTTAAGCAATAGCAGTCATTTTTCTCCCTTTCAGTAGCTGGTGCAGTGCTGTGTTTTTGACTTTCAGCCTGGGAACAGTGCTGATAACACCGATGTTTTTAGTTGCTGCTCAGTAATGTTTACTCTGATCAAGGACTTTCTGAGTGTCATGCTCTGCCAGAGAGGAGGGGAAGCTGGGAGGAAGCAGAGACAGGACACCTGACCCAAACTAGCCGAAGAGGTATTCCATACCATAGCACGCCATGCCCAGTATATAAACTGAGGGGAGCTACCCGGAAGGCCCAGATTGCTGCACAGGTCAGGCTGGGTATTGATCCGGGGGGTAGTGAACGCTTGCATTCTCTTCCTTTGTTATTTCCTTTATAATTATTGGTGGTAGCAGTAGTGGTTTTGTGTTATACCTTAGTTACTGAACTGTTCTTCTCTCAGCCCGTGGGAGTTACATTCTTTTGATTCTCCTCCCCATCCCTCCGGGAGTGGGGAGAGGAAGGGAGCGGGGAGTGAGTGAGTGGCTGCATAGTTCTGAGTTACCGGCTGGGTTTAAACCACGACAGTTCTTTGTGGCACCCAACATGGGGCATGAAGGGTTGAGATAACGACAGATTTGACTTGTGCACAGTGTACCCTGATGCCATCAAGCTGTCAAGGGGTGGAACCCATCTATATTTCTGGAGTGACAGGAGGATCCCAAGAGTTGACTGTACTGGAGGCTGAGATCAGCCTGACTGGGAGGAAATGGCAAAAGCACCCCATTGTGCCTGGTCCAGAGGCTCCATACATCCTCGGCATAGACTGCCTCAAGAGAGGGTACTTCAAAGACCCAAAAGGGTACCGATGGGCTTTTGGTATTGCTGCTTCGGAGACTGAGGAAAATGAACAGCTGTCCAGCTTGCCTGGTCTCTCAGAGGATCCTTCTGTTGTGGGGTTGCTGAAGGTCGAAGAACAACAAGTGCCAATCACGACCACAACAGTGCACCGGCGGCAGTATCGCACCAACCGAGACTCCCTGATTCCCATCCATAAGCTGATCCGTAGACTGGAGAGCCAAGGAGTGATCAGCAGGACCCGCTCACCCTTTAATAGCCCCATATGGCCAGTGCAAAAGTCTAATGGAGAGTGGAGACTAACAGTAGACTATCGTGGCCTGAATGAAGTCACACCACCATTGAGTGCTGCCGTACCGGACATGCTAGAACTTCAGTATGAACTGGAGTCAAAGGCAGCCAAGTAGTATGCCACGACTGATATTGCCAATGCATTCTTCTCAATTCCTTTGGCAGCGGAGTGCAGGCCACAGTTTGCTTTTACTTGGAGGGGCGTCCAGTACACTTGGAACCGACTGCCCCAAGGGTGGAAACACAGCCCTACCATCTGCCATGGACTGATCCAGAATGCACTGGAACAGGGGCAAGCTCCAGAACACCTGCAATACATTGATGACATTATTGTGTGGGGTGATACAGCGGAAGGAGTTTTTGAGAAAGGTAGGAAAATAATCCAAAACCTGTTGAAAGCTGGTTTTGCCATAAAAGGGAGTAAGGTCAAGGGACCTGCAAGGAGATTCAATTTTTGGGAATAAAATGGCAAGATGGACATTGCCAGATCCCCACAGATGTGATCAACAAAATAACAGCAATGTCTCCAGCAACTAATAAGAAAGAAACACAAGCTTTCTTGGGTGCTGTGGGGTTCTGAAGAATGCACATCCCAAATTACAGTTCGATTGTAAGCCTTCCCTATCATGTGACCCGGAAGAAGAATGATTTTAAATGGGGCCCTGAACAACAACAAGCCTTTGAGCAAATTAAACATGAGATAGTTCATGCAGTAGCCCTTGGACCAGTCCGGAATGGGCCAGATATAAAAAATGTACTGTACACCGCAGCTGGGGAGAATGGTCCTACCTGGAGCCTCTGGCAGAAAGCTCCAGGGGAGACTCGAGGTTGACCCCTTGGCTTTTGGAGTTGGGGATACAAAGGATCTGAGGCTAGCTATACCCCAACTGAAAAAGAGATACTGGCAGCCTATGAAGGGGTTCGAGCTGCTTCAGAAGTGATCAGCACTGAAGCTACTCCTGGCACCCGGTTGCCTGTGCTGGGCTGGATGTTCAAAGGCAGGGTCTCCTCTACACATCACACAACCGGCTGGGCTTAAACCACTACATTAGTGTAGCAGGATAATGGAACTCTCTGTGAATAATTTGTTCTTGTTTCAGATCCAAATCTTCACAGATCCAACATTTTGATTTAGCTGAAATTAACGTGAGTTGCTTAGCACTACACTGCTCTGGGAGAGGTGATATTTAGGTGATTTACTGACAAGTATTCTCGAGAGTGTGCTTTTTCAGTGTAAGGTTATTGGGAAAATTCTTGTTAAGTCCTAAGATTAAAAGTGTGGTCATTCTGAAAGACATCTCTCCCCAGTTACTGATGAAATATTGTGGCAAGATAGCATTGTAAGATAAGCTACGCTTGTTCTTCATGATTTATAGTAAATTTTACCTATTAATGGCACACTGACTAAAATGACAGCTAAATTTTACCTGTTCTGTATTTATAAGTAAGTATGTTGTATTTACCGCAGTTGCAACTTTGCATAAGCCTGTATTTGCCCAATGAGTTGCAGTTAAATCAGACAAATGCATGTCTCTACTATGCCTTGTTTTGGTCATGGTTATGTATGCCAGCTCTCAGTGACGGCAAACCTGTTAGTGGGCAGGTACATCAGCTGCAGAATCTGTCTTTATCCTGGACATATGGAACCTGAAAACAGCCTCAACTGAGCTGCACCTTCAGACATGGACAGGATTCACAGTAATACCTTATCAAACTGTCTTTTAGAAATAGGGCTGATGCTATTGATCCTAACAGCAGAGCTATGATACCCTGAAATAACACCTTGATTCACTTCTGGTGAATTTGCCTCTTTCAACTAGTATCTTACACATAGCATTATCTTCACTCTGTCTGCATCTCTCTGCTTTCCTTTCCCCCAAAGTACTTTGTAGTGTAAATATACTAAATCATTAGTTAAGAGCATGGTAAACCTTATTTCTACTCCCTTCATCTTAAGTCAATTATTAGAAGCCTGCAGGCTGTCTTGTGTACTGGTATGCATTTTATTCTCCCTTAATGAATGAAGAGCTGCATGCATGCAAAGCATCAACAAAAAAACCACAAAAAAAAAAACCCTGAGTGAATTTTAATAGTACTCATTATGCACAATATTAACTTCCTAGATGATGTCCAATAAAGGAGGTGTAACATGGATGCACACAATATACAATTTTCTGTTTCACTTTCTGAATCACCGTGGTCTAGGGTCTGCTAATGTTATCAAGTACTACAGAAACAAGGCTGCTGTGAATATTTCACAATATAAATAAGGAATGAATCATTAATAACATAGTAGTCCAGCATTACACCATATAAAACTCAGTGAATATTTTGAAAGACACACAAATTAAACTGATTAAAAACATGATCAGGAAATTTAGTAGGTAGCTTTTATGACACATAAGCTACTGGAGAAAAACAAAACTCAAAACCTAAAGTAGATGGTTCATAAATTATATCATGAGAGATGTACATTATAATAAATAGTCCCAGCTGCTTTCCTTCCTGTTTTGTACGTGCTGTAGTCACTTGCAACATATAAATGCAAAATTCTGCTGTGGTAGCTTTTCAATAAGGGAACTTGGCAGCTGAAAGGATGGGGAAGATTCTGAATGACAGTGCTGCTTAGGTAATTTATTTCAAAATATAAATTTAAAGTAATTTCTGTGCTGTAAAATTGTTATACATTTGGAGTGTTAGTGTAAGCACTGCAGAATAATTTTCCCTGTGTAGAACTTAAGAGCACAAAAAGGTTTCACACAAATTTTCTGTAGCATAAATTTTACATGAATCATGCAGAAAATATTAGTGTTCAGACACGGGCCATCTTCCAAAATAATGTATGGAATTTGTCTGTGTAATGAAAAATGAGAAACTTCTTATTGTTGAACTTGTGTTTATACATGTGTAAATATATGTTTTAATAGTGCTTAGCTCTCGTATCTTTGATTTAGATGCAGTTTGGACTTTGAAGAAAGTACACGGTGGTCTGTAGACAAGAATTTGTGAAAAGTTTCCCACTTCTGGTCATTATATTAAGTTAAACAGAAAGCTAACTGTCGTGGTGTAAATGGGCTTAAACCATGACACTAACTTAAAACCTAACTGAGGGAACATGTCTGGAAGATAAATGGCTTACAAATGCTAGCTAGTTAGCAATCAGGGCTGCAAAACAAGTAAGTTACCCATATACCTTTAGTTTTGAAGGGAAAAAAAAATGTAAATAGGTAAAGATGTCTGCTATCAAGATTACACCAACAATTAAGGTAGCAAGAAAGAGGATTTTTGCTTCTGCAAAACCCATGTGAAACAGATAATATTTTAATATGCTACAAAGGCATGTATTTATATATGAAATTTTTCCAACAGGGCTCAGAAATTAAGATGACAACAGAAGCTGGAAACGCTGATCAAATTTAGAATAGATCCAAAGACAAAAATGTTGCTAGAGCACCAAATGCCAAAGACAAGAAAAGAAAGGAAATGTACAGTTATTTATGTTTGAGACACATTCTGAAGCTCAACATGACTTCAAAATTAGTGTCAATGAAAAGGATCACTTAGCCAGTGGCTGGGTTATATAATTTGTCCTTACAAAAGCTGGATAGGAGCTTCATATCACATTTTCTTCCTGTTCAGTCAATGGAGAAGTATGACCAGTGGGAAGTTCACCCATCCCAAGGCAACTTTCTAAAAGAATAGAAAAAAACCTCTGCAAAGGCATCTTTTTCCACTACTGAAAGATCCCAGATCACCACCTTCTGCTGGTCATTTGGAGAATTACTAGTATGTATATGGAAAATGACTTGCCCAAGAAAACAGCTGGAGTTTTTGTTTGGTTTTATAAATCTCTGTGCATCCAAGTAGCAGGGCTACTAGAACTGCAGTCTGCTTTAGGAAGGGCCCCTTACTGTTATGAGTTTGGATTGACCAGATGTCTATAACATCAGGTCATGAACTTCTTAATAGACCTGCCTTCTTTTAAAATAAAAATTGGATATCAAGAAGCTGGTTGCCAAAGAATCACTGTTTCAAATTTATACTTATTCCTTAGAAGCCTTTACACAATTTTCTGACTGTAATTGTTTATATTGCTGAAATTATATTAAGTAGGAGTAAAATTAGTGTATTTTCTACATCTTGTGAATACCACTAGTATTTGAAACAGTCTGTATATTTATCTTCTCATTAGAAAATTAAAAAAAATCTTTGTAAACAGAGTGAATGTAAAGCACCATCTTACCTGCTTCTGTTATCTCCAGCAATAAAGACAGAAATATCTGAGGATTTGAGGAAGGACTGAGGAACAAAATTACAATTTGTACGGGAGCTGGAAATACTCTTATTTCACAGCCAGGCCCACACACAATTCTTAGTTGTTCTGTTACTCAGTTCTCTGCCTAATCTGGTAATATGCCAAGCACTTCCATCTAAATGTATTTGTTGCCTCTCACAGAAATCTAAAACCTCACTACTGGTAAGCCCAGTGTTCACCTGCCCTATATAAAATACCACTTAAGAAAAAAAATGTTGCCCAATATGCCTCTAAGTAAACATAACTCAGGAAAATCAAGCTACAAATAGTGGCTTATGCTTATATGCCACATAGCAGCAGTCACTGAGGAATTCTTGACAAACAGTGGATTGTGTTTTGATCAAAACAATGAGAAAAAAACCCTGCAAAAATAGATTACTATTTGGGAGCTAGAGCACATTGTATTTTATTTCTTTAGAATGCTAGACATGATAAGATAAGGATGGAAAAAACCCTTAGGTACACCAAATAAAATTTGAAAAATAAAAATAAAAAATAAAAATTATAATCTTGGGTATGATGACATTTCATTTATCCGATTCTGCTTAAAATTCTCTCCAAAATGCTAGCTTGATTTAATAGAATGGTTAGGCATGAAATGCGAGCAATTTGAAACAACTATTTTCAGATACAAAAAAATACAAAAGCTGACTGTTACATATATTTGTATGATAGGTTTTTCACAAAAAACATTAATGTGACAATCACTTGGTTAAAAAGAAACACTGCAGGATTTCAAATTTGTTATTTTCAATTGTTAATACATCAAAAGTAACAAGATAGTTGCAGCGCATTTTGTGACAACAGGAGTGAGTACTTCACACCCTTTTTGAAGAACAGTCATTAATGGAAACCAGAAAAAGCCCGAAATACAAAGGCCTTGTCCTGAAAACTAGTGTTAGGTCAGCACATATAGATTTAGAGTGTAGCATGGCAGTATGCAATCCTTGAATTATGAATGGTCTTTCCAGGGTTAGAGAAATATTGAAAGCACTCATTCTAACTATTGTTGATGTCATTCACTGTGTCTTCTTTAACTGGTTTGTAAAGGTCATACACTTCTTTCTCTTCATGGGATAAAAAATTTGTATACAATTTGGTTATGCTAAGTGAAATTTCAGGCTAGCAAATAATGACTATGCTTAACATCCCCAAGTGAATTTCTTAATTTCTATATTATAAGGAAATATTGGGGAAATACAAAAAAAAACCCAAAAAACAACAAAAAACCCCAACTCAAAAACCAACCAAACAAAAAAACCCCACATAAATCATCCCCCCCCCAAAAAAAAAAAAAAAAACCAACCCAAAAAACCAAACCACATAGAAAAGAGAAAGCGCATTGAGCAATTAAGGACATATAAGATCTAATCAATGCTTTTTATAGCCTGCCCCAAAATTTTTATTTTTAAACTGAATACCTTTAAATGTTTTAACCCTAAGTGATCCAAAACAGCAGAAATTTGTCTTATGTCTTTCAAATATTCAAATTCAAGGTTACATGAAAATAAAATGTCAGTATTACCAATTGTTAGTATTAAAAATATCATTTTCAAGAATATGAAAATTCATAATTTTGTCATGAAGCTTTTCCGTCTCCATAGGTACAAGTTCTATCGACTTGCTAAGGACAGAACCAAAATTGGCCTCACGTTTAAAACTTGGCTGTTGTAAAGGTCTAATGAGGATTAACTTCTTACTGTAAAGGAAATAATAAAAAAAGCATTAAACTAATCAGCACACTGAGCTTTGTCCGCAGCTTTAAGCTCTAAGGACTTAAAATCAGCTCCCTTATTTAAAGTACAAAGCAGGCTTCTCCACCCATAAGGAGCATAGTGCTAAGCCCTCTGAAGGAATGAGCAGCATTTTCTTCTCTTATATGAACAGTAGACATGACAACAATTTACACATACACACACATTACAACCAAGGAAGAGTCGTATATATTAGAAAACCCCCCTGCTTGAAGAGGTTTAACCTACAGCTCTCATCTTCCTTGGGACAGTTATAGATCATATTCATGTGTTAATAATATCATTCTTCAGAAATGAATTGAAAATCCATTGGGACAGACAAAAGGAGGGAGATGTCCAACACTTCTAGCTGTAGCCTAGTTAAAAAGGCTGTCACCTGGCTAGAAGTCTGAGAGGATTAAACCTCTTATCTGGTCTGAAAAAGGTATAATTATATATATTGGGCTTGAAATAATCAAAGACAATTTAAAAATAGGTATCTAAAAATTCAGTTTGCTGAATAATGAACATTCTGCTTTTGGTTTTTTTACATAATTCAGGGAATTACTGATTGAGCACCATCTCCACCAGAGTGATCATGCCCAAATCCTTATACTGTGGCTTTCTAGCCACCTGAAATGGGATCAAGAGCTACACAGTACTTGGAAAACTGATAGTTTTCAAACTATAATCCACAACCTGTATACAAAGCAGGAACCTATCTAATGCTAGATAATAGAAACTAGGGAAGGTAGTGTCTGGGACTTTGACCACTCCTCAGCTGCCTGGTGTCTGATTAAGCAGATCCATCCACCTGGAAGCTGAAGGCCAGAATTTTCTGCTGTGCACCGACATGCACAATTGTACTTTCAAAGAATTAAACAGAGATCATTATTTTCCCTTACAGCAGTACCACAGAGGTGATGGTAGTTCCAGTGTTCATTCTTTATGCTACAAAGCAATTATTACAACATTCAGCCAGTGGGAGAAGCAGGTTCATTTTTGGCTCTGTCTAGTACTCAATATTTGTATCTTCTATATATTAGCAAATGTCCTAGCAACTAGAAAGCTAGTTCAGAGGGCATTTTGGCCCCCAGAATGGCAAAACTCATGAAAAGCATAAGAGAGGAGGAAAGTATAGATGATAAAAATGCATTTATCTGAGAGCAAGCAGACACAGTATGATTAGGATTTGCTTTATAGTGTGTGGAGAGAGGGGTACTCCTATAACACGATTTACCTGAATAATTTTAGATGCATTCCTTGAGATGAATTACACCCTAAACCCATCTATTTCTCTGCATAAAGACAGTTGAGTGTCAAATTGCCACAGGCAAAAAAGAAAATGCCATTTATATGGTGCCATGAAATCTGTGTTTTAAAGGTCTCTTATCATATACTACCCAATTAATACAGAAATGCCTCATAAATTTAATTAAAATAGTTATGAAATGAAGTCTTCCTAGTATCTTTTCCTTTTCTTTGCTGTTATTTGCTCTCATCTTTCCTGTTTCCTGCTGGGTCCTAAGCTTGACTTTTTGGTCTTCCCAAGAGTGATGGGGGTGAGAGTTTGTAAGGGGGGGTCACAGTGAGATGTCAGCACCTGAGGATGCTGACAGAAAGTGTTATGTTTCTTTCTCCTCAGGCCTGTGCTCTGTTTTGGGTTCTTTCTATACATTTCCCTGTCAGAGCCCGTTTCCTTCTCTCAAGCTGCTAGCTGCAGCTCCCCAGCCCTGCCAGCCTCAGGCACACAAAAGGCTGTGTTTTGCCAGGCAGTGACAGGCAGGAGGTCTGTGCCCCTCCCCTCCCCCCCCGGGGGCCATCCCCAGAGCAGAAGTTGGAGCAGGGGAGGTGGCAGTCAAGGGCCCAGTGCAGAGGTTAAACCAGTAACATGGTGAGGCTGAGCCTCTAGGGTTGGCACACATCCCCTTGCTGAGAGTAGACATCGTATTTACTGGGTTGCAATAGTTATCTAGTTCTCATATCATTATCATCATAAATCTCCAAAGTTAAGTATGATGAAGTCTATCTTTTGTGTTTTGCTAAGAACAAACTCCGAACTATTAATGATCAAATGCAAGACAAAGAATACCTATTGCAAATTAAGTCAGTCAAGCTGACTTTGCTGATGTGATCAAAAATTACTTTGTATGTCCTTGAAAACAGGGGACAAAAAGAAAAGGAGCAGGGTAGAGCAATGTTGGCACTAAAATTGCTAGTTGGTAAAAACAACTCTATATATACCTGCAAGATTCTGAGAAGTATCTATTCACTCATGTGCAGAAGTAAGAGAAGTTCAATTAATTGAATGAAATCTTTACCTTTATCTTCTCTCACAGTTCCCCCAAATCCCCTAATCTCTAAGAGAAGGAAGTTTCAAATTCAAGGAATGTGAGATGACTCCAAGTTCAATGAACTTAAAAATTAAACACTATTTTTTTTTAGATAAAACAAAGAAGTAACTGCTGCATTTATGGACACTGAATTAACGAATTTAATACCCAATTTGTCTCTCATATTCATTCAGTACATCCCTACTGATGTTATTGCACTGATCCCCAACATGCATTTCTTTTCTGCTGTTTATTTAGAAGCCATCAGAAACACTAAACTGAGTACTTGCATTTTCATTAGGAAAAGTCCTGGTTTTTTATGCTCAACTGAAAGGATAGAGAAAGGGATATCACATCAGGATTTTACTGATCACTGAGTTGTTTCTGGTCCTAATTTCTGCTAATCTAGAAAGTAACAATATCTGGTAAAACTTAATCCATCAGTGATTCCAAACAGAAGCCTGTAACATTACTGAACCAGAACAAAAGGGAAGACGGCTCATATTCTCTGAAAAATAATCTATTACAGGAATGTTTCTTGCACCCTCTCATTTACTGAGCAGGTCCTTAAAATTTTATGAAATGAACAAAGCAGGTTTTTTAAAGCCTTGAGAGGCTGTTTGCTTTTCATTTATCAGAACCAAGTGGAATGTGTCTAGAACCTGCAGTCTATTAAATACATATGTTTTTTAAATTGCTAGTAAAGCCAAGGTAACAAAAAAGGTCACAAAACCCTTATATCTCTAGTTAGTTACCATTTTATTTGGTTACCATGATGTTTGGTGTGGTTTTAAGTCTTCTGTTTCCAAATGTGGTGATTAATCATGAGTTTTAAAGACACATTCATGTCAAGAAAGAAAAAAAAAATATATTTTTAACTACTAGAAATATTACAATAAGAACAGTTGTTATTCTGAAGCCATGTTTCTTAGGCTTTCTATTATACAGCAATTTGAATTCAAAGTAAATCAAAGCCACATCTATTTTATTTTTTTAATTTCCTCGTCTCTACTGGAAGGAATTCCACTTCAGATGCATCCATAGATTAATAAAGAAAAAGGGTTACATTAAGGTTAATTCCAAGCTAGCAGAAAATTCAAGAAACCACCTATTGTGTATTTTGACTGTATTTGACTTAGTGTTGCAAAATATTTTTCAGCTGGGCCAAATCTCCCACAAGAATAGCTCAGAGACTTCAGCATGGTAAGTCCCAGACTCCAGCTGTGTTTTGATCTCAGATATGACTCTTAGTAGAAATTCAATTTAAATCAAAACATATTCTGATTAATCGGTCTCTTTTAGTTTGTGTAAGTGAACAGATGTACTTTTATATTATAAAAAAATAGCAGCCTTCTATAACTGTTTAGTGTTGACTCTAAATATTTTACATCCTACAAAGAAGAAAGGGTACATATCAAACTAATTTTATAAATATTTTTCTATCTTTATCTATTTCTTAGTTCCTGACAGAAAGACAATGCCTTAAAAATTTCATATTTATAATACCTAACAAAATTAAACTACATCATACAAGCCTGTTGTCATTTGTCTTCTGCTGCTCTTAAGACTTCTTCTGGCAAAGGTTGCCTCTGGAATATTTTGGTAATAATTCACACACATTTTCAGTACAGATAATCTGTGTTGTTGAGGAGAACCATAATATCAACCAAATTTAAGATAATGAATTTTTTCACAATTAATTTTAAAGCAAGAAAAAATACCGTAGTAGTTCATATTGAACACATGTAACAAAACTGCTGTAGTTGCTTGGCAACCAGGATCAGACTTTTTGGAGAAAAACAAATACCTACAGCAATCTATAGAGATTTGCCTATAACAGAAAGAGGTAGCCAATACTTATTGGCAGGTTGATTTTCCCACTACGCGAGTTCTGTCTGAGTGGTTTTTTGTGATTAACAGTTTGAATTTCTCTGTTTAGATGGCTGATGGTGTTATATTCACTTTATTTCTTCGTCTCAACCTACATTGGCAAAGTAGCAACTATCAGGTGAATCTGTTGAGCAGATCATCTGTCCAGTCTCCAATATGACTTTGAAGGTTTCTTGGAGCATCTACATTTGCTTATTCAGCAAGTGACTAACTTTGAACCACTGCTTCTGGAAAGACTTTTTCAGAACAGTATCTCTTAGCAATGTAAAGAGTTGTATTTGCTTTCGCAGCACATTTCAGGCATCAGTACGTAGAACACGCTCAAGTCCAACCCTCTTGGGTTTCTGTGCTGTGATGATGAAAGGGGCAGACCTGGAGATCCGCAGGGAACTATAAGACCTGCATCACTCTTACACTCAAAACAAAACCCACCTGCAGTATGAATGCTTGGAGTACTTTGTGCCTGACCTAGTGGCATACATTTTTATAATTCCCGACCTTTCCAGTGTGAAAGAGCTCCAAGACTGCCTGCTGCAAAAGTTAATGGGAGTTGTAGACAGTGTAAACGCAGGCTGCTTAGGCATATCTATAGCTGTTCTCCAAAACCAGCAGCTTGTCCTTAAACAGCTGAATCAGGAAGACTGTGGTCTGATCTTTTTTCCTGACTTGGCACTCTACCATCAACACAGATATAGCCTTTCCTGTAAGGTGAACTATTTCAGAGTTTTAGAGAAAGAAAAAAACTTACAATCAGCAAAAATATAATATATTAACTTGGAATAACTGCTTTCTACACAGATGCTTCATTGCCTTCTATGTTCCAGGTAAAATGCTAACGGCTGGTAAAATATCCTCTGCTCTGAAATAGAAGTAGATCATTTAATTACAGAATAACCTCGTCTCTGTTATCAGATTTGTCACGTATGATGTAACAGCACTTAGAGGTATGAACTTCATCGAACACATAGAGGGATTCCGTTTAGAGAGAACTTAACTCCCTCTGGACTGAGCTATCAGTACAATGGAAGCTCAACATACAAGGTAAAAGAGAAAGGGAATTGTGGTGCAAACTGTCCTTTTTTCTGGTTGAGGTTCATTTCTGTAATCAAGTGTAGCCTTGTGTACACAGAGCCAGTGTATACCATAAAAGCTCCCGTTTTATCACAAAAAGAGCTAATTATTCAGAGCCAATAAGAATGATAAAGGTATCATGCCGCCCTGGTAACTTTAGGTAAAGCCTAACTTTATTTTTCCTTCAGTTATAGAATACTTTTGCTTATATAAATGTGTCTGTTCTCTCACAGCCTTCCCATTCTATTTCCACCTTTAAAGTACTAAGGTTTCAGTCAAGATGTCAAGAAAGGTTTTTAAAAAGGATTGAGAATACGGCACTATTATAATGAAAAGAAAAGGATTCATTTATGACCTACAGATATACAGACTTTCTTTAAGATAATCTGCTCAGCAGGTTAATGCTCCCATACTGTGGACAGGATACCTAATGATAAAGGACAAGAGTTTAAATAACACCTTTTTTTCTCTTAGGCACTAAGAGAAAACTAAATACCTTACAAGACTAAATATACTTCAAAGGGATTAAAAACAGACATTAAAGTGGAAAACACTGCAGAATAAACAAGAGAGTGTTTTATTATTTTTTTTTCCATCTGACTACAATGGATGAGTAAATCTAAGGTAACTTCCATTTGATTTAACTGTCTGTGGAGAATAGTATGAAACCAAAGCAAGCCATAAAAAGGGAAGCAAAGATTCTAAGTGTTTCTAGTTTTTCTGACACATAACCAGATGCCCCACATTTCATTAGTGCGTGAATAAGATACTGGTAGATATGCTGAAAGTAACACCTTTCTTTTCTATTTAATACTCTAACCTCAAAGAATCAGAATAAAGTGTTTTCTATTAATAGGTCCACATAGATTTCATAGAAGTTCTTTATGGCTGTTTACAAGAATACAACTATTGATGGGACTGCACACGGAGGTACAGAATTAGTTTGTATGTACTAATTCCAAATAATACACTTAGATTTTATTATCTCTCTGCCTTTGTTCACTCTGCCTTTGGTTCCTCATTTCACATAATATCACTGAACTGTAATACTGCTTCATATATGAGACCTTCAGCAGTTTAACTGTTTTTAGTGCTCTTACTGATTGCATCTGTAATGCGGAACTAGAAAAAGCCTTCTGATGCTTGATACATATAAACCTGTCATTGTAGATCATAGAAAATCTATCATACCAGTGAACACTTTCTGCTTCAAAAGGAGATGAGCAGGCAAACCTTTTATGGCAATTTGAGAGGCATTTAATGGTGTGAATCACTATGGAGAAGTTTTTTATACATGTATTAAATCCAATAAAATACTTGAGCTGGAAAAGGTGACAAGCATTACATAATAATTCTGTCACTTCATAGGTTGCACCAAGTGTTAATGAAAATGACATTGGATGACTTAGCAGAAAACAAAACAAAATATACAAAGCTACTGCATGCTGTCATTTGAAAACATCACATTCAAATTAAATATTAGAAGAAAACCAAACAAAATAATAAGAAAAAAAAAAGGAAGGAAAGAAAAATCTGGATGTGGACCCTATTTATATTTTGCTAATAGCAGTAAACCTCCCACCAATCAATAAACCTCATATTTCCTCCAAACAAGCTCAGCTAAGTATTGCCCACTACTTACAGAATCAATTTTTTAATTCAGTCAACACCTATCTCATCACTAGAGAAGAGCTTTCCATCCAGAGCCTTTGATATACATTATAAAGTCGCTTACAGATTTAATAAAGGTAGTGTTCCATCTCCTTACAGTTATAAAGGCTTTCACAATACCTTTTTTTGAAGTTTTTGAGTTAAAGCATCAAAAAGGCACAGAATTATCAGCAAGGATAGACTTCTCTAGCTTAGATTTTGTAACAGTGACTCTAGTGCTTCTAACTCATGCCAACACAGAGGTAAATTTTTGGTGGTCAATGTTTTGTATACTGAGTACTTGTGTTCTCTTTAGATGAGCTCAGAGATGCAGGAAAACGAGCAGTGGCTGGTATAGGCTAATTTCTCAAGTTTCATAGCAGGTTTCACAGTGCTGAGCTCTGTGCTGGTAAAACTATTCTGGCTATTCTGATATCTTCACCACAGCAAGCTATTTTAAAGCTTGGTTCTTTGCACTTACATAAGCTGTAGTCATATCTTTGACTATGTTCTACTTGGAATGACTCTTAATTAAATGTTGATGGTGCAAATGTGATGTCTGATGATATACATAAAGTTACCCCATAAACAAATTCTTTAGAATAACCAAAACCACAAGCATCTCAGTGAAGAGGGATCTATGAAAATTGCATTCAAATGCTGTCACCTTTCTTCTAAATTCTCTGACTAAATCAGAACTAAAATATCTGAAATGGAAACCAGACTAAATCTCAGTATAGGAACTCTGTAATTCTTGTGCAAAAGGATTAGCTCTGCACGGTACATGAGGATGACTGTAACAGCAAGCTCATGTTAATTCTGAAAAATATCACTGATACTTCGCAGCTACACAGAGCACCAAATCATTGTTTCTGCTTCCTACTTGTCAACTAAACTGTAAATCTTGCAGGAGTATTGTAAGAACATTCAGGTCTAAGTTACGGAAAATAAAGAGAAGATAATTAATTTCTGGGACATCTAATTCAAGCTGATATTCATAGTAGCAAAGTTTCCATTTCTGACCCCCCACTTCTGGAGCTTTCCAATCAGAAAGGTTCTTGAGATACAGACATAACTCAGCAAAGCTGATTTTTTTTTTAAATTCTTTCTTCAGTTTCGGTACTTAGCCAATCTCAGAGATGATGTAACATTAAAATTAATAATTTTTAATGATTGACATTTAATGCTATGCTCCTCCCTCAGTGTTTGTCAGTGATAGCATTCACTTCCATGTCCATCATATTTCCATACAATTTAACTCCAGAAGTGTTCAGAATTTTCTATTTACGTCAAAGAATCTTAGCAGTGTCCTGAGGTGCCATAGTCTCAATATCTGGTCTTACTAGATCTCTGATAGCATTAAGTAATAAATCTATGAAATACATCTACTTGAGTGGTTAATACCAGAGTAGTTAGGTATTAGATGACTCCCATTTGCATAAAAAATATAGAACTAAATAGTACTTGCATAGAAGTAAAAAACTAGGCTACATTAAATTTAAGAGAAACTCTTGTCTTTCAGGTAAAATAATATGGAGCTTTAAGACTTTTACGACTCACAATTAGACAGGGATGTTATACAAAATTAACATTCAGCTAACTCTTCCCATTTCTGTCTGGATTGTGCGGAACAGCAGGAATTCCTAGAGTTTTATTGTTTTTTCATTTCATTGCACAAACTTTTCTGTCTTGGGGAACAACTGTCAACCTCAGTAATTATGTGATCAATACTCCGGAGTAAATAAATGTAATTTCATGGAAGACTGTGTGCAAAACAACATCAGAGATGAAAATACAACCTAGGCTGAATGTGGGAACAGAAGAAAAATTAATCATCTAAAGCTGACAATAGTTGAGGAATTCTGCATTCTGTTCTCAACATTAAGTAAGCTGGAACAGGACTCCTCTAGAGAGGCAGAGACACCACTATTTGTCTATCTGTGAAAAAGGGATACTCAAAGAATGCACGGCAGGAGAAAAACAAAACAAAACAAAAACAAAAAAACAAAACCCCAAAACAACTGATAATTACAAGGCAGTCCTCATCTCATAGGCTTGCACTGTCCTTCTCACTTTTGCCATCATTCTTTCTTGGACTTTTTGTTGTTGTTGCTGTAGAAGGCAAATCTCCCTTCACTACACTGACTGAGCTTGTGGAAAACATGCAGAGATAAGGCCTCAGAGATAATTAGTACCAGTGTTATAGAATGCATTGCTTCAGCAGGTAGACTGGAAGTTTGGTTAAAATAGGGTATAACAGCAAGCATGTAGAACTGCATCAGGATACAGTGCTGAAAATAATAATAAAGCACTGCTGACAGTGTGAAGTAGTCTATGCATCTCTCATGTGCCATCAGGAACATGGAGGTGTAGAGTTCATAGTTGTAAAGTGTCTAATATTTTCCTATCCAGCCCTATTGCCGGGATTAAATTAAATCTAAATTCTCTTCCATTGCTTAAACCATAATCTCTTTCATTAATTATATTTATCAATAAATTTAAATGCTTAGAAGCAACATAGGTTGTTTATAATTGTAATAGCAGCAGCTTTCCTGTATCCACCGTGGTCTGAATGCTTCATGCCAGTTGTTTGATTGTCACTCAACTACATAGATCAGAAAAAATAAAAAAATGAGACATAATTTGCTGTTGAGCAAAGGAATAGAATATCAGATGAGCCATCTCCCACACTGTTAATGACCTGAAAAGAGAATATATTGCAAAAAGATCCTCTCATGTACACAAACTTGATTTTTATTAGACAAAGATGATTTTGCTATGGAAGATAAATAATGCTTTAAACATGGTCATTACCATCACCACAGATTATTAGGAAAAGGGTGGTTTCTGGAATGAAAGAAAAGCAGAAAATCTAATTCTCCAATTGATATGAATATAATTTTTTGTTGAACCTGAAGAATGATGCCCACCTCCCCAAAAGGGAAAAAAAAAAAAATCCATTTTAATGTGGTGGTCCAGCTGAGTAGTACCTTTCTTGAAAATAGCATGTTTTAAAGCTGCACTGACAAGCATCAGATTATTGTCATGACCAAAATAGGGAGTGAGGAACCAACAAAGCTACACCCTTCCTACTTGGAATTTAATTTCCTTTTTGCGTCTTAATTTTGCTGATCCTCTATATGCTCTGCCACATTTACTCCCAACTGTATGAGGAAAAGGACCATGTTTCCACATGACTGTAAAATGCCAAAGTCATTTAAGAAACTGCACAGGTAACAGAAAAAAGTCACTGTCATTGCAGTTTAATTGAGTTGTATATTTAAGTTTAACAATTTAGACAAATGTAGCTGGAACCTAAACCCTAAAGCAAGCAGCAGTACAGTGGGTACCTCTCTCCACTTCCCTGCCCTCCACGAGCCTTGAATTTTTACAGACAGTGCTTAAGAAACCAAATATACAGGACATTTCTTTTTTAAAAAAAAAAAAAAAAAAAAAAACAAGAAAAAAAAAAAAACAAAACAACCAAGCAAACAAAATCCCAGACACATAAACCACAACAGAATAAGTTCCTGCAGAGATAGGGGTTACCATTTATCTTTTATTTATCACTTTGTTGTGATGTATTATTTACTTCTAGTCTCCTTTTTCTTAGCAATTTTTGTCTTCTATTTAAACATTCACCATCTCTACTTACATAAATGCATTCCCTGAGCTATATGCTGGAATTCTTGCATCCCCATCTTTCCTTAGTTTAAAGGAATGTGTAAATCACAGCTCTGTTCAATCTGTAAAAATCTCAAATCCCTAGGAATCCACAAAAGCTCTTTCATCCACTCCATGGACTTCTCACTATTTCCCTGTTGAGACCCTCTTCAGGTTCAGGGCCTTACAGGTCATAGGATCACAGAATTATTGAAAGGTTAGGGTTGCAAAGGACCTTAAGATGATCTAGTTCCAGTCCCCCTGCCATGGTCAGGGACACCTCACATTAGACCACGTTGCCCAAGCCTCTGTCCAGCCTGGCCTTGAACACTGCCAGGGATGGTGCATTTACCACTTCTTTGGGCAGCCTGTTCCAGTGCCTCACCACCCTCACAGTAAAGAATTTCTTCCTTATATCTAACCTGAACTTCCTCTGTTTAAGTTTAAACCCATTACCCCCTGTCCTATTGCTACAGTCCCTGATGAAGAATCCCTCTCTGGCATCCTTGTAGGCCCCCTTTAGATACTGCAAGGCTGCTATGAGGTCTCCACACAGCCTTCTCTTCTCCAGGCTGAACAGCCCCAACTTTCTCAGCCTGTCTTCATATGTGAGGTGCTCCAGTCTCCTGATAATCCTCATGGCCCTCCTCTAGACTTGCTCCAACAGCTCCATGTCACCTGCAAGTCTTGCAAAATGACTCTGTTTCTTCTGAGTTTGAATTTACAAAATTTTTCCACAGAATCTTGTATTCTTTTTGTTGCATACTAAATGTTTTTGTTCTTACCTAACCCCAGTGGTTCAGGAATTTTTTGTATGACTGTAGCCACACATTGCAGCTACAGGAGATAATGAGGCAGAAGACATTCCAGACACGAACGAATCCTATGACTGCACATTTGAGTGAAGAAATGATGGCTGCAGTCACATGAGAGACACTATATTTTATGTCTTAAATTCAGCAAACCCTGAGGACGATTTAAGCATAGTTTCAGTCTATATTCTCGATCTAACTTTCAACTGAAATAACCCTGAAAACAGCAGTATGTCATTCAGAAGGAATGCTGTATGGTTATAGAAGTCCTTATGATGACTAACACAAAAAAAAAAAAAAAATCTTTGCATGCCCAAAACCATATCTTTTACATACACAAGGATTTAGGTATGCCTGAAGGATCAGGTCATTCTTGACAGTCAAGATAAAGTGAACTGATGTCCACCTCAGCTTTCCACATTTTACATCTTTTTCATGGCACAGGGTCAGATCACTCATTTCTCTTTCTTTTGTAATGTGACAGAGAATGACCACTGGGAGAATCTATTCTGCCTGACCAATAAACTGATCAGTCATTGTAACCCACTAATGGTGAAAAGAAAGCACAGGAAACAAACAAACAAACAAAATCAAAACTTGAAAAAGCCCAACATCTGAGAAATCAGAGTAGGATTTATGTTAAGGATATAAAAAATCTACAGTAAACACACCATTTCCTTTTTAACTGTGGTCACTAAACTTAAAAAATCATGATGGGTATACATTATATGCTTTTGTCAAGGCAAATACACAGATTGTTTTTAAGGGGGTTCTTGGGAAAAGTTTTATATTTCTTTTTGTTTTCTTAAAGTCTCTAGTTTAAATGGAAGATCTTATAGGAAACAACTCTCTCTGGTAAGATAAGACACAGCCAAATGTATCTCACAAACTAAAATTATTTTAAGGGCACTGATGTTACTGAAATCTATTTACAGTTACAAAGGTTGAGTTCACTTAATAAATAAATAAGGTCAAATGCTTTGTAATGTAAGATGAGCTTTTTACAGATAACAATCTCGAGATGAAAGATGTATCAGCAAAGAAACTAAAATCTTTGCATAATGGTTCAAAATTAATATAATAATCAGATTAAGAAAAAGAACTGATGTAATTAAGTGTAATAAATTGACTAAAAAAAAGAGTGAAGAATGGAGGATAAACATAGACTAGGATGAAGAAAAACAGGTCATAAAATTGCAATGTAATAATGTAAAAGTATTAGACCCATAGCCAAAAGATGGCTTCTTTCAATCAATCTTTCTCGCATTAACAAGTTACCTGCAGAAGACATGGAGATAAATGTAGTTTTAACATTAAAACAGAGAAAATGTACTTTTAAATATATTTTTAGGTATCTAACCCAACAGCCTAACAATTCATAAAATTTATCTTTAAAGCTAATCTTTCTATTTAGACCAGTATAAAATCATCCTTCTTGTATAAGAAACATACCATGAATTCAAAACATAGAAGTACATGCTATACATACAGTAAGCAATATGCATGCTAAATTTCACTAGTCTGAAAATACATACATTTATTAATTCTACACTCATTTTTAAAGAAAAAGTCTTTGAAGAAGTGTCATTTTCTAATTCCATCCATATTAATTCTTTATACAGACTATATTACATGATCCACTACATCAGATCACAGGGTTTATCTAGAGCAGACACATGCATGTAAGTGCATCTAGTATAACAAGCAGATGATTTTGCCTAAAAAGTCAGAATTTTGGCATATGTTGTACTGATTGTTTTGACTACAAAGGCGCAATTTCTAACTTTGGTATTAGAAACCATATTTGATACATAATAAATTATTTCTTTGCAGCAGTGCAGCCTTGACTGTTCTGGGATTAATATGCAGAATACATATCGTTCACAAAGAAAAGATGGCTGGGAGTATCCAGATGTAAAGCACCTAATACACATTGCCTCTCCTGAAGCCTGACAATCTTCTAACGCTTCTGTAAGAGGCCAGGAATAATTTAATTCAGAATGAATTTCATTAATTGTGTCTCAAACTTGTCTCAGATATACTTATTATAAAATATTTACATGAAATGTCTCAAATGTTTATAAGGTGAAAAAGCATTATCATGGCCTTGCTTTGGCTAGGGGTATAATGCAAATAGGGCCCAAGTTTGGAACACTGTTCAAAAGGACATTCGGAAGAGAACCTAAGTACTGTAAGTCTCAGCACATGCCATGGATTGACAACCAACAGGAAAATAGTACCTGAAACTGCTGGAAAGATGCATCATGCCAGCATGTCCTGGTTTTGGCAAATCACACAGTGATTTGATTGGCAGCCTGTGCTGAACTCTGGCTATAAACACCCCTTTGTAACCTAGTGATTATAGAGGTAAGTTATAGTACATGATAAAGATGGGGGCAGAAACATTTATATATGGATGCAGAGGATCTGAGGTACAACAGTTTTGTGTTTGTGCCCAGCTGCTGGCCAGAGCCCAATCCTGACAGAGTTGCCTTCCCTTGAACTTGATGGTGCCTGCTGGTCACAGCAGCAGGGGTGGGTCTCGGTTTACAGTGTATGTGTGTGTGTACACAACACATCCCTGGGGGTCCCCTGGTTAAATCAAAAGTACAAGCAGCAGACTGTTTTTTCTCTTCTGTGACTGAGGGGTTCTTCTATGTTTTCTATCTTGCAATTTATTTTTTTTTTTCAAAGATGAGGGAAAACAATTTTATATGTAAAAAATCTAAAGGAGTTAAACAGAAAAGCTGATTAACTCCATCCTTCTTGTGCTGTAGCACAATTAAGTTCCCACAGAGCAAGAATTAATGTTCTGAGGACTTTCGGCCATCCTGCAAGTTGAAGACAGGAAGATATCTCTCAGACTGGACAAGAGAAGGCTACAAGGAAACTAGTTTTGCCTTCAAATACTTAAAAGGGGGCTTATAAAAAAAGATGGGGGCAGACCTTCTAGTAGGGCCTGTTGCAATGGGACAAGGGGTGATGGTTTTAAACTAAAAGAGGGTAGATTTAGACTAGATAGAAGAAGGGGTTTTTTACAAGGAGCGTGGTGAAGCCCTCACAGGTTGCCCAGAGAGGGGGTAGATGCTCCACCCCCGGAAACATTCAAGATTAGGGTAGATGGGGCTCTGAACAACCTGATCTATTGAAGATGCCACGGATCATTGCAATGGAATCAGACTAGATTACCTTTAAAGGTCCCTTCCAATCCAAACTATTCTATGATTGATTCCATGATTCTGTGTTGTTCTGAATCCAGCACTGTGACTTCAGTAATGGAACTAGGACTGCACCACAGCCACCTCTACTAGAAATACTGGGTTCCTTTATATTCAATTTGTAACTATACTTACAAGAGTCACAGACTGATCAACTGCAGTACAAGAATTCAAAAAGCATTTTCATAGATAGTGGTTTCCTTCCAAAATGCTTTCCTTTGATAAAAAGAAATGCAATAGTATGTTCTTGTATTGTATATTTCTAATACTGGATCTCAAAGCTCTTTGCTGACAACATCTAATATATTAATCACCCATTGCAGAGATGGGGAAAGAGAGATACGCTGAAATGACTTTTATGAAGTCAACACATCAAAAGCGGGGACTGAAACCAGAAACAAGATGGAAACAACCGATGCTTTCACTGAAAAGTGATTGATATGGTCTTTTCTGAGAACCTTAGTAGGGCAGCTGAATTATTGCCTCCTACACTTTAGGGTTTCACTTGACAGTACTCAGATATCATCATTTGCATGTAGATCCATTCATCTACTCCTCTTTTCCCTAAGAAATATGACACATCTAAGAGTGTATTCAATCATGCCCCTACCCCAGCCACCAATACAACCCTTGATAGTCAAACCAGATCTTTTTTCAAATGAAGCAAATAAAAAGAAATGAGTACACTTTCAGGCAACATGAATTTACCT
Organism: Psittacula echo; assembly: GCF_963264785.1. Classification (NCBI taxonomy): domain Eukaryota; kingdom Metazoa; phylum Chordata; class Aves; order Psittaciformes; family Psittacidae; genus Psittacula; species Psittacula echo. Next base: position 80,374,086 of record NC_137738.1, on the reverse strand, counting down.
GTGCAATACCTGTGGAACAGACTGCATTTTCTGTTTTTTAAATACATTTTTATGGAAAAGTAATTTCTTTGTGGGTTGTTAAAATCTCTAGGAAAACACTTATTTATTATTGAAACATGTAATTCCTTTTTATTAAAAAAAAAAAGCAAACCCCAAACTTTTTCTTCTGTATTTTTTATAAAGGTTGTACATTTTAAAAGGAAAATAAATAACATGAGTGCCATTTTCCCAATTTAAATATTGAATAGGCAGGAAAAAATCAGTAAAAGTAGAAATATGTGTGTTAGTAGCAAGTTTTTAGGCCAGAACTAAATGACTGCAAACATTAAAAATATGCAGCTAATCCACAAGTACTACTTAAAGGCAAGCCTAGCAGTAATGCACATTAATCAGGAGTTAGTGAAAAGAACTGAGTGGAATTGTACTAGGTCATATTAATGAACTGCTGATTACAGTTCAGGGATCATGAGAAATCTGAATTAGTAATGATTACAACCTGTGCCCATACTAGACAGCTAGAAAACAGAACTGACCAACACAAAAAATTTATTGTATCTGTCTTTTTAATTTGCTCTCCATACAGACTGCAGCTGAAGAGAGAAAAAAAGTTACAGCTCTGAACTATAAAGTAACCAAGAAATAATTAACTGTTCCTGTGGTAGATCTGATGCATTACTGATAGCGCAAAATTAAAAATAAAGAAAATGTGCTCAGAAGTGGGATTTTTGCCTGACAGATATTATATGTAGGCTAAACTCTTGAGGTGTAAAGGCAGATTTGTAAATTCTTGAATGACAAAAGGTGGTTAATAGTATTAAATTATTTAGCACAGCAACAAAGAAGCTTTCTACAACTTATAAGCAAATACTGGTATCTAAAATGAAAGAGGGTTGGAGAGAATGGAAGCAGCTAAAACAACAAACACTTTTGTTAAAATAATCATCTGACATCAATTTTTTCAATTACTTTGATTGTCAGCTGCTCAGATCCTGATGTTACAGTGGACTCTGTAGCTGTATTTGCATTCACCAGCTTTTGGTATACCATTTTCCAGTGAGCAAAAGACAAGAAAATACTGTGGGTGGCCAATAATAACAGCCTCATAAGCAACTATTCTGCAATCAAGATGCAACCATTATAAGGAAATATTGCTATGCATTTCATATTCTCCTTATAAGACATTTTTTTCCACGCCTTTTAAAAATATGTAGTTTGGATTGTAAATATCACGAAAATCCTAAGCATTTATAGTCTCAACAGGAAAAAAGAGAAAAAGATAACGTAGATGAAGCTTCTGAATATCAAATGTCTCAAGTGCCAGTCCTCTGCTTTTTCCTGAAGGCTAGAAGGAGAGAGAAATGTTATCATGGACTAACACTCATATGTAGTTCTGCAGCTTTTAAGGACAGTTAAAGGTAAGCACAAGAAATTAAGCTTTAAAAATACACTACCCAGAGTCTACAGGCATCCTAACGTATACGAAATTTGTCAGCTGCCATCAAATTTGTCAGCTGGCTACTGTAACATCTTTAGACCAGTCACAAAGTATGCCATTAGTACCTGTTTCTAATATTATTCTTATGGATCCTGGTGTTTCATGGAAAAAAGATTTATACTAACTGTTCACATGTATGAAAACACTCTCAGCATTATTAATTAGTCCTGACACAAGCAGTATTTTTTCCTGTATACAACTGAGCAAAAAGCCTTATTCAATGCAAAGCTTTCATCAAATAATCTACCAGTGAAAGCTGACAAGCTGATTGAATGTGTCAGAAGAAGAGGGAGGTGATATATAACAGTACAATTTTCATTGCACAAAACAATATTTTTAGCCCTTACAATTTGTACTGAAACTCATTATTCTTCTCCATTATGGGCAAAGGGGAAATTCTGTAAGTGCCCAAGTCTGTGACTTCTCTAATTTTAAATCTAGCTCAAATGACTGCTTTCCGCAGGGAGACGACTAAATGATATACAGCTGCTCACCAGGCATTTGTCTCTTGTTCACATTCAGGGAAAGCTATCAAGAATTAGACTCTGTGCAGGCATTACACTGCTGGGAATATTAAAGCTGGGACTCTGCTACATTAGATGCAGCATAATGAAGGATGTTGCATTGCAGTCTATCTAGAATTGATGTCACAGGACAGATGCCTGTGTCACAAACAGAAAGAGCTGTACTTTACAGTACTGTAATTTGGTACCTGCTCTAGAATGAACACTTCTTGACATAACATAATCACTTGCCATCTATGTGGCCTCTTTGTGCTTTATCACAGCAAGAATTTATTGAACTGCCTGGGCACATCAGTGTAAATAATGGTCTAAAAGTACTCATTATATGCACGCAAATGAGAAAATGATACCAACAGCTGATGAGAACGTGTAAAACCATTTGAAAAAACTATAGTACATAAGATTTTCTGAACTTGGCCAAGTGGTAAATTCAATCTAGTAAAATCAAGTAATTCCCTGACCTTTTTTTTTTTGTTATGTTTGGTTGGTTTTGGCTTTTTGTATTATTATTAAGAACTATTTATATCTATGTTTTAGAAAAAAATTAATCAAGAAATTTCAGCCAAGTCTTTTCTTGGCCTAGTAAATCATATTATACCAGGCAATGTAGCACAAACATGAATTTGAATTTTCTATTTAACAAGAAATGTCTAGTTGCAAAAGATGCTTTCAATTTTAAATAAATAAATAATAATGAATTCTAAATATTAAAGCAATTTTAATTATTTTCTTCTTTATTTCAAATACTCAGTTACTTGCAGTATATGCATTAAAAACTCATTACAGTGAGACTGTAGTGCAGCAAAGAAAGTAGCAGTTGTGGCTCTGCAGTCCTTTTCAGGGGACCATCCACTAAACCCTCATGGCCGCAGAGGATGAAGTAGTATTTTACCCAAAGTCATGCAGGAGCCAAGTCCTGTAGCTGACTTTTACTTTAGTGAAATATTTTCTAGACTGTGCATGAAAAAATTCCCAGACCGCCCTTAAAAGCAAGTAACATTAGAGGTCATGGCAAAGGTCATCACTCTTGTATGCTTCTGTGTCTTCCTTTGTTGTGGTTTAAGCCAGTCGGCAAGTCAGCCACGCAGTTTCTATCCCCAGTGACTCGGAGGGATGGGGAGGAGAATCGAAAGAATGCAACTCCCACAGGTTGAGATAAGAACAGTTCAGTAATTAAGGTATAACACAAATCACTACTGCTACCACCAATAATAATAATGATAAGAGAAATAGCAAGGAAAAAGAATACAATACCACCCGCCGAAAACGAGCCCGACAGAGAAGAGAAAATGCCCTTCTGGGTAACTCCCAGCTACATTCTGGGCATGACGTGCTGTGGTATGGAATACCTCTTTGGCTAGTTTGGGTCAGGTGTCCTGTCCCTGCTTCCTCCCGGCTTCCCCTCCTCCCTGGCAGAGCATGAGACTCACAAAGTCCTTGGTCAGGGTAAACATTCTGACCAGCAACTGAAAACATTGGCTTTATCAGTATTATTCCCAGGCCGAAAGTCAAAAACACAGCGCTGCACCAGTTACTAAGGAGGAGAAAAAGTGACTGCTGCTGCTGAACCCAGGACAGTATCCACCCCTTATTCCATACCATTCACGTCATGCTCAGATCCCACATTTTCAATATACCCTCACTCTCATCTCAGTGCACTGTTATCTTAGTGCATGGACCAATCCCTATAAAGCTGCTGAGTTCATCCTGTCCATGATGTCGGGCTCCATCTCTTGTAACAGTCTTTCAGGGCAGGAGAGGCTGTGTGCAGTGTTGGATTGTTGCCTGCAGATGCTGATCATTCCTTTACTGTAGAACTCGTCCGGTTCTATCACAGTTCATTCTCTGTTGGGATGATGGTCGGAGGGAAGTCAGGGCCAGTCGCTGGTGCCCTGCAGACTTCTAATTGATGGGCTATAAAAGTATTACATAGCAGGTAACAGCGTACAATTGAGTTCATTGGCTGTTTTCCCCTAAAATCAAATCCCCTTGAGGTACGCATCGGACTTCCCCATCTTCCCGCATTACCCACCAAGTATATCCAGGTCCCTGAGCAAAAGCAATCCCACGAGTGGGTTTGCCTTTACCTGAAGCAGGAATAACCCAGACTGTCTTCCCCAGCAAATTCTTCATGTGCACCACAGGAACTTTGTCCCCCTCTACAATATGTAAAAGTTCTGACTGGGCTGGGCCAGCCCTGTTGGCAGATCCTCTGGTGTTGACCAGCCAGGTGGCCTTTGGTAAGTGTGTATCCCAGTGCTTGAAAGTTCCCCCACCCATTGCTCTCAGTGTAGTTTTTAACAGCCCATTGTACCGTTCGATTTTCCCAGAGGCTGGTGCATGGTAGGGGATGTGATATACCCACTCAATGCCATGCTCTTTGGCCCAAGTGTCTATAAGGTTATTCTGGAAATGAGTCCCATTGTCTGATTCAATTCTTTCTGGGGTGCCATGTCGCCACAAAATCTGGTTCTCAAGGCCCAGGATAGTGTTCCGGGCAGCGGCGTGGGGCACAGCGTATGTTTCCAGCCACCCGGTGGTTGCTTCCACCATGGTAAGCACATGGCGCTTGCCTTGACGGGTTGGTGGGAGTGTGATATAATCAATCTGCCAGGTCTCCCCATATTTATACTTCAGCCATCGTCCTCCATACCAAAGAGGCTTTAACCGTTTGGATTGTTTAATTGCAGCACATGTTTCACACTCATGAATAACCTGGGCAATAGTGTCCATTGTTAAGTCCACCCCTCGATCACAGGCCCATCTATATGTTGCATCTCTGCCCTGATGGCTTGAAGTGTCATGGGCCCACCGGGCCAAAAATAATTCACCTTTATGTTGCCAATCTAAGTCCATCTGAGCCACTTCAATCTTAGCAGCTTTGTCCACTTGTTGGTTGTTCTGGTGTTCCTCAGTGGCCCGACTCTTGGGTACATGGGCGTCTACATGGCTTACCTTCACCACCAGGTTCTGCACCCAGGCAGCGATATCTTGCCACAGTGCAGCAGCCCAGATGGGTTTAACTCTGTGTTGCCAGTTGCTCTGCTTCCATTGCTGCAACCACCCCCACAGGGCATTTGCCACCATCCATGAGTCAGTATAGAGATAAAGTACTGGCCACTTTTCTCGTTCAGCAATGTCCAGGGCCAGCTGGATGGCTTTCACCTCGGCAAACTGACTCGATTCACCCTCTCCTTCAGCAGTTTCTGCAACTTGTCGTTGAGGACTCCATACGGCTGCCTTCCATCTCCGATGCTTTCCCACAATACGGCAGGAACCATCAGTAAACAAGGCATACTGCTTTTCATTTTCTGACAATTTATTATATGGTGGGACCTCTTCAGCACGCATCATCTCCTCCTCTGGTGACATTCCAAAATCTTTGCCCTCTGGCCAGTCCATGATGACTTCTAGAATGCCTGGATGACTGGGATTTCCTGTTCGAGCTCGTTGTGTAATTAGTGCAGCCCATTTACTCCATGTAGCATCAGTTGCATGATGCGTAGAGGAGATCCTGCCTTTGAATATCCAGCCCAGCATGGGCAACCGGGGTGCCAGGAGGAGCTGTGTTTCAGTACCAATCACCTCCGAAGCAGCTCAAACCCCTTCATAGGCTGCCAGTATCTCTTTCTCAGTTGGGGTATAGCTGGCCTCAGATCCTTTGTATCCCCAACTCCAAAAGCCAAGGGGTCGACCTCAAGTCTCCCCTGGAGCTTTCTGCCAGAGGCACCAGGTAGGACCATTCTCCCCAGCTGCGGTGTACAGTACATTTTTTATATCTGGCCCATTCCGGACTGGTCCAAGGGCTACTGCATGAACTATCTCATGTTTAATTTGCTCAAAGGCTTGTTGTTGCTCAGGGCCCCATTTAAAATCATTCTTCTTCCGGGTCACATGATAGGGAAGGCTTACAATCGAACTGTAATTTGGGATGTGCATTCTTCAGAACCCCACAGCACCCAAGAAAGCTTGTGTTTCTTTCTTATTAGTTGCTGGAGACATTGCTGTTATTTTGTTGATCACATCTGTGGGGATCTGGCAATGTCCATCTTGCCATTTTATTCCCAAAAATTGAATCTCCTTGCAGGTCCTTTGACCTTACTCCGTTTTATGGCAAAACCAGCTTTCAACAGGTTTTGGATTATTTTCCTACCTTTCTCAAAAACTCCTTCCACTGTATCACCCCACACAATAATGTCATCAATGTATTGCAGGTGTTCTGGAGCTTGCCCCTGTTCCAGTGCATTCTGGATCAGTCCATGGCAGATGGTAGGGCTGTGTTTCCACCCCTGGGACAGTCGGTTCCAAGTGAACCCCTCCAAGTAAAAGCAAACTGTGGCCTGCACTCCGCTGCCAAAGGAATTGAGAAGAATGCATTGGCAATATCAGTCGTGGCATACTACTTGGCTGCCTTTGACTCCAGTTCATACTGAAGTTCTAGCATGTCCGGTACGGCAGCACTCAATGGTGGTGTGACTTCATTCAGGCCACGATAGTCTACTGTTAGTCTCCACTCTCCATTAGACTTTAGCACTGGCCATATGGGGCTATTAAAGGGTGAGCGGGTCCTGCTGATCACTCCTTGACTCTCCAGACTATGGATCAGCTTATGGATGGGAATCAGGGAGTCTCGGTTGGTGCGATATTGCCGCCGGTGCACTGTTGTGGTCGTGATTGGCACTTGTTGTTCTTTGACCTTCAGCAACCCCACAACAGAAGGATCCTCTGAGAGACCAGGCAAGGTGGACAGCTGTTCATTTTCCTCAGTCTCCAAAGCAGCAATACCAAAAGCCCATCGGTACCCTTTTGGGTCTTTGAAGTACCCTCTCCTGAGGTAGTCTATGCCGAGGATGCATGGAGCCTCTGGACCAACCACAGTGTGGTGCTTTTGCCATTTCCTCCCAGTCAGGCTGATCTCAGCCTCCAGTACAGTCAACTCTTGGGATCCTCCTGTCACTCCAGAAATATGGATGGGTTCCACCCCTTGACAACTTGATGGCATCAGGGTACACTGTGCACCGGTATCTACTTGAGCTTTATACTTCTGTGGGACTGATGTGCCAGGCCATCTGATCCACACAGTCCAGTAAATCCGATTGTCCCCTGCCTCCACCTGGCTGGAGGCAGGGCCCCTCTAATAGTCATCACAACGTTGGACACCTAAGTCATGTTGAAAGGGATTATTCTTCATTATCACAGGAGCTGGAGTAAAATCAGCTCTTCCGCTCCATCTGGGAACCTGCTCACCAGAAACTGAAGCCGCAGGTCTCATGGGATGATCAGCCTTGATCCTTGTTCCTATTTTCAATTCACGCGCCCGTTCCTCCAAAGCTGAAGTAGGTTTTCCATCCCACTTCATCATGTCTTCTCCATGATCCCACACGTAAAACCATAGGGTGGCCCGTGGCATATACCTTCTATATCTTCTCTCTCAAACAATAGGACGCCTTTTGTTAATAGCTGAGATGTGTGTTCCTCAATTGTTTGAGATCCTGGGACAGTTTTTCCACAGCTGAGATGATGGAAGGGGTGAGATTGTCTTCGAACTCTCGGAGTTTATGAATCATTTAATCCACTGTTGGTGGTACTGCGTCATTCCAGGTTACTGTTGCCAATGAACGGGCATATGATGACGGTGCATTCCACGTAAGTTTTTGCCACATAGGTTTTGTGCATTCAACTTCATCTGGGTCTATAGGTATATCCCCGTTATTCGGTTTGATGTGATAGATCATCTCTACGATGGCTGATTCCCTCAGATACTGGATGCCTTTGTCTAAAGTAGTCCACTTGGCCGAACGACTAGTAACATCATCCTTGTATGGAAACCTTTCTTTCACAGCTGCCAAGAGCCGCCTCCAAAGACTGAGGGACTTTTTCTCTCTTGCAATTGCTTTGTCAATTCCCCCTTCTCTAGCAAGTGATCCCAGCTACTTGGCTTCCATACCTCCTAGTTCGTGACCATCGGCCCCATTGTCCCAGCATCGTAGCAACCAGGTGATGATGTACTCCCCTGGTTGACGGGTAAAATCTTTTCGCATATTCCGTAGCTCAGTTGAGGTCCGAGGTCGAGAAGTCACCTCTTCTTCTTCTTCATCCTGTGATGATGACTCCTGATCAGATGGTGGCCCGGGTGGTGAATACATTGTTTCTTCATCTTGCTTCACCCTTCTTGCCTCTTTTTTGCTTTTTCTCTTGCGTACAGGGGCAATCGATATTGGTAAGAATTGGTCCTCTGGTTTAGCTGCAGTCATTATCACTGTGGTTTGAGTAGCAACTGTACTTGTCGCTGGGGGTGCTGTAGCTGTTGTGCTTGGAGCTGGGGTAGCTGCACTGTCTGTTGCAGTCGAAGTTTGAGTAGCTGCCGTACTTGTCGCTGGGGGTGGTGTAGCTGCTGTGCCTGGAGCTGGAGTAGCTGCGCTGTCTGTTGCAGTCAAAGTTTGAGTAGTGGCTGTACTTGTCGCTAGGGGTGGTGTAACTGCTGTGCTCGGAGCTGGAGTAGCTGCGCTGTCCATTGCTTCGCCCTCAGATCCAGGGACATTTTTTTCCTTTTGAAGGTGCTGGATAGTGTTGAACAAGGCCCGGTAAGCATAGGCCAAGCCCCAGCACGTTGACATGATTTGTCCCTCTCTGGTATGACCAGGATGACAACACACCTCATGTAAGTGTTTTACTAATTCTTCTGGATTTTGCACTTGTTCGGTGGTGAAGTTCCAAAGCACTGGAGGGGCCCACTGACCTAGATACTTGCCCATACTATCCCACACACCCTGCCACTCATGGCTGTCCAGCCTCGGGGAAAATCTCTCGGTCCCCCTATTTTGTCGTCTAACCCCAGACAAGGCCCAAACCCGACTCTGCTTAACTCTTGAGATCAGACGTAATGGTTGTGGACAAAACACACTCTGTATGCGTGCCAACATGGTGACCCCCATCACAATCAGCAAACAGGTCTCAACAATATTAAAAGGCCACTCAAAAACTTCAAAACTCTCAAACGATGCTGTAAACGGTCTGGGAGGGGCACTGGGAGGGTAAAAGAATGTCTCCTTCATAGGTTGACCACCCAGGAAGGAGAAAAAAGATGTTTAATTGCTAAGCACTTGTATTATATACTTCCCAAAGTATAAAGGTGGTGACCACACTGGGAACATAAGCCAGATCAGTTTCATGGTCAATTTTTCTATTGTATTACAAGTCATTACCATAAAATACAATGAGACAATAAACTTAGCCCAAGCTCCACACTTGAAAAACACTAACACAGCAAATACCGGCTCTAAGTAAGCTACAACATATTGAAACTGTGAGATCAAAACCAACAACTTTGAGAGCCAATAAATCAGCATTGTGACGAGTGACTATTAATCCAAAACACTGAATGCTTATCACAAATACGATTAGATACACTCCGGTCAGATCTGTCATTATCTCAATCCTTCGTGCCCCACGTTGAGCGCCAAAAAGAACTGTCGTGGTTTAAGCCAGTCAGCAAGTCAGCCACACAGTTTCTATTCCGCCTCCCCCCCGCCCCCAGAGGGATGGGGAGGAGAATCGAAAAAATGTAACTCCCACGGGTTGAGATAAACACAGTTCAGTAACTAAGGTATAACACAAATCACTACTGCTACCACCAATAATAATAATAATAAGAGAAATAACAAGGGAAAAGAATACAATACCACCCACCAGAAATGAGCCCGACAGAGCAGAGCACGTGCCCTTCCGGGTAACTCCCAGTTACATCCCCGGGCATGACGTGCTCTGGTATGGAATACCTCTTTGGCTAGTTTGGGTCAGGTGTCCTGTCTCTGCTTCCTCCCGGCTTCTCCTCCTCCCTGGCAGAGCATGAGACTCACGAAGTCCTTGGTCAGGGTAAACATTCTGACCAGCAACTGAAAACATCGGCTTTATCAGTATTATTCCCAGACCGAAAGTCAAAACCACCGCGCTGCACCAGTTACTAAGGAGGAGAAAAAGTGACTGCTGCTGCTGAACCCAGGACAGATATGCATGCTATTCAACTACAGTAACAATAGTGTGAACTGTACCAAGGGAAAAGTTAAACTTGCTGCCGTCTCTCCCCTAGTACTTCAACATTTTAGGGTTGAGGCAATTCATAAAAAAAACCCAACCAAACACCCAATCAACCACACAAACAGAACATCCCCCACATTTTGTATTTAAAGACAACTACAGATGAAGATTAGCAGCACGCACAAACCATGTTCAGTAGTTATTACAAGAAAAATAAAACTACAAAGGTCAAAGTCACACTAGAAATACCTTAGATATCAGTAAATTCCCAGTAGAAACAAGAAATTGCTTAGCAAGGAGCTGAACTACTTGTCTTCTTTTTCCAGGATAAAAAGACTACTAAGATCAAAATTGTTATCGAAAACTTGTACTTGGGACTCTTCTAGTTTGTGAGAACGTAAAAATCTGTGTATACCACTGGATGATCAGCGTCTAGATGGGAACTTTACAGGCCCTTTTCTTGACATCTACTCAATGCTAATAGTATTATTCAATCATTTCATAGGAAGTCTGGGACTCAAACTTTTGTCTACTGGCTCTATATGTAAATATACTATTTAGCTATAAACATTCCCATCCCCAAACACTGAATAACAGGGTAACAACTAAGCATGTACAACCCTTCATCTTAAAAATGTAGAACTGAGGTTCCCTGCATAGGTAGCCAATGGTCAGCTAGTGATTGCAGTCCACATGACAGGGGCCAGCACCTCCATCTCAGAAACAACAATACATTTATAGTCTTGCAGTTTCCTGCAATCTAACCATGTTTTACTTCTACACAAAAAAAACCCTCCTCTTAATCATGAAATGGGATATCTGGTCTAGGTTACTCGAGGAAGCAGTTACAGGAAAACCCAAACTTATCCTTTGGTTATCTCTCTCTTGATATCTTGATATTGGTTATCTCTCTCTTGTCCACAGCAACATTAAAATCAAAAGAGCTTTGCAATAGCTGCCACCGCAGCAGCCAGGCCCTTAAAATAGTTCTGGCCTGACTCATTGGAGGAGGGTGGCTGGAGTTATGGGATGCTGGTTACAACTATTCCAGTCCTTTGCTCATCCTCAAAATGTGATCAGCTGTACATAAAATACGGAGATGAAATCTTGGCAGTTCTTTAGAACTTCATGGAAACTTTATAACATATATACAAGTTCTCTGGCAGCAGTCTGTGGTCAGCTGAGACCTGTAAGTGGAGTTAAGTACTATGGTATTTCAAATTACTTGCTAGAACACCAGCATGAGCAGATAGAGAACCAATACACAAGGTCCACTCACATCTACTTCATTTTGTGTTTCCAAGTGTTTTTACCACCCCAGCTTTGCAGAACATTGAAAAACACTGGCCAGGCTAATTTTTGTCTTTCTTATTGCATAGCACACATGATTATTTTACTCCTGTCTGAACAGGTGTACCCAAAACCAGATGGCAAAATTATCTTGTAAAGTCTGTGCCTGGTGGTGCATGATTGTTCAAATGTTTGTAAGAAAATTATTTCCCCAGTGGAAAGAAAGAGGTCAGGATCTGAAAGTCAACTTGATACCTAATCAAGGAAAAGAACAAAATCACTAGTAATAAAGTTTCTGAAGGTCAAGTGTTTCCTTCAGCTACTCCTATGGAAGCTGACTATTCCCAAAATAGACTTTAAATTACATCTTTACAATTCTATTATCTTTAGTATAGTAGGATCTGAAGGTGTAATTTGAAGAGAAATCAGTTTGAAAAAAGACACAAATAAAACTGGGTTCTGATGACTGTGTGCAAAATAAAATATATTCTAATTCAATTTCAGATTAATGTTGTTTATAAAACAGCAAAGGAAAATCCTGTAAAAATATGTCAGTAAAGTATGTAGAATCATATAGACAAGTAAACATAAAGGCAAGTAAAATGACTTTTTTTAATATAGTCATTTCAGGACTCAACTACATATTTAGGGAAATGAATGGATTTATATTTTCCCTCTGTTGTTTGGCTTTTGCCCCAAGTACTGGCCAAAGATGAGTCAAAGATATTGTTACTCATCAGTAGCAGACTAGACAGCAAAAGGACAGCCTTCCAAGAAAGAGCTATAAGGTTGTCCTGGGTTCAGCAGTAGCAGTCAGTTTTCCTCCTTCTTAGTAGCTGTTGCAGCACTGTGTTTTTGACTTTCAGCCTGGGAACAGGGCTGATAACACCAGTGTTTAGACTGACCAAGGACTTTGTGAGTCTCATGCTCTGCCAGGGAGGAGGAGAAGCTGGGAGGAAGCAGGGACAGGACACCTGACTCAAACTAGCCAAAGAGGTATTCCATACCACAGCACGTCATGCCCAGGATGTAGAACTGAGAGTTCCGGGAAGGGCTGGATGACAGCGGGGTGGGGGTGAGGTACCGGTTGGTGAGCGATTGTATTCTCTTCCCTTGTTATTTCCCTTATCATTATTATTATTGGTGGTAGCAGTAGTGATTTGTGTTATACCTTAGTTATTAAACTGTTCTTATCTCAACCCATGGGAGCTGCATTCTTTTGATTCTCCTCCCCGTCCCTCCAGAAGCGGAGGGAAGAAAGGTGGGGGGGAAGTGGACTGCATGGTTCTGATTTACGGCCTGGGCTTAAACCATGACAAAGGTACAGGAAGTCATTCATACAGGAGGGTTTTTTAATTGTCTGTGTATTTTAATGACAATAGAAGTGTGATCATAAAAAAAGCCTAGTCTAGAAAAAGAAAACTGAACAACAGATGTAGGGAATTTTAAATGCCATTTTACGGTTTAATGCACCTGTAGATCTTGCTGAACATAAAGAAAGAAAGAAGAAAACCAGAAAGCTAAACTACAGAGAAGTCAGGAGAAAAATGAGGTGTGAGAAACCTAAGATTGCTGCATAAAAACTACAGACAATTTTTTTCCCATTAATACAAAAAGAAAATGAGACCAGTGACAGGAAAAAAGAAAATAAGAAAACAATTAAGAAAAATAGCACTGTATGTAAGGAAAATAGCATTATATGTCTGGAACAAGAAGGAAGTTAGTTGAAAATATTAATAATGTGATGGTAAAGACTGTCAAAGATGAACTTTCTAGGGTAAATGATAATTCAGCAGCATTTGTTCTCTATCTTGGAATTCTCTGGCAGAAACTGCTATGCATCCTTTAAGAAATCTTTCTGCTATCCCTAGGTTCATTGGAAAATCAATCGTATATTGGTTTTCTATCTCTGTCTTAGTACCATTTTCTGTTAAGACATTCTCAATGAACTCCTAATGAGAATGTAAACTTTGAAATTTTAAGAGATAATTCAATGTTAATATGTGAATTTTTATTTTTTTTTCCTGCTTACCATGGGTGTTTGACAATACTATTTCTTGACAGTACTATTCTAAAGTTCTTTGCAGTTCCATAAGAAGACCAAAGACTATTTTAACTTACTAACTTATTATTTTTGCTTATAAAATTAAAACTATATAATCAAGTGAGATCACTGTTTCTGAGCACAAATTTGCTTATTATATCCAAACTAAGAAACTTACATATATATATATCTTAAATTATACTAGTACAGGGATAAAGTTACTGGGTACATTTAAACTTCCAGGTTGAACAAAATAACCAGAAAACAAACCTTGAGCATAAATATATCTCCCCATAAAATGTGAATATCAAAAATTATTCCATTTCAGTTATTTTTCCAGTAGAGTTTACAATTTTTTTCTTGACCTAATTAAAAATTACTCCATATACAGTTCAGATCTATGTCAATTCATTAATGATCTAGTACAAAAGCAACAAATAGAAAGAAAAAACGACACCAGTTCCCTACAACACAGATTCTGCTCAACAGAGAACTGAAAAGAGGAAAACATGAGAAAAGCAGTCCTGAAGACTGCTTAAGTATTGTAAACATTCTCATGCTTTTGAGAGCTATGTTGTCTAAACCATGTGCAAGTAACCTCTCACTAGAAGAATCATGGGTAAAGGACAACACCTTTCTAAAAGGCTTTTCAACACATTAGGCCATAAGAATGGTTCACAGAATCACAGAATATTAGGAATTGGAAGGGACCTCAAAAGATCATCTAGTCCAATCCCCCTGCCGGAGCAGGAACACCTAGATGAGGTTACACATTAATGTGTCCAGGCGGGTTTTGAATGTCTCCAGAGAAGGAGACTCCACAATCCCCCTGGGCAGCCTGTTCCAGTGTTCCGTTACCCTCACTGAGAAGTTTCTTCTCAAATATAAGTGGAACCTCTTTTGTTCCAGTTTGAGCCCACTACCCCTTGTCCTACCATTGGTTTTCACCAGGAAGAGCCTGGCTCCATCCTCGTGACACTCCCCCTTTATATATTTATAAACGTTAATGAGGTTACCCCTCAGTCTCCTTTTTTCTAAACTAAAGAGACCCATCTCCCTCAGCCTTTCCTCATAAGGGAGATGCTCCACTCCCTTAATCACCTTTGTCGCCCTGCGTTGGACTCTCTCCAGCAGTTCCCTGTCCTTCTTGAACTGAGGGGCCCAGAACTGGACACAATATTCCAGATGTGGTCTCACCAGGGCAGAGTAGAGAGGAAGGAGGACCTCTCTTGACCTACTGACCACACCCCTTCTAATACACCCCAGGATGCCATTGGCCTTCCTGGCCACAAGGGCACAGTGCTGGCTCATGGTCATCCTCCTATCAGTCAGGACCCCCAGGTCCCTTTCACCTTCACTGCTCTCTAATAGATTATTCCCCAACCTGTACTGGAACCTGGGGTTGTTCCTACCCAGGTGTAACACTCTATAATTCCCCTTGTTATATTTTATCACATTTTTCACAGCCCAACTCTCCAGCCAATCCAGGTCTCACTGGATGGCAGCACAGCCTTCTGGTGTGTCAACCACTCCTCCCAGCTTAGTGTCATCAGCGAACTTGCTGACAGTACACTCAACTCCCTCATCCAGGTTATTGATGAAGATATTAAATAACACTGGCGCCAGCACTGACCCTTGAGGCACTCCACTAGATACCGGCCTCCAACTAGACTCTGCCCCATTGACCACAACTCTCTGGCTTCTCTCCTTCAGCCAGTTCGCAGTCCACCTCACCACCCGACGTCAGTCCACACTTCCTCAGTTTAGCTGTGAGGATGCTGTGGGAGACTGTGTCAAACGCTTTACTGAAGTCAAGGTAGACCACATCCACTGCTCTGCCATAATCCAACCACCTTGTTATGTCTTCATAAAAAGCTATGAGGTTGGTCAAGCACGACTTCCCCTTGGTGAAGCCATGTTGACTGCCCTTAATGACCCCCTTATCCTTGATATGCCTTGAGATGGCACCAAGGATAAGGTGTTCCATCAGTTTCCCAGGGATGGAGTGAGGCTGACCGGTCTATAGTTACCCGGGTCCTCCTTCTTACCCTTTTTGAAGATTGGAGTGACATTTGTTTTCCTCCAGTTCTCAGGCACCTCTCCCATTTCCCAAGACTTGGCAAAGATGATGGAGAGTGGTCCAGCAATGACTTCAGCCAGCTCCCTCAGTGCCCGGGGGTGCATCCCATCTGGACCCATGGATTTATGGATGTCCAGATTGCCTAATTGCTCCCTAACCCAGTCCTCATCAACTAAGGCAAACTCCTCCATTTTCCTGACTTCCTCTGGGTCCTCAGGGGTATGGGGCTCCTCAGGACAGCCTCCAGCAGAGTAGACAGAGACAAAGAAGGCATTCAGCAACTCTGCCTTCTCTGTATCTTCTGTCACCAGGGCACCCACCCCATTCATCAGTGGGCCTACATTGCCTCTGGTGTTGGTTTTATCTGCCATATATTTGAAAAAGCTCTTTCTGTTGTCCTTTACCCCTCTCGCCAGGTTTAATTCTAAGGAGGCCTTAGCTTTCCTAGTTGCCTCCCTACATCCTCTAGCAGCAGCCTTATATTCTTCCCAAGTGGCCAGCCCCTCCTTCCATGATCTGTAAATTCTCCTCTTCCATTTGAGCTTACCCAGCAGTTCCTTGTCTAACCACGCAGGTCTCCTGGCTCCCTTCCTTGACTTCCTACGTGTTGGGATGCTTTGATCTTGCTTGGTAGAAGCAGTCCTTGAATGCTAGCCAGCTGTCTTGGGCCCCTTTACCTTCGAGCAGCCTTGCCCATGGGATTTCCCCCAGCAATTGCTTGAAAAGGCCAAAGTTTGCCCTGCTGAAGTCCAGGGTTGCAATTCTGCTTGCTATTCTGTTCCTGCCGCACGAGATCCTGAACTCCACCATTTCATGGTCGCTACAACCAAGGCAGCCCTCAACCTTTACTGCTTCAACTAGACCCTCCTTGTTAGTGAGGATGAGATACAGCAGTGCTCCTCTCCTAGTCGGTTCTTCCACCATTTGCATCAGAAAGTTATCATCAATGCACTGGAGGAACCTCCTGGACTGTGGATGGCAGGCTGAGTAGTCTTTCCAGCAAACATCAGGGAAGTTAAAATCCCCCATGATGACCAGGGCCTGTGACTCTGAGGCTGCTCTCAGCTGCCTGTAGAAGGCCTCATCAATTTCCTCACCCTTGGTTCTTCAAAGGAAGTAAAATACTCATACCTTTCTAAAATGTCTCAGAGTTCAGACTTGATCAGAGAACGGTTTGGGTTCAAAGGGACCTTAAAAATCATCTGACTGGCCTGTAGTTCCCGGGGTCTTCCTTTATCTCTTCTCCAAAATGGAGCAAGTTTTTGTCTTTGACTCTTTGGGACTTAGGATGACCAGTACTGGTTCACAATTAAGACAAATATGATGAAGTCAATCACTTTTGTCAACAAGCTCAGCCTCCATTTTGATGCACATGCTACCATAAATAACTACTTCTTGATATGGCCTAAATCCAAAGATATGGGTGACAGCGGTGTATTAAAAAACAAAAACCAACCAACCAACCAACCAAAAAAAAAAAAACAAAACAAACCCAACCAACCAACCAAACACTTTTTCCAAGGATTTTTTTAATTATTTTTTTTTATATTAAATCAGCCCATTTATCTTTAAGGAGAAAAGCAGCATTAAAATTCTGCTCTGACTATTCCCAGTCAAGTTTGAAACCACTAGTGAATACCTGAGCACACTCCCCGGGAGTCTGAAGGGAAGGATTCCTCGTGCAGACGACAGGGAGAGCAGGATGTTCTGTCTAAGAGCACTCTATTTTAATATGCTTTCTTGACATCTCCAAATTAAAACCAGAAAAAAACAAAACTGTAGAAAGCAAATCAATTGAACAATAGCAAAAAAAGAATCCTTCAACTACTTATGAGTTGACTACAATTTCAGTGAGAGTTGGAGGAGAGAATACTTTTAGCAAACTAGTGTAACTTTTAAGAATACTAAGATCCTGGAGGGATTTGAATAGCAGCAATGATTTAGTAATAATGGGCTGGATTTCAAAAGGAAATACAAATGTACTAAGAGTATAGAAAATTAATTAGCATGCTGTAAAATGACTATTTGATAAATTACTAATGATAAAGACTTTCAAAGTTATATTTTTATAGATTTTCCTGATTTCTCTTTAATGTACTTTATTCTTAGATTTCATTTGTAATTATTTCATGTTTTTCTTATGCAACAGTACCATAAAGGATTCATAAAATTTGACAGCTCTTGTATTTTTCAACTTTAAACTTTTCTGAAGAAATTAGAGTTTAGCATCTCAGTTTCCACTTTTTCTCTTATAAAGTGAAATAGCTTTTGCAATATGTACCATAGTGGACATATTTTAAAGTAACTGTCTAAAAATCCCTAAAATAAATAAGGATTTCTGCTCCTATTTGTAGAATGTTCTTTGCTATGACACATACACATTTTAACAAACAACACAGCTGGAGGTTCAGGAATGGAGATTACACAGAAACAATATGCAGAGAACATGTAATCAATTTTGTTATTGAAGGATGGATAGGCAATTTCTGGATGGATGAGCATTACACCTGACCTTAACTCAAGCACAGCTTGTGCTGTGGGTCTTAGCTACCTTTGCAGATTGACAGTGAAACCTGCCTAACCTCCTCTGGCTAGAACCAGCTATAGCTGGGAACTTCAATTTGTTTAGCTGGAAACCAGATCATGCATTGCTGAGTGGTACTGAAAACCCATCAAAAACTTATATCTGTAGAAAGGCTAATTAAAGTTTTTACTAAAATTTTTATTGCTCAAGATTTGAAAAAAAAACCTTTATACCACTGCTTATAACTCAATGGCAATAGCATCAGTAAGGACTACAATGAGAACAAATCTTCTGTCAAGTCAAGAGATAGCAACAATGAAACTCCGGTTTTCATATAACCCTTGTGAAGTTTTCAGGATCAGGAATTGTCTCTACAGTTTTTCTGATGTCAATGAGCTCTTCTGGTTATCTTATACTGGAAGATTGACCCCTCCCATACCAGCTGTCACACTAGCGAAACACAGCATCTTCAGATAGGCACCATGATGGTGAAAGGCAACTGCTGGGGAATGCCCAAACCTTATTTATAAGGATTTCTCCACAGTTAAGTAAATTTGCATACAAAATGAAGAGAACAATTGAGTAATGACTATGAATAGACACTAGTTACAGAGTAAATAGAATAGAAGGTTTAAAAAAAATACACCTAGATTAAGAGCTTCCTTGGATATTTCTGTATATTCATCTCTGATGATGCTGAAATTTTCTTAAGATTCAGGTGACAGAAGAGGTAAAGAGGGACTTCCAATACATGCAGAGACCTTTCTTGTGCCAGCTCAACCTTCCAGTATGATTTATTCTCATTAATGAAAGTTTTTTTTTGTTCTGTATTTAGGCAGTAACATTACTATGTTTATGGTTTTGACTTATTAACATTACTATGAGTTTCATAAAAGGATAAGATTTTTTTTTTTCCTCTCCTTTTAATTTGTGCCAGAGTTTCTATTAGGATTTTGTCTTCACAACTATTTAATACACGTCTTATTTCAGTCTGTTTTCTCCCTTCTGAAAATACACTGTGTATTTAAATTTTTCCAATGCAAATTTTCCAATCATCTTACAAGAAAGAAATTTTGTGTTTACAAATATCAGAAAGATAACAGTTTAAACCAAAGATGTTAATATTTAGAAATGAATACTATGTTGAAAGAGACAACTTCTATTTCTGCATTAATTTAGTTTAAATCCTGGCAGATTTGAGATACTACTGCCTTGGTTTCAATTTATCTGGTAATGACACTTCCAATTACTCAAAGACGAGTTAGAGATATTAGACTTAGAACACAGAGATCACAGTACCATGTCCATAGCCACAGACTATTAAATCCCTTCAGATTCAGAGCTAGTGACTCAGGTGACAGCACACGAAAACAAGAGCAATGGATGCAAGGTAATACAATCTCAGTACCATGAAACGTCAAACCTAAAACTGCTGTAAATTTTTATGTCATTTTGATGAAGCCAGTAGTTAATTCTTCAGTAAGGGGCAGAGAGGCAGCTATTCTGGTTTACAGAGAATTAAGTATTTATCTTGTTTGCCAGAACAGTACAGAAGCATCTAAACCAGCACAATTTTCTATTCCATCAGGCTGCAGTCATTTTGCTGGAGTTTCTTGGCAAGTATATACAGATACAGACCTCTGGAGCTCATACAGTTAGTCTTAATCTAAAGAGGATTTCCTCTGCTCCTCTGGTCTTGTTCCAAGTACAGATAGCTGCTGCTGACTGAAGGGGATTCAAGACTTTATGTCTATGGTTAGGTTTTGATATGCATCAAGAAACACATTTCATATAGCCTGACAAGCTTCTCAGGGTTGTACAGAAGTATTCTTTAGAACTGATTTTGTTGCTTATTAACCTTCTAGGTTCTCTCAAAGACCAGATTCACAAAAGGATTTAATGAACTATTTGACCTGGTACTCCTTAATATTTACTTTTTTGGTTCCTACTGAAGAACTCCAAATTTCTTTGTAGGTAAATGCTTCATGAATGCCCCGAGTCAACTCGCTGAAGAATCAGTTGCCATTGAGGAGGATCAGTGCAAAGTTCATCTCCTGTCTCATATTGCCTAAATCGTGAAGAGTGATCTGAAACTGAGCACTGGAAAACCATTTTGACTCATTTTTACATTCAGCACTGTTACCCTTAACTCTGATATTTTTAATAGAGTAAAACATCAGTGGTTTAATCTGTAGAGGAAGACAGTTCTTGGTAACAAGAATTCAAAATAGAATTTGTAGTAACTGACAGAAAAGGTGCTGATTTTAAAACTCTTCAATGCAATCTGCAGAGATTAGATACTTAAGAACTATTTGCTTACTCCCTACTTAATATAGTTCAAATGATAAAATAAAACACAAGAGAACTCTAAGGCCCTTAGAGGATAGAAGCAGAGAGCTATATATGGCTCTACTGATGGGGCTTTTATCAGGATCACCTATTTGAAGAAATTCCAGTTTGCCAACCATCTCCATTAAAATAAGCACTCTGGTTCTAAACTGTATGTATAACGTTTTTATTCTTGCTACTTTGTAGCATTCTTTCTTTGCCCTTACTGCAGATTCAAATTTGGAAGCACTAGTTTCTGTGGCATCTTTACATGTAGCTTGTGTAGATGCAGTTTTGTTCCATTACCTGTCTCCCACCCCAAGAATCTGGCTGATACAATCAGAAATTGGTGACGAAAAGGTGGACACAGCCATTACCGTGCTTTTTGTGGCTCCCTGAAATGATTTTACACCTGTGATAGAATGGAGAAACTGCAGCCATTCAGAGACCAGTACAATGTGGGAACTAGCAATCACAAAATCTATATTCTGAACATGGTGCTATCTCTTATATAAGCAGCTATCACAATCACATTATTAAAACAGAAAGCCTTTGGTGGGTACAAGTTTCCAGTCACTATATTTTCAGAATTTCCAAATAACAGAAGCTACTATAGAGATTTGTAGAAGGGTGTTTGTGGGTTTATTTAAAGCTACAGTGTGCATTAGGAAGTCTAAAAAGTAATGACCAATACATATATTAATAACCACCACATTCTGAGAGTGCCTTCCTCTCCTAAAACAAAGAAGGAAACACATTTTGTTGCCACAAGAGGTTATAAAACTGTCTATAAGCCAAGCATCACAAAAAGCATGAAAGTTATGCACCTTGCTTATAGCTCTGCCTTTACTGTGATTGACTGCTTATCTCTTTTACTAACATTCCTATTGATCAAATTTTGCCTTTTCTTTCCCTCTTCTAATGGTATATCAGATTTTTGTTCTCTTCTTTCAGTTTCTCTCTAATCATCGATTCCTGGCTGTCTCTTATCACACTTAGGAAAATTTCCCCTGTGTGCTTCTTGCATGTTAAATAGGTTGTTATTCTAAGGTATTTATACAGTGAATGGTACTTCTTTACTGGTATTAAATACTTTACTGGAGCTAATCTTTGAACAGTGAAAGGTCAGTGTTTGCACAAGGTTCATTCCACAAAGCTCATGTGAGGTCAGGCACCAAAATACGTTCACAAAACTTTTTTAAGAGATAATTGGTGGGATAATCAGAATATACAGGTACTTCTGATATACTGCTGTTAAAGGTGGACACTATCTGCCAGATCCCTTCCTGAAGAAAGGGGACAGGAAATTTCTCAATGTACTCAGCAGGAATTTTGTTTTTCTTTTAAGAAGGGGAGTGCCAGTGGCACTGTAGCTGCTACCTTCATGGATTATATCCTATCCTTCCAGAGACAAGAACAAAAAAATTTATCTGTGTACACATGTGCACATATACAGTTTACTTAGATATTAAATTTTACTTTATATTAGGAACAATGTTTAAGGAGAAATTTGATCATAAACAGAGAGATACCCAGCACAAAACAAGCGCTAAATTTACTCCTACAGTAAATTTATACAGTGCAGTAAAAGTCATGCTGACAAAAGAATAAACATGCACTTCCACTTTATTCTGTTCTTAAGATTGGATGTCCACTGTGACTCTTCAACCTTCCGGTTAAAAGCTGAAATAACCCCCCCAAACCACAGAGCTACATTTCCCCCTTCAGTTCTAGAACATCATGACAGCTTAAGTTTCTGAGCTGATGATTGTTACACCAAGTCAACTGGAAACAATGTAGAAGGGTTTTGCAATATTAACTTAGAGAGTAATAAAATTATGACTGGAAGTCAATGTAGATAAAGGTGAAGTGATGTTAGACAGTAAGAATATAGAGACAAGGAAACAGAAAAGACCTTATTAGGCTCATGTAGAGGTGATGTCCCCATTCTATGAATACTGAGTGGTCTGGTCCTTTTATCATAAATTGGCAGTGTAAAACTGGAAAAATAAGAGAGGACAACTTCTTTCTTACTAAATAGAGTAGGAAGGGTGGAATAATAGTATAAGAAACGGCTAGGAAGCTATGGGTGACATTAGAAAGGTTAATGAGGCATTCACCATTTTCCAACGGAAAAAACAGACGACTTATCTTAAATCTATCTCAGCTGACCAAGGCAAACTAGCAGCAAATGCACTAGTTCCTCATAATTTCCATAATTTTTAAGTCAACCTGTGTCATTCTGCTCTCCTAGGATTTGTTATGGCATTTGGGAAGATGAAAAACAAACATTAGGTTCAGTGTTTAATCTAAATGACTCAGCAGTGCTTTGCGTTTAATTAGCTGCCCTGAGCCCACAAAAAAGTATACTCACTTGTTTTTTGAAAAATGCACTTGCAAGTGCTACCTTGAAGCATAAAGTTTATTAAATGCCTTTGAACAATGGTACAGATTAAAAAAACCAACCCAAAACCAACCCAACCCCCCAAAAAAACCAACAAAACAAATCAACCATTTTTCCTCATGCATGCAATTAAGAGGTGGCGGTCACTGGTCTTTCTTTGAAAGCAACATTGCACCGTTATTCCAGTAACTTTCTTGAAATAGTGCCTGTGTACTTTGCAAGCTGAAGCTATGCTGTCATAAAACCACCACTGCACTGAGAAGGGTGGGGCAAACACTGCAGAAGTACTTGGTATTTGTGCAGTGATGGACAGAGGACAGGGGCATTGGAACTAGATGATCTTAAGGTCCTTTCTCACTCTAACTATTCTATGATTCTGTGATCCATTCCCATGAGAATCCCCCATAAGGACACCATCAGGATTTGCAGGAGCATGGCCATGAGAGTGACAGCACAAGAACAAGGGAAACATGCCATCACCACACCTTTGCACATTGATGGCTCATGCTCAGCTCGCATCCTCCCAGATTCTTCTCAATAGAGCTGCTCCCCAGACAGGCAGGCTACTATACTTTTCAGTTACAGGCTCTAACAGTAATTTAATTCTTCTGTTCCTACATCAGATACACCAGCATATTAAGTCCTCTGGCTGCAAACTTCTGCCTAAGTTTCTGCTGGTTTTGGCTTCCCCACATCCTTGTATTCCAGCTCCCTCCCAATTACTCTAGCCACCTCTCTGTGAAACATAGCCAGCCTCACTTACACAGCCACAGCTCCCTTTATAATTGTCATGGTTTAAGCCCAGGCCGTAAATCAGAACCACGCAGTCTACATCCTCCCCCACCTTTCTTCCCTCCGCTCCTGGAGGGACGGGGAGGAGAATCGAAAGAATGCAACTCCCACAGGTTGAGATAAGAACAGTTTAATAACTAAGCTATAACACAAATCACTACTGCTACCACCAATAATAATGATAAAGGAAATAACAAGGAAAGAGAATACAACTGCTCACCGACCGGTACCTCACCTCCACCTTGCAGTGATCCAGCCCTTCCGGGAACTCTCAGTTCTACATCCTGGGCACGATGTGCTGTGGTATGGAATACCTCTTTGGCTAGTTTGGGTCAGGTGTCCTGTCCCTGCTTCCTCCCGGCTTCTCCTCCTCCCTGGCAGAGCATGAGACTCACAAAGTCCTTGGTCAGGGTAAACATTCTGACCAGCGACTGAAAACATCGGCTTTATCAGTATTATTCCCAGGCTGAAAGTCAAAACCACAGCGCTGCACCAGCTACTAAGAAGGAGAAAAACTGACTGCTACTGCTGAACCCAGGACAATAATTTCAGACCATTTTTAGAAAAATTCCTTCAACTTGAAGCCTTAATTTCAAATTACTTGTAATATTGTCATGAGTTTACTTCTCATAACTTTATTCCCTCTGCAAAGAATGATCATCTCCAGAAATCTTACTTCTGAAACATTCCTGAATGTGCAAGAAGTTTATTCAAGGATTCAAATATGATGAACACTGACTAGTTCTGCTATTTATTATACATAATTATTGTGTCTTTTGAGCTGTAACCACAGGTATTAAAACTATGTTTTCCACTCTGGCCACATGTAATACTCTCACTTCACTTACAAAATCAGCAGAGCTTAGCAGACTATTTTAATACAGTTTATGCCAGTCTTGTGCATCATATCCCACAGATGCTTAGCCAACTTATGCTCTGAAATGGGTGCCTCATTAACTGACAAGTTAAATCCTGAATAAATATTCTATATTTGCAGTCTGAATAATGATCTTCTTTGCCACAGGGCAGGGGCATGAGAAATTTTATCTTCACAACCAGAAAATTTTTGATGAGCTACTGCAATTGCAGTATTTCAGATGCTCCACATCATTACAGTACATGTTTCTCAATGTAAATGTATATTCTTCCCTATTGCAGGAAGTGTAAGCTAGCTGAGTGCAACGGGGAATCATGGAATAGTCCATACGTGACGTTATGTCCACTGCCTGCATGGAACCATGTCTAACTTTCCAGAAAGAATCAAAGGTGCAAATCCCTCGAACTGTCCTGTTCACCTCACCTCTTTCTGTGCTTAAGCAATAACTTGGCTATTCTCCCATACATTAAGCTTTAAAATACATTTTTTAAAAAATACAGTAGGATGTACTCTGAGAGAAAGAATGGTGAACTAAAATCTACCACTTGGATTAACAGAGTTGCTACATACCTTATATGAAGTAGATTTGAAAACTCTGAGAAATTCTCTTAAATACATTTTAACTTGCATTTCTTTGCTAATACTGTTGGAAATAAATAAAACCAATTACTAAAATGCAGAATGGCTCAGTTTTCAGAAACTGGAATCTACAGAGCCATCTTACACAAGCATACTAGCAAGTTCACTTGTGAAAGTACTTTTCACATCACATGCCATAAATTATCACACGCTAGTGATGTCCGCTTACATCATAAAGATACTATGATCTATTAGAGTGGTGATTATCACCTCATGCAGAGGTGATATACCTGTCCCTGCTTCTGCATTTTCTTCTTGTTCTTTAGTTTTTGAACAGTAAGTATTGACTCAGTCATGCTGCTCTCTTGCCTTCCTTACCTGATTTCCTACACCTGAGAATTGTGACCTCCTGTGCTCTAGGAAAGCCTCCTTAAAGATCTGCCAGCCCTGAGGACAGTTTTCCAAGAGTCCTACTGACTAACTTCTTAAAGAGCTGGAAGTTGGCTTTCCTAAAGTTCAGGATCCTGACTATATTCTTTGCCTGCCCCACCTTCCTCACACCTGTGAACTCCACAAATGTATGATCACTGCAGCTTCCAATCTTGACACCACTGGTTAGCTCACTTGCATTGGATGACCCTCAGATGCAGTATTGCATCCCTCCTGGTGGGGCTGTTACCTGGCTTAATAAGTTATCCTCAATGCACTCCAAGATATCTCGGGTTGCCTGCAGCAAGCTGTGCTACTTTTCCAGCTGAAATGAAGGGTGGTTGAAGTCCCTCAGCACGACAAGATCCTGTGAGCACGATGACTTCTGTAGCTGGAGTCTCTCACTGATTGAGCAGCCTGTAGTAGAAACTAACCACAAGGTTCCTTTGTTGCCTCTGTCTCTGATTCTTACCCATAAGCTTTGAACCTGCTTGTGGCTATTTTCAGAGACAACTCTTCACACTTGATCATTTCAGATGGATATCCATCTCCTCCACCAGTCCTTTCTTGCCTACCCCTTCTGAACAGCCTGTAGCCAGCCTTTCTGACCCTGTCACCACTTCTGGTGTAGATGGACTTTCATCCTCCTCATCCACTGACTGGCCTTTCACATCCAGAGCCTCATACCTGTTGTACAGAGGCACCTGGGAGGGTAAAGTGGGCCATGGGGGTTTCTGTGTGGGCCATGGGGGTTTTTTCCAAGTGTGGACTTGGATCCATTCACTCCTTTCCCTTGAGATACTGCCTTCCGTCTGGCAGGGGGAGGATTCAGTACCCCCTGGGTCTTGTTTTTTTCTGCTGGCCCTTCTGGTTCCTGTTTCAGTAAGGCCAGAGCCTGATTCCACCAGTCTATCTTCTTCTCAGACTCCCTGATTCTTTTTAACCTTTCTACTCCCTCTTTTAGCTTTGCCACCAGGCAGAGCAGATCATCCACCTGGTTACATCCGACACAGCTTCTGTCTCTTCTGCCATCCGATACTAGAGAAAGGCTCTGGCACTCCCTGCTGCCTGGATGTCTGCATATTTTCATGGGATCTCCATCTAGGTTGCTACACCTTTCCTGGTGAGTGCAGAGGACATAACTTTGCAGCAGGTGGACAGTAAATTCAAGCTCCTTCTGGGAGGTTGATAGCCACTAATAGAGCCAATATCTTGAGCTGGTGAGGGGCCTACACGCTTTCGGCAGGAATTGCTGCACCACAAACCTTGGTTGAGGCACAGCTACAGATTGGATGGAGAAGAGATTCAGAGCAGCCCTGCAGAGAAGGACTTGGGGGTGTTGGTCGATGAGAAGCTGAATTTGAGCTGGCTTCAGTGTGAGCTTGCAGACCAGAAAGCCAACCGTATCCTAGGCTGCATCAAAAGGAGTGCGATCAGCAGGTCAAAGGAGGTGATCCTGGCTCTCTGCTCCCGTGAGACCTCACTTGGAGTATTGTGTGCAGTTCTGGTGTCCTCAACATAAAAAGGACATGGAGCTGTTGGAGCAAGTCTAGGGGAGGGCCACGAGGATGATCAGAGGACTGGTCCCACAAGAAGACAGGCTGAGAAATTTGGGGCTGTTTAGCCTGGAGAAGAGAAGGCTGCGTAGAGACCTTCCAGTATCTGAAGGGGGCTGATAAGGATTCTGGGGAGGGACTCTTCATCAAGGACGGTAGTGATAGAACAAGGGGTAATGGGTTTAAACTTAAACAGGGGAACTTCAGGTTAGATATAAAGAAGAAGTTCTTTACACTGAGGGTGATGAGGCACTGGAACAGGTTGCCCAAGGAAGCTGTGAATGCTCCATCCCTGGTGGTGTTCAAGGCCAGGTTGAACAGAGCCTTGGGTGACATGGTTTAGTGTGAGGTGTCCTTGCCCATGGCAGGGGGTTGGAACTATATGATCTTAAGGTCCTTTCCAACCCTAACTATTCTATGATTCTATGAAATATATGTCTTCTGCCTGTTGATGATTGCATTATAAGGATACTTGCCACCCATCCAATCAAAGATACAAAACTGTTGCAATCCAAAATATGCAATTAGTGGACTCTGTAACCAAGTAAGCAAACACTAAAAATTTCAAAGAGTAAAGCACATTAAAGGCTTACAAAGGAAGACTAAAGGGCATGGCACAATAGCGTTGTGACAAGCAGAAACACATTATGAAATAAATACAAAGGGCAGACTGGAAGTCAGTAGATTTTCATTACAAAATGCACAGAAAATCCTGGAAGAGTGGGAACACAGGACTCTGTTTTCTTTAGGTATGGACACTTGTATTGGTTACACTCCTATCTAAGAATGTAAGCATACACTTCAGATCTCTGTTTAAATATTGTAGCCTAAGGAGCTCCACATTATTTTAGGTGATGATTAAAGCAAAATACATGGCAGAAGAAGCCTTCCCTTTCACTTAATACTAAAATGAAGAACTTCATAAAACTCCTACCTCTTAAAAGGTATTTTTGCTCCTCATTTTCCAAATTAATTTTGGTAGAAATCTCCACTCTTTGAAGAACAAATTCATGTTTCACTGAATAAGACCTTTTCATCTATTGTTCTCTAACCAGCCCAAGGGAGTTCAAAATGCTTATAATGATTTATGTAACAAAATTTACTCACCTCAATTTTCAAGTACAATTTCAGAACAAATCATTAAACCAGTGTAGCAACTGCAACTTTCCAACCTGACACTGATGATTATGTTTTGTTCCTTACTTTTTGAAAAAAAAGGTTAATCGGCATATTTAATTTCGTTCTTTAACTGACCAAACTTATATTGAAATTGCCAAGTGGTACAATTGTTTCATTAGCCCTGCCTTAGTTAACTCTATGTATTCATCTTCTACTAGACAAACCTATTCCATAGGATTTTATGCAGAGAAAGACAATTTTTTTTTTTTTTTTTTTTGTGACATTAACTGTATTTCCACAACTGTCAAGCCAAAATATTAAGCTCTGTTTCCCTATCAAGACCAAATATTTAGAAAATTAAGTTAAAGTAAGTCTCAGGTTTCATGACACATTTTTCAGTTTCTTTATTATTGCGTCAGTTAAGGGCAAATCTCCTGGAACATTTGTTCCAAGTTCTAGCAAAACATTACACCTCTACCCTGGAAACTTCTACTCCAGGGTCTACACGACAGCAGAAATAAACATGTGAGACAAAGAAGCCATATGCCCTTGCCTGTAAAAATTCTCATTTCAGAAGTTCTGCCTAGGAACAGAATTCAACAGATTTTATGGCTTCTTTATACTACACAAGAAAATGGGATGGAGAAGGATAGTATAACCAATTGTTTACAGTATTGTTGAGATGATCTCAAAGGAAGTGGATAAGTGTTAGAAATGAAGATTAACAGTTTGAAAGTCTTTAAAGTAGAATTCAAACTATATATATATCTAAAAAAATGTTACTGTAAAAGCACTAGTGTGTGTTGGCATTTCAAGGTAAAATAAATCATCTACTGAATTGCACTAAGATAGATGAGCCAAAATTAGTTTGCTGCTGGTGGTTTGGTTTTCTTTTTTTTTCTGTTTAACATTGGTCTATAGCAACCAATCAAGAATTCTGTCAAAATGAGGATGGAACTCCAAATTTTGTCATAGGAGATGTGACAACAGCCGTATTGTTTGATTTCATAAGTCCCCATTCTCCAGAAGTATTTAAAATGAATAATTGTATAAAGGCAAGAACAGATCAAACATACAAGTGTCTTTGCTAATCTATTACTTTTCAGCTCAGATGTAGCTTTGATGCTTTCACACCAAAATCTTCAATATTCTTCTCCAATCTTTCCCAATTTTATTATATCTCTTTGAAAAGAGTTAGGAAGACTGAAACTACAGATGTTAATCAAGACACGAACATCTATGCTGTTATCTTTGATGCTATAGAACCCCCCATTTATTTTCTTAATAATTCCTAATACTTTATTTGTGTTTTCTGTAATTACTCAGCACTGAACTGACACTTCCATTAAAATATTAGGCATGAACCCCAAATACTGCTCCTTAGTCTGTCACTGTAACCTGAGTCAGGATTTTCTCATCATCCTTCTATGCCTGTTCACCATTTCAGACATATGGCAAATATCATCATGCCATTTCATAATGCAGTCCCACAGTGTCATAAGGCTCTTTCTTCTGTCATTCTTCAACTAACTTGCTTTCTTCAGTAAGCTGTTTATTATTGCAAACATTATTTTCAGGGCATTAAAGAACTTAACGGCTTGTAGAATTTAACTTCTGCTCTCCAGCTATATAATAATTTATTATATATATTATATATATTATATATATTATATATATTATATATATTATATATAATAAATAAACATTAACTGTTTTACTGTTTCCTACCCTTTAGCTTCTCACTTTCCTCAAAAATCTGTTTTACGGGACTCAGCAGCAGCCTTTCGGAAATTTAGTAAATTTTCACAAATCCCTTACCCACATGACAGCTAACCCTTCCAAGCCTTTCAATAGGTTTTGGGGTACAATTTCTATTCAAAACAGACCCAAACATGTTGACTGTTCTTAACTAGGTCACATTTACCTGTGTATTCACCAATTCTATCCTTAAATATTACTTCTATTACATTACCTGATACAGCAGGACATCAGTCTTATGGCTTGTAGTTTCCTAGAGCTTTCCTAAAACCTTGTTTGTCATTGCTTTAAAACTGACTTGGCATTGAAAACAGTAAATTTCTAATGTTCATTTTCTCAGTGAATTCAGCTATCATTGGTGCAGTTTCTTTTCCAAAAGTGTCTTTTCAAGACTCACACTCAAACAAGGGATTCAGTCTAAATGCTTCCTCGATTTCTTGTAAGTGAAGACAAAATAAAGAGCATAAAGATATAAGGACTGATTTCAGTTTTCCGGTAATGGCCCTGGCTGCTCCACTACTCCTTTTTTACCTTTATCCATCAGCCTTATGGACTCGCTTGCTGACATCCTGCCCTTGCAATACAGAAGAAAAATATGTCATTAGATTGACACATTTTGCTAGTTGTTCTTCAAAACCTTTTTGACCTGCCTTATGCTTTTATGTTTAGCCTGACAGAGTTTCAGAATTTATCATCTTTAATTCTCCTTGAACAATACTTAACAATACCAGTTTCCTATGGTGCTTTTTGCAGACTCTTTCTAAGTATTCTGCCATAATATACAATCTCTTTCATTGCTGCTTTAGATTTGTAGAAAAGAGCACTAAATGTTTAAAGGGGACAGCACTCAACTTTCTAGTCCTGCTATTAGAGCAGACAGAAGTACAGAATACTGGTTTCCACCCCTTCCTTCAGGGCAGCTTCCACAAATTATCAACATATTTTAAATGCAAATGTGAATGAGTTAAAAAACAGGGCCAGGTGGGACGTAGATGATAAGGTTCTATTCTCCTTCCTTCCCTGGTATATTTCACCATGCTGTACTGAATAGGAAGTGCTAAATGCTTGTATTCCTTTTAGGTGCAAATTTATATCTCAACAATCTGTGATACTTGATATCTGCTAAATATAACGTGACAGGAAATTAAATCAACACCATAAACGCCAGGCAGACTTTAGCTAATTTAGAGGCTGGGCTTTGATCACATTGAGAAGAAATTTATGCGTAACATGACAAATAAGTTACTGATCCTGGCAGTAAAGAGCAATCTCTTGTTAACTCCCTTGCTCTGCAAATACTTGGAAAATATATATGTGTTATATTTTAATTTCATATTTAACTGTCCTGCTTAGAATATTCAATAAATACACTTTATGCTTACTGGTTCTTAAAATATATGATTTTTTCTATATTATAAAACTGAAAGTATACAAAATAGAAACTATCCTGATTATAGCTTTATCTCTTAAGGAACTGTTACTACCTTTGCAGAAGCCTTAGCTAGCTTTGCACTTTCCAAGTTAGATATTGTACACTCTTATTTCCAAACATTTTTGAATTCACTAAAAATTCAGGAACTAAAGCAAGAGCCCTTGTCTTTTATTAAATGGAGCTTTCTAATACATTTCTAAGATGGTATTTTAAACCATGCATTTGTACCTAGGTCATTGCCAGGGGCTTCAGCAATTAAGACAATCTATACACTATTACTGTTTGCTCTTTTTCTGTTAACTTAGAACATGAAGTAAGAGAAAGAAACTCAGCACTGAGAGCTGGTATGTTAACTACGGACAAAAAGGTTATTGATGCTTCTCATCAGGATATTCTTCCTTTTCTTTAATAAACTCAAAGAGAAAACAGAATTAATTATATTTGGGTTTTGTAGCCTATTTTTATAATTCAGCTTCATAATCAGTATATAATCACATTGCCAGTGGCAATGTCTCTTCTCCTCTTTCATACATTGAGAAAATGCCCTTCCTCAGAAATTTACAGTGGTACTTACATTAATCTTATTTCTTCTTTGTTTACCTTTCCTTTTATTTTTAAATTTAGATGAGTGCTTTACCTGCCGACCTAAAGTCAATTAAGCTACTTTCATGAAAAAAAATCAAGAAAGAGAAAGCAAACTGGACAGGAAAATCTCCACTCTAGTCAGTCAGTTTATTCTGAAAAGTGACTCAATAAAACTCTTTATTTTTCCCCATCCCACATCAGAATTTTAATTTCAGTCTAGGAAATTCTGACTAGGGTCTGAAGGAGGAAAAAATATTTGAGTTCTTAGGAATTGCTTAACAATCTGCCATTTTCACACCCTTTAAACACTTTACTCCAAAACTAATACAGTGGGAATGGCTGTACCCATGCATCGACTTTCTGTGTTGATGAGCAGAACTGCATGCAGCCTGCCTGCTGTTATACTAGCAGAAAATAATGCCCTTTACAGTCAGAGCAGAAGGGCAATATAGTGAAAAATATGAACTTAAAACCAGCATTTACATAACAGTAGTGCTACAATGATTGTAAAGATAAAGTTAATACTTTTTCCTAAATGGAAAATATTATTTCAAAGTTTAGTTAGCTATTTAATTATTTTATTTATTTTTAACTTTGAACTATACAGTTGTGCATTTGAATGTAAAATAATCAAGAACTGAACAGTAGTAGGGTGCATTAGAATATTTTTTCCTTGAATTACTGGTTTTTTTGTTTCCTTGAGCCTGGTGTGACTTTTAATTATGAAAGCACATCTCACCTCATTTTCTGTCACGTCTTGGGAAAGAAAAGCATGTTGAGCCACAAAATAAACAAAATTACCTCCCACTGCTTAGAAGGATGAGTCATTTGTCTGCTTCACTTCCATGGGTGCAATGTACCTGTATAAGCCATTTGCTTACATCTTATAGGCCAATGTTGTATTATGCCCAGCAAATTACATTTCAAGAGATTACACTATGCATTAGGCAATTACTTCAGTACTTGAAGAACTGTTATTGCTTTTCTTTCCACTCTTACCATTTTTTTTTAATGTATCTGAATGAAATGGTTACCAGGAATAAGCTAATCAAGTCTGTGTCATGCTTGCTTAATAAAGGTATTTTAAGTGTAAGTGAAAGCTGCATATGGCAGTAGCCTGTACTATCACAAAACTAAAGGCATTCTTAAAGTAGGGCATTATCTAAAAGCAAAGATTTGGAAATAAAGTAGTTAGAGATTTTATAATGATTCTTTTGATTATGAGTGGATAATTCACAGTCTCATTGAGTTAATGCTTTATTAATATTACTAAGTTATTTTACTGTAAATGTTGGTATTGAAATGTTTTCATTTGAAATTAATAAAGAGCAATGATTAGCCATCCATCACAAATGTAGTGGATTAAGCTTTAATAGCTCAACAATACGCAGAAAAAAAATTAAAATGCTGAAATTCAGTGAGATAGGTGTTTTAACAGCTTTTTCAAATTAAGCCCAAGAACACCTGTACCATTTATATGACCTACACTTGCTTACCCTGCAAACAGGGCATGATACATTCAGCAGTTACTATAGTAATAGTTTAGTAATTATTTTAAATTGCAGAAAAGGTACTTCAGTAAAACTCACAGAAAATATCCTCATCTAACTATATTCCATTGAAGCTTCAACTGTTGAGGGTTTTTGTTGGTTTGGTTTGGTTTGGGTTTGGGGTTTCTTTTTCCCTAATAAAAAACCCCCCAAAAAATCCCCAAAAAACCAGCAACTTTTGGTAAAAGCTTTCAGTTACCCACTCTAAGGTCTTGATAAAAAAAAATATGTATATAAGACTGATATACACATGATACACATAACAAGTGCCCTACATTTTAAGCAGATAAACTCACAGAGCCCACAAAGATTTTAAAATTGGCATAATAAAACATATAGCTTGCTGTGGACTAGAATCTGAAACTCACATCACAGTAAAATCAATTTCATGACAGGGAGCATTACACCAATTAGCAATTGCTTGTAGGATTATATGGAAATTTTGCTTTCCTATGAAATGCACAGGTACATAAAACACGTGTGTGTATGTATATTTATATGTATATAAGTATATATACTTTTAATCAGTCTTATAACATTAAGGAATACAAGAGATCCCTTTCCTTTCAGATGAGAGTTCTGCTAATGAATTGGAAGTCATATCTCTTCTCAGCATTATAAGATTATTGTTTATACCTGATGTCATGGATTGTCCTGTGTTTAGCAGTAGCAGTCATTTTTTTCCCCTTCTTAGTAACTGGTGCAAGCGCTGTGTTTTTCACTTTCAGCCTGGGAGCAGAGCTGATAACACTGATGTTTGGTCTGACCAAGGACTTTGTGAGTCCCATTCCCAGGGAGGAGGGGAAGCCGGGAGGAAGCAGGGACAGGACACCTGACCCAAACTAGCCAAGGAGGTATTCCATACCACAGCACGTCATGCCCAGTGATGTAACTAGGAGTTACCTGGGAAGGGCACTCTCTGCTTGGTCGGGCTCATTTCGGTGGGTGGTATCGTATTCTCTGCCCTTGTTATTTCTTTTATCATTATTATTATTGGTGGTAGCAGCAGTGATTTGTGTTATACCTTAGTTACTGGACTGAGTAGTACTTAGTTACTGAGATGATCTATCACATCAAGCCAAATAACAGGGATATACACATAGACCCAGATGAAGTCGAATGTACACGACCCATGAGGCCAAAACTTACGTGGAATGCACCGTCATCATATGCGCATTCATTGGCAACAGTAACCTGGAATGACACAGTACAACCAACAGTGGATTAAATGATTCATAAACTCTGAGAGTTCGAAGACAATCTCACCCCTTCCATCATCTCAGCTGTGGAAAAACTGTCCCAGGATCTCAAACAATTGAGGAACAATCTATCTGATTTATCCAGCTCCTCACGTGTACCAACACACATCTCAGCTATTAACAAAAAGCGTCCTATTGTTTGAGAGAGAAGATATAGAAGGTATATGCCACGGGCCACCCTATGGTTTTACGTGTGGGATCATGGAGAAGACATGATGAAGTGGGATGGAAAACCTACTTCAGCTTTGGAGGAACGGGCGCGTGAATTGAAAATAGGAACAAGGATCAAGGCTGATCATCCCATGAGACCTGCGGCTTCAGTTTCTGGTGAGCAGGTTCCCAGATGGAGCGGAAGAGCTGATTTTACTCCAGCTCCTGTGATAATGAAGAATAATCCCTTTCAACACGACTTAGGTGTCCAACGTTGTGATGACTATTAGAGGGGCCCTGCCTCCAGCCAGGTGGAGGCAGGGGACAATCGGATTTACTGGACTGTGTGGATCAGATGGCCTGGCACATCAGTCCCACAGAAGTATAAAGCTCAAGTAGATACCGGTGCACAGTGTACCCTGATGCCATCAAGTTGTCAAGGGGTGGAACCCATCCATATTTCTGGAGTGACAGGAGGATCCCAAGAGTTGACTGTACTGGAGGCTGAGATCAGCCTGACTGGGAGGAAATGGCAAAAGCACCACATTGTGGTTGGTCCAGAGGCTCCATGCATCCTCGGCATAGACTACCTCAGGAGAGGGTACTTCAAAGACCCAAAAGGGTACCGATGGGCTTTTGGTATTGCTGCTTTGGAGACTGAGGAAATTGAGCAGTTGTCCACCTTGCCAGGCTCTGGTCCAGAGCATACAGGCTTGAAAAAAACAAAACAAGGGACCTAAAAATAAAACTTAATAAAATTTGTATGCTTACTAGAAGAAAGACTACCAGGAAAGAAAATTCACTCTCTGAATATTATTTCTTTACCAGATGGGAACTGGCAAGTTTAAAAGTATATTGTAAATAATCACATCAATTCAAATAAGTCCTGATTTCTGTACTTGTACCTTAAGATAAATGTTTAATCATCTATTAAATGAAAGCCACACTTGTGCACACAAGTGTACCATTTACCTTCAACTCTAGGTCAATAAATATTTTAGTGAAGTTAGCTAGTTACAAATAAACATAATTTTTAAAAGAGACTTGACCGCAATATTTTTTATGGTTGGGAAACAGCAGATCACAGCATGTATATATTTTTCAATCCTTTCTGTGCGTTTACAGACTCTATTATTAGTGCTGATGGAATAGTTTCAAGCTAGCTGTTACTGACATTGATTCAGAAATGTTTATTATAGTCCTTCTTAGCTTTTCTAACACACCAACATGTCAGTTCACCCAGATAACCTTGAGAAGTCTGTATTAAATGAACTGGGTATATTAATTCACCCAGATCTTCATTTCTGCACTGCAGTAATTTGCCTTCAAGAACAACTTACTTTTTGAACTTACAATTTTTAGTGTTTCTTTGTATTTGTAAGATCAAAATGCACCTAGTACAGCATGTTTAGCAATCAAGACAGCATACATCTCTCCTAAGTAACTCAAGTCAAAAGAAAGTCAAACTGATAAACTAATAGGACTTCTATTTAGCCACAGTCCGCTCTTGGCAGCTTGCGATTTTTAAGAATATCTAAACTATCTGTGAACTCCTTTTTCCCCATAGAGCCCAGAGCTCTCTGTTAGGTGTCTATGTTCTTTACACACTTCCTAGACAGTTTGAAACCTCTGGAGTAGCCTATAAGAAAACTAACATTTTCATGGCAAAAATTATTTCTCTACATCCTTAGCCAGTCTCACCTGCCAAATTCACAATACATTTTTTGATCAAAGTCCATGGCAGAAATCTCATAGGATAAGTATTATCAAGGATTCCACATGCAAGTGCTTCCCTTCATGAGAGAATTCATGACTCTTCTTGCCACAGCTGGGTTTAGTGGGGACCCTGACTCTCTGGCCAGTGTTGTCATTGAAGACATGCTAGTGAGACTTCTTCCTTCTCCCAACGTGACACTAATCCTCAGACCACTTATGGAGAGATCATGCAGTCTAGTCTGCACTTCACCTTCACTACAAAGCTCAGTAGAACTGGAAATAGATTTCCTCCTCCAGGGTTTACTGAAAATTTGTTCTCATTGACAAAGAAAGAGAACTTTAAAAGAATCAGATGAAAAGTCTTGTAGCAAAATAACACTTCTTTCTCAGGCAAGGCAAAGGAAGGCAAGGGAAAGGAAGGGAAAGCCTCAAGTCCTAACATCGTATTTTCGGAAATGACAGTTACCTAGTTGTCTCTACATGTGTGTAGGCTTTAAGATTTGCCCTATACTCAGAAAAAAAATCTAGATTTCCTTCCCTACCACTAGTAATTTTGGCTCTCTCTTGTTTCAAATTCCACTTTCCTTAGAGTGCTGTTATATTAAAGCATAAAAGCAATTAAATTCTTCTCACCAACAAAAGAATATTATTTTTACCAATATTTACAAAGATAAATATAGCCAAAGTCATTCATAAAAAAGTCTTAAGTAAAATTCCATCCTTTCCAGAAAAAGATGTAGTATACGTAGAGTATTGGAGGTAGAGCTACTTTATACTTCATAATCCTAGTTTGAAGTATAATGATCTTTAGACTTTTTTCCAGTATCCCCACCCTTATGTAAAGTTCAAGTAGCTGTATGCATAAAAAATTAATGTTACCAAGCAAACGATTTCTAAAGAGAGAAGAGAAAATCACGGATGTAAATGATGGTATCTTTACACAAAAAGAAGACAAAAGGAAATCAGAAAATTTGTTCTACTTTTCCATGTCCTGCAAATTTTCAGATGTGAACTTTAAACCAGATCCACCAAAGATAATTTAGACAGTCACTATTATAAGTTTTCCTTTAAGAAATCCCAGTTATTTCATTGAAATAAATATTCTTGGTATAAATTAAATACATTGTCAAATGTGCTGTTGCACTGCACATGTTTACCATTCCCTTTTGCTTAACAGTTCTAAGAGACTATTAAGACTGAATAAAACTGTGACTTGAATACTGCTGTTCTTTTTGGAACACCCAGTAGTCTACAACAACTAAGGGGAAATGTTATATACTAGGATATTTTCCAATACTTGGTGTATTCCCCAAATTAAGATAAAAACATCAACAAAAACATCATTCAAACTAAATACTAAGAAATCAAGAGAAACTGAGAATACTTGGTCCACAAAGTGAATAGAGATACTCAAGCATTTAAGATCATGCTACTACCCATGGTTGAAATACTAAGTTGGAAGAGAACTGCTCTTCTGTGTAAGGAAAAATATTCTGATTCTTTCATTTCTGCTTCTATCATGGAAAACAGGGCAGACTTTTAACTCATGTTTCTAAATTGAGTATGTTCAGCCTGATTTATCCCCTCCAAACTTTCCTGATTCATTTACTGTGATACTGAATAAATTCTGAATACTTCTAAACACAATTATTCTCAAATTATTTTTTTAGAGTTAATAGTACAAAACCTGCTTGTGATACACACAATGACCAAACTGCCATATGATGTTTTGTGATACTTTACAATGCAGTTTATTTGGTATTTGGAATATAAAACAATTTGCTACAATGCAAATCATAATCTAAATAAGGATTAACAGCACAGCACCTGCCCAGCTGGGAAGGAAAAAAAGAGTTTCTGCAGTAAATTATGCCAAGAGACGCTAAACCACTTCTCCCCCTCTCCCACCAATAGAAAAAAAGTACTCAAGAGATGTACATTAAAACCTTTAGTTGGGGAGCAGCTATTTCCAGCAATAAGAAGGGTAAAGCATTTTTCCTCTGGTATATTCTTGACCTATTCAGGTATGCAAAAAAGGCATAACTCCAACACCTCTTCAGCTATCTTGTCTTCTTATAGTAACAGGTGCTCATAATCAACTGTTTACTTAACAGATACTGGCAAGGTATATAAAGATATTTAAGGTACCTTCAGCTTCTGAAGCAGAACGAAGATGAGTATTTGAGAAAATTTGGTCCAGCTCCACACTGTGTATTTACTAATAGGGAAACTGTATTGCATCTTTATTTTCAATAATAAGAAAAAAAAAGAATTACTACATATGATAGATTGCTGGCCAGGCCAATGAAGCCACAGGGCAGCTTACTGTGGCATAATCAGGCACAGTTATCTCAAGAGTATTGAGTAATCAGCTCAGTCTTTATGAAAAAGTGACCTATGTGCCATCAAAGGAAAAAATAGGATTAGCTTATGAAGTCATTT
The DNA here is from genome assembly GCF_963264785.1 of Psittacula echo. NCBI lineage: Eukaryota > Metazoa > Chordata > Aves > Psittaciformes > Psittacidae > Psittacula > Psittacula echo. Next base: position 80,335,116 of record NC_137738.1, on the reverse strand, counting down.
TATGTTTCCCATAACTGCACACAATGATTTACTAGCTACCTGAAACAAGACAACCCTCCTGGTCAAAGGTCTGAGGTGCATAATCCACTCTTGCTCACAACTATAAAAGCCTGTTAAAATTAGAGGTATTGAAAGGGTAAAATAGCGAGCATGCATGACACAGTAGCAGCACTACTGCTTTACTCATGAGAAGTTATTGCCTCTTGTTTCCATCAGGGTAAATATGGGTATCTTTAGGATTAATACATTGGCAGAAATTGAAAGGAATCTGGAAAGAGTACAGGTGCTCTAGTTTTCTTTGGGACCAATTACTTGCTGTAAGATTTCAGGTCTGCCCCTAAGTATGTCACCCTGAATGCTCTCACATTCTTGATCAAGTTTCCTGCTTGATTCTTATCACTTATCATTTATTGTTTACCTCCCTGTGCACCCACTTCTGCTTATTGTGTCCTGACCCTACAATGTCCCCTACCTTCTACCTCACATATTTCTCTCCTTTTCACCCTCCCCATCCTACAACTTCCTTCACTTGCAAACAGATATAACAGCATTTCAGAGTATTTGTTTTCTTCTTTTGCTTTCAAAATCACACTGCCCCATTACATCTGTACAGATATGACTGAATTGAGAATACAGCTGAGACTTATAGACATTTAGCCAACAGTTCCTCTATGTTACTGTAATGTCTATGCAAGCAGAGATCACAATCAAAGGAAGAGTTTCTTAGATGCATCAAATCAAGAAAGAATTTTTTTTACCTTAAGTACGTATTATCTTTTCTTAGATGGATGAAATCTGAGAATTCACATCATTTAAAGTTAAATCCAGGTCAAGTTTGCTCAGAATTACTCGGAAATGTTATGGTTATTTGCAAGGAAAATCATACATCATCCATCCTTAGTGTTTTTCTTTTTTCCCTCCAGTCTTACGTGGATGATAGCTGTCATACCTTGTATTCTTTGCACAATAGAATTTACATGCAGATGCCTTAGTCTGATCAATGTTTATCAGCTACAGGACTAGAGACCTTGCACTATAATCCAGTGCATCCTTCCTATTGTACTTCTCTCTTTGATCCAGATCCCAGTGACTACTATCTGAACTATCTGAACTTATCACTGCTGGTGAGCAGCTACTCACTCGAGGGAATCACACAGGAACTTCTTTATGTCCTTCACTAAGCTGAAAGAACAGTTGAAATGGCAGTGTTTACACTTCCTGAAAACTGCTAAATCATCCCCAAGGATTACTTAACTCCAGGGCATGCAACAGTGTCTTTGAAAAGCAATCTGTTCCTTTGGGATGCACCTCATACTACACTTAAACATAAGAAGTTTTTCAAAAAAATAACGAGAAACCTTTGTTATTTTAAACCACAGATGTTGGTTATTATAATTTATTTTGAACATATTCAACATATGGGTTTAAAAGCAAAGCACAAGTAAATTCAGTAATTGCACTAACTGCTCTAAAATGTAAATGTAAAATGCCAGTTGCATGGAATTCCTCATAATTTTCATTTGTTTTACTTCAAAGAAAAATAAATCTGATCTTTTCAGGCTCCTCAGAACCCACAGCAAAAATGACGCTTTAAGATACTGAAACACTACTCTTGGCTATGCTGATGAATATTAGCATGGATTGGTCAGTCCAAAAATCTACAAAATAAACCAACATATTCACAACCTTAACATAGAATGCTGATATTATTTAATAAAAGAAGAGAAGTCTTTTGAATTACTGGGAAAACAATAGCTTCCCTAAGCCAGAAATACTTCTTCTATTCCACCTACTTCCCCTCCCCCCTTTTATTTTTAAGCATATGGAAGTTAACTATGCCTGTAGAAAGTTCCTTAGAGTACTGTCTTTCAAAGATGGAAGATGTTATTTGTCTTCTGTCGGTTCCACGAGTAGATGCTACCCATAGATCCCACCAGCTTTGATACTCCAAATGACAGAAGCTGACTGTCATACTGTTCTCAAGATGGCTTCTATATACCTGACACTCAAAATCTGCTATCACTGGTATGTATGCCAAGAGGTTTATTCCCAACATCATGATTCTTTCTGCTGTAAATTAACATCGTCCTGAGAATATCAGGCAAAATGAACCTCTGCAGATGGACAATATGAAGTTTAGAGAATTTTTAAATTGTACTGGAACACTTTTGATGGTTAGAAGGCAGAATACAGTTGTTAATTCAAAAGGGATACTTAACCTATCATAAGTAAGAATCTGGCACCTATTAACTATCATTTTTTTTACTTGGACAACAATATCTTATCTAAATTACCAACATTATTTTTAAAAGCTAAACGTAATTACATATTTGGGAAATACAAATGTTACCACTAAAGACTAGATTTTGTTATTTGTACAAAGTACTTCTTATTGCTGTGAATCACTGTCATCAGTAAAAAGGCTTTTACTATAGATATATCCTGTATGCAATCTCCTTGAAAAGTCTGTTTCTAATTTCTATGGGAAGGAGCTAGTCAGTATACTTTACCGTCAGATATTACACAATGCTATGCAGTAGTTTCTCATGGTAGTTTTTAAAAATATTAGCAAAAATGTTATCTGAATATAATTCTGTTATATTTTTGGAAGTTTATATACTTATGGTTATTATGTCAGCTGATAACACAAAAAATACAAATTTGAAAAAAATCAAGGTAAAATATTTATGAAATGAAAATTAAGTGACCTAATTTAATAGACAGGCTTAATTGATCTTAGTTTCATTTGACCAAGAGCTCACATAAAATTAATGAAAATGTGAAGGATTTCCACTTTGCCAGGAACATGAAATTATTAACATAGTAGACTGGGTCTACGAGAAATCTGGAGAGGGGCTTTTTACAAGGCCATGTAGTGACAAGACAAGGGGAAATGGCTTTAAAATGAAAGAGGGTAGATTTACATTGGATATTAGGAAGAAATTTCTTTCTATGAAGGTTGTGAGACACTGGAACAGAGTTGTGGCTACCTCATCCTTACAAGAGTGTTCAAAGCCAAGTTGGGTGGAGTGTTGGAGTTCTGAGCAACCCGATCTAGTGGAAGGTGCCCCTGCCCATGGCAGGGGGTTGGAACTGGATGATCTTTAAGGTCCCCTCCAAACCTAACCACTCTGTGGAATTCCAAATTTTGATTTCTGACTCACATCCAGTTATTATTAGTTAAAGACTCCTAAATTAGTTAAATTTTCCTAGAAGAAATGAAAATTCAGAGCTTTCATTTTTTTTTTTTACACTCTCTTTTTCATAATAACGTAATGCTCCTCCATCTTTCTCCTCAGTCAGGTTCTATTCAATCATGCAAAATGGTTTGTGCCAAGGTTTCTGAAAAATGTTGAAATTACATGCCACCTTTGCCTTCTAATTCTGTTTTATCATATTGAACTGTGTCCATTACATTCACTAGATCTGCCATCACTCTCGTGATTCCTTTAAACTCTGTCTTCTGTCAGTTTGGCAAGACATATTATTATTCAGCCCATTTTAGTTTCCCTGTTCTCAATATCTGTAATCGTATGCTGATTTAAATGTGTCTTGTTACATCTGCTATATCAAGGAAGGAAATACTTTAACATCATTAAGATGCCAGCTATGTAGGTTAGCATGGAATTTCATGCAAAGTGAATGCATTGAACCCTGATCCAGTATTTGCACTATACGCATAACTGCTAGAAGCTTGAACCTGGTAACTTTCCAGACCTCTTTCACAAGCAGTCATTCTCTCCAGTGATCTGATAAAGAACACATAAAGTGTTAATGCAAACCTGACGTGCTCCTGCTTTTATTTAAGTGCCACCTGCTGCCCTGCAAACAAAAAGATTTTGATAGCCTGTAACTTTTAAGTGTGCTTTTTACTCTGATTGCTTCATACTCAGACTTCATGGCAAGTAAGATATATAGGAAAATCTGCGGGAATTCTGTATATGTAAGCGCCACAGCTAGAAGGAGGTAAAAAGTATACATAACTTTTTTACTTTCTAAGTTTCTATATTAGAATGAAAATGAGTACATGGGAAATGGTTAGTGACCTGCTACATCACTTAGACATACAGAAGTCTATGAGGCTGGATGGGATCCACACAGGGGTACTGCGGGAGCTGGAAGAAGTGCTCACCAAGGATTTTCAATCATTTATCATCAGCCCTAGCTAACTTGGAGGTCGCAGTTGACTGGAAGTTAGCAAATGTGACACCTATCTAGAAGAAGGGCCAGAAGGAGGGTCCAGGGAACTACAGGCCTGTCAATCTGACCTCATTGCTGGGGAAGATTATGAAGCAGATCATTTTGAGCACCTCACAACTCTCACAGTGAAGAATCTCTCATATAAATCTACTCTCTTGTAGTTTAAAGACATGCCCCCTTGTCCTACCCCTACATGCCCTTGTAAACTCTCCAGATTTCTTGTAGTCCCCTCTAGGCACTAGAAGGCTGCTATAACATGTCCCTGGAGCCTTCTCTTCTTCATGCTGAACAAATTCAACTCTGTCAGCCTCAGATAACTTGACCTCATGAGTGCAGGTGCAGTACCAGGAGGCGCTTCTGACAGTAAGAATTTGATCTGTCTACTTATGCATGTATACTGAGAATGAAATCTACATGGACAAGTGTCCACAGGAAAAAAAACCCTGTTATTTTATATCAAAAAATCATAATGTTTTACTTGGCTTTTGGTACCTTTATACTTCCATAGTTTAGAATCCTTTTTAATTTTTTTATGTGAATTAAGTCAATGGAATAAAATCATTTTTCCTACACAACCCCCCAAGCAAAGAATGAAAAGCAATTCTCTCTCTCTTTGGCTTGATGGGTATTCATTTTGTAGAAAGCATTTTTATAAAAGAACATAATAGTAACACAGTCCAAACCAATTGACATTCTCTAATGTTTAATTCTAGAATTCACAGTTTAGTGTGTTCTTTTAATTCTCTGTTTCTAAAAGAGTTCTAATGTTCTCTACAAAAGTACTGTTTAAAAAAAATTTAGCCATCGTTTGCCTCATTTTGGAATGAGAAGTGCAAATTAATTATATTATATATAAAAATGACTCAAGAGATAAAAATACATTTTTTCTATACCTATTTTACCTTTAAAATGTTAATAATTATACTCATATACTGTAACATAGAGATACCATTTGAATTTACATGTAAGTATGATGAAAGCTACACCAGAAATCCTGAAAACTTTACTGTAGTGAAGTGAAACTGTTCAATTGCTGTTTGCCTGCCAGCATTATAGCAGCCTCCAACTTGCTTCTATATTGATCTAGTAGCCTACATGGCAGAACATGAAGAATAACCATCTGTGTCAGGTACAGCAGCAGGTGCTGTATTCATTGAACAGGCTGCTGCCTGATTACAATAAATCTTTTTGAAGCACCTGGTAACCTTGACAGACACTTTTATCTTTGTATAAAAACACCCCACCACCTCAAAAACTTGTCTGAATAGAAATGAGAAACTCAAGATATAACATCAGTTCATAAAGGCCAGAAACTGAATCTACTGCAGATATACTGTGAAGTCTAGGTGAGACAGTATTTAGATTCATGAGGAGTTCCTTATCATACACAGCAGTAGTGTCTGCTCATTTTGTGTGTTTCAGTACAATATTGCTAATGTTATTGCAAGGCAGAACTTAAAGTAGGATAACAGGTATGTAAAGATAACGGCTTTGTCACTAACATTTTACAGATTTCTGTTTGCACAGACAAGGCTTGTGCATATAAACCAAGTAAGATAACTCACCAGTAGAAGATTTAAATAATGATGACCTTTCAGGGTATCTGTCAGTAGGTTTACATCCAGAGTTTTTGTAGAAAGATGATATACATCAAGAATACTTGACCAGATTGGGGTTTTTTTAATATCTTAAGTGTCTCATCTGCATTTATTAGTAGATGTATTTTTGAACTCAGAACTACTATTTATTATGTGGGTTAAAAGTAATTCTTGAGATAAACTACTCAGCTGAATGTTTAAGAAAGTACTCTGACTTAATGAATGATAGATATCTGTAACTGGACCATGCAGTTTTGTCTCCAGTAATTGTCGAATTTCTTCTGTTGTCACATGCTCAATAGTAGTTAATAATTTTGTAAAGCCGACATTTCTCTCTTTAAAGGACACGCATGATGAAAATTAAGATTATAAACAGATAGTCTTTAATGGAAAAATAGTCTGACAATATGAATAAAACCATGGAAAATTAGTATCTGATTCTTGTGAAGGAAAAGACAGAATAGAGAGTTGTATCAGAGATGTGTGTGTATATTTCCTGCAGTGGGATGCAAGGATGACAGTCATGCAAACTCCAGTGATATTATTTTGCTAGATGAAGAACATAAATACCCAGAAGTAATAGCAGGAGCTCCCATTAGTGTGTACCAGCTGGTTAATATCACTGAGTTAATCCAAAATATCTCATAAAGTGGAAACTGTTTGCTATGCAGAACTTGGTCTGGGAATTCATCAGTTTTATTCCAGTCATAGAAAATGCTGCACGTATTTGGCTGAAGTCACTTAAAGAATCAGCAGACTGTGATTTGATGTTTGTGAGTATCTGGCTGATGAATGAAGCAGTAATAGCCAGATATTTACTAGGAAGAGATGTTTTGCATTTCAGTTTCGTGACTAAGGAAAGATATCTGAATTTATATGTATACATTAGTAAAGGAATGAGAAATTATTGGAGGACTTTGTAATCTGCAATCTTCTGATACTGAAAAAGCACCCGACAATTTTCAGGAGCTTCTTGAAACAACCTGGAAAGAACTGAAGCTGCACTTGTAGAATCAGTTGTAAACTGTAACCCATATGAGAGTAGTGACTTGCTATGTAATTCTATTTCAGCCCTTGGTATATTACTAATTTCTAAACTCATACCTGTGGCAGATAAACAACAGTCTAGTGCTCCTGTAATGATGATACTTGTGTTGGAAAAATGTCATTAAGGAACTAGTGATAAATGAGATTGTATCATAATTATGCTTGGGAAGAGGTACTGAGCTTAAATCTATAGAAGTATCAGTAGCCATGTATGGTACAGGCGTGATCAATTAGACTTTATTTTTACTGAGACCTTAACAGATGAACTAAGAAAAAGTGTGAAGAGAGAACATCTGTTGTTTTTATCCTGAATACAGCTGAAGACTTTCCAGTGGCAATTAGGCCTCCTAGTCCATAGCTCAGTTTAGCCAAATCAGTGGTCAGAAGTGTCCCACCGTTGAAAATATCTGCCTGTTTTAGGCCTTTAAGGATAAAAATGTAGAAAAAAAACCCCAACCAACAAAACAAAAACATGTAAGAGAAAGAAAAAAATAACTAACTTCATCCCTAGACTGACTCTGCAGCAAATTACATGGCCACCAAAACCTCTCTCAGTCTTACCAAAGTATTATATAGCAAACAAATACCACTCTGGAAATCATATTATTAATAAAAGTGCAAAAGTAGTTTTAGTGACCTCATGAGTGAAGTAAATGCAAATTTCCCATTACTCATATTCTGTATGAGGGCCAAAATCAGATTAAGTGGCACTGCTCAGAAGTATTAGATTTTCTAACTCAAACTGCTAGTATGAATCAATATAAAAAGGAATGAATTACAAATATTACCCATTGAGAACATCAGCAAACTAGCTGACGTGATATTCTGGAAGATATACAGATGTAACTGTATTTACTAACTGCTTTTCACTGTGTCATTACTTACATCAAGAAGGAATATTACCTATTAAGAATGCAACAAAAGCTTAGAATCATAGAATAGCAAGTTAGAAGGGACTTCAAGGATCACCTAGTCCAACCTTTCTTGAAAAAAAAACAGTCTAGACAAGATGACCCAGCTGAACTCAGTATTTCAGGTGTGGCCTGACAGGTGCTGAGTAGAGCAGGCTAATGGCTTCTTTATCTCTGCTGGTGATACCTTTGTTGATGTAACCCAGATTCCTGTTGGCTTTCTTTGCCACAGCTGCACACTGTTCACTCATACTGAGCTTGCTGTCCACCAGGGCCCCCGGGTCTCTTTCCACAGAGGGGCAGATCCCAGCCTGTGCTGTATTCTTGAATTTTGTTCATCCATGTGCAAGACCTTACACGTGTCCTTGCTGAACTTCATCAAGTTCTTGTTAGCCTACTCTTCCAGCCTATCCAGGTCTTCCTGCAGGGTAGTTCTCCTGAAGTGCCGACTTCTCCACACCCAGTTTGGTATCATCAGCAAACTTGGTCAGGATATACTTGATCCCATCTTCCAGATCATTTATGAAGATACTGAACAGTTCTGAGCCTAGTGTTGATCCCTGGGGAATCCCCCAGGTGCTATTCACCACTACCCTCTGGGTGTGGCCAGTCAGCCAATTGCACAGACCACTTAAGATCATGTGTCAGTTTCTCTAGCAGGAGTCTGTGAAAACCCCTATTGAAAGCCCTGGAGAAATCCAGGTAGACAATGTCTACCACTTGCCCCACATCATCTGGAGACGCTTTATAGTAGAAGGTGATCAGGTTTGTCAAGCATGATTTGCCCCTGGTGAATCCATGCTATTTTTCCCAATCACATGCTTCATTTGATTTGTGATAGCCTGCAGGAAGATTCATTCCATAACCTTCCCAGAGACTGAAGTAAGACTGATAGACCAATAACTTCCTGGATCCTCCTTTGAGCCCTTATTGTAGATGAAGGTGACATTTGCCTTCTTCCAGTCTTTCTGGGATATCCCCCAATCTCCATGACTTCTCAAAGATTACAGAAAGCCAGCGCTCTTACACCCTCGGGTGCAAATTGTCAGGGCCCATAAATTTGTAGGGCTCAAGCTTCTGTAACACTTCACATACCAACTCTTCTTTCACTGACAGTGGGCCTGCGTTTTCATCAACCTGGATTTTTGTTCCCAAGGCCTAGGGCTCAATAGTGCTGGTAAAGACAGAGGTGAAGAAAGTGTTGAGAAATTCTATCTTTTCGGTGTTGTTGATGATATTCATGTCTCCTGCTTAACAGTGGGCAAATGCTTTCCTTCTCTTTCTGCTTGTTGTTTATGTACCTGAAGAATCCTTTCTTGTAGTTTTTGACATTTCTGGCCAATTTCAATTCAGGAAGAGCTTTTGTTTTTCTGTGTCCCTGCACCCCCTTTCAATACCCTTGTAGTTCTCAATGGGTATTTGCCCACTTTCCCATCTCTAGTATGCTTAGTTTTGGTTTTGAGCAGACTCAAGCTCACAGCTAGGCCAACGGAGTCTCTGACCTGTGAAGGTTCCTTCCAACCCAAACTATTCTATGATTCTGATTCTTGTTCCACCTTCTTCCCTCACCTTCAAAGGGCATTAACTGGTTTTTGTGCTTCCAGGAGTGTTTTTGAAAAACTCTTGGCACTCTCTAGCTCCTTTATCCTCCATAGAAGCTTCCCATGGAATCCCTCCCAGCTGAGTGTTGAGCAAGCTGAAGCTGGCTCTTCTAAAATCTAAGAACTTTTTTTATTACTAACCTTCAGCATGCTCAGCTAGATCCCAAACTCCACAATATTATGCTCACTGCAGCCAAGGCTGACACTAACCAATATATTACACAGCAGGTTTTCTTGATTTGTGAGTAGCAAGTCCGACAGAGCCTCATTCCTACTTGGCACATATGTATATCTCCAAAAGACCAGTCTGTACAGAAATCAAGCATTAAGTAAAACTCATTTACCTAAATTAAAAAAAAAACAACCCAGGATTCCTGGCTTATTTCTTATGCAAGTAATTACTTGGAAAGAGTATATAAGCAAACAATTCTGAAACTGTAAAGAGGATGCCTTTTACACATGTTATCTGTATAGTACTAGCTTTAATAAAATGAGCAGGCCACAATCTTCAAAATAAAATGTTGCACTTGTGTTAGTGTTGACTTTTCTTCAAATATTTTAGAAATAACAGGATATGAGTTTTTTGGGCTTCCCAAAAACATCACTATAAACAGTTCAGAGTGGCAGAGATGTTGAGAGGCTTGTTGCAGATATTTTTAGTGAAAAAACTGTCTAGATGCACAGAAAAGGAAGCACTGAGAAAACATGTGAAGTAGGAAAGGAAAATCAAGTCTCCATGGAGTAAGGCAAATTATCTTTCTGCTGCTGACTAGCCAAGGAAGAAGGAAAGATTGGCATTAGGGTCAGAGATTTCTGAACGCAGCATGAGGCATATGAAATTGTACACTCTAGCAAAGCAAACTGAAAACCAAAATCAGAGAAAGTGCAGTTTTCCCTACTGGATGTGTAAGATGCTTGGAAAAACACTTTTGAGGGAAAAGAGTAATTTTCCAGTTACATATGAATGCAATTAAGAAAGCATGATGGATTAAATCAATGGAATAGAAGGTAGTACAGGAAGTAGAAAACAACATTCTTAAGAAGAAAATGCATTTCGAGTATTCTTACCATTAAAAAAGCACTAACAAGGAAAGAAGACTGACATATGCAATTACTCAGAAGCTCTTTCTACTTACCTTGGGACACTTCTCCAGTATGAAAATCAGGAGAAGAATGTTCAGACCAAACTTCCACAGACACAGCCAGGGCTGATGGGAGGTCATTGTCTAAAATCTCATCAGGAAACACTTCAGCCACTTCAGTGACAATTTTCTTGCTTTGGGAGATAGGTAAACAGGTGATATTGTTTGTTCCATCTACACAAAGAAACCCGGTGGAGCAGGACTGTATAAGACAATCATTGTAATTAAGCTCACAGCTTCGTCCCTGAAAGAGAATTTTGAAAAAGCCATTTTTAAAGGCAATTTGCATTTCATAGTTCCATTAGTTCAAATTATTTCTTCCTTTTCATTTTAAAATGCTGTTTGCTTATATTAAGCTTTCCACACTTTTGAAAGCAAATCTAATCATGTGGAAAATACTGCTTTACTAAGTTTATGGTATAGTCGTATACTTTAAATTTTAACTAAATGACATTATGACTCTGTTACAAATTACCAATATAAATAGTTTTTCCACAGATTTATAACTGCAAAGTATTAAAGATAGTATTGTCACTGGTAATAAAAAGTGGTTAAAATAATCATCTGCAGTTAACCAGTAGTTATACAGAAAATTTTGTAGAGTGGACTTGGCTGTCCAAAAGCCTGTAGTTTGTTCTGATTGTCAAATTTATGCTCTTTCTTTTTGTACACTGAAGCTCAGTATTTGCTGCCTGTTGTCAGCAAATCTTCAGACAGAACCTCGCTAATACATTAAGTTCACAGATACCTCTTGGAAAAGAAAAAAACATGTAACGGCAGTCTCAAATTTGATCTAGTACTCACTTTTTATTTTTTTATCAAGACTAACAATTCATAGGAAGCCTGAAATATCCTTCCTAGTAATAAATTAGAAATGTTTTATTCAGTGGCCTGTAAAAAAGACAAGAAATACTGCATTTTTTTTAGCAATAAGTATATGAATTAAACACATTCTTAAAGTGTGAAATAAACATCTTCTGAAGCCAGACCTGTGTTCATTTTATTTTCACTTCCATTGTAATGAACTAATGAGTTATGTGAAGAGATACAGCTAACTCAGCTAACCTAGAAGGTTCCTACATATCTGGATAGCTACTTAAAATATGCACGGTGTCATCCCTGAAAGACATGCATCTCTGACAACATATCATCATGATACAATTTCTGACTGAAGCTTCTACAGCTGGAGCACATGTAAGAAAATTCAAGTAAATTCTGTAGTGCTCAATAAGCATGTGCTCATTGCACTCTTCCCTCAAACAAAATGCTTAAATAGTCTCTCTTGGCTACCTGGCTTGATATTCACACAAAACTTGAACAACTTACATTTTCTTAGATCTCTATCGACTCTATTAAATTCATTTATAATGTTGGGAAATAATAGGAGATGCAAGAGAGAAAGGCAAAAATACAGACAGAGAAAATGAAATTACTCTTCTTATAAGTAGTTTAAATCACTCAGTGTTTAAAATGGAAGAGGTTAAATTGACAGGTTTTGAATGATTTAGATATATCCATGCCTGTTTCAATCAATTTCTTCATTTTCTTTGGCAAGCAGATGAGCTATCCGGTAAATTCATGGCATCTTATAAAATCACTCACTGTATCAGTATTCCAAAAAGTATGAAGGAACAGCAGGCCAATTCATATGTCATATTTCCACAGAATGATAAAAAAACTTTTCTTCCTTGATCTATTTTAATTCCACAAATAGCACAAATGATCAGTTTGAGTAATATTTCTGTCTAATATTTTTTTTAATCCTATAAAACTTGTTTTATTCTGACTTTCCCTATGACTTATTAGTGCATTTTTATTACTTTTACATGTAATGGTGAAGAGCATTTAATTAAGATTTTATGACTTATAGAAACAAAGCAGACATGGATAACCTGTGCTGTGTGTGAAGGGTACATTAAATAGTCATAGATAAATGTGACAGCCTTGAAAGTCTGTCTGTAAATGCTTTAACAGCTTCCATGCAGGTAGATCATAGAATCATATAACTGTTTAGGTTATTTAAAAGTATGTATAGCTGTTTCATTTTTAAAGTAAACATTTATTCCATATGCCACTGGCTATGCTTTCCCTCTCAAAATTTATGTGAAACTTCATGATCCATACTTTATAATCCACACTTCAGATAATATCACATACCTAGACTACAGAAGATTTACTTTACAAACACTGTAGCTGGAGCTCCTTGAATACTTACTTCTGTGGGAGGTCCACTGTTTCCTCCTCACACTTACCCAATAGTTAGGAACCAGAACCCATCAGGGGCCTACCAAATACACATTTTAAGATGTTTAATCCCTCCGATGGTTCCTCCCTGATAGTTTTATTTGATGTTCAGAAGATTTTTTTGGGTAAGAAATTAATACAAAAAAACATGGTACAATTCATCTTCTGCTTTAACCTTAGACATGCTTTGTGATCATAGACTTGCCTGGCAGTACTTGGAAGAACCTTTTGGGTAGTTAACATGATCACTTGTCTTGCTTTGCTGTCCTTGTTCAGATACTATGGGACTCAATCCCTTGCCTGTAAGATCATTGCCTCTGCCTACCTTGCTGCTATCCTTGGCTTCTGGCCTGCCTTCCCTTGTGAAGCAGCCCACTTGACACTTGTACTCCTTGACATGTGCTAGTATGTACTGGGGATCAACTTGAGGGAATGTGTGTGGGACAGAGATTAATGGTGCCTGGGAAGAACTGAAGACAGAAGGGTTTTTTCTGCTTTTCAGAAAAACGTGGGGTTTTTTTACCATTTCATTGCTTTTTTAGTTTTTCCCTCATTGACTGTAAATGAGAATCTTCTGCTGTAGAAAGAAGCCCTGAAACCAGCTAATGTCTGAAAATTTACTTTTTCTTGACTTGATTGCAGAGATATATGAAAGTGAATCTGAATCTTTCTTGCAATAACCTGCTCCTTCTATTTTACAGCTGTAGATACACCAAATAAATTGTCAACGTTTATAAAGAAAAGGTATTCAAATAACGGTTTCAAGCTTAGAGTTGTAGAGATAAGAATTACTGAAATAAGAAAAAAAACCTAAAATCATATACTCCTTTTTTTTCCTCATAAATAACCTCAAACTAACAAACAATATCAAAAAAAGATTATATCAAAACTGAAGTGTAATGAGGTAAAGCACGAGCTAAAATTGTATGCACCAACTGCATCGTTCAGCTACAGAAAGAATTGACATAAAAAGGTGGTGGCAGCATGAAAATTTCAACTTTACATGAATACAGCATTGGCATTTAGCCACCCTCAAAGGATTCTTTAGAATAAAACATAGCACCAAAGCCTAGAGTGTCAAGTGTAAAAAGGAACTATTTGGTTTAGTTTCAGGGAACTTGTTTTCAAAGTATCTGTCTATATGCAATAGTCTCGAGTATGAGTTATCTTAGTACGTAAAAATATTAATTGATATGTGAAATACAACCATCGATTTGTATGTATGATAAAATTAGTGTTTAAAAATACTAACATACTCTGGTGACTCACAAAGCCATTACACGCGTGGACTTTTCCACTTTTTGTCAATATCAGATAGCTATTTCTCTGGAATATTAGAGTTACTATTAATAAAACAAACAAAAAAAAACAAACCCAAACAAAACCAAATGAAGAACAGTTACTAACATATTGTATTTTTCAGAAAAGCCAGGCTTTATCTGAGCAAGGTTAAAAAGAAAAAGGATTGCATACAGTGTTTTCTGTGCAACAATGAATAGTCAGGTTAAGGGAAGGAAAAGAAAGAATGCCAGCATCTCACCACAAATCCTGGCTTGCAAAAACAGGAGTAACCAAAGCTGGGGTCCTTCTGAACACAGATGCCATGTATGCAGGGGTTGGATATGCACTCATCGACATCCAGCTCACAATGGAGGCCTTCCCATCCTGTCAGAAAAGAAACAAAAACCAATCAAAACAACAAAAAAAAACCCAAACCAAGACTTATTAAAATCCAAATCTATTTATGGAATGTCAATCAAAAAAACCTGTAACTGTAGTCAATTATTACATATATATACATATAAATATATATTATAGGATGTCTTTAAACTGAAAGAAAGTAGATTTGGATTAGATATTAGGAAAAAATTATTCACTATGAGGATGGTGAGACACTGGCACAGGTTGCCCAAGGAAGTTGTGGCTGCCCCATCCCTGGAAGTGTTCAAGACCAGGTTTGAGCAACCTGCTCTAGTGGAAGGTGTCCTTGGTCATGGCAAGGGCATTGGAACTAAATGATCTTTAAGGTCCCTTCCAACCCAAACCATTCTATGATCCTATGATTCTATCTATCAGGGAAAATAATGTTTGCCAACTTCTGTTTCTGTAGAGACATAAGTAAGCAAACAAGAGTAAAAGCTGAATATATTCTTTCTTTACTGAATTAAGTGACTTGATGGGTTGTCCTTTACCTACAGAATTATCTGTATTCTTATGTCTCTTGTGGCTAAGAATTAGGAAGCATAAAACATTCCCTGAAACCTCTCATCTCATTCCAGATTTGCATAGTGCAACTAAAGCCATATTGTTTTTTCCAAATCTAAACTGAAAGAGTATGGAATTGCGTGTATTAATTTTTGACCCTTTTTGTCCTATTCATTAAATTTGTGCATTATTGCCACACTGAGGAATGAAAACTGAAATCAGCTGATACAAATCTAGTTGTTACCCCTGTCCTGCATTTGCCTCGCAGCATGCATCAAGTGGACCCACCAGTTACATTCCAGTCCTGCTTTAGCTGTCCTGGCAGAAATGCAGCCTGCCACAGTTAAAGACTTCAGCTGTGAGGCCACTATTAGTTCCAACAGCGGCTGTTGTTTCTTTTGAGCTGTCTGAGATGCTGTTAGAATACAGTTTACACCTCTCTGTGCTGCTTCTGCACCTGAACAGCCTGCAGCTGCAGTCACAGATCCTGAATATGCATCTATTATTCTAAGGGCATGGGGCCTGCTACGGGGACAATAGCTGACAAAATTCATGATCCATTACAGAATGGATTTGTCAGAGCTAAATAAATTCCCTTTTCTGGTATCACATGCTGTCACCACATGCTTCATTTTATTCTCCGGAGGTTTGGAAAGCTGCAGTCATCTGCTTTGTTCCTACTTCTGTCTTGATACTATCTCTTTTCCATTCTATTAAATTCCAACTGTTGGTCTGTTGCTGGATATATCACACTTTCTGCCTGAAGTTCTTTCCCATAGTTGCCTTTACAAATCCGAAATACTCAATCTCATCTCCATATTTCTATAGAAGAAGCTTAGTAGAGAAATCCAAGACCTATCATATGTGAACAGCAGTAGCCTGCAACAACAGCAAATTTGTTCCAAGCATTTCTACCTTCTGTCTCTGCAAGACATTTTTAATTCATCTTCTTTCAAGCCGTTTTTCAGTTGTGTAACATTCCAAAAAGCTGTTCCTCCTAAAGATTCCCCTGCACCTCCAAATTCATTTACTTTCTGAGTTGCAACCTTCTTATCTCTTCAGCTGTTTCAGAGACTCAAATGAGATTTTAAAATATCACATTAATTGAAAAAAAAAAGCAAGATATATTACTGTGATGTATATAACTAATGCATGTGGTTCCTTCATTGTGTCTTTTCCTAGTAGAGAAATAATGTAGTAACCCTTGCTAATGAATGCTATTATGAAAAGAAACGCAAAAGGAATGCAGCTTACACTTGGGCTGGAAGTTGTTTAAAACATGTTAGCAGCAGAAGAGAGTTTCAAGGCCCCAGAGAAGCTCATTCTACTTATACCAAGCATTTCCATGTACTGTTGCATAGAGACAAGCTGTTATAGTCCTTGACTGGCAAGCAACTTCTAAATGCCTATATTCAAATACAGCTAAAATATTACTATCTTTAAAAATAACTCCACAATGGGTATGTTCTGTGTGAAGAACGGTAATGATAAAAAAAATATATATTTCAACATTTTAAGTCATTTGTATTGGTGAAGTGAAATAAGATCATATGCAGTACGAGGTAGAGTGAGAGGACACAGTTTTATCCACAAGGAATTTTGATTGTGTAACTGTGTTGAGAGTTAAAAACACACACAGCAATGAAGATAGGTCATGACTCAGACTTTTAATATCAGAAGGGACCTTTACGATCATGAATTCTGACCCTATATATCACAAAGTCCAGAAGTTTTTCACATAGTGAGTCGTACATCAGGAGTATCTTTCTGAATTACTGAGTATCTCAGATTTGTTATGAAAATGCTACAAAAAGACTAATCTGTGAGCAAGCTAGTCCTAAAATTAAGCATTACATACTACAGTATAATTCCTTAATACTGATTAAACTAATGAGTAGACTTTCCATATTGACTCTCATTATGCACATACGCACACACTTTTGCTTCAGTATCTTGGAATCACTAAGAAATCTTGGATCAGTACCATCAAAGAAAATATTCAGCAGTGCATGTCAGTACAATAGAAAACAATAGACTTAAACTGAAAACTAAAGTTTCAGGAAATAGGTACATCATGGTATATATAATACTACTTATACCCTAATTATGTTGACAAAAGGCTCTTTTTTAATAGACACAGCAAAAGACAGTGAGTAGTACTAAAGAGATTAAACTTGTGATTGCATGACAATGCAGGCTGATTGTGACTTTGCCTTTCTATAAATACTAAACCCCTTATACTTGCTAAGTCACAAGACCTGTTTAACTGGATCTATGTCAATATAAGAAAGCAGCTCCCACATTTTTTAAGAAGCGCTTCTTTTCATTCTATTTATTTGTTGGTTGATATCCAACGGTCACCTACTACAAGCTCAGGAGTGTTGCATCCCAACTAGAAGGAAGTGCAGCAGGAGGGCCAGGAGACCTCCTTGGATGAATAAGGAGCTGCTGAGGAAAATTCAAAGGCAAAAAGAGGCTTATAAAAGGTGGAAGCAAGGACAGGCGGCCTGGGAAGAATACAGGGATGTTGTCCGGGAAACTAGGGACCAGGTTAGGAAAGCTAAGGCCTGGTTAGAATTAAACTTGGTTAGGGATGTGAAAGATAACATGAAGGGATTCTATAGTTCATTGCAAATAAAAGACAGACCAGGGACAAGGTGGGACCTCTCCGGAAGCTATCAGCAGAACTGGCTACCCTGGATTTGGAGAAGGCTGAGGTTCTTAATGACTTCTTTGCCTCGGTCTTTACAAGCAAAGTCTCTGACTGCACCACCCAAGCCTTGGAAGGCAGATGCAGGGACTGTGAGAATGAAGACCCTAAGTCCACTGTAGGACAGGATCTGGTTCGAGACCATCTCAAGAAGCGAAACGTACACAAATCCATGGGACCTGATGAAACCCATCCGCGGGTCCTGAAGGAGCTGGCAAATGAAGTTGCTAAGCCACTGGCCATCATATTTGAAAAACCATGGCAGTCAGGTGAAGTTCCCAACAACTGGAAAAAGGGAAATATAACCCCCATTTGCAAGAAGGGGAAAATGGATGACCCAGGGAATTACAGACCAGTCAGTCTCACCTCCGTGCCTGGCAAAATCTTGGAGCAGATTCTCCTGGAAGGCATGCTAAGGCACATGAAAAACAAGGAGGTGGTTGGTGACAGCCAACTTAGCTTCACTAAGGGGAAATCCTGCCTGACCAATTTGGTGGCCTTCTATGATGGGCTTACAGGACTGATGGACAGGGGTAGAGCAGTTGATGTCATCTACCTGGACTTGTGCAAAGCCTTCGACACTGTCCCACATGACATCCTTGTCTCTAAATTGGAGAGATGTGGAGACATGGTTAGCAAGCAAAGGTCATGTTCCCATGTCTGAGCTTAATTAAGCACAGATTCTGTGAAAGTGAGAAAAAACACCAGTTGTGTACAGTTGCCAGCAGTGGAAAAACCCTGGAAGTTAACCAATAGAGATAGAAGACCAGCCGGCCAACCTTGTAGCTAAAAACTGTCTGTGAACTAGGAGCAGAGACCTTGAGAGGAGGATGTGTATATGAGCAGGGGAAAATCACCGAAATGCACCTGGAATGTACCCAATGCTGTATGTGCCAACCAATCACTACGGGAAGCTGTGTGTACATGGCAGTTTGACACTATATATACCCATTATTTGAGCACAATAAACGGATCACTTTTATCAATCATATTGATTGTGCATGTGTTCCCTCTGTGTGCGACGACATACTGGCGCCCGAACAGCGACCAACAGAGGAACCAGAGGAACCCGGGTACCCGTAGTGGCTGAGAGAATTGCGCAGGGAAAGCACCGGAGAAGCAGCATCCGGAGGGCTGAAAGAAGAAAAAATGCTCGGTTTTGCTGGTCGAAGATGCCGGGCAGAGAACGGGCAGTGAAAGAAGAAAAAAGAAGCCAATCCTGAAAGAGAAGTAGTCCTAAGGTAAAGCCCAGAGAAGAGACAGAGGTCAATCCTAAAAGAGAATAGGAGCCTCTGAGCCTGGAGGACGAAGAGGGAGCCTCCGCCGCCTGCTAAGTTGGCCTGCTTGCTGGTGAGCTGCATTGGTACCAAAACTTAAAAAAGAGAGAGTAGTGAAAAATGGAAAGACAAGCTGCCTTTGATTTATTTAAGTGCTTCTTAGAGAAGCGGGATCTAGGAAAAGGGCTTACTGCCCTCTTTGATTATGGAAGGAGACATGGGGTGCTATCGAGAAAGTTATCTCCAGGAGAGGAGCGGCTGGAGCGGCTGCGGGACACCGAGGCGCTGCGAGTGGAGGAGCCACAGGTGCAGACCTTTGCGCGGGAGCTGTGGAGGAAGGTGCCCCGGGAGGCGCAGCCGAGCAGACAGCGCTGGAGCTGCAGCGCGACTGTCAGAAACTGCGGCAACGGCAACAGCAACAACAGCAGCTGCAGGAAAACGCGAAGTGGAGTGTTGTGAGTCCTGGTAACACTCCCCTTTGTGCGACAGGGCGAGGGACAGGGGGTTCCTCACAATGAGCGACAACAACCCTCAAAGCCTACCCTGGGGGAATCCTCCCTGCTGATGACAAATTGGCCCCTACATAAAAAAAAAAAAAAAAAAAAAAAAAAAGGGTACCCTTATAGCCTTTTGAATATGTTATATGAGTACTGTGGCAGGTTGTGGACTTGAAACCCCATATACAACTCATTTGATAGTCTCTTTGTTACCCACATGTACTAGAAGTTGGGAAATATGTATCCATGTATATCTATGTTTCTATTAGCCCTTGGAGACTTTTTAAGGATATTGCTGACCACTTCTCCCGATGTAGGCTGGCCACCTGCATCGGAATGAGTGTGCATTTTGGTCAGTGTAAAAGCCCAAGGCTCATGCGATGTGGGGAGACAGAGCCTCTGCGGGGGCGCCCACTGAAGTTGAGCCTGCAACCTCACACTGCGATGATGCTGCTTGGAGCTGATTTTTGATTGTCTTCACAGGGTCCTTACGCCACGTTCTGTATGAGGGACCGTGTAGTGGGAATAATGATTGTCTAGGCTTTGTGTTTTGAATATTGTAGTTGTATGGAGTGTGCTTGTGGGATCCCGTGTGTGTGTGTGTGCGTGTGTGTGTTGAGGGCAGACAGTGTTCTGTGTATTTTTTGTTGTTGGGTTTGTGTAAAAGTTTTAATGGGTAGCAGATTAACATTTTGGACAAGAAAGGGTTAATGCAAAGTGCTGTTGCTGGCAGGTATTTATGGCTGCTGCTAAGCAGGCAAGCAGCTGTAGCTTCACATTCCTTTCCCATCAGAATGTCTTTGAATCACTCTAACCCAGTTCCTTCTCAGGAGCTGATAGGGGGTGTGTTTGTATCCTCCTACCTATAGATCCATGGTGGCTACCTGCAAAGTTTGTTAACCCTTGCCATGAGCTGGACAGACAAGTGGAGAAACCTGATACCTCAGCTATAGGAGCTGACAGTAAATACCCCAAGCAGAATGAGATAGAGGAAGAGAAAAATAAATGATTGACATCACTTGGGGGCAACTGAAAAGTAACGACTTGAATATGTGTGCTTGTAATGTAGCTATTATTAGAGGCTGTGATTTTGTGTATAAAACCACCTGTATTTACTAGCCAGTTACTAATGAGAAACTATACCTTGTACTGTGTGGATTTGTTACTTGTAAAAGAGATGTTAGAGCATGCAAATTTGTAGCAGCTACTAGAAAATGCTAAGACAAAAACTAGAAAGATTGTAATACAATGGCAGTGTAGAGGGAAAGAAAAAAAAAAAAAAAGCCATCTTCAACATGCTGCACAAGAAGCTGCACCAGTAGACCTGGACGAGAGCCTGAACATCTGGACTCTTATCAACCATAAACCTTGAAAGAAGTGAAAGGGACAAGTTGGGAAGAACAGGAGAAAGAACATCGGGTGGAACCGAAGAGAGAACAGCAAGATAATTTCTGAGGACTGTAAATTTGAGCACAGGAGGATGCTTAAGACATGATAAAGAATGTGTAGTCAAGGGGAAGTGAAAGTTTCGATATAATGAGTAGTGATGGCAAAGATTAAATATTAGATTAAATATTAGATTAAATATTAGATTAAATATTAGATTAAAAAGATTAAAAATTAGAAATAATTGGTCAAGCAAAAGTGCGTGGACAGTAATGTGATTGGCTGAGAAAGTGCGTGATCAATAAGACTGTTTCGTGATGGAAAAGTACCAAAGGAACTAACCACTACTAACCGCTAGGCAGAATACCATAAAAGCCTGTAAGCTCACTCAATAAGGGATTTTGTTTGTAGCCAGAAACGGAGTCTGTGCCTTAGTTGCCACAGGATCAGGCCTGGCAGGGGGTGCCGTCCCATATAAAGTCCCATATAATTGCCCATGTACAGTAGGTATCTTAGGCATGTTTATCCCTAATAGCACTATGATAATATACAAAAGAGGATTGTGTTCTTGAAGGTCAAAGCATGCTTTTCATTTGAGCTGTGATGACAAAGTAAATTTTTGGAACCTGGGTGAAATAATAGCTGCCTCATTTTTAGCTCCCAAAGTAGCTAGACCTCAAGCTTTAGCAACATTAAATAAACTAGGTTGTTGGCTTGCAAGACAGACAAATGCTACTTCACTTGCTATAAGCGGACTTTTAACTGATGTTGATAGTATTCGTCATGCCACCTTACAGAATAGAGCAGCAATCGATTTTTTTTGTTGTTGGCACAAGGACATTGTTGCGCAGAGTTTGAAGGGATGTGCTGTATGAATTTGTCAGGTCATTCGGAGTCAATCTATAAAAGTATGCAACAATTAAGAGAAGGGGTCAAGCAACTAATGAAGGATGATGGTTTGGACTGGTTGACAAAACTCTTTAAAGGATGGGGAATTTCTGGATGGCTTAAAGATTTGCTTATGCAAGGTGCAACTATATTATGTGCAATAGTCTTATTCATATTAATAGCAAGTTGTATGCTACGATGTGTGATATCAATGCTTAAGAAAAGTGTAGCGTCCATCTGGCTTGCTCAAAAAGAAAAAGGGGGAATTGTGGAGGTATGGTTAGCAAGCAAAGGTCATGTTCCCATGTCTGAGCTTAATTAAGCACAGATTCTGTGAAAGTGAGAAAAAACACCAGTTGTGTACAGTTGCCAGCAGTGGAAAAACCCTGGAAGTTAACCAATAGAGATAGAAGACCAGCCGGCCAACCTTGTAGCTAAAAATTGTCTGTGAACTAGGAGCAGAGACCTTGAGAGGAGGATGTGGATATGAGCAGGGGAAATCACCGAAATGCACCTGGAATGTACCCAATGCTGTATGTGCCAACCAATCACTACGGGAAGCTGTGTGTACATGGCAGTTTGACACTATATATACCCATTATTTGAGCACAATAAACGGATCACTTTTATCAATCATATTGATTGTGCATGTGTTCCCTCTGTGCGTGACGACAGAGAGACATCAATTTGATGGGTGGACCACTTGGTGGATAAAGAACTGGCTGGATGCCCGCACCAAAGAGTTGTGGTCAACGGCTCAGTGTTCAGCTGGAGATGAGCAACAAGTGGTGTCCCTCAAGGATCGGTGTTGGGACTGGTCTTGTTCAACATCTTTGTTGGTGGCATGGACAGTGGGATTGAGTGCACCCTCAGCAAGTTTGCTGATGACACCAAGTTGTGTGATTCGGTTGATACACTGGAGGGAAGGAATGCCATCCAGAGGGACCTTGACACACTTGTGAGGTGGGCTGATGTTATAAACTTATGATGTTTAACCATGCCAAGTGCAAGGCCCTACACCTGGGTCGGAGCAATCCCAGGCACAGCTACAGGTTGGGCAGAGAAGAGAATCAGAGCAGCCCTGCAGAGAAGAACTTGGGGATGTTGGTCAATGAGAAAATGAACATGAGCCAGCAGTGTGCGCTTGCAGCCCAGAAAGCCAACTGTATCCTGGGCTGCATCAAAAGGAGCATGACCAGCAGGTCAAAGGGGGTGATCCTGCTCCTGTACTCCGCTGTCATGAGACTTCACTTGGAGTATTGTGTGCAGTTCTGGTGTCCTCAACATAAAAAGGATATGGAACTGTTGGAACAAGTCCAGAGGAAGGCCACGAGGATGATCAGGGGTCTGGAGCACCTCCCGTATGAAGATAGGCTGAGAAAGTTGGGGCTGTTCAGCCTGGAGAAGAGAAGGCTGCGTGGAGACCTCACAGCAGCCTTCCAGTATCTGAAGGGGGCCTATAAGGATGCTGGAGAGGGACTCTTCAGTAGGGATTGTAGTAATAGGACAAGGGGTAACGGGTTCAAACTTCAACAGGGGAAGTTTAGATTGGATCTAAGGAAGAAATTCTTTACTGAGAGGGTGGTGAGGCACTGGAATGGGTTGCCCAAGGAAGTTGTGAATGCTCCATCCCTGGCAGTGTTCAAGGCCAGGTTGGACAGAGCCTTGAGTGGCATGGTTTAGTGTGAGGTGTCCCTACCCATGGCAGGGGGGTTGGGGCTAGATGATCTTAAGGTCTTTTCCAACCCTAACTATTCTATGATTCTATGATTTATAATTGTTCAGAAAATTTATTTTCATCCCACCCAGTAGATACAAGCATGGATATGTGTGACAGCAATAATAATAAATGTTAGTTAAAATGTTCAGAATCTCTTTTCAGTCAACTTTATTAAATAGCTAGTTAAATTCTGTAGTTGCTGTACATTGCCTATTTGACTGTTTGCTTGGTCAGTAAGTTACATTACTAAATCACACAATCACAGAATTATAGAATATAAGATTGGAAGGGACCTCAAAGATCATCTAGTACAACCTTTCTTGGCAAAGCATGACTTACACAAGATGCCCCAGCACGCTGTCCAGCCAGATTTTACAAGAGTACAATATTGGGGAGTCCACTCCCTGGGGAGATTATTCCAAAGGCTGTTCTCATTGTGAAAAATTTTTCTCTTGTGTCCAACTGGAATATCCCCAGGAGTAACTTGTTTCCATTACCCCTACTCTTTTCCATGTGACTTCGTGTAAAAAAGGTGTCATCTTCTTTGTAGTCACCCTTTAAATACTGGAACATGGTGATAAGGTCTCTCCTGAGAGAAATCATACATAATAAACCTAGCTCCAGATAATTCTTCAGACTTACTTAATGAACTGGATTTAGTTTTAAGTGTTTCTAACGTGCTTATTAGACTAGTCAATTCTCTTCAGATTTCATTAAAAAAACTTGACATAGAGAGGTAATATTTGTGCTCCCTATAGGTTATATACAAATAGTAAGTTTGATATAATTTACCAATTTTCTTGGTAGTAGCATTGATGCAAGGTCTAATAAACTATCATAATAAATGATAATAAAATATCATTGTTTAAGATTATTCTGTCAAACGCCAGTTACCTTTTTGACATTTACAAGTGTATCCACTGATACGATCTTCACAGGTTGAGCCGTGTAGACAAGGCGATGAATTACACTCATTAACTTCTATTTCACAAAACTGTCCAGAAAATCCAGCAAGACACCTGAAGCAAACAACATTCAAAAGGGTTATACTATGCATAACCATCATATAAAATATAGTTTGTGAAGAAAAAATAGAAAATGTATAATGTACGTGTATTAACAAAGACACAATCTCATATATTCTTTTCTGATTTAAGAAGTACTTTACTGGAACTCTTCCACACTTTACATTTTAACCCTTGGTGATCTGTTAGAGGATTTATGATGGCAAAACCCAATAACCCAATCACAGATTTCACATCTGGATCATAATCAAACATAACAGTCTCAATTATAGTTTACTGGTTCTATCAAGGTGAGTACAAACCTTTCTCAGAGTATTATTGAGAGACTGTCTACTAAAACAATTTAGCTAAGTAACTTCAGCGTATGTTTGGAAAACTTCTTGTTAAGAAGTGTTGCACCATTAAATGTAACTACTGCATGAAAACTAACCTTCAGGGTTATTTATCATTCTAGTTATCAGATGTTAGTCATCTTGAAAAAACTCTTCTGTTTGTGTATTTCTGGTTGCAAATCCTACGTGATCATATATACCAAAATACTATGATTTCATACAACTAACCCAAATAGACTCACAAGACCTCTAATGAAGCTCAGAAATTTTACTAATCTCATAATTGACACATCCTTGTATACATATGCACTTTACAGATATACTCAAATATGTTTTGCAAAACAGGGCCCCATGATGGTATTTACAATACTTGTTCTTTTGAGATGTGTCGTACATGGATACATTTCACATGAGACAGTGTATTGAAAAACTTCTGTTGTCAAGTGGGTGGTGCACATCTTGTATGTTGTCTTGGCTCTAATGAAGAGCTTAAAACTTTATGCCCCATTTTAGGGAAGATAAGTACATTAACAAATCACGTTACAGTAAATTAGAATAGTCATTGTCACCTACTCCTCAAGCTGCTACATTGTGTGAATGCAAAACACATCATTATGTGATTTATATTTATTATTATGAAATTTATTTTTACTATGAAATAAATTTATTATTTAAATTTATTATTATGAAATATCTGCAGTGTCTACCTGAGCTTTCTAAATCCTGAAGCAACAGAGAAGGATAGACCATGGAACAGGTATGTGTAACACTTCTGAAAGATTATGACACTGTGCATCAGTAATTATATTTTCTTTTATTTCTGCCTTGACTATTAGAATATATTTGTTTCATTTTATATGGAATACACTCTGGACAATGGGAATTTGGAATCTATCAAGACAATGACAGCAGATTTCCCAAAGTCTGCATCAGTTACAGATTGCAGCAATATACTGCTTGGAAAATGTACAATTTGAAGCACACACTATTATTTTTCAAATACTTAATTATAATGTGCAAGAGAAAACTTAATGAGTGAACTGTAAGGCCATCTGTGTAGCTCTTTGGCCACAAAACACTAAGCAAAATCTACTTACTGAGAAGATACACTTTGGCCTTTCATCCTATCAGCAAACATAGAATCATAGAATCATAGAATAGTTAGGGTTGGAAAGGACCTTAAGATCATCTAGTTCCAACCCCCCCTGCCATGGGCAGGGATGCTTTACCCTAGACCAGTTTATAGGGATTTCAGCAAAGATCTTTTTCTTTTTTATCATTCTCCACAGATTTTTTTCTCTCATAAAAAACGCTGACATAAAATGGTACCTTTTTTGTTGCACCTTTACATCAATCATTATCAGGATTGACCATCTTATTTCGGGCATATGAAAATGCAATATCTGAACAAAAGACTGAAAAGATTCTATTGAATTTGATGGATTTGAAACAGATAAAATGTAACTTCAGTACTTTTATACTGCAGTAAAGAACAGAAATGAGAATAAGCATCTCAGCAAACAGCTCAGCTGAGGATTAGCATGGTGTAGAAGGGGACAGTTTATTTTTTTCTTCCAGAATAACATGGCCAAAGAGACACCTTTAAATCTTCTATGTATCTGAAGGAGCCAGTTCTTTGCAGTTTTCAACCTGCAGCTGACATTAACTGCAAATTGTGATAAAATCATACTTGCAAACTTTCAATTTTGAAATCTTTCCTCACTCCTCATTAATCTCAGCTGGATTGGAAACTCTGTCTTCTAAAATGAATTCAGGAGTTTATTAAGATGATCTTGAAGGTCGTATAGGAAGCTAATGGGCATTTAACCTAGTTATAACAAACACTCTTTCCAAAGTGACTATATAAAGTAGCACGACGAAGAACAGAAGTGAAGAGAAGAGGTATACATGCCTCTAAGTGTCTAAACTGACCCTTAAATATATACACAGGTTTAGAATCAGTGGCCAATTTCACCGGCCATCTAGTAAGACCTATCTTACATCTAAATTAAAACCAAGCCATATAGGAAACCTGTGAGTTAAAATGAACCTTAACTGTAACTATAATGTTTTAGGCACTTCCAAGCTGAAATTCTGAAACCCGGAGCAATCTATTGTTCATTTTAAAGGTGCACCCTCTTTATGCTTGCCCTTTGGGCTACTGGCTGATATGAACACAGAAAAGACAGGTAATATGTAAGAGATGAGTTTGCTTATCAATAATTATTTTACTGAATATGTCTTGAGAGAGATCAGATGGGATATTTGAGAGAGAGCAAGAATGCTAAAATAACAAGAGACTGGGAACACTTAGGATAGGGAAACACAGGCTAAACAAAGATCCAAACACCAGTGGTCTTATTACACAAAAGAATCACTCAAGAAATGGAAAAGGGAAGCAAATTCTAAAGAGTGAAGCATGGGGTTTAAAATCATACTTTAGTGACAAAAAGTAAAAGCTATCAAGAAACAGAAAAAATAGAAGGGTCAGGCCGTGCCCTTTGAGTGATAAACTTGCCATGATGCTGCTCAGCTGGACGTAGTAATAGCTAGTGCCCTAATGATGCTACATTGAGGCCATGAATATATTTATGCCCTCTTCACCAAGGTTGAAAAGCAGCAGCTCTGGGATAAAGACTGTTCTTGTAAAAGACCAATTTCCTCATCCTCAGTGTCAGTATCCAGTCTTTCCAGTAAGTAGTGCTAGTCTACCTTTGGTTTCCTCTTCCTTGCCTATACCCCTACGTCTTTGAAGGGTGTTGGGAGTGCTAAAGCAGAGATACTTCCATCCCTATTCTTTTAAAGAAGCCATGCTTCTATCACAGCTATTTTCAAATATGGTTTCAAGTGAGATGTTCAGATTGAGAAGTTCGTTAGTTATCACTACATACTTCCATAACACAATCATTGCCATAACCATAACACCATCCCCCAAAGTACTGAGATAATAGAGACTGCTATGTTATGCCTTGATAGCACTGAAGATTGTTTTGCTCACAGAGGTAGCTGGCAAAAAAATTCAGAATTTTACACTTTCCACTGGTACTTGATATCACAAGCGGTTGCAGATACCTGGGAAGATCCAGTTATTTGGAAAGCAATAAGAAATCTCTTCTGCCTTGGTCCTGAACAGTAGGGCTATGTAGTATGGTGTCTGCATAGTTGTTTCTCTCACTTATTTCTCTCTTCCTCTGCTGCTCTGCAGCAGGCTTTTATTCCCATTCTTAAGCCCACATGCTCTATCACTTTTGCTGATGGGCTCAGCCTTGGCCAGCAGCAGGTGTCTTGAAGCCAGCTGGCACTGGCTCTGCTGGACATAGTGGAGGGTTCTGGCATCTCCTCACAGAAGCCCTCTCTGTAGCCCCCCGCCTACCAAAACCTTGCTGCACAAGCCCAATACACTCTGGTATTTATTTTGTCAGATACAGCATTCTAGTTTTAGTAAGATGATTTCCACTATGGTTTTCATTATGATTCAGTATGGATTGATACAAGATTCTCTTTGTTCCTGCTCCACATGGTTTGTAGTACTTTGATTCAGTTACAGTAGATGGAACAGCTATGCACTGAAGGCTTTTTTTGCAAAAAAATCAGTCAGGACATTTAAAATGAATGAGAGAGGCAATGCACAAACTCAAGAAAAAGGCCGGAAAGGGGCTAGGGAATAGGCCTGTAATGGGCTAAGTATAAAAGCAATTTGCAAGCCTGAAGCTGGCCTGCACAGTTTAGGCTACAAGAAAGACAGCTTATTCAGGATGAAGACTTAGCTGTCTAAGGGGTGCCCATTAATATAATGAAGATCTGTTCTTTAAATCTAAGAAAGCTGCCTAGATATGAAAACACAGCTCGTGTTGTCCATATGTGCTTGGCTGACCTATTTAGAAGACATGAATCAGGTCCTAAGAAACATTCACAAATGTAGTAATCTTAAACCACAAATTAAGCATTTACTATTGTAATATTGACAGATTCACAGAACTACATGAAATTGTAACATTATTGATATTTCGTCAACTGAAGGTTAGAGAAAATGCCATTTACCTGATCTCACAGTGTTGTAGATATCGTACCCCAAGGCTAGTTATGCAATGGATTAGAACTGGGCTAATTGTTAGTAATAAGAAGCATCCTTACTTTATATATAATATTTAACAATCTAATGCAGCAGATGCTGCACATATGAGACTGATCCCAGGTATTAACTCATGGTTTTTATTGCATTAGATAAAATTAATAAATGGCAAATGCAGCAAGGAAAATTACCAAATAAAGAAAGAAAATATGGATACCTTATTTTGTTTTTAGTTGGACATTATGATTTATGAGTGAATAATAAGGTAGAAACACACAGCTCTTGTAATGAATTCATACAAATTACACTGGGAGAATGAAGTAGTTATTTTTCCATTAGTTCAGAGCTAGTCAGATCAAGCCTAGGAACATCAATGTTTAACACCAATGTTTCCATATGAAAGCAACAAACTTTTTTTTTGAGATTAAAACTAAAAGAGCAGCAGAAGAATCAGCTAATGAATCAGAACACAGTTGAGGAAAAGTCTACCTGAATGTCTCCTTATTTCCTGACTTCCTCACACTTCAGCAAAAACTCAACTGCCTACAATCTCTTGTATTAGTGATTATCAATAAAACACAAACTGTAAAAAAAATCTGAAGCATCCCCACAATACATCTCTATGAAATAGGAAGCTAAGTTGTTTTACAAACTTGTTATATAATAAGTACGTAAACAAAAAACTTGCAGTTATTTAAACAAATAAAAAAAATAAGCAACTACTTCTACAGAAATTAAAAATTTTATATTTTTATCAGTATTGGAAAGATCCATCAGAAAACGGGTAAATGAACTTCACAGACTTGTTCAAGCATTTTATGCAGCAATTGAGTTATTCAAGACAAATCCGAATTTTATTGGGGTTGCCAAAATATTTTTAACTTTTGCAGACACATTCTGTATTAAAAGTGAGTAAATCAATAAGAAATTTCAACTTCTAGATGGAGTTTTCAATAAAAATCCAGGATGTCGTATGTGAATCTTCTGTAAAAAAGCAGCAGTGATAACTGTTGTCAGTTTTACCTCATCTTAATTATCTATTGTAAGGGCTACTGGCATATGTACATTTCTACTACCCCAAATATTAGATAAAAAACAATTCCAAAGGGATTGATTAATGATTAAGAGAACTCAATGATGTATTTTCATCTATGACAATTATAGTGCAGCCACAGTAAAATTTCTTCTACATGAGTAAACCTTCAGCATCAGAGAAAATATGCAAGAACTGAAATGTCAGCCAAATTTTTCCCTACAACTCTACTTCATATCCTATTGTAACTCATCGCTCTTTGAGTCTGTTTTGTAGCTCATCTTTTGAATATTTTTTATCTGTACCCTTTTCCTCCTCTCTCCCACTCTCTCTTTTATCTGCTTTGTGACCTTTTACAGCTTATGAATAATTTGTGCATCTGTGAGATATAAGGTTCAAAAAAAACATGGTTCTATAACATAGAAGTTTATTCGGTTTATCTGGGAGCAATGATTAACAGCAATTGTACTTACAAGAAGAGCATTTATGCTGTAACCTTTACCCGCCTATGTGACTCATTCAGCCTTGTAAAATCAATGAACTTTATGGACCAGTCTACAGTATGAAATTTGTTTGTGGCATCAATTTTTCTTCATGTGTGTTAACCTTGATGAGTGAGGTAATGTTTTGTGTCTCATAATTAGGTCATTAGGATTTGGGGCAGAATAATAGATCATTATGAAAAAAACCTCTCCTGAGCAACTGTGTTAGCTAAATAGTCTTGTAAATGTGCAATCTCTTTTGACATCAGTTGTGAATTTTTTCTTGTCCAAATTTGCATTCTCTATCCAAAATAAATCTAGTTAACTGCTCTACTGTAGCAGGCCAGCTCTGTCACTACAAATTTACACTGGAAATGCTATACATTATTAACAAGCTATGAAAAGTCACTGGCTAAATGTCATGGTAGCTGAGATATAGCAGCAGCTTGGGATTCATATAGCAAACAGTTTAGTTTTAATCATCTTGGACCACAAGGTGCCTTGACATTTGCAAGGCAACTTTCTCCTTTTTAACTTCCACTGGAATCAGACCTCTATTATCTCACCCATAATTCTCAACTTTAAATATGATGGAAGGTTTTACCTTCTAAATTAAAAAAAGTGAAAAATCAATAAAACATGGATCAATTAAACCTTATAATTCATTTAATCGATGCTCATATGCCACCTTGGAAAGGAAAAAAGGAAGAGCAAGAAAAACAAGATAATTCAACCACCTTCAGGATTATGAGAGACATTTCCTGTGAAATACATGACCCTTACCTTAGCACTACTGATGCATGACCCTCCTCAGCAGTATTAACACTGAAAACTTTTTAAAATACTACAAAACACGTTAATTTTAAGGAAAAAATGAGGAAGAGCACCAGTTTATTTTAAGTATACATAGTATTACAACATGATTCTTTAAATTTTTTTAAAAATTTATTGGAAAAGAATTAATCTATGGTGCCAAATAAATTTGCAGTCATTATCATACTTCAGTCTCTAACAGCCAACCTTTTGGATCATAAGTTCCAGTGGAAGCCAATGCATCATTTTCTTCCAGATACTTTACTATTCTAAACTATGCATCAAGCAATTCAAACAGCTTTCACAGTGAGATTTATCAGGGCCTTCAAGTAACACTAAAATTGGTGTGCTTTACAGGTGACATAATGAGCTCATCCTGGTGGAAACTGTCCCACACGTTTCACCAGATTTTGGTGATTTATTACAGATTTTGCTGATTTCTTTACAGATTTTGGCCTTTTATCACATTAAGTAATGGAAAACTGAAAAATTAAGGTATCATATGGGAAAAATGAGAGGTAATAAGTACAAGTTACTCCTGGGCAGATTCCAGTTGGAACACAAGAGGAAAATTTTTCACAATGAAAGCAATCAGCCATTGGAATGATCTCTGCAGGGAAGTGGCGGATTCCCCAACATTGGATACTTTTATGATTCAGCTGGACAGTATGCTGGGACATCTAGTATAGGTTATGTTTGCCTAGAAAGGTTGTACCAGGTGATCTTTGAGAACCCTTCTAGCCTTTTATTCTACAATTCTATGATCACATCAAAGCGAATTATCTGCTGTCTGGTCACCCCTCTGGTTTGAAGATTGTGGATGCTGGCGGTGACCCAACCAATGTGTGTGCTATATAGTAAAGAAAAAAAAGTGTGCTTTTGCTCTTATATTCTGAAAAACAGCTGTGGGGGATTGACACTGGTGTGCATGTGTGTGTGAACTCTTAGTGATTTCTGAAATCCTGTGGTGGATCAGCTTATATCTTTGTTGTTACTGTAGTTTCACTGATGAATTAAACTGATTATCTCCATAAGCACAATGACTCTCAGTTCAAAATAATATGAGTCAATTGCCTTATCACTAATACTAATGAAAATTGCTTCGCCTGATAGCCGTTGAAGTAAGTTTCTATTGACAGAATATGAGAAACCAGCCAGTAGGGAATTTACGGAAGTCTCCTGAGAGAGCTTTTCTCTGATTATTTTCTCTAAAACCCTTCCCAAGGGTGATACTGTGATTAATAATTTTAGAACTGACAATGAAACTTTCCCCACGCTACAGGTCTAGCATATCACATCATTTTTTTTCTTTCCTTTCCCTCCTCTGAATCTCCTTGGAGATACTGTCAAAAATGAAGCAAGTTTATTTATCTTTGAAGTAAAATTTTGCTTAGAATGAAGTAAAAATAAAATATAGTTACCCACGGTGGTCAGGAAATTTTACTTCTATTTTAAAGAATAGATAATGTGAATAAAACAGGAAAAAAAAAAAGTAATAACACACTTGGGACTGTATTTGATTTTAGAGGTCTTTCTTTCATTTATTCAAGTACAGTTCCTATCTCCTTAGCATCAGAGGTCCTCCTAGAGACTTATAACCTCAAGCAACAAGGCTCATCTTTTTCCTTTCTGCTTTCTTTCTTAGCTTATGGAAGAAGTCACCCAGTGATTAAAATATTTTAGAGTTGAATAAAAAAAAAAATATTAGAGAAAAATTAAGTTGAAGAGTCACATACATAGTCCAAGAGATCTAGGTTCAGATCTTGTAAATGTTCTGATTTTCATAGTCAGGAACTTCTCCATATACATCACCAGTTTCTATAGAATGTAGCTTTGCAAAGGTAAAAATAATTTGAAATAGGTAATTCATAGTTCCCTTCTGTCTGAGAACTGTTTTTAGAACAGGAGCTACAAACCATAAGGTTAGGACCTTACCCATATGTTCACAATTAACAGCCCCAGATTTTCACTAACAATCAGAATTTACTGTAAGCTTACATAAATCTCTGACTGGTTTAAAGACATGAGACATTTATCACCGATTTTTGGCCCCATCTCTACTACATATTATTGCTTGAGATTTATATTCACAGGGGTAAATATAAGGAGGAACAAACTAATACATCCACACTTTGTAAGGAATGAAGGAAAAAGAAGCAGCTTACTCTTAGTCCTCTTAGAAAACTCTGTCAGCATGCTATGCTAGATACTCTAGTGCAAGGCATCCTTCTTCACAGAGGAGAAATATTGCATGCTATGGCCCAAAACAGATTCAGGTAGTTTAGATAAGATTGAATCTGGAAGCTCTGCAACTTTTCAGCTTCCTTCTGTGTTTGAAAAATAGTTAACAAAACCGAGAAATTATCACCTTTATATAAAAGGAAAAAAGAAAGAAGAAAAAAGAGAAAAGGAAAAACAGAAAAAAAAAAAAAAAAGAAAAAAGGAAAAAAAAAAAAAAAGAAAAAAAAAGGCAATGCAATGGCAGAATAGTAAAGACTGTATTTAGACCTTTATTCCTGACTGTAATACTGTAAGTGCAATGTGGGCTAGATAAAACTCTTTTTTTGCTACTCAGGACACACAAAACTATGGAGGGCACAGTCTACATTTTTATTTAAAAAAGTATCTGGACAATAAGGGTCTTTCTTTATTCTCACAGAACGTCTCAGGACCACCACAACGCATACTAAAAATTTGCTTATAAAAAGTTCCATTCTTTCTAAGGTCATTCTCGTTATAAGAAACCTTAAACTTTCTCAGCCCACTTGGGTACAGTCTTTATTTTCCCTAAGAGAAAAAGCAGATTTTACTGCCAGTAAAATCTCCCACTGTGGTTAACACAGACATTCTTATTAAGTGATAAATTGCATACTTGCTAAATCACAGTTGGTGGGGTGTGACCGAGTTGTAAGAAAGGTTAATCTGTGGAAGATCAGGCAAGAATGAATGCAGTAAAATAACCAGAATGGCTAAGCCTTGATGAAAATCTGCTAGAGTTAACACACTCCTTTCTTTATTTTATTAATTTACCCAACTGGAAACTAGATGCATTTCTTCACACACCACTCGTGTGGGCGGAATTAAAGGAGGAACTAGCATGCGTGTCTGTGTGTGTTTGTGTGTCCTTGCTTGACTGATGAAAATCCATCATTCAGGCATTTGCTAAAATAATCCAGATTTGCACTCAAATTTCACATACATAAAAGCTATCATTAGCTGGTCAATCCATGCTCAAACATAAGTTTCCCTGACCAAAAAGGTCAGGAACTAATAGTTCTTATGCATAAATATGTTAAGACAGGTCCTCAGCTGATGTGAAGACTCATATCAGTCTTGACATACGTCTGTGCTATCCAGTATTCATTCACAATTCTGGATACAACAAAACAGATTAATATCAGACACCACTTTCTTACTCTTCTTTGTTTGGTCCATTTCCCTTGGTTTAAAACAGTTCTGTTCTTATTTGAGTGTGTTGAGAGCCACGCATATGAAAATGGAAGTTTTGAATTAGTAGTTTTTATATAGCTCCACTTACAGATACTGCTTTTTAATGTCTTAGTGATCTCTTTGTCCTGCAACAGCCACCAAATCATGATAAAATTAGCCAAAAATGGTCTTCAGCCTATTCCAACCAAGACAAAAAATGAATTAAAGCTATTTTTATTTGTAGTGCTCCCCATCCCCAGCCATCTAAGATCTCCTCATTTTCAGAGGGGGAAGGTTGGTGCATCCAGAGAGAAATTAATAGTTTACATATCTATCCATTCTACCTTGCGATCTCCAGAAAGTAACTCAACTGTTTATTTCAGGAAGGGATAATTTGTAATTTGAGGGTGCCTGTTGCTCCATTCACTAACAGCAGAACCCATGCAATTTTTTTACACAGATGCCAAATTTTTGCTAAGCAGATTTAAGCAAGATGAACCTCATTATTCATCTTACATTACTGGGTTTTGTATCTGTAGTAAGATGTATTTGTTTTTTATAAAGCCAGTTAGCTAAAAACCATATTTGCTTGTTTGTTCTCTAAAGTTTCTCATTACTCTTACAATGATTTCTGCTTATAAATAGCCAGAATCAAATATTGTTCGTGAGAAGCATTTTATTTTGAAAGTCATAAATTATGGAAAAGTGACTGCAGTAAGGGATTTCTGTTTCCAAAAGAACATGCAAAGCACTCACTGTTCCAACCTGAAAGCTATCCTGAGGGAGAAATCTACAGGAGTATATACTGGATAATAAAATTCTCACTGAAATTAAATGTACTCTTTGAAGTTTATTTTTTTTGTTGTATTTAAACTACCAAAGATGTTGCTCTAGACATAGGAGGATTTCTGAGGCAGAGCACATCTCAAAGCTAAACCCAACCTTGGATTAGTCACACATTTCCTAAAAGATGTCTGGAATGTAAGGACATCTGGTTTGTAAGTATATCTGCTTCACAGCTATTCATCATAAGGAAAAAGGAGAAAACAAGAAAAACAACAAATGAAACAGAACAACACAAACCTTAAGGAGCAATAGATAACTGAGATTGTAACAAACTTGAGACCTTTCAGGTCACTAAATGATGGGACACTGAAGGAGCTAGTCAAGTAGAACAGCGGAGAGGTTCAACCAGAACTTCATAACAACAATAAAGGAAACAATATTATCATGCATGTGATGGGAATAGCAATAGAAAGAAGTAGTCATGTGTAAATAAGTTTCTTATCAGTATGCTTCTCTGGCCAGTCTCTCCAATCAACCTCCATGGTCTGTGCTATCCTCTTATTAAATTCCTTTGCTAACTATTTTCTCTGTAACCATTGCTCTGTTGTGTGTGTGGACATAAGTAGCCAGTGAATTTAAAGCTGGACTAGCAAACGAGAAGACCAGCATCCCAAAACACCCAAGGTCTGAGCTTGCAACTGGGTAAGGGGCCTATTGTGTGACTACGGATTTTGGACTTTAGGTCCACACTAATATTTGAGGAATCCATGAATATAGACTGACCTGTGGGTAAAGATGTAGAGGTTGTGTGCAAGTTCTGCTAGTGAAAATCAACACCATCAGCCAGAGAGAAAGAACAGGATTAGGTAATCATGCTAATCATTTATCTGTGAACTGGTGTTTAGTTTATGTGGGTGCCTGTAAAGGCACTTATTGTGTGCTGTGTGTCTGGCAGGGGGTGAATTTGCATTTTTGGAATTTGAATGCAGCCTTTTTTCTGGATGGATGTGTAAATACATAAACAACAAAGAGACTAAGTTGGAAAATCCTCTGGGCTTGCTTCTCAGAGTCTACCAGATCCACTTCTCTCCCTTACTATTCCTGTTTTTCAATTTGAAGTATGAATTCAGAGAGCTTTGGGGAGTTGACATCTTTTCTCACTGCCTTGGAAACTTGTCAGAAGACTAAGCTGTTGCCTTATTGGTCACTGTTTGCAAACTCTGCTCATGTAAATAGGACTACAGGACTACAGGTTAACTTACTTCCACTGACCTCTCACAACTTCACTCTATAACTGACCTTTGTCAGCACCAGAAAAGGTTGGTCCTTGAATTGTCCTTACAGCTGAGGCACTCATTTGTGTGGTGGGTTCGGTTTTTTTGCCATTTGTTTTTCGGTTTTGGGGTTTTTTTTTTGATTTGGGTTTGGTTTTGGTTTTTTTGTGTGGTTTTTTTTTTTTTTTTTTTTTTTTTTTTTTTTTTTTTTTTTCCATATTGTTCCTTTACTTTTCTTTTGTGAACCACTACAGAATCTAATGTGAGAGATCATTGCCAATATTTCATGCTCCCTCACACTAAGTGCTTGACCTAAATTCCTTTGTGTATATTAGCTTATAAAACAAGTGAAGAGCTCACAAAATGCTGAAGCTAAAGGAGAACAGGAGAGATGTTACCTAGAGAAATAACCTTTCTGATATAAAACATTCTGTACTTCAGTTAGTCTTGTTTTGCAAGTACTATTTAAGACCTCCATACTTCCCAACTCTGGCAATAGTTATAATACAGAATCATGAGCCCTTCATTAGCAGGCTGCTATTTACTGTCAGGACCAACCTTCCTACCCCCTTAGCTTCTTGTTAGAAACCCCAGGGATGATTTCACAGTGGCTGTCTTGCTGATTCTCAGTGTTAGTCATTCTGAATTTGCATGGTTTAAAACCAAGTGAACTGTAATAAATTCAATTTGAGAATATATTCTCAGTTTTACAAACAACATCACAGTTTGTCCTGTGTCTCACATCTGTAGTCCTTTAGCTCAGCAGATACGGTATTGCTGAAGGAAAAACGCAAGGTTTGTTCTAACACTGCAAGACCACTGGGCTGGGGCTTATCAGGCATGATTTGTCTGGACTTGTCTTGCACTTGCCTGGAGCTTTGTTTTAGCTTTTTATCTCTAACAGACTGTTATCTAATTTGTCTGAGTTTTGCTTATCTTTGTACCATTGTGTGGTGCTATGTCTCTTGTTATAATAATTCTGATATAGCTCTGTAACTAATGGCGATAACAAGTACTATTCTAGTGACAAAGTTTATTGTGCACAGAATAAGTTATGTGGTATTGTGGAATAAAAACACTGGATAACGGTAGAGGCTTTGAAAAATATAAACGGGATGACAGATCAAGGCGAATATAGACGAATCATCACTGACTAATGATCATTGAAAAGATGATACATTTGGAGCTGGGTGAAACTGGCTTAGGGTAACAAAATGCAAGCTTCCAACATAAATAAAACAAACCTTATGTAACAAATGCAGATGTAACACAGAAATGCAAAAGCAGTAAGGTGTAGAACATGTTAGAAAATGCTTTAAAATATCCCTCAAGTATGAGAAAGAAGAAGCCCTCCACTGCATTCCCTTGGAAAAGAATTCAGGATGACAACTTACCTTTTCCATTGCTTTTACATTTCCCCTGAATTAAACCATTGCAAGTATAAAGTCTGTTTGTCTGTTAAGAGTTTAATAACTATTAAACTATTATTACTGTGATTCAACTGCAACAATTGGATAACTTGCATGGTAAGTCTTAGTACTTTTGTAACTGGACTGTTAATACTTCCTTGGCAAGACTACAGTAAATTCTTGGCTTTGCATATAAAGCATGTCCCTAGTCCTGAAGTTTTCATGTGGCATACTGGGAGAGACAACCAGACTTAAGATTTGGTTGAACCTTTTTCCCCCATCTTTCTGTCATACCTCCAGTGCACTCTCAACCTACAGGCCCTGCTGGGTAAAAAACAATCCCCCTGATCCCAGACTGGGTTGATAAAAGGCAGAAAACTAAAATATATATTATGGAACCCAGACTGAAGTACAAAAGTGAAGCAACAGTTTCACCTGGAAAAAATGTTACTTGTTCATGACTAGTTACTGCTACTGTGTCTTTGGCTGAAGAAAGAAACACTGAAAGTTTTCCCATGGCAGTGGTCAGGGGAAGAGGCTGGTGAGCTACCATAGCAAGAAACTCATATATAAAAAATGCCTCTAATGGCTAGGAACAACTAATTTTAAATCAAAACTGTTACCTTAGATTCCCCAAAAGCGTGATCAAACTCCCCAAAAGCACAATCAGACAACATTACAATCTGTCCAGATTACAGGCATCCACAGCAATTTCTGTGCAGCAGACATTTTGGGAGAGCATATAGCTCCATTTAATAGTAGTAGAGAACACTGTCAAGTCAGTTTATTTATCAAGGGACATATTTGACTGCCATCAATGTAGTTAAAACACTTAAAATCAGCATTCCCACAGAAAAAGTCAGAACAACTCTTTGAAACGCTAGACAAAGCTATAATAATTCTTGGAGATCTCAAAACAATTTTGACACAATAAAAAAAAATAGTGAAAAAAAGAGAGAAGTTGTGAAGAACCAAACATAGTTTGAGTGATAGTTTCATGAATGCAAACATAGTACTTATTGTGCTGTTTTTAACATGTATTTATTGCTTTATTCAAGATGACTGTAGAAGAATAATCTAGAACAGTACTACATACCAACTTCTGGGAAAGACTGTATAGATGTCATTGGGTGTGAAACAAGAACTGATTTTTCAATAAGAGCTTCTCACATTAACCAGAACATTAGTTGATTTTCTTCTTATACTGTGTAATTTTAAGATCATGTATGCAAACAAAAAAATCTCTACACTTTGTTACTAATACATGCCTTCCACAAAACATTCACAACCACTTTAGCTGTTGATAAAAAGCAGAAAACTAAAATACACATTACGGATAAAATGAGTATTTACAGAAATCAGTATTCACACTTTCTAAGTGAGACTGAATGATAAAAGTAACTTTCTTTCTCCCCATGACTTTACATCTTTCTTTTTCTTAGCACAGGATATTCTTTGAGGATATTTATACCTACTGCATGAGAAGGAAAAATTTATGCCTTCCTTACATTGTCTGTCATCTTACAGATACTCACGACTGTGTTACGCTACCAATGCTGCTGCGAAAAGTTAATCTCCAGTTCCTGATATAATCTAAGAAACTGATTACTATAGCCCTTTCCACTCCCCTACCCCAAATAGATAGGATGAGTATTAGCATAAAGATGGTGCCAGGCAGCGCTCAGTCATAAACTGTATTTGTAAAATTCAGTAGTGGAAATAATGTATTATCCACCTTAACCCA
Organism: Psittacula echo; assembly: GCF_963264785.1. NCBI lineage: Eukaryota > Metazoa > Chordata > Aves > Psittaciformes > Psittacidae > Psittacula > Psittacula echo. The sequence goes on along the minus strand of NC_137738.1, from coordinate 80,295,291 downwards.
TCACTTCTCAGCATTTGACATTAGTCTTCTCCTGTCCATTGAAAAAACTTCTATTATAATGAACCTCCTTTCCCACCTTCAAGGAATAAGTTGAAGGTTCTGTTAAAATATTTATCTGCCTAAAAGTGCATCTCCAACCCTGAACATCCCATTATATATAAATTTTTGTGCACTTATACTCACTGACTAAAGGATTCTTTCTTGCCATTTTCAGCACATAGTGCCTTCTGCTTATTTTTGTTTCCTGGTCTTTGACTACTAGCTATACTTTTATGGGTGGGATTCAGTCACCTGCATAGAGATATCAAGTAGCAGTTCAGGCAATATATTCCACAAGGCTTCCTGCCACTTTTCCAGAAGTGCTTAGCTTTCCCAGAGGTCCCATATCATATTTATGACCATGTCTGTATCTCAGATTCAGAAGGGAAATTACAATTGCACTTGACATCTATTGTGCTCCAATAAACGTGATTTGTGCCATTAACAGTAGAAGGACACAGGCTCTATATTGACCTGACTGCGGGGTCTCAGGATTTGTCTGAGCTCATCCTAGCCTGAACTGGATTCGCTTTGTTGCAGAAGCTATGCCAAGCTCAAGTGACTGTTGCCTCCCCTGCTTCAGTTTCAGCTCTGGGGATAGCCCCTCCGGGAAGGGTGTCACCCCCTCATGCTCTAAGTCACTGCCAGACAAACTATAGCCCTATTGGGGTGGGGGAGTTCAGCCGGCAGGTTGGTAGAAGGAAGCATGCTGTGATATGGAAACACATGAATGAAACCCAAGTGGAGCCAAAAACTGAAGAGGAAGAAGCCCTCAGCATCAGAATCGTGCTCCTCATCACAGAGAATGAGCTAAAGGCTTGTCAGTTTACCCCACATTTTGCATACAGAAGACTTGCAGTGTCACCCTTTAAGACATGAAGGGACATTGGAAGTGTGAGAGTAACACCGAAAAAAGGGCAGCTAATAAAATAAAACTATTATGTAATAACTTTAACAGTATTTGCTAACATATTGGGTAATTCAGATAACCAGCTTGATAAAAGTAGTTCATGGCTCCACTATATAGTTCGTGTTGCCCCTTGCCCATAAATAACACTGATTGCAACCCTGTCTAGACAACTAAATCTCAATCATCACACCACAGGACAGTTCTCATTTCCATTGCACTCCACAGCCCAAGTCACACGTATGAAATGCAGTGCTATGTCCACCTTTATCTGATAAGGTAAAAAACTTTCCCATTAAGCTATTGTAAGACCTTCTCCACAGAAAGTGATATTGAAAGTTAAGATCTCATGATTAAGTACTTAGCAACAACAATCAGCATTTACACCTGAAGGCTTGATTTAACTGATTTCCTCTACTTTTACTCTTTCACAGAGCTACAATAAATATCCATTAAGAAAGTTACCTGGCACATTGTAAGCCACTGCTTTAATTTCTTTTGTATCATCTCTGGGGGGAGGGGGGCAAACAAAATCTTCCTGTGACAAACCGTGTCCAAATAAAATATCCACAAACTGCCTAAGAATTGGCCACTCACCCTAAAAACTGCTGAAAACAAGGGAAAATCCCAGCAAAAGCTTGCCATAAAAAGTTCACCATCTGCCTTTCTCCTATTCCTGGATGCACCATCTAGACAGTTCATGCCTTGTGTTTGTATGAGAAGCAGATAATAAAAGACCAAATGCCTTCACAGTGGCACTGGAAACAGGGCATGCATGATGCAAGGCCATGCTCGGGTGTATCACCAGAGGACATCTCAGACCATCCCATCCAGGGACTAGAAACATCCTGCTTTTTCCTCACCCTGTACAGAGCTAGGTCAGTGCTCTCATGGAGACCTCTGCAAGACACACAAAGGTGACATTTTCTGGCAGGCAGTCTGTTCAGCCCATGTATGGCACAATCACAGGGGCAGCTCCCCACTGCATGGGAAGGATATGGTTCCTTGCAGACATACTGTAGTCTCTCTCTGCTCTCATCCAGGTCTGCTGATTTCCTGTTTCCTCATTTCTTATTCCTCACATCTTGTTGCTCACCTGGTTGTTACTGGGGGAAGCAGGGATGACACTGAATGTTGTCCTTTCTGGCATGCTTCAATTGTGAGATCAGAACAAACAAAAAACATGGCGACATATTTTAAACCCGTTTGGCATGCTCTGCAGAACTTCCTCTTTTGTTTCAGGACCTAATATAATTTTGACTTTAAATTTGGCTAAGTAAAGGTCAGAGTCTGTCATCTTTATTGAACTAGAGTGTTGTGGCTTAAGCCCAGTCAGCAACCCAGAACCACACAGCTGCTCTCTCACTCCCCCCTCTTCCTCCCCCTGCTCCCAGAGGGATGGGGAGGAGAATTGAAAGAATGTAACTCCCACAGATTGAGATAATATCAGTCCAGTAACTAAGGTATAACACAAATCACTGCTGCTACCACCAATAATAATAATGATAAGGGAAATAACAAGGGAAGAGAATACAACTGCTCACCACCTGCCGACTGATACCCAGCCCGACTTGAGCAGTGATCTTGCCCTTCTGGGTAACTGCCCCCAGTTTATACACTGGGCATGACATGCTGTGGTATGGAATACCCTTTTGGCTAGTTTGGGTCAGATGTCCTGTCTCTGCTTCCTCCCGGCTTCCCCTCCTCCCTGGCAGAGCATGAGACTCACAAAGTCCTTGGTCAGAGTAAACATTACTGAGCAACAACTAAAAACATCGGTGTTATCAGCACTGTTCCCAGGCTGAAAGTCAAAACCACAGCGCTGCACCAGCTACTAAGAAGGAGAAAAAATGACTGCTACTGCTGAACCCACGACATAGAGAAACTGCGGTTACCACAGAGGTAATCCCTTTTGGGAGAGGTTTTGTCAGAAGACAGCATCAGCCCCTTCCTTCTTCCTCATTTATTTTGTCAGTGAACCAGATTACTGAAAATCAGGAGTGTCCAGCTCTACACTCAAGCCCTTATTTACCATTTAAAATTCAGACAAAATTTCTGTCTGCCCGTTCCCTTTACAGTTTTTAAATACATTTTATAATAATGTAAAAGAGGCCAAAGACACTCTGTGACATTTTGTTGCTCTTACTGACTCTGGCATTGTGCCAAGCACTTATAGAGGTGACCAAATTGCTCCAACCCTTACAATTTTTATGCTTCTCTTATGCCACTGTTCTCTCAGTTCAGCCAATTTAGGATGCTGGGACCTTGCACAATTGAACTAAGAGGCTTTCAAAGCCTGATCTGCTCATTCTTTTGAAGTCAATAACTGCTCACTAGATAGAAGTTATAAGTAATATATTTCGCTTTGTGCCTCTTACTGGCAACAAGAAAAACATTAATTTAACTTCTTTGGCTGAATGTGAACTAAAGCCTTAAAGAGAAGATGAGTGACTCAAACTACTTTACTGCTGTTGCCCTGCAGCTCTTACAGAGAAATAAAATACTGCAGGGGTTCTAGATCTCAGTTACAGTGACTTTCATGGGAGAGAATAATTTCAGCTACAATCTGCCAAACCACACAAAAATACTGGTTCAGCTTTATGCACATTAAGTCTCCTTGACTCTGTTCAATTCTGAAAAGGATACATATATTTAAGCGACATAACAAACAATTTATTTCCAGCTGATTTTTCTTTGGCAAAGAAACTGCTATTGAAGCGTTACTTTTTTTGCTGTAAACTCAGAAACACATCACTGATACAGTTACCATTGTATTTTTTATTATTGTTTTTATTAATGTAATATCAAAACAGACAGATCAAGATCTGCAAGTCTGTACACACAATAAGCGAATGTGCCAGCAATATAAAGAGATGAAGCCAGAGCGATGGAAGAGTGGTGGAAGAGAAGTGACATACTCAAGGTCATTTAAAGTATCAGTGAGAAAGAACTCAGAATTTTATCCCAGTAAAAATTCCTGAAGCTTTCCATATGACAGCCATTTCAAAAGTAACATAACTCATCAAATTAGAGCGATGTAAATTTAGGATGTTATTCTGCATAATGTAATACACTCTAGCTTAATCTTTTGCAATGAATGTATAGTGACTTGCTAATCCTGTCTGACATAAATAAAGAACAATCAGAAGCAATAATCTTTAATTCATTAATCCTGATGTTTGTTATAATGCTTAATACTGTATTTCGTACTATTGCCTTACAGCACATTCAGCCGCAATGCAAATGATAATCAACATTAGAAGAGGAAATGCAGTTGTATAAGTAGACTCCCGCTTTTTTTCAAATTTTCAGTCTGTTTTTTTACATGTATGTACATAATACAATTAGCACTCAACTGATTCAGAACTGTGGTATGTTTATTTATGTAATTATTTGAGACATTTACAGCTACTTTTCTCATACTAATTAACAGAAAAATGTAAACCATCTCTTGGTTTTTCGGGCTGCGTGTCTTAAAAACATTCCACTTATGGCATTTTTGCCTAGTGCTGTGAAGTAATCATAGAATCATAGAATCATAGAATAGTTAGGGTTGGAAAGGACCTTAAGATCATCTAGTTCCAACCCCCCTGCCATGGGCAGGGACACCTCACACTAAACCATGCCACTCAAGGCCTCATCCAACCTGGCCTTGAACACTGCAGGGAATGGAGCATTCACAACTTCCTTGGGGAACCCATTTCAGGCCTCACCACCCTCTCAGTAAAGAACTTCCTGCTTACATCCAATCTAAACTTCCCCTGTTGAAGTTTTAACCCGTTACCCCTTGTCCTGTAACTACAGTCCCTGATGAAGAGTCCCTCCCCAGCATCCTTGTAGGCCCCCTTCAGATACTGGAAGGCTGCTATGAGGTCTCCACGCAGCCTTCTCTTCTCCAGACTGAACAACTCCAACTTTCTCAGCCTGTCTTCATACGGGAGGTGCTCCAGTCCCCTGATCATCCTCGTGGCCCTCCTCTGGACTTGTTCCAACAGTTCCATGTTCTTTTTATGTTGAGGACACCAGAACTGCACACAATACTCCAAGTGAGGTCTCAGGAGAGCAGAGTAGAGGGGCAGGATCACCTCCTTCGACCTGCTGATCATGTTTTGTAGAAGTTTCATAGAGGCTTATGAACTCCTGTTAATGTTTAAATCCTGCTTTCAGTGGCATCCGGAAATGATCCATCTATGTCAATAGTAGAAAATAGCAGCAACAAAAGTTTCCTTGGGATGTATGCCCTTTTTAACATAGGCATTTCATGTATCTTGTAGAGAATTGTTCAGTGGGCACTCCTATGTGCACACAGTGCCTCCTCTCTTGTTTAGACTCTATTCATCACACCTCAAGTTTTCTTTATCTCTTAATTCAATTTTATGTGGTTGGCCTGCATGAAAGTTTGCACTTTCCTATTCCTGAAGAAGAAATACCTGTAACATTCCTAACTCCTGCTTATATTTGTATAACTATTTGCCATGAAGAGTGTTCAAGTAGCTTAGGTCTTACAAAAGTTTAAATATATAATATAAAAACTAAATTCTTGGATCAGGGAATAAACAAATTGGGTGTTCGATTTCTCAAATATATCTGCACACTGCTGTACATTTTTGGCTCTTCCATGCCCTGCAATGTCTCAGTTAAGGAAGACACAGAATTAATTTGTCTTAATACGGGCACAGTTCTGTATTAATATATCTAGACCTACAGTCATCAAAAAAGAAAGTACATGTAATATGGGGACAAAATCCTTTTCTTGCTACAACAATATTCTACAGTCAGTAATCAATGTTGTTCTGTTAAAGACAGAAACTGAAGGACCCAAAATGAAGGGAAAAAAAAGTGGGAGTTTCATACTTTTTGAGTATTTAAGAAGTCTTACAAATAAATGTGCACACCTACACACACACAGATATTTGTGTGAGAATAAGCTCCTGCATCTATATAAGATTATTTGGGTAAATATTGCAAACTAGAATTTTTTTCTTAAAAAAAAAAAAAAGCGTATGCAGAAACATATATTTGTACACGTTATTACTTTTTTCATTTTGAAACATATATACATTGGGTCCATGTAAAGACTTGTGTGCATATTTAAACTGCCTCTGTGCAAGAAAACTGATTTAACATTACAAATGCTAACAGTTGAAGATGTATCTTAAAATTTTAGCATTATGTGTCAGAAGAAGTGCATTCAAAGGTGTTTATTTTCTGTTCCTAGTGTTGACTTTTGAATGAAATACAAATTTATGTTCTCTGTATATACTCCAAAAAAAAGCTAAGAAAACACCTCAAAAATTTTAACAATTGGACATATCCACACATTAAATCTTGTAAATTCATGAAACTCATTTCTAGGGCAGGCTCTTGATTTGTGTGTGTAGATGTTTGTAACTTTAAAAGTGCATGTACATGGTTAAGCACATGTATTGCTGTGACCAGATGCTTTGATGTAAATTGAATGCTGGCTGTTCATTTGCTATTTAATGAAGAAGTTCTAGGCAGAATGCAGAAAACCAGGGAGCCATTATCTAAGAAGGCTGCGTTCAATGCATCTGAGATGTAAGCTGGCGAAGATATCAGTCTGAAGGACCTTTGCATACACAAAGAAGAGACACTGCTTTGGTCTAATAAAAAAACCATTTTCCATAGGCAACTGCGTTAAACCTAGCAGTTGTCAATTATAAAGCTGCAGATGTTTTGAAATTTGATTAGGGCTGACTGAGTCCTTTTGGTTTTAGGCCATTGATTTCAAGTGTGCTTGGAGATTTGCTAGAAGGCACAGTGTGTAAATCTATATAAATAAAAGTGCTGGCAAATTGCCAGGGTATTATACATAATCTCATAATCCAGCAGGTGCTTGCTCTGTGAAAACAAAGTGCTTGATGTGGCTCTCAAGTTTTCTACAAGGCAGTGCCTGGTATGAAACACAAATACTCTGCAGTCTTCTCTTTTAAACAGAAGATTAAAGCATATATACCTTGCATTTTCAGAAATTATTGTTCCAGTGCTATACTATGCAAGACCTTGGATCGTATGTACAGCAAGAGAATGCTAATGAGAGTGGTTTTAAAACCTAAATATATACCTAAGACTTCAAAAAAGAAAAAGAAGGTATGCTTTCACTTAGCAGTACACCTAACACTTTATTTTCCAGCATATTAAATTTTGTTAATAAGTGACACTGCCAAAATAATAAGAATTTTACAGTTACAAGTAGTTCTTTGGCACGGAAGCTGCTTCCAGGTATCTTTGGTTAAAAGGGATGGCTGGAACAGGAAAAAAAGTATTATTTGGACCTAAAAAAAATAGTGAATATATATTTAAGAAAAAACCTCAAAAGACTGGAACCACGATCCAAGCATAAAATATTGATGCCCAAGGAAGAAAGTCAGTTTAGCATTCCTTATTAATACTTTGACCTCTGAAAGATACTAAAGAAATTATAATCATAGAATCATAGAACAGTTAGGGTTGGAAAGGACCTTAAGATCATCTAGTTCCAACCCCCCTGCCATGGGCAGGGACACCTCACGCTAAACCATGCCACCCGAGGCCTCATCCAACCTGGCCTTGAACACTGCAGGGAATGGAGCATTCACAACTTCCTTGGGCAACCCATTCCAGTGCCTCACCACCCTAACAGTAAAGAACTTCCTGCTTGCATCCAATCTAAACTTCCCCTGTTGAAGTTTGAACCCGTTACCCCTTGTCCTATCACTACAGTCCCTGATGAAGAGTCCCTCCCCAGCATCCTTGTAGGCCCCCTTCAGATACTGGAAAGCTGCTATGAGGTCTCCACGCAGCCTTCTCTTCTCCAGGCTGAACAGCCCCAACTTTCTCAGCCTGTCTTCATACGGGAGGTGATCCAGACCCTTGATCATCCTCGTGGCTCTCCTGTGGACATGTTCCAACAGTTCCATATCCTTTTTATGTTGAAGACACCAGAACTGCACACAATACTCCAAGTGAGGTCTCAGGAGAGCAGAGTAGAGGGGCAGGATCACCTCCTTCCACCTGCTGGTCATGCTCCTTTTGATGCAGCCCAGGATATGGTTGGCTTTCTGGGCTGCGAGCACACACTGAAGCCGGCTCCTGTTCATTTTCTCATCGACCAACACCCCCAAGTCCTTCTCCGCAGGGCTGCTCTGAATCTCTTCTCTGCCCAACCTGTAGCTGTGCCTGGGATTGCTCCGACCCAGTGCAGGACCTTGCACTTGGCATGGTTAAACTTCATAAGGTTGGCATTAGCCCACCTCACAAGTGTGTCAAGGTCCCTCTGGATGGCATCCCTTCCCTCCAGCTTATCAACCAAACCACACAGCTTGGTGTCATCGGCAAACTTGCTGAGAGTGCACTCAATCCCACTGTCCATGTCACTGACAAAGATGTTGAACAAGACCGATCCCAACACCGATCCCTGAGGGACACCACTCGTTACTGGTTTCCAGCCAGACACTGAGCCATTGACCACAACTCTTTGCCTGCAGCCATCCAGCCACTTCTTTAATCATACTATCAGTCAAGTATATCTGGTTCTATATTGCAACAAATATTAAAAATTAGTTTCAACATGGATCCTAAGCCCTAATAAATTTAGCATTCAACTGTTTTCCTTTCCATCCAGCTCTTGCCATATCCCTGCAGACTAATATATTCTAAATTCAGAAAGATGGCTACCTTTATTTAGATTTTTGGCAAAACACAGATTATAAGACTGCTTCCAGAATTGTATTCATTACGCCGTTAACTTCTGTTTAAACTGATTGTGTAGACGTAGCCTGATTTTTTCACATATCATTTGCTGAGGTCCATCATTCTGCATTCAGCAGAGGGAAGGATCACTGTCTGAAGAATCTGTTCAAGCCTCAAAGTTACAGGCAACTATATGCGTTAGAAATTTCCTTCTCCTTCCAGCTGATTTTCTTTATCATGTGTAGCATAAGTTAAACTTCAACATTTCCAGCTCACAAAACAAATACTGTATACTACCTTTTCAATATTATATATATCATAATGCATTTTATTTTACTTTAATTACTCATAGACTGTATTCTTATCAGCTAATAATATATTCTGACCTGCTCAGAAATTTTATTCTGCTAGAATAAAATGAAGAATTCCAAAGGAAGACCATCATCATCCAAGACTATATCCTCTTCTGAGCAAGGGATAAGCCTTATTTATTTATTTTGTAGTGCTAAAACTAAACTGAGCTGTTTAGAAAGAACAGGCAAAGAAATACTGTTCAGCTATTCCATGAGGATGTATAGTTCTATCTTTAATAGCAAACTGCCACATTCCCTGGATATAGAAAATATTTCCATTTATTTCTTCTTACCTCATGGATACTTTTCTGGATGTTCACTGATGGACTACTTAATTCACTCATGGCTTTGACTAGCAATAGAGGTGACTCGACTGCTGATGAACAGGCAAAACACACTACATTTTTTGTATTTCTACTTTCATCCTATGTTCAACAGTGATTATCTTTGGTCAATATTCAGAAAGTGTTCATACTGATGGCTAGAAAATGTTATTACAAAAATCATATGTGACTACATATGTACAAATACATGGTTGTGTCTCTGTATATATGAAGACATGCACATGTATACTGTGCATACACATATACATATGAGTTTGTGTATTTTACACACAAACTCAAAAGTATAACATGACATAAAATGTTCCATAGAGAGATTTAACTGAAAGAAATATGTAAAAATTCAAGAATCTTCTATATAGTTAAGAAAAATTTCATTACCTGAAAAAGACAGTAATATTTTCCAAAAAAGGTGGTTTTTATATTTTTTATTCTCTTTACAGTTAAAATACAGCTGTAAAATAATTGCTTTCATTGCATCAAATATTGAATCACTCTACAACTAAAGGTGGATGTCAGCCTCTTCTGCCAAGTAATGAGTGACAGGGCAAGAGGAAATGGTCTCAAGTTGTGCCTGGAGAGGTTTAGGTTGGATATTAGGGGAAATTTCTTCACTGAAAGGCTTGTCAAGCATTGGAGCAGGCTGCTCATGGAAATGGCAGAGTCACCATTCCTGGGAGTATTTAAAAGATGTGGCACTTAGGGACATAGTTTAGGGGAACTTGGCAGGATTAGGTTTGCAGTTGGACATGACGATCTTAAAGATCTTTTCCAATCTAAATGATTCTATGGTTCTATATGTCTATGAATGAATAGGCTCTAAATTTATGGTGAACAAGTTGGGAAGTACCATTTTAAAAGTGTACCATTGAGACCGAGACCAAATTTTATACTAACCAGAGAATTTAAACGTTGACAGACATGATTTGAAATATTAATTTGTAAAATTAACATGTGATGGGATTGTAGTTTATACATTAGTTCCTTTTTTCCTTATATATTCATATAAATATTTTTATTAATTTTATAGATAAATGAATTGTTCTTTTTCTGTGGTAAATTCCTTTACCAGCTATTGAATTTTAGGCCAATAATAAATTTTTTTGTGTGTCTTTTCAGTCAAAGGCAGAAAATCAAAATTATTCCCACTATCATGGATGTAGGCAGCTAAAGGCAAGAGGAGACATACAAAATATAATAGCTTTTTGTTGCCACCTGTTACTGGAGGTGGCAACAGCCCTGCAGGTCTTCAGACAGATATTTAACACAAGTTTTCTTTAGCCTGTTCCAAGAAAAGTCATTCAGATTGGATTAAACTGTCAATGAACTAATACAGTTGACTGTATCTGACTCGGATTAGGGCAATTTTACTTGGTCCTTTCTGCTACTGGCAGTTATTTCCAGGAGCTGATAAAAATCCTGTGAGGCAGATAGGATTAGAGACACCACTGATGAGTGGTGAGCAGTAAGGAGTAACACAGACAGTATTTTTAGCTGGCACTGTCATACCTGAAGATGATGTATGCCCACAGTGACCATTTCAGAGAGGTATCCTGGTCCCCTTGCCTTGGAGGAAAATAAAATTGAACCATGCTTGTGTAGTCAGAGAGCAGTGAATTCAGCAAAATATAGAGATATGGACAATTGCACAAAAATACAATGATTGAAAGAAAAGAATTCAAGCATGACCTTTTATAAAACTGAATTATTAATACTTTTGTCTATGCCGGGAAAAATTCACATTCTAATCTTCATAAACTGAGAAAGTCTGAATTTGTTTTTCCTGCGCTCCAACAGAATGGCTTAATTTTCTATGGCCCTTTCCTTAAGCGTTGTGAATCATCCAAATTACTTTTGAGATGTTGAAACATCTTGATGAAGCAGTGTGAATTTATCCTTGACTTAGTGGCAAAACACTGAAATAATGCTTTTTTAGAAAAGGGAATATGGTTCGGTTATGTTGTACAAGTTCTTACTTGGATAAATACAAAAAGAAAAAAAAATCTGAAATCCTGTGTCTTAGAGTCACAGAGTAAAACTTCCTGAGATAAATGAGATCTGCACTACACCTGCCCACCTGTAACTGATGAGATTATTTGCTATGAACTGAGAAAACAAAGAACAGATGACTGCCATGTGGAAGGTCAACTGGAAAGCAGTCATGAGATCTGACCTATCTCTACCCTGCTATAATGGTTTAGCCATATGTTCTATAAAGAAACAGAGAATCACAGATCAATTGTTAATACCTTTACATTTTTGTAGCACATTTGGGGTGGAGGCCAAAAGGTGACCATTACCCAGGCTAATTGACTTAGATCAGGAGAAAATTGTAGAGATTTATCTAAGGTGACTTCACCATCAAGGTCATGGTGCTAACCATCCAAGTTAAAAAGCAATGAGTAGTGAAAACATAGGCCTTTGGGGGAACATATCTGCAAACACCCAGTGCTGCAGGAAGGGCTGGGCCTGAAATTGAAGTGCTGCACATAAAGTCCAGACTGCCATCCAAAACTGGGACCAGCCAAAAGTGACTTTCCTGTTACCCCTGACAGGTCCATGGTGCTGGCCACAACCACATCAGAGGAGCTGGTACTTTGGTTGGTGTGAATGTATTTATGGATATGTGTGTGCTGTAGAACAGGAACTGCTGTACAGCTGCAATACCCATCCCACAAAGTAAATAAATCATATATTTTATCTCATTGAGGAGTGTAGTTCTGTTCTTGCAGCCACCCCAGCCTTAATTCCCATTACAATCTGGGTCAGCATTACACCAACAATCAATAGTAATAAAGAATTCAGTTTGCTTCTCTGATACATCTTCAAATCAATGTTAAACAAGGGTGCCTTGTAATAAATGGTATATGTACACTGGTAATTACCTTTTTTAAAAAAGACAGCCTTACTACTAAGCTGAGGAAAAAGCAAAAAGATTTCTTTGGGGACCAATATAGGTCACAGTATTGATTATAACAGAGTCTATAACTCTTAAATCTGTTCTATAATTTTTTTAACAAATCAGATACTGTAAAATTGTTATCTCTAAGATGGCCCCACTGCCTTTGGAAATTTAAATGTTCATAATACAGTAGCTACTGTAAACTTAATGCTAATGTACAAAGGTAGGATCTAAATTTAGATGTCAACAAGCAAATATGCTTAGATACCAAATAAGGTACCTAATGCTCAATCTGTGTGTGTAAGGTGTGGACTGACAGTGAGGATTTCAAGATCAAAAAATTTGATTCTGAGGATCTGACACCCATATTCTATGCATTTCATGATTTCCTTTATACTTTTTGCTTAACTTTAAAATAGTTATCATCTAGTCCTGTAGGCTAACCCACCTGCAGTTGGAAAGCATTAGTTGCAGTTTTGGAGCACATCTCATGGTTTAGTTTCATTCAAAATAAATCTTATTTGTGCACTCTGAGGATGCTCCACTATATGAAGCAAAGCATAGTAAATCAGCCAATCAAATGATATTTCAAAAGTGCAGTCTACACAAAATAAAACACTAATGTAAGCCCTTCCTTAGATCCCATAATATTTGATAAACACCTTACATTTGATAATATAACACCTGATATTTGATAAGTGCCAGTACAATCATCGAGCCAGCTCAGAATGACAAAGCTAACTGTCCTTAGGGATGTGATTCAGTACCCCACTGTTTTAGGGGCTGCAGGCTCAGGCTGCTACCAGATCTGCCATAGATCTGCTAGTCTGTTGTGAAAATTTGGGCATTCTAGGCCATTTGCAATGGCATTGACATCAATGGCTGGGCAACAGAACCTGAAAAAGATACTTGAGCTCCAGGTCTCTAGAGAGGGTTGAACTACTTTTCAGGCTACAGTGACTGTGCTGAGTAGATTTCATTGACTACAGTACCAGCATAGACAGCTGGCTGTCTTCATAGGCCTAAACACAGGCACATTTGGAAATTTAAAATCCATTCAATGTTTTATTCTGGAAGTGAATTGCCCCACCTGTCTGCATTGCACACAAGAAGATGCATCACCTGTAATGGTGTGTTGCCACTTTCAGTACCAAATCTAACATTAACATAAATATAGGATGAGCTAAGCATTTTTTTATACCAAAATGGCTGGTCTTTGCCACGAGTTAGAATTCTATTGCTGGGGTAATATGCCAGATTTCTGATATTACTGCCTAGATAAGACAGTGATTACTGGCTAGATTACTAGCTTTAGATTACTGGTTTTACTAGATTTAGATTTTGCTAGATTACTATCTTTAGATTTACAGTGATTACTAGACTAGATTACTGGCTTTAGACAAGACATAAGGGGGAAGGGGAAAAGCTGTGCTCCCTACACCATGAGAAATACTTTAAATGGAGAGATGACACAGTAGTTTCCTACCATCTCTAGGGGTCTAGGTTCAAACATAGTACATCAGTAATGAAATGAGGTCTTGTGATCCTGAAATAATCTGTAATTGAAATTCACTCACATTTAAAAGCATTATAGAAGCACTGACTATATTTCAGTAGAAGTAGGCTTTACTTTAAAGTGCTGTATCTGTAAAACAGATTGGAAATAGAGACTTCTGGAATACTACTGACTGAAAGTCACAAGAATTCACATAATATTAATCACTGTGAATGCTGATGTGGAGCAGATGTGGAAATACACATGTATGTAATACAAAAGAACTCTGCTGGAGCTCACTTCTAATAATAGTCATAATGTATGTAAGAAATTATAAGCAGAGATAGCAAAAATTACACAATTTAAAGAAAACTAGAGAATATTTTGCATTAGGAGAATATATATAACTGCCTTTTTTATTTCAGCATTATTTTATGCTATTCTGTTAATAAAATAACAGAGATGGAAGCTGTCAGTGATTGAGATAGATTATGAGAAGTATTATGTAGTTTTCCAACATTCTAATTTTTGTAATGAATATCAACATTTCCCATGCTCAGAAACTTATTTGCCTGTGATCTTCATGCATACAGCTCAAGAAAACCACAAAAGTGATCTGTTATTGTCTTCAGGGAGAATAATTGTATTTTCATTTTTCAGTTAATTCACAAAATGAAAGTGACATTTATTATAAAGCATTGCTGCATATCCAAGTTATTCTGGAGTTAGCATTAAAGTGGGTTGAAAATAAAAGCCTTCTTTGATGACTATTGATCACACTCCCTCATTGAGTAATGATCTGAAGCAAATTATTTGTTCTTTCTGCCCTTCAAAATTACTAGTAATATTCATACACATGCACATACACCAGAATTGCATGTTTAATTAGTCACTGATGAAAGGTATACTGGTTTTGTACTCAAGTCTTCAAAAAAAAAGGAAGTAATCCTTTTCTTATAAGTTCCATTTCACTTTTCATGCAATTTTTGGATGGTCTTTTGCTGTTAGTGTTTTCATTGCTAGAAATATAAGTAATATCCTTAATTCTATTGTAAACACTGCCTTCATTTTAAAACTCAGTTAACACATTATGGAGTTTCATTCTCTTGATCAAAATAATTGTTATGTTTGCTTTCAAATATATAGATGCAGGGGGAGGTAAAGTACAATTAATAAAGAAATTTCAGCTATTTCAATTAATCCTGAGTACAGCTGTGTAATTCTGGACATTAGTAGAACTATTCCAAGGCTACGCTGCCTCAGGACTGGCAGAATTTCATTATAATGCTATAGGGCCAATTACATGGTAGTGACAGAGGTTCAAAGATACTGATAGAGTTATGTAGTTTGTTATCCTAAGATCATACAATCTGTCACTAATTTTAATGCCTGATTTTCTATGGTGCTCAAGTGCTCACTGATTTGTTTGAAATAAGCATCAATGAATTATCATGTACTAATAAATCTTCGCTAAATGAGCATGATCCTTAAATCTCATCTTCTTAGCAGACATAACCCATATGTTCATTTATAGATGAACTTCTGAGAACATAGCTATCTCTAAAATTTTTTCTTAGCCTGAGAGGTATATTTAACTACTTCAGATATTTAAGATAAAACAAAACCCATGCATCCATTGATATCAGTGGAAGGTAACTGAAATTAAGAAAAAAAAAATATGAAAGAAAGAAAGGTATTTGGGCCAGAATTGGCATCATATAAAATGTGCCTATCTCTTTCATCACTATACAGAAGGAAAAAGCCTTAGAGAACTTGGTGTTAGGCTGTGATTTTCTATCCTATAGTAATTTTCAAAGCAGCACAGTATGCTGATACCTCTCAAGTCTATAATCCTTTAAATCTATGGCAGCTAGCTGTGACTGAGGACAAAGGAAGGCTGGCTATGTCTAGCTTGCCCACTAAAACGTAGCCACCTATAAAATACCAAGTATTTCCCATGTACCTGAAGATATTTGTACTTCCTTTGTAATTTCTGATGTAAGTCAATTTCCATATGATTATGGGCCCACAATTTCAAAAGCATCCACCCACAGCCAAACAAATTTTGATACATTGACATCTTTCGGAAATTTCTGAAATGTGTAAAATTTTTCTCCTGATCTTCACATTTTACCTGTTTGATTTTTTTAACCGAGTGTCATAGTTTCCTTCTAAGCCATCCTCAGAATGCTGTAAGAGAAGATCTGGTGTAAGCTTGTCGAAAGCATGTCTAAATCATGGAAGAGAATCAGAGAAAATCTTAGACTGGAGGGGTCCTCTGCAGGTCATCCAGTCCAGCCTCCTGCTGGAAAAACACCAACACTGAACCAAATTGCTCAGGGCACCCAAGTCATATTTGGCAGAGTTGCACCTCAGCCACTGTGTCTCTCACCTGCACTGATGCAGGAAGTTAGTGCTACAAGCAAAACTTTGCATTCATCTCTGTTGTAACCCATGAAGTTCCATAGGCTCATTCCTCATGATTTTTGAGGTCCCTCTGGCAGCAAATGCTGCTCTTCAGCTTATCAGCTGCTCTCCCCACTTCGGTTATTACCATAGGCAATGTGCAGAGGGTGTTTTCTCTCCTGTCGTCTATGTCCTTCAATCAGTGTTAAATAGCGTTATCATTCCTGGTGTCAAATCCTGAGGAACACCATTTAGAACAGTTGCCCACTATAACTGTGTTTCTGTGTGTGGACGTTTTCATAAATGCCATAATACCCTTTGTTAGTGTCCTTTATAATTTAAAGACCAGCATGTGAGAAAGAAAGTGGATTGACTGGACAGAACATATAAGAACTTTTCTATTTTTAGTGTAAACAATTGGTTTAGGTATTTTTTACTGTTCTTTTTCATATTTATTAATCCCACAACAAAGTGTATAAAAGAGTTAGTGGAAGTATTTGAAAGCTTCTTTCACATACAAGTTTGCCTTGACCAAAGGTAACATTTTAAGATAAAAAGTATCATTTTTTTTCTGTAACTATAACTGTCAGCTGCCTATGCAAATGTAAACATCATTCCTCCTACCTGACTCAACCAGTTGAAAAGGGTACATGTAATACGGCTACGAGAGATAGAATGGGCAATAGCTAGAGCTATTTCTCAGCAAGTCACCAATGTAATACATATTTTATACATTGGTTTAAATTATATTGGTCTTATATAGAGTTGAAAAAACAGGTTTGGTTTTCTTCCTTGGCTGCCAATATGAGTAATAGGGTTTAGCAGTAAGAAAACACTGTAGACAAGCCTGACAGGAGACAAATAGCAGACTTCACTTGCCAGGTAGCTCATTATCTGGAAGTTTTGCAGGGAAAGACAGATAAAAATAAAACACTAAATGAGTTAAAATTGTGTTAAAGTAAATCTGCATTACTTTGAAGGGTGTCTACAAAATATTTTTTCTAACATGATATACTTTGCCCTGTCAGACTTTTATGAGCCATAGCCTCACCAGACACTCAAAAGTAAGTGCTTTTACATTTATTTACTGTTTTTAGAAGACATGCTTTCTTTTCTGAAGTCCACAATCTACAGGAAACTAAAATTAATGTAAATATATAACCTGTCATCCTCTTTGTAGTGAGATTTTTGTTACATGTAACATTAAAACCACATTACTTTCTTCTGTAATGTCTTCTCCATAGTACTTCAAATTAACAGTTAATCATTGATTTGTGATAACCATTCTCTCTTTTTTCCTGTTTAAAACTTAGTATTTTCACTTTTTGTATACTACACCCATAATTCAATGTTTCATTTTCAGCATACTGCATACATCTGGAAGCTTTCTTCAAGAAGCACAGGTTAGTTAAAGGCAGCAGAAATTTATGAACTCTGTATTAATATCCCTCTAGGTATATCCTCATGGCATTAAAACCAATAATTGTGTGTATTGTGTGGCTGTCCTATACTGAAAAATCTCCAAACACAATGTATGTTTGAGAAAAATAATGTTGCTGCATTTATACAACAAAGTGTTTTTCTGCATAGAATTCAGTTCTGACATATTCACATTCACGTGAGAGTTTGTGGTAAAAAAACCCAACAAACCTACACTGCCTTTAAACATATTTCAAAGATTTCACAATCCGATTTTAGAGCAAGTTTGGAGTTTTTTTAACAGTCAGTTTAAATCGTAAGATTTCTAAAGAAATATTCAATGTTCATATTTAAAGATTATGTGCAGAAGGTACAAAAGCATACTAATCCATGAGTTTTTTAAAAAACAAAATAATTATGCTATCCTATATATTTCAAATTCTTCCTATATATATTAAAAAAAAAAAAAAAAAAGAAAAAAAAGAAAGAAAGAGTATTTATTGTAAATCAAAGTATAACAGAATCACAGAATGGCTGAGGCTGGAAGGGGCCTCTGGAGGTCAGCTGGTCCAATCTCCCTGCTCAAGCTGGGTCACCTACAGCAGGTTGCCCAGGACCATGTCCAGATGGCTTTTGAATATCTTTCATCTACCAAGTCCCTCATTCCAACACAGAAGTTTATGAAGTTGGCCAAGCATCACTTCCCCTTGGTGAATACACACTGACTACTTCTGAATGATTCTCATGTCCTTCATGCGCATAGAAATACTTTTAAGGACTAGTTGCTAAAAATCTTCCCAGAGATTCACAAGAGGCTGACTGACCTGTAATTCACTGGGTCCTCCTTCTTGCTCTTCTAGAAAATAAGTCTGACTGATTGATAAAAAATAGGAATGAGGTTTTTATTCCTCAGTCCCTACCTCCACAAGAAATTCCAGCCCGACTGCAATGGCACCTTTAGGCTTTCTCTTTCGCTCAACCCTAACCCTAATTTCCAGTTCCATTTGGGACTAAAACCCCAACCTCTGGCCCACAATGCAATGTTCCTCTCAGCAAAGATCTCTGTGGTGCCTCAGTCAACCCTGAACTCAACCCTAATTCCAAACATGCAAATGGATCACATCTCTTTGAATAACTATTTAGTGAAAAAAAATCTATACAATAGATTATTAGTGACAGTAGATATCAGCTTTTTGTTTGAATCAAATTGGTTTTAATTCTTTCTATTCTGTAACTCAAAGAAGAGAGACACAATCCCTCTAGTGTGATTTGGTACAGGGGCAAAAATGAAAGACTGCACCAAAGTGGCTGTTCATATAAGGTAATAAGTCTTCATAAATACTCTGGTGCTTCATATTTATTTCAAACCTACTGTAATTTCTCATAACAGTACTTACAAATTATCAGTATTTGGGAAAACATAGTTCTCCTGACATTTTTTATTTATCTTCAAGTAACTTAAAACTGAGCCATTTTTGTTTATACAACTCAATAAAAAGTACTGCATTATTATGATACTGTACTTATTTTATATGGTGATAAAATAAAAAATCTTTATGAATCTTTTCAGATACATATAATCAAGGAAAGGTGGTAGCAGCTAATATGATCTTATGCCCATAAACAACATTATGTATACTCACAGACACACGTTTCTACACACACACTGTACAATATATCAGCATAACAGGTCTGAAAGAACATAACAAGGAAAGAAAAATTCATCATATTAACCCACTTTTTGGTAATATTGTTTAATTTTCATGAACATATTTTTAAAGACTGCTTTCATTACAGAAAATTCAAACAGAACACCTTATTAACTAGCACACAACAGCTGAATGCATAAGCTAATTAACCTAATTGTAGTAATTCTATTACACTGAAAAAAAAAATCTTTTGAAAAGAAGAGTGCTCAACCTTCTTTTAGCTGTAACTTCATTAGCGAATAATTTCCAGGGTGTAAGATTAATTTCAAAGATCTGCAAAGTCAGGAACTTCGATGGCTGTTTTAGAAGAAGAACTGTATATGTAAATGGGAAACCACCACATACAAGCAATACAGGAGGTTCCTCGATTGTGTGGAAGACAACTTCCTTGTGCAAGTAATAGAGAAGCCGACAAGGAAAGGTGCCATGCTTGACCTTGTGCTCACCAACAGGGCTGGTTGGAAATGTGAAGCTCCAGGGCAGCCTTGGATGCAGCAATCATGAGATGAATGAATTTGAGATCCTCAGGACAGTGAGAAGAGCGTGCAGCAAGCTCACTGCCCTGGACTTCAAGAGAGCAGACTTTGGCCTCTTCAGGAACCTGCTTAGTAAGGTTCCATGGGATAAAGCCTTAGAGGGCAAGGGTCCCAAGACTGTTGGTTGATATTCAAAAATCACCTGCTCCAAGCTCAGGAGTGTTGCATCCCAACTAAAAGAAAGTGCAGCAGGAGGGCCAGGAGACCTCCTTGGATGAATAAGGAGTTGCTGAGGAAAATTTGAATGAAAAAAGAGGCTTATAAAAGGCAGGAGCAAGGACAGGCGGCCTGGGAAGAATACAGGGATGTTGTCCGGGAAACTAGGGACCAGGTTAGGAAAGCTAAGGCCTGGTTAGAATTAAACTTGGCTAGGGATGTGAAAGATAACAGGAAGGGATTCTATAGGTACGTAGCAAATAAAAGACAGACTAGGGACAAGGTGGGACCTCTCCGGAAGCTATCAGCAGAACTGGCTACCCTGGATTTGGAGAAGGCTGAGGTTCTTAATGACTTCTTTGGCTCAGTCTTTACAAGCAAAGTCTCTGACCGCACCACCCGAGTCTTGGAAGGCGAACCCAGGGACTGTGAGAATGAAGACCCTAGGCCCACTGTAGGAGAGGATCTGGTTCGAGACCATCTTAGGAACATGAACGTACACAAATCCATGGGACCTGATGAAACCCATCCGCGGGTCCTGAAGGAGCTGGCAAATGAAGTTGCTAAGACACTGGCCATCATATTTGAAAAACCATGGCAGTCAGGTGAAGTTCCCAACAACTGGAAAAAGGGAAATATAACCCCCATTTTCAAGAAGGGGAAAATGGATGACCCGGGGAATTACAGACCAGTCAGTCTCACCTCCGTGCCTGGCAAAATCTTGGAGCAGATTCTCCTGGAAAGCATGCTAAGGCACATGAAAAACAAGGAGGTGGTTGGTGACAGCCAACTTAGCTTCACTAAGGGGAAATCCTGCCTGATCAATTTGGTGGCCTTCTATGATGGGCTTACAGGACTGATGGACAGGGGTAGAGCAGTTGATGTCATCTATCTGGACTTGTGCAAAGCCTTCGACACTGTCCCACACAACATCCTTGTCTCTAAATTGGAGAGACATCAATTTGATGGGTGGACCACTCGGTGGATAAAGAACTGGCTGGATGGCAGCATGCAAAGAGCTGTGGTCAATGGCTCAATGTCCGGCTGGAGACCTGTAACGAGTGGTGGAACTAGATGATCTTAAGGTCCTTTCCAACCCTAATTATTCTATGATTCTTTAAACAGTTTTTTTTCTATTGAAGTCAGAACTGTATGTTTTAGTGCTGCTTTTAGTCTGAGTTGTACCTGGTAAAGGGATGTGAAGTCACCTTAAGAAATCTAGGTGAATATTCGTACATCTTTACCACAAGAATCTTTTGTTTCTTCACTATGAGGATGGTGAAACCCTGGAGCAGGTTGCCTAGATAAGCTGTGGATGCCTCACCCATGGAAGTGTTCAAGGCCAGGTTGGACAGGGCTTTGAACATCCTGGTCTAATGAAAGGTGCCCCTGACTGTGGCAGGGGATTGTAACTAGATGATTTTTAAATTCCATTCTAACCCAAAACATTCTATAATTTTATGATTTTGTGATGTTATGATTTTTAAAGTGAGTTGGTGAGTAGAGATTAAGCAGAATCTTTTTCTCTATGCTCTTCAGTATAATGCTTGCCAGAGCTTAGTGAAGACTCTTGTAACATGAGATCAGTCAGACATAAACTAGAATTTGCAGAAACAGATGCAGGCAATGGACCTGCATTTGTGGTTAAATGTATTGTTCCATACATTCCTGGTGTGTGGACAGGTATACGCCTCAGCATGAACTTTGTGAAAGGTTGTTCTCTTTGATGTTCTCCAGGATGCACTGGCATCCGGTGCCATCTGGTTAAGAGATAATTTTACAGTTCATTAGTATGTTATATCTGAAGGTCTTTATGTACATTCTAAATGTCTGTATTACTTTGCAGTCTACCGATAGGGCTAGAATAAAACAGAAGAGGGAAGATCCTTGATTCTCAGAAAGAAAAAAACAAGAAGGACTAAGAACTCACTGCCATCTTTACGTGGAATATACATATCAGTAAATGTTTTAGCATCATAGAGGTCAATAGGTGAAATTGACTTTTAATCAAATCAAACCAAAGCAAAGCAAAGCAAAGCAAAGCAAACCAAACCAAACTAAACCAAAAAGATTAAGAAAATCATCCAAATATAGACAGTGACTTAAAACAGTGTAAAGAACATGAATAGTACAGAGAAATAAAAGACAGCTGCCTTTGATCCCACTGTACAGCAATCAGGTCACTATGTAGTTATATAATCTATTTGAATTCCCATGGGGAGAGAAAAAAAATCCCACTCATACCAGTGCTCATGCAGATTATTCTCACTGGCTCAGTATTTGAGAGCAGTTTTTCCTATTGACTTGTGGCAGGTGACACTGAGCCCAGAGACTGAAAAGCAATTCCAGTGCAAACAGCCAAATCCTTTCTAACATACAGGATACACAGATGACAAACATAGCTCTCTTTCTAAAGTTTACCTTAACCTTTTGATAAAAAAATCTTGCTTGAGCAAAAAAAAAGCCCACCCTACTGCTATTCATACCTAGAAATTAAATGAAATCGACCATAATTTTGTTTTAAAAAGCATAATCTTGAAATCATGAGCCAGCAAATGCGACTTTGCAGCAAAGAAGACTAAGAGTATGCTGGGCTGCATTAGTTGAAGCTTTGCCAGCAGGTAAGGGAGGTGATCCTTACCCTATGCTCAGCACTAGTGAGGCCAGACCTGGAGTGCTGGGTCCAGTTTTGGGTTACTCAGTACAAGAGAGCGATGGATATCCTATAGAGGGTACAATAAAGGGCCACAAAGATGATTAAGGGGCTATAGCAACTCTCCTGTGAGAAAAAGCTGAGAGGCATGGGGCTGCTCAGCCTGGAGAACAGAAGGCTCAGGTGGATCTTATCAATGTCTATAAATACCTGGGAGGAGAGTGCACAGATGAGAGAGCTAGGCTTTTTTCTGTGGTGTTCAATGACAGGAACAGAAGCAATTGGCACAAGCTGTACAAAGGTGGTAGGTACTCTCTGAACATCAAGAAATACTTTTTCACTGTGAGGGTGACTAAGCACTGGCATAGATTGCCCAGAGAAATTGTGGAGTCTCCATCTGTGGAGATACTCAAAGCCATCTGGACACTGTTCTCGCAACTGTGACACTAGGTGACACTGCTTGAGCAGGGGCACTGGATAAGATGACCTCCAGAGGTACCTTCAAACCTCAACCATGCTGTGATTCTGTGATTCTATGAAGCTATTATAGCAAAGAAACTGGTGTTCTGCATGGTGAAAAGAACAATCCCACTCTATAAGAAATAATACAAGTATTTTAGCTATTACAAGCCAACAACAGAAAACCCGATTCAGTGTCACTAATGGAAGTCAAATTACCGATAAAATACAACTGCTACAATTTCAGATTTAACCCAAGGATGTAAATGTACTGTAATAAGATGAATTTTACACTTTAAAGGCTCCATGTTTTGAAATACTATTACTCAGAATCTTAATCGGCATGAATACATGCAGTCCTGAAATCCAGATGGTAGCTTATAATTTTTAAAGAGTTTTTCTTAGATACTATACAAGAAAAACAGATTCAAACCAATAGAGGACTGATGAGATTCACATTTGTCATGCAGACATGACAAGGCTCAGTAACAGTTTAAAGTCTGAAGCTGAAACTGATTCAACCAAGATTAACACCATAGAGTATAAAGCTTCACTTGAAATCTGTGATAGTGCCAAACAGTTGTTGAAATTGGTTTCTTTAATAAAAACTGAGTTATCCATTCAACCAAGATGCTGGCAAATAAAGACTAAAAACCAGAAGATACATCAGATGGTTCAGTGAACTTCTCTATAAACTGGTCATAAAAAGAATGAAAATATAGAGGTTATTGTTCAAATGCTTAGTCTTATCCTTACCAAGAACCATGCAATAGTGCTACTGAGGGCACTACAATGATCTCTTATTTTTCATTAAATTAAGATATAACAAAAATCAGTACAAGATACTTATTTTGTATAGACACAAGAAATTCTAGAAAACCATTGTAAAGCTTTTAAAAAGAGACACCTGGTAAAGCCAGGATTTTGTAAAAGACAGCATGTGCTTCCTTCCAGATACAGCACTGGCAGCATATTGCAGACATGTCCAGGAACAAAAATCATCGTGGGGCAGACTATCAGAAGTATAGAGGGTCATACTTATACTGATTTTTATGAAGACAAAAGATTTATACCACAAACTGTTATATCTCTGGTGGGATTTATGCCCATGGTATTCTGTAGAATTCTGTCTTCCTATTTGGTTGGTTTTGTTTCAGTTATGGTAAACAGAAGGAAAATATAGACTGTCTGTAACAAAATTATTGATGTTAAATATGCTGTGATGTTAAAAATGCCAAAATGTTTGGCGTTGATAACCACATAGATCGCTAGCTGCCTGATGAAAGCTGCAGGGTTTTTTAGAGAAATACCATAAAGTTAAACTAATTTTCATGAGGCTTAAGACTCTTGCACCTGCTACTAGGTCTAAAATCTGGCCTTAATCTCATCAGGGAATAGGACAATGATCTGAATAAATAACAAACTGAGAATAGCTATTACATACCTAGGAAGAGAATCGATCACTGAGATGGAGAGACTGAAAAGCATTTTAAAATAATTAACCTTCAAAAATGAGGTATCTGCAAAAGATGTAGCAGTTACGAGCTATCTATTTCATAAAGGTAAAATAAGTGAGGGCTAATATTATACTTAAACCCAACAGCCTTTTTTCTGTTTGTAAGTAAGAAAAGAAAAACAAATATCAGGTAAGAACCATAGTAACTGAAAGGACAGGCTAGAAGTAAACCATTGATTTATTTTTGTATGTAAAATAATCCTGATTGTAGAGGTTTTCTTATTATAAACTTCATATACAACACATAAATAAATATACAGCTGAAAATTAGACTGTCAAACAGGAAACTTTTCATAGCCACATTTACAATGTGAGGCTTGACTGTGCCCTGCTAAGTGAATGGAAAAGTAGGCAATGACTTGTATAGAAGCAGGATTAAGCTGTAGTACTTGAAGCACTAAATACCATTTCTGTAGGGATAACTCAAGTCACAGAGTTACAGCAGGGGGAAACCAAATTCTTCACTGAGCTTTGCTATAGGCGTGCCTGCTTCATTTAAATGTAGCACGGCTCCAGCTTTTATAATATATGTTCCCCAAGTAAAGTAGGGCATTGGCTCACAGTGAAGCTAAAATGTTTGTCATGTGAATTGTAAACAGTGAGCAACAAGAAGAAAAATATGATGGAACACAAAACCGCACATCTCCACACTCCACAGCACTCCAGTCCTGCTACAAAAATCTAGTCTAAGCAGAAAGATCACTCACTTTAAACAATGGAGACCATCTAATAGAAACAGCACATATTAATACTGTCAGTGAGACAGATGGTTGTGCAGTACATAATAAAGTAAAAGACATTTTGACGAGAAAGAAGAGGTATCTGATAATTTGCAAATCAGAATCCTGGCAGCACAGTGAGAGAAAGATAACTGGGTGCACATTTTGCTGGTGCATCTTTAATGCTTCGCATTTTGAGGCAGTAAAGGAATGGAGGTGAATACAAGCATTTGGAGAACTGAAAGGGAAAAAAGGGTATGTTTATCTGCTACCAACAAACATACACTATGGCAGCTTTTGTTTGTTTCTCTCTAAATAGGCCCACATTTGCTGTATGGGAGTATATGTACATACTGTAAGTATTTTAAGGGAGAACCTAATTTAAAAAAAATAATATTTAGAGTTGATTTATATTTAAAATGCCAACAGTTCCAATCTAGCCACAAGTAAATTAAAACCATGCTTAACTACAAGAATCTCTGCTTCTAGCACTGTTGTTTTAATTTACAACATATATTGAGTAGATCAAAATTTTTAATCAGAGTATTTCCTCCAACGATATCGCTTCCCACAAAACACTCAATAGACTTAAATTATAAATTGTGTCTTCAGATAGTCAGAAAGTGTTAAGGTTGTATACTATATATCCTAGACAGGAACATATATATAATCTCAAAAGATAAAAACTTTTTTTACATAAATTGGATCTGGATTTACTTTTAACAGCAAAATTCATAAATAAATATGCCAGATATTCACAAAGAAATGGTAACACCCTCACCTGAATGCCCTTTCACACACCAGAACCCCATTCTTAATCTATGGAGGTTTCAGGGAATGGCACTTGGAGAATGAACAACTCCTTTCCTAGTCTAGTTGTCTTTCGTTCTTGTGGTAATGAAAAGATGCACAAAATTTTTGCATTTCTTAGAAGATGATGCATTCACATGCCTTACATGTTGCTCAGTCTCTGTCTTCTCACTTGTGACTATTGGCTGTTCATTTCTACCACATTTTAAAGTATCCTTATGAATTTAAACTATAAAAAAGAAATAACTTATTTGCAATTGTTCGGCCCCACCACTGTCTGCAGCAGTAGTTACAAACTTCATTTTGGGCTAGAATAAACTTAGTTTAGAAGAAGGATACTTTGTGATCCACACAGATGAATCTGGATATACCACTAGCAGTGAATATGGAATTTAAAAGATTTCAATTGACAGGTTAAATCAAATTTGAGGCTTATCACTTGATTAAATTTATATGGAATTTTAAAACCAAATGAAGATAAAATCAGAAAGAGCAGTTTTTCTCCCTTCTTCCCTCCCAGCTGCCCTTGAGTAACAGGTATGAGGTCTTGGAACTACAGGGCCAGGTAAATGGAGATGGAGGGGTAGATCTATCTAGTGAGTCACCTAGGGCTTGTCACTCACCCCCATGCCTTAGAACTTCCTCAACCAAGAAGAAAAGAAGAGTAATTGTGGTGGGTGACTTCTGAGGGGAACAGAAGGGCCCATCTGTCAACCAGATCCATCTCACAGGGAAGTCTGCTGCCTACCTGGGGCACAGATTAGAGATGTTAAAAGGAAACTCTCTGATCTGGTGCAGCCCTCTGACTACTATCCGCTGCTGGTTTTTCAGGTTGGCAGTGATGACATTATTACACAGAGGGCAAGGGCAATGAAGAGAGACTTCAGGGCCCTGGGGTGGCTGGTTAGAGGGTCTGGAGCACAAGTGGTGTTTGCCTCCATTCCTGTTACAAGCAAGGGTGGAGAGATAAATAGGAAGAGTCTGCAGATTAATGTATGGCTATGTGACTGGTGCCAAAGGCAGGGGTTTGGGTTTTTCAATCATGGGCTGCTACATGAGACACCTGGTTTGCTGATGGCAGGTGGGATACACCAGTCCCAGAAGGGGAAAACGTTTTTGGGGCAGGAGTTAGCAGGGCTCATTGACAGGGCTTTAAACTAGATATGAAGGGGGAAGTGGAGATAACTGGGCCTGTTAGGGACAAGCCCAAGAGAAACATGCTAGGGCTTGAAGGATGGCGGACTAGGGAGAACTCTCAACCTATTGTTTCATCTAAGGGAAAGGATAGTTGTTTAGACCCTGTCCCGCAGGCGAAAAAGTGTACTAGGGCAAGAGTTAGCAGAGCTCACTCACAGAGCTTTAGGTTAGATTCAAAGTGCGAGGGGGTTGTAGCTGGGTTTGAACTGGTGGGGCATTGTTCTAGTATTAATGAAGACCAGAAGGCCTCCCACCTCCCAAGGGTGCCATTAGCATGCTCTGCTCACTCCCTGAAATGCCTGTACACCAATGCACACAGCATGGGGAATAAACAGGAGGAGTTAGAAGTCTGTGTGCGGTCTAAAGGTTATGATCTGGTGGCAATTACAGAGACGTGGTGGGACAGCTCACATGACTGGAATGTGGTCATGGATGGCTATGTCCTTTTTAGGAAAGATAGGTCAGCAAAGCGAGGTGGTGGAGTTGCCCTTTATGTGAGAGAGCGACTAGAATGTATTGAGTTCTGTCCAGGGGCAGATGAGGGGCAAGTGGAAAGTCTGTGGGTACGAACTAAGGGACAGGCTGGTACAGGTGATACAGTTGTGGGGGTCTATTATAGACCTCCTGATCAGGACGAAGGAGTTGATGAGGCTTTCTACAGGCAACTGAAAGCAGCCTCGCAACTACACGCCTTGGTCCTCATGGGGGATTTTAACTACCCCATTATTTGCTGGAAGACTCACACAGCTGATCATTCACAGTCTAGGGGGTTCCTCCAGTGCATTGATGATAACTTCTTAATGCAAATGGTGGACAAACCAACTAGGAGAGGAGTGCTGCTGGATCTAGTACTCATCAACAAGGAGGGTCTGGTTGAAGTGGTGATGGTCAATGGCAACCTTGGCTGCAGTGACTATTAGATGGTGGAGTTTAGGATCCTGTGTGGGAGGAATAGAATACCTAGCAAGGCCACAATTCTGGATTTCCAAAGGGCCAACTTTGGCCTCTTCAATCAATTGCTAAGGGAAGTCTCACGGGAAAGGGTACTAGGTGGTAAAGGGGCTCAAGATAGTTGGTCAGCATTCAAGGAACACTTCTTCCAAGCTCAGGATCAGAGCATCCCAATAGGTAGGAAATCAAGTAAGGGAGCCGGGAGACCAACATGGTTAAACACGGAACTGCTGGGCAAACTTATGTGGAAAAAGAGAATCTATGGATTATGGAAGGAGGGGCTGGCCACTTGGGAGGAATATAGGACAGTTGTTAGAGGATGCAGGGAGACAATTAGGACAGCTAAGGCCTCCTTGGAACTTAATCTTGCAAGTTGGGTTAAGGACAATAGAAAGGGCTTCTTCAAATACATAGCTGATAAAACTAACACAAGAGGCAATATAGGCCCACTGCTGAACGAGGAGGGTGCCCTGGAGTCAGAGGATATAAAGAAGGCAGAGGTGCTGAATGCCTTCTTTGCTTCTGTCTTTACTCCTGCAGACTCTCCCTGGGGGCCCCAGATTCCTATAGCCCCAGAAGGAGTCAGGATAAAGGAGGAGTTTGCTTTGGTAGATGAGGATTGGGTTAGGGGTCAGTTAAGCAATCTGGACATCTATAAATCGATGGGTCTGGATGGAATACACGCACGGGTGCTGAGGGAGCTGGCGGAGATCATTGCTAGGCCACTCTCCATCATCTTTGGTAAGTCGTGGGAAACAGGAGAGGTGCTTGAGGATTGGAGGATGGCAAACGTCACACCAGTCTATAAGAAGGGCAAGAAGGAGGACGCGGGTAATTATAGACCGGTCAGCCTTACCTCCATCCCTGGCAAGGTGATGGAACAACTTATTCTTGACACCATCTCTAGACATATCAAGGATAAGGGGGTCATTAAGAGTAGCCAACATGGTTTTACCAAGGGGAAGTCATATTTGACCAACCTGATAGCCTTCTATGAGGAAGTAACTAGGTGGATGGATGATGGTAGAGCAGTAGATGTGATTTTTCTTGATTTCAGTAAGGTATTTGATACTGTCTCCCACAGCATCCTCATAGATAAGCTAAGGAAGTGTGGGCTTGATGATCAGGTAGTGAGGTGGATCAAGAACTGGTTGAAAGGAAGAAGGCAGAGAGTTGTGGTCAATGGGGCAGGATCTAGCCGGAGGTCTGTGACTAGTGGAGTTCCTCAGGGGTCGGTGCTGGGACCAGTGATGTTTAATATTTTCATCAACGACCTGGATGAGGGAACTGAATGTACCCTCAGCAAGTTTGCTGATGACACTAAACTGGGAGGAATGGCTGACACACCAGAAGGCTGTGTTGCCATCCAGCGAGACCTGGACAGGCTGGAGAGTTGAGCGGGGAGAAACTTGATGAAATTCAACAAGGGCAAGTGTAGAGTCTTGCATCTGGGGAGGAACAACCCCATGTACCAATACAGGTTGGGGGTTGACCTGCTGGAATGTAGTGAAGGGGAAAGGGACCTGGGGGTCCTGGTGGATGGGAGGATGACCATGAGCCAGCAATGTACCCTTGTGGCCAAGAAGGCCAATGGCATCCTAGGGTGCATTAGAAAGGGTGTGGTCAGTAGGTCAAGAGAGGTCCTCCTCCCCCTCTACTCTGCCTTGGTGAGGCCACATCTGGAATATTGTGTCCAGTTCTGGGCCCCTCAGTTCAAGAAGGACAAGGAATTGCTTGAAAGAGTCCAGTGCAGAGCCACAAAGATGATTAGGGGAGTGGAACATCTCCCTTATGAGGAGAGGCTGAAGGAGCTGGGTCTCTTTAGCTTGGAGAAGAGGAGACTGTGGGGTGATGTCGTGGTTTAAGCCCAAGCTGTAAATCAGAATCACGCAGTCTACTGCCTCCCCCCCCCCCCCCCCTTTCTTCCCTCCGCTTCTGGAGGGACGGGGAGGAGAATCAAAAGAATGCAGCTCCCACGGGTTGAGATAAGAACAGTTTAATAACTAAGGTATAACACAAATCACCACTGCCGCCACCAACAATAACAACGACAAGAGAAATAACAAAGGAAGAGAACACGATACCGCCCGCTGGAAAAGACAGCCCGGCCGAAAAAGGGACGTGCCCTTCCGGGTAGCTCCCAGTTACATCCCCTGGCATGACGTGCTGTGGTATGGAACACCTCCTTGGCCAGTCTGGGTCAGGTGTCCTGTCCCCGCTTCCTCCCGGCCCCTCCTCCTCCCTGGCAGAGCATGAGACTCACAAAGTCCTTGGTCAGTCTAAACATCAGTGTTATCAGGTTTTTTTTGTTCCCAAGCCAAAAGTCAAAAACACAGTGCTGCAACAGCTACTAAGAAGGAGAAAAACTGACTGCCACTGCTGAACCCAGGACAGTATCCACCCCTTATTCCATACCATTCACGTCATGCTCAGATCCCACATTTTCCATATACCCTCACTCTCATCTCGGTGCACTGTTATCTTAGTGCACGGACCAATTCCTATAAAGCTACTGAGTCCATTCGGTTCATGATGTTGGGCTCCATCTCTTGAAACAGTCTTTCAGGGCAGAAGAAGCTGTGTGCAGTGTTGGATCGTTGCCTGCTGATGCTGATCATTCCTTTACTGTAAAACTCGTCCGTTTCTATCAAAATTCATTCTCTGTTGGGATGATAGTCGGAGGGAAGTCAGAGCCAGTCGCTGGTGCCCTGCAGACTTCTAGTTGATGGGCTATAGCAGGCAACAGTGTACAATTGAGTTCATTGTCTGTTTTCCCCTAAAATCAAATCCCCTTGAGGAACGCATTGGACTTCCCCATCTTCCCGCATTACCCACCAAGTATATCCAGGTCCCTGAGCAAAAGCAATCCCACGAGTGGGTTTGCCTTTACCTGAAGCAGGAATAACCCAGACTGTCTTCCCCAGCAAATTCTTCATGTGCACCACAGGAACTTTGTCCCCCTCTACAATATGTAAAAGTTCTGACTGGGCTGGGCCAGCCCTGTTGGCAGATCCTCTGGTGTTGACCAGCCAGGTGGCCTTTGGTAAGTGTGTATCCCAGTGCTTGAAAGTTCCCCCACCCATTGCTCTCAGTGTAGTTTTTAACAGCCCATTGTACCGTTCGATTTTCCCAGAGGCTGGTGCATGGTGGCCCAAGTGTCTATAAGGTTATTCCGGAAATGAGTCCCATTGTCTGATTCAATTCTTTCTGGGGTGCCATGTCGCCACAAAATCTGGTTCTCAAGGCCCAGGATAGTGTTCCGGGCAGTGGCATGGGGCACAGCGTATGTTTCCAGCCATCCGGTGGTTGCTTCCACCATGGTAAGCACATGGCGCTTGCCTTGGCGGGTTGGTGGGAGTGTGATATAGTCAATTTGCCAGGCCTCCCCATATTTATACTTCAGCCATCGTCCTCCATACCAAAGAGGCTTTAACCGTTTGGATTGTTTAATTGCAGCACATGTTTCACACTCATGAATAACCCGGGCAATAGTGTCCATTGTTAAGTCCACCCCTCGATCACGAGCCCATCTGTATGTTGCATCTCTGCCCTGATGACCTGAAGTGTCATGGGCCCACCGAGCCAAAAATAATTCACCTTTATATTGCCAATCTAAGTCCATCTGAGCCACTTCAATCTTAGCAGCTTTGTCCACTTGTTGGTTGTTCTGGTGTTCCTCAGTGGCCCGACTCTTGGGTACATGGGCGTCTACATGGCGTACCTTCACCACCAGGTTCTGCACCCAGGCAGCGATATCTTGCCACAGTGCAGCAGCCCAGATGGGTTTAACTCTGCATTGCCAGTTGCTCTGCTTCCATTGCTGCAACCACCCCCACAGGGCATTTGCCACCATCCATGAGTCAGTATAGAGATAAAGTACTGGCCACTTTTCTCGTTCAGCAATGTCCAGGGCCAGCTGGATGGCTTTCACCTCGGCAAACTGACTCGATTCACCCTCTCCTTCAGCAGTTTCTGCAACTTGTCGTTGAGGATTCCATACAGCTGCCTTCCATCTCCGATGTTTTCCCACAATACGGCAGGACCCATCAGTAAACAAGGCATACTGCCTTTCACTTTCTGATAGTTTATTATATGGTGGGGCCTCTTCAGCACGCATCACCTCCTCCTCTGGTGACATTCCAAAATCTTTGCCCTCTGGCCAGTCCATGATGACTTCTAGAATGCCTGGACGACTGGGATTTCCTATTCGAGCTCGTTGTGTAATTAGTGCAGTCCATTTACTCCATGTAGCATCGGTTGCATGATGTGTAGAGGAGACCCTGCCTTTGAACATCCAGCCCAGAACGGGCAACCTGGGTGCCAGGAGGAGCTGTGCTTCAGTGCCAATCACCTCCGAAGCAGCTCGAACCCCTTCATAGGCTGCCAGTATCTCTTTCTCAGTTGGGGTATAGCTGCCCTCAGATCCTTTGTATCCCCGACTCCAAAAGCCGAGGGGTCGACCTCGAGTCTCCCCTGGAGCTTTCTGCCAGAGGCTCCAGGTAGGACCATTCTCCCCAGCTGCGGTGTACAGTACATTTTTTATATCTGGCCCATTCCGGACTGGTCCAAGGGCTACTGCATGAACTATCTCATGTTTAATTTGCTCAAAGGCTTGTTGTTGCTCAGGGCCCCATTTAAAATCATTCTTCTTCCGGGTTACATAATAGAGAGGGCTTACAATCAAACTGTAATTTGGGATGTGCATTCTCCAGAATCCCACAGAACCCAAGAAAGCTTGTGTTTCTTTCTTATTAGTTGGTGGAGACATTGCTATTATTTTGTTGATCACATCTGTAGGGATCTGGCGACGTCCATCTTGCCATTTTATTCCCAAAAATTGAATCTCCTGTGCAGGTCCCTTGACCTTACTCCGTTTTATGGCAAAACCAGCTTTCAGCAGGATTTGGATTATTTTCCTCCCTTTCTCAAAGACTTCTTCCGCTGTATCACCCCACACAATAATGTCATCAATGTACTGCAGGTGTTCTGGAGCTTGCCCCTGTTCCAGTGCATTCTGGATCAGTCCATGGCAGATGGTAGGGCTGTGTTTCCACCCCTGGGGCAGTCGGTTCCAAGTGTACTGGACGCCCCTCCAAGTAAAAGCAAACTGTGGCCTGCACTCTGTTGCCAAAGGAATTGAGAAGAATGCATTGGCAATATCAATCGTGGCATACCACTTGGCTGCCTTTGACTCCAGTTCATACTGAAGTTCTAGCATGTCCAATACGGCAGCACTCAATGGTGGTGTGACTTCATTCAGGCCACGATAATCTACTGTTAGTCTCCACTCTCCATTAGACTTTCGCACTGGCCATATGGGGCTATTAAAGGGTGAGCGGGTCCTGCTGATCACTCCCTGACTCTCCAGACTACGGATCAGTTTATGGATGGGAATCAGGGAGTCTTAGTTGGTGCGATACTGCTGCCGGTGCACTGTTGTGGTTGCGATTGGCACTTGTTGTTCTTCGACCTTCAGCAACCCCACAACAGAGGGATCCTCTGAGAGACCAGGCAAGGTGGACAGCTGTTCATTTTCCTCAGTCTCCAAAGCAGCAATACCAAAAGCCCATCGGTACCCTTTTGGGTCTTTGAAGTACCCTCTCCTGAGGTAATCTATGCCGAGGATGCATGGAGCCTCTGGACCAGTCACAATGGGGTGCTTTTGCCATTTCCTCCCAGTCAGGCTGATCTCAGCCTCCAGTACAGTCAACTCTTGGGAACCTCCTGTCACTCCAGAGATATAGATGGGTTCCACCCCTTGACAGCTTGACGGCATCAGGGTACACTGTGCACCGGTATCTACTTGAGCTTTATACTTCTGTGGGACTGATGTGCCAGGCCATCTGACCCACACAGTCCAGTAAATCCAATTGTCCCCTACCTCCACCTGGCTGGAGGCAGGGTCCCTCTAACAGTCATCACAACGTTGGACACCTAAGTCGTATTGAAAGGGATTATTCTTCGTTATCACAGGAGCTGGAGTAAAATCAGCTCTTTCACTCCATCTGGGAACCTGCTCACCAGAGACTGAAGCCGCAGCTCTCATGGGATGATTAGTCTTGACCCTTGTTCCTATTTTCAATTCATGCACCCGTTCCTCCAAAGCTGAAGTAGGTTTTCCATCCCACTTCGTCATGTCTTCTCCATGATCCCGCAGGTAAAACCATAGGGTGGCCCGTGGTGTTTGCCTTCTATATCTTCTGTCTTGAACAATAGGACGTCTTTTGTTAACAGCTGAGACGTATGTTGGTACATGTGAGGAGCTGGATAAATCAGATAGATCGTCCCTCAATTGTTTGACATCCTGGGACAGTTTTTCCACAGCTGAGATGATGGAAGGGGTGAGATTGTCTTCGAACTCTCGGAGTTTGTGAATCATTTCATCCACTGTTGGTGTTACTATGTCACCCCAGGTTACTGTTGCCAATGAATGGGCATATGATGACGGTGCATTCCACGTAAGTTTTCGCCACATGGGTCGTGTACATTCGACTCCATCTGGGTCTATGGGTATATCTCCGTTATTTGGTTTGGTGTGATAGATCATCTCTACGATGGCTGATTCCCTCAGAGACTGGATGCCTTTGTCTAAAGTAGTCCACTTGGCCGAACGACTAGTAACATCATCCTTGTATGGAAACCTTTCTTTCACAGCTGCCAAGAGCCGCCTCCAAAGACTGAGGGACTTTTTCTCTCTTGCAATTGCTTTGTCAATTCCCCCTTCTCTAGCAAGTGATCCCAGCTGCTTGGCTTCCATACCTCCTAGTTCGTGACCATCGGCCCCATTGTCCCAGCATCGGAGCAACCAGGTGATGATGTGCTCCCCTGGTTGACGGGTAAAATCTTTTCGCATATTCCGTAGCTCGGTTGAGGTCCGAGGTCGAGAAGTCACCTCTTCTTCTTCTTCTTCGTCATGTGATGATGACTCCTGACCAGATGCTGTCCTGAGTGGTGAATACATTGTTTCTTCATCTTGCTTCACCCTTCTTGACTCTTTTTTGCTTTTTCTCTTGCGTATGGGGGCAATCAATATTGGTACGAATTGGTCCTCTGGTTTAGCTGCAGTCATTATCACTGTGGTTTGAGTAGCAACAGTACTTGTCGCTGGGGGTGGTGTAGCTGCTGTGGTTGAGGCTGGGGTAGCTTCGCTATCTGTTGCAGTCGAAGTTTGAGTAGCGGCTGTACTTG
Source organism: Psittacula echo (assembly GCF_963264785.1). Taxonomy (NCBI): domain Eukaryota; kingdom Metazoa; phylum Chordata; class Aves; order Psittaciformes; family Psittacidae; genus Psittacula; species Psittacula echo. The sequence continues at coordinate 80,259,843 of NC_137738.1, read as the reverse complement.
TCGCTGGGGGTGGCGTAGCTGCTGTGGTTGGGGCTGGGGTATCTTCGCTGTCTGTTGCAGTTGAAGTTTGAGTAGTGGCTGTACTTGTCGCTGGGGTAGCTGCACTGTCTGTTGCAGTTGAAGTTTGAGTAGTGGCTGTACTTGTCGCTAGGGGTGGTGTAGCTGCTGTGCTCGGAGCAGGAGTAGCTGCGCTGTCTGTTGCTTCGCCCTCAGATCCAGGGACATTTCTTTCCTTTTGAAGGTGCTGGATAGCGTTGAACAAGGCCCGGTAAGCATAGGCCAAGCCCCTGCACGTTGACATGATTTGTCCCTCTCTGGTATGACCAGGATGACAACACACCTCATTTAAGTGTTTTACTAATTCTTCTGGATTTTGCACTTGTTCGGTGGTGAAGTTCCAAAACACTGGAGGGGCCCACTGACCTAGATACTTGCCCATACTATCCCACACACCCTGCCACTCATGGCTGTCCAGCCTCGGGGAAAATCTCTCGGTCCCCCTATTTTGTCGTCTAACCCCAGACAAGGCCCAAACCCGACTCTGCTTAACTCTTGAGATCAGACGTAATGGTTGTGGACAAAACACACTCTGTATGCGTGCCAACATGGTGACCCCCATCACAATCAGCAAACAGGTCTCAACAATATTAAAAGGCCACTCAAAAACTTCAAAACTCTCAAACGATGCTGTAAACGGTCTGGGAGGGGCACTGGGAGGGTAAAAGAATGTCTCCTTCATAGGTTGACCACCCAGGAAGGAGAAAAAAGATGTGTAGTTGCTAAGCATTTGTATTATATACCTCCCAAAGTATAAAGGTGGTGACCACACTGGGAACATAAGCCAGACCAGTTTCATGATCAATTTTTCTATTGTATTACAAGTCATTACCATAAAATACAATGAGACAATAACCTTAGCCCAAGCCCCACACTTGAAAAACACTAACACAGCAAATACCGGCTCTAAGTAACCTACGGCATATTGAGACTGTGAGATCAAAACCAACAACTTTGAGAGCCAATAAATCAGCATTGTGACGAGTGACTATCAATCCAAAACACTGAATGCTTATCACAAATACGATTAGACACACTCCGGTCAGATCTGTCGTTATCTCAACCCTTCGAGCCCCACGTTGGGCGCCAAAATAGAACTGTCGTGGTTTAAGCCCAAGCTGTAAATCAGAATCACGCAGTCTACTGTCTCCCCCCCCCCCCCCACCTTTCTTCCCTCCGCTTCTGGAGGGACGGGGAGGAGAATCAAAAGAATGCAGCTCCCACGGGTTGAGATAAGAACAGTTTAATAACTGAGGTATAACACAAATCACCACTGCCGCCACCAACAATAACAACGACAAGAGAAATAACAAGGGAAGAGAACACGATACCGCCCGCTGGAAAAGACAGCCCGGCCGAAAAAGGGACGTGCCCTTCCGGGTAGCTCCCAGTTACATCCCCTGGCATGACGTGCTGTGGTATGGAACACCTCCTTGGCCAGTCTGGGTCAGGTGTCCTGTCCCCGCTTCCTCCCGGCCCCTCCTCCTCCCTGGCAGAGCATGAGACTCACAAAGTCCTTGGTCAGTCTAAACATCAGTGTTATCAGGTTTTTTTTGTTCCCAAGCCAAAAGTCAAAAACACAGTGCTGCAACAGCTACTAAGAAGGAGAAAAACTGACTGCCGCTGCTGAACCCAGGACAGGTGACCTCATCAGTGTTTACAAATATGTAAAGGGCGAGTGTCAGGATGATGGAGCTAGGATTTTCTCAGTGATGCCCAGTGACAGGACAAGGGGTAATGGGTGTAAACTGGAGCATAAGGGGTTCCATGTGAACATCAGGAAAAACTTCTTTACTGTGAGAGTGACAGAGCACTGGAACAGGTTGCCCAGGGGGGTTGTGGAGTCTCCTACGTTGGAGATATTCAAAGCCCAGCTGGACAAGTTCCTGTGTGATGTACTCTAGGTTACCCTGCTCTTGCAGGGGGGTTGGATTAGATGATCTTTTGAGGTCCCTTCCAACCCTTGGGATTCTGTGATTCTGTGATTCTTCTCCAATGCTGATTTTTTAGGTTTTATTACTTCAAAAGACACATTAGCCAATGAGCTTTATAAGGAAAAAAAAATAACTCTGTGTACAAAATATTTTGTCTTGACTTTTGGCTGGATTTAGCTTCCACTAAATAATTTAGCAGAAAAATATTTATCCCAAAACTTTGGAACATGATCATTAACTGAAAATGGCCGAATCATGTGACATACCATCAGTTTTAGTTACTGGCAATCTCAGTTGTAAACTGATGGTTTTGTTAAGCACTTCCACTATTTCTTCTCATAGATGCCTTATCAGAAAAGCCATAGCATAGTTTTGGATATTTTTGGCCTTTACCAATTCAAATGTATTCCCAAATAAATTTATTATATAGCTCAAATTTAATTATTTGCCATTATTAAATACACCCTTATTTGCATTCCATCTGTCGTGGTTTAAGCCCAGGCCGTAAATCAGAACCACGCAGTCTACTTCCCCCCAACACCTTTCTTCTCTCCGCTCCTGGAGGGACAGGGAGGAGAATCAAAAGAATGCAACTCTCACGGGTTGAGATAAAAACAGTCCAGTAACTAAGGTATAACACAAATCACTACTGCTACCACCAATAATAATAATGATAAATGAAATAACAAGGGAAGAGAATACAACCGCTCACCGACCAGTACCTCGCCCCCACCCCGCAGCATTCTAGCCCTTCTGGGCCACTCTCAGTTCTAACTCCTGGGCATGACGTGCTGTGGTATGGAATACCTCTTTGGCTAGTTTGGGTCAGGTGTCCTGTCCCTGCTTCCTCCCGGCTTCTCCTCCTCCCTGGCAGAGCATGAGACTCACAAAGTCCTTGGTCAGGGTAAACATTCTGACCAGCAACTGAAAACATCGGCTTTATCAGTATTATTCCCAGGCCGAAAGTCAAAACCACAGCGCTGCACCAGCTACTAAGGAGAAAAAATGACTGCTGCTGCTGAGCCCTGGACACCGTTCTTCTTCCATTAGCAAATTAAGAGGAAGAAAAATCTGTGACATATTTTCTAAAGGTATAGATTTGTACTGCTTAGTAAATCTAGCTGAATCCCGCTGAACAGAATTTTTTCAGATTAATCACTGAGACTCAAGAGAAACTGGCAATAAAGACTAACATGCTCTCTTAATATCTTAGCATCTGCCAGTATCTATACAGTTTTTTGGTAGAACTCTACAGATATTTCATTATGAAAATCTGCATGGACATGCATCACGAAAAATGATCACATCAAAGGATTTAGATTTTTCCGCTGAACAAAAGAGGACAAAATGGATCAGAGAAGTTCAATGAAGTTTTTAAAACATATCTTTTTAAAAATTGTGTGTGAATATACATATATTAAAAAAAGGATAAATAACTGCTGGCTGCTGTAGCACAAACAATACAGACGAAACAAAATGTGTAACCTTCTCAGAAGATGGAAACAGCTGTTACGGAGTTTCCGAATGCCGTATACAGCTCTCAGAGAGATTTATATTGACATCTGAGACTGCAGATTCCCATTAGTCGGACATAGTGACACAACTCTCATTTACTCTCCATAAAAATGTATGAGTCCTGCTAAAGGCATTTCATGTATCATAAGGATATGTGATAAAGGTGCTCTGAGAATTACTGCTCACTTGACCATTTTATGATTACAAACTAATGGCAATTGTTAGGCAGTAAACTTGAAGTTATATTCAAGTAACTTGTAAGCTGAGCATTATGAAGAGTTGCTCTATCAAGCCTGACGCAAAGATAGAGATGATGTAACTCTTCTCTCTGCAAAACACTCAAGTCACAATTTCAAGAGACATGAACTTGAAGTCTTTTGTCTTACAGTAGGTTGCTAGATAATGCCCACCAAGTTAATAAGTTCTTAAGTCACTAGTATTCAGGTCTTTCAAAGCTTAACACACCTAACCAGGTCTTGTAACACACTGTAATTATTAATGGCTGGTGATTTATGCACATGCAGACACCTTTTCACCAAGTAACCCACCAAAACGGTAGCAAAGACAAAAGCATATATACCAAAAAATTTCAAGCTGTATTTTTATCTTAATAGTATCTTGTGGTCGTACAATGACAATCTGCTTCCTGACTCCTGCCTACAAGAACAGAGTTTTCTTCCTATTTGAATTTTCAAAATATTTATAGAAATGTTAAAAATAATAAAACCTAAAATTTCTATTTTGTAAAATAATAACCAAAATATTAAGTATTTTACCTTTATAATACTATTCCAGCTGTACCATAAGAATGAGACAGAGGTGACTTAGGGATTTTTTTTCAAAGATGAATAGTTTTGACTCAGGTATCTTGAGGAACCAAAAGAAGAATGGATGATACCACAGTATATAATGCAGAACTATATACAATACACACGTTTAAGTGCGTAAGTATAGAGGTTAGTCTTGTGAGACAGGTAATGTCAAAAAAAAAAAAAAAAAGCCTGACACTTCCATTTAGCTCCATGTAGAAGATGGGTGGAACTCTTATCATTCTAATTAATTTCTTCAAGTAATAAAATTTCAGACACCTATTTCCAGCAGTCTTGCTTGTTATGTTTTACCCTTATGACTATTAGCTTGAAGTTTTGTTCATGTCAGTTGAAGAAAGTGATATTACCTAGTCCCAGATAACATCTGGCTTTTCAGATCTAGGAGTTAATACTCTGGTAAGTCAGAAGTACAGTAACAAAGGCTACATGCAGTCTGGTTTGAAACTTCAGTGGAGGTTGCACAAAGAGTTATTGTTCTGGGTTTGGCTTGGATAGAGTTAATTTTCTTCATAATAGCTGGTATGCTGCTTTTTGGATCTGTGGCCAGAACAATGTTGGTAACACGGCAAATTTTTAACTATTGCTGAACAGTGTTTACACAGAGTCAAAACTTTTGTGCTTCTCACACCACCTCATCAGCATGAAGGCTGGGGGTGCACAAGAAATTGTGAGAGAACACAGCTGGGACAGCTGACCCCAACTGAACAAAGGGATATTCCATACCATATGATGTCATGCTCAGCATGTAAAACTGAGTGGAAGAAGAAGGAAGTAGGGACATTTTGAGCTATGGTGTTTGTCTTCCCAAGTAACCATTATGTATGACGGAGCCCCGCTTTCCTGGAGATGGCTGAACACCCACCTGCTAGTGGGAAGGGATGAATGAATTTCTTGTTTTGCTTTGCTTACATAAGTAACTTTTGCTTTACCCATTAAACTGTCTTTATCTCACTTCACGAGTTATCTCACTTTTACCCTTTTGATTCTTGCCCCCTCCCACAGGGAGAGAGTGAGTAAGTGGCTGGTTGGGGCTGAGTCACCTGCCAGGGTTAACATGTAGCAGTTGCAAAAAAAACCATTCTTCTCTATGAAGTATTGATGAAATTACAATGCACTGCTTATTCATTTAAATTTGCTATGACACATACAGATATGTTAAAAAAATAGCAGAAAAGCTACCCTTGAAAACAAGTCCATTAGCCGATAGTAATTTACACCCAGTACATCATGTTCATTTATTTCTTTGCTAATATGTAAGCTAAAGCCTATCAGAATCACTCAGATATCAGATATAAATCTAACTGGTCAGTTCACTGAATTTTTCAATCATCAGATTTCATATGCAGTACAGTATTAGCTAGTAAACCACACATTTGTGTACTGCTGACTACTGTTTCTAAAAGAACGGCCTTTATCATTACTACTTCTTCCAATTTTTTAGAATAAAACTGTCTCTCAATTGTCTTTTTTATGATATTTCAAATATAAAATCACCAGGCTACATTGCTTTGTTGAAAATTCAGTAGAGCTGACACCAGCATCCTGTATTATCAAGATGATCTGGATACAATGATCTGGAAATAATCTTGCAATATAGGAAATAATATTTCAGGACAAAGAAGCATGTCAGTCAGTGGGAATAAGTATTAGCACACAAGAATTCACACAGTGAAAGAGGTGAACTTTCTTGCTGAAGAAACAAACCAAACATGAAAAAGAAAAATTAAACTGAGAAAAATGAAACACTATAGCCATAAAAATGACACATTTCTCAAGATCTGATTGGTCTGTGTAGTGGAGCGTTTTCTCTCCTAAATGGAAAAGTTAGTTTTGTATAGTACTATGTGACAAGTTTTAAGCTTAAATATCAAACACTGATATATGTTATTTGAACAATGTGCATCCAGGACTTCAATAAAGAAAATTAATTTTACTATTTCTAGATAAGCCTTAATATTTTATATTTGACATCTCTGGTAACTATTACATACTTGTGCTAATGGAAAAACAGTAAGGAACTAGCTAGACAAAAGAAGTATGAATGACAGAGTTATATCCAGCATTACAACTCACTAGACTTGAACTCAATATTCTGTAGGAAAGATGCTCCCAATATTAAACCTAGATTTTATATTTCTGCATAATTTAATTTCTTCAGCAACTGAGTCAAAAATTTTATTGTAGTTTTAAATATATATTTTTAAGGTAAATTTTCTGTTCTCACCACAAAAAATCACAAGCAAGTACTTGCAAGCCAGGCCCCACTTTCCACCACATACACACACATTATTCTGGGGTAGATTTAACAATGATAGGGTGTAGCATAGTTCTGTAAAGGGTAAAGGAGGGTACTAAGATGGGCAGTAATAAGGTGGCCTTAACAGAAGAAGTGGTGGTACTACATATCTGAATGAAAGACTGAAAATAATTACAGACTAGAAATTGTTGAGAGAAAATAGAGAAAGGGTACGAGAACATAGAAAGGAGATGGCTTAAACTACTATGGTGATATTTCCAGAGTATAGTGAAATGTGGGAAATAAAGCAAGCTCATAATACTTTCAGATGTTTATATTATTGATACTGGTTTTCAAAAAGTTTGGGCTTAGAATACAATGTTCTGAAAATCCAGAGCAAAGTCAACAAAATAACTATTTGCCTGATTTATATTAGAGGAAGAAAGGCTATGAAAACTGCTCCTATGAATACAAATCTATTGCAGACTGAGTATCCAGAAGTTCTACAGAGCATCCAGAAATAATTCAGAAGGAAAAATATGTGAGGATATTTCTCCTATATTCAAATGCTTAAGTCAACTCAAAAAAGGTTTCTTACTTGAATGCAGGCCATGCATACGTGCTCAGACCTAGCAATTTGATTGGAATGCAGGAATATCACCCTAACTTAACAGCAAGTGGATAGTCGACACTGTTTTCAAACATGAAATGATGGTAATTTCAAAGATTCATGATTGCAAATATTATATCTGCTGTAGTTAACAAAATGTGAATTTGGCAGACATGACTGATTAAACAGGGCTATTTTGTCTTCAAATATATGAAGATAATAAACACATTCACTAGATGTAAAAGATAAAATAAATCTGAAATATAATATTGAAATATATTAATTTTATGTGTTATTTAACTTTGAATATAAATGTAACATTTTAAACTTAATTTTCTCCTAAAGAATACCTGCTTTCAATGTATTATGGCCTGGATTTCTTTACTTTTAATGCCTGGTGTTAAGCTTTTCTTTCAAGAACTCTTTCAACGTTTTACCTGACACAGGGAGCTATTCACCAAGGAAATGAGAAAGTAGACACTTTAGTTAATGAGAAAGTAAGAATTATTTAGAAACAAAACCTGAAATGAGATGCATTTGTCCCCTTCCCCATGATTCCTGTTCTCCAGAACAGGAAGCTAGCAGCAAGCCATGGTTTTCCTCATTCCTACATCTATAGTTTATTCTATTGACAAGAAGGCAGTGCCGGTGATGCATGGTAGTATCATATTTGCCTCGACACAGTCTTCGTGAAATATATAAATGCTAATAAAATAACGCAGATACTACAACAGCTTTTCTGGTCTTACAGCTTAGTCCACAAAGAGTAACCAGTGTCTCAAAGGCTCCTTCCTATCCATAAACGTTATCATTAATAACTAATTATTCCCCTGATTTTTACATTGCTACAGAATCAAATTATGTTGGGACATGAGAGCCTAGGTTGGAGAAGAACAGAAACCAAACTAGCTGCTCTTGTTTAGCCAGCAAAACAGGAGAACTAGAGCTCTCTTACTTTATAAAAAAAAAAAAAAAAAAAAAAAAATCCTTTGCCTTGGTTTAGGACAATGTAATATATCTCAGGGCAATTTATAGATCGGAAAAATATTATTATTAAATTTTAAAAATACACATATTAACACACATATAAACCAAATGAAACATTTCTTCCTGTTTCTCTCTTCTACAAATATATCGTGATTTCTGTTGTTTTGTCTAATACTTCAAGGAGTTTGGAAAAAAACTCGAAAAACCATAACATAAACAGAACTGCTTACGCCAAGTGCTTTGTTAAAACCCACTCTGCACGACTATGAAATGAATTACCAGAAAACAATAAAGAAAATCTGCTTCAACAGCCAGCTGAAGTTAAGTAATAAGAACATACCTATCTATCATACCATTTTCAAACTGATTGAGAACATGCATAATGACACTGTGAATTGCTTTCTACTCCCACAATAATAATACTGTTATTTACAAGTAAAGCAAAGTTTACTGATGTGCAGCCTTCTTAACTCCACAGCTCCTTTCAAATAATTTTTTTTTTTATTATTATTTGAATTTTGCTACATATCTGCTAATTTGCAGAGAAAAATGTATCTTTTTTTTGAATCACAGGTAAGCCTTTGGTACAGTACCAGTCATGTGAATAAGCCTTAAACAAGAAGCTAAGCTCATGACATGGGTTAGCATCAACACAGGAGGTAAAAACTGTTAAATATTTACTATGACTGGTCTATGCTTAAAACTGCGGTTCACGTTTCTGCTAAGAGATCTATTAAGTATTAGAACAAAACACTGTGATAATTATTTCGTCTGAGAAAGTGACACAACTGAATGGTCTTCCAAAGAGTTCTTTGTAAATAGATCAGCTCCTCAAGAAAGAAACAAACAAAAACCAAAAAGCCAAAACATAATGTTGAGCATTTAGTGATGCTTTTCTCTTTTCCACTGTGACTGCTGGATATTGAAGCAATACTTATTTTTTTGGTTGCAGTTTTACTTGATCACCTTATAAATTAAAGGGTAGGGCAGTTAAAGAGTTGTTGAGAGTCCTGAAAGCAATGTGGCACAGTGGTATCAAAAAGATGGAGACAACAAAGGACATAGTTTGAAGTGCAAAATCTTTAAAAGTGGAAATAACCTGTACAAAGATAAAATGCAGCTGGAAAAACTCCAGATGATTTCATGTAGATAATACAAATAATCTCACAAGAGTATTTAATAATATTTACCATATATTTTGAAGAAAATGTGGAAATTGACAGTGCTAAAATTTCAGCAAACTTTCCGTATTTGGATATTTCTTTTTTTGTTTCCATTCTCTTGCAAAAATTGTTTCATACTCTTGCCAGTAATGATCCGTGTCAGAGAAGATGCCTTAGTGGTAGTAACAAGTATGTATTCTAGTGAGAACATTCTTACTGCACTGCTGGGACTTCACACAGAAGGGAACTACTTAAATGTGAATGAATAAACATAAAGGACTAATCACACAGCAGGACTTGTGCTTTGCACTACCTTGTGTAGTTAAAATCAGCTATTTCCTTATGCTAATTTTTTAATTCCATCTGTTGAAATCCTGCCAGCCACATGTCTAACATAATGATAGAATTTGTACTTCAGAGTGTCATACACGTCTACCGTGCCCATGAACCTCTTCCCATGGTTAATGCTATTGCTGTATGAAATAATCTGCAATCTACATGAAAATGGTTGGTGAAACATGTCACTGGAAAAGCTATATCTTCTTAAACAAAATGAGACTATTTCTTAAAAAAAAAAAAAAAAAAGCTTAATTTCTTAACCAGCAAACAAAATTTGCAAGATAAATTTTCAGTGAGAAAGTTTATATGCATTGAACCAGAAGGAAGGCTATTCTATACAAATTAAATTGCTAGAACAGCCAGATTTACAGTTTCTTAGCAGCCTTATGTATATCTGAAATATTTACTGCACATAAAGCAGTATTAAAAATACAATGTGGCTACACAAAGACTCTATGACTGCATTCTTGTGAACATACATGATTTGCATAATGACAGTTTAAGCATTTTCTATACTTTAACCACTTAACTTTGTAACCTCTATAACTGTAATTTAGCATATTTTTTGTAAGTTTTCTTAGCATTCAGTTCAATGGGAAAAAAAAGATTCACACAGATATACCCTGCATGCAAGTGTACAACTCGAACCTCCAGTCTTCCACATTGTCTGCATACATCACTGTGTGTTTAGTTATATATTAGGCACAAGAAGTGCCTTTCAGTTGGAGAAAGTTCATTTTGATATAGAGGCACACTGCTCAGACTACATTCAAGTGACTGTTGCAGACTCTCTCATTGCCACATCTTCCTCAGTTCTGAAGAAACTCTCACACCGCCTGTGCCAGGTCCACAGACTGCAGATGTTTAGAGACAGGCATCTCCTCCCACCAGCTAGTAAAATTGCTCTGGCAACTCCCAAGCACTCCCAATGCAGCACATGCTGCTGCTGCAGGTGTTGATTTGGCAATAGTGTGATCTTAACTCTTAAAAATATTAATGTTCAATTATCACTTTGTCAGACAGCCAACTTTTTCCTGAGGAGAAAACCAAAATGTCTGAGGCTAAACTTTCAGTGTCGCAATGAACACGGTGGGAGGGGGGGAAATCACATTTCCATCCAGTTCAACTAGGGGGACAAAAAAATCTCTGTGCAGATGTAAATTATACAACAAGAAGATCCCTGGCACTGCTATAGTTTGTGTCACTCAAGAAGGCAGTTTAACTATGGTGAAGAAAGTTTATTTTGCAAGTAAGATCTCTCTAGTAGAAGGCTTTATTGGAATGGTTGTCCTGGCAAACTTACTGCAGTCTCGCTAGTCCTGAAATTCAGCCATAATAAGGTGGTATTTCATAAGATAAGAAAAAGACAGCAGTTTTGCTTCTCTCAATTTTAAAGGCTACTTCAAGTAAGCATGTTAAACCAGAAAGGAAGGTCAGAATAACCTCTCATATAACAAAAAGTCTCAGTTTAAGTGGAGACTGGAATGAGGAATAATATTTACCTCCTGACTGCTATTCTAATCCCCACTGTGATGAGTGAGGAAGGGATAAGCAGCAAGGGGGTGGAAGCTTTGACAATATATCAGCTATTAGTATTCCTCAGCTGAAAGGATGCAGTCCCCACCTAGGAACGGATTGGTTCATGACAGGATTCAGGAAGCTTCCGTGTGTGCTGGGAAAAAAAAAAGTACATTGTATTTCATTTATGATGGCATTCTAGCACCATCCCAATATACCATTTTTTATTTGTGTCAGCTTCAAAACTCAGACTGTGGCTGCAAGATCTATTTCCTGGACCATTTTCTTACTATTTTTACAAGTTCAGAATAGTTCCAAGCTTTGATTTGTCTGCATTTATCACATAAGTGTCAAAAGACTGATCATGCTACATTTGAAACAAAGCAGTACATTGTACCTCTCATAGTCTTGCTTAAGGTGTGCCTGAAGAAGCTCAAGGTTTAGGGCATGGCCTGTGATTGAGATCTTCTAAGAGCTGACTCTAGAATTTTCAGTGAATAAAGAATTGTCCTGGGTTCAGCAGAAGCGGAGGGAAGAAAGGTGGGGGGGGAAGTGGACTTTGTGGTTCTGATTTACGGCCTGGGTTTAAACCACAACAAAAATCTAAGTTAATGTGAGTAGTAGATTGTAAGGTAATACATGAGGAAACTGGGAATGTGATAAGTGCAGAATGGATCTAGTCATGCAGATGATAAATGCTTTCTGAGAAGTACCCAGTGTTTGGTAATGCTTATCTTGGCTGAAATTCACTTTTTGATACCTTTTACAATAATATGGTCAATCAGTGCTTGTAAGCCTTCAGAAAGTAAATTGAAGAGGTTCTGCCCTTTCAATTGGTGCTTTTTTAATTTCTTTTTTTTCCTCCCTTGGTTATTCAGTACATTGCTTGGAAGGTACAAAGTCAAACTAACGGGACTTCCGGAAGAATCACATAGATCCACATTGCTTGGGGGAAAATGTCAATCTCAACTAGAAACAAAGATGGATGAAAATTACAATAGAAATTTGCAGACTTAAAAGTTAGCTGGGTATATATTTATACGGAATGCATGTTTTGTGCGTAATGGTAATATTAAATATTTAACATCCTCTCTCAGACCCCACGCGTCATGCTATTTCAAAGTTATTTTACATGTAAGTAGTGATATTTAAGAACCATTGACATCTGCACTGTCTCCAGTTTACAGTTATCTTTTTAATGTAATATTTTCAATGCTTACGTTTCCAAAAGTAAAATTCAAGAACCCTGAATTAAAAAAGCTAAGTATATTTTCTGAACATCAAACCCTGTTGTGTCTCAAATTCTGTACCCATTTATTCCTAGCAACGTACAGAAATCATTAGTTGCATTTGCTTCAGAAACTACATTTATTTTTTCCAAGTAAAAGGCACACTGTCTTTTTATGTACAGTGATAATGCTTAATATAATAATTTAAAAAACATCTTAAACTAAATGCATGCTGCATTTAGTATTGGAAATTTGGATTTTTATTTTTTTTTATTATTTCTCCAGATAAACTCTATTTCACAACAAAACATATGCATATAAGTATGCATATACATGCATATAAGTATGTGTGCATAAATCTGTATTTATACATATAATATTCATGATGCCAGTTTTCATCATGGAGTAAGATTTTACTGTACAAATCATGAGGAAAGGATGTGTCTGAAATGGCATACCGAAAGAGAATGCAGGATTCTTCCACTCACTGCCAGCTGTTGCTGCTCTCTTATGTGAAGGATAGATGAGGCTTGGAGAAGATTTTCTTTATTGTTTTTTGAAGCAGTTGGCTCTGAGTGTAAAAAAAACATCATGCTGAGCTACCAGGAGCAGCACTCATTCTCATTTGAAAGCAGGTCATGGATTCAGCTTTGCTCTCAATTTCCAAATAATTCAAGCAATGTGCACCACATGCTGCTTCAGGCCTCTGAAAGGACTCATACTGGTAGCATTCCCTAACACACTTATTAGTGGTCTGGTCTTGTCGATTTTTTAGTTCAGTTCCTAATTTTGCACACCTGCCACAATGAGGCAACCAGGAAGTCTGCCTATGTCATTACCATGGGCCTTTTTTTTTTTTTTTTTGAGGTAGGAACACTCAGTTTTTCTCTCCAAACAAAGTGAAAAATGGTATAATCACTACAAATTCTGTCACTGCTTCTCAAACAGCATCCACAGATAGGAAACAAAAACAAACGAGCTGCCAGCACAAAACTCAGAACAACAGATTGAATTATTTTTTGTCATCTTCAACACAACTTCTATTACTGAGAAAATTACTTGGAAAGGTATTTAGATGCTATCCCCAGAGGTGGCAGTTTTTCTGTGTCAGTCAGTCATATACTCAATGTACTACCCCAAAAGCCTTCTGTAAAGAGTCTCTTGGCAATGGTATGGATGCATCTGGAGCACTATATCTAGTTTCACTTCGCCCTTTGTCTCTCTTTCCCCCCTCCCCCTCCTCTTTGGTTAAGCAACAGAACGGAGTTTGGGTCAAAATAATCAGGCATTTAGCTGATGTGATCTACATTGGGAAGCTAGGGGAACTTGTTAAATCTTGTGTAGAGAAGGCCAATGAGTGCTTGAATAACAGCATGCAATTATTTGTAGTGTTACAAGGATGATGGATATTAATTCTATTTGAGAAAATACAAGAAGGGCAATAAGTCACAGATTATAAGTAGGAAGGTTCAATCTGGATCTTTGGAAAAAAAATCAGAGGCTGCAGAATTCCCTTCTTTGCAGGCTTTTAAGATTTGTCTAAGTAAAGCCATGAGCTAATCCAGGACTGACAACAATCCTACTTTAAGCCAAAAGTTGGGACAGATGACCTAAAGGTACCTTCAAGCCAAAATTTCTATGATTTTATGATTTTTAACCCTCCTGATTTCACAAGACTGTGTAAACTTTTTATTACCAGTATAATGAAGCTGTGGGAGAGAAGCCAGACTGCAGATGAAAAGAAAAGCTCTTTGACTTTTAGTTAACCCTTTAAATATTGTTATTTTCTGAGAGAATGCCCAGTAGATGGTAGATGTGCTTTAGTCTAGTTGGATGCCAAGTAAGGAGGTACCAACCCAATATTGCAGCTACACTGTCAAGCTGTTTTCAGGCAATTTTCTTCCCTTTAGAAGGAAGGAGGCATATTGCAGCAAGTCATGCTTGCTCCTGCTGGAATGAGTTCTTCCATTTTGGCAAAACTGGAATTTGTGATCTTTGTAGCTGCAGTGAATGCTCTGTATTGTCAAAGAGGTAGAGGTAGATCTATGGCCTGAAGCAGGTGCACTCTCCAGCAGAAAATGCATCTGTTTGTTCATTTTTTGGATTCTAATTCATAACTTCACCAGTTGTATCCACATAAACTTAATCATCACTACGTCATCTTCTGCCACATCTCATTCATAGTGCTGGGATTGCACATCAGTAATTTATAAACTTAATTTTTCTGTTAAAACTGAATTGGTATTCTAAACCTGGCAAGACCTGGAGTGAAAAACAGATGCTTCTCATTTTTTTCCCAGTGCACAATACCTCTCTAGAGAAGATACTTCAAATGATGCAATGAAGGCACTGCACAAGCTTCCTACCATCCTAGTTTTTTAAAAATTTACCACACTAAGATAACTTCAGTTTTCACATTGCCAGTGTAGTATCCAGAGTCCCATTTTAATTTCTGAATCCACCCAGCTGCAGATATTGGAAATGGTTGACAGATTTACAAACTGTAACACAAAAGAAATTAAAGTTGTTACCAGTGTAAAAGTGGAATAGAAAACCGGTTTAAACCTTACAATGTTGTGCTTTAACCTTTCCTAACCCTTGCATCAAACATCACTAAATAGCTGGAAGGAATAAAACCAGGAGATTTTTCCTTATGAAAAAAAATAAATATATTAGAATCAAAGAATAGATTTTGTTCTTCGAGTAAATGCCAGAGTCTTTACCAAACAGGAAAATTCAGAAGTGGAATGGGTTGTAAACAGCCAAACTTTAGGATAGTCTCAGAGACTTTTCCTGGCAACTGCGGTCTCTTTCATCTGTTTGGTTGTTTGTGTGATGCTGTTTTAGTTTTTACTATCCTTTTAAATTCAGTGGAATATTTAGCATGTAAATGAAAAACTTTAATGTATAAATGCATTAAAATAACCTTTGGGAAGGATCTTAAACTTATGCTTCAGGGCAATCACTGCCCCTGACCGATTACACTGAGACCTATACATGGTGGTAGATGCAGAGGTGGGGAAAAATATGTAGTTTTTCTACTGAGTTCTTCAGACATTCCTCTGAAGTCTGATTACAATACAGTATAAGTACAGAGAACAAGACGAAGCTGAGGCCTGACATTAAATGGCAGTTCCTGTGTTCCATTTACTTGCCCCCAATTCTCTAAAATGAAAACAAGTACAAAGAACTATGCATCAATATTAAAGTTATTGAAAATAATAATCATCTAATTGAATATAATAATAATGCAAACAGAAGTTTTACAATGCCCAAAAGGTGAAGAAGTTTATTTTACAATAGTTGTTTAATTTGTCTTTAGCATTAGTGCCTCCTAAGATAAGGTCACTTCTACATGAAGTAATTTAAACGTACACAGTTGGAAAAAAGAAAAAAAACTGTTTATGTGACCATGGCAGCCATTACCTGGCACTACACTACAGTAGCTTCTGAAAGGAAAATGTTATGCCACTGGGGTTAGTTCTTAAAAGGAAGCACCAATTCTCCACTGCAGATGAATAGAAACTTGATCTTTAGCTGTGTCCTGCAGAACTGAAATTGAGAAACCTTCAGGAAATAATGAAGCATCTCAGGTAAAGCCATGTACAGAAAGAATATTTAATTCCAGTGGCATTAATATACATAATTCATGACACTTTGGAGAAATTGTAATAGTATTACATTGTATGCCACATTTGGACATAGAACACAATACCTTATGTATGATTTTCAGTATGGGTAGAATAAATAATACTTCAAATTACAGAAGGTTTTTATGGTAAAAAATATCTTTTTGGTACTATTACTCTGTCAGATGGACTTATTTATATTTATTTATTAATATCAAATTCCAAGGTGTATCTAACCACATTCATGCATATTGGTACACGCATGCACTTCTCAGAAATTGTATGGCTCCCCTAGAGACTAATTCTGAAACATTCATTTTCAAAACTGAAATTAGATGGAAAAACATTTTTTATTTTTCTGGGCTGTAAAAATGACCAATACACCCAAATAATGCCCTTTTTTTCCCATTCTCTTTCCCTTGCCCTTGTTTGTGCTCTTCTCTAAGAAGTAACAATCTATAACTCTGACTGGCAATGTGAAACAGCTTGTGCTAAAAAAAAAATAAAAACCAAAATGCTACAGCGAAGTCTGGTTGTACTTTTTTTTTTTTTTTTTTTTTTTTTTTTAGCTGTACTGTTTTCTCACTTTTTACGTGCAGGGTATAACAAAACCAAATAGCCATGAGCTATAGTGCACCTTTTTCAATAAATGCCCTTTAAAACCAACCAACCAATTCATACAATGAATAGAAAGATACAGTCATTCAAATTCTTTATGTTCTTTATGTCCAAAGTTTATGAACAAGTGAATGCAGTTTAGAAGAAAGCTTTCTTATTCAGAAAAGCTGAAACATTAAAACTTCTTTGTTTTAAAATAAAAAATAATATTTTCCCCTTGATAAAAAAGGCAAAGTCATTGTTAGCAATGTGTGCCATTTGTGTACATGCACTCAGAATATGTATTTTAGAAAGAAAAAGAATGCCACAAATACCACTGAGTTTTGAAGACAGTAACAGCAAAAATATCAAAGGTATCTGAATCACTTGGGAAGCATGCTTTAGTATTCCGCATGTGACACCGAATAAATAAGTAGCACATTGCATCTTAAAACACTGTGAAATTTTAAATCTTGTTCCAAGTGCTGGATTTTATTTGGGCATGGATGTTTGGGGTAAAGCTGAATTAAATATTCTTTGTGTGTGGCTAGAAAAACCTGAAATGTTCTGTTACAGTCACATTCTCAACTGTTCAGTCACTGCATCTTCTTTAATGGGGATGTGAACACAGTTCCCAGTAGCTGTTATTCTTTAGCTTCTGCTTCATGAAGTCAGAAAACAATGTAGCTAAATAAAGCCAAACCCATAACCAATATACACATAGGGTCGAAGCATCCTGTGTCTTTTCAAGGAGTGAATTTTTAAAAGGTTTGCTAAAAAAATATAAAAATAAAAAAAATACAACAATTGGCAATAGCCATTCAGATATAAGCTTTAAAATGGTTTTATTCTGAGACTGGGCAGCTGGATGATTTGCACCAGATTTGTGTTTTGCTTTTGAGTGTAATTTTTTTCCTACTAGGTTTTAGTGCCTCATTTCCAGACACTGCTGTCTGCATTTTTGTAGACAATGTTAATTCTCTAGCAGATTTCACTTTACTGTTGAATTTTAGAAATTTAAAATGGTAAGAAGAGAGGCAATTCTAACTAGATGCAGTACTACCACTGTAAATATCAGTAGTAAAATGAGACAAGACAGAACATGCATCTAATTATAAAAAATGGTAGCCATGTTTGGGATATGTTTCTTAATGCTTTGCCTCTCTTCAAGCTCCATCCAGCATGGTTTAAGCCCCTTTGGCTAGTTTGGGTCAGGCGTCCTGTCTCTGCTTCCTCCTGGCTTCTTGAGCCCCTCCTCACCAGCAGAGCATGAGAGACTGAAAAGTCCTTCATAGGAGTAAACATTACTTAGCAAAAACTAAAAACATTGGTGTGCTATCAATGTTATTCTCAGACTAAAGTTGAAAAACACAGCACTGCACCAGCTACTAAGGATTAAAATGACTGCTATTGCTGGACCCAGGACACCACCTTTACAGCCTCTTACTGTTTGTATTTTTTCCTATTTGTATTTTGCAATTTAATTGGCAAAATGCCTCTATAGGTATTTAAAATGACTTGATAAAATGTTTAAATGTCAATATAACTATCCACTTCAGTGACAGAATGATAATTTTTCTCTTCATTTGTCCAGAAGTGCTACAAGACACAGCTATAGTAGTTATCCCATCAGGCACAGTGTGCACATCAAACATCTTTAGATGCATTATCTGTTTGCTTTAAATACTCATTCCAAGTCCTGTGATCTTGGCCTTCATATACATTTGCTATTATACAAGAAACCTCTCTAAAATGGATGTGTCTTTGCAGCTTTGGTATATTCCTTTACCTTTCATGTAATACCATACAAAAAGAGCAACATATCAATTTGATCCAATCTGAATGAAAAAGGGAGCAATAAGGCATGCATTAATAAAAACTTATTTTAAAGTATGTAAATTATAAGCACCAAAGCTTCTTCTTAACAAGATATGTCTAAAAAAATTCAGAACTATAATTCATTTGGAGAACTACCTTTTTAAATTACATATTAACATTTTTATGGTTACAGTTCTGATTTTAGTTGAAAGTGTAGAGATATGTTAAAGAGTAACAGCATATGCAGTTTATTGAATTATTTACTTTATATTAGCAGGTAGCAAATAGGTTCCCTTATAAGCTTGTCACATGTATAAATGAAGAATTTTACTGTAAATTCAGAAAGTAAGAAAAATACAGAACATGATCGGAATTTTTACTATACTATTTCTTTTGATAGTATTACAGTTAGTACTTTTCACATGGTGACACAAGAATTTGTTGCTGTAAAATTAAATAAATGGTTAGAAATTGTCATTAACATAATTACCTATTTTTATTGCTCTGACAGTGAAGTGGTATTTTGCTTAAATTAAGAAGTGCAGTGTAATGGAAACACATATTTATATGCATATTTATAGTTAATTTTACATGGAGTGGAACAGGAACATGTTAGTATGCCAACGTTATCTAGCCATTCTCCATGGAAACTGTATCAGCCAGCTTAAGAATAAAACTGTAATACCTGCGTGAAACATCCTCTCCTGCCAGCATCAATGAAATGCTGTTACGGGAGGATTAGAGAAGGAGAAAGAAAACATTATGCCACTGTATAAATCACAAAGTGGAACATAGCTTGGATACTTTGTGTACTTCTTATCCCCTCGTGTCAGTAAAGCAAAAAATACAAATTAAAAAACAAAATACAAATCAAAAAGCCTGGAAAAAGGGCAAGAAGGATGACCAGAAGTTTGAGATGGCTTCTGAAGGAGGAAGAACTGGGAAAGCCAAAAATCTTTAGCCTGGAAAGGAAGGAGCATGGGGCAATATAGAAGTGGACCAGAAAATCAAGGAAAGGATGGTTAGGAGTCAGCTTTTCATTCTTCTTATTCACACTAGAATAAGGGAACATGAGATAAAGCCACCAGGAGCAGTGCTCAAAGCTAAAAAAGGAAGGCCTTATTCATGCAATAGGCTAGATCTGTGGGTCTGCTTGCTGAATGGTATTGTCACAGAACAGCTGATGTTGGCAGGGACCTCTGGAGATTGCCTACTCAAAGCCCCCTTCTCAGAGAAGAAATTTATAAAGGTTTAAGGGGAAACTGTGTAAATACTTAAGGACTCACTGACTTCTACTGAACAAACCACAGGACACTCAGAAAATCCCCTGTTTGAGGGCACATGGGAGAGTACTGGAGGAAAAATATCATGCATGCACTTTTATATTCTTTCCTGCAACCCACTTATGGCCACTGTTGGGAATATCAATGTTGGGTTAGAGGGTTCTTGGGTTCAACCTGTACATCCATTCTCCTTTTTTCATGTTACCTAATACACAGTGCAAAGCCTAAAATATCAATGCTTCATTAAATGTAAAGAACTATGCACTTGATTATTTAATCAGCAAGTCACACAGAACCCATCTCCTTATCTACATACAAGTGGAGGAGCATCTGTTTTCACACAGAGGAGACAGAAAGATTACCACATGTGTTCACAGCACATACGAGAGTGAGAACCTATTGTTTTATGACTTGCCTGTTCTAAGAGATTCCAATGTTCTAGTGGAGTTACTCCTTCTATATAATAAAGTCACTTTCTTCTTACATTTATCTCAGTGCTCTGACAAACTTAGATACATAGCTCTGTGTAATGTGTACTCTACAACTTCAGTCAGACCTTGAAGCTGTCTATCAACTGCTAAATGAAATGAAGCTTTTCATTTAACAATCTTCCAACAGAAACCTGCCTTTTCTGTTACCTGGCACATAATACCTAACTGATTGTCAAAACAAATACCATTAAATCACTCTTTGGGTTGATGCGGGCACACAGCTGAACAAATGCTCCACATGTTAAGCCTTTTGAAGTGCAGGAGAACCTTTTGATTATTGCCTGGATACGTTCCTGTGTAATGTGTTCTAGGTGGCTCTGCCTTGGCAGGGGAGCCGGACTAGGTGGTCTGCACAGGTCCTTTCCAACCCTAATGATTCTGTGATTCTGAAGAGCAGCTGAAAGTTGCTGGAAAAAATCTTCAGTTCTGCATGTAACTCAGCAAATAATCAAATATAATCCAAAAAGTAGATTTAAAAAACACTAGTCTCCCTCTATGAATTGAAGGATAGCATCAAACTTGTGACCTTACGTATTTCTCAGACCAAAAAAGTTATCTTATGCCACTAAATAACTTTAAATTCTGGAAAAAAAGATTACTCAAGAGTTGATCACAAAGGACAGAATGACATTAAAAAAACACGTCTGTCTTCCCTAACAAAAGCATTACAAAACCCAAATATGCTATAAATATCCTGAAAAAGTACAGTGAAGCTGTAATACTCAAGAACTTAATCTGAGTACCTGAAACACACATTTGAAAAGGGCTCAATGCCAGCAAGAGTGGGGAAGGAGGAATACTTTAACTATAATTTGGTTTATTTTTTTAAATCCCAAGCCAAACTTGCAAAATGATCTGGGACCAGAAGGTGAAAAAGTGAGGATGAAACAATTGTGGATTAAATATAATGAAAAAAAATCTGAGTATTTGATGAAGAACAGTTTCTCTTCCTCAAAATACTTGCAGAATACTATGAAAAGGCTTCAGAATTCCTATTATGTACTTGTTATATCAACCGTATGTAAGTTGGGTTGAATTGTCTTCTGAAAGCCCCACTGAATCCAATGACAGCTTTATTATTAATTTGCTAATTTATACAGTGTTTGCTGTTGTGGCAACCAGTTTCTTTAATTAAGAAGACTAAAATACAAAAGAAAGTAGGTAGGCATTCTTTCAGATTGTAATCTGTTTCCTGAAGCCTGATTCAGTGGCAGTTTGCCCAGGACAGGACTGAATTACAACTCCCAACACCCCTCTCATTTCCAGTGAGTTGTTTTAATTTTAAACCAAGGGTTTGAAGACACAAAGATATTTCAGCTAACACACAATTCAAGGGCTATCCCAAAAGGTATGTTTAATATTTATTTCAGGAAGAAGCCTGTAGGGTTGTTCATGTAATTGTTTCCCACATAATTCAAGAAAAGTTGAACTACTCACTATACTACTGGGCAAAATACCACATACATCATAACTGAAGCTGGCAGCAGTCAGCCTGACATTTATCCATTACTGGACACTTTTCATTACTGGCTGTTTCCAGTTTTACCAACCACAAGCCATCCCAAGCCAGATCCACAAAACAAGGAGTCTCTAAATGATACCAGAATTTTGTCTTTCCTCAGGCAGTAAGACTCCTTATCCACTTGGGTATCTGTGACATTTTGCTAGAGTAGAAGCTATTTCTGCCTTTTGTATTCTCCAATTATTCTGCCTTTCCCATCCTCCATATCAGTCCTATTCTCCAGCCTGTACATAAGTTTTGTTCAGACTGCTTAAAGCAGATGGAACAAGCCAACTTAATGATCTTTTTGTTTCTAATTTCCACTTGTACACTTTAGTTGGAATGAGACCAGCTGCCGAAGGGTAAGAAAGGAGTTATGTCTGTCTTCTGAAGCATATCAATGTAGAAGGGGCAATGAGCTGAAAAATGTCCTTTCCCTGGACCCCCTCAGAAGAAGAAGAAATTTATGAGTATGACAATTCTTGTTGTATCATCACAACTGTATCTCACATCAACTTACCTTAGCGTAGTCTTACAACATTCATTAAAACCTTTGTGATCATGGCAACACTAAAAATCCTGATTTTAATTGTTTGCAGTTTTTCTCACTCTGAATCCGTGATCAGCTCCTCCTGAAGGCCAATGCTGGACTCAAAAGCAAGCATAAAGTAGTAGCGCTCACAATGTTTGGAATAAGTTCCCAAGCAAAAGAGAGGAGAAATGCAAGTAATTTCACTCAGTTCAAAAAATTCATTTGTGAAAGAAGAAAGGACGCTGCAGCTTGAAAAAAGAAGGTCTTTGTGCAGGTAGCAGCCCACTGCAAAAGTATTTAAGTGCACTAAAAATACTTCACTGCACTGTGAAGCATTTTAGTATGTATTGAGTGGTGTAAGCTAAACAATAGCATATTTGAGTTATCTAACAGGGACTATAGGATTAGATGTATTTAGTCAGAAGCCTTAAACAGATAGAGAATGATGATGGATCATAGGAAATTTCTTTGGATATGTGTTGTCACACATAATATAAATCGTAGAATCATAGAATAGTTAGGGTTGGAAAGGACCTTAAGATCACCAAGTTCCAATCCCCCTGCCATGGGCAGAGACACCTCGCACTAAACCATGTCATCCAAGACTCCATCCAACCTGGCCTTGAACACCGCCAGGGATGGAGCATTCACCACTTCCTTGGCAACCCATTCCAGTGCCTCACAACTCACACAGTAAAGAACTTCTTCCTTATATTTAACCTAAACTTCCTCTGTTTGAACCCATTATCCCTTTTCCTATCACTACAGTCTCTAATGAAGAGTCCCTCCCCAGCATCCTTGTAGGTCAAATACTACCTGTCATCTAAATTTGATTGTAAATGAATTCTCTCTTTGAGTGCAAAACACAGCAGTACATACATACCTGTAAACATAATGATATAATGATTTAAAAAAATTTAGGGTCGGTTTATGCCAGGAGTTTCCACACATAATTCAGAAAAGCACTAGAAGATGAGTTTCCAGATAAAAGGGCCTGATGTTATACAGTGACTGGTTTAAGGTAATAATATCTTTGATCACTAGATTGAACATCAAATTCAACTGAGTTCACACACTGCACAAAGTAATACCACTGCTCTGAAATCTTAGCAAATAAATGTGTATTAACTAAAGCAGTTATGTGACAATACTTATACTAACCTGCAATGAAATATTCTTCCAGGTCCATCAACACATACACCTCCATTGTAACAGAGAACTGAGTTCAGTGCAGGCTCACTGCAAACATCAACATCAACTTCACAAAACCTGCCAGTGTACCCACTCAGGCAAGTACAAACAAATGCATTGTCAGCATCTTGACAGGAACCTCCGTTAATGCAGGGAGCAGATTCACATTCCTGAGGAGAGACATAATAATTGACTACACTGCTTTAAAAAACATTACTTATTCATTTCAGCAGCAAGTGCAAGAGAATGAATCTGGAGATTAGAATAAGTGTTAGACTTTTTTTTATTGTCTGATAAACAAAAGCCTCTAATTTGGGATAATTTTTGTTTACACAAAGATCCTTTGATTGCAACTCATACTAATTTTTGAATTATGCTTGTTCTTATTAATTAATCTTGGAGAGATGCAAATATATTGTTACATAAGCAGTCTTACAGCTGTATGTGCTTCCCACGCATGTTTCCTCTATTAGAAGTTTAAAGCATGTTTTGAACCATAGTTTATACAATTATTCCTTTTAAGTTTTTATAATAGGGCCTATTCCACTGAAAAAAAGTCACATAAGTCAGGCAATTCTGGACAGAATAAAAAATTACTTATATTAACCAATGCACACAAGCCTTTTATAAGTATTTCCTGATAAATGCTTTCTCATTATCAATTAATGCATAAAATTGCAAGCAGAAACACGTAGAAATGTTTATGTGTTCACATAATAGCAATTCCCTCTGATAAAGCTAATGTGAAAGTAATCAAATTCAAACCATGCAAAGTAGCAGCAAATCAATGTTTCCCCAGAATTACGTGTGAGTTTAGCTAGTGCAATTGCCAGTGCAGAAAATGTGGTTTTTGCTGTTGAGCACAGAAACCTAGTTTTGGCTTATATCCCAGAGGAGGTTTGTTTTGCTGCTACCACTCAAACAGTCTAGCTAAATCCAGTATTTTAAATTTATTCTCACACTCCTGTAACTTTAGGAGGTTTAATTCTTTAAGAATATCCAAAGGCACACAGATTTCTTTCAGGTACTACACTTGCTTTGACAGA
Organism: Psittacula echo; assembly: GCF_963264785.1. NCBI lineage: Eukaryota > Metazoa > Chordata > Aves > Psittaciformes > Psittacidae > Psittacula > Psittacula echo. The sequence goes on along the minus strand of NC_137738.1, from coordinate 80,235,337 downwards.
ATGCAAATTCAGATATCCAGGAGGAATCATGAGAAAACAACTTATTTTCCTATAAGCCCTCCAGCTGGGTGTATATAGGATGATTTATTAGTGAGCATTACATAAACTAATTGAATTACATATCTCATGGGAAGATGGGGATAGTTCTACAGACTGCCAAAAATCCTGTGTCTAGGTTCTAAAAGTAGTCTTTTTTGCTATATTAATTACATTTGGGCTTGCAAACATAAGTCTTCTTTGTTGTGCTCATAAAAAAATCTTAATTCACAGTTCCAACTTTCTGCCTTTTTTTCTGTTCCAGTAAATTCTAGTCAAGTGTCCTTAATTTATATTCATTTGTATCCATCTCTACTACTTCTGTTATTACAGCTTTTCACATTAGCAGAATAAATCATGAATCTATCAATGAATGGATCCATTTTTTTGCTTAATTATAATTAAAAAATTAAAATTAAATAATACCAAAATTAAGTGAACTACCACACTAGCATTATTGCACTCTGCACCAGACACAGATGATTCCAGCTGGTTCCAGTGAATCCATCACAGGGCACAGCTAAGTCCATCAGCTAATATGATGGCACCTCTGGGAAAGTATGTTTAAGAAAGAGTAAAAACCACTGTGCAGCAGAACATGAGAAAGAGAGGAAAAAGTGTGAAAATCAGCCTGCAGACACAAAGGTCAGAGAAGAAGGAGAGAGAGGTGGTGGGTCAGGCAATCTCCACCAGAGATTCTTCTGAAGCCTCTGCAGAATACCATTGTGAAACAGGTTGGCCCCTTTAAGCCCTTGGAGGACCACAGTGGAGCAGATATCCACACTGCCATGTGTGTGAATACTACACCAGAGCAGGCGGATGTGCTCCAAAGGAAGTTGCAACTCATGGACTGCCCCTGCTGGAGCAGGCTCCTGGCAGGATGTACAGCCTATGGACAGGAGCCTATGCAGAAGCATATTTTCTGGCAGGCTGGGATGAAGTGCTCTAGTTTTTCATCAACGGTAAATTAATCTTCCCAAGTTGAGTCTGTTTTGCCTGTGACAGTAATTAGTGATCATGACCAATTTGCCTATTCTTATCTTGATCCATAAGCTGATGCGGAAGGGGAGTGCAAGAGCAGTTGGGTGTCTAGCAGCCATCCAAAGTTAACTCACCACACCTAAGTTTATTCACGGGCTGGAAAACTTTCTTTCTGTCATATCAGAGCAAGTAACCTGTCCAAACTGAGCTGTATTAACTTTAGGTGCGTTGTTCATCACCAAATCTGTAAATGATGCCCAGTACTCACACTTTACAGCATACCAATACTCTCCTTCCCAGCTCATGTTTAAAACACAGCTTCAATAAGCTGTCTTATAAAGAAATCAAATTATATCACAAAATAAAAATTACACAATAATTATTATTTGTATACAGTTGTTTTGGTTTTTTTCACTTCACCAGTCTGACACACTTTACCCTCATCCAAATATCTTTGAGTTTTCTTGTATCTGATCTCCTAGAGTAAAGCAGAAGGGCTCCCTTCCATTAGACTTTTTTTTATGTGTCTGGTTTTTTCTGTGAAGCATATAATTTTCCCACTTTGATCTACAAAAGAATCCTTTGAGTTTATGTGTTGTTAACAGGCAATGACCTTGGAAAAAACTTGGAAGTTATAATGGACAAGCTGTCAACATAAACTCCCATTGCAATGCTATGGAAAAAAATTGCTAATGCTATCCTTAAGTCTTCAGAGAAAGGAACTGTGACTTGCACTTAGACAGATGATTATTCCTCTTTTTATGGCTAGGGGAAACTGAAACATTGTGCCAAGTTCTAGAATCTGTTTATTATAAAGAATGTCAAAAAACTGAGAATATAAAATGATTCAGATACTAGATGAAATGCTTTACAATAAGCTAAGTCTAAGGAAAGTAATACTTAATGGAATTTTTAGGATAGATATTTTTTTTTTTCCAAAGCCATTATTACACATATATCTCATTTTCACATAATACTGTTGAAAACATAAATAACATATATTGGTTAAAATGATTAGACAGATTCACTGAAAATAAGTCTGCTTCTAGCCATTGAAACAAATAATCAGTGTGAGCTCTTGGCTGTAAGAAGTTCAGAACTGGGCTCTATGAGTGCTCTTAGGTTTAGTTTATCACCAAGAAAACTGAGAGAGAGAGACAGAGAGAGACAATGGCAGTACACAGTTATTTTCACAAGAAGTATTACAAGTTATGGAGTATTTTAAGTCCCAGATAAAGTCAGTGCAAAGCTGACTAACTGGATTCCTGAATCCAGATATATCCGCTAGAGATAAGGTCCAACTTTACTTCTAAGAGTCATCCACTGTAAAGCTGTCAAAAGTAGTTGATCATCCTCCTCAACTTTTTAAATAAAGGCTGGCAGTATCTTGAAAACATATGATTTAGGCAAATATAAATTAAATACAATTATTAGTTTCCACAGGAAAGAATGAAAGGAATATACAGACTTCTGAGAGGAGGACAGAATGGTGATTTTCTGTCTTTATTTTTACTAAATTATTGTTACGGCACATGAAAGTCTTCATTGATTTTTCTTAGCATAGCATGACAATTTAAAAGTCAAGGCAAAAACTGAAAGAATATTAAGATGTTTGGTTATGCAACTTTTTTAAGGGTAAGTTTTGTTGAGAATCTTTAGTTCAAACAATGGAAAACAAGACCCACTACACTTACTAGAACACAGTAGTTTATTATTTCTTGTTCTCTGAATGTCATGGTGTAGTAAAGTTTGGTTGTACTAGGAAGGGGATGACTGCCCCTTAAGAAATCCCTCCTGTTATGGCACAGTCCACTGGTTCTGCTGGCAGGGAACTGCACTGAAATCTGGACTCTAGCAATTGACCTAGAAAGGCACAGAACTTTGTTCAAGGCATACTGCTCCCTTATCCATATCTGTGGGTCCACGCTTAATCTGGCTTTGGAAGTGAGATCAACTTTCCACAAATCTCATTATTTCATTTCCAAAGCCACAATCCATAGCTTGCAATAATAACAAGGTAATACATTTTAGCAAATTAAGAAAAATAGTGAAAATTCATATTTTTAAAAATAATGTGCTAGTTCAAATCTCTTAAAACAAAATCTAGAAATGTCTTTTTAAAGTTAGGATTTTTTTTCTTTTTTTTACAGAAAGGACTGTTTTTCAGTAGTTCTCTTTGGAAACTGATTACAAGTAAAAAATTATTTCTGCTGTCACTTTGAAATCTCTTTCTATAAAAGAGATTCAAGGCAAAACAAAATTGTGATGATAGATGCTTTTTTATTTAAGTAAATTTTTCCTCTATATCAAAAAGATAATTATGAAATGGACTAATTCTGAGAATAACCAACACATGCAAATCCAATATGAGTGGAAAAAGTCTACTGGAAATGCACATAAGCTATTTACAACTGTATCTTAGAATCACAGAATCATAGAATAGTTAGGGTTGGAAAGGACCTTAAGATCATCAAGTTCCAACCCCCCTGCCATGGGCAGGGACACCTCACACTAAACCATGTCACCCAAGGCCTCATCCAACCTGGCCTTGAACACAGCCAAGGATGGAGCATTCACAACCTCCCTGGGCAACCCATTTCAGGCCTCACCACCCTCTCAGTAAAGAATTTCTTCCTTAGATCCAATCTAAACTTCCCCTGTTGAAGTTTTAACTCGCTACCCCTTGTCCTGTCACTACAGTCCCTGATGAATAGTCCCTCCCCAGCATCCTTGTAGGCCCCCTTCAGATACTGGAAGACTGCTATGAGGTCTCCACGCAGCCTTCTCTTCTCCAGGCTGAACAGCACCAACTTTCTCAGCCTGTCTTCATACGGGAGGTGCTCCACTCCCCTGATCATCCTCGTGGCTCTCCTCTGGACATGTTCCAACAGTTCCACGTCCTTTTTACGTTGAGGACACCAGAACTGCACACAATACTCCAAGTGAGGTCTCACAAGAGCAGAGTAGAGAGGCAGGATCACCTCCTTTGACCTGCTGGTCACACTCCTCTTTATGCAGCCCAGGATGCAGTTGGCTTTCTGGGCTGCGAGCCCACACTGCTGGCTCATGTTCATTTTCTCATCAACCAACACACTTGTCCACAGGGCTGCTCTGAATCTCTTCTCTGCCCAACCTGTAGCTGTGCCTGGGATTGCTCTGACCCAGGTGTAGGACCTTGCACTTGGCATGGTTAAACTTCATAAGGTTGGCATCAACCCACCTCACAAGTGTGTCAAGGTCCCTCTGGATGGCATCCCTTCCCTCCAGCGTATCAACCGAACCACACAGCTTGATGTCATCGGCAAACTTGCTGAGGGTGCACTCAATCCCAGTGTCCATGTCACCAACAAAGATGTTGAACAAGACCGATCCCAACACCGATCCCTGAGGGACACCACTCGTTACCAGTCTCCAGCCGGACATCGAGCCATTGATCACAGCTCTTTGTGTGCAGCCATCCAGCCAGTTCTTTATCCACCGAGTGGTCCACCCATCAAATTGATGTCTCTCCAATTTAGAGATAAGGATGTCATGTAGGACCATGTCGAACACTTTGCACAAGTCCAGGTAGATGACGTCAACTGCTCTGCCCCTGTCCACCAGTTCCATAGCCCCATCATAGAAGGCCACCAAATTGGTCAGGCAGTATTTCCCCTTAGTGAAGCCATGCTGGCTGTCACCAACCACCTCCTTGTTTTTCATGTGCTTTAGCGTGCCTTCCAGGAGAATCTGCTGCAACAGTTTGCCAGGCACGAAGGTGAGACTGAGTGGTCTGTAATTCCCCGGGTCATCCATTTTCCCCTTCTTGAAAATGGGGGTTATATTTCCCTTCTTCCAGTCATCGGGAACTTCACCTGACTGCCATGATTTTTCAAATATGATGGCCAGTGGCTTAGCAACCTCATTTGCCAGCTCCTTCAGGACCCATGGATGGATTTCGTCAGGTCCCATGGACTTGTGTACGTTTAGGTTTTTAAGGTGGTCTTGAACCAGATCCTCTCCTACAGTGGGCCTAGGGTCTTCATTCTCACAGTCTCTTCATTCGCCTTCCAAGACTTGGGTGGTGCAGTCAGAGCCTTTGCCAGTGAAGATCGAGGCAACGAAGTCATTTAGAACCTCAGCCTTCTCCAAAAATCAGGGTAGCCAGTTCTTCTGATAGCTTCTGGAGCGGGCCTACGCTGTCCCTAGTCTGTCTTTTATTCGCTACATACCTATAGAATCCCTTCCTGCTATCCTTAACATCCCTAGCCAAGTTTAATTCTAACCAGGCCTTAGCTTTCCTAACCTCGTCCCTAGCTTCCCAGACTACATCCCTGTATTCTTCCCAGGCCGTCTGTCCCTGCTTCACTTTCTATAAGCCTCTTTTTTCTTTTGAATTTTCCTGAGCAGCTCCTTATCCATCCAAGGAGGTCTCCTGGCCCTCCTGCTGCACTTTCTTTTAGTTGGGATGCAACACTCCTGAGCTTGGAGCAGGTGATCCTTGAATAACAACCATCAGTCTTGGGCCCCCCTGCCCTCTAGGGCTTTATCCCATGGAACCTTACTAAGCAGGTTCCTGAAGAGGCCAAAGTCTGCTCTCTTGAAGCAGTGAGCTTGCTGCACGCTCTTCTCACTGTCCTGAGGATCTTGAATTTGACCATCTCGTGGTCGCTGCATCCAGGGCTGCCCTGGAGCACCACATTTCCAACCAGCCCTTCCCTGTTGGTGAGCACGAGGTCAAGCATGGCACCTCTCCTTGTCGACTCCTCTATTATCTGCAGACGGAAGTTGTCTTCCACACAATCGAGGAACCTGCTGGATTGCTTGTGCCGGGCTGTACCTTCACTCCAACAGATGTCAGGGTGGTTGAAGTCTCCCATGAGAACAAGGGCCTTTGAGCGTGAGGCTTTTCCTATTTGCCTACAGAGCACTTCATCCACAGATTCCTCTTGATCAGGCGGGCTGTAATAAATCCCCACAGTAATGTCCCTCATAGCTGTTCTTCCTTTAACTCTGACCCACAAACTCTCTGTCAACTGCTCACTCATCCCCAGACAGAGTTCCATACTCTCCAGCCTATCCCTAACATAAATAGCAATTCCCCCTCCCCGCCTGCCGTGCCTGTCTTTTCTAAAGAGCCTGTAACCTTTCATTCCAACACTCCAGTCGTAGGAGCCATCCCACCATGTTTCTGCGATGCCTACTATATCATACTCCTGCAGTCGTGCACACATCTCTAATTCCTCTTGTTTGTTCCTCATGCTACAGGCGTTTGTATAGAGGCATCTGAGCCGAGCTCCAAATGAAGCCGGCTCATTGGCTGGAGCGGCTAGAATATCTCTGCATGGTTCTGAGCATTTATTGTAGGTGCTGGCAATTGACTGGGTGTGTTGGGATGAAACAATGCCCCCCTCCCCCAACACATCTAGTTTAAAGAAACCTTGACCAGCCTGGCAAGCCTCCTACCAAAACCACTCTTCTTCGTCTTTGCCAGATCAACTCCACCAGCCCCCACTAGACCTGGCCTACTAACTTGGGCCCCATGTTCAACACACCCAAATCCCTGACTATGGCACCTCCCTTTTAACTATTTATTCACCTGGCCAATCCTCCTAGCTTTTTTAAGGTTCTCCCTTGTATCCTGGAGAATTGACGAAAAGACAATCTGAGCTCCAGAGCCCCTAACCACCTCTCCCAGGGCTCTGTAGTCCTTCTTTATGTTCTCCAGCCTACTTCTATCAACATCAGTAGCACCCACATGGATCACAAGAAGTGGGTATTAGTGGGACTCACTAGAGCAGGCAGCCTCTCTGCAACTTCTCTGATCCATGCCCCAGGTAGGCAACACACCTCCCTCGAGGGTCAGGTCGATAGATGAGTGCTTCTGTCCCTTTCAAAGTAGAATCCCCTACCGCTATGACCCGCCTCTTTTTCCTGGCAGCACCAGTAGTGATCTTCTTTACCGGTGCACGAGCCCGTTGTTTCTGGTGCAAAAGCCCTTACTTCTTAGCCCCCTGGAGGACAGCAAAGCGTTTGTGGGTGGGGACAACAGATTTAAGAGGAAGCCCCTTGCTTTTAATTGTCCTCTTCCTCCTGTTTTTGTTGGTTTTTGTTTTTACTGTTTCCCAGCTCCCTGGGTTGACAGCCTCCTCCTCTCCCCCATTAGCTTCAGGGGACGCTTGAGGCCCCTGCACAGTTTGGGCCTGGAGCAAGCATTCCTGCTTCCTCTCAGCTTCCCCGACATCTTGCAGCCTATTAACAGCATCCCGCAGCTCAGCCACCTGCTGCAGGAGGACCTCCACCAGGGAGCACCGAGTGCAGCCCTACCCATTGGGCAGTGTTCCCTCACGAGACCAGTGCAGGCACTCTCTACACTCCGAGCTCTGCACTGCAGCCTCCCCAGTCATTGGCTCTGTCTGAGTGCCTATGCTGGCCACCGCCGGGGCAGCCAGAGCAGAGCTCCCAGACCAGGCTCTGGTCATACGACGAGTACTCACCATCCCGCTCGCCTGTCCATGCAAACTGCCTCGACTTGACCCGACCCGCCCTGTTCGCCAAGCTCCCAGGGGCAGGTTTTTAACCAGTCAGGGCTGGTGCCGCTCCTCCTGGCTCCGCCCCCTGTGAGTCAGCTGCTCGCGTCAGCTGAGCTGCCGGCTCCTGGGCAAGTCCTGTCGAGGACCTGAGGCTCCCTCAGTGGCTCTGGCCGCTCTGAGTTGAGGCTCCTGGATGCTGATCTCCTCCCCTCTCCGGTGTTGAAGGCGACCTCTCTTGAGCTACTCACCTCAGTAATTCAACATACTTGTATGCATGTAGTGCATTATAAAGTTTAATTTCCTGTGAATACTTAGGACATAAAGCCCCAAGTATTATTTGCTGTCTGATTCCTTTCTAGACAATTATGAAGTGATTAACTGTATTTGAGGACTTGAAGAAGAAAAAGGTAGTAGCCTTACACATTAATTCAGGGAGTAAAAGCAAGCATCCTGGTATCTGGGAGAAAACTGGGTTCTAGGTGGAAATCATTGACTTGTAGAAGGTTGAACCAAACAAAGCTTCAAAACCCAAAGTTTGATGAAGTTGAAAAGAAAGAGATAAGAAAGTAATTCAAAAACAGATACTGCACCACAAAAGAAATATGCCTTCTAGAGTCATGTTTCCAGTCATTTATGCTAGGACTGAAGGCAAAATTATTCTCAGCTCAGAAGTGGATGTTTTTGTGATAAACAAGAGCTACGTGGTTAAGGATTTGCATTACAATAGAAAAAAGAGGCAGAAAGGAAATCAATGCTGTAAATAAATGCTCTAGAAACTAATTTATGTGTTAAAGAAAGGTTATGTACATACAAAATATGCCATGCGTATACTTTTTAATCAGCCCTGAATCTAGATTTCAAGAGATTGTCCAAATTTACCTTATTACTTCATAGCAAAAGTACAATTTAATGCTTTAATAAGATTTCATAGTTACACAAAACAGCCACAGAGCAGTGCATTAGCCAAAAACTATGAATATGGATTTCAGTTACTTTCAAAGGTATTTTACCACAGTTTAATTTATTTATCATGAGTGCAAACATCTGATGTAACTATGACTGCTATTAACAGACTAAAACACCCAAGTTTTCTTTACTACGTTTAAAATAGCACTTAGTTTAAACTGTGTGGTTTGCTATGTTATGGACTTCATTCACATGGGAGACTGAAGTGCACTCTTACTTTGGGATAAATCCCAACAGTATTGCTACTATGTAAAATTTGAGAGTCACATGGAAAACAAGGTGCTTGGTGACAGCCAGTATGGCTTCACTAAGGGGAAATCCTGCCTAACCAATTTGGTGGCCTTCTATGATAGGGCTACAAAACTGGTGGACAGGGGCAGAGCAGCTGACATCATCTACCTGGACTTGTGCAAAGCATCTGACACTGTCCCACATGACATCCTTGTCTCTAAATTGGAGAGAAAACAATTTGATAGATGGACCACTCTGTGGATAAAGAACGGGCTGGATTGCCGCACACAAAGAGCTGTGGTCAATGGCTCAGTGTCCAGCTGGACAACAGCAACGAGTGGTGTCCCTCAGGGGTCGGTGTTGGGACTGGTCTTATTCAGCACCTTTGTCGATGACATGGACAGTGGGATTGAGTATGCTTTCAGCAAATTTGCCGATGACACCAAGCTGTGTGGTTCGGTTGATACGTTGGAGGGAAGGGGTGCCATCCAGAGGGACCTTGACACACTTGTGAGGTGGGCTGATGCCAGCCTCATGAAATTTAACCATGCCAAGTGCAAGGTCCTACACCTGGGTCGGAGCAATCCCAGGCACAGCTACAGGTTGGGCAGAGAAGAGATTCAGAGCAGCCCTGCAGAGAAGGACTTGGGGGTGTTGGTCGATGAGAAAATGAACATGAGCCGGCTTCAGTGTGCGCTCGCAGCCCAGAAAGCCAACCGTATCCTGGGCTGCATCAAAAGGAACGTGAACAGCAGGTCCAAGGAGGTGATCCTGCCCCTCTACTCTTGCTTTGAAATTTTGGATTATAGACACAAGAAGAAGATAAAAATAATAAAAATAAATCTATATTTTTAAGTAACAATGAAGAGCAGGAACATACTGGATCAGAACAGTGCTCCGTCTACCCCAGATTTCTGTCTATAATAGTGGCAGAGAAAAAAACACTTTAGAAAAATCATGTGAAATTTGCACTATCTACAGTCTATGTTCCATGCATCCTCCCAGCAAGCAGAACTGTCTAATCAGACATGGTAAACAGTACTTCCCTGACTGGTCCATTTATCATTCATTTATGGACCTATAATCCATGACTTGCTTAATTTTTCTGAACCTACTCAGTTATCACCTGCCTCCCTGGTCTTCTGTGGATGCAAGTTCTTGGTGTTCTCTGCTTCCCATGAAAGCATTTTAAAATGTTTCTCCAATTCTTTTCATCATGTCCCCACAATTCTTTTACTACAGAATTCGGTGAAAAAATTTTCCATTTAAGTTTATCTACCAGTGTCATAGTTTTCTAAACCTTAATTGCCTTCCCCTCCTTTGCTTTCTGCAAACAGAATAGTTTCAGAGAACTGTCAATGACTGCTCCAAGTCTTCCTTTCCGAGTTGTAACCGAGAGTTCTGAATTCAGCTGTACATAGCTATACTTCCCTAGATTGTTGTCTTACACTGATGATTATCCACCACCTTTTCACTCTTTCCATTTTGTGAGGTCTTTCTGCATTCCTCAAATGTGAAAAATTCACTGTGCTTCTCTAGCTATGACCTTACCCTGCCTGAGTGCCCATTTTACACTTTAGCCATCAAGCAATTCCACCAGTTACCTTCCTGAATTCCTGATTTTGATAGATGCGAAGAGCTTTTTATAAGTTAGAGTATCCTGTAAGAGGCACTTTTTATGTTTCAGTTTTTTGATCTTCCTGTCAACATTTGAACTAACATGTTTTACAGCCTTTTGTGTTCTTCCTATGTGGGCAAGCTTTCCATTTGTTAAAATGCCATTTTTTCCCTGTGAAATCCTTATGTTTCTTCCTTAAGTCATCCAGGGGCTTTGAACCACTTTGTGTTCTTGAATTGTGGTACACATTTTACCCGGACTTTTAACAAATTATTTGTTTGATAGCCCTGAGTCTGCCTGTAAGTTTCTTGTGGTTTTGGCTTGCTCCCTTTAAGTTACTTGACAATGCACCTCATTTTCACTTGGTTTCCTTTCTTGAAATTAAGTATCTATCCACTGGATTTATTTGGCATGCTTTTTCATGTTACTGTCATAAACCCAGGTGCATTATAGTCCCTAACAGACATAATCTCTGTCATTAACACCTCTTGAGCCAGATGCTGGTCTTCTCAGAGGCACATAGATCATTAGTCATATTCAGATTTTCAGTTTTGTCATTCTTATACAGTGCTCTTCTATATGTGTCAGCATTTCCCAAGCATCTAGTTTAAATATTCCCTGACAATCATTTTAATTTTCATTCAATAGCCTGGTTCCATAATGATAGAAGTGCAATCCATTCCTGTACTGGTTCCTTAAATTTCAAAAGGTTTTCTATTTTCAAATGCATTTGAATTGCTTTTGTCTCTACCAAGATATTAATCATGTACCAGGGCTCAATCTCTTTCTCCCTCTCAGGTCTTACATGGAAACAGCAATTTTTCAAAGAAAGCTAGATGCATGCCCTAGACATGCCGAGCCTGAATTTGTAACCTCAAGAATATCCTTCCTACACTTCCCTCCATTACTGGTTATCAATACAGGTCACATTTATCAGCTTCTTTTCAGCACACCTAAGTAATGTCTCTAGAAAAAATTTTGAGATCCACCATCTTTCCAGATGCAAAGCATCTGTATACAAGGCTTATCTGATGTCATAAAGCCAGTTACCTGTGTACCAAATAATCAGATAGTTCTGTTTTTTAAGATACTTTGTTGTTAGAGCATCCTTGTTGCAAGAGCATACTGTGAGCATCTGTTTACAGGTTTTTTCTTATGTAAGAGATCAGAAATATGCCTATCAGTGAAATGTCCTCAGAGGGCTTACCACTTGGTTGGTGAAACTCCTTTGCAACATTCTTGTAGGCCTCATGCATTTTTCTATTTCTCCAATTTCTAGTCTCTATTTTTCTATTAATTCTCCATTTAATAGAATCTATTAAATTCAGCCACTTACTTAAAATAAACTTACAACTTCAGGGTTGTCCCATGGGTGGGTAATCACAAATGTGCCTTGTAAAATAAAAGGGGTATCTCTCTCTCCTTCTAATCTTAGATTTACCTATCTGAATCTAGAGCATAAATTATATTATGTTTTGGAAGTTTACATTAGTTTAACTTCTTTCATTAAATACTTACCTTGCTCAACTCTCTTTAAACTAGTTTATAATAGGTAAAAATACTCGAGAGTGTGAAGTCCCACCCAGTACAAACAACAGCATTCAGCTCATCTGAGGATCTTTGTCCACGAATGGTTGCCCTACATGTATATGCTAAACATATACAGACAGAATTCTTGGGAGGATATTCTACTCTCTGGCTATTACAGTCCATTAAGACCCAGTCAGCTCAGTCAGTGGAATCTAGACTCACTAATGAAATGCAGATGTCTATTTTAAAATCAGCTGAACAGCTCTGCAGATCTCACTAAATATTCACCACATTCTTGTGGACTATAAGAAGTTCACAGACATCTAGCTTTCACAAAGACACCTCAAGTTAGGCAAGCTAACTTTTCTACCATTCTAACTTTCCTACCATTCTTCCCAACCAAAATACAGATAATTACATGTCTGTTAAGTCTCATGTCTAACATGGTAAGTCCTGGTGAATAATTGCTTATTTGCTTGGACTAGCAGAACACTGTTATCTGACTTCATGTGTGCATTGGGCTCTGGTGCCTTTGGCTCTGGTGCCTTTGTGTAGAAAATTAGTTGTTTTTCCTGATTTCCCCCTTGTTTAAGTCTTTTATGAAAATAGAGAGAAAAGATCAGTAAAACCAGACAAAACAAAGTAATACTAGGAAGCTGTCTGATCACAGCTTTCAATCAGATAGAGGGAGAAGCACCAACAAGCTGAACATCCTCCTGTGTAAAGACTCAAAATGCTTTTTGCTCCTTTTTTGACAGCATGAGACAGCCTTAGCTGAACATGGAAGAAGCACAACTGCAAATGACTTCTATTCAGTCACAGGAAAATAAAAAAAAAAGAACAAAACAAATTTTGTCTATTACTAACCATAAGTACTACTACTGACCATATCAGCAATCTATGTTTACATTTATCAGACTGAAAAGAACAATTTTCAGTTATTATATTTATTTCAGAAATACATAAATTTCAAAGGAAATTGTGTACTGCAACTAATTCATGTAGTATTTTTCTTTTTGCTCTTTCTTGAATGAAATCCATAAATGAAAAATCAATGAGAACTGTAGTAGATAGGGAAGTTCCAATATTCACACTCCATATTAGGTATGTAAAATTTACAGGCAGTGTCTATAAAGCGTTTATTTTTTTCCTAAAACTATTAGGCAACCTGAGAAAGCCTTGAAGTGCATTTTCTTGCAAACTATATTGCAACTCATGTAAAGGATGAAAAAAATCCAGGAAGAAAAATAAAAAACATCCAACTATGTCTAGAGAAATATACATATACCCATGAATATATTTTTAAATTGGTTATTTGAATCAGCTTCATTGCTGACTTTTCCTGGCTGTACAATGGCCACCCACCTAGTCTCTCACTCTCTCTCCTTAACTGGACAAGGGAAGAAAGTAAAATGATAAAGGTCACCTGTTGGTAAGGTCAGAGATCACTTACAAATTACTGTCACCAGCAAAACAGACTCAGGTGGGGAATATTAATTTAAGTTATTGTCTATTAGAAATTGACTTTTGGACAGTGAAAAACAAAAACCTAAAGCCACCCCTACTCTGTCCCAGGCTCAAGTTCACCCCTCCATTCCCAACTCTTCTGCTTTCTCCTTTCACCCTGAGCAGTGGAGGGTGGGTGGGTGGGGAATGCGGTTTGTGGTCAGTCCGTAACAAATCCTCTGCTGCTTCTTCCCTCTCACACTTTTCCCCTGTTCATGTGTAGGTCCCTCTCACAGGCCCGAAGTCCTGCTTGGAGCCTGCTCCTGTATGAGCACTCCATGGGCTGCAGTTCTTTCAGGGTATATCCATATGTGGCGTAGGGTCCTTCATGGGCTGCAACATGGGTCTGGCATGGTCCTCTCAATGGACTACAGGGAAATACCTGCTCTACCATGCTTCTCTCCACGGGCTGTAGGGGAATCTCTGCTTCAGTGCCTGGAGCACCTTCACCCTCTCCTTCTTCACTGATGTTCGTGTCTGCTGGTTTTTTTATTTCCTCACACTTTCTTTCCTCACTCCTCTCTGCTGGGCAGTGTTTTTTACCATTTCTTATATATGTTTCCATAGAGGTGCCACCATCTTGGGGGAGGGACTCAGCTGTGTCCTGCAGCGGGTCCACTGGAGCTGACTAGAACAGGCTGTGTCCAGCACAGGGCAGCCCTGAGCAGTCTGCAGCCTTCCTTCTGAACAAAACCTTGGCACCTATACACAGTGCCGCTGCATGGCCCTTAATACGAAGATGTTTATCTTCAAAGGAAGAAGATATTTAAGTATATTTACACCTGGATTGATTCCTGATTTTTTTAAACAATAGGACTTGCTGATGTTAGTCTAGAGCAAAACAACTATAGAGCATGAGCCTACCATGATTATTCAGATGTGAACACCCATACACAGTCAGACAGCCCTGTTAATCACTGTAAGACTTGCATAGGCATGGTATCCGTCTGAGCAGGATGAATGCGGTGTTAGAGCCTTTAAAAGTATGACACCTGCATTACAATCTAATCTGGGAATTGCACTGCGTGCAAACAGAATGAGTATCAAAAAATATAGCCGTCACTCTGACAGACTTATCTGTCAAATATATATGTATACTGTTTCTTTCTACAAGTTTCTAATCCATGCATTTTGAAACACCTCAGCTTGAAATATGGTTATCTTTTGAATATGATTTTATGCAGTTGTCTACAGATCATTTAATCTCTCATTCTCTTAAAAAGGAATAAAATATAAATCATGGATGTTGCTAGACAAAATATTACCCAAAAGTATTTTGTATTAGCATTGGCAACAGGTGATAATCATACAGATTTGCAGTATCATATCACGATGTGCACTCTTTTGAGCTGAATTACTTGTTTTCTGACTTTTTCTTTCTGTAAAGGTAGTTGGAAGATAACATTCCAGCTAGGTTTACTCCTTGTGCGAGACTGTAATGCATTTTCAAAAGAAAAGTTATAGATCTGAAATATTTTTATACTTTTAGCTATATAAAAATCATGAAAGGTTCTTACATGCATATGTAAGTTAAAAAGAAGTTTAAATAACATTTTGGAATGTGGTTTTGACAATTCAGAAGCACAATAATAGAAGCCAGATAGCACAAAGGGAGGCAGATCTCAAGCCAGATTTTCTCATGAAAGCAAATAGATTTGAAAGGAACATACCCCAAGATGTTATTAAACTTTTTGGCACAAAATCTGAAAAAGTTCAAACAAATTCAATTCTTCCCCCAAAGTGTGGCCAACATTGTAAGGGCTGCTCCTTGCTATACAAGATGTCATCTTCTACAATTTGGTTTGCTGACCATGGGAATCTTCATGGCACAGACTCACATATACAGATGCCTTCTTACACACTGCCATTCCCCATGATAAAGCAAAAACATTCCTGAACTTAAGAGGAGGAAGTGGGCAGTGTATTATGTATGCTACCTGTCCTGGTTTAGCAGTAGCAGTCATTTTTTCTCCTTCTTAGTAGCTGGTGTAGTGCTGTGTTTTGACTTTCGGCCTGGGGATAATACTGATAAAACCGATGTTTTTAGTTGCTGGTCAGAATGTTTACCTTGACCAAGGACTTTGTGAGTCTCATGCTCTGCCAGGGAGGAGGAGAAGCCGGGAGGAAGCAGGGACAGGACACCTGACCCAAACTAGCCAAAGAGGTATTCCATACCACAGCACGTCATGCCCAGGAGTCAGAACTGAGAGTGGCCCAGAAGGGCTGGATCGCTGTGGGGTGGGGGCGAGGTACCAGTCGGTGAGGTGTTGTATTCTCTTCCCTTGTTATTTCCTTTATCATTATTATTATTGGTGGTAGCAGTAGTGATTTGTGTTATACCTTAGTTACTAAACTGTTCTTATCTCAACCCATGGGAGTTGCATTCTTTCGATTCTCCTCCCCGTCCCTTCAGGAGTGGGGGGAAGGAAGGTTGGGAGGGGGAAGTGGACTGCGTTCTGATTTACGGCCTGGGCTTAAACCACGACATTACCATTTTGCATCATAGAATTCTACAGTTACCTGGACTTTGAAAATTTAAACACTAGTCATGTCTACTTTCACTGCAGCACATTGCACCTTGAGTTTTACTATTCAAACATACAATTAAGCTACAGCAAATGGGGCTTGCAATGCAAATTAGGTAGTTATGTCATCCATGCTGAACCGAGCGATAAATGATTTCAGGTAATGTTGGCTTATCTTGCTGTGGCTTTTCACATTTATCACTCACACTCCACTTTTAAACATTTTCTCAATGGTCTTTTCTAAAGCATTTCATGTAAGTAATAAACAATGAACTTTTCAGAATTATTTGAAACAACTGGATTTGTCATGCATTTTCAATAAACTGACTGGTTCAGAAGTTACTTAAATGAAAAACGAGTTTCAAGCAGCATATTACCCTTTCCCCTATGATTAAAATAAAATTTGAAGACATACATTAATATTTATCTCACATCTTGAGCTGGTCCATCCTGATTCACACGAGCATCGATATCCATCAATGAGATCTATACATCTGAAATACAAAATAGTGTTATTCACATGAAGCTATGTAATTCTAGATTAAGCACTAGTAGTATCATTCCATACATTTTCAAACAAAGGTCTGATATAACCTACTGAAATCCATAGCACTTAGTTTTAATAATGGGGCTTAAATGCGTTATGTTATGGGTGCTAAGGAGTTTTATAAGGATTTTGATTGCGATATTCAAAGATGTCTTCCCATTTCAATCTGTTAGCATGTAACAGCTGAAGATTTGTTTTTAAGTATATTAAACGCTAATTAATCCACACATACTGAAAACTGGTTTATGCTAATGAATAAAAATGAAAGAGAAACTGAGATAATAAAAGTGTAGTACATTAGCTTAAGCAAGCAACATCTATCATCTTTAAGTTGCTAGTACTCTTATTTTATGGAAGAACATAATTAAGAGTATATTTATCCACCTTCCCATATCACTGAATCTTAAATATTGCTAGTTAGGTACATTATCTTGGTGATACTAATAGTTAAATAAAGATAGCTACCTTCCATGAAGACAAGGATCTGGCAAGCATTCATTAACATTGATCTCGCAGTTTGTTCCAATGAAACCTCTTCTACAGTGACACTTATAAAAACCAGTATCATCAATGCAACTTCCATTGTTGAGGCAAGGAGTAGACATACATTCATCTACATTTACTTCACATCTATCACCTGTGTAAAAACCAGAAGATATGAATAAGCTTTAAATTCTAAGCTCAAACCAGTTTATTTATTGTTTACATAGTTCACTATATTCATCATAAAGAATATCCCACTAGAATTACCTATAGGTGCAAATGCCAAAAAGAATGGTTATACTGCAATGCATTACAATGATAACATCTAGAATTTGGCAAGGCAAGAAGGCTTTGAAGGTCAGCTTGCAAGCAAAATAGTTAAATGGAGAATGAAATTTCAACAGCATCCTGGTTTCAGCTGTAACAGTTATTTTTCTTCCTAGTAGCTGGTGCTTCTTTACACAGTTATTAGAAAGATGAAAAGCACAGGTTTCCAGTAAGAGAAATAGAGAATTAAAATTATACGTGTCTTGGTGGTGATCTAATAGTTAAAACTTATTTTATCAAAATAAAATGAAAATCCAATACACAAAATTCTTTGAAATCTTTAAGACATCCATTATGAGAGATACGGTGATGCACTTTTCTTCTTGTAATTTTCCTACAAATAAGCACCACTCACCTTCCATCTAAACATCTCAAAGGACTTTAGAAAATACTAATTGACAACCAACACGTTCATAGGTCTCTCTGTAGGCAGTTACGCCCCACACAGCCGCTTGTTTCCACCACACCATGGGATGGGTGGGAGGAACAAAAGGCTGAAAGTGAGAAAACTGGTATGTTGAGATAAAGAGAGTTTAATAAATAAAGCAAAGGCCACACATGCAAGCAAAGCAAAATAAGGAATTCATTCACTGCTTCCCACCAGCAGGCAGGTGTTCAGCCATCCCCAGGAATGCAGGGCTCCATCACACATAAAATACCCTCCCTTCCTTTTTCTTACCCACAGCTTTCATTGCTGAGCATGCCACCATTTGGAACGGGACATCCCTTTGGACAGCTGGGGTCAACTGTCCTCTCTATGTCCCTCCCAGCTTTCGGTGCACTCCCAGCCTACTTTTTGTGGGGCAGTGTGAGAAGCAGAAAAGGACTTGACAATGTAGAAGCATTGCTCAGCAGTACCTACAACAATGATGTGTTATCAACTGTTTTCAGCACAAACCCAAAATATAGTCTCACACAAACTACTATGGAGAAATGTAGCTATGGATAAGTCCCAGCAAAAACCAGTAGACTACATATACCGCAAGAACATTCTCATGATTTTTTCAGGTGTGTGGGCCAGGGGAGGTGTGGAGACAAAAAAAAGAATGCTGAAGATGACAGGTCCTCCTCTGGAGCAGACAAAGTGTCCAGAAGCCAGAAGTTATGCTAGTTCCTCTGGTTCTCCATTTCACAACAAAAATAAAAGGCATTTCTTGCCTTTCTGTAACAAAGCACTTAAGTACGGCAGTCTCAATTCAAAACCATGTATTTTATACACAAATGTTTATAGTAAATGAAAAGTTCCTGTAGCCTTTTATCATTGCTATCCACGTGACTACTGGCAGCTTTTTAAAGGAAGGAATTCGTAGCAAGAATTACAGAGATACCATAATCTTTGTCTAGTCCATGTGCGAATATATAGCCAAAGATAAAAATCAGACATTTGCAATGAATCTATTAACATGCTACAAATAGAACTGCTTTAAGATCATGGGAAATGTTTTTACCTAGTAAAGATTAAGAGTGTAAAATAAAATGTCTAAGATTCTGTGCTGACATACGTGGCCTTAGCCCCAGCAGCCCTAGATGTCAAGCTCTAGTGGAAAGTGCAGGACAGGAGACTGGACTTGGCAAGTACTCCCAGGAAAATGAGCCCAGGGGGGCTGCCATGTGATTCTGTATTTGACCAGATCTTGGCACAGTGGTACTTGCACTATGCTAAACTATCCATTGGTAAAAATTAGAAGGCAGTTCTGAAACCTGTTTATCCTTGTTAAACTGCAACAATCCCCCATACCATGCAAGCATTCAGCAAACATCTCTGATCAATTGTGCTCCTTGGATGCTCTCATTTAGCATCACACTCTCTGGATCACTGGTGTCTTATTTGATATCACTAGATATAAGAACTTCAGACTTTCAGAAACAGATGTTTTGTTAATATATTGCCAAAAACTACATTTAAAATGACAGAAGACAAGTTCATCTGTCCATTATAGAAGATAGAACTATCAAAAAGGCAATTCTTGTAAGTCAGCATCAGGAAAGAAAATTCTTAATTGCTCTTATCACGGAATGCTTAAAAAAAAGCATTGGCAGGCCAAAAGTACTACATAAGAACATAATTCAAGTTCACTTTACTTGCAATTCTGGAAGTGATTATTTTTCTTGTATTTGAATGGTGAGGGCATCTCTATTCCACATGATTATTAAAAACAAGGTCATTCCATGATTACAGATATTTTGATCTTCCTGGTCCATTTAGCAAAACCTGAGAGTTTTAAAATGTGATAGTCCTGAGGTTTTGGGTTGAGTTTTTTTTAGTAAATTAATAATTCCAAGCTTTGATTTCATAACCAGCTACATTTTCACTCAATCATGCTTTCATTCCTATCTTTCCAATGCTACTGACTAGAAAGGGTATTAGCTTCCCATTAAAATAATCTGCTCTTCTAAGAAGTTCTGCTAATTTAAAATTATTAAATTAGTAAAAGGACATATTAATTAAATGGGTAGTCTTAATGTACACAGACTGCTGCTGGCTTTTGTACTAAGTACTATTACTAAACCCATATGAGTTACTTTTTAAAAGTCACTTTCCTAGTGAATCACACATTTTACTTAGGAAATGCAAATATGTATCTTAAGACTTAAAAGTTCTCAGTTCAAATTTAGTAATTTGATTTTTATAGTGATATATATATATATGAAAGCATAATAATTAAAAAAAGGTTTAGTGTTTTCCAGATTTTTAAGGCAGATATTTCTCATCTTACTTTGTTATGTTATTTTTCTTCCTAGTAGCTGGTGCAGTGCTGTGTTTCAGCTTAGCCTGAGAACAATGCTGATAACACATGAACGTTTTAGTTGTTGCTTAGTGCTTACTCTAAACCAATCTTTTCAGGCTGTCATGCTCTGCCAGTGAGGAGGTGCACAAGAAGCTGGGATGGAGCAGAGGCAGGACACCTGACCCAAACTAGCCAAAAGGGTATTCCATACCACAGCACGTCATACCCAGTATATAAACTGGGGGGAGTTACTCAAAACAGAACGATCGCTGGTTGGGTTAGGCTGCTTATCAGTCAGCAGGTCGTGAGTAATTTCATTTTGCATCACTTGTATTTTCTGAGCTCTCATCTCTTTTTTTGTCATTTCCTGTTTTTATCAGTATTTTTATTATTGGTATACTTTCAATTATCACTATATTTTACTTTATTTTAGGTTATTAAACTGTTCTTATCTCAGCCTGTGGATTTACATTCATTTGATACTCCTCTCCATCCTGCCTGGAGAAGAGGGAGTGGGGGGTGAAAGAACAGCTGCATGGTACTGAGTTACCAGCTGGGTTTAAACCATGTCAGCTGACAGGACTAAAAGACCATTTTGACTATTAACACAGCTAAAGCTTTCCTATTAAGGGCAGATTATGGAGATATCATTAAAAGGTATTTCTGTTCTTTCCCTCAGATTCAGACTTTCTTGGTGGAATCAATCTTAATTAAATCTCATGATATCTGTTTTTTCAAAGAAACTAAGCAAAAACTTGCACTTCTCTATCTCCCAAATGTTTTTCCCTGCCTGAACATTACTTCATAAATTTTGGTTCCTGTATTTCAGATACACCTGGAGAATAAAGACCCTTTTTTTTAGGTTCTTAATGACTTCTTTGCCTTGGTCTTCACTGGCAAAGTCTCTGACTGCACCACCCAAGTCTTGGAAGGCGAACCCAGGGACTGTGAGAATGAAGACCCTAGGCCCACTGTAGGAGAGGATCTGGTTCAAGACCACCTTAAAAACATAAACGTACACAAGTCCATGGGACCTGACGAAATCCATCCATGGGTCCTGAAGGAGCTGCGAATGAAGGTGCTAAGACACTGTCCATCATATTTGAAAAATCATGGCAGTCAGGTGAAGTTCCCGATGACTGGAAAAAGGGAAATATAACCCCCATTTTTAAGAAGGAGAAAATGGATGATCCGGGGAATTACAGACCACTCAGTCTTATCTCTGTGCCTGGCAAACTCTTGGAGCAGATTCTCCTGGAAGGCATGCTAAGGCACATGAAAAACAAGGAGGTGGTTGGTGACAGCCAGCATGGCTTCACTAAGGGGAAATACTGCCTGACCAATTTGGTGGCCTTCTATGATGGGGCTACAGAGCTGATGGACAGGGGCAGAGCAGTTGACGTCATCTACCTGGACTTGTGCAAAGCGTTCGACACTGTCCCACATGACATCCTTGTCTCTAAATTGGAGAGACATCAATTTGATGGGTGGAACACTCAGTAGATAAAGAACTGGCTGGATGGCTGCACACAAAGAGTTGTGATCAATGGCTCGATGTCCAGCTAGAGACCAGTAACGAGTGGTGTCCCTCAGGGATCGGTGTTGGGATCGGTCTTGTTCAACATCTTTGTTGGTGACATGGACAGTGGGATTGAGTGCGCCCTCAGCAAGTTTGCCGATGACATCAAGCTGTGTGGTTTGGTTGATACGCCGGAGGGAAGGGATGCCATCCAGAGAGACCTCGACATGCTTCTGACGTGGGTTGATGCCAACCTTATGAAGTTTAAGCATGCCAAGTGCAAGGTCCTACACCTGGGTCAGAGCAATCCCAGGCACAGCTACAGGTTGGGCAGAGAAGAGATTCAGAGCAGCCCTGCAGAGAAGGACTTGGGGTGTTGGTCGATATAAAAATGAACATGAGCCGGCAGTGTGCACTCACAGCCGAGAAAGCCAACTGTATCCTGGGCTGCATCAAGAGGAGTGTGACCAGCAGGTCAAAGGAGGTGATCCTGCCTCTCTACTCTGCTCTTGTGAGACCTCACTTGGAGTATTGTGCGCAGTTCTGGTGTCCTCAACATAAAAAGGACATGGAACTGTTGGAACAAGTCCAGAGGAGGGCCACGAGGATGATCAGGGGACTGGAGCACCTCCTGTATGGAGACAGGCTGAGAAAGTTGGTGCTGTTCAGCCTGGAGAAGAGAAGGCTGCGTGGAGACCTCATAGCAGCCTTCCAGTATCTGAAGGGGGCCTACAAGGATGCTGGGGAGGGACTATTCATCAGGGACTGTAGTGACAGGACAAGGTGCAACGGGTTCAAACTTAAATAGCAGAAGTTTAGATTGGATCTAAGGAAGAAATTCTTTCCTGAGAGGGTGGTGAGGCACTGGAATGGGTTGCCCAGGGAGGTTGTGAATGCTCCATCCTTGGCTGTGTTCAAGGCCAGGTTGGATGAGGCCTTGGGTGACATGGTTTAGTGTGAGGTGTCCCTGCCCATGGCAGGGGGATTGGAACTTGATGATCTTATGGTCCTTTCCAACCCTAACTATTCTATGATTCTATGATTCTGACATTAAACATTGTCCTAAGTAAAGACTGCCTTGAATGTTGATGTACAGGATTTCACAGTACTTAGAAATAAAGGAAGACTACAGCGATATGTTCTTGCTGAACAATAAGGTGTGGGAGAACTGAGGCTGAGAAGAAAAAACTTATTTAAGAAAACATTCTTTCAGGACTCATGCTGGTATTCCAAAAACTCTTATAGGCAGCACAAAAAAAGAAACTATAGATTTAGAAATTGTGGAATAAGCTGCGTTACATGGATAATGTTGTTTGCAGTTAATAGTAGGTTAATTTTCACTAATTTTAGTTCTCTATAAACTCCATCAGAAAGAACCATTTATTTGCATTAACAATATGTATGACTAGCTCTAGTTTGGCACTTTGTTCAGAATTTTATTGAATTAATCTCTCTTTCCCCCACCCCCCAAGCAAATATTTGGGCACTTAAATGGAAATAACCTGTTAATTTAGTTTTCAAACAATTCCATGGCATTTTACTGTCATGGTCTCTTTCACTCTATTAAATACGCTGTCATATCTGGTTTAATTCTTCAAGTTACAAAAAAGGAAAATCTTTTTATATAATGGACACTTTGAATATTTTTACACAATTTGTTAATTCTGAATGTTTTTTTAAAGAAATGCTTCAATGATTCCTGTTTTTAAAGCTCTCTAATTGTAAGGTCGGTTTTCGTTCATTGACTTGTTCAGGTAAATATTTATTCAATGTAGCATAAATCAGAGTAGATCAGGAATGTAAAACAGAATCTGTTCAATTACAGGATGTTAATAATCCAAAGGAACTGTAACTTTTCCTCTCTCAACAGATTAAGTATTATGATTATTTTCAACCTTAATCTGTCTTTCAGAATCAAGATGCCAGTATATGTCAATCTCTTCAAATGAAAGGCTGCAGCCATTGAGGTATCTCAGTCAAGCTGGGTTGATTACAGTCAAATCAAATTTCGTTAGGTGATTTTGGAATATGCTACTGCTATAGTGCAGAACTAATTATTACTATCTTTGTAGCAATATATTATTTTTTAAAATTTAATATAATTTGATTTCAGGTTTATTTCCTTCAGTGGATGTATTAAACCTATGCAGAGGACAGAAGACAGCAGCAGTGAAAGGTAGCAGTAGGAACAAACAGCATTGGATTATTTATAAAGCAGACTATTTTAAATAATAAAAACATACTGAACAGAGTTATTCTATAAACATTTTCATGTAAATTATTTCCAAAAGAAAAGCGTACTTTGTAATTTCTCACATTATAGACACAAAAAAGCTAGCAATCATTTATGACTGCAGCCTAGACAGCCTGTCATTCTCTTCCAATGTGACTGTCATTTATCTTGAAACCTGTCTCCTTTTTCAATTCTTGTGCAAAGTATGAAAACTTCTAATAAAAATAATCTTGCTGCAGTGTAATCATTATAATAAAGCATTCTGCAAAGTTGTTGTGAGAAACAGACTTTAATACCACAGAACTAGCACTTAAAACTTCACCTCTAAATTTTTTTATAGCTCTGACTGTGCCAGATGTTGTTACTGTGATGAAGACAGCTCTTGGAGCTCTGCTTTACAGATTGTACTTACCATGCTAGAAACAATGCATCCATACATCAAAGAGAAAAGCCTTCCAGTATCTGAAGGGGGCCTATAAGGATGCTGGGGAGGGACTCTTCAGTAGGGATTGTAGTAATAGGACAAAGATTCAAACTTAAACAGGGGAAGTTTAGATTAGCTATTAGGAAGAAGTTCTTTACTGTGAGGGTGGTGAGGCACCGGAATGGGTTGCCCAAGGAAGTTGTGAATGCTCCATCCCTGGCAGTGTTCAAGGCTGGGCTGAAAGGAAACTTGGGTGACATGGTTTAGTGTAAGGTGTCCCTGCCCATGGCAGGGGGTTTGGAACTAGATGATCTTAAGGTCCTTTCCAACCCAAACTATTCTATGATTCCATGAAAAGTACCTCACATATACCACATTTGAGTGATTATTGATAGTAACAGTAACCTGGGGGCTCCGCTGCACGCCAAGAGTGCTGTGGAAGGCAAGGAAATGCCATAGATGCAAGAAAACAAGAGTATGCAGTGGTAACAGTATCAGTAAGATAGAAAGGAGACAACTATTGCTCTTTCACATCATCCATTCATGGGAAGGATTAGTCTGTCTCGTACCTTGACAAAAACTCAACAGCCTCTTCCAACGCTTGTTTTATTTTCAGCCTACTTCATTAATTGGAGCTCATTTGCACAATTCCACACCAACATCCTAATCTAGAGATAGTCACATCCTCCACCAAGACTTTCATCTTTGTAACTGTAAATCAAAACACGAAATTACACTTCTCTGTCTCTAAGGATTTTTCTCACAAACTTCAGATCCCACCTAGAATCTCCCTCTTCCAATAAGTAGGCATTTATTCTCAGCCTTCTGTTAAAACAAAATTGTAATGTTTTTGCATTTCTTCCCTTAGAAACAGATCCCCCAACATCTGACTGAGTTTTTACAAGCTGTAGTATACCTAATAAGGTAAAAAATCAGATACTAGACTTCATCCACTAAATATTTCAACACAGGAAAGGAGGAAGTTTTAAACAGCGGTGAGTCCTTCAAATTACGTACTTTTTTAAAACTCTCTCAATTGCAAAACTTGAGCTTCTTGAACATAAGAATGGATGATACAACGAACACCTGACTTGTGTGATCTCTGAGATATGCAAGCATTCTTACCTGTGTTCTCCTGAAGCTTTTATCCTACTACTAAGAAAAACAACACTGAAGTTTTCCTACATATTTTTACATTTTGCCTATGACTGATGCACTCATGCATCTGTAGTCTATGCAGTGTATATAATTATTTACGTATTTTAAAATCATTCAGCTATTCAGCTTCATTACATAAAGACATACTATCTGGAAAAGAAAAATAAATGCATGAAAAAACCCACAAAACAATTGGTTATTGAAGGTGTACCTGAAAATGGAAAAGAAGAAAATAGGAAATTAGCACGGTATACTAATTTATACATGATATAGAAAAAAAAGTGTAGGTCCTTCTATGGCAACTGCAAATTTTCTATCCAGTTGAAAAGAGCCAGAATTGAGAGAAAAGGAGATAAATCCTTTCAGAATTGCTCAGCAACACCTAGTTCTCTTGTTGAAGTCAATTTTGATATTAACTATTATGATAAGACTACTGAAAATTATTTGTGGCTATTCCATGAGATGTCATTATAGATGTTAATTGAAAGATCAATTATTTATTATATGGACGTATAAAATGGACATTAAAGTACAAGCAGTAATATATCAAATTTTGTATAGATAAAAAGATTGTATAGCATAAAGCCTAAGGAAAAAATACTGCTCAATTTAAACATGAGCAGAAATACAAGAAACCACAGTAAAGAGCATTTTTAAGGTATAGAAATAAAGTAACTCATTTGCTAAATAATTTCAGCATGAGAGCATTAAGCCCAAGAAGACATAGAAAATGAGAGATAAAAATATTTCCAAACATGCCTACATATCACAGAAATTGTGAATAATAATGGTAATTCTTGTGAAAAACCTACATTTGTAGATGAATTTCATGTCCTAGTATCATACATTTTTTTTTTTAAATCACCATTCATCTACCAGTTGTCCTGGTTACTGAAGTAACTCCAAGAAGCATGTAATAGTAAACAACTATAAATTATCAACAGCAGCTGTGGAAAAAAAATAGAATATAATAGTTAACACTGGTAGTTATTTAGAGCTTCAAAATTTTAATTTAGACAGACAGAAAATATGTATTCAAACATGTTCTATCTTGACAGTGATCAAGAATGATAACTGATCATTCTGAGTTGGCTTTTTGCATAAAAGAAAAAAAAACCAAGAAAATAATAAAGAGAAAAAATACATCAGCTGAGCTGTCTGGGATCAGCAGTGCAAATGATAAACTGGTGTATGGAAAAATAATGTAGTAGCATCTCATAATTAAAGCAAAGACAATCTGGGATGAGCAGTAGGTGAAAAATTCAGGTATTTAACTTATTACTAGAGGATGTGGAAGATACATCTTGAAAAAAAAATACAGTATGTAGTAATTTCCACCAGCTATAAATTTATTTCCACAGCTTTCAAAATGTCTTCTATAATAAACACTTTTCCTGCATACACATATGTACAAAATCACATTGTAAATAAATACTTTAGTCTCCTTAGAAGACACTTTACAGCAGAATTTGTCTTTCCTCTCTGACAAATTAACTTTGATACAATATTCCCCAATCACCATATTCTAAATCAACCCTTTTGCAAATCTAGAAATATGTTGCCTCTTAAAATTATTAAATGACTGCAAGAACCACTACTCACTTTGTCACAGTGACATTAATCTTGTGAACAGCATAAGGTCCTTTTAACATCATTTTAGTATTGCCTCATTCAGTCTGTTATGAGTCAATAAACTGTAACAAAAGTTTTCTCAGTACATGGCATGAAAAACTAGGGCTGATAAGTTTGCTGAGCTTGTTTTTGTTGATTTCCTCTTCAGAAAGATTTATTATAGCATATTGACTAATAGGAGAGATGTAGGTTTTCTATTTCTATTGTATTTTGTGTCAGTAATAGATTTATTTCAAGCAATCATTTCACTTTCCTTATATTGTCATGTTAAATTGGTGCTGATCAGGCTGCAGAAAATTTGCGTGGTTGTAAACTATTTTGAAGTATTTTTTCTTTGTTTAGACAAGATTTGATTTCTGTTCTGGATGGAAAAGTGAAGAGAACATTACAAGACAAGATTAGGCCACAATAATTAAGATAAACACAGATTAATATACTTGGTCTAAAACTTTGAAGATTTTTTTTATTAAATATCAATTTGAGATCTCAGATATGCATGTATCCCTTCTGTGAACTGCATCCGCCTGTTTAAAATATAAAAGTGAATGCAAGAACCAGACATCACCTGTAGCTTGCACTGTAGGTTATTCAGATGTTTGAACTCTAGACTAGAGCATGTTAAGACCTCCTATAACACTCCTATTTATGTTTTAACCATCTGGCAGTCAAAATTATCAGTACTGAAAAACATTGATATTAAAATGGTTGAAATAGTTATACCAACAATCCCCTCAAACCTTGACAGTATCTAACCCTTTCCACTGGTGGTGCGCCCACACTTCAAATGTCCCTGTGGGTTTAAAGTATGGCACTGCAGTTTTCTCCTCAAAACTGTAGAAGGCAGTGGAGACAGGGGTGTTGTAAAGATTTGCCAGCATTATGACATCTTTGCCAGGAGGATTGTGATGGACTGGGATTTCTTTCTTCTCTTTGTTTGAAGGAACATGATGTTGATACTTTCTTCTTTCCTTAATCTTGGTCTTTGTTTGGGTTTCCCTTTATACATTTACCTGTCACAGCCCTGTTCTCCTGGCACTCAGCCTTCCCAGTCCCAAGCATACAATGGGCAATGGTTTGTCAGGCAATGACTGGGGGGCAGGGTGTCACCCCTCCCCAGTGGGCACATTCCCAAAGCCAAAGTTGGAGCAGGGGAGGCAGCAGTCACTGGGCCCAGTGCAGGGGTTAAACCAGCAATGCCCATCTTGGGCCATGACAAGACTGAGCCCTGTGCAATGCCAGGTCAGTGCACAGCTAAGCCTCCCTCCACTAAGGGCACACATCATATTTACTGGATTTCAAAATTATAAAATCAAGTGATACTTAAAGATATCATATTTTATATTCAGTTCACAAATGAATAAATTTAAAGAAACGGATGGAGAACAAGATAAAGCTGAAGACAGTGCAAGTAAAATCTATTAATTTATGTCTGAATATTGGAAAAAATCATGACAAAAGTGTCATAGTTGTCAATATTGCCAGAGGAGGTTACATTGTAGCTGAGCAAGCTGCAAATATCAATTCAATAGTTACAACATTTTAACTTTGATTTTAAGGACACAGGTTTTACTATGAGCAATTACTGTATTAAAAATGAGGAAAACTTTTAATACTAAAAGATATCTGAAAACTTGTAAGTGAAAGGCAAATTTCTAAGAACCAAAATGTCTCTCATTTGAACTAGCACACATCAATACAGAGAAAAAAAGATGTATTGGTATGTTATATTGTCTATGTAATGTATGTATTTCATATATTGCATATATATCTTAATATAAGTGAGTAGTCCTAAAGAGAAATACCCATGTTTATTCAGTGTAGTTGCTGTTTCATAGCCATTTTAACATTGCAATATAGAACGGAGTCTAAAAATAAAATTTAAATAAAGGAAAATTGGAGAGCTGTATTATGTGGTAAAGTCATGAAGAAAAAGATGTTCTAACATCATTCTAAAATAATGTAAGTATAGCTTTGTGTAAAAAAAAATTGTATTCACATTTACTTCCTTACCAATTTATAACCTAAACGTCTCCAGAATATACTAATATTATGAATACTTTTATAGGTTTGATTTTCTTCTCTATTAGGCTTGCTTTATGTAGTCTGCATTAGCCGTATTTAAAACTGAGGCACTTACACATTTTTATAGTCAAATGATAAGATTAGCTATACAGGAAACTGTATAGCTAAAAACTCATCTTTCTCTTCTTGGGACACAAGGAATTACACTTACTATTAATAAGTAATATATTGTTCACATTACAATTTAAATGTCTCATCAGAAATGAGGACAATACTGTCCTTGGAGGTTTTGCAGACCCAACTGGACAAAGTCATAAGCAGCCTGGTATGACTTCATTGCTAACACTGACTTCAGCAAGAGATTGGACTCCAGACCTCACAAAGTCCCTTCCAACCTGAATTATTGTGATTCAAGAATGAAATTTCCCCTGGGAGCTTGACCTAGTGGCCTGGTTAATGGCAAAATGCATGGGATCAAAGGTATGCCATGGGTGCATGGAAGCAGATAAAAATGCAACAAGAATTTGACCATGGCTATACGCAAAATTTCTTGTCAACAGCATGTAGTTCATCATAGGGTAGAAATTTCTACAATTCTTATGTTATTTAATTACACGTAGTCAAAATTCAACCTTCCCTCAAAAAAAAAAAAAAAAAAAAATTACAAGAGAAAGTTTGAAAAAAAGGTAGGTTGGGTTTTTTTTTCCATTTAGATTGATACTAATCACAAACTGAGACTCTATGCAGACAAGTGGGAAGTGCAAACACTTGCAAATAATCTTAATAATTGGAAATAATATTAATTACTGGTGAGAAAATATATTATTTAGAATAGACATATGCCTTGGGTAGTATATTTGGGCACTAATATTCTGTTCATTTAATTGCTACCGCACACCACCTTCACTATTTGTTTCAAATGAGAACTTAGCAACTTGCAAGAGTGCTTAAGGCTGACTGCAGGAAAACAGATCCGAGTCATATATGCAGGAAGAACCGGAGAGTTGCCCCATATATTTTTTCCACTATGAAACAGGAAAAACCCCAACAGAATTGCTAAGAAAACTACTAGCTTCTTAGCATGAAAGGTCAACTCATTCTACTTTAGTGAACTTCATGAAGTCATCTACTTCTCTGAGTTCTGTTAAGAATAAAATCAGATACTGCTGGCAGAGGTAGCTACAAAAAAAAAAAAAAAAAAAAATCCATGATGGTACCATGGCCACGCTTTTCCAAAACAAGAAGTACAACTTTACAGAAACTGTTCTAACATACAGCATATTGAGTTCCGTGAAAGTGAAAACATCACTCAGCAGACATTGTTTAGATATTTACTGCTGTAACTGACTGAAACATCCACACGTTTTTAAGTGATGAATTGCATGTTTTTATCTAACTAGTTCCTAGTTATGTATTTTTGAGTGCATAGCAAAAAACCCCGCACCATCAGGAATAGTTATTAAAATATTCTTAGTTCATTTTTAATGTTATCTTTTAGAAGTACTACAAAAAGATTTAGACAACGAGTACATTTACAACTTACATAAAGCTCAAAGAAGTATTGCAGAATCACAGAAGAAAAGACCGGCATTATGATTCAATGTTCCTTTGTGGTGTTCTCTCATTAAAGCTGCTTAAAAGTTCCTTTATCACAGTATTTGTAGCAGAGCAATTTGGGTGGAAACTTAAGAGTTCAATTCACTGGGCCTTGGTAACTCTTACAGCATAGAATCTCCTTTAAAGCATGCACAGTGGTATACTGAATACATTGAAAGACCCCTCCAAAGTTACATTTGCTGAGAAGCACAGTGACTTTCTTTGCTAGAAGTAACAGCTAGAAAACAGCTGTAACAGTTGCATCAGGGCTTTCCTGAATTTGTTGTAGGCATAATATGAAGCACTGATTTTGTCTGTAGAGGTCCTAGGTAAATTCTCATCTAATTGCTTACCATAACAGATAAGATCTAATCACTTGACCTCAAACTCCCAAATATTCTCACTGGACAGTCCTGAATTCTTCATCTCAAGCAGCTCAAAAAATCTTCAGGAAAAAATTCTACGTCTGCTTTACCCTGAAATACTGCTCTGATTAATCATATTTATATTACCAATTTCAGTTACTACCTGTTTAGCTGGGGATTGTTTCAGTTTTATTGAATGCTCCCTTACACTTAGATAGTATGTGTGTATCCTAAGAAAGATACTTGTGTGCTAATATCTTATATATAAATACTGTATACATATATATAAACACACAGACATATATATTTCATATGCATATGCATCTGCAGGTCTTGAGGGAATTGGTGGATGAAGTGGCTAAACCACTATCCATCATATTGGAGAAGTTGTGGCAGTCCAGAGAAGTTCCTGCTGACTGTAAAAGGGAAAGATAGCCTGCGTTTTTAAAAACGGAAAAAAAGAAGACCCAGGGAACTACAGATCAATCAGTCTCCCCTTGGTGCCTGGCAAGATCATAGAGCAGATCCTCCTGGAAACATAAGGCACGTGAACAATAAAGAGGTGATTCCTGACAGCCAACACAGCTTCACTATGGGCAAATTGTGCCTAATGAATTTGGTGACCTTTTACAATGGCGTTATAGCATTGGTGAGTAAGGCATGAGCAACTGGCGTCATCTACTTGGATGCGTGCAAAGCATACTGTCATGCACAGTAGCCTTGTCTCTAAATTAGAGAGGCATGAGTTCGATGGATGGACTTGGTGGATAATGAATTGGCTGTGTGGTGCGGTTGACACACTGGAGGAAAAGGATACTATCCAGAGGGACCTTGACACGCTTGAGAGACAGGGCAGAGAAAACATTATTAAGCTCAACAAGGGCAAGTGCAAGGTCCTGCATATGGGCTGGGGCAATCCCAATCACAAATACAGGTTGGCTTATGTTGGCTTTGTTGGATTAAGAGCAGCCCCAAGGAGAAGGACTTGATTGACAAGAAGCTGGAAATAACATGGCAATGTGTTCCTGCAGCCCAGAAAGCCAAACATATCCTGGGCTGCATCAAAAGGAGCATGCGCAGCAGGTTGAGGAAGGTGATTCTCCCTCTCTACTCAGCTCTTGTGAGACCCCACACTGTGTCTCTGGGGCCCCCAACATAAGAAGGTTGTGGACTTGTTGGAGTGAGTCCAAAGGAAGGCCATGAAGACGATCAGAGGGCTGGAGCACCTCTCCTGTGAAGACAGGCTGAGGGAGTTGGGACTGTTCAGCCTAGAGAAGAGAAGGGTCTAGGGAGATCTGAGAGCAGCCTTTCAGTATCTAAAGGGGGACTACAAGAAATCTGGAGAGGGACTTTTAACAAGGACATGGAGTGATAGGACAAGGGGGAATGGTTTTAAGCTGAAAGCAGGTAGATTTAGATTAGATATTAGGAAGAAGTTCTTTACTGTGAGGGTTGTGAGGCACTGGAATGGGTTGCTCAGGGAAGCTGTTGAATGCTCCATCACTGGAAGTGTTCAAGGCCAAGCTGGATGAGGCTTTAAGCAACCTGATCTAGTGGAAGGTTTCGCTGCCCAGGGCAGAGGGTTTGGAACTAGATGATCTTTAAGGTCCCTTCCAACTCAAACCATTCTATGATTCTATTCAATGACACAGAATCATGATCATGATCAAAAGCATAAGGCAAATCACAGAACTTCACAGTAGCACTTCCATAATTAGGACACAACATTTAACAGTGACTCTATTCTTGTAAGGCATGGTTTCTTAGAGAAAGTGATTGCTATTATTATCATTGTTATTATGATTATTACTGTGATTACTTTGATTACCACTTTGTGGCAACAAGACAGAAATAAGAAGATTGGCGTCAATCTTGTTGGAGGATTCTCCAAAATCTGTTACTTTGAGAGACACAGACAGGCTTTCCATGTAATCCACTAATCCACATGGGAAGTCAAGTACTGAAAGACTTTAGAAGCTAGAAAACTGAGGAAAGAACTATAAGCACACGTCTAGGTAGCATAATACAGTAGAGCATTAGAGTCCCAAAAAAACATGTGCACAACAATCGGTCTGGAAGCTTAGTGGACTTTAGCCATGTTAGTATGGCATTGTGTCTGGTTTTACCAACTCTTCTAAGGAGAATAAATCAGCACAGAGCTGACAGAATTCTGATACAGCTATATTTTTTAATTTTGGAGTTTTTTGGGGGGTGGAGGGAGAGTATTTAAGCTAACTTGCAAATTTTGAACTGTGCTGTGTAGTATGCTTAGCCAGCTATATAAGTCTAAAGAATCACCATCCTCCATTTTCCCTAATGATTTAAAAAATGCTCTGTTCTCAAGTGTTTCCAGATCTGGTTCATATGGAGCAAAAAAGTTACACATGAACTGTCAGAATGCAGAGATGGCTCACCTACCACATATTTTATATTGAAAATATTTCTTCTGTTTTATTTTTTGTTTGTTTGGGGGTTAGTTGTTTTTTTTTTTGGAGGGTTTTTTTGGGTTTTTTTTGTTTGTTTGTTTGGTTTTTGGGGGGTGTTGTTTGTTTTCCATTAGGTATAAATTATTAATATTAAAGAGACCAGCTATGGAAAGAGAAAGAATATGTGAGGAGACACATCACCATAATCTTGCATTATAAGATAGGATTCAAGACTTTGCTCTGGTCAATGTGGAGTGATCTATGGAAAAAGAAGCAGAAGTTATTCAAAACTCCTTACAAATATCGTTACATTTAGTAACCTCCATGAAGGTGCAGGAAAGTTGGAGGCAAATCTGTGGAATCAAACTGAGATTTTCTCCCAATCCATCACACCATTTTAGGGAACAAGTACAACTGGAAATGGGTCTAAGTCCAAACAGGTACATGACTGCATGAACAATGCTCTTTTTATCATTATAAAGCAGTCCCCTACATTGATGCTATTCATAAATAACCACAATTCATAAATAACTCACTGTTTCTTTTCAGCAGTCAAAAATAAGAAGCAGAGCTAGTTCCATTCCTCTTTTAGTGACTCCTATAAATCCGGAAAAAGGAGCTGGTTCTCTTTGAAGACAATAATTAACTATAGAACACAGTGGTGAAATCACCTTAGAACTGCTATGCTAAATATATTCAAATTAGACAGTAATGAGCATGAAGAACAAACACTTCAGATTTAGATATTCTTTGCCAAAAGACAAGGATTTTTCTCCCTAAAGGCACAGATCTGTAAAAAAACCAATTTTATTTTACTAAACAAGGGGAGTGTGCTGTCATCCAAGTTCTTAATCACCAAATTTAATTTGTATACACAGTGAGAGTTGCTGTTGCCAAACACTTATTATGAATGGACTATAGCATCGCATATTTCAAGCATAATTTGTACAAAAAATTAGGCAGTTATTCACTGAGTCTCCTTAAGAACCAGAGACGGCACATGCTGTAGAAACCCTTATTACAAATAGGATTCTTAGCTCTTCAGTAACTTCATTGCCTTGAAACTACAAATACATTGCTCTACAATTCTACAATAAAGACAGGAAGATCACTTAGCAGTTATCAACATGGGCAAAACAGACTCAACTTGGGGAAAATTAGTATTTTATTGCCAATTAAAATAGATTTTTAGATGGTAAGAAACAAAGATAAAATAAAGCAGCTCTTTCCCCTTTTCCTACCCTCTTCCTTCCACTTCTCCACTGGCTCAACTTCATTCCCAATTCCTCTACTTCCCTGACCTAAGCATCACAGGGAAGTGGAGAATGGGAAGTTGTGGTTAATCCATAACAGCTCCTCTTTTCTGCTCCCTCCTGCTAGCACACTTTTCCCCTGCTCCTTGAGTGGGTCCTCTCCCCAGTCTTCAAGACATACCTGCTTCAGAATGGGATCTCTACAAGGCCACAGTTCCTTCAGGAAATAACCATCTCCTCCTGTGTGGGGTCCTCCATAGCCTGAAGTATGAGTATCTGCTTGTGTGAGGAGTGCTTTCCACAGGCTACGGGGGAATACCTGCTCCAGCATGATCTCTTCCATAGGCCACAGGAAAATCTCTACCCAAACACCTGGAGCTTCTCTCCCTCCTTCTCCTTACTCTAATGCCCACAGCCTACCCCTCAGTTCCTCCCTTTCCCCCGTGACCCTGAACTTTTGTCCCTTCTTAAATACATTTTCTCAGAGGTGCCACCACCTTGGCTGAGGAGCTCAGCTGTGTCTTATAGTGGCTGCATTAGAGCCAGGTGGAACTGCCTGTGTCCGGTATTACTCAGCCCCTGGTCTCTTCTCACAGAAGCTGCCTTGCAGCTCTACACCATGCCAACACCTTGACACCTCCACCTAATACTCAAAATAAGATTTCAGTGGCTAAAATAGAATGTATATTAAATTGAAGCGTATAAATTCAAAATTCTGATTCACACTGCCAATTATTGAACATGTGATTCAAAAGATGCCTAAAAATGACTAAGTACCATGAAGTAATTTTTTGCTGTGAAGGTTCAGCCATCATCTGCAGAGAAGTAATTATTCCTGAATTCTAAATAGCTATTCTCTTAATCTCATAGCTGCCCTAACATTCTTATCTTCTCTATGAGATCAGTACAAACTGACATTTGGAAGTAACTAAGGGTGCACTTAAGTTGTATATTAAACTAAGTCAAAACCTTGGCTTAAATAACTCATCATGTATTTTATCTTTAATGCCAGTTCTGAGCCCCAGCCTTCCTTATCCTGGACCTCAGAACCTGCTGTTCATCTTGTTCATATGACAATGAATATCTGCTCTTTTTTTTTTTATGCAATGAGCTTACCTAACAAAAAAGTCCCACAAGATCTAATCAACAAAAAGGGAGAGAAGTTTTCTTTATCTTTTTGACCTTCCCAGCTACTTCTACAGCTTTGTGCTGCCAGCCATCTCTGGCAGTAATTGCATCTGCACTCCTCAAACCTCTGTCTGTATTCCTTGCTATTGATATGCAGAGGAAGGAGAGCAACTACATTACTAACTGAAGTGACTATTTATTTAGTCAGATGGGAGGAATCTCATGGTACACTCCCTGAGATGTCAAAGCAAGATGCCACTTACATATCTAGAGAGGCCAAAACTGATTGGCACATCAAGACCAAATTTAACATGTACACTGACAGAACCAGGTTTCTGTACTAAATATGGAGCTAGTGGTGTCTGTCTTCCAGCAAAATGTTTAGCACATTCACATGAGTTTTGGGAATTCTAGGTTCACTGAACGCACTCCTCATGAGAGGAAAATTTACTTAATGCATTTTCCTGAGAAGTACTATAATGTCCATGTTATAAGTTAGCCTAATTTGTAAGGAAAAGAGGAGGAACTTTTGCTGGACTTGCTGAGTTTCAACACTATTCAGTAAAGATTTCCTGAGCCAGGAAGAACATAGAAAAGTAAGGTATAACCTCAAGTAGGTTTTGCCTTGAAGTGCCAAGTCTAGACTGCAAGTCTCCTCTCTTGAAAATCAAGGTCAGGACATAAACATTCTTTTTCCTCTCAAAGTGACTTACCATCTGCTAACTAGAACCTTAAGCCATACTTTCCTGTTGATGAGGGAGACTGAGTAGCTGGGTGAGCAGCTGGCAGCAGTCCACAAGTTGTCCAAGGTCAACCCAACACATTATTGGAAAAAAACTTTAGTCTTTGGAAGACATCTTAGAAATATTTATTTAACCTCAAACAAAGAAAAAAAAAAAACAAATAAAGATTTAAGAATTACCATGCCTGTCAGTGAAGACAATAATGACTTGGTAACCCTAGAATCCTTCCAAATGAAGCAATTAGGAGCTATAAAAAAAATTATACAGTCAAAAGACTTGTACTTTTATTAAGCCCATTTTGCAGCAGACACAGTGACCCAGACACTTATGATTTATACTTGATTATAAAATAATTTTTTCATGAATATGAAAAATATTTCATTTGAAGCATGTCTGAATCATCTGGATTAAAATTTGATGTAAGGTTGTTCATATGGTAAGATTTATAAAGAAGTGATTAACACCTCAGTCATGAAATGACCTTCTGGGTAAGTGATCATAATACAGCATGTTTAATTAATTATTCCTTTTAAGATGTTGTACTGTGCAGCTGAAGAGAAATTAATCCTAGTGTTTTAAGTAACAGGTTTTTAATAGCAAACTCAGCAGAATACACACATATTTGTTTTTTCTTGTTCTTTTCTTTCATGATTGTGTACCAGTGCACGTTCAGAATGCAACGTCACGTTGACTTGCGATAATGCAGATATAGGTATACTCACTGATTAATTTCCTTATTTTGCTTTTAATTTTAAATTGCTCATTAAGTCGCATGTGATATATAGTTTCACAGTCAAAAGAATTCCACTTGTTTGCACTGTATCTTCAGATTCTCTCAACAAATGTTTACCTACCAAGCCAAAATTAAATCTGACATAAACTTTTATTCTCTTTTTATTTCTTTAGATTATGAATACATTTCCTGTATTTATAGTAACATTTATGAAAACAAAGGATCCTGGAGTCATACAAACAGTCCCTGATTAAGACATTTAAAAGGTATCTTATTGCTGAAAGATGACTATGTAAGCTGTAGTTCCTTACTCAAAAGACCTATCCTCTATGTACATTAAATCTCAGGTTTGGCAGATTACAAAGTATAATGTTGAGAGTTGCTTTTTTCTTTACAACATTTGCAGTACAAACTCAACAGTTCATGTTACAACCATTAACATTCATCACTACAGCCAATGAATGGCTAACCATTTAGACAAAACAGGTTTTAGATTCAGTAACTGAGGAGTACCTTTCAGTTTTGTGTTGTTATATCTAACACTCAGTTACCACCAATGTACAAACAATAAGCAGTAACAATGGTGATCTTGAGTAAAGAGCTATTCTACTTAGGTCTTTCAGCCACTGATTTTATTCCGTTAATTCTGTAAACCAGGCCAGACTTTCTCCATACAAGGACAGGATGTATGGAATGAGAATGTTCAGACTGGAGAATTGAAGAATTCACAGAATTTTGTAGCTAACTGATTACCTAGGGACTTCAAGCTATGCTACCTAAGCACAGCATAACATAGCATTAAACACCAAAAATAGTTTTCCAGGCCTGCATCTTTCAACATGAAAGTTTGATGCTATTTCAAATAAATCAGTATTTTTTGCAATGGAGTGTAAAACTAGGAAAAACTAATAACATTTCTGTGTGCTGGGAAGTGAGAGGTTAAACTGATGTAAGGAGGCAGTTTGTAGCTTTAGTACGCGTTAAGTCATAAATCTGAAGGAAAAACAGATATCTGTTTATAAAGATCCTTTTAGGCAACAAGGATGATGTATACTATATATATAGTTGCTAAAGAGCAAATATAAGTGAAAGAACAGCAGCAGCTGATAGAACAGGAATAATAAGATCTTGTGTTGTCAAGAGGACCTAGTGGAACTGAGCAATATTGTTTCATGGAGCAATATCAGCCAGTCAAAGCAATTAACAAACCAGGGACTAAGCTAGGGATGGAAAGTTGTCACTGGGTCACCTGAACCTTTGATATGGCTTTGCTAGTCAGTGTGATTGACGACAACTAAACATATACAGAAGGCTACTGCAGAAGAGGGGATGCAGTCATCTTTAAGAGGTATTTTGTCAAAAAAAAAACCAGCCCAAAACCCAACAAAGCAAACCCAGAGGAAGGGAACTGTGTACTTTTGAAAAGTTGATTATTTGTTATTATCCTTTTGTTGCTTTTCTCTAATACAGCACTGCATTATTAATTCGCTTTCAGGGAAAAAAAGGTTTCTTCAAGTCCCAGATCACTTAGTTTTATTTTCCAAAGTATCTCGGGTAAGGACATTAACCAGGGTTTATTACTCTTACCTAGGGTTTAAGAATACCATTGTTGCTGCCAATTATTTTCTGACAGAAATCACCTGAACTTTGATCGCTTTTTGAAAGAGCCCACCGAGGTTCCAAAGCAGTAGATTTTATCTTAGCAGTGTTGAGGAAAAGTTGTATTTTAATAGTTAATAAATTATTTTAATGTATTTTTATTAAACAGGTATTTAAAATTAAATGAAATTATGAACAATGTAAATTAAATCCAAAATAAATAGAATTATGGAATTCTTAAAATTTTAAGAGATACATAAGCTGTCAAATTTTTAGAGCTACAGAGATCAGTGTCTGAAGACTGCTTTGCTTAGAGATTGGAATTATGTAACAACCAGAAAAAAACATTCAAAATGTCTGATGAAAGTGAATACTTCTAAAATATTTTTTTATAAATGAAATGAAATATAGTAACATTATTTGGCCTATCTCATTTAACGTATTGTAATTTTTTCCAGTTTACATTCATATTTAGAAGTCTATATTTTAATTATTGCCAATGATTAAAGTTTTCTCTGCACATTAAAACACTTTCAAAATTCAAACCATCATTGTGTAAAGATACACTGCTATGTATCTTTAAAGGGTCCTTGTCCATGATTAAAAAAAAAAAGCTGTTCCTAAGTGTACAAAATAACTGAAATATACCTATCTTTCAGAGTTAAATAAATTACTTTTGTCATACTGCTATAAATTCAGTACTTTGAAGATTAATATTTTGTAGTTTCATGGTATTTTCTTTTACTATTTATAATTCCAAAAGTTGGTATTCTCAGACAATATAATTACCTTTTCTGTATTGTAGGTAACATAAAACAAACAAAAAATGTTAAATATAAAAAACCAGCTATTGGCTATTTGAATTGTAATTGCTAGAAAAATTTTCAAAACCTCAAACTATCACAGAGCTACTTCACAGGTCTAGATGTTTTCCATACACTTCATGCATGCTCTTTTTCTTTATAATGGAGAAAAGCAATGTTTTGCTCTGAGAAGACCTTGCTTTGGAATCAAATTACATTCACTCACTTCTGAGCCTGCTAACTCTGCAACTTCATTTTAAAGCCTTAATTTAACTGCTATATCAAACACTTTGTGGATTAATTATTCATTCAGACTTAGTCTAACTGGTACATTACATAGCGGATGTCCAAATAGTGTCACTTGAAGGGGAGGGAAAAAAATCGCTGGTTATAATTGATTGCCAATGTATCACTAAATTTTGAGTAATGTTCTAGTGCTTGATAGACACCCAGATATCACCCCATCCTTTTTAGAAAATAGCTAGCACTGAATAGTAAACAACTATTCTTACATATTCACTGAATTTGTACCAGTGAATAGCTACTTGTAATACTAAACAACTACTACAGCTAATTAAAACAGAACAAAACAAAACAAAGTCACAAAACCTCCCTAGTAGAACCCAGCATCCTATCCTTGTGGTTAAATGTGTTAAAGAATTCAAGTCAAACTGCTTAATCAATAATGAAGAATCATGAAAGGAAAGCACACCTACAGATTGCTTGTTCCTTTTCAAATTAGTCTCTTAAGCACTTATCTTTTATGAATACAACCAGAAAGTCTTACAGAAATGTATACAGAAAGGTGGAGACAACTGTTTTAACATCTATTAGCTAGCTCTTCTGAAGAAAATATTGGGGGATGGGGAGAAGCTTTTAAAACTTTAAGATGTGGAATGATATACGTTTTTCCTATTTTTGCTGAAATGTCAATGATAATTTTGAAGATCACTCCACTAGAAGTATGTGGACTAAAGTTTGTGGTGGTTTGAAGAAGGATATACAGCTATATAGATATTTCGAAAACTGTACTTCTTTGTTCTGTGTAGAAAATACATTCCTCTCAGTTCAGTGGTGTGAATTGTACCTTTTCTAATCTTATGAATTATGTGGTATTTATAAAAGGCTGAAATGGGTAGGAAAAAACATTTTATACAGAAAGAATGCAGAAATAAAACAAATTGAGGCAGAGAACTATAAAAATTTCTGCAAGCGGAGTCCTATGACCCTACATGTTTTCAGGTTGCTTAAGCTGAATATATCAAAACATTAAGTATGAACTACTTGTTCTACAGCATGCAGAGCATTTAAATGTCATAGTCATTTTAGAGAAGTTTTACTGCATCTCTACCCACTAAATATTTTGTCATTAGTTCTGCAAAAATGCAACAATTAACACTAAAGGCAACAGTGTCAGTCCAACAGGTCAGCAAAGTCAGTGGCTGAATACAGAAAACATTTATTTTTTTTTGCACTATGCAATCTCTTTTTTAATATGTTTCAGCTGAATGTATGGGTGACTAAAGAAATCATAAATCAAACCTTAATGTAAACAACATCTTGAGTTATTTAGCAAGAATTGTATCAAAGTTCTGTTTGAATTAATAATGATTTATCCTCCAAAAATGAGATGATCCTGCGTACTCTTTTTTTTTTTTATTTAGTTGAGACCACTGCTATAAAATTAAAACCCTGTAAAACCTGTGAAATAGCTTTCTCCACTGCGCTAGAGAGCAGACCATACCTGTGAATCCAGGTGGACAGAAGCACCCATAGCCACCAAGCCTGTTGATGCAGCTTCCTCCATGCAAGCAAGGCAAAGTTTCACACTCATTTACATCCATCTCACACAGAGACCCATAGTACCCAGGTGCACAACTGCAGATGAATCTTCAGAAAAGAAAAAAATCAGGTAAGTCAACAGAAGTAAACAACATGATCTACTCCAATATTGTGAAGCTTTATGTATGTCCTGATGTCAAGCTGGTATCCCTAATCCTCATCTGTATCAAAATAATTAACAGACTGCTGTCCTGGGTTTGGCTGTAAGTTATTTTTATCCTTCTTAGTCAACCTGGTGTGCCCTGGCTCCCCAGGGCTCACCATACTGATGCAGCCCTTAGCACAGATGCCCACTCGGTGTAGTGCACTGCAGTCCAGAACTCCAGAACTTCTCATTTCCATGTTTCTGAAGCAAGCAGAGAGATGTATTCCTTTTTTTAAATCACTAGAAAAATTGTGCACAATAATTTTTGCTGAAGGTATGAGGACTGACTTAAGGGCTAAAGTTCTTCTGACCCAAGTCTCTGAATAACTGTAGAGTGCTGTGGAAAAAAACACAAGGTACAAAGTTTTCTCTTGCTTACACTTAACTTTTAGTAAACACACTAGAGAAGGTCATTGTCAGAAACTGAAAAGAGAGATGTAGCACTCTAACTGAAGATCAATTTTCCTTTATTTTACTTCTTTTCCAAATTTATAAAGAAAAAAGAAGAAGAAGATAAAAAGGTAAGGGGGTGAAAGAACAAATTGTGCTGAAAACAGCTTCCCTTCTATTTTTCTTTCAGGTCAGTTAAGAAACAAATACGTGAGTAACAGCACTTGACTACCTAATTTTAACACAGAATCTTTGTCATGTGCTGAAGATCCCATCCAACCTCAGGGCAGTGAGCAGATTTTATACATAAGGAAATCAGAGAATTATTTTTCATTTAGTAACAACTAACCTGTTTAGGAGATCCAGGCAAGTTCCATTGTTTTTGCAGGGTCCTGATAAGCATTCGTTAATCTCTGCTTCACAGAGTGTCCCAGTAAAACCATGTTGGCAGGAGCACCTAGCAAAAAGGATATCACTCACCATGTTACTTTTTAGTTTAATATAAAAAGATTCTGGGAAAATGTGGCAAATTTTGAGGAGCATGAATTAGGTGGTTCCAAAATCATGTTTGATTTTAATTCTGGTTCTTACAAAACTGCTTTAACAAGCTTCACAAGTACAGGGACTGCAGCCCAGGAATTTTTTTTTTTTCCATTATTAGTTGAAGGCCACAGCCTTTGTGTTGACCCCACTGTGCAGTGGCTCAGAACTTGCCCTGGCCTGAGCCCCTTTTCACTTGCTTTGACACCTATCCTGGAGTCAGCTATCTGCTGCCTCCCATGCTTTAGCTTCAGTTCTGGAATTAGCGCTTACGGTAAGGGTGTGACACACTGGGATAACCATGGTGTTATAAACAATAACCTTTTGAGTCCATGTGGGCTGAGGAAGCTGATAAACAGTGCAAAGGAAGTAAATTGTGATAAGGAAACACACAAAAATAGCTCCCAGCAGGCCTGAGACTGAAGCTGAGAAAACCATCAACCGTAAATTTCACACTTCTCCTGGCAAAGAGTGACAGATACTGGTGACTTGCAGTAACACTGCCTGTTCTTGAGGAAGACTGAAATCACTCCTCACAGGACACACACAGAAGTTGTGACATCATAACAAAAGAGACAAGAGCTAGATAACTGCAAGATTTCCCAATATAACCATTATAACTACATTGTTCATCAAGCTGCTTTTTATTAGCTTCAACTCAGACTATTAGCATTATTGTAACTGGACTAACAACAGCTGTTTGTTATATTTTGATTAGATTCCTAAGATTTTAATTAGCCCTACAACAGGTTCTTGAGTCCACACGGATAGTTTACATGTATGTCTTTTTGCCCACAGCATTCAGCGTGTAATATAACAGTGTCAAACACACCAAAAAAACCCCCATAATTCAGACATGAAAAACATAATACAGACAAAGTATGAGAAGACTAGCTAGATGATAAACATCAGTGCATCATACTGAGTAGCTGTCATTCAAATAATTTTCCTCACCTGTAATGGTTAATCCCATCCACACAGAGACCTTCATTCTGGCATGGATGGGAGATGCACTCATCACTGTTAATTTCACAGTAAGTGCCCTCAAATCCTGAAACACAGATTATATTAACTGAATGAGTGAATCCTACTACATAATATGAATGTAAGTCACAGCTCCTCTTGGAGATTTGGCTGCCTGAGCTCAGGGCCAATTTAGACAATGCACATGGCAGGCCTGAGAAACATCTGCCCTTGAAGCTGCTCAAGAAAGAGCTGAGTAGTGACTACTTCTCCTCTTGGGGGCATCTAAGCTCAGGCTCTTTGCCCTTGGTATCTGTGCTATGCACGTGCTTAGTTATGTACCTGTTTATCTGGATGCTGACACTGGCCTTCAGACTAGCTCCCTGACTTGACCTTGGATCTGCCCTGTTCCTGTAGCCTTGACTGGTGATCTGGTGTACTATGGGGATCCTGGACACCTCCCTAAGACCTGCACTGCTCACCTCTTTTAGATACTGTCAGACAGGACCCTCGACAGTGAGGACACTGCCCTGGCTGCCTTGGTAAGACTCCTGGCTTATGTTCACTTCCAGAGCAGCCAGCCCTCATTGCTCTCTGACTCCAAGGTCAGGGGCAGCAAGTGGATGCAATCCTAAAAGAATGTTTTCTGATTATTTTTGTTCACCAAATTAATTTCAGGAGAATGTGGAAGTCCTAACATACTTTAATGAACCAGAAATAACAAATCTGGATGGAGCATCTGGCTAAATATACTGGGGTAATATAACTTGTTTTAAAGGGCTGAGAAGGCTTTCTTGAGGACTGTGGGACAATGTCAGAAACTAAAAGCTAATTCAATAAATAATATATTACAGAGCATAATGGTAGTTACAGAGGCTGTATTTATTCAAAGCAGTCACTAGGTAAAAAAAAAAAAAAAAACCACATTTAACTGATTTCAGTATTTAATGAAGAAAACGTGATCAAGAGCTTATCTCCAGAGTACATTACTTACATAATACATTACATTTGCCACTGTAAACATCCCAGAATATGAGCTTAAGAGAAGTAAGACATTTTTTCAGTATATAAGAACACTACTTCTGCTTTTCTATGGCATAAAATATGTTACATCATTCTCATAAATAAATGTTCTACTAAATACATAGTTGTGTTAAAATTAGGTACAGTGGATAAACTATAACTACTTAGTTGCATTTTAAACAAATTGAATATGTTTTAATTGATGTAGTAATGTATCCATTAAAATGAACAAAATATTTGTACTGTAGTGACTATAATAAACATGACCACTTTTAGAAGACTGACTAAAGAGCATTTATATTGCTCGCCAAACTGCTTTTGAACACCATGTAGCTATCAAAATTAAAAGAGGTAAAAAAAGAGCC
This sequence comes from Psittacula echo, assembly GCF_963264785.1. Lineage (NCBI taxonomy): Eukaryota > Metazoa > Chordata > Aves > Psittaciformes > Psittacidae > Psittacula > Psittacula echo. Next base: position 80,190,444 of record NC_137738.1, on the reverse strand, counting down.
ACTGAAATTCAGTGTATATTATCATAAATAAGATGAAAGCTTTACAGAATTTTCTATTAAAACATGTAAAAATTAGTATCAGTACTTTTTTAGATACTGAAATAAGGAGAGTAATGACTTTTATTGCTATATTATGTATTTGTGGTTTCCAAAGTACTTCATGGAAGTGGGCAAATTATCAATGATCATATTTACAATAATATGGCTTATTTTTTCTATATGTATTTAGTTTCTGTGTCAAGGTTATGGTAGTGGGGGGTGGGGTGGGGCGTTACAGCTTCTGTAATAAGCTGCCAAAAGCTTCCCCTGTGTCGGATAGAGCAAAAGCCAGCTGGTGGGTCAAGACTGAGCTCATCAGCAACAGCGGTAGCACCTCTGGGTAATAGTTAAAATGGGGAAGAAGTTACTGTGCAGGAGAAACTGCAGATGGAAAGAGGAGTTAAACAGCCCTGCAGACACCAAGGTCACTGAAGAAGGGCAGGAGGTGCTACAAGCACTAGATGGACATAATCATGGCAATCAGGTGAAGTTCCCGACGACTGGAAGAAGGGAAATATAACCCCCATTTTCAAGAAGGGGAAAATGGATGACCCGAGGAACTGCAGACCACTCAGTCTCATCTCTGTGCCTGGCAAACTCTTGGAGCAGATTCTCCTGGAAGGCATGCTAAGGCACATGAAAAACAAGGAGGTGGTTGGTGACAGCCAGCATGGCTTCACTAAGGGGAAATACTGCCTGACCAATTTGGTGGCCTTCTATGATGGGGCTACAGAGCTGATGGACAGGGGCAGAGCAGTTGATGTCATCTACCTGGACTTGTGCAAAGCCTTCGACATGGTCCTACATGACATCCTTGTCTCTAAATCGGAGAGACATCAATTTGATGGGTGGACCACTCGGTGGATAAAGAACTGGCTGGATCGCCGCACGCAAAGAGCTGTGGTCAATAGCTCAATGTCCGGCTGGAGACCAGTAACGAGTGGTGTCCCTCAGGGATCGGTGTTGGGATCGGTCTTGTTCAACATCTTTGTCGGTGACATGGACAGTGGGATTGAGTGCGCTCTCAGCAAGTTTGCCGATGACACCAAGCTGTGTGGTTTGATTGATACGCTGGAGGGAAGGATGCCATCTAGAGGGACCTCGACATGCTTGTGAGGTGGGCTAATGCCAGCCTTATGAAGTTTAACCATGCCAAGTGCAAGGTCCTACACCTGGGTCAGAGCAATCCCAGGCACAGCTACAGGTTGGGCAGAGAAGAAATTCAGAGCAGCCCTGTGGAGAAGGACTTGAGGGTGTTGGTCGATGAAAAAATGAACATGAGTGGGCAGTGTGTGCTCAAAGCCGAGAAAGCCAACTGCATCCTGGGCTGCATTAAAAGGAGTGTGACCAGCATGTCAAAGGAGGTGATCCTGCCCCTCTGCTCTGCTCCCGTGAGACCTCACTTGGAGTATTGTGTGCAGTTCTGGTGTCCTCAACATAAAAGGACATGGAACTGTTGGAACAAGTCCAGAGGAGGGCCACGAGGATGATCAGGGGACTGGAGCACCTCCCGTATGAAGATAGGCTGAGAAAGTTGGGGCTGTTTAGCCTGGAGGAGAGAAGGCTGCGTGGAGACCTCATAGCAGCCTTCCAGTATCTGAAGGGGGCCTACAAGGATGCGGGGGAGGGACTATTTATCAGGGACTGTAGTGATAGGACAAGGGGTAACGGGTTAAAACTTCAACAGGGGAAGTTTGGATTGGATATAAGGAAGAAGTTCTTTACTGAGAGGGTGGTGAGGCACTGGAATGGGTTGCCCAGGGAGGTTGTGAATGCTCCATCCTTGGCGGTGTTCAAGGCCAGGTTGGATGAGGCCTTGGGTGACATGGTTTAGTGTGAGGTGTCCGTGCCCATGGCAGGGGGTTTGGAACTAGATGATCTTAAGGTCCTTTCCAACCCTAACTATTCTATGATTCTATTCTATGATTCCCCTGCAGCCGGTAGTGCAGATCATGTTGAGGCGGGCTGTGTCCCTGCAGCCCGAGGAGGTCCACGGAAGAGTTGCAGATATGCACCTGCAGCCTGTGGAGGACCATATGCTGAAGCAGGGGGTTGCCCAAAGGAGGCTGTGACCCCGCAGGAAGCCTGCACTGAAGCAAGCTCCTGGCAGGACCTGCGCCCCATGGAGAGAGAAGCCCGTAACGGTAATTGGTGAAGGATTTCTTCCTGTCCTTATCTCAACCCATAAACCTTTCCTTACATTTTCTCTTCCTTTCCCAGCTGAGGAGGTGAGTGACAGAGCAGCTTTGGTGGGCAGCTGGCATTCAACCAGGGTCAACTCATCACATTACAGAAAATCATTACTGGAAAAATTAAGCAGCTTGGTCAGAGTTGTAGGGAAAGATGTGAAGAGAAATATCTGCTGCCACATCAAAGAAGGTGGTATTTTTGTCTTACCAGGAATTTTCTGTTCAAGAAGTTTTCTGGCTAGAGCTGACTGAAATGAGTTTACAGTATTTGCTGAAATTTTCAAAACAAAGTTTGACTGCTACAAAGCTGGAAAATAAAGCCTGGAATGTATCTCAAACTAACCCTTCAATTATAGTCATTTATATTCTTGTGATATTCTGGGGTTTTTTGGGTTTTGGTGTTTTTTGTTTTGTTTTGTTGGTTTGTTTTTTTTTTTTTGGGGGGGTGTGTTTTGGGGTTTTTTGGTTGAGTTTTGGGGTTTTTTTTTTGTTTAGTTTTTTTTTTTTTGGGGGGGGGGGTTCAGAAATATGTTGTGTGAAGTGATGCCGTTATTTATTTCCTATTTGAATGACATTTCACAAACACTTTGTGAAAGAATTTCCATAATAGGGGACAAAAACTCTCTGACCCAGTGTACTGTTTGTAATAGCTCCCTCAACACAGGCAACATTGTTATATTTAGTTTATTTTTTGCACTTGGGCTGGAGCCAGAATTAAAGATCCAAATATTTTTCTTCTCCGTAGCATGTGTAATCTGCATCATAATACTGCAACTTGAGCCTTCATCTATATTTGCCTGAAGTTTAATTAAGGAAAAAAGTAAATGGACTACAACTTTGGCTGTGTCAGGCTAGTTCAATGTTCAGTACTAGACCTGCTCACATTGAGTAGACAGCAGTCACTGATACACACACATGCACACACACAAAATAATCAGAAGTTGTTCTTTTGACACGTGCCTTCCTGGTGCCACTGAATAAGACCAAAAAAGGTAGTAACATGTTTCTATAATTCTGATTTGATTAAGAAACTGGAGGACATAGTGAATGTGGGAAGCCACAACTACCATCTGTAGCCATTCGTAGCCACCATTTGTAGTCACCTTCCTCATCTGTAATTTCTCATTTTTGGTAATGTTTGGTATTTCTGAAAACAAGCTCTGTTACAGAGTAGAAAGCTATATCAATGGGCAGGGGAAAGGCGACTTCTCTGAAAAGTAGTAACTGAAAGAAAAAGTAAACCTATGTAATATGAATAACCCAAAGGTATACAGGCAGATTTTAGTTTTATAAGGTTATCAGGAAAGGGTGTGAAGCTAACAAAGTAAAACAAAAAAATTACTAACAAAACTTGTATAGAATAGCTTCTTATTCTTTTGTGGTACTATATAACATTTGAGCAAGCGCCTCCCATTAAAAAGCCCACCATAGTTGTCAGATTAAAATATACAAAAAGGAAAATGTGAGCATTCATCATTCTGCTTCTACCTGCCATCCCTACTTGGCTATGGAAGTTTTATCATTTCTTTGAAGTAAATAGTACTGAAATGAATACATAGAGCATCATTTAGACACATTTTTGATTGCAGTAGTACACATTTTTTCAGTCCATAGCAAAATATAGCTACCTTTAAAAGACAAAATAAGCAAACATGTAGCAGGCATGCTATTTTATCTATTCTTCCTACAAATAAAGAAAAATACCATTTTCATCAAGAATTTTACTGGTTATCTATCACATTATGAAATAAGTAACCTGTGAGTTCAATTTACTGTTGAATATTGTGGGGTTTCAACCGACATAAATTAGCTTAGCTCTTTTATATAAAAAAGTCTTTTTTTTCCCTTAATGACATACACTGTTGAAAATTATATAGAACTACTTTGATGATTATTTGATCCACAGTGAAAAGTTTTGAACTCATGTAGTTAATTTTCTGAGGAATTTTTAGCCCTTCGTGCAATTTTTAATGAAGATTTCGACAAAAACTCCTGCTTTCAACTAGAATGGTTAATCAGAAACCCTCAGACCTGCTTAAAAGGACCTGAAAAAGATCAGCAGTTGTCCTGGGTTCAGCAGTAGCAGTCATTTTTGATTCTTCTTAGTAGCTGTTGCAGCACTGTGTTTTTGACTTTCGGCCTGGGAACAGAGCTGATAACACTGATGTTTAGACTGATCAAGGACTTTGAGAGTCTCATGCTCTGCCAGGGAGGAGGAGAAGCCAGGAGGAAGCAGGGACAGGACACCTGACCCAAACTAGCCAAAGAGATATTCCATACCACAGCATGTCATGCCCAGGATGTAGAACGGAGAGTGCCTGGAAGGGCTGGATCACTGCAGGGTGGGGTGAGGTACCGGTTGGTGAGCGGTTGTATTCTCTTCCTTGTTATTTCCTTTATCATTATTATTATTGGTGGTAGCAGCAGTGATTTGTGTTATACCTTAGTTATTAAACTGTTCTTATCTCAACCCGTGGGAGTTGCATTCTTTCGATTCTCCTCCCCATCCCTCCAGGAGCGGAGGGAAGAAAGGTGGGGGGGGAAGTAGACTGCGTGGTTCTGATTTACGGCCTGGGCTTAAACCACGACAGCAGTATTTACTTCATTCATACTTTCTGCATGTCTCTGCTGTAGCAGATTTATAATTTATGAAGCTTGTACAAAGGATGTTTCAATAAAAGCATATGCTATTAAGCATATTTTAATTCATACCTGATATATGTTCTCAGAGTAAATGACTAAAATAAGGGAGTGTAATACTATGCACATCATTCATACAAACAGGAGAGGTCAAACCTCAAAATATATACTGCAGTGTTTGCATTAAAATATTCATAAAATGTTTATTTTATGGATACACTTGAACAGACACCCATCACAGCACTTTCAAAAGTGCTATGATCCAAAAGATCACTTAAATCTAAAGATCACTAAGATTCAAAAGAACACTTAAAATACTCATACCTAAGTGGAACTTGTTTAAGGAAAGAATTATCTTGGTAGTTTATTTATATAGCACTTGTTGAAGCTATGAGTAACCTCATGGATCTAACATGCGTTGGCTCAAATTATTCTTGCATTTTACGTTATATTTAAGCACAATTTAAAGGGTAACACATTAGGTTATTTTGTATGAGCTACAAGTGCTGCCACACATAGTTGGGATCTTCTGGGATACTTAAAATTAATATAAGGATGCAATTTTTACAATAATGTAGACACATTTCCAAGTTATTTCATGTATTGCAAGAGGAAAGATAAAAAGACAATGGGAGGAAACTTACTTAAAATGTTTAACATGTCAGATATATTACTGAAACAAACATTTTTGAGTTGCAAAGAAATCTCCAGTATGTAAACCAGCATTCACTTAATTGAAACAAAGGGGGACATAAAATCATAAAATGGAATGTATAAACTTTTAGAATTAGTTTTAAGTAATGCTAAGTTTTTTTTAAAACTTATTAACTTTTTTTTAAAACTTTTTTTTAAAACTTTTTTTTAAGCTTTGTAACAGTAGCAGTGGAAAATTACTGAGGGGCATGATATGTAGAGGGAAAAATTGAGTACAGCTAGAGAAAACACTGAGAATTCTTGTGCAAGAGAAGTCGTTATGGTTGACATAGTTTTAAGAAAGATAGTCTAGAATAACGAGACATAGGGATAAGGAGTATCCGGGAATGGCAGGTGTCCAGGATGGGCTACAGTTTAACTGATAAGTAGGAAGCTAGAAGGATTATTATGTCTTTGGTGTTAACGATCCAATTAAGCTGGTATGAGCATCTACTGCACATGCATCAAAGGCAGCCAGAAGTGATGAAGATTGCTGGAAGAAGTAAACGACCCTCACAGACCCCTACCACAATTTTGTACGCATGCGGGGAACTTTCTGGAAAATTATGTAATCCATACGTAACCTCATTAATATGTATGTATGCCCAACATCTATATAAGGCAGTGTATGGAGCAATAGGGGGAGACACGTTAGGAGGAGCTATCCCCTGTGTCTCCCGGCGCCGCAATAAAGAATACCTGCTTGTCAGCTTGAAAACTTTGTTGGCAAGTTTGTTTCTGGAGTTTCCTCTGAATCATAATGCAGCCAACAAAGGTTTATCCATAGCTTATACTTTGATTACAATTACTTTATTTGAATTATAAAACACAGTAATTTTAAGTGAATTAGTTTGCAAAATCATTCATTATTGGAAAGTTTCAAAATATGCATGGTGCTGTAATGTATTGTTACTGTAGCAATATTTAGTACTATGTGTGGGAAAACAATATGCACCTTTAAATGCAACTACTTGCTGCCTTTGCTACTGTCAATCAGTCAAACTTAAGAACCAAACTCTAAATCAACAGCATATGTAAATTATTTGATATAGCTCTCCAGCTGTACACTTTTCCAGATGTCAAACCTGACACCTTAAAAGTGCAGTTTATGACCTTAGTGTTTTTTATGTAGAAAAATTTAAAGTTTTCTGAACGCATTTCAACTCATTTGCAACTCAATTGAACTCATTCTGAACTTCTAAGCAAAAAAATGCACCTGACCAATGAAGAATAGCAAATGGCACACATGGTCACCGTGAATACAGATTTCCATTAGATATCCGCTCCTAATTTCCAATAATTGAATCCAAGAAATAAGTGGCTTTTTCTTTTTTCTTTCAGGTGGCCAGTATAAAGGCTAGACAAATGCCATTGTGAAGTCTGACAAACAAACCAATGTGTTTTACTTGTTAAACATATTTTACACTATTTTTCCTGCCACATTAGAGAAACTGAAGACACAAACAAAATCTCATTTAAAAAAAAAAAGACATAGGGTCACAGACCTTTATTTAAACATTTTTTTCATTTTAAGGAAAATGTATAGGATTTTTTGAGGAAATTAAATGTATCTCAGAAATGTTAACAGTTTTCATAGTAATGGATAGTACTTTCAAGACTTTCAGATATTAACGAAGATGAAAAACAATTGAAAATCATTGTGATTCTTTGTGTTTAATTTTACTTCTGCATTTCTTTAACCATTCAGGAAGCATGAAAGTGACTTTAATAATATGAAGTCTAAAAACACCTGGGTTCCATGGAGAAAGCCACAAAAGCAGCTCCTCTAGACTCAAGCCCTAGTTTTCTCATACTCAACATTAACACTAGAGGGTGAGACAGTATGCTCAAATTTGTTTGTAATTTACCTGCAGGAAGAATGATACATTCATTTTAGTTTACAGAAATTCCAATACTGTGTAGTAGTGTTGCTGTCAATGGGTGAAGAATTAAATGCGGTTACTTAAGATGGGATAGGTCTTATTGTTCCTTCTGTTTCTCTGAAATAGAAGTGGCTACTCCTGGAACTCAACTCTGGGACTTAACATTAGCTGTGAAGTGCAGGAATACACAGAGCATAAAAGCTACATATCTGCTGTTACAGTTATGGTCATTTTCATCTCCTTATTCCACTGCAGAGAAATATCACAGAATATACCTCTGCAGGTAACACAGAGGACTAATGGGATTCTTTCTGCATAAGCTCTCTATTGTTTTACTTATTATCACAGTATAATTGATTGTATTTATCTCCATTTATGAACCAAGGTTTACAAGCAGCAGGGGTATCACAATAGCTCCATAAACATTATCATAAGTATTCAGGTTATTCAGTATAACACAGGTAAGTGCACGTACCAAAACCAAAGGTGTGTGAAATGCTAAATACGGTAAAAATATTATTTCCCTTTGCAAATCATGTGCATATATTTCTGAAAGAAAATGGCACTGACAGTCTCAGAAATCTGACAATGTCAAACTTCTGTTCTTTAGCACCTACTTACTAGTTCTGCTTGATATTATTAATTTTGTACATTATGATAACTTTCATTTAGTCTTATTTGAGACATGGGCTGAAAAATATTATGTATCATTTCAAACTTCCAGCTGTAAAATCATAGAATCATAGAATAGTTAGGGTTGGAAAGGACCTTGAGATCATCTAGTTCCAACCCCCCTGCCATGGGCAGGGACACCCCACACTAAACCATGTCACCCAAGGCCTCATCCAACCTGGCCTTGAACACCGCCATGGAGGGAGCACTCACAACCTCCCTGGGCAACCCATTCCAGTGCCTCACCACCCTCTCAGGAAAGAATTTCTTCCTTATATCCGATCTAAACTTCCCCTGTTTAAGTTTGAACCCGTTACCCCTTGTCCTGTCACTACAGTCCCTGATGAATAGTCCCTCCCCAACATCCTTGTAGGTGCTATAGACCAAAAAAAAAAAAAAAAACAACTTATCATTAGCGTGCTAGGAAAAAGGGCATTAAAAAAGCTGTCACAGGAAACAGTTACTGACAGTAACCCAATAAATGGGGTGAGAATGTCCTGAAAAGAACTGTTTAAAACAAAAGCTTTAGAAATGACCCTGAAGCACCAAGAAAGGAACCACAAAGTCTTCCTTTAAGAAAGAATACTTGGGAGGATACAGAAAAAAAAATAGGATGGCTAATTCTAGTGCAAACTCTAGCTATTGCTTTTTCTTAGAGACAGCACAGTATTGTCCTTAGTTCTCATTGTCATCTTTCCCTGGAACATGACACGTAATTTCCCTACACCCTAAAACTGGTGGTTATAATCTTATGACCTATGCAATTCTTCTTGCATAAGTAGGTTTTTCAGCTTCTCAGTTTCTGGCTTTATAACTTTAAAGACAAAACGAGCACAAAAAAGATTACAAATTTGAACAAATTTTCCTAAGCTGCCTATGGAGTCAGCAGAGCGACATAAACATTTAGCATAAACTATTTGACTTTGTACCTCTGCTTTTGGGTGAAATGAATTCCCTCAGAAAATTTCCTCCTTCTTTTCGTTGACTGTACATGGAACACAAGGGGGACCTCCTCAATGTATACTCTGTATACTTGTATATACACCTCCTCAATATAACATAACACCGTGGACATCAACATCTGGTTAAATTAATTCAGATTTCCTGGTGCATTTGTTTCAATAATAAATATGTTATTTAATTGATTTAATTTGCCTTCTGATTCTTCTTACTCATTAAAATGCTACTGAAGTAACACAAATGCTGACCAAATAAACTGTATTTTTAGACAGGATAGGTAAAGCTTCAGTATGAACGTACTCCCTCTCTCTCTCTCTCTTTTATATATATATATATATATATATATATATATACACACATATATACACAATATTGAAGTTAGTTACATGTATGTTTCCTGAGAATTTTCCCATCATAAACTAAAGGAAAGTGTAATATTTCTTCTATTGAATTAAGGGCACTGCTCAAGCATCCTGAGCTGAGGATATTACTTGGACTAATGAAGATTTACATATAATTTTAAAGAAAGAGCTTTTAAAGAAAGAGAAAAAGCAATAATTGTAAAAACCCTCTGAATTCTGTAACCTTGTTCTTCCCTTCCAGTCTTTGTCAGCAACTATATCTGCTCTTCCTACTAACCTTGCTTTGCTTTAGCTCCTAGGTATATCTACTAATAATTCTTGCAGCCAAATAAATAACTGTTCAAAAAAGTCTGGCCCATGGATTAAGTTGACAAACTATTTTTTGTCTTGTTAATTCTCTGTAACCTTTATGTGCTTATATTTCCACAGGTCTATCCTTATGTCTCCCATTTCGTCATTTTGTAGACCTGTTGTACAAGATTCTTAGCCAGAGATCTGATCTTGCATTGTCATGGTTTAAGCCCAGCCGGCAACCCAGAACCATGCAGCCTCTTGCTCACTCCCTCCCTTATTTCCTCCCACCACTCACGGAGGGATGGGAAGGAGAATCGAAAGAATGTAACTCCCACAGGTTAACATAAGAACAGTCCAGTAACTAAGGTATAACACAAATCACTACTGCTACCACCAATAATAATAATGATAAGGGAAATAACAAGGGAAGAGAATACAATTGCTCACCATTCACTGACCAATACCCAGCCCGACCTGAGCAGTGATCACGCCTTTCTGGGTAACTGCCCCCAGTTTATATACTGGGCATGACATGCTGTGGTATGGAATACCTCTTTGGCTAGTTTGGGTCAGGTGTCCTGTCTCTGCTTCCTCCCGGCTTCCCCTCCTCCCTGGCAGAGCATGAGACTCACAAAGTCCTTGCTCAGAGTAAACATGACTTAGCAACAACTAAAAACATCAGTGTTATCAGTGCTGTTCCCAGGCTGAAAATCAAAAACACAGCACTGCACCAGCTACTAAGGAGAAAAATGACTGCTACTGTTTAACCCAGGACAGGCACTCTGCAGTTGCAAGAGTTTTCCTTCATTTTGAATATATCTTTTTCAGTAATGTGTTCTTTCTTGGAATACAACTGTTCTAAGAAAGCTGCATTATTTTTACCAAACTGTCCTGTCTTCTTTTTTGGTTGCCTTTATGAAAGTAACACATCTGTGCTTGGAATTATATAGAACATCATAGTCTAATGTCCATCCTCTACTTTAATTAACCCTCTAGTTCTCTTATGTGTTTAGTTGAATTGCTCTTCGGGTCTTTTGCCTATAGATCTCCCAGGGAATTTATGAACAGTTAGTTTTCCATGCTCATATACAACTATTTAAACGTTATTTATATATTATAGCTTTGCTCATGTTTCCTAACCTTCTCTTCTGTTGCACTAATTTTTCATTTCTATTATTAATGCCAAGAATTGAATTATTCAACAACAGAAAAATTTGTTGATAAATTAAGCCATAAAATTTTCTACTATTTGCCCTAAATTGTCTTTTCCTCCTCTGTTTCGTTTGAATTTATTACGTAGCATTTCAGGAGAAACTAATGGCAGGATTCAGTGCTGGATATATGCCTTACAGCTCAAAAGACATCTCCACCCTATTGCCTTGATCAAACCCTTGTTTATCAATCACTGGCAATGTAGATGAGAAGAGATATTTTCTGTAAATCTCTTGGCAAACGTGCTCTACTGCAGTGATTCCTAAATTTTTGCAATAATAGCCTCCCCTACAACATTCTTGCAATCATGGATATACCAGCATACAATTGTAGAGATCACAATTTTTGAATTGCTTAACCTGCTTATGTGGACAACTTAATTTAAACTTACAGTCTAAGACTGCTCCATAGTCTACCATATGAAAGCCAAGTTTTGCATTACGAATGTTATAATCTAGCTCCTTGCAGGAAGCAGACCTTTACAGCTTGGGTAGACACCTCAAAAGGAAGTTTTACATTTATATAATTTATTGAATTTTAAAAATCTTCAATGCAAAACCAGACAACTGTAACTCCCTAACATACACAGAAGAACAAAAATGTGTATCTTTTCTTTATACTACTACTAATTATGACTTTGTGATGTCCCTACCAATTTGCCATAATAATTCTGTCCTAGGCTAGCATCTTACATGAAGTTTGATTGTGCCTAATTTGTACTCCATCAGCTTTTGTCCTCTCTGCCCTAGTATGGCATTCCAATCCCAGTTCCCTGTAGTCAGTGGATGTTCTCTTTTTCTTCTAAATATGTACCACAGTCAGTAGCATGATTTGTGGTCCTATTTTACCCACCTCACATATAGTTTTCTAAAGATAATCTTTAGAATATGGTAAGCACAGCTACTTTTTGCGACTCTTGCTAAATCAGACCCATACCTTCTAATGACTGGACTGGTAACTACCTGCAAGTTATTTAATCACATGCCATTTGTTACCAAGTCCAGTATCTCAGAGTAATCTAGCTATGTCAGTGTGACTGCTTTTTTGTAATCAAATCTGTAATTGTGGCAGGTTTACTGGGAGAAAAAGGGAGGCACATGGCAGATAAAAATAGGAGAATGAAAGAAAAAAAAAGACAACTGTAGAAATAATTTCCATAAATTGCTTTCAATTAAATTTCTGTATTTTACTGCCTCTCCTTTTTTGATGAGTCCTGAATAAGCGGCTGTATTTTTCCTAGCATGAATGATTAACTCATTTCATGAATTATGCCTTTTACACCTTTGCAATACTGAAATATTTTCCACTTTACAAGATTTGCTAGCATTGCATGTTACTGGTTCACATAACTCCCCTACTAGTTCCCTGAAGATTCCTAGCTGCAAGCTTCGAGAATACTTGAAGATTCCATCAAAGTTCTGTGAGAATCTTGGCTGCAAGTTTTTTGGATTCTTGATATTGTGCACAAGAATGTTCTGAAAAGAAGACTTTTCTCAAGAATGTTAAGAAAAGACTTGAACTACATGTCTCTCTACAGATCATTTCTGAAAAATGTTTCAAAATCACTATATTGTATTAAAAGCTGTTTTTAAAAAGCAGCTTTTCTCCAAGCTGCTTCATTAAGCAACTTGCATACCTCCCCAGTGACCCTTTTTCAACTCAGCAACTTGTGGTAACCTTTACCTTAACAGTAAAAAACCTGAGATATAAGCATTACTGACTTGTATGTATTATCTCTGTATCTTTGAAGCTCAGTAAACAAAAAGTAATACTACTGTGGTATAATACTGCAGTTAACATATTTGCTGTCCTTGGTCTCCGGGACACCCGTACCACTGATAGGTATAAAAGTGATGACCTCAAAATTCTGCCTAAATTCCGGATTCAGTAATTGTACTTTCACTTCATATATTTTCACTGTAGTTTTCATTTGTTAATGTATTTTTCAAATCCTTTGCAGAATTACATAGTGATGTTCTGCACAATTAAACTCTTGCTTGATGGACAAGAACTTGTATGTGTGAACTATGCACAGTTCTTGTACATCTAGGGAGAGATCATGGCTTTTAAGTCATGGCCCAGGAAAGCTGTCAGCACCTGTTGTGATTTAGCTTGTTGTGCATACGGAGAGCAATCCGCTCTACCCGTTAGGCAGAAGACTACTCCCCTGATGTGCCAGGCCTTCCTGACAGCTCAGCAGGAAAAGGAACCGTTTCCAACGTGTATAATTTTTTTCACTCTTAACAATTTGCATATATTTTGTCTATTTCTGCCTTTCTATTCTGTCAATTTGGTTTGTCAGGTCTGCTGGCTAGATGCACGTCTATATGTTGTTGTAACAATGTACACAGACATAGTAATTCTGAATGCTGGTATCTAAACAGACATAGATGTAATAAGTACTGTAATATAAGAAATCAATAGTAGGCAAACTGACATCTATCTTAACAATCTTTTACCATAGCTGATAAGCCTGCTGTAATTAATGAAGGTTTGATCTGCTTTGATAGGTAATACATGGTTACTTCCCCTAAAGACAGCATAAAATTCAAATAATATTTGCAATTTTTCTGCAGAAGAACAGACAACTGAAACTACACCAGTTCTTACCTGTTTTGCAAATGCACACTGGATTTCCATCGGCTTGTGCCAAGCAGGTTGAATTGTTTATGCATGGATTGTAAGGCAGCTCACAGGGACTGAAGCGCTGATGGCAGAAGTCACCAGTATAAAATGGAGGACAAATGCATACAAACTGTCCCTGCTTAACAGATTCGTAACAGGTGGCTCCATTCAAGCATGGTTCAGAATCACATTCATTTATATCTTCGCTGCAGTCTGGCCCTGTCCATCCTATTGTACACATGCACCTGAAAAGAAAAAAAAAGAGATGACATGGTGGCAAAATGGAAATCGTCAACTTAAAGTAGTTGGAGCTAATTGAGCTATTAAAAAATATGGAAAAAAAAAAAGCCCAAACAAGAATCTTTTTCTGTGCATAGCTGTTTTCTAGACTGCACCGTGAATAAAAGTCACATCCAGGTTCTTCTTCCACAATTTAGTGGTGCCAAAGCAAAATTACGTATTCTAAATCACAGGTTTTATCCACTTGGAAAACCACCTGGTTTAGTTAATGCTGACAGAATAATCTGTGAATCTTCTGTAACATGAAACACCACCACAAATTATCAAATGTAGAATGCAAATTTCCTTAAGCTTTAGCATTGGAAAGGCAACTTCTCATGTGTGAAACTACTAAGTACTTCAGTGTTTGGGATTAAATGAACCAAGTAGCATTCAGCATGCTTTTAAGAAAGAACATAGGAGATCAGAGGCACTATAAATGATAGAAGAATCCTCTTTTCATTATGTCCTTTCTCTTACTTGTATGCTTTTGTGAATACCTGTTACTGACAACACAGAAGAAAACTTGGACCAAAATCTACATTGTATCTGATCACAAAGAATCTTATCTCCATGAATTAGATAGATATCTGATTTTATTTACAACATTAATAAGATTATAAAATTCTAAAAATTCAAAGTTAACAATTTGGTAATGATTTCAAAGTTTGCAGAGAGTAGCTGCAGTAAAAGAAGGCTCTGTGTGCTTTAAAAGATGTATGTTCCTGTTACTTTCTTTGAAGACAGAATGAATTTCAACAGATATTTACAATTATTTTCCAGGACAACAGACAATACAAAAGATTGACTACACCAGCTCTTGTCTGTTTTGATTGATACTGCTTGCAGGCATTAACCCATTCAAATACTGCTCCATAGTTTTAATTTGATAAAAGGAATAGTTCTTAAATAATACACAGGTCATTCAGTGGAGAATCAATCAGATAGCTCTGTAAGGCATGGGTATTACTTATAGAACCATAGAATCATAGAATAGTTAGGATTGTAAAGGACCTTAAGATTGTCTAGTTCCAACTCCTCTGCCATGTGCAGGGACACCTCACACTAAACCATGTTACCCAAGGCTCTGTCCAATCCAGCCTTGATCACCGCCAGGGATGGAGCATTCAACAACTTCCCTGGTGTTGTAGTTTAAGGTTCTGACCATATTTATGCCAAAAGTCAAAACCACAGCACTGCACCAGCTACTAAGAAGGAGAAAAACTGACTGCTACTGCTAAACCGGGACAGTATCCACCCCTTATTCCATACCATTCACGTCATGCTCGGATCACACATTTTCAATATACCATACTCTCATCTCAGTGCACTCTTATCTTAGTGCACGGACCAATCCCTATAAAGCTGCTGAGTCCATGATGTTGGGCTCCATCTCTTGTAACAGTCTTTCAGAGCAGGAGAGGCTGTGTGCAGTGTTCACACTCGTGAATAACCTGGGCAATAGTGTTCATTGCTAAGTCCACCCCTCGATCATGAGTCCATCTCTGTGTTGCATCTCTGCCCTGATGGCTTGAAGTGTCACGGGCCCATCAGGCTCAAAATAATTCACCCTCCCCTGCAGCAGTTTCTGCAACTTGTCGTTGGGGACTCCATACAGCTGCCTTCCATCTCCGACACTTCCAAAGCACTTGAGGGGCCCAGTGGACGAAATACTCACCCATACTGTCCCACACACCGTGACACTCATGACTGTCCAGCCTTGGGGAAAACCTCTTGGCTCCCCTATATTGTTGTCTAACCCAAGACAAGACCCAAGCCTGTCTCTCTTGAGATCAGACAAAATGGTTGTGAGTAAAACACACTCTGTGTGTGTGCCAACATGGTGATCCCCACCACAATCAGCAGACAGGTCCCAAGGGTACCCAAAGGCCATTCAAAACTTCAGAACTCTCAAATGGTGCTGCTGTACTGGGGCTGGTGTAGCTGCTGTGCTTGCCGGCTCTCTCGCCACCAGTTTCCCTTTTTCTGAGTCCAGATCTTCCTCCTCTGCCTTGCTGGGAAAT
Organism: Psittacula echo; assembly: GCF_963264785.1. Classification (NCBI taxonomy): domain Eukaryota; kingdom Metazoa; phylum Chordata; class Aves; order Psittaciformes; family Psittacidae; genus Psittacula; species Psittacula echo. The sequence goes on along the minus strand of NC_137738.1, from coordinate 80,174,572 downwards.
GCTGCGTGGTCTCCTCCGTCCTCCTGCGGCTCAGGCTCACGGGGCTCGGTGGGCGGCTGCTGGGGGATGCTCTGGGTCGCCGTGGGGCTGGGCTCGGCCGCGAGGCTCAGCTCCTCCGCAGCCTCCTCCCGCTGCTCGGCAGCCGCCTCCTTCCCGGCCTCCGGCCCCACTCCCACTGCCGCTTGGTCCCCGGGGCCGCTCTCCCGGGCCGCTTTGGCCACCGGCGGCTCCCGGGGCTGCTCCCCCTTGGCTCCCCGCAGCCTCTCGAAGACGGAGGCGAGGACGAGGGCCAGGACGGTGAAGAGCAGCGGGACGGCCAGGTACAAGTCCACGGCCACGTCCATCCCACCCTGCTGCCGGAGCCCGCCCATATTACTAGTCATTACCATAAAGTTCAGTGAAACAAGAACCTTAGCCCAAGGCCCACACTTGATAAACACTAACACAGCAAATACCAGCTCTAAGTAAGCTACGAAATACTGAAACTGTGACATCAAGAGACACAGCTTTGAGAGCCAATAAATCAGCATTGTGCCTCGGTCAGTTCTTTCGTTATCTCAACCTTTCGTGCCCCACGTTGGGCGCCAAAAAAGAACTGCTGTCGTGGTTTAAGGCCAGGCCGCAAATTAGAACCACACAGTCTACTTCCCCTCCACCACCTTTCTTCCCCCTGCTCCTGGAGGGACAGGGAGGAGAATCAAAAGAATGCAACTCCCATGGGTTGAGATGAGAACTGTTTAATAACTAAGGTAGAACACAAATCACTACTGCTACCACCAATAATAATAATGATAAAGGAAATAACAAGGAAAGAGAACACAACACCTCACCGACCGATATCTTGCCCCCACCTCGCAGCATTCTAGCCCTTCCGGGTACTCCCAGTTCTACATCCCAGGCATGACGTGCTGTGGTATGGAATACCTCTTTGGTTAGTTTGGGTCAGGTGTCCTGTCCCTGCTTCCTCCTGGCTTCCCCTCCTCCCTGGCAGAGCATGAGACTCACAAAGTCCTTGGTTAGACTAAATATTCTGACCAGCAACTGAAAACATCAGTTTTATCAGTACTGTCCCAGGCCAAAAGTCAAAAACACAGCACTGCACCAGCTACTAAAAAGGAGAAAAAATGACTGCTACTGCTAAACCAGGACACCTGGGCAACCCATTCCAGTGCCTCACCACCCTCTCAGTAAAGAATTTCCTCCTTATATCCAATCTAAACTTCCCCTGTTTAAGTTTTAACCCGTTACCCCTTGTTCTGTCATTACAGTCACTACTGAATAGTCCCTCCCCCGCATCCTTATAGGCCCCTTCAGATACTGGTAGGCTGCTATGAGGTCTCCACGCAGCCTTCTTCAGGCTGAACAGCCCCAACTTTCCCAGCCTACCTTCATAGGGGAAGTGCTTCAGTCCCCTGATCATCCTCGTGGCCCTCCTCTGGACTTGTTCCAAAAACTCCATGTCCTTTTTATGTTGAAGACACCAGAACTGCACACAATACTCCAAGTGAGGTCTCACAAGAGCAGAGGGGCAGGATCACCTCCTTCGACCTGCTGGTCTCACTCCTTTTGATGCAGTTCAGGATATGGTTGGCTTTCTGGGCTGCGAGCACACACTGAAGTCGGCTCATGTTCATTTTCTTATCGATCAACACCCCCAAGTCCTTCTTCACAGGGCTGCTCTGAATCTCTTCTCTGCCCAACCTGTAGCTGTGCCTGCGATTGTTCCAACCCAGGTGTTGACCTTGCAATTGGCATAGTTAAACTTCATAAGGTTGGCATCAGCCCACCTCACAAGCATGTCAAGTTCCCTCTGGGACTTGACACACTAAAGGCAAACTTGGTTCATTTAAAAACACAGTGTTTTCTTTGTACTTTTTAATGTTCTGTTTGAAATCGATATTACTAAGGAACTTTATCATTTGGAAGTCCTGAGTATTTTAGCAATAAGGATTCAAAAATTAGGTTACTGTACGTTTTTCGTGGACAGAAAAATAATTTTAACTATCAAAAGGCATCCAGGCATTCTTAAAGTAACTATGACAAAAATCACTTTTCAGGACTCATTTACCAGTTACAGCACCCAAAACCACATTTTTGGAAACATGATTACAAACAAATATGTTTGTTTCTCTGTATTTATGCACAACAAACACGTCTGCTTTTGCTACTTGGTAGCATCAATTTGGCATCTAGGGGCAATACCACTGAATAACACTGAGTAACAGTGGATACACTACTCAGCACTTTGTTTCATTTTCTCTTTAGTCAGCCTATAAAAGTATGAGCCTCTATTATAAATTAAGTATCTCTGAATCACTGACACTGAACATAGTAGAACAGTCTGTTCCAATAGAGCAGAACAAGCATTTTAGATGTTAATTGTTTTAAGGATGCTAATTTTTTTCTTGACTATATTTATGTCAAAAGTTCTGAAGAAGTTACTAACAGTAAACTGTAGTACCTTGTCTATGCTCCATCTGTAGCTTGGAAAGCTCATTACATGGAAAGCATTTCACTGCATATTAGGAGAATGAGGTTTGGTTCTTAAGTGGTCTAACTGTTACGGGTGTAACTGAGGTGCAGAAGAGTAAACATAAAACATGTTCTATTCCCTTCTTTTCCATAATGAATTTCATAACTGCCTTCGAGTTATCAAAACTATTCTGTATGGCCACAGGGAGCATTAGGTCAGATGGAGATCATTGAAACACAGCAGTTTATCTACACTACACAACTAGCCAGTCCTACCCTGGCTTCATGACAGCTACCAGCTGACACAATTAATAATATCATTTTATTGTAGTCTGTATTATCAAGAAGTTGTTGGTGCTCTCATTAAATGTGAAAAAATACACAGAAATGTCTGTCACAAGGCCCAGATTCAAAAGTCAAGATAACATTTTGCCTTAATGACAACTGTTATTTAAACAAGGCGGGGAGGTGTTAGGAGTATTAAAAGAATATACAGCAGAGGTTTTTAACTGTGGATTATTGATTAACCTACTATAGCTGGCATTCTTGTAGATTATCTGATCAAACGGCAAAAAGCCAAACAGTTTTTTTCAAAATGACCAGTTTACTCACTACATTAGGAAAAAAAAAAGTCATCTATGCTTTCATGAGACCACTTAATATACGTAATACAGTCTTTGCTGTTCTTCCATGAATTTGCAAACTCAGATAAAAAGATCTAATAGTGGTAGCAAAATACCATTAAAGTTTTCATATACCTTCTAAAGACAAAATGTAAATATGGCAGATGTTTTATACGTAACTTTGTGTTTATTCCTAAATCATTTAGACATTATATAAACTTTTTTTGAATGTCCAACACACATACAGGTCAGCTTTCATAAATATTATCTGTTGACTTTCCAACGAACAAAAGCAGAAAGTAATTAAAATATACAATGTAAAGTATATGCATGGATTTGCATTTTACTTCCTGTTTAAATATTAAAGTCAAAGTCTAAAATTGCAAGTTATAGTCATGAATGGTGCTCAGAAAAACTAATATTAACGTTGTAAGCTTATCTATCTCCGTATGAGTTATTTGGTTCTCACCTGCTTGAAAATTCCCTTTTTATTTCTCACATTGAAGTGAAACCTTATAGGTTTTAAGGAATCAAATAATAGGGAAGTGTCTTAAGAATCCCTGAATGGTTGAGGTTGAAAAAAGTCCTTGAGGCCTTTCTAGACCCCCCTGCTCAAAACAGGGTCAGCTAGAAGTTTCTCAGGCCTTTTGCCTTTGATACTTCAAGTATCTCTGCATATGGAAACCCCACAAACTCTCTGGGTAGCTTATTTCTGCTCCTGACCTCCCTCACACTAAAAAAATGTATTTTCTTATCTTAAAGTGGACTTTAATGTATTTCAGCTTTTGTCCACTACCTCTTGTCCTGTCACTGGATACCACTGAGAAGAGTTTGCCTCCACCTTTTCCTCTACTTTCCATCAGTAATTTACACACATTAGCAAGAGCTGCCCTGAGCCAAAGCTATTTTATTTCAGGATGTCAACCAGAACTGGAATTCACCCTGAATTTTAAGAGTTCTAAAGTTACTTTCTTTCTACGTAGTTCAGCTAGGAGATGCAGAAAAAAGCCAAAGCTTGAAAAAAGCAGTAATGCAGATGATTATACCAGCACAGAACAAATTTCAGAAGGAGCCCTTTTCGGCCTTCAGATATCTTACAGCAGAAAACCAAAAATTTGACAGGATCTTGATGAGAAATTTCAAGATGTTCAATGAAGTGTAGGCTAGCTTGTTAGCTATACAATACATGCAACAATGGTCAATTCTACAGTAAGAGTTTATGTTGTCTAGTGCATTCAATCAAATCAGCTAACAGCCTGAAAAACCACAGTGCTCAGTAACAGATTTATTTCTGGTAAGCTAGAGGTTATTGGACCATCTGAAGTAGTAAAATGAGAGATTGTTTCAATACCTGCATAGCTTTAAATTTAGAGCACCAACACACACCACAAAGCTCTAAAGACATACACTTCCAGTCACCACAGAGGCTTCAAATATTTGTTTTTCCTTCTCCTCTTTCCTCCCACAAAACCTTTTGTTCTCTGAAAGCTTAAAGCCCTCTTTGTTCCTCAAGCAGCTCTCTGACTCATCTTACATACTTCACCATCTTTCACCTGCAAAAGTTGTATACTGAGTTTATCTCTGATGTTGTTCTGGTGCTACTAGTTCTCCCCTCTCACATGTAGCTACTAGATTTTTCTCAGATTTCCACCCATGTCTCTCCTCATCTCATCATCATGCCTGGGAAGATCATGGAACAGATCCTCCTGCAAGTTACATGGAAACATATGGAAGATAAGGAGGTATCACAGTATCACAGTATCACAGTATGTTAGAGATTGGAAGGGACCTCAAGAGATCATCTAGTCCAATCCCCCTGCCAGAGCAGGAACACCTAGATAAGGTTACACAGGAATGTGTCCAGGCGGGTTTTGAATGTCTCCAAAGAAGGAGACTCCACAACCTCCCTGGGCAGCCTGTTCCAGTGTTCTGTCACCCTCACTGAGAAGAAGTTTCTTCTCAAGTTTAAGTGGAACCTCTTGTGTTCCAGTTTATACCCATTACCCCTTGTCTTATCATAGTTTGCCATTGAGAAGAGCCTGGCTCCATCCTCATGACACTCCCCCTTTATATATTTATATACACTAATAAGGTCCCCCCGCAGTCTCCTCTTCTCCAAACTATAGAGACCCAGCTCCCTCAGCCTTTCCTCATAAGGGAGATGCTCCACTCCCTTAATCATCTTAGTCGCCCTGCGCTGGACTCTCTCCAGCAGGTCCCTGTCCTTCTTGAACTGAGGGGCCCAGAACTGGACACAATATTCCAGATGCGGTCTCACCAGGGCCGAGTAGAGGGGAAGGAGGACCTCTCTCGACCTACTGACCACCCCCCTTCTAATACACCCCAGGATGCCATTGGCCTTCCTGGCCACAAGGGCACAGTGTTGGCTCATGGTCATCCTGCTGTCCACTAGGACCCCCAGGTCCCTCTCCCCTACACTACTCTCTAACAGGTCGTTCCCCAACCTATACTGGAACCTGGGGTTGTTCCTGCCCAGATGCAGGACTCTACACTTTCCCTTGTTATATTTCATCAAGTTTCTCCCTGCCCAAGTCTCCAGCCTGTCCAGGTCCCGCTGGATGGCAGCACAGCCTTCTGGCGTGTCAGCCACTCCTCCCAGTTTAGTGTCATCAGCAAACTTGCTGACAGTACACTCAATTCCCTCATCTAAATCATTGATGAATATATTAAATAATACTGGTCCCAATACTGACCCTTGAGGCACTCCACTAGATACAGGCCTCCAACTGGACTCCGCCCCATAGACTACAACTCTCTGGCTTCTGTCCTTCAGCCAGTTCGCAGTCCATCTCACTACCTGATCATCCAGGCCACACTTCCTCAATTTAGCTATGAGGATGCTGTGGGAGACTGTGTCAAATGCTTTGCTGAAGTCAAGGTAGACCACATCCACCGCTCTGCCATCATCCATCCACAATGTTATTTCCTCATAAAAGGCTAGGAGGTTGGTCAAGCATGACTTCCCCTTGGTAAAGCCATGTTGACTGCCCTTCATAACCCTCTTATCCTTGACATGCCTTAAGATGGCATCAAGGATAAGGTGTTCCATCACTTTCCCAGGGATGGAGGTGAGGCTGACCGGTCTATAGTTACCCGGGTCCTCCTTCTTGCCTTTTTTGAAGACTGGAGTGACATTTGCTTTCCTCCAGTCCTCAGGCACCTCTCCCGTTTCCCAAGACTTGGTAAAGATGATGGAGAGTGGTCTAGCAATGACTTCCGCCAGTTCCCTCAACACCCGCGGGTGCATCCCATCTGGACCCATGGATTTATGGATGTCCAGATTGCTCAACTGGTCCCTAACCCATTCCTCATGGACTAAGGCAAACCGCTCCAGTGACCTAACTTCATCTGAGGTCTCAGGAGTACAGGGTTCTTCAGGACTGCCTCCAACAGAGTAGACTGACACAAAGAAGGCATTCAATAACTCTGCCATCTCAGTATCTTCTGTCACCAGGGCACCCATCCCGTTCACCAGTGGGCCAACCTTGCCTCTGGTATTAGTTTTATCAGCTATGTATTTGAAAAAGCTCTTTCTGTTGTCCTTGACCCCTCTGGCCAGATTTAATTCTAAGGAGGCCTTAGCCATCCTAGCTGCCTTCCTACATCTTCTAGCAGCAGCCTTATATTCCTCCCGAGTGGCCAGCCCCTCCTTCCATGACCTATAAACTCTGCTCTTCCACTTGAGCATACCCAGCAGTTCCTTATTCAGCCACGCAGGTCTCCTGGCCCTCTTCCTTGACTTCCTACGTGTCGGGATGCTCAGCTCTTGAGCTTGGAATAAGCAATTCTTGAATGCCAACCAACTATCTTGGGCCCCTTTACCTTCAAGCAGCCTTGCCCATGGGACTTCCCCTAGCAATTGCCTGAAAAGGCCAAAGTTTGCCCTGCTGAAGTCCAGGGTTGCAATTCTACTTGCTATTGTACTGGTCCTACCACACAAGATCCTGAATTCCACCATCTCGTGGTCGCTGCAACCAAGGCAGCCCTCAACCCTTACTGCTTCGACCAGCCCCTCCTTGTTAGTGAGGATGAGATCCAGCAGCGCTCCTCTCCTGGTTGGCTGATCCACCATTTGCATGAGGAAGTTATCATCCATACACTGGAGGAACCTCCTGGACTGTGGCTGGGTTGCTGAGTAGTCCTTCCAGCAAACATCAGGGAAGTTAAAATCCCCCACGACGACCACGGCCTGTGACTGTGAGGCCGCTCTCAGCTGCTTGTAGAAGGCCTCATCAACTTCCTCACCCTGATCTGGTGGCCTGTAACAGACACCCACAACAGTATCGCCCCTGCCAGCCTGCCCCTTAATTCTCACCCACAGACTCTCAACTCGCTCGTCCCCTGTTCCTGGACAGAGCTCAGTACATTGCAGCTGCTCTCGCACATAAAGAGCAACCCCACCACCCCGCCTGGCTGGCCTGTCTTTCCTGAAAAGGACATAGCCCTCCATGAGTATATTCCAGTCATGTGAGCTGTCCCACCACGTCTCTGTAATTGCCACCAGATCATAATCTCCTGACTTAACACAGGTCTCCAACTCCTCCTGCTTATTTCCCATGCTGCACGCATTGGTGTATAGGCATTTCAAGGAGGGAGCTGAGCTCACCAATTTCACCCTAGCATTATAGGAGGCCTCCCGGTCTTCATCAATCCTAGAGTGCTGCCCCACTGGGGCAAGCCCAGTTACAACCCCATCCCCCTTCGAATCTAGTTTAAAGCTCTCCAAATGAGCCCTGCTAATTCATGCCCCAGCATCCTTTTGCCTCTGTGAGTTAAACCTTTCCCACATGCCATCATCCAGACTGGAGCCTTATAAAACCAGCTGTTATCAAAGAACCCAAAGCCCTGCCTAAAGCACCAGTCTCGTAGCCAATTGTTTACAGACTGAATTTTCCCATACAATCCCACATCATCACCGGAAGATGGAAGAACTGAGGAGAAGATCACTTGAGCCCCAGACTCTTTCACCATCCGCCCCAAGTCCCTGTAGTCTTTCTTCATCCCCCTCAGACTGCGGGAAGCAGCTTCCCCCCCACCTGTCTGGAAAACCAGCAGCGGGTAGTAGTCTGTCGGGTGCACCAGGCTGGGGAGCACCTTGGTGATATCCCTGATCCGGGCTCCAGGCAGACTACACACTTCCCTATGATGAGGGTCAACTCTGCATATCGGGCCCTCTGTTCCTCTCAGAAGGGAATCGCCTACGACAATGACTTTTCTTTCTTTCTTGTCAGAGGCAGTCTTGAGGTGCGAAGTCGACCGCCTTTTCCTATGTGACCTTGTAGTTTGGCCTTGCACCACATCCTCACTTACCTCTCCATCAAGATCCAGGGCCTCAAACCTATTACTGAGGGGCACCTGGGGAAGCAGGGCAGGAAGGGAGGAAGGTTGCCCACGGTTCCGAACTGGAACTCGCTTCCAGCCCTCATTGTCTTTTTGGTCCCTTACCTCTGCGCAACAGCTACAGAGCAGGGGCTGTCTCGGGTCATCCCCCTCTGTCTGAGAGGACAGGGGGTCCATCCCCTTGTGGGGGGTATCTCCCTGGAACCGTTCCTGCTGACATGCTAGGGAGTTACTCCACCAGTCGATCTCCCTTTCACAGTCCCTGATGGTCCTCAGCGTCTCGACCTCCTCCTTAAGTTCTGCCACCAATCTAAGCAGATCTTCTACCTGCTCACACCTCACACAGGTGGAGTGCTGGCCTCCCTCCCTCGGCAGCAGCAGGCTCTGGCACTCCCTGCAGCCAGAGACCTGAACAGCCACGGTTTGGGACAGGATCTCTGTCTGAGTTGCTACAGTCTCCTTACTGCAAGCTCTCCTTCTGGAGGCGACCATATTGGTCAGCAGTCTGGGACACCAGCAACAGAGTCCACAACACAACCTGCTTGTTCCTCCCTGCGCCCGGTGGGCAGCGACCGGTCGCTGCCCTCCCAAAGGCTCTTTCAAGGCAAGGGGCAGGGGTGCGGTCGCCGTTACCGCGGGAACGCCCCCTGCCACGTCAGCCGCTCTCTCGCAAGGGCTGCTGGGGCTTCGGGGATCGGGAGATGTCGGGAATCGCGATGTCTCTGCGCTGTCCCCTCTGATTTTCCTAATCTCTTCTGACCCTCGTAGTCTCTGAAGCGTGCCGGCTCCGGCTCTAGCTGTGCTAGCTCCGATCAGCTAGGTGATCAGAGACAGCCAACATGGCTTCACCAAGAGCAAATCATGCCTGACTAATCCAGCACCCATGGAGTGACTGCATTAGCAGACAAGTGAAGAGTTACAGTCTATCTTTACTTCTGTAAGGCCTTTGATATGGTTGCACACAACACTCTTGCTGCAGACTGGAGGGATACAGGTCTGATGGATGGACTATTACATGGATAAGTAACTGGCTGGATGGCTGTGTCCAAAGAGTTTATAGACAATGTCTCAATGCTCAAATGGAGATCTGTAACGAACTGTCGTGGTTTAAGCCCAGGCCGTAAATCAGAACCACGAAGTCCACTTCCCCCCCCCACCTTTCTTCCCCCCGCTTCTGGAGGGACAGGGAGGAGAATCGAAAGAATGCAACTCCCACGGGTTGAGATAAGAACAGTTTAATAACTAAGGTATAACACAAATCACTACTGCTACCACTAATAGTAATAATGATAAAGGAAATAACAAGGAAGAGAATACAACCGCTCACCAACTGGTACCTTGCCCCCACCCTGCCATGATCCAGCCCTTCCGGGGACTCTCAGTTCTACATCCTGGGCATGACGTGCTGTGGTATGGAATACCTCTTTGGCTAGTTTGGGTCAGGTGTCCTGTCCCTGCTTCCTCCCAGCTTCTCCTCCTCCCTGGCAGAGCATGAGACTCTCAAAGTCCTTGGTCAGTCTAAACATTCTGACCAGCAACTGAAAACATCAGCTTTATCAGTATTATTCCCAAGGTCGAAAGTCAAAACACAGCACTGCACCAGTAGAAAAAATGACTGCTACTGCTAAACCAGGACAGTATCCACCCCTTATTCCATACCATTCACGTCATGCTCAGATCCCACATTTTCAATATACCATCACTTGTAACAGTCTTTCAGAGCAGGAGAGGCCCATTGCAAAGTCCACCCCTCGATCATGAGACCATCTCTATGTTGCATCTCTGCCCTGATGGCCTGAAGTGCCATGGGCCCATCAGGCTCAAAATAATTCACCCTCCCCTGCAGCAGTTTCTGCAACTTGTCTTTGAGGACTCCATACAGCTGCCTTCCATCTCCGATGCTTCCAAAGGACTGGAGGGGCCCAGTGGATTAGATACTCGCCCATACTGTCCCACACACCGTGACACTCATGACTGTCCAGCCTTGGGGAAAACCTCTCGGTCCCCCTGTATTGTCTAACCCCAGACAAGACCCAAACCTGACTCTGCTTAACTCTCGGGATCAGACAAAATGGTCGTGGGTAGAACACACTCTGTGTGTGTGCCAACATGGTGATTCCCATCACAATCAGCAGGCAGGTCCCAAGGGTACCCAAAGGCCATTCAAAACCTTCAAAACTCTCAAATGATGCTGCTGTACTTGTCACTGGGGCTGTAGCTGCTGTTGTGCTTGAAGGCTTTCTCACCACCAGCTTCTCTTTTTCTGAGTCCAGATCTTCCTCATCTGCCTTGCTGGGAAATGCTGCGTGGTCTCCTGCATCCTCCTGCGGCTCAGGCTCACGGGGCTCGGCGGACGGCTGCTGGGGAATGCTCTCGGCCGCCGCGGGGCTGGGCTCGGCTGTGGGGCTCGGCTCCTCCGCCGCCTCCTCCCGCTGCTCGGCAGCTGCCTCCTTCCCCTCCTCGGCAGCCGCCTCCTTCCTGGCCTCCGGCCCCGCTCCCGCCGCCGCTTGGTCCCCGGGGCCCCTCTCCCGGGCCGCTTCGGCCGCCGCCGGCTCCCGGGGCCGCTCCCCCTCGGCTCCCCGCAGCCTCACAAAGACGGAGGCGAGGATGAGGGCCAGGACGGTGAAGAGCAGCGGGACGGGCAGGTACAAGTCCACGGCCACGTCCATCCCGCCCTGCGGCCGGAGCCCCCCCGTATCGCAAGCCATTACCATAAAGTACAATGAAACAAGAACCTTAGCCCAAGGCCCACACTTGATAAACACTAACACAACAAATACCGGCTCCAAGCAAGCTACGACATACAGAAACTGTGGTATCAAAAAGAACAACTTTGAGAGCCCATAAATCAGCATTGTGCCTCAGTCAGATCTGTTGTTATCTCAACCCTTCGTGCCCCACGTTGGGCGCCAAAAAGAACTGTCGTGGTTTAAGCCCAGGCCGTAAATCAGAACCACGAAGTCCACTTCCCCCCCCCACCTTTCTTCCCCCCGCTTCTGGAGGGACAGGGAGGAGAATCGAAAGAATGCAACTCCCACGGGTTGAGATAAGAACAGTTTAATAACTAAGGTATAACACAAATCACTACTGCTACCACTAATAGTAATAATGATAAAGGAAATAACAAGGAAGAGAATACAACCGCTCACCAACTGGTACCTTGCCCCCACCCTGCCATGATCCAGCCCTTCCGGGGACTCTCAGTTCTACATCCTGGGCATGATGTGCTGTGGTATGGAATACCTCTTTGGCTAGTTTGGGTCAGGTGTCCTGTCCCTGCTTCCTCCCAGCTTCTCCCCCTCCCTGGCAGAGCATGAGACTCTCAAAGTCCTTGGTCAGTCTAAACATTCTGACCAGCAACTGAAAACATCAGCTTTATCAGTATTATTCCCAAGGTCGAAAGTCAAAACACAGCACTGCACCAGTAGAAAAAATGACTGCTACTGCTAAACCAGGACACATATGATGATTTGTTTCTGTGATTCTGTGATTTTATGACTTTGCCACTGCTTGCACAAGGCCACCAGCTGTGGACTGACCTTGCAGTGCTGCAGCTCAGCCTCACTAGTTTAAGCCCTGTGCTGGGGCCAGAGACTCTCAACGGGGCCCGTGCTCCAGCTTCAGCTTTGGAAGTGACCCTTCTAGGAGGGTGTGACCCCCTGCCTCCAGTCATTGCCTGAAAAATCATAGCCCTTTGTGTTGTGGGGACTGGGGGCCACAGCTAGGCTGCAGCTGGGAGCTCAGGAGAAGTGCGCTGGGACAGGGAAATGCCCAAGACAGAGGATGAAACTAATTGCTCAATCTGTTCCGCATGGCAAAAGTAGCATTAGTTTTTATTCTGCTCCTTTTTTTTGCATACTTTTAACATGGGACATATATAGTAATCTTTGTGAATACTAGCAATAGGATAGACCTTTTAAATGATTGAGGCAAAGTCATAAAGGATAATAATGGCAAAGACTAAAATTCTTACTTATTTTATTGCTGTGGTTAAGAAGGCAGTACCAGATAAATCCTGAAATAAAAATGCTGTGTTATAAACTTGCTCACTCATTGCCCTTCTCTGAGGTGTACCAGGAAACTTTTGGTTAATGTGAATAACAGAAAGATCTTTTCTACACCAGTGCTTTCTACTTCAGGCTCCTGAACTGAATCATACAGTTCAGTGCAGGTGTGCAACCAATCCCCAAGTTCCACCTAACCGTTGTAGGAATGCTGGGCACTGTGAAAATACTGTAATTTTAACACAATGGTACACTCAAAGTGTATCCTGGTTTCAGCTGGGATAGAGTTATTTTTCTCCCTAGTAGCTGGTGCAGTGCTGTGTTTTCGCTTTAGCCTGAGAACAGTGCCGATAACACACCAATGTTTTAGCTGTTGCTCAGTAGCAGTTACCCTGATCAAGGACTTTTCAGTCTCTCATGCTCTGCCAGTGAGGATGGGCACGGGAAGCCAGGAGGAAGCAGAGACAGGACACCTGACCTAAACTAGCCAAAGGAGTATTCCATACCACAGCATGTCATGCCCAGTATATATACTGGGGGGAGTTACCCAGAAGGGACCTATCACTGCTCAGGTCGGGCTGGGTATTGGTCAGTGAATGGTGAGCAATTGTATTGCGCATCATTTGTATTTTCTGAGCTTTTATTTCCTCTTTTGTTGTTTCCTATTGTTGGTATTCTTTCTATTACCACTATACTTTACTTTATTTTAGTTATTAAACTGTTCTTAGCTTAACCTGTGTGTTTTACATTCTTTCAATTCTCCACCCCATCCTGCCTTGCAAGAAAGAAAGGGGGCACTTGAGTGAACAGCTGTGTCATACTTAGTTGCCAGCTGGGTTTAAACCACGACATTTAGTTTCATTCCAGTTTGTGTGTGTACGATCATTCAACACTGCAAGACAACCAATCGGGTACATCTAGGATATTCACTTTATTTACTTTAAAAATCTAATCACATTCTGAACTAAAGCTCACCCTGGAGTATGCTGCCTTTCCTCTAGATAACTGAGGGATCTGGCCTTCAGAGACATTGCAGAAGACACTAATTAGGAACAGAACATGCAATTCTAACAACTGAAAGTTTGTACATTATGAATTAAGCCACTTTGAAGATGCTGTTTTGTCAGTGAAGTAAGCTACTTAGTTCAGATCTCAGATGAGCTGAATGAATCCTTCTGGAAGGAATCTATGCATTTACTTATCTTCCTTGTCTATAAAGGAAACCAAGAAGGTAGGTTTATGAATTTAGGGTTCTTTGTCAGATATGCAGAGAAATATCTAGAACAAACCACTTTCCTCAAATTTGAAAATATTATTATTTAACAATCTAAATAATTCAGTCAAACTTGAAAATCCAATTCAATGCGTTATTTTGGGTTTTTTTTAAACTATACTATTTTTTCCAATCTGACATGTTATGAATCCCTGATATTTCAGAGGCAGCTGTATTCTTTTACTAAAAAGGTAGTCTACCAGTGAACAATTTTGCATCAATTTCTCATAGAAATGAAGAAGAAAGCTGGCAATATTTCTTATAGCTGAAAACATAAGTGGATATTGACCCCACTAAAGAAAAAGGATTCAGAAGGTACATTTCTGGAAAGAGAAAGATTACTTTCTGCTACTATAAGTAAAGATAAGTGTGGTTTTTGTGTGTTCGATGCATACAGAAAAGCTTTAGAGAGCTTAGGTAGTTTTCATTCCCTTCCAATTAAACTGCTTCAGCCTTATAATACTTGTCCCTTTTCTTATTTTTTAGAATGCTTTTTTCTCTATTCTGCATACTTTTGCTTCCATAGCCCCCTGCTCACATTCTTCATTTCTATAATAACTAAAATTTGTTCTTAATATTATGTGCAATTCAGGGACATGACACAAAGAAAAAAATGTTTAACAAATAGACAAAGTTGCATTGCTTGTTTTCCAGGTATTTCTTCCTTAATTGTCTATGTGAAGCAATGAGTTCACATGACAGGCTCAGTCAGAGAGCAAGCTATATTTCAGCTTCTACTTTAAGCTCTAGTTCAGCTGCAATACTCTCATTTTTGTTTTCATAAAAATAATTTTATGTCCTACAAAAAGTATTCTCAGCTTTCAACTCCTGATTTTTTTAATGCAACTTTTCTTCTTTTTCCATTTTCCTGAACCAGAAAATACAATACAGTTTGTTATCAACAGTCTTACCCATAGACCATGACCACATAGAAAACAATTGGTAAAGTACCTTTCCTGTCAGCCTTACCTCCTGAAACTTCTATTTTAGATGCAGTAGGAATTAATTAAAAATTACAAACAAACAACAACAAAAAATTATGTTATGTAATACTTTTTTATTTTTGTTTCACAGTTTTGGTTATTATCTAGGGTATTAGATAATACCTACATGCTAGATAATAACTACTTACCATGTTCAAGATTTTTAATGCATATTATAAAAAGATTAAAAAATACCAAATCATCACTTAACAAAACAGGAACCTCCTTCTGCTAAATTCCCCAAGTTATATACAAAGGTTATCACAGTGTCCTGGGTTCAGCAGACACACAGTCATGTGAAAATTTTCAAATGCAGTTTAGCAAGTCAGCACACAACGCAGTGTAAAGAGAAAGAAAGATCTGTCTAAATCTGTGTTCAGTGCCTAAAATGATTTTCTGGTAGCGGTGTTCATTTCTTGGATTACTGCAGACCCTCATATAGGCTATCCATGTATTCTGGCGTGTGAAGCTGCTCTTAAACAAGTAACATCATCTATTAAGCAAATGTGTTTTATACTTCCTTCTGTTCTTGACAAAATGCAAAGGGGAAAGGACACACATTCTTTTTTATCTTACTACCTGTTGTCACTAACAGCAAGAGCTGCATTCTTTGCTTATGTGTCCTTTGTCCCACACTGGAACAACAACAATCAGTACAACAGCAACAAGGTAACTCAAGACTCCATCCAGCAATCTGAGGGAAAATACTTAATTTGCATCCTTTTTGACATGCAGCACTTCTCCAAAGATTTTTTTGCTATAAATACATCCAAAAGATATCTCCAAAGATTTTTTTGTTATAAAAATATCCAAAGATATTTTGCCAGAGAGCAAAACATTCATATGCAAAAACACGGCATCATAAATCAATACTATAGTGAACAGGAAGTAAAGCATCTACCTCCAGGAGTTGTTATGCAGTGTCCAAGAAGCTGATGTTACATAAAGTTAATCTGTTAACTGATTTACTCAACATCTGAGCTCTATCTGGAAGACTCTCCATCTTTGAAGAATTCCTGAACTAGGCTTCCATCTCCCTAGTTGCCTGTTTGCTTGTGCTCCTCTATCTTAATTTAATACCAGTCCTTAAAGACAAATCTGGTAGTGGGTTTACTGTTGCACCTATGGAAACTGGCACCTGGTACTATTTCCCCTTGGAAATCTCTTCTTCTCTACTAGATTTCAGTGCAAAGGGCCTACTTGATATGAAAATAAGCTCAATACCGTTTTTCAGTTTGTATTGCTCCGATATTCTCTGAGAGTTACAGGTAACTCTTGCCATGTTTTAGTACACTGGTTTTGAGACAAGTCCTCTTTGAGCTCAAAAATCTGAAAGGAAGATGAATCCTGCACTGAAGAAAATAAAAGCTATCACGTACAAGCAGTTAACAGCCCCTGCAGGAAAGACATTTGTTAATTTGAAGAGTTTAGCAATGCAAAAGTAGTTCTGTCAACTGATCTCAAATCTCTTCACCTACCATACAGAGATGGCACTGATTACAGAGAAGGAAAATGAACTTTTCAGGTAGAGTGCTCACAACAGGAGGTACTTCTGCTCCAAGCAGAGTAAAGGAGATCTTTCCTGGTCTGTTCCTTGCACCACAGGCAAAAACAGAAGACCAAGTAAAGGTAATTACAACTGGTAATCTTCATTAGCAATAATTAGTACAGCAACAGGAACTGGTAGATAACATGCTGCAACTCTGAAATTTTTTGAAGAATGAGCAATATGAATCTAACCCTGAAGACAGATCACTTTGACATTTAGAAAATATACACGAAAAGTAACTGAACTTAATACACATCAATTCAGAAGTTTATGCAAATGACCTCCACATAATGATAACAAAGAAGCATTTCTCTCCCTCATGTTTCTGAGTGTTTCTGAATTCTGCAAACACATTTGTCATTTAAGAAGATATCTTTATCAGCATCTTTCCCTAATGTTCTATGCCCATTTTTTAAGTTACTTCCAGAATTGTCACTTGATCTTTACCTACACTAGCAGTAGTCAATTATGTCAAAGTTTATCTGGTGAATCATTTAGCATGTGAACAACTCTCACAATGCTAATTTGAATTTTCAAATAAATATAAATATATAAATAAATATAAATTTGAACATTATAAACTCAGATTTTCAAAGCAGTTAGTACGAAGCAAAACTTTTGGAAAGGCTACAGAGTGTGTTTTCATCAATACTGGCAGTTTACAAAATATTTTAGAAAAAGTTTAAGAAGCAAGGATGCCTCTGGGCTCAAATTTGTTATTAGAGTAATAGAAAGAAAAGAAAAAGTGTTTTGTGCAAACTGATCTTCATTAATGATTTAATATACTAAATTATAATCTGTTAGAAGTCATCTGAAGATATAAGAAGATTGTAACTTCCAACAAATAACTGAGGCTGTAACGTTTCATCTTGCCAGAAATAAGTTTACCAAAGATTACCTAACACAGGCCTTGCTTAAGTTTGCCTAGCAAGAATTATTTCATTAAGCCTATTAAATACTTCTAAAGAAGTGCCACAACTTCCAAGCATATAAACAATAGGAAAGGGGCAAAAGTAAGCATTTTTAAGTTCAACTCTGAAAGTATTTCTCAATGTTATTTAAAAACAACAACAACAAAACAAACAAACAAAAACCAGAATCACAGAATCAGCTAAGCTAGCTTGGTAAAGACCTTTAAGATCATCAAGTCAAACTGTTACCCCAGGATTGCCAAGTTCACCATTAAACCATTTCACCAAGGGCCTCATCTACATGTTTTCTGAACATTTCCAGGAACAGTGATTCCACCACTTGCCTGGGAAGTTTGTGTATATATGTGTGTGTGTATGCTGTTCAAATACTGCAGTCACAAGATGAGGTAGGTATTTCCCTACTACAGACTGTTACAAAACAAAATTCAACTTTTCATGTCTTTGCAAACAGCATTTCAAAAATAGTTTTGTCCTTAGAAAGATTATTGTTCTGATATAAAGCTACAAAAGCCAACAAAAAAAAAAAAATTTTTCAATTGGTCTCCAAGAGTCACTTGTGGTTTTATCTACCCTTGATATGATAATATAAACAATCAAACTTTCGACTACGGCTGTCTCACTGGGTTACTTCAATAGACCAAACCTATGAAAATTTTATGACTGCCCCTTCCCAGTACGGAATGAACAAGCCTAAGAGACATACACAGCAACATTTATGGATGCTCACAGAGGAATGTGACTTTCAAATTTGTGCTCCTTTTTCTCTATTTGTGACCTTCAAAAGATAAAGGCCTCCTATTATAACTGTGATAGATTTTTTTTTTTTTTACACATCTAAACCGGCTTTTGATAGAAGCAAATATGATAATTATAGATCCTGCATTATGCAGTCTGCTTGCTATTGCTGAAGAGCGAGCACTGCTTTATAGAGGACGTCTAACTGTGTACTATCTGCAATAGCAGTCTAAATAAACTTCCCTATAATACTTCTATTTAACAGAACACAACAGTTTAAATCCCAGACACGCTTAGAATGACTATTAACTAAAATTCTATTACCCACAGAAAATAGTGGTGGGGAAAATTATGTTGATTTTCTAATTACGTATTGTATACCATTTACAATGCTAGAAGCATTCTATGCAATTTGTATATTTGTACATATATTTTAAATATAAGCAGTCACTTCAAAGATGCATCTGCTTTAGCTGAATAACTCATACTTTTTGAAATGTTTTCTAAACATAAAATTCTACTCTTCCTCAAAACCAATTTTGCAGTTGCTAGCACAATCTTTAAAAATATATATATTTTTAAAAAGAAAAGTCTTACATTAATTTCTTTTAACATGTCTTAAATGGAACACCAAAACAAAAGAGAACTCTATTTTTATTCCATTAGCTATAGGCCACATTCTGCCACTTTCACAAATACTAGATTTTACTCTATTCTGTTAATAGTCATGCAGAATTCTTCTTCACATGTTACCTTCATCACCCCAGTAACCTAACAATGGTAATACAATCTACTCATCTAATGTATGTGAGCACCACTGATGGGATAGATAGTATTTCACTACTGAACTGCTTGACATAACTAAAATGTATTCATCTACACTACAATTAAATACATAGTCAGGATTAATTTTCTCCCTATCATCTCCCAAAGCAGAGAAAATGCTGCCTGCAAAGTAGTCTTGCTGGTTGTTCTTAGGCGAATTGTGACTGCTATTGTTTGCTTCAAAAGAAAATGCCTCAAACTGAAGTTGAAACTTTGCTTTTGTTTTGGCTGGAATGTTATTTCAGTGCAAAATACACACAGATAACATTTTGGCATTAAAACTGAGACAATTAATTTACAAAAATTTTGACCCTGAACCACTTTAGAATTGCTCTAAGAGGGTAGGTAAAACCTATGAAATCTGTTTAAACAAGTGAAACATAGGTTTTGCTAATGATTTTTTAAATCAAGTGAAAAAAATATACAGATTTTATAGTAAAGAGAATGTCCTATCCTTTTATGTGGAACTGTTTATTACCCATTCTCCATGGTTCAACAGGATATAATGTCAGCAGCAATGCCCATAATCCTTTCTAAATTTTGTTCCTTCGTGCATCTATTAGACACTGCTGATGCATGAAATATCTAATCTACAGCTAACAATGACAGATGGTTTTCTCATTCATTTCTAATGAGCCATTTTTAAAGTGTCAGCTACATTTTTTGTTTGTTTGTTTAAACCTTGTATTTTACTAAGATTTCCAGAATTAAAAAAGTGAATATGCTTTTAGGGAACTGTTAAATGACTGAAAAAGAACAAGCAAAATGGAGTCTATTATGAATCATCAGCAACAGAAACATTGTAATAGATTTGGATTAGAAATAATGAGTTAGTGAAGTCTGTCTTGAAAACATTTTCAGCTGTTCTTCTCTTCATTGCCTATCTTATTTCTATCCATTGTAGTTTTAATTCTTACACACACAGCCCCTGCAAAAAATACTTAGTGGTGGCAGCATTTTTGTTATTGCCCAGAACTGTAGCTACATAAGACGTCGTTGAATTTCAATTTTAATATCATTGCTATATAACATGATGAGAACTTCCATCAGATTCTGATATGCAGAAAAGTGCCAAATATTAGAAGTTACATACTCACTTTGAAGTAACCAAAATAGGTTATGGCAAAAAAAAAAAAAAAAAAAAAAATCAAACAATGCTACCTGTTGTCATTCGCATTGAAGGCAATGGGGCATGTTTTGTTCTATTTTTATTTACTAGACCAAATCTCCTCATGATCACCAGCTTCCTCTCTCTCACACACTTCTCCTTAAGATATATTCACTCTTTCATTCAGCACTTTACCTCATATACCTGCCTTCTAATGCACCACCATCTTATCTTCAAACCCCAACAAGAGTATTCGAAGATGGTCCCAATAGTTTTTCCAAACTTCTGCTTCCTTCACCTCAATGCCTTTACCAAATTCTGAATTAATTTGTTGAACAGTTTCATTTTTAAAAAGCAGCTCCATACAGTTTTTTAACCCACTTTTGGCAAACTCCTGCAGAGTCAATTCTTCCATCTCTGCAAAAATACTTTACTAGTGCTATTTTTAATCTTTCTTCACCATTAGATGCAAAATAATTTTGTACCAGAATTTTTGTACTGAATTCACCTGTTCATACACACTTCATACTGCTCAGTGTGTGCTTGTACAGTTTTAAAATTGGTCCTAGCAGATTTCTCCTCTGGGTCTCACTCCTAGTACCTTTCCAATTGTATGCATCCACTTCTCTGTACATTTTCTCTTCAGCAGTGACCTTAAAGTCAGGGAGCTTAGGTCTGAGGAAATATAAGAGGTACCTAAGGCTTTTCCTCAGAAAGGAAAGGATACTCAGTTTGCTCATTCTCCACACCCCATCACTGCAGGAATAAGAATTGATAAGACTCACTATTTCTCTATCAAATCTGTTACAAATTATGCCAAATGAAGTGGAAGTTTACATTCACAGTTTTTTTTCTGCATTCTCACTTCAGCCACCAAAGGAGAAATTAAATGCTACAGAGGCACAGCTCAATCTTTCTTTTTTAGCCCTTTCCTTCATATTTGCCTTTTAAATGTTTCCATGCAAATCATGACCAGAAACTGTTGTATTAATACCACCAGTTTTATGTATATAGTCCTCTATTATTTTATTACTCCTAACTATAATAATTATATGGATAATAATTATCTTAGGCTTTGGGCATATATGAAACTTGCTATTTAAAAATGTCAGAATCCCAAAATATATACCTGAACTGAAAAACTGCAAATATAAAATTGTATGCAATTTATATACATTAAACATAGGAGTAGACCAAAGCTAAAAGAGATTTGAAGTGCAGAGTAACTGGTGCATATGTTCATGTACACTTTTCTTCAATTATACTGTCAACATCACCTACTTAGACCCAAAGTTTGAGGGATCTATGCATATAGACAGAAAAAAAAAAAATCTGATGGTAATATAATTAATATAATATAATATAATATAATATAATATAATATAATATAATATATATAAATAGAAAGACAAAACATCACTGAGGCTGGAAGGGACCTCGGGAAATCATCTAGTTCAACGCTCCTGCTCACAGCAGCTCAACTACAGCAGGCTGCCCAGGACTTTGTCCAGTTGTGTTTTGGCTGTCTCCAAGGATGAGACTCCATAATCTTTCTGAGCAACCTGTTCCAGGGTTCAGTCACCCTAACAGTAAAAAAAAAAAAAAAAAAAAAAGTCTCACATTTAAATGGACTTCCACGTATTTCAGTTTGTGCCTATTGCCTCTTGTCCTTTGACTGGGCACGTCTGAAAAGAGTCTGGCTGTCTTCTTTATCTGTGCCTTCTCCCTGTCCCACTGCCCTCTTCCCCAGTATTAGACTCTTTGATCTTACCCAGCCTTCCCTTCTCCAGGCTGAATAATCCCAGCTCTTTTCTGCCTTATTTGCCTTGTGGGTACATCACCACTGACTGACCATTTGGTCTTTGTGCCTGGCTGTGCAGTCAGTTTTGTCTACGATACTAGTGTCTAAAGTCAAGATAAACAACACCCACAGCTCTCCCACTTCAAGCCAGTCATCTCATTGAACACTATTATCAAGCATAATTTTCTTTTTATAAACCTATGCTCTGCATCACCTTCTTTTCCATCACGTGTGTGGAAATGGTTTCAAGGATTATTTGCTCCATCACCTTCCCAGGCACGAGAGTGCGGCTGACTGATCCACAGTTTCACAGATTCTCCTTCTTGCCTTTCATGAAGATATCAGCAATATTTTCTGTTTCCACCCTTCTTTTTTCTGCACTTTTCCATTTCATTCTCTGACATATTTTCAGTTTCTGTCTTTCCTCCAGTCCTCATGAATCTCTTCCAGTCACCAAGACCTTTTAAAGATAATCAAGAGTGGCCTTGCAAGTTCCCTCAGGACTCATGATACATCCTATCAAGATCCTGCAGCAGGGAATCTTCTAGTACACTCACTCCTTGTCTCTCAGTGCTGCCTCATGGCTCAGGTTCAGCTGAATCAGCTGGACAGAACTTCTGGTCCCTTTGCTACCAGCTTCCTGAATCAACTCTGTAGTTGCAGAGGCTCCTGCATGTAGGACAGGAGCCCCCGTTGTGCTGTCCATATCACAGTCTTCCAGCCTTCATCATCACTGGAGTCTCCACTTACAAGCCTTCTAAGCATAGACATTTGCTGGTCCTCTTTCACTATGGTTAAGAGCTCAGGTTCTTTTATCTGTAGAGTCTTGGAGAATATAATACTGTTCTCATCATCTCTCAAGCTGCGTAGTCTGATTACTACCTCCTGCAACTCATTTACTCAGCAGCACTGATCCTTCTCCAGCACACAAGTACTTCCCGCAGGCAAGGACACTGTAACTTCTGGTCCTAGGCTCAGCAAGTATCCCTAGACATGTCTGCAGCACCATGCCTGCAGAGCTACCTTCCCCCTGAGGACCTCAATCCAGTTTGAGGTCTCTAATATGCTGAGGTAGTTGCTGATCTGGCTGCTAAGGAATAGTGTCCTGTAGCGCCTCACTACCTAAGTACACAGCATACTCAACAGTTTCTGGCCCCTTTCTACACTAGTGCCTGTGTTGACTGTGCTCTAGGCTTGGTAGTTACATATTCTTTCCAGCATTTGCTGAAAGGATGCTGGACTAATGAGGAGTCAGCTGGAAATAAACAGCTCAAAGTTTCCATCAATCAAGATCAATCAAGAAAAGCTGACAACAAAGCTTGTGGGAAACTGCTACGGCTTGCTAGCAGTCACAGCCTTCTGTAGCTATCCCTCCACAGGAGCAGCAGGCACCTTGAAGCTCCTCAAAGAGTTCACAGCAGTCCTCTTATGACCCCAGAAATAGTTCCCAGAAAATCAGCCCAGAAACTGATGTGTAAACTGCTTCATCTGTTAGCTGTCTCTGTTAGCTGTGCTTATATACTTAACATTATTTACACTGAAAGTGTTTAACTGCCCTACAGCACTGATAAATTTGGATAACTTTTGTATCACATTTCAGGCACTCTCAAAGCTATGCCTCAGGTACCTCATAATTTTAGAAACTGTTTTGTACTCCCTCCATTTAACCTGTGAGTTGATCAGATGATTATTTTCATATCTTTTTGAGTGTCTGTGATGAAAAATATTCTAAAACATTTACTTAAAATATGTCAAACAATCAGGACCAATTCTACTGTTCAGGAAGGAAAACTTGATGATCTGTTTGGGGTGGAGGAGGTATTTTCCAGGTACCTACTGTGCATCCTTTTAAATTTTATGTTTCATTGGGATTTTGAATAAAAATGCCATAGTACTTTCATAAAACTGTTGAATAATGTCCAAAATATGCCCTAAGGGGTGCAGAATGTCAGAAACTTTTAAGTAAATGCTACTGAGATGGCACAGCGCTATTTTGTTGTTTGCCTCAGGCAATGAAAACCCTAAAGCTGAATTCACATACTGCAGTATAACAAGCAGCATTCTACACATTTCTGGTTCTTTGCAGTATTAACAGAGACAAAATTATAAAACACTTGTTATCTTTGGAGGGAACACTTGTTGTTGCTTTTATAAATTTCTTTAGCTAATTCATTAGTAAATCTCCTGACTGGCCATATGAATCCTTTAAAGATGATTTTCAGTAAGAGGTGAATACATAACTTGGTAGTAAGATGAGAAAAACCCCAACAAGTCAGGACTAAAGATAAGTCAGAAGTACAACCAACAAATGTTTTGGGAAACATCTCTGCAGCAAGACAGGAAGAGCTGGCCAAAGAACCCTGAAGAAATGCCAGCTAAGAAGCCAGATGCTTGTAAAAAACATGTTCCAGAGTTTGGCATCTGGGACCATTAAATGCCAAGCTGATCCCCATCTGTGGGAAAAGCTGTTTCTTGCTTCTGGGGGAGAAAAAGCAAGAAAGAGTATAGAAGTAGTTTAAAGTAGTTTAAAGGAGTGTCAGTAAAAACAGAAGGCAGACTGAACTCAACGTTTAAATTATAATCATATCAAAATTTTCTTTTGAATTCCATGATAGTTTAAAAGCCATTCATTTAGAAATAAACGTATCTTAAAAATATACTGCATAAATATGCATGCTTTTACTCATAGATCTTTCAAATATTCACCCATCCCTAATTTCCAAATCACCAGCTTATAAAACTTAGCAAAAAACAATTCTTGCATAGTTCAGAGAAAACACAGAGGCTGATTTTAATTGTGCTTTCCTAAAGCACAGTTAAAACTGTGCAAATCCTCCCCAGATGTGGGAAAAAAAGAGCAAAACTCTATGCTTCTTCTCTGTAACAGTAATATGACTAAGGATTATGGTATGCCTAACACTGAATACATTCTAATGACATAAGACTAGTCCTTTTTCAAGAACTCAGCACAGGTAGATGACAGTTACACTAATGAAAAACTATTTTTTTATTCTGAAAAGAAGACATGGTTTCAAATGCTAAGAAGCAAAGAGGGGGGCTACAGGGCAAGATGTATTTGGGAATTGACTGTGAAAATAACAGGAAAGAGATAAAATAAGTCTGACTCTGGTTGACAGTATAGTTACCCAAATTGTCAGCTAACATAAATTATTATCTAAGTAAAGACGAAGAAAGGTGATTGGGGCATAGTTATTAATTGAAGAAGTGTTGCTAAGAAAGACTAGCACAGTCTGAAATGACTCAAAAGACTTTCTTCTAAATACAATTCAGAGTCTAAAGGGAGATGGGAAAACCAGGGCCTCTTACAGGACAGAATAAGCAACATAAGAGTTTAAATAAAGAGCATTTAAACAGACAACATTTTTGCACATTATCAGTAATTTCTCACAAGTGCTTAAGGAACTTAAGCCTCAGATTTAAAGGTGACATTGGCATTTACCAACTTTTGTCATTTGTCTTTGCAGAAGTTATTGGGAAAGAAGTGTTTTAGAGTCAAATCTGAAAAGAAAAAGCTAGCTCCTAGAATTAGAGTCATATAAAAAGATTACAAAACCAGCTACATTTTTTTACTGAGTACCCATGTGTAAACAGTCATAATGTTAGACAAAAATCAGATCTGTATCATATGTAGCCAAAGAAAAGGACCACTGCACCCAAAAAACAGATGCTTAGAAGCAGGCTAAAGGAACTGTACGTAATACTTGTCCCAGACATAAGCACGCTAAAATAGCATAACTAGAAAAAATAAGTATTTCATACTACTGTAACACAACTTACAGAATTTTGTAACACAACTAGGCTTAAATATGTAAATATTATCTGTAATTGTGAAAAGGCAAATGGAGATCTGTGATATAGCTGCACAAGGTGTAAGAAAATTGCCAGAATTAAAATCTAAAGGATAAGCATACCCAGGCAGGAAAGACACCTGTCTCTGCAAAAGTAAGTAGGTGAAACAAAGAAGGGGTCCCCTTTTTTTATTCAAAAAGTAAGATCTCAAAGGCATATAAGATTACGGTTTTCTTTCAGAGAGGAGGCATGAAGCATAAAACATTGATGACCAATGAGGAAAGTTAGGGAAAGAAGAGAGGCCACTGTGGTTCCTGCTTCTGTCACTCACTACCTTGACCTCAGCAGCTAAGAGCCATCAACAGTCACAGCTAGCAGTGCTAACTAAACAGCATCAGTTCCACAGCATTGCAAGATTATATAAACATGATAAATATACATATATAAATAGAAACAATGTTATTTTTAAAGTTAATAAGGGTAAGGGCTAATGGTGTTATACATGCAATGATAATGATTAACAGCAATTAAGATTTAACCTTTGGCAATGTGTAGTGTTAATGAGTATCAGCAATCCAGTAGAGTAATTCTGAAGTTTGGAAGTTGAATAATTTGGCAGTCTTTTTAAATATTCCCATCAGAGAGATCACCCATTTCCTAACTGATACATTCATCTACATATTAATTTACAACAAACTTATATTTAACTAAGTTACAATGAAAAGAATGTATATAGTAAAGTTAGCCAGTCGAGATTTTGGATAGAGCTCTGGTGCTAAGGACCAGCACTATTAGACTGACTGACACGGTCAGCATGAGTCCCAGTCAGTGAATCAAGATACTGTAAGGATAACTATTCTCTAATTTTTTTTACTTTTTTTTTTTTTTAAAAAAAAAAGGAAAATGCTAGAAAAGAACCATTAAAGAGGAAAAAGGATAAACTACAGGTATAAAAATAGAACTGGACTTCAGTTTCCACAGAGATTGTAAAATAGTATCTTATTCAGCCACTGACAAAGGATAACTTTTCTTAAGTAAACACTAAACCTGTTATAAAGACTACAAGATCAATAGATGGCATAACGAAATATACTCCAGAAAGTACAATTTTCTGATTAGTATAGAGAAGTCCACTGATATATTATAAAAAGAAAAGCAGCAACAACACATCATTTCAACAAATACTGACAAAATGGCAAGTGGCATGAATCTGTGGGATTTAATGTGAATACACAGGAAGAACTGAGTACTTTGGAAAGACACTTGGTTAATTCTCCAAGTTTTAATGTCATAACGATTACAGCCAAGTCCAAAACTATTCCATACCATTAGAAGCACTGGTTCATCCATAAAACTATGTTGCCTACTATTTTGCAAGAAGATTTGAAGAGAGTTTTCACTTAAAGTTTCTCTATGAGCTGGTAAAAACAAAGGAGACACAAGGGCTTTAATTAGGGCTTGATGTTATTAGGGCAAAAGTACTCAAAAGTATCAGGAGAGATGATACAATAGGATAGAGAAGAACTAGGGAATTTAGCATAATAGATGCATCTGTCTGTAAATGTTCAGAGACATAATTTGAGAGATTATGCTGTCATGAGAATTAGAGTGAGGTTCAAAGGATACTGGAAATATATGCATAAAACTATTCGAAATTACTGACTTTGCTGTGCCAAGTGCTAAACTGAAAAATGAGAAAGGAGAAAAACAAATTCCTTAGTTTATCAGCCTGAACAAAAGTAAACAGGAATGAAACAGGAATGACATAGCAAATTATTCATATTTAACAATTCAAGATTAACTTTTGATTCAGTATCTTATTCTAAATTTCTTATTCTCATTCCTTAAAATAAAAGCGTACAACTGAGAAAGCTTTGATTTTTTTCCCCGCTGTCAATGTGTGATTTATTTTTGTATGATGGAATACATGCAAGAAAGCATTCAGTTCTGGCATACTTGTTGATCCTTCAATTTTGGCAGCAAGTTTGCAGATCAAGGTTAAAAAATAAATAGCATCATATAAATAAATGAATATAAAAGAGAATTTTTTAGTTAGTAGTTATGGGGTCTTGGAACTAGATGATGTTAAGGTCCTTTCCAACTCTAACTATTCTATGATTTTATGGTTTCTACTATTATTCTCATTATTACAGATCTGAAACTTGCTACAAAAATATTTCCTTTGTATTATATTTTTTTCCTTCTTTTTCTATACAAAAATCTATTTTTTATGCTGTTGCACACTAAATTACTTAATTTTTCAAAAATTTTTCAGGTGGATTTGGAAATACTTAAAAGCAAGTAAACTAATGACTGTTATCAAAGGCATGAAAGAAAGCTATGTTATCTATCCTTTACATCAGTTTAAATTAGAAGTAACATCAGGTACTAGTGATGGTGTGGCCAACTTCACAGAATTTCAGAAAATTCTGAGTATCATGTCCAGCAACTAAACTTACACCAGGAAAATAAACAGTGACAGAACTCGGCCAGGAAGGCAGCTGCATTGTCTATCACTGTTACAATTCCAAAGCAGTTTCTGATCTAACTTTGGTCAGAGCAGCTAGGGCTTGTCCAACACAATACCTAGGCACATCTCAAGAATGCCAATGATCTTTTTCTATCAAGCAGTTAGAATCCTGTTATCCTGTTTTAAAGACTTAATTTTAAAGATATGGCTGGATATCCCCAGGATCTGGTACTAGGCACTGCCACTACTTAGTTACTATGAGATGAACACTTGGTTTTGTCATTATTGTTTTAAAGAGAAAAATGTTAAAAAATGCAATAGAAATCACACTTTTTTTTACATTAAGTAATTGTGAAAAAAATTAGAATGCCTTTTAATATCTGAGAGTATAAACTAGGACAACTCTAATGATTGAAATTAAATTGCTTTAGATGTTACAAAAAAATCATGTTTCTAGACTCATTTTCCTTGTTGTTGCCAAGTCTTAGACTTGTGGTGCTTGCAGTTCAAATTGATTCTCTTGTAAACATTTTCTGTAACAGTTCAGTATTTGCCAAAGCCAGAAAAAGTACTTTATGAGCACCTTTTTTCTCATCAAACAATAAGAAGTCCTTGGATTTGCTCGCACGTAGTTGGCCTAGTGTCCTGTGTTCAGCAGTAGCAGTCATTTTGCTCCTTCTTAGTAGCTGGTGCAGCACTGTGTTTTTGACTTTTGGCCTGGGAACAGCGCTGATAAAACAGATGTTTTCAGTTGCTGGTCAGAATGTTTAGTCTAACCAAGGACTTTCTGAGCCTCATGCTCTGCCAGGGAGGAGGGGCACAAGAAGCCAGTAGGAAGCAGAGACAGGACACCTGACCCAAACTAGCCAAAGAGGTATTCCATACCACAGCACGTTATGCCCAGAATATAACAGAGTTACCCGGAATGGTTAGTTCACTGCTGGGTGGGGTGAGGTATTGGTTGATGGGTTGTGAGGTGTTGTGTTCTCTTCCCTTGTTATTTCCTGTATCATTATTATTATTGGTGGTAGCAGTATTGATTTGTGTTATACTTTACTTAATAAACTGTTCTTATCTCAACCTGTGGGAGTTACATTCCTCTGATTCTCCTCCCCGTCCCTCCAGGAGTGGGGGGAGGAAGGGGAGGAGTGAGTGAACGAGTTGTGTGGCTGGGTTTAAATCACGACAGCTAGGTATGAATAAAGACAGCAGTAGTTATGTTACCTTCTGCAATATATATAACACTCCAGAGACTGAAAATAATAGGTATAATATAATGGCAGGTAATGACACATAGTTGTAAAATATTCTTGCACATCAAACTGTCCTTGAGGATGGTGAAACTGTACATTTGCCTATATAATCTACTTTATCATGTAAGAATTCAACTAGCTTATCACACATAAACAGTACACAACTATAAAATTAATTTTTGTTAGTAGAATATAAAAAACCCTACAAACCTTACAAAAAATAATTACAATTACAAAAAGCATGTCCCAACCCACTTAACCCTCCCCCCCCACAAAGAAAAATCAACTTAAAATGTTTTAACAGATTTTCTCAGCCTCAATAGTCTTCTTCTTTTATTGGATTGAAATTATTTCTGAAAATATTTTGCCAAAATAGGACAGATACCTATGCAGTCCTAGGATGACTCAAAGTATTTCAGTTAAATCCTGAACATAGAATAATGCAAAAATGGTTTATATGCATTGTTTAATTTAGCGGAATTTATGTTTGGCTATGTGAGGAATTGTGTCTGTTTGCAGCTGTGGTAGGTTTTCTTTCTGACTATTGTCTATATTATCAGGAATATAATCATGACACAACAACTAGACTCTGTACTGTGTACAGTTATTACACTGTGTTCTTTGTGCAGCTATATCAGTGTCTATTAAGGGTTTACGTTCTGATACAGGACTTTAACTAGTCCTGACATCTAAATATAGGTAAACCGTGGATACAAATAACAGAAGCTGATTGCTAGATGGTTTATGGAGTCCTCAGCTTCATAAGAGTAAAAAAGAATCACTTTGAAACCATAAATGCATGCATGAAATAAAAACTGGGGTTTAAGTTATGAATACTGTAGTGTCAAATCCTCATGCTTTCTCCCAGCATGCCTGTAAATTTTAAATTTCTATTTTCCTATCTTTTAAACCACAAGGTGGCAGCAATGATACAATCTCGTTTCCTAAGATTGTACAACCCTCCACTCACATTACTTTTAAAGTATCTCCTGTGCTTACAGGACATACATGATAGAAAAAGATTCTATATATTCTTTGACAAATTACAGCTCCAGGTTAGATTACTTGCTAAGTGTTTTGAATGGATGCATTTTTTTTAATTTTCCGTCTACAATTAATTATGTCTGATGACTACAAATGAACATAAAGTAAAGCAGTTTATCTATGACATAAGTTGTTTGCTCATTTGTGTAATAACATTCCATTCCAAAGCTGAGCAGTAAAAGTATAACTGGATGCATAAGTCTGTCATTCCTTGAACATAATCATATAGGGAGAAGATGCAACACTTACCGATAGCTGTTGAAAAGATCTATGCAGGTGCCATTGTTTTTACAAGGCTCTGAATTACATTCATTTGATTCGTTTTCACAGAATGTTCCTTCCCATCCAGGCATACAAACACATTGGTATCTCTGTAATGTATTAAGTAAAACAAACAATCTGTTATTTTTTTTTGTAATTTTAATATAATTACAACAGGTATTAGTATTGATTGTGGTGCATTTTTGTCTCCTGAGAGGCACTTCACCATTCCAAAACTTGAAAATTTCATAAATATATCAGTAGTTTGACCTACTACTATGATAACATAGGCATGTAACACTACTTTTTAGCTACCTTTTTTAATAACCAACTTGTGTACCTGCAAATCCTTTACTATCTCTGCCTTCCCTCTCCAAGCTTTATCTAATAAAAGGTACCACCTCTTATATAAAAATATTTTGCTTAGATATGACACAGACATGCCTAAACTACAGATATTTCTAATCATCTGAGTTGTAAGGTTCAGAATGCAGTCCAAATAGAACCCAATATAAAATAATTTACTATGGAAATTCTTAGGATTATATAGCTATCCAACTTGTTTAACACCCATAATACGAAATTGTGCATCAGTATCCTAATTAAGCAGTACTAAACAACTCATGGCATAAAAAATACTGTCTCCTATACAGTGTATTAGGTATTATACAGGGTATCAATTCAGATAGCATAAATGCAAATCTTGTAGTTCTATGGTGATAGTATTACATACATTAATGATCTGGTGTTGAGTGCTAAATTTCTGACTGATTAAACTGCATAAAACTGCAAAGGGGTGTTCCACATAGTCTCAAAAAAACATAAAGTATATTTTCCCTGCCTATGTTCCACCAAAAAAAAAAAAAAAAAAAGAGAGAAAAAAGAAAGAAAAAGAAAAAAAGAGAAAGGTCAACATCTGCTGAATTGATTATTAACTAGAGAGGCCCAGAAATGCAAACACTTCCATTTTGTGACATGCTTGCTTCTAACAAGGTTTTTTTCTGTTAAAAGTTAGGAAACACTTTAAATGGTAAGCATGACTGACGTGAATTATTTCATTACTGGCTAAACATTGCAACAGCCTTCAGGATAGATTTTAAACCCTATTAAAATCCGTGTAAACTGGAAGGCATTAATAGACAGCAAAAAAGTTACTAGTGTTTTTAAAAGCTGAGTACGTAAATGAACTGCCATAGCATGGCGATCAAATGTGAAATGCACCAGCATTGTGGCATCTACAGGTGTTCGCAGTCTGCAAATCATATTGTTGCATTTCAGCTGTTTTATTACTGAATATGCACTTTGGAAACAGAGATCATTGTATTCCAAGGAGATATGGGCTATGAACTTCTACATTAACAGCAAAAATATTTTATTTCCTAATACAGTTTAAAAATATAAGTTAAGGATCAGAACTCTAAAGGAAATGCATATTGGGCAATTGTCCCAGAACTTCCTGTCATGATCCTCTAACACTTTCCTGTATCTTATTGGAACAAAGATAACAAAATAAAAAAGAAAAAGAAGTTAATAATTTAAGGCCAAGGTCAGCTTGCTTGTCCTGAGGTGTCAGATATTGTGAAAGAGCTCCACTGACTCCAGTACTTGAAGTAAAATTATTTACATGTATATTCTGCTACAGCTGGTCAAATCAAATTTTTCATCAACCCATTTGTACATCACATATTTGTGATTCGTACTTTCCCAATTGCACTTGATTTGTTTTGTGCTCATGTTGACTAACACAGTTGCTGTGTTTCTTGGGACACACCCATTATTTCTGTGACATGGATTTTCTGAAACCACTGAGATAAACTCTGAATGTCAGAAAATAAAATTGAAGGGTATATGTCTGAGTTAAGTAGACCATTTTGACAAATATGAAATGTCAGTGAATTGTTTACAGAGCAAAATAACAGAAAAATAACTGTGTAAAAGTAGGTTGGGCCCTCAAGATAGGATTGGTATATACTGATGAGTTAACTACATATTCTAGTCAAAAAAAAGAAAGTAACATTTTATCCTTTGTGGTTTACATAGGCAAGGCAATTCCATGCAACTAACTATGTGTTGTGACCTGTAGACTCCATCTGTTAAAGAAAGAAAACAGAAAAGCTTAATTGATAGTTTACTGTTACTGCTCTGTACTCCTGAACTCAGGTTCAAGAACTGCAAAATATTCTTCATGAAGAGAGAAGAAAATTGGCAGCGTAAGTCCAAGAACTGGGAAATATCTGAAGTGACAGTAAACCAAAGATTAATAAAGGAGACAGATTTTGTTAAAAATTTGTTTAAATATAATACTGAGAGACAAACATGGAAAGAGAAAATCATTTTCTGGGAAATGTGCCAAGGACAGAAAAAAGAAAACACATTTGAGACAAATCACATTACTAGGCCACATGTAAACGTTTTCTATTACATCACAGACACACCCAAACTACGTATTAAATATCTCAATTTTTAAAAAAAATTTTTCTGAGATTTCCTGAATTCTCTGCATTTTTATCAGTGCCATGAAAACAAGTGTTAAAATGGGGAAAAAAAAAATGGTACAAAGGCCAAAATGGGGACGACTAATTCATACCCACAAGTAACTCTTAGACACCTCTTAAAAACTGTTCTAATGGCAGGTTAGGTTTCCACATAAACCAGGAATGTGCAGTAATGACTTACTTCCAAAAAACTCACATAGAAATGGATTATAAAATTAGATGTGAAAGGAGGCTGTCAACAGTTTTGTTTAGAAAGCAGCAGTATTTTTTCTGGTCTCACTAAAACCATCTATCAACCAACTGCTGAAATTTTATACTTTGCAGGTTTCTCATGACATGAGCAAGCACAAATATTACTCACATATATGTATATCATGCATAAAAAAAAAGATGTCTTATTTCACCTCTAAGTAGATTTACAGCAACTGAAGGTGCCATGTTACAATAAATGACATATAAGTATAGGTAGATAAAAAAGGTGTTGACAGCTGTAAGACTTTGCAGAGAAGGACTTTGGGGTCCTGGTGGACACCAAGCTGGACATGAGGCAAAACCGCACCCTTGCAGCAAAAAAGGGTACGATCTTAGGCTGCATTAGGAGGGCTGCCAACAGGTTGAGTAAGGTGATTCTGCTGCTCTACTCAGCTTTGGAGAGGCCACACCTGTAGTCCTGTGTCAATTCTAGGCTACCCGGTACAACGCAGAGATGGAGATACTGGAAAGAGTCCAGTGAAGGGCCAACAACATCTCTCAGATGAGGAAAGGCTGAGAGACTGTCGTCTGTGGGACAGTCAATCAAGGCACAGTACACTCCAAACAACATAAAATGACGGGAAGCCAGGTAGCGGCAAGTACGCAGTGAATAAAGCTAGGGACTGGAGGACTAGGATTTGACACCTAGTGTTGTGGTTTAAGCCCAGCCCTGCTTATATTTCCACAGGTCTATCCTTATGTCTCAAGTTTCGTCATTTTGTAGACATGTTGTTCAACATTCTTAGCCAGAGATCTGATCTTTCACTGTTGTGGTTTAAGCCCAGCTGGCAACCCAGAACCATACAGCCGCTCGCTTACTTCCCTCCTCTTTCCTCCCCCCACTCCCAGAGAGATGGGAAGGAGAATCAAAAGAATCTAATTCCCACAGGTTGAGATAAGAACAGTCCAGTAACTAAGGTATAACACAAAACCACCACTGCTACCACCAATAATAATAATGATGGGGGAAATAACAAGGGAAAAAAATCCAACAGCTCACCACCCACTGATCCGATACCCAGCCCAACCCAAGCAGTGATCTAGCCATTCTGTGTAACTGCCCCCAGTTTATATACTGGGCATGACGTGCTGTGGTATGAAATACCTTTTTGTCTAGTTTGGGTCAGGTGTCTTGTCTCTGCTTCCGCCCAGCTTCCCCTCCTCCCTCCTTCCCATCCTGAGCATGAGATTCAGAAAGTCCTTGGTCAGAGTAAACATTACTTAGCAACAACTAAAAACATCGGTGTTATCAGCATTGTTCTCAGGCTGAAAGTCAAAAACACAGCACTGCACCAGCTACTAAGAAGGAGAAAAATGACTGCTACTGCTGAACCCAGGACACCTAGTCATGTACTTCTTTCTATTTATTTATGGTAATTATATATGACTATTAATTGTAGACAGATTAAAATAAATGGTAGCTTTGAGTTTCTCCAAATCATCTTTTGCTTGTCTTCTAAAGAACATAATAAATAACATCATAGTCGTTCCTTGTACATACCCTTCCCTTTTACAATATACAGCACAGTATATATAAGAAGAGTAGCCTTCACCAGCTATACATGGGGTTAAAAATGGATTTTTTTTAAATCTCCTGCATACATACCAAGAACTATAAATGCACACTAGCTTGTTTTTATTCAATTAACTCTGTGTGTGTGGTAAGAAAGTGTTATTTAAGAGAATTTGCATATTTTCCCTTCTCTAACACTGTAAATGAAGAATTAATCATTTCCTTAAGCCCTAGTCAATGTTACTTTACTGGAAAATGGCAACTGAACATCTGGCAAGCAGAAACTACAACTTTTTTGTTCATCACACAACAATAAGGGTCTGAATTATGAACCCAGTAAATCTTTAAGCCTGTACTTCGCAGGTGTGGATTGAGTAGAATTTATACCATACAGATATATACTCCAGGTACTTTTCCACATCCTGAGCAGAACTTGAATGGAAGTAATTTAATTTCTGAAGATACTATGAAATTAGGTCATTTGGAGGTGGCATTACAGTTTTTCATCTAGAGGAAAGACAACAAGATATCCTCCTTGGAAGCAGAAACACAAAAATGGAAATTTAGAAATCTCCCTTTATTCTGTGTGTTATAAGTTCTTCTGCAAGACTGTTTTTCTTGTGGTGCAACTCTTTTTCCATTAAGGCCAAACAGCATAAGTGGATCATAACACCACTTATCACTGGCACATAATGGGAGATGTACTCCAGCAAAAAAACCCAGGTTTGACTTTGAGATTTTTTTTCCCCTGGAAAATTATGGCATCTCTGCCTCTACAGAAAACTTTACATCACAAACTTCATTTTGCTAGTGCTAACAGCAGTTCATTTAACCTTGTGAAATAAATGTGAACATAAAAATGTAAGCATCTGTGAAATCATATTTGTAATTGCTCTAAACCATATTGAGTTCCTAACATTATTTATGCAGCCTTTTATGTTAATTTAAGGGTCTTTTCCGAGTTGCTACTTTAAAACTTCACTTTTAAGTTACTGATTTAACCATTTACAGAACATACATATTCACTAACACTAGATTATTCCCATTTTTCATAATGAAAATATTTTTGTTATGCAAGTCTGCATTTATATCCTAAATAAGCAAGCTTATTAAAACCAGAACAAAACAACCCAACCAAAAAAGAGGATACCTGTTAATTTTTAGCTAGTTTAACCCTTACTTTAATTTTACTAAAGAAAGACAAAATAAAACAAGACCTATGCAGTGAAGTCCCAGCAGCTACACAACCTTTCAGTCTTCTTGTAATGAATTATTTACCTGATCTTTACAAGATGTAGGAACAGTAAATGTATCAACACTATTGTTTGACAAGTGAAAGAAAATTGGCTTCTGAGGCATGAACAAAATCTGTGATGGGCCCAGTTTTTCGTAGTCTGAAAGGCATACATGGCTTGCTCTAATATTTGTTAATAAATCTGCAAGAGATAGTCACACTGCCTAGCCCTAACTCATGGCAAATAAACACTGCCATGATTTTGCCAACATGACTATGAATAATGAATTTTCATTGGAGGAACAATTGTGACATGAAAGACTATGGTGAAAAGAAAAAAAAAGAAACATAAATTCTGATATGCATAAAAATTACAATCATAGAATAGTTATGGTTGGAAAGGACCTTAAGATCATCTAGTTCCAACCCCCCTGCCATGGGCAAGGACACCTCACACTAAACCATGCCACCCAAGGCCTCATCCAACCTGGCCTTGAACACCACCAAGGATGGAGCACTCACAGCCTCCCTGGGCAACCCATTCCAGTGCCTCACCACCCTCTCAGTAAAGAATTTCTTCCTTATATCCAATCTAAACTTCCTCTGTTTAAGTTTAACCCCTTATCGCTTGTCCTATCACTACCGTTCCTAATGAAAAGCTCCTCCCCAGCATCCTTATAGGCCCCTTCAGATACTGGAAGGCTGCGATGAGGTCTCCACGCAGCCTTCTCTTCTCCAGGCTGAACAGCCCCAACTTTCTCAGCCTGTCTTCATATGGGAGGTGCTCCAGTCTGATTTCTAAACAGTGCTACAATTGAATGGTTTTGATAAAACCATTATTTAAAAGTCACCAAAATCAGTTACTAAGCTTATTATTAGAATCATTAGCTGCCATATTCTTCAGCTTTAGTTTATTAATTTTTTTTCTAATTTACTCTTGCTATGTAAGTTACAAAGCCTATGTGATTTTTGCACTAAGCACTAAAAAAAGCAAATTACTAGGAAATAACTTCATATTAAGCATTAGCTATTTACAGAAATTGAGATAGCACTATGGATTTTCAAAGGCTTCACCACTCTCTATTTTTATTTATATATCCTTCCCTAAATAGTTTGACATGTTAGAAATGCTGACCAGTACATTTATTCGTCCTTCCAAACCTACTTTTATTCTTTTGTACTCAAAGTTATTATAAATTATGTATTGTCTGATATCAAGGATAAAACAGTTTCTTTTATTTAAATTTTAAGCAAGGCTTAAAGGAGAAACAAAGAACATTTTTAATTTCCTTATCTCTCCAACGTTTTAAATAATGAATTAGTTAAATTAGCAAGAGGAAGCATACTTAAAATACCTGATATGGGCAAAGTTTGATGAGCTGTAATGAGTTTCACCTTACACTGCAATATTTCTATATCTGTGTACATTCGATGCATTTACTAAATACATGCAAAAGTACGATTTAGATCTTATTTCAGTAGCACGCCACTAGTAAAAACAAGCTTAGATTTTCATTCAGTGCAGGAATCAGCTTTAAATATGGCTGGTATCTAGACATGATGCATATTTACCGCTCTAACTGCACAGTACTGTAATTTGTGGCCTCAAGGAAAATTATCCTTAGGAATAGTAGTTATTTGTACTGCATGTTTTTATACACAATCATTTCTTAAAATGGTAGCTTTGCTAATAAATTCATAATCATTTCTGCGTTTGATATTGATAATTTTAAAGTGACCTATCTATAAATATACAACGCTTTGCTAAAATTTTAGTGCTCCTGAATTAAATCAAGACTAATGCTAGCA
Source organism: Psittacula echo (assembly GCF_963264785.1). Lineage (NCBI taxonomy): Eukaryota > Metazoa > Chordata > Aves > Psittaciformes > Psittacidae > Psittacula > Psittacula echo. The sequence goes on along the minus strand of NC_137738.1, from coordinate 80,136,765 downwards.
ACAGACTTGTCCTCTAATTATTTTAGATTTCATGTTCTCATTGCACATAAATGCTGGACAGTGCCTTTAGAATTTAATCAATTATTTCCACCACTACTCAAAAATAATAATTCTCATAGTCCAACGGCAATCATGTTTGGGTTTATTTTCTTTGTGGTGATTCATCTGTAACATGCTGAAGCATACAGTCATACAACATGGGTTTTACTCATATTGATGCAGGTTTTCCATTTGAGCACAGCCAATATTAAATATTATGTATTAGGTTTGCAGAAAGAAGAAAAATACTCAGTAACAAAACCATGCCTCTGTGATCTTACATTTTTCTGTTTGTTTTAAAATGTTATTCTAAGGGAGACACTACAACGAATATGAACATTAAAAGACCATTAAAAGCATTTAAGAATAATCATTAAAATAAACAACTGCGGCAGTCAAAGTGTTTAAAAATTGTTGCTGCAAATTAGGAAAATTGAAGTATTTCTGGAGAAAAGCTAAGGTTTGATTTGAATCTTTTTGCTGTTTTTAGAAATGTAATTTTAAGTATGGGCCTAATCTAACCAGACTAGAAGTAATTTCATGACAACAAACCAAAGTCAGTTTGAGATCTCTTATATAATTCATAATTGGTGATTAATTTTCATCTCTATTTCTTGACCTCTGCCACTTATTCTATTTATACCTTTCTTTCCTTCCTTTCCTAGATAATTTACTGCAAAATGTGTCAATCAATTCACCTTTAACGTGACAGGTACTGAGTAGCACAGGAAAACTAATGAAAAACAACAGCCTTAAGATGCTTATGCAAAGGAAACCAAATAACTTGTCCAGCTAGTGACAGACATTTGAATATCAGCCTATCGGTGTACCTAGTTTTACGCTATAAACACATTCCTGTTGAGCAGAAATACTGAAAGGAACTTGACTCACCTAAAACCTTGTCTGGGGCTTTCACTTTGCCCCTAGACCTCAACTAACAGCACAGCAACGGGAGTTAACAGCGATATTCCAAAGGAATAGTCTTGGATACTGAGAGACAGAAATAACACTTTGCTTCTGAATCTCAAGCCTGATGTTGTTGTTAATAGTAGCTTTTTTAACTAAGTATGAAAAAGCAGTAGAACAGCTACTGTTTTCTGTAAAACAAAGCTGTCTGGTACCTTAATATAATAGCTGATTCAAATTTAGATCTTAAACATACAACCATTACTCCATCAGTACAGTTCAAATACCACGAAGTGTCACTTTTGCCAACCTCAGGCTCAAAAGTGAGGGAAAGTTAAAGAAACAGACTGTTCTGAAAATACTTCAACCTAAATATCCTTAAAAGCACCCAGACTTTCATAGAAATATTTGATGTCAATTTTCCTCTTTTGAACTTTCACTCATCCCTACTTTAAATTTATAGAGCATTTCAGTATAATAAATCACATTACAAATTAATGTGCTACTTCTATCACATCTAATACAAAAAGGTGAGTTTTGAAAGTGCCAAACTTGTGCCCTGTGGTAAATACCGTTGACATAAAACCAATCAGCTACACAACTAACAGACAAGGATCAGGGAAGAAAAGATGATTCTGTAGTAAACAAATTTTATGCAATCTAGTCCATATATTAATATGCATACTTGAAAACATTTTAATTCAATCTAATCCAAAATTACTATAGACTAGAATAACAGGGTTTCAAAATCCATCTAGTGGTGGACATAGACAGGCTGACACAGCCTCTGAACTGGACAAAGGAAACTGGTTTCATATAGCAACTAGGAGCCTATGCAGAACAAATTATGATCATGGGAGAAGGCAGGAGCGGGGAGACCATGATCTGATCTAACAACATAAAGAAGCAAAACTTTAGAAAAAAAAAAAAGAGAAACCCAGATTTTTTGTGACAAAATGAGATCAACCACAGTTAACCATAACCTTCTTCATTAACATTAGATTTTTTATGATATTAAGTTTATGCCATTGTCTCCAAAACCAAAATGCATGGCATTTTAGTTGTTGACTGACTGACACCCCTTTAGGGCGACTGTACATTGCACAGTGGCTCAGCACTAGGTAACCTGCAGAGACCCTTCCAGAGAGACAAGCAGGGAGCACCCACGCAGTAACAGCCAGTCACCACTGGGTATTTCCCCTTCTGTTCCTATGGCTGACAGAAGCTGTGGTCACAGAGGGATAAAGCTGGCAGAGTTGCTGTGGGAGGCAGTTTGGAGTGCTTTGGGGCTCTAATGGAGATGGGGAAGTGATCTGCCCCCATCGCTGGGAGTGTTGCCCTGACTCACCCTTCCTCCTCCTGCACCGTATTGCCTTTCTCTATCCATAGGGCAGGGACGTTGTGTAACGAACTTTTACCCTGACCCACCCAGCTACTCTCCTAGGCTGTCCCATTTTCCCTGCCATGAACAGGGAGGCCTGTCACTTGTTAATGTTAAATACATACCTGGAACTAAAAGTGCTTTCATATCCAAACCCAGTTAGTTCTCACTGTCATTTTGGTCTTAAACAGCATTGTTTGGCTCAAAATCTGTAAGTGATGAATGCAGATGTCAGCAGCAACTCAGGCTGATGTCTAGCAGCCCTCAGCTGATGTGCAGTAGTTATCTACAGGGTGTTTTCAAATAAATTGGATGGTGCTATTGTCAGGCTATGAGCATGCCAATGAAGATGCAAAGCACAGAGAATAATCCAGTAGGAAATCACATAGTTGTATCAACACAAACAAAGCATGCATTGGGAATCAGGTATTTGAAAGAATGAGAACATGGATCCACATTCACCTAGGGCTCAATTTGCAACTCTTGGGACTTAACAGTGCTGGTTTTCAGTGCTGTGTCATTGTTCTTTGCCTTTTCAGTTAGATCAACGTGCACAGTTTCAAAAGTTTAAATTCCAGTGGAAACTCCCCCATTTACCTCATACAGCTAGATAGATACTAACATCCAGGTAGCACTATGCATGCCTTTAAGAGAAAGTTCAGCATCTTTATTGAAGAGTTTTGTCATTTTGCCCAGGGCCACAGATCCTGGAAGGCCAGTGGGTGACTGGAGCTGGACACATTGGGTTCCACAAAAGTGAATTCCATTGTTCTCAGATTCTGAGTCACTAAATGTAGTGCAATTTTCTAGACTTTATCCCAGGTCAAAAAGTAACACTGTAGCACAGATGTTTGTATTTTGTAGGTTTCCTCCGTATTGAAAACTAAACCCTGGTGCTCTTCTTACTGTTTCTTCACTCAGTCTTGCATTACCAAAACTAAGACTACATGACTGCTTGATAATGAACACCTGAAGTTGGTTTACACACTAAGAACTTGGAAAAGTCTGTTTAGTAGAGTCACCTAGTGATAGCGGCATTCACAAGCAAAACTTCATAGCAGTTTCTGACTGCAAGAGAATGCCTGTAGTTAATACTTATGGTCTCAGAGTGGCTTGTTACAAGAATCAATACTTTCCCAGAAAAGCACAAATTGTGTCCAACAGTCTGATTCACTTGTTATGTAACATGATGTGTAAGTTGTCAAAAGTCAAATACAAGTACTCTTTTTGAAAACCAAAGCATTTAATAGAAAAATCAATTAGAGTTTGCTTTTGAGGCCTCTGCTAACAATCATATGTCAATTAAAATACGAATAAAGAGGCTGTAGAACAGCACATAAAAGTTAATACTGAGATATATTTTAATCAGCTAGGGGTTGTCAACATTTTAAAGATACAGTTACCTATGAGGAATTGAGAGAGAGAAGGGAACTGTGAAATCTGAGAATGACCAATCCCAACCAATTTTAAGTTTTGGTTTTAGTGGTTTAAGTGCAGTCAGTAACTCGGACCCATGCAGCCCGCTTGCTCACTCCCCGCCTTCCTCCCCTTCGGCTCCCGGAGGGATGGGGATGAGAATCGAAAGAATGCAACTCCCACGGGCTGAGATAAAAACAGTCCATTAACTAAGGTATAACACAAATCACTACTGCTACCACCTATAATAATAATGATAAGGGAAATAACGAGGGAAGAGAATACAATACCACCTGTCGACCGATACCTAGCCCGACCCAAGCAGTGCACTAGCCGTTCCGGGTAACTCTCTGTTTACATCCTGGGCATGATGTGCTGTGGTATGGAATACCCCTTTAGCTACTTTGGGTCAGATGTCCTGTCTCTGCTTCCTCACGGCTTCCCCTCTTCCCATCCTGAGCATGAGGCTCAGAAAGTCCTTGGTCAGAGTAAACATTACTGAGCAGCAGCTAAAAACATCGGTGTTATTAGTGCTGTTCCCAGGCCGAAAGTCAAAACCACAGCACTGCACCAGCTACTAAGAAGGAGAAAAATGACTGCTGCTGCTGAACCCAGGACAGAAACTTTTTCCTGTCTCAGGTTTTGCCTCCCTCTTTTGAATGTCTTTGCCTTACTTCATCTTGAAATAGCAGCAGTGGCTGCAGACTTTAATAAACTTTTCCTCTTTTTCCCTGAAAAATGCAAGTTAATTCTAGATTTATTAGCATATTAAAGAACTATTAGGAAAGGATTTCCATTATAAAAAATTTATACAGGTAAGAGAAAAGTGAATAGAAGGATTCTTCCAATAATATCCTAACCTAATATTTTACATTCAAATATTAAGAACTGTCTTCCCCTCTTCCTCTGTTTTCCTAACGCATAGTTAAAATTAATTTTAATAGTATTTAAGATGAAGCAATAAAACCATCAATAATTTGTTCTGTAATTAGACTACTGTGCGCTTACAGAAATTATGCTTTAAGAAAGTATTTCTTCAGATTTTATGGTTCTATCTATATTTGGTATGATAGAGGTTAACAACTCTTTACCTGTTAGCTCGTATTTCATATGAGAGAAAGAAAAGGCTCTCTGACAGCAGCAAATATAAAGACTTTAATTCTATCTTGTAAGGCTGCAAAAATATTTAATATCACCTGTAACTTTTTCTGTCTCATTTCCTCTCTCTGGGAGAGCGTGATCTTATTAAAAGTAACTTTGTGTAATTTGCATGTTGTGGGTCTTCCTGGAGTTTACCTCTTGTTACCCTAATGAAGTTCTATTTCTGAATACTGAGTCTTACAGGACTTCAGGAGGCTCCACACCTTTTTATCGTGTTGCAAACACCATACCTACTACCTGTATTTATTAAACCTATTACAATTTATGATGATGGTGCATGGTTCATTCTTGGGATTTCAGCAGCATATTGATGAGACAGACAATCTCATCAACAAGCTGCAGGAAGATTATTTGTGTCTGAAATTTGTCTACAAGTTTGACAGATTACATTTATTTTCCTTTTTTTGGATTTGCAGTTGTGTCATCATTAGGCCACTGACTCTTTTGTTCTCCCCCCTTCTTTCTCCACCACTAAAGATGCATCCTTTTCTTCCACTCATGGAATCCTACTCAGGCCTTGGAGGAACTGGACAAGGGTGTGGATTTGTGCAGCCATTGCAGCTAATGGGACAGTAGCAAGGGATACTATAACCCCACAGAAAAAAGAAAAAGAAGGGAAAAAAATAACCAACCAAATAAAAAGAAAAATCCCAAATGAAACCTGTAGTACTGTAGCACAAAACTAAGAGGAGCGTGAGGAGAGTGGTGGCCCCTGGAAAAATGCACTGACTTGGGAAGATTTAAATGGGGAAAAGCAGTAGAAAAATAGAATAAGAGAGACAGATAGGAAACAGGAGATTCAAAGCAAGACATGATGAAAGGACATAACCTCCGACTAAGCAGTCTTTACTAATATTTATAGATCTTTAGCAAGTCTAATTTTGACCATCTTTTGTTAATGGATCAAATTGTGTTGGTGGTGGTGTTGCTATTATTATTATTATTATTATTATTATTATTATTATTAAACTATTCTTATCTCTGTACACAATTTTTCATACTTTTCCTATTCTCTCCCATTCCACTGGGTGAAGGTCTTAGTTGCTGGCTGGGGTTAAACCACCACACACAGACATTAAGTCGCAGCATGTTTTTCTCTCACTACAGGTTAGAGACAGAAAAATGTAACAGAGATACTCTGATATACTGTTGCAAAATAAAAGCTTGACTATGTTTGATGTGTGTTATGCTTATCTGCCAGCTTAGCAACAGAAGGAAATTTGGGGTTGGAAAACCTATGATATCATTAAAAAAAAAACCAGAAAAAAATCATGTATCTGACAGTAACAGCAAAATAATTAGGGCAATTCCAAAATAAAAAAAATAAAAAAAATAAAAAAAAAAAGGAGAAGATTTAGACAGCTGTTGCAAAGAGGTAATATAATCATAAAGACAGGAGGAGGAAAGCCTAAAGCTCTGTAGAAGTCTGTGTTTTCTTAGATTAGCATACATGAGATTCAGCACACTTGAACTGGATCAAAACTAGTATTATATCAAACTTAATTCTTATATATAAATTACCCAGTTTTAAAATATATTTCTCATTCTTTCTTTCCTGATATGCACTTGTTCATAATTTCTTTTTCTCTAAACCACATTATTTTTCTGCACTTGTATCATGCAGAACAGCTGGGAATGGAGAGTCCAGAAAGTCCTCCTCAACTAGTGCTTGTCTTAGTTAACTTCTTGATTTGTTCTTCATGATGCTGAAAGCTTTGGTTACTTTTATAATTCTTCCCTGGTCTTTTCTGCCAAAGGTATATTTTATATTGCTAAAAATCACACTAAGAGGTTTTGTTTCTTTCACACAGTTCCTTTCCTTCCCCTCAGTGAGCTACAAGTCAGTATTTCCCTTAATGAAATGCATATAGATAATAATAGGAATAGTATGGATTGTGTTAACGGTCAAAGATTTAGCGGAGAAAACTTGACAGTCTGTAAGGTAGGCATTGCAAATCATTCGGGAATACAGCCAAAACCAAGAAGCAATATAAAGCTGGGAACTTGGAAGCTACAGGTGTACATAATGAAACCCAAGGAGAAAGAGTTTGTACACGGTCATATATGCTGTGAGAAGATGCATTTAGCCTATTATTCATAAATACTTTTATTAATGAAACTGACATGCTCAAAGCATATAAAAACCAGCATCTCTGTTACTGTTCATTCCTCAAGCAGCTACTAAAACATGACTAAAAAGCATATGTCCATAGCCAGAGGACAATGGGAATGTTGCCTAGGTAATAATATCACTTTAGTTTTGGGAAAATGAAAATTCCAGATTCTTTGATGTGCCTTTTGTGTCTTTCCCCTGTGTACACACTCACAGAATGTACATTATTGTTCACTACAGCACTGAGACTTCTCCCTGCAGATGCTTTGCAGGCTTGAACTTCTTTAGTACTCATTTGGTGACAATCATCCCAGATGGATAACTAACCAGCAAGTGGCAAGACAGTAAACTAAAAAGTGCATTGTGTTTTCTATGCTGTACAAAATACATGGTTGTTTCTCCTAACAGAAAAAAATTATAAAAAAAAAAAAAAAAGTAATATTCAAAATTGTCAATTTCTTACACTAAATATATATATATTTGGACTAAGCTAGTTTGACATTTTGCAGCTGATTTTTAAAGTACTACATGTATTTTATTACTGTCTTCAAACATGAAAATCAGAAATCACCTTATAACATGAATCTTACATGAGAGATTGCCAACCAGACCAGTTGAAAACTTTGCAATCCTCCATCATTTCTTTTCTTTATTATTTCTATAGCTCAGCATTTGCATGTGGATGAAACTGGAACAGCAAGGATCTTGAACGTTACTCAGCACCCAATGCATCAAGAAATATGTATCAAGAAATAAAATATCTTTCTCTCCCTTAGTACTCAGAATCAATACTAGGCTTCTATTTCATATCACTAACTGAACCACATTAAGACAGATGTTACACTGGGATATAAGGCAAGCTTGTCACACAGTGAAATTATCTAAAGCAGCTAGTCATTCCCTTTTAAAAGAAAATTTACTTTCTTTGGTATCTGCCAGTGCACTGCTAACAACTGGCTGGTTCCTTCCTCGTTCAATTCAGCCCAATAGTATACCACTGCCAACAGGCAAGTTGTCAGCAAGAACTGTCTAAATTTAGCCTCCTTGCTCTGATGTCTTTTAGGGCTTGGGACAATATGCAGAATTTTTCACTTAACTGATATGACATGGTCTGTTACAGACCAGTAAGAGCTAAACTACTTCAATCACTTGGCACAATTTGTCTGGCTCTGTTAAATGGACCACTGATTTTCTAGTGGGCACAAAACCAGACAAACATATGGAGAATATTTATAGTCAATCAGTACACTTACACATAATTTGAGTATCTCAGCTGACTAATGAGGGACAGACTTAAAGCCAGAGATTTCCAAGCTGTTGTCCATACTGAAATCACAAAATGCTGCTTCACAAGATTTGTCCTTTATGAATCGGTTGGCCCAAGTAACTTAAAAACAACCACGTGTTCATATGTTTCTTAGGGTCCATAAGGTTCAGACTCATTAGTGTTTTAGTTTAGATCAGGACTATGCTTTTGACATGAATTTCTCAATAGTCCTCACTTAGATGCGCTTTGCCTCACATCATGCAGTGATCTCACTGCACACAAACCAGATTACTTTTGAAAGAAACTGAACAAGATTGCGTCAACAGTACACCCAATGCTCTCCAATCAGTAATAAGCACTGAGACTACAGGAATATGTCCACTATGCTAGAACTACTCCAAAATAGCAAGCTCCTGCCTCAAATGTGTATATTGTTTGCAGACAGTCCTTAGGTCCTGTTGTTTCATGCTGTTTCTGTCGATTTATGTTGCTTGCTAATGTAGCAACATCCTTAGATCAGATGTACTATGAAACGTGAATGAAAAAGACATAATTTCTCCTTTCTTTGACTATATTTCGATCTCATAACATACATCTTCTAAAACCTCCATGGTATACAGTTTATGTAAATTGTATACATTTAAAAGGAAGTAATATGCAATACAGTATAACCAGGCTGGATGAATTGTGCTGTATGTTCATGAAACTTCAAATTACTACGGCTATATCTACACTAGCAATCAGCAATAGCAAGAAATCTCTGAGAAGTGTTCACACTGAGGACCCAACATACACAATACCTGGATCCTGAGGGTTTTACCTTAAAATAGATTTCAGCTAAACCCACAGACTTAAAACCACTGATTGGAGCCCATTATATGCATGTGTGGAGAGCATTTTTCTGGCTTAGTTTCATCCAAGGGAAATCCTGTTTGTCTCATCCAAGTCTGTGGGTAGCCAGGGTCTGGCGGCCAGAAGATATCGCGCTGTACGGAAAGATAGGGCCCCTCTCCTGATAGCCAATAGTGTTTAGTTTATGATGTAAGTGGACGGAGGTGACGTCAGGTATCTCAGGTATATAATGCCATGTCACGTACCAATAAACGCCATTTGCCATCCACCACATTGGTGTCTGCGAGCTAATGGTCCAGTCGGCCAGGGGTGGGCCGTTGCACCGTTCCTGAACCAGGTCACCACGCCCACTAGAGGCAACAAGTGGTGCCGAAACCTGGGAAATCGCCTGGACGGGTGAACGGCGGCTGGAGCTGCAGGACCAGCCCGGCGGGGAGGACGCTCCCGGACCCACAAGGAGGATGGAATCCATTGTGAAGGTCGTATCCGAAATACATAGGCAGTGGGGTATTGATTGTAAGCCCAAAGATTTTACTCTCGCAGTTACGAGGCTTTTGGGGAAGGTTGTACAAGCCCTGCGGAAAGCCATACAAGAGCAGGAAACCTGGAAGGCGGCGAAATCCTGCTTGCGAGACACCCCAAAACTGGGGGTCAGGGCGGCCACGCAGACTCTACAGCCCCCCGACAATCCCGGCTCTCCTGAGCCTGCAGTATCTTGGGAGGGCGACGCACCTCCCCATCTTCCGAACCCCGATCTGTTTCCGGATAAATGGAAACCACCAGAGTCCGTTTGGGGTGGGTTAGCTGGGGAGGCTGTAATTGCTGCGGGGAATGCGGAGCCCGGAGAAGGTTGGGTCGAGCTATCGCCCTATGCGCCTCAAGATGGAGCTGAGCAAAAAGACAGAGGGCGGGGCAAGGACACCCTTGGCGGGAACAGGGAGGAAGTGCTAGCTCTAACGAGCAAGCACAGATGGGAGGGGGAGGAGAACGCGAAGGATACCGAAGGCAGAAGCGACTGGAGAAGGGGGGTAGCGTGAACGAAGGGCGGAAAGGCGCGAACGAAGGGCGGGAAGCCAATCAGAGTGGCTATCCGCAAAAATGCCCTTGTAGGGCAAGTACCCCGCTGAGTAGTGGGCAGGACGAACCAAGGGGGAGGAGCGGACCAGGAAGGAGGGGCGGGCAAAAGGGGGGGGAACGGCCTGCCCGCAAGAGAAGCGGGCGGGGCCGGAGCCTGGCAAGGGGAAACCGGACACTGGATACAACCGGTCAGTCAAGTTCTGAGTCTGAATCAGACACTGGCTGGGGATCAGACAATAGTTGGGATAAGTGGCTCACAACTGGTCCAAATTTAGAGTGGCCAGAAACGGAGATAAACAGAATTAAGGGCCAAAATATCCCCATCCAAATTAAAAAGGAATCACGGGGGGAGGAGGTCCCTCTCACGGACTGGAGAAAAATAACGATTGAGTTTGCCAACTGGACCCCATCGACCGTATTAGCGTTTCTGGTCCGAGTGACGGATGGGGGACAGAGGGTCCACTCGCCAATAAACCCTAAGGATATACGAGCAATTGTTAAAGCAATTGCAGATAAAGGCCTTAATTCTGCCATGGTCTCTACCCTTATAGATGGTGTCTTTGGGGGAGACGATATGCTCCCATTCGATATAAAACAAACTTGTAGATTGATTTTTGATGGAGCGGGGATGATCGTTTTCAAACAGGAATGGGAGGATAACTGTGCGAGACAGTTAACCCAAGCAGTCGGGGTAGATCATCCACTACATGGCTCCAGTCTGCAGTGGCTGATGGGTACAGACCCAACAATGATTACCCCCCAGGCGCAGGCCCAAGGCCTGAGGGCTCACAAGGTAATGACAACCACTCGCGCAGCTAGAGAAGCCATTCACACAGCTTCTAGAGTTATTGCTAAGCCATTGCCATGGGCCACAATAAAGCAAAACGAAAGTGAAAGCTTTACGCAGTTTGTGGATCGTCTCCAGGCCGCGGTTGACTCTTTGAACCTCCCGGTGGAAGCAAAGGGCCCTGTTGTGGCAGAATGTTTGAGTTTTTGTTTACAGGACCGATTCATTGGACACCCTCGTGACCGGTACTTCTTACTGCCAGAAGGGGACGATGAGCCAACAAACTCCCTACCCACACCTAAGAGCCCTACAGCAACTGAATATCCCGCATCAACAGAACACCAGCAACGTCAAAATGCCCCTCGCGGGGGGGGGGGGGCACGGTACTTTTGTGCGATCATGCTTTTGGGTTTACTGGTTTACATCCTGGTTTACCCAATCACCATGGCTGACTTCCTTGGTATCTATCTTGATGGGACCGATTGTAATGATTGTACTGGCACTGGTCTTCAGACCCTGTATATTAAATAAGCTTGTGTCATTTATTAAGAGCCGGCTAGAAACGGTTAACATTATGTTAGTAGAATGCCAGCAATTGCTTTGATATCGTGTTTGGTTAATGTTACCTCAAGTTATTTTACTTGAATTTAACTATCTGGACAAATCCAAACCCCTGGGAGACCTTTTTGGACATTGTCACCCCCTTTTACCACGTAGACTGGCCCCCTACGTGGTAACAGGCGTGCACTTTTAAAAGTTGGAACGCCCGAACCTCATGCTGAGTGAAGGGAACAAAAACTCATCACAGTCAGGTCAACGTTGCCTGCGCGGGGACGCCCGCTGGGGTCGAGTCTGTCACTTCACACAGCAGTGATGCCTCTCGGAGACAGTTTATCGATGGTCTTCCCAGGGCCCATAAATTTGATCTGGAATACAATACCTCAGAGAGATCTTGTTTTCAGCTATACTTGTTCTTGACATTCCCTTTAGTTACCCCCAATCTTACCTCGTTGTTCCAATATACCTCTTGATTACCTTTTACTTAATGTGCCTTATGTTTTCTACTCGAGTTTGTGATATATAGGATAAAATTATTTTACGGTACAAAGTGAAAATAAGGTTCTCTCAGTATGTTTTCTATCCAATAGTATGACATATATTCTTTAAGCTTGTTACGTTTTAGTCAACATAGGGAGGGGGGGAATGTGGGTAGCCAGGGTCTGGCGGCCAGAAGATATCGCGCTGTACGGAAAGATAGGGCCCCTCTCCTGATAGCCAATAGTGTTTAGTTTATGATGTAAGCGGACAGAGGTGACGTCACGTATCTCGGGTATATAATGCCATGTCACGTACCAATAAACGCCATTTGCCACCCACCACATTGGTGTCTGCGAGCTAATGGTCCAGTTGGCCAGGGGTGGGCCGTTGCACCGTTCCTCAACCAGGTCGCCATGCCGACTAGAGGCAACAAAGTCTTCTTCCCAATGCAAATCATGTGTAGTAGGTTGGTACAGCTGGGAGATTTGCTGAGTAAATGCTCTTGTAATATAAACTAAAATGGTAATGTAAGCATACACTACAAGTGACTTCAAAGGATTTGGGCTTTTTCTTGTTAATTTTTATTTTTGATTTACAAGACTACAGGTGAGACTAACCTCTTAAGAAAACCTTAAGTTATTCCATGCCTTTAGCCCTCCCTCCAAAATGTGATGCCTTTTACAGCCTGTGGCACATGATCAACTTCTATGTATAATTTTCATTGGGAAAGAAGAACTTATGGAGCCTGAAACTAGCTTCTTCTATCTCCAGCTGGTGGCATAGATTTTTGTAACAAAAGAGAACCCGAGCTGGGTGGATAGTCTGAGTGAAACTATAGGAATATGTAACAATGAGAGAATCTAATCTGCTTGGCTGTCAACACTGAACACCACAAGGTCTGTCTAGTTTATATGAATTCATTTAAGTTTGCAAAGACAGGCTGTGAAATTTATGGATAAATGCATTCTCCAAAGTGTACTACTCAATAAATAATTATATGTATAGGATCTGTCCTTACTAGTAAGATTAGAAAAGTATAATGCAATTGAGAAAGGTCTTCTAGTGAGATTCCTTAGAACTTGGGGTATTTTAACAAAAAAGCATTTAAACTTATCTAATACAAAATACATTTTTTGAAGAAATAGAATGTTAGGATACTCCAGGAAGTATAGTTCTTCCAGAAGTGCTTTCCATACACATGCTACTCTAAGTATGTACTCAGCCATAATAAATGGCTCATCTGAAGTCTCACATATAGCATAATCTGTTAGTGCCCATTCTTGCATGCCTTTACAGCCACTTGGTCAAGGTGAAAGGATGCCATAAGCTCGGCTTTGCACTCACTTTTTCAGTCAGAATTCCTGGAATAGAAGGACAGATCACAGAATTTGCAGGTAACTAAGTGAAAAAAAAAAAAAAAAAAAGGTAACTATTCTTTCTCTAGGATATTTTCCATGCTAAGTTTTGCAAGACTGAAGGCAGTTTTAAATAGAGGTTATTGGATAAAGAGATCCACTAAAATTAGCAAATTATCTGCCAGTCTGTGGATTGCAAACACAAATAGAAAAGTTACCAGTTCTACATATATCATGCGAATTATTTCATATTTTATTATGCAAACAGGAAGGAGAGGCTGTTTTTTATTCCTTCAGAATTTGTTTTGTTATGGAAGAGACACTATAGTCTAATCTGTAATTGATGGAGTAGAATTAGCATTCATTCCCTAGAAATGCAAACAGTTTGAATCAGGTACTAGTTCATATTCTTTAAACAAAGAGAAAAACTCTCCCACCACATGGGGAAATGTTTTTGTTGCACCCATTTAGAATTTGTTCTCAGAGTGAAAATGCCATAAGGCTTGCAACACTGTGTGAAGTGAACTGAATGTAGTGAAAGGATCTTTGACTGCAGCTTCAGAGAGAATCTGTCTTTGTGGCATAACTGCCCAATGTAGGAATACAAAGGCTCGAATGTTCTCAGGATATGTGAGAGAAATAATATTGGTTCTTGTTTCCCATGGAAATGTTCTGAAGTCCATGGGAGCATTCCTAGAAGCAGGCACTTGCAAGTATGACAGTACAGCCCTAGGCTTATAAATATATTTTCTCCCAAATACACACTCCAAAGAAAATACTTCCTTACAACTTAAAGGACATTTATGAAGAACATTTTGTTTCTATTTTTATTCTTTTTGACTATTGGAACACCAGCATCTGTCTCTTAATTCACTCTGTAAACAGCTGTGTTTGTTTTGCCTATCTAAGCCAATCCTTTTGAACTGGAAACCTATCTTGCTGTACAATCATTTTGATATTTTCCCTCTTAATACCACCTCACTTCTTTGTTTTAGAATATGAAAGTTTCCGTATTAAAGTTTCTGTCTTGAACCAATCTTGTGCTGAAAATGGACAACACTACATCTAAAGCCTAGATATGATTTCTGAAAAATTCAACCAAAGATGACAATCAAAAGATCATCACACAAGTTGCCTAAGGGCACCAAGGTATTGATAAACCTGATAGGGTTCTTAAGCTTCAGAAAGAGAATAATCAGCTGCTTTCAGGGTGCTCAAGCAGCAAATTCCCTGCTGGCCACAGTACAATAATTGGCACAGCCAGCAGTAAAGGATCAGTGAAGTATATCGCCAGGGAAGGATTATCAGAAGACTTGATTTTATTTGATGTTCGATTATCAGTTTATCATATTAGCACCCAGCTTCTAAAGTTAAGCATCAGATACTTTTCCCTTAATGAAGTTCTTGAAGAGTTGATAATATATTCAAATTTGCTTTCAGCTGAAACTTGGCATACTTGAGTAGGATCTCTTCTTTCATAAAAAAAGAAAACACATGGAGACCATTTTCAAAAACAGAAATATTTTGTGGGAAACTAAGAGATAGCAAACCTGGAGTCAGAAGATAATCTATGGATACCATTATGGACTTTATTTAAGGAAGGCAAAAGTTCTGCCTTTGATGTAATATACATCAATGTCTGCCACTAAATCAAAAGATCTGACCCTGGAATTAGAATATACTTGGCCAGTGGAGCTCTGAAGTTAACAACAATTTTTTCTGTCAGCTACAGTGAGAGCAGAGCAAGGCCAAGGCTGAGTGCTTTTCAGAAACTACAGAAAATATATGTAGCATCTACTCACATTTAAGAGTTAAAAACATCCACTATATGGATGTCAGAAAGCAGTCCCCATAGCAAAACCCATTCATATAATGATCTGGATCCATTACATGTATTTTATATAAAAATGTTTGCAAAAAGAAATAATGCAGGAGCTGCAAAATCATATACACCAAAAACTTAGAAAATGACAGAATTAAGGGGTTTTATCATTCATTAGATTTAGCCCCTCTCCATCTAAATATCATGAAAGAGTTTCTACCAACAAGGATTAAATAATTTTCCATCCCTTCATTCAGTGCCTAAGAGAGCATGAGGAAACTGGCCTGCCCTATAGCTGCAGCAATGGGAAATATGTTTCTATTCCATTGTACTTAGAAGGAAAAAAGAAAAGAGGGGTTAGTTTTCTGGTTTCAGTTGAATGTTGCCCTAAGAAAATTAAAATAAATCACACTTTAGCTGAAGTTGGTTTAGCAAGTATATTTTTATAAGTAGAAATTAATTCCTCCTGTTTGTTGTGCGGTTTTTTTTTCTGAATTTTCAGCTTAAGGTGTGATTTTTAGAACTGCTGAACACTCAACACCTGCAACTGAAGCAAATAGGTGCTATGTTTTAAATTCAAAACTAAATATTTGCAAGATACTTAGCTTTTTTTGATGACAAATGTTAAAAAATACGTTAAAACAGAATACACATTAAAACAAAATTCACACACACAAAAAAAAAACATTTTCGTGAGAAAATGACCAATGCAGCTCTCAGAAATGGGTGTAGATGATACTTAAATATTCCTACCAGACTCATCTGGCTTGACTTTAGAGACAATGACTTACTGCAATAAAAATTGAGGTGTGAAATTACAGTCTGAGAGCTCCTTTTCAGTAATAGTCCTGATGCTCAGACTTAAGCCACAGTAAATTGATTAGTTCATCATACTTTTACTGAAAAATAAATTTGATCTTAATTCTTGAATGCTGTATTGTAAAGATGTATGTAGGCAGTTTTCAAAGACCAAATAACAACCTATAAATTTCACTATTTAACTTATTTCAGCGTTATTACTGGGGGTTATTGTGGACTCCTACCCCTCAGTGACTTTTTGCTCTATAGATCCACTAAATACAGACATATATTGTATCCATTTCTCTGCAGCTAAACCTTCTTGTGTAGAATTATCTTCCTTACGAATCAAAGAAGTCTCTGTAGTCTCAAGTCTCTGTAATACCACTGCTGGGCTTTTAATGCTTTTGAAGGTACAACCACTTCATGTCCCGCCTCTAACAAATATTAGTCTTTATATCATACAAAAATCTAATTTAGGATAATGCTTTCCAAAAACAGGCCACAGTTCTTCAGCCTGTTTCTTATGTTGTGAAGTTTTTCACTCCTTTCCCTGCTGTTGCTGATTTTTTTTCTGTCCAGCCTCCTTGCTGCTGGCAGAGCTCACAGCACACCATCTGGGACCACCTTCCTGTATCTTTATCACATTGATATGCCATCTGTTCACACATCTCATTGGAAATCCTACCTTTAACTTTCCTCCACTTTATAACACTTTCATTCTGTTCTGTAGAGTATTTCAAATTCAGTTTATGAAAAAGACAATAAAAGGGTTTTACTCCTGGGGTATTTACTGACATTGTTGGTTAAAGCTAAGACTTTTCATATATGTCTTCCATTTCTTTAAAAAAAAAAAAAAAAAAAAAAAAAAGAAACAAATTAAAGCATTTAAAATAATGTAGTAAATAAAAAGAATAAATGGAAAGTTGATGCTTGTTTGCTGACTTCAACTTTCAATTATATTAGTACGACATAAGACATCATAATAACTTTATCCAAGTAATGTATAATTTCACAGATCAATATTAAGGACGTTATCTTAAGTCAGTAAATCAATAGTTAATTTTGTGCATTCCAATGTCTTTGACACACCTGGACTTACTAAAGCATAAAGGAGTACATCCCATAATGACTAAGTCTTTAGTCTGTTTACTGCTATATCCACTAGCCCTATAGTACAAGGCAGAGGAGGGAGTCACTTAACTGGATCTTCTTCAAAAAATTTTTATTGAAGGACTATGAGGACACTGTTCATTTTTTTTTAATTAAATATAGGTGGAAGATGAAACCTATCAGGTATGGCAAGCCAAATTTTCAGGGCAGGACAGTGAGTTGTATTAGTCTCTTCAGTGAACTCCAGCTGCTGTATAGCTCTTTTCTGAGATGTGTGATTGGTAAGCTGAAACTGATTTGTCAAACAGGACATTCATAATTTCAGCAGATGGATTCTCTCAGCAAAGTTAAATGTGTAACTTTGTCACATACAACTTAACTTGAATTTATGTGACCTGGGAACTTTAAGGAGCTTATTGCTTGTTGTATGCTGTATGCCATTCATAGTATATGCTCTGACCTTTAGTTAAACTTAGGCACTGACCAATTTCAGTGGCAAAGTTTGTTTGCTTTATTAAGACCTTAGAGAATTTCCACTCCCACAGAAATCTGGAAATTTTTTGTTGACTCAGGCCTATCTAGTCTTTATCCTTATTTCAAATGTTAGACCACCTGCTATCAACAGCTACGAGCAACAGCCTCCTGAAACTCAGTTACTTCATTATACCTTGAGCATCTCTGGATGTTCTAAAATGAATTATATGTTTTGGAGATGATTCTTTTCTTTTTCCTATTTAGCAGAAAGTACAGGAAATTCTGTCTTAAACTGAAATTAAGGGTGGGTTACAGACTTAGGAAATTGGGTTAGTCCAAAGATCTGACTAATTTCTTTTTGGGTAATGTAAACTGTTAACAGTTAACTACTGCTTTTACCCTAGCTCTCAATGCCAGAGTTTTTTCAATTAATCTTCCTTTCATAACTTATGTAATAAGCTAACCTACTTGTGGGTTATACACTTGAGAAATGATCTGTGGAGTAGACCTCCTGTCTGTCAACTCTGAATACATTTCTGTGGGAGTGGACAAAAAAAAGAAATAAATGAATTAATAGTTCTCTCCCTCCATGTTTCACATAAACCTTCACTATAATGCAAAATGTAGGTTCCTAAAAGACTGAATTTCACCTTGTTATGAGATCTTTTTTCCTTCCACTTAAAAAACCAGAAACTGTACAAGTAATCATAGCTTCTTTAGGTTCAAATTGACAGTATCTTCTGTTACTGTGTTGGAAAGCTCATTTACGTAACACTGTGTTTTATTGAAAGAGAAATAATTGTGGTTTAACTCAAGCAGTTGCAGAGAGTTAACCATAAGGAGGATATGGGATTGAAATAAAACCAGTATTATACAACTGTAAGTTTACTTACAGTTAATATTTTTTTCATTTACTGTCTGGTAAGTACACAGAAATAATAGCTTCCAGAAACAAAGCTCTGAAGAAACATCTATTACAATTTGCTGCATGGATATCCATATACACTAAAGTGACAGGATTTACATTATATTTTGATATACAGAACAGTACAAACAAAAACTGAAGTCAGAGCTATTGTATGATCCATTTGATCTTATAAAAATTATTAGGGACAATATCTCAACTTTATACTATACTTGGAATTAATTATTTTAACTTCTTTTAGGACAATTTGCAAATTGTCCTGGGTAAACCCTGCCTTACCATAAGCAAAGCCAGAGGCAAATATTCAATAATAGCTTTTTTAGGAAAATATTTTGCTGTTTATATATTTCAGTTTTATCCTATTTTTATTCATTACTTGCACAGTGAATGCAGAAAGCTTCACCTTTTTACTTTTTGCCAGTTCATGAGGACTGCAACTCTCTCTTTCACAGTGACAACACTGCAGCCTTTCAAAGGTTCTCATACTTCTCTCATCCTATTATTTTGATCCATTAGTTTGACTGAACAATTGAATTACTTCTACATGAATGTAAATCCAAGATTTCACACTGTTTTACGCAAGGCTCACCAAATGTTTCTTGCTAGAGTAAAAATAAAGACACTTAGACCTTAATCAGATTTATTTCATAATTACCAACAACAAAAAGATAAATGATTATGAAAGGCAAATACTATCAGACCAACCTTCCCAGCATCAATCTCGTTTTTCAATATCTTACAATTTTTATATACGGGCTACAAAAAAATACAATTCGGGTTGAGCTGACCGACGCCTGAGAATATATACAACAGGTAGCTGTGCTAATAGTACTAATATTGGCAGCTTTTAATTTTTGCTGGCCAAGATGACCTAATGAAGGAAGTGTCTGCTCTGATTAGTTCCTCTTACTCATGTCACAGATAAGTTGCAATAAATAAAATTACTAGTTGCAACAGATAAAATTATTTCTTCTTCCATGATAATTCTATAGAAAAGCATTTTATAATTTGCCATGTATTATTTATATTATTATATTTATATTTATTATGTATATATTATATTTATATATTTATTATTCTTTGGTTATATTTCTTTTAATATATTTATATATATTATATTTATTGTTTTATATTTTGCCACGTTGATATGTTGCTAAGATGAGTTTTCTATTTTATAAAAATCAGCTCTTAATTCTGTATATCTGGGTGTCACTACTTAACATAGTATTTCCTTATCATCACATTTGCCTAATCTAATGCCCAGCCATAGAATCACATAATTGTAGAATAGTGAGGGTTGGAAAGGACCTTAAGATAATCTAGTTCCAACCCCCCTGCAATGGGCAGGGATGTCTTACCCTAGACCAAGTCACCCAAGACTCTGTCCATTTCACTGGATGAACAAATTTGGGAACTGAATACACAATCGATGTCCCAAATTTTATCTGAGCCACTCAGTCAGAGTTTTGTAGTTCCTCAGTTATAACCATTTATGCTTTGGCATATTGTCTCAGAGCACTCCACTGTTAGAATATTGAGAATACAATTGCTGCATTCCCGCTTCTCTCTACAGTTAGCTAAGCAAAACACTGTGTTATTATCCTTCCTGCTGCTGCTCACTATGTGTTTTACATAATTTTTGGATGTGAATTTTATGGTAGTGAGAACCTTTATAATACATTAACCTTAAAATTCTGAATATGCCACCCAGACAGACTGATCTCTTAATTGATAGAATGTTTTTATTTCTGAGAAGCTATTTTAAACACTTTTCATGTTTCAGAAATAATATAGCTAAAGAACTTTGAAAATAAGTCCTAAAGTACTTAAATCTTTCTTTGGGGGTAAGATACTTTTTAAGCCCATTTGAAGGTAGTGTTGTCAATGTAAGTGAGTATTGCTGTCACTTTGAGTCCATAAACAGACCTAGATAAAAATATTCTGCTCCTTTTGAATTCCCCAAATAACCATGTTGACTCAAAAACTGCTTTTAAATTATAAAAGCACTGCTCTTTCCCACTGCCTGTACCATTACAAATGAAAAAAAAATCAACAAAAAACAACAACAGTGACTGGAAAGCACAATTGTAAAACTCTTGACAGGTTTATGGATTAAGTGGAGGTTTAGAACTTGCAGCAGTATTACTATAGCTTCCAGGAAGAAAACTTAGCAATCATTTGAAGTAAAAAATACTCTCTACTGACCAGATGTAGATCTACGCATGTAGAATTGTGTTCACAAGAATTAATTATGCAGTCATCAATGTCCTGGTCACATTTCAGTCCTGCATATCCTGGGTTACACAAACAATAGAAGCCATCCACAACTGTAACAGAGATAGTATTTTAGTAGTAAGAGTGGTTTAGAATAACAACAGAATGCAGTAGAATTAAGTGAGCTACAGTTATGACTAGTATCTGGAAAAAGATTTGGACTGGCTTTACATAAGGGGTGTGGACATGTTAAAATATTGAAATAAATGAAATCCAATATCTCAAAATACTTTTTTAATTTGAAAGCAAATTCAGGTACTGCATTTGTTTAAACAATTAAAGTATTTTGACAGAAGAATTATAAATCAATGACCCATTACTAGCTTCTGAAAAAGTGATGGTATCTTATAAGCCAGTGAGTAATTTTCCATCACAAAACTGTACAAAGTACATAAGATTTTATCTCTGATATTGTGCCTAAATGAGATGGGCAACTTAAATGTTGGTTGTCTTGTTAGCTTTTTCTGAGGAGCAAGGACTGCCTTATATCACTATATTAAAAGAAAACTTGCTTGAGTTAAATTTGCCTGCTCAACCTATGATGTATTTCCAAGCTTCATTTTAATGTTAACAAGCTAAGGATAAAAATTCTCTCCCTTTTTCACCACAGAATCATAGAACAATTAGGGTTCAAGGGCAGTTACACAAATGACAGAACTGAATTCCTCTTAGTAGTGCTAGACAATATAAGGGGCAATAGCCAAAAGTTACAGCTGAGATTTGGATGGGATTGGGAGGTGGGGGAACATTACATGTGTAGTGCATCAGTGGAAGAGGCTGTTTTGAATCCTTAGAGGTTTTCAAAACTCCACTAGAAAAATCCCTGCCTGACCTGCTCTAGCACTGTTCATAGTCCAGCTTCATGAGGATTTGACTGCATGACCTCCAGACTTCATTCTGCTTTCCAGCCAGCACTGTAAGGTTCTCTGAAAAGTACCACTTTTACCTTTTTTAACCAAGCACAGAAAGTGTTTGATAGGTGGCAAAGGCCCCATAAAACTTCCCAGTAAATACTCCATACATAATGGGTGCTACTGAACTTAGCCTCCCAATCCAGATAAATTATAATAGAATAATTCATCATCAAGCTGCTTCTAAAACCTTTAAATGTATCTATTAGTGAAGGTGTTAAGTTATACACTATAGAAGGTGCTTAACAGTAAACTGACACTCCATTTACATCAGTTTGATGTTTAATGCCGTTTTGGACTCGTCAGAATTATACCAAATACTGCCTAACTGCTCCATGATCTCCTTTTCAGCACCTGAATATTCTCTCATCAAATGCACAATGTAAGATGTGTTTGGCTAATGTAGGTATCAAAGGAGACAGCACAAATCTCATTAAAATTTCTCATTAGCTGCAGTTCTGACCCCCTGAACACTGAAATCCCAGTGCCAGGAGTTGAAACACTTTGGCAAAAATAATCCTTCTGGTACTGGCTGTGGAGCATCAGACAAGCTAAATTTCAGTAAATTATCCACTGTTCTCCCCAGAGCAGCTCAGTAGCTACAGACTCTTCAACAGAAAGACTACTCTACATTAAAGTGAGTAACCAGACTGAACTCACTGTCATAGCAGTATCCATGGAGGCAAGGGTTAGAACTGCACTCATTGACATTGATCTCACAGCGTGGACCTGCAAAGCCCTTCACACACTGGCACTGGAATCCAAGGGGAAAAACGTCCAAATTCATTTCTTCTATGCACACAGCTCCGTTCTCACAGGGATTGCTGGCCTCACAAGGCCTAAACTCACAGTTCAAACCTGAAAAGGAAAATGGCAAAGCTGTCAGTGTTTAACTAATGAACATATCCCTGCAGCTGCTGCCTATTACAAGCTGTATTTTCTTTATATCCCTGGTTAAAATTGAGTTGGAGTGTCTCAGAGGTACAGATACGTATGTTACCATGCAGAAACATTTATCTGCTTTGTAGAATTACTAACAAAAAAAGACAATTTTGTCTGTTTTCTTTATATAATTACATTACATTTAAAAATCATAATAGCTATCTCAATATATTTTAGTTTTTCCATTTACCCTTGTCCTCAAAAAAGGCTCACAATGTATATTTCAGAATAATTAATGAGTTCTGTTTTGAGGCTTCTGTTATTTCTTCTTGATCCTCTGTTGTCACAGCTACCCTAAAAGCTGTTTATACATTAACCCGTAATCCTGACTGAAATGCAAGTAACCTTGCATAATTATTCTGCTTGAAATTTGTGACTACACACATTATTTTACCGAAATTATGTATATGTTTTACAATGAGCAACTACTTCCATCATTTGTAAGAATTCCATACAGTAGAAAGTCTCACACAGTCCATTTCTACTCTTTCCTAACAAACACTCTGATGTATAACAAATAATGTTAGCTGAGCTAATCAATGAATCATGTGATGGTGATCTTGGATTGCAGTAGCCCTCATCTAAATCTTGTCTTTCAGGATTAGTTTCAGAGCCCAGTGGCTTTCAGGGCCCCAACAAACTGTGTACAAGCCCCACTGAGCCCTTTTGTAGCCCATCTGCCTTGCTGTGACTGCTGAGGCTGAGCTGTCTTTCTGGTGGAGCTGCAAAGGGCTTGCTGCATGCATACCCTCTGCCCACTTCTCCATTGCCCTTGCCCCAGCTCTGAATGCCCAGGCATTCCTTCCTGGAGCAAATTCTCCCTGCCCCAACAACCTCCCTTTTCCTTAGACAGGCTGTAATCTTAACAACAGTAATGGGCAATGTGATACTACAATCTAAAGCACCTGGGTAGTCATGAGGAAAATCATATCCATATAATTATGTTGTGGTGGGTTGACCTGGGCTGGCTACCAGATACACACCCAGCTGCTCTCTCACTTCTCTTACATAGGGTGGTGAAAATAAGATAGATAACCTCATGGGTCAAGATAAAGATAGTGCCATCACTTACCAATTACCATCATGAGCAAAACAGACTCAACTTGAGGAAAACTGATCAAATTCATTGCCAATTAAAACCAGAATAGGATAGTGAGAAACAAAACCAAATAAAGCCACTTTCCTCCATCCCCCTCTTCCCAGACCTCACTCCTTCACTCCAGTCTCCTCTACCTCCTCCCTACCCCTGAGCACCACAAAAGGGTGGTGAAGGGGGATAGTGGTCAGTCCATTATAGTCCTCCTCCACCCCACCTTCCTCCTCACACTGTTCCCATGCTCAAGTGTGGACCTCCCAAGGGACACAGTTCCTGCCAGGAGCCTGATAGACCATCGTCTTCTCCATCGGCTGCAGGGGAATCTCCATTCTGGGGCCTGGAGCATCTCCTCCCCTCCTTCTTCTCTCATGGTGGTGCTCACAGGACTGTTTCTCACACTTTTATCCTCACTCCTCATGTGCAGCATTTCAACCTTATACACGTTTTCACCAAGGAACTACCACCTTGACTGTGGAGTTCATCCATACCCTGCGGTGGATGGGTTGCACCTGCACCTGGTACAACGAGCAAAGGCATGTTCAGGTGATGGATAATAGTACTGAGAATTTTCAGCTTCTTTTCAGGCTCAGAATTTCAGACAAGAATTCCTGACAAAGAATCAACCAATCTTACAGGTCACCTAAGGCATATAGCAGCTTTAAATTTGTAGATCTGTTACTAATTAACAGAACTGGCAATTCATAGAGGCTTTTTTGACGTAAGTTGGAGGAAACTGAATCAGTTAAGTGGCTAGTTTATTCTGTAGGAATATAGTGAATATTCAATTACAGTTTCAGAAGAACAAGGCTTTACAGAGAAGTGGTTGAGATCAAGCTACAGTGCCACTTAGTGCCATTCCGTGATTTGACTGAAAGCTTAAAATTCCTTAAATTTGTAGGATACGGTGACAGGATGAAGAACACTCACTGGACAACTTCAGTATTAAGATGACCATGAGACAGAATGTTAAACTTTATCTTGGGAAATGTACTTTTAGATTTATGGAGATGTGTTGTCAGTAAAAGGATCTGGGCTCTGTAATAAAAGAGGATGGCCAGATGCACAGTTACACTCTTGGCATTGGCTGCAGTCAGCTGAACTCACTATCTCCTCCTTTGTTTATACTGTCACTATAGAAAAATATTGTTGGCCTATTCCACATTAGCTGCCTTTCTTTTTCTACTGGTAGCTGTTAATCATGTAGTAGCACACAGGTCTTCTTCACAATAATGAAACATGCACTGTCCAAATGTCAGTAGGATTTTAGGTGAGCTGATTCCTTATCATAAGATAAAGTCATAAAAAGGCTAAATTCTTAAGGCTTCTAATAGCAAAAACAACAAGCAGGAACAGATTGAGGTTAAAAAAACCCAAACATCAGCTCTTTGACCCCAGTAGTCATGCTGACAGAGGAGAAAAAAACAGCACAAGTTATTAACTGTCTTTATGTCACCAGTGATCTCTCCGGTGCAAGATGATCCTGCCATAGGCAGCCAGCAGTCTCAGATCTGTAATTCATGGAATTGCACAGCAAAAGCAGCCATACAGCATACTGAGATTTTGCCCTGAAGTTTTCATCTTTATATCACAACAGCTTGACATGGGTGACAACCCTGCTGATTCCTAAAGTGGAGTTCACACCTACACGAATAAACTTCACACATGGCTCACAATCGTAAGTCTGTCAGATGATCAGTAATGCAGTATTAGGTTTTTTCCTGTGTTGGTGAAAGAATGTTTAAACAGATTTGCCCATCCATTTACGTGCCAAGAGTTTGTGCAGGGACACATTTCTGGTAGATAAAGTAAAAGTCATGCAACAGTGCAATAGTTTTCCCCAATTACAGTATTCTTCTCCGGTGGTAGGTACTGCCACTTTTTGTATGAGAACACAGCAGAGTTTTTGTGAACAACTGGAAAATCAGGATGCAATAAGAAAGAGTGAGGATGTATGTCCTAAAGGCCACAGGCTTATATTATTTACAACTTGTTCAGTATAAATAGGACTGTGCACAGTTCTGTCTAAGAATGTTGATGGATTTAAAATTTTTAATATCAGTATCTTGTGGCAAAGTTTAATGAGTTAACTATATATTCCAGAAAAATTTTACTTTATATCTAATATTTCGCTCTGCTGATTCAATTACATACTCAGATTTTTCTGCTTTTTTCTTCTACACTGTTTTGTTGGGGTTTTTTTATGAAATCTTAGATAGATGGCTTTCACTGTGTGCTCTGAGAAAAGGAGCCTGAATCTGTCTTCTCTATTAGCTCATATTAAATGTTAGTCTTCTGTTAGGTATCCCTGAAACTTTATTCTCCAGATTGAAAAATCTCAGCTTTTCCACTGGTGGAAAAACAGCCTGAAAAAGGCCTTGAGTATCTCAGACTCTTCCATGTCCTTTGTCAATTCATCAATGTGATCGCATTTTTCTCCATCTTCATTACTGGTAGACTTATAGAAATCTTTCTTCTTGCCCTTACTTCCCTTTATAGTTTTAGCCTCACATGCCCTTTAGCCCTTTAGCTTTCCCAATTCTGTTTCCACATGACTGGATGTCTGGGTGAAGAGGTAGCTCACCACTGCATCTACCTTCTGTGCAATTCTTCTCTTTAAGCAGAGGCAGGAGTTCTCCATTTGTCCATTTTCCTGTCAGTCACATCTGCTTTAGTTTCTGCACACTGGAAAGAACTGTTTTGAGGAATCTGTCTTTTAAAATAAATCAGTGGGCCCAAGATAAATCAGTTTTCTCTTGAGTGCAATCTCTAATGAGTGCTTGCCAAGCAGATCCCTGAGCAAACTGAAGTCAGTTCACTGAAGTCCAAAATCATTATTCTACTACTTGAATTTCTCATTTCTCTCAGGACTATAAACCCCATCATCACACTGCCATTGTTGCCAAAGCTGGTTTTGACCTTTATGTCCCAAGCCACCTCTTCCTTATTCATGAATAGAGAATCCAGGTAAGTACCTCCCCTAGTTTTTTCCCCCTGCAATTGTTTCAAAAAACTGTACTCAACTGTTGTATGGTCCAAAACCTATGTGTGCTCTGAGATTTTTGTGGTTTTCCATGTTATTTTTCCAATAAAAGTTAGGGTTGTAATAATATCCTAACGTGAACTAAGGCCTGTGTTCATGAGTCTTTTTTCCAGTTTTCTAAAGATGAGTTCATAAACTTTTCTGGATCAAGCTGTCTCTAGCAGACACTCATCACAGTATTTCTTTAAATGGTTCCGTTTTCATCCTGCCCCATCAGCTTGAGTAGTGCATCAATCATTTCATAGCAAAGATCCATGCATTCAAGCTACTGCTTTGCATGAAGTTCAGCCCAGACTCCTCATCTCCTCTGTCTGTATTTCCAGAGAGCTTGCATCCATCCATTCCAGCATACCATTAATTTGAGCTATCTGTTTACATTATTCTTCTGATAGGAGGCTGTAGTACTAAGAAAGCACACAGACTCCTTACTCCTTCTGTCTTTCCTATATTTGTACTTTGTCTGTAGGCACTTGAAATGGGACCTCAGTTGCACTCCAAAGAACTGTAACGGCTTCCCTGATCATGCATTCTCACAGGCAATTCTTTTGAGCTCCATGTACCTTGTGTGGAAGAAAACTTCCTTCTGCAAGTAACAGAGGAGCCGACAAGGAGAGGTGCCATGCTTGACCTCGTGCTCACCCACAGGGAAGGGCTCGTTGGAAAAGTGATGCTCCAGGGCAGCCTTGGTTGTAGCTATCATGAGATGGCCGATCTTGAGATCTTCAGGACACTGAGAAGAGAGTGCAGCAAGCTCACTGCCTTGGACTTCAAGACAGCACACTTTGGCCTCTTCAGGAACCTGCTTAGTAAGGTTGCAAGGGGTATAGCCCTAGCGGGCAGGGGGGCCCAAAACTGTTGGTTGAGATTCAAGAATCACCTGCTACAAGCTCAAGGGTCTTGCACCCCACTAGAAGGAAGTGCAGCAGGAGGGCCAGGAGACCTCCTTGGATGGATAAGTTGTTGCTGAGGAAACTTCGAGGGAAAACAGAGGCTGATAAAAGGTGGAAGCAAGGACAGGCGGCCTGGGAAGAACACAGGGATGTTGCCCGGGAAGCTAGCGACCAGGTTAGGAAAGCTAAGGCCCAGTTAGAATTAAACTTTGCTAGGGATAAAGATAACAGGAAGGGATTCTATAGGTACACTGCAAATAAAAGACAGACTAGGGACAAGATGGGCCCTCTCTGGAAGCTATCAGGAGAACTGGCTATCCTGGATTTGAAGAAGGCTGAGGTTCTTAATGACTTCTTTGCTTCAGTCTTCAATGGCAAATGCTCTGACTGCACCACTCAAGACTTGGAAGGCAGATGCAGGGACTGTGAGAATGAAGACCTTGGGCCCCCTGTAGGAGAGGATCTGGTTCAAGACCATCTTAAGAACATGAATGTACACAAGTCCATGGGACCTGATGAAATCCACCTGCAGGTCCTGAAGGCGCTGGCAAATGAAGCTGCTAAGCCACTGTCCATCATATATGAAAAATCATGGCAGTCAGGTGAAGTTCCCGATGACTGGAAAAAGGGAAATATAACCCCCATTTTTAAGAAGGAGAAAATGGATGACCCTGGGAACTGCAGACCACTCAGTCTTACCTCTGTGCCTGGCAAAATCTTGGGAGTAGGTTCTCCTTGAAGGCATGCTAAGGCACATGAAAAACAAGGAGGTGGTTGGTGACAGCCAGCATGGCTTCACTAAGGGGAAATCCTGCCTGACCAATTTGGTGGCCTTCTATGATGGGGCTACGGAACTGATGGACAGGGATAGAACAGTTGATGTCATCTACCTGGACTTGCGCAAAGCGTTCGACACTGTCCCACATGACATCCTTGTCTCTAAATTGGAGAGACATCAATTTGATGGGTGGACCACTCGGTGGATAAAGAACTGGCTGGATGGCCGCACACAAAGAGTTGTGGTCAATGGCTCAGTATCGGGCTGGAGACCAGTAATTAGTGGTGTCCCTCAGGGATTGGTGTTGGGACCAGTCTTGTTCATCTTTATTGGTGACATGAACAGTGGGACTGAGTATGCCCTCAGCAAGTTTGCCAATGACACCAAGCTGTGTGGTTCAGTTGATACGCTGGAGGGAAGCATGCCATCCAGAGTGACCTTGACACACTTGTGAGGTGGGCTGATACCAACCTTATGAAGTTTAACCATGCCAAGTGCAAAGTTCTACACCTGGGTTGGAGCAATCCCAGGCACAGCTACAGGTTGGGCAGAGAAGAGATTCAGAGCAGCCCTGCAAAGAAGACTTAGGGGTGTTGATTGATGAGAAACAACTTGAGCCAGCAGTATGCGCTCGCAGCCCAGAAAGCCAGCTGTATCCTGGGCTGCATCAAAAGGAGTGTGACCAGCAGGTCGAAGGAGGTGATCCTGCCTCTCTATACTCTGCTCTCTTGAGACCTCACTTGGAGTATTGTGTGAAGTTCTGGTGTCCTTAACATAAGGACATAGAACTGTTGGAACATGTCCAAAGGAGAGCCACGAGGATGATCAGGGGAGTGGAGCACCTCCCGTATAATGACAGGCTGATAAAGTTGGGGCTGTTCAGCCTGGAGAAGAGAAGGCTGCGTGGAGACCTCATAGCAGTCTTCCAGTATCTGAAGGGGGCCTACAAGGATGCTGTTCAAGGACTCTTCATTAGGGACTGTAGTGATAGGACAAGGGGTAACGGGTTCAAACTTAAACAGGGGAAGTTTAGATTGGATGTAAGCAGGAAGTTCTTTACTGAGAGGGTGGTGAGGCACTGGAATGAGTTGCCCAGGGAGGTTGTGAATGCTTCATCCTTGGCGGTGTTCAAGGCCAGGTTGGACAGAGCCTTGGGTGGCATGGTTTAATGTGAGGTGTCCCTGCCCATGGCAGGGGGGTTGGAACTAGACGATCTTAATGTCCTTTCCAACCTTAACTATTCTATAATATAGAGACTCACATTGATGATTTTCCTTTTCTATACTAGAATATCTCCTCTTCCCTTTAGTTATTCTTTTTTCCTGCATTCCCTGATTAATGTAGTTCAAAATTCTCTTCGCAGTTAGCAATCCTGTTGGCAGATTTTCTTCTCTTTATTTTTAGATTTATTCCATCTTTGCCCATCAAACCTCATTGCTCAAATAGGACCTCTCTTGCCTGTACCACTAATCAGATATTAACCCTCAGGATTCCTATTCCTACCAGCAGTGCTGTGGAAAACTTTCTGGGTCCCATTCAGTCTTCGCCCTTGCTGCTAGAGTCCACTAGTCACTTTTGATATGCTCAGGGTCTCTCTGTTGGCAGTATTGCTGATTCCTGCATGAATAAGCAGCAAAAGGTAATAAGCTGGCACCGCAGAAGCTTTGGCAATTTGTTTCCTGCATCCTGAATCCAGACCTCTGACATGCAAATACACCTCCTCAGAGATTAGACCTGGTCAATGGATGGGTGCCATTCTCCCTCAGAGGAGTGAGTTTATGTATTGTCAACCACTGCTTCATTTTAGTGGTACTGGTGAGGGTGGATGCATCAGGCTCAGACAGCTTACATGCCTCTCTGGATGAAACTGACTCTTCTTCATCTGTTGTCATTGCCCAGTAGTTGTTCCATAAATGAACCTCTGCAGGTGAAGAGAAACTCTCCTTCAAGTTACCAGAAGTAATCATCTTCCAGCATCCACTGTTGAAGACTCTGTCCCCTCATGCCTGTGTATATCCCCTACCTATCCTTCCTCTCCTCTTCCAATCCTGCTCCTGTATCAGGCTTTTGTCCCTTCAAGGTGTCTAAAAAACACCCCTACATTTTGTATTTTGTCATCAGTGACGCTGTGCAGCCAGTTCTTCCTCCCAAACTTCTTCCCCTGGCAGCATAGTAGCTCAGCCAGGAGGCATGTCTGGCTAGTAAGGAGTTCATTCACGTTCCTCCCATGACATTCTGCAAGCAGGAGCAAGGGTTTATACCTCTTCTTCAGATTCTTGCTCAAGGTAGCTACTCAGAAGGATACCAATTCCAGTGAAGTTTGTACTGATTTGAAATTACGCCAAAATTGTTCCCTGACAAAAAAGACTTTTACCCCCTCTTTAAGATATTAGGGGAAACATAAATTACTGCTTTTGTCCTAGCTATAGTAAAACAAAACAGCACAAAGCTAAAACTACTTACATTATCCTGACATTTATAAAACCTGGTCAAAAAGTTAATAACGTGGGTTAACAATCCTATTTACCAAATGCAGCCCAACCTTGTGGTACAGTATTAATTGCTAGTAGTAATATAAACAGTTTTTCCAGTGCCTTCTTTCAAGCAACCTTCACCACTCTTTAATTAGAAATTCAACCTCTTTTTCCTCCCTCCTCCTCACTGCATGAAAAATCTTTCTCTGTTTCTGGCAGAAATGGCAAATACTTCATTCATATTAAAACTGAAGGATAGGGAAAAACAAAAAGAAAAGAAGAGTGTCTCCCACCCACTCAGTCTCTTTCCCTGAATCTATTAATTTTAACTGTCAGTGTTGAGAATTAATAATTTAAAAACCCATTCCCTCACTCAGAGGATCACAACTGTTTATATTATTTCAATACAATTCTGAAAATGATTCATTATTAAGTAACAATGCTAATGAATATAAGTAGCAAGAAAACAAGAAAAGAAAGCTGGCTGCTTTAAAGTTGGGTGATTTAAAGTGGAAGTATTTTGAAAAATGGACATCCACACAAAGATTACAGTTGGATAGTAACAGACAATGGGGATTAAATGTCAGTATGAGCTCACCACTGCTTTTGATTTCATATCAGCATTCTTTTACAATGCTGTAAATGTATGATTAAAGCTATCTGGATAAATCAAGGAGCCAACAGGTTATAGGTGAAAAATTCTTTAATAAAGTAAATTAATCAGAAAACAGAATTTCCGTTTTCTGCATTTTTCTCTTTCTTGTTAGAGAATATTTGTGCAAAAATATAAATATTAAATGTTTATTACTGATTAATTTGAATACTTTTCTTTCACTAATATAGGAAATTTCTCACTTGATCTTGTAAGTTTCTGAACTAGTATGACTCTGAGTGCTGACAGAAAGGAATGTTGTGCCAGGGAAACAGTTTATAAACTGCCTTCTCTCACTGACATATTTTTTAATTGGCCATCACAGACTGAAAATCTTGTGTTCCCTAAACATAGTTAGCTGACAAAAAGCAAAATAAAGTATGCCCAACAGATCAAATGTGAAAGAATCAAACAGAAAATCATTAATGAATTAGTAAGTTCAACATATCTTTCCAACTGTGCTTATTTCCATTAGACAAGTTTAAGCTTTTTGCTTATTTAATTCTTAGCTATATTTTATTGATTACAAGAATAGATTGTCTTCACTTTACTAGACAATTAAAAGCCTCCTTATTAGAATAAACCTGAACAAATCTCACGAGGATATGCACAAAATTATTAAACTACAGTCAGCTGAAGGACAATTTCTTTTTCAGTAGCACAATACATTGAATTAAATATTATACTTCTCTCTATATATATATAAGTCTATGCTATGTTTCTTTATTAGCTTACAATATATGAAATAGTGAATTATTTATTTGAAAATCAGCTTTTTGGTTTTTTTTTTTTTTTTTTTTTTGTTGTTGTTGTTGTTTTTTTTTTTTTTAGGAGCGAGAAGCATATTACATATTCAGAAATGCCATTCTGCTAACATTAATAAGTTCTCTTTTCTACTGTGTTTGCTTATAATACTTCTAGAGTAGAATCTCCAAATGTAAATGAACACTGAAAAGAATAGATATTTTTTTTTTTTGAATTGTTATGTTAAGGATATTCTTGCAAGTCAAAAGCTTGATTTATACAAATGACATAGAAAATAAATTACCAGGGATAAGTTTTCACTTCTTTATGCAAAACTATTCATGTTTCTTTGTTTGATTTGCTCAGCACAAATCTGCACATGAAACATGCTGATATGTAGCACAGAATTTTCCTATAATCAGAAATGGCATCTCTTCAATGTTGTTGTTCTTTTTGGAAAATAATTTAATAAAAAAGCCATTTACTACTAACATTTTAAGGAATTAGATTTGACAACAGCTTTCAAAGTCAGCATTTTGCCATGATAGTACAGTCTGAATCAATGACAAAATATATCTGATTGCAAACTGCTGGCATGATTACGACAATATAGTGAAAATCATAGAATCATGTAATAGTTAGGGTTGGAAAGGACCTTGAGATCATCTAGTTCCAACCCCCCTGCCATAGGCAGGGACACCCCACACTAAACCATGTCACCCAAGGCCTCATCCAACCTGGCCTTGAACACCGCCAAGGATGGAGCATTCACAACCTCCCTGGGCAACCCATTCCAGTGCCTCACCACCCTCTCAGTAAAGAATTTCTTCTTTATATCCAACCTAAACTTCCCCTGTTGAAGTTTGAACCCATTACCCCTTGTCCTGTCACTACAGTCCCTGATGAAGAGTCCTTGAACAGCATCCTTGTAGGCCCCCTTCAGATACTGGAAGGCTGCTATGAGGTCTCCACGCAGCCTTCTCTTCTCCAGGCTGAACAGCCCCAACTTTCTCAGCCTGTTGTCACACGGGAGGTGCTCCACTCCCCTGATCATCCTCGTGGCTCTTCTTTGGACTTGTTCCAACAGTTCCATGTCCTTTTTATGTTGAGGACACCAGAACTGCACACAATACTCCAAGTGAGGTCTCACGGGAGCAGAGTAGAGGGGCAGGATCACCTCCTTTGACCTGCTGGTCATGCTCCTTTTGATGCAGTTCAGAATACAGTTGGCTTTCTGGGCTGCAAGCGCATACTGCTGGCTCCTGTTCATTTTCTCATCGACCAACACCCCCAAGTCCTTCTCTGCAGGGCTGCTCTGAATATCTTCTCTGCCCAACCTGTAGCCGTGCCTGGGATTGCTCCAATCCAGGTGTAGGGCCTTGCACTTGCCATGGTTAAACTTCATAAGGTTGTGTCCTGGGTTCAGCAGTAGCAGTCAGTTTTTCTCCTTCTTAGTAGCTGGTGCAGTGCTGTGGTTTTGACTTTTGGCCTGGGAATAATACTGATAAAGCCGATGTTTTCAGTTGCTGGTCAGAATGTTTACCTTGACCAAGGACTCCGTGAGTCTCATGCTCTGCCAGCAAGGAGGAGAAGCCGGGAGGAAGCAGGGACAGGACACCTGACCCAAACTAGCCAAAGAGGTATTCCATACCACAGCATGTCATGCCGGGGGATGTAACTGGGAGCTACCCGGAAGGGCACGTTCTCTTTTCTGTCGTGCTCTCTTTTCCGGCGGGTGGTATCGTATCCTCTTCCCTTGTTATTTCTCTTATCATTATTATTATTGGTGGCAGCAGTAGTGATTTGTGTTATACTTTAGTTACTGGACTGTTTTTATCTCAACCCGTGGGAGTTACATTCTTTCGATTCTCCTCCCCATCCCTCTGGGGAGTTGGGGGGGGGGGGGGGAAGTAGACTGCGTGGTTCTAATTTACAGCCGGGGCTTAAACCACAACAGGTTGGCATCAGCTATGGCTAGTACTAGAACAACAAGTGTGTCATTTGGGTGGCAATTTCCCAAATAATACCACGTAGTCTGATCAGTATTCATCAATGAATATTGATGTACAATATGCATTTATGAGGACAGAAAGCTCTTAAGCCAGATCAAATGCCATTGGCAAATGGTCTATGTGATGATTTGGACAAAAGAGGAAGTACAACCATGTAGCAGCACCTACACTTGGGCACCAGACGGGGTTGAGCTATGAAGTTAGGAATTTTCACAGCCCCAGTTCTGCTAGCTGCTCTTATCGAAACTGTGATGCTGACCTGATCTTTAGACACTGGCTAACTAAAAGATTTTTATTAAAATTTATTTTATTTTTTTGGGATCCAGCTCCAGTAACCTTGTAACACAGGTGTAATTGGATATTGGTATAGCCTTAAACTCTTCTTACCACAGTTTTAAATTTGATGAAAAAGAATGCATATTATGAATGAAGTTAACAGCATTTTGCTCCAATGAAATGAGAAAATTAGACCAGCTTACAGGACGTCAGTAAGGAATAAATAAAATGTGTTTAGTTATGGGAAATATCCCAGTGTACAAAAGCAATGAAAGGCTACATAAAAACCCCAAAGATCCTCACCTCTAAATTCCTGCCTTAAATGTTTATGCAACTTTCTGCTTTTCACATGACTTTTCTTTTGAAATTAGTGATACAGTAATGAAAAAAAAACCTAAAAAAATTACCATTTCATAGAAATCTGTGGTTTATTTTTTATCAACTTTATACAGCTCAATAGCTTCCACCCACAAAGGCTTTCATAAACTTACCTTAAAATCCCAGGAACAATAATGAATAGTAAGTTAGATGCTTAAAATCCGAGATCCCGGCAACTCTAAAGATTAAATGTCTTAATGCTAAATAGGAAATAGTCTCTATTAAAAATTCAAAATTTTAATTTTCTATAATTTTCTATAACTTAGAAGTACCTCTAAGCTTGCCATTATTTTATAAACTGTCTGCTTAGCTTGATCTATTTTATGGCAGAAGAAAACAAAACACCTCAACAGCTGAGATGATTAAAGGCTAGTAAACGTCAATAAAAAACCCAGAAGCACCTTGGAAGTGAAGAGCAAGAAAAAAAAACCCAGAACCATGCACATATTGATATTACTTGAAATTAAGCCAAGTATTACTTTAACAGTTCAAAAACATAGCAAGTCCTTTCAGTTCAAATTTATAGCAAATCCATCTTCTCCTTGGAATGCAAATTCTACTTTCCCTGAGAAGTATTATTTTGTGATTCTCCATATAATTTATGAAAAGGCATTTTCTGTGAAATCTACATTAACTGAAAATCAGTAAGTTTGTTTTTTGAAAGAAGGATGTTTGAAAAGCAGTACTTAGTACTTTTCAGGTAAAAAAACATTTCCTTAATTGTCTATGATAATGCAGACCATGCAACATGCTGGAACAAAGCATGAGATAGATAGACCGACATCACAAACTTCAAAATTAAAACCACACAAAGACACGTATGTTATTCCTTCATACCTGTATAAATTTCTGTAAAAATAGACAAAAGCAGGAGTTGAATACATTATTTAGGTGCATTTTTTTGTTTTAAAATATACCAGTTTACAACTACTAAACAAGGAAGATACGCCTGTATTGATGGAGATATGTCTGTATTCACATCTGCGGATTTTACATTTCAAGGTAAAAGGATGCTTCACTCTTTCTCAGAAAATAAAAGAATTCTACCAAGGAAAACAATTACCAAAGGTTTATCTCCTACTGAGATACCATGCAATGGAATGCTTTTCATTCTTTTATTTTATCTTAGTTTATTACATCAGAATTCAACTGAAATTACACATATATATATGCGTAAAACAAAGAAAGCTGGTATCAAACTCAGTTTTTTTACAGCCTAAGACCTGTGGATGTAATTTTCAGATATAGGAATGGCCAACTTCAGTTCAGGCGGCCAAACCCTTCTGTGTTTTGAGATCCTGATCTCATTTTCTTGAAATGTGAGAGATTGGCCAGACATTATTTATAGCAGCTGCTATCAGTGTTTTTTTAATTACTTTTGTGTATTCAACAGATGACCCTACACCATAAATAGGCCCACCATGTAGAAAAATAAAGCTGCAAACTTTTACCAGCCAAAGAAAAAAAAAAAGCCAGATTTGGGAAACTTTTGTTTAAGCAACAGCAATGTCCTCATAATTTGTAGGGTAGCCAGGGAAAATGTAACAATATTTTAAGTCTTAAAAAAGTTGTGGTTTGCCATATTTTCTGGAAAATTAAGGATCAGATCAATACAGATTCTCTTTTGCAGTGAATATACCTTGCATCATCTACATAACTTATATCTCCCTTCAACTAAGGCTCTTGTACACCATTCTCACAGATTGACCAATGAAATTCAAATCCCTTATCTGCTGTAGATGACTGGATTTACACATTCAGCATTTCCCAGAGCAGTCATGGCTGTAAAGGCTTAGAAATTTTTTTTTGTGGATCAAGATGTGTCCAAAGCTGCAAACTTATAGCAGAGCTGAAACTACAACATATACCTCACTGAATTTGTATGTGCAGAGTTCAGCAAATAGGGCTTTTAAAGATGCCTTTGTGTTCTTGGTGCTCTTCTGGAAGGCTATGGATCTCCTAAAGAGTTTGTTGTATCTGCCAGACCCATACAGATATCTTGCGTACCCAAGACTGTCTAAATTGACACTAGAAATGACTAGGCAAAAGACTTGCTCACTCAATTGTTTCATTTTGGAAACAGGAACAGCTGAATTTATGTATCTAGATGGCAACTTTTCAAAACAATAGAAAAATCAGTAGAAATACCAGAAAAAAATTCCAAAGAAGTTCTGCAGTGACTTCAAACACGAGCCAAGAGCAAGTCCCAGTTCATACTAAATCCCATTTAAGCATTGTATAGCTTTTTTAGAAAAACCTTCTCTATTACTTAGAGGCAATGCATATTTTCTACATAATATACCACAAATGTGGCCACTCCGCTTCTCTACCCACAACAAACTTCTATGTGATGCAAAGTGTGCTTCATACTTCCAGGCATCAGTTTCCTTTTTCCCTAAATAAAATTTTATTTGGCTATTCAGTGTCAAGAGAATGGCAAAACCAGGTGTAAACTGATGTTGAACACGAGATATTCTTTTATGGTCTAACACAGAGATATGTTAGAAAGAGCCACAGGTCGTGCATAACTGCTTTTTTTTGCACAGGGAAGACTGAAATTTGGCCTATGAGCACTGAAAAAGTAATTACTCCATTATCTCTACTCCAGTTTTTTTTGCTTCATGAGCACTTACATTTCTTACTTATTATCTGTTTTGTAATTAGCTGTTCCCATAATAGAGTGTCCTGTGCTGAAAACTCCATTATTACTCTTGCTTTTCAACAGACTTAAGCATTTTTTTTCTGCTGAGTTGCCTTTCTCACTAGTTTACTTTCTTTTTCAACATGTTTAATGGCCAATTACCATTTTTGCTTTAATCTTAATTGGAACACATTTGGAGACATGTATCATTAAGGCTGCAACAAATAAGTAGACATTTCCTCAGAACTGAATTTCAATTTTCGTCTACAATTACATATATTTGATTAAAAAGGTCGTACCTATTAGCAGCATCTAGACCAAGAACATACAATGCATTTTTTAAAATGAGTCATGCAATAATCTGGATCAAAGGATAAACTTCTTTGCACATTGCTCCATTTATTAAAACCAAGTTACTAAACAGGGTTTTGGGGGTTTTTATTTTGCCTTTTTTTTAAGGAAAAAACCCCAAACATGTCAACTCTTACAGGGCTATCACATATCAAATATACAATCTCTACCTGAATTCTTCCTTCCTGAGCTTTCTTTGGAATATTCTTTGGAATACTGGCTCTGTCCATGCGTCATACAAATGTTGGTGGTCAAAAATTTGTTTGGTTCACCTTTTCCTTAAATATCAGTGTAGAAAATGGGGAAAATTTGCAGTTTGGTGTGGGAATGCAAGATCTGTTCTTAGCTTTTAATCCCAAATACAAATAAAGCAGCTTTGTAAGTCCTACTTTATTTTCCATAAGAACCAGCTGGTCCAAAAATTGTAGCGGCATTCGATCCCTTCCCTTCACACAAAAAGCAAGTGCCAGGTAAAATCTGTAAACTGATGTCCTTCTCCAGCTTTAAATTATATGAAGACTTAAAACTAATGAAAACAAATAAAACTGTAGCAATCCAAAAAGAGTTTTGATTTTGCTGGCACAGCTGGAAGAATATAATGGATATTTTTCAGCCTTGTAACAAATAACTAGCTTAAGATAAAAAACGTACTTTGTTAAATTCTAATGGAGAACAGCATGGGACTGAAAAAATATGGGGTGATTTGAGGTTTGGAATTTTTTCTTTTTACTCAGCAGAAAAGAATGTGGAGTTTTTCACTGAAAATTAAAGAGTGTATTGATTTCAAAGCATGATCATTACAAACTTCTGCTTCCTATTATTCTCTGTAAATAATTTTTTTCAGGTCTGCATTTAACATGCTTCTACATGGAACAGCATGGATATAAATTTAGGTAAAGTGTGGATACATATTTTTATATATAGATAAAATATGACAGTGGGGATTATAAAATTTACTAATTCTTGAATTGTGCGTGAACAAGACAGTATTTTCTGATGGAGACATAGGAGCTTTCATTCTACCTTCCAGGAAACTGTTAGGACCCCTAAATGAGATACAGTCTCACAGTATGTTTCTCACACACTGCTCTCCTCTGAAGCACTTAATATCAATTCTGTAATAACTGTGATACTATTATAGAAAGGCTACAATTGTAGAATCAATATCCTAATAGAAAAGTTATTATAATAACTCCCCAGCTAGGATACTATAACAGAATCAAGCTCATAAGAGGGCTGAGAGGCCTTCTTAACACTATAATAGATAAAATGCTGCCAAAGACTACCAGTGATAATGTATTGGCCAGAAATGCAGCTGAATGTACTTCTGAGCTGTTTGTCTCCTGCTGCTAATATTAAAATCTTTGATTTGTCCTGCACCCAAATTAAGTTTATCATCCTTCCTGCTCCCAGTTCCAACAGTTACTTTGCCAGTAGGGAACACAACAGAAAACCAGCTGATCCCTTTCTCTGTTTCCGAAGAACTTAATTTCAGAATGTCCTGTGATAAAAAATGTCCAGTATACAGGACTATCAGTGTTGTACCTCAGATACGATAGAAAATGAGCAGAAGAGGGAGATATTTCTAAAACAGTAGCATATTTGCAGGGACTAATACATTAGAACAAAGCAGAAGCAACTATACCAGATATGTACTTAGATTAAATCTTGTATGAAAAGAACATTATACTACAGTATGTATGAGTGGCAGCATGGTAACTAGCATTTCATCATTTAAGTGTGAGGTATAACAGTTGTAATAGTAATTTGCACTATACAGGTCAGTGACATAACACCAGTGAAAGCAGAGAGAAACAGAGAACACGACTGTCATATTAGGGTAATTAGAATATATTCACAAGCACATATAGTATTTGTGGCATAGATAACTATTATAAATGGCAAAATCATATTATATAAGTTTACATGATATTTTTTCTCCATTTGGCCTTAGTTGCAACATACGCCCAGTAACTTCTAGGATTTCTGTGTGGGTTTACACAGGAATCTCTTCAGTAATAACATAATCTGGTATAATTTTTTTTTTCCCTCAATCAAATCTTGAGCTTCCCCCAAACCGAGGTCAAAAAAGTTATGACATAGAAGTACATGGAATTTGAAATTCATTATTTTATACTTTGTCAGGACTACAGGTAAAGTTCTGTGATTTTGAAAAATAGAAATTCAATTTTTTCCTTCACAGGACAAGGAACTTGGCTGAAGATGTAAAGACTTCAATTATCATATTTAGTAATTAGACCATTATTAGAAGTTGACAAGGATGGTATTTTGTACCTGGAAGTCTTATGAGTTTCTTCAATTATCTTTCGAATTATGCATAGATGGACTGCTTGTACCCTCAAGTTGTTCAGCTGAACACTTGGGAAAAGTCAAAGGTGGCAATTTTAGTGGCAATAATCTCAATGAAGTACTAGAATATATAGAAAAACAAGTGATCTACACTAGCTGTGGGTAAATCTTCTGTCAGGGGAACACTGGTAGAGAGGAATGCAATTAGCTCTGTCACTGTTAGGGTTACAGCAACAGCATCAGAGGACATACTTCTTGAGTGCTCTCCATGCATTGACTTTACCATGGAAATCAGATTTTCTAAAAGAGGTTTGTGCTCACAGAAAAAATGAAACATCATTCACAAATCAGGCTTGTAGAGTTAATTTGCACAGCCTGGACTGTTGGAAGCTTCAAAAACAATCCAGATATATCTTGCATAGTCTCCTTGTCAAAATAAACAGAATAGTCAAGAATATCGGGAAGAAATAAAGATAAATGCATGCTAACCCATTTTTATTGATAGAATCCATTTCTCACTTAATCTGACAGGCTACTTTTTTATATGAATGCACCTGAATGTCCAAATCATGCCCTGACTTCCTTAATTCTACATTCTATGTAGTTGAGGTCCGCTATACACATCCTGATCAACTGGTATATTATGTTCATAATAGTGGTGCATACCCTTCCAGTCAGATTCTGTGACAGGAGAATCAAAAGATTAAAATGCATTATGGAAGTAAAACTTTAGATTGCTTTCGAAGTAAATTACAACATTCATAATAATCATTTATGCCTTTCCACTGAGAACATCATAAGCAAGAAAATATGTGAAAATATTCCAAAAATAAAACAGATATTCTTATATAAATCTTACCATTAATGTAATGCATTTACTTCATTAATAAAGCAATTCTATAATCTGTCACTGGTATACAAAAAGGCATTTGTTATAGTAATATGAGTATTTTCAGACAATTAAAAGACACAGTTTAACTAGCCATTATGTTGGCTTACTGAGAATCTACCAAAGACTACATTTACAGCAGTTTAATACTAAATAAACAGATGGCGTGAAACTGAGGTAAAGTTATCACATGAAACTAATTATGCTTTTATTTATAACACCATAAATCTAGGTAACATTAACATAAGAATTTGATCTTGAATGGTGCCGAGAAAAACCTGTAAAGAAGTAAACAATCTCAAAGAATCTTTTATTTCAACAAGAATCCTATAGATTCTAGACATTCTGAACCAAGAATATTATGGTTTTAGAGAAGCTGAGTTACCACTTACAAATCTTTGCAGCAGGGTTTAACTTTTCCATCAAGAGTGTTAGATACTGCTAGCTTCCTGAAGGGTAACTACAGAAATACTGACTTTCTGAAATTTCAATCATTTACTTAAATATCTAAATGAATACTAAAGTCCTCTGAAAATCTTTCTCCCTGTGAAACAAGTACTTAAGAGACCAGTATTTCTAACCATGTACTAAAAATGATTTTACATCTTTCTGAGCAGAGGCAATTCTGATACTGCAGTACTCATTTACTTGTTATTATACTACATTTTATTTAGCTGAACATAAATTAGAACTAATAAAAACAACGAAGTGAATTTTGACCATTAAAATAATAAGAGCAAATATTAGAGCTCACCCTCTTAGAATCACAGAATAGTTGGAAAGGACCTTAAGATCATCTAGTTCCAACCCCCCTGCCATGGGCAGGGACACCTCACACTAAACCATGCCACCCAAGGCCTCATCCAACCTGACCTTGAACACCACCAAGGATTAAGAACCTCCCAAATTATACACATATGCATAATTACTATTTGTAGTTTAGACAGGGAAAATTTTCAGCCCTGATTTCACAGTCATGTTTTTCCCACCGTGTGTCTTTGAAAATCACTTTGTA
The DNA here is from genome assembly GCF_963264785.1 of Psittacula echo. Taxonomy (NCBI): domain Eukaryota; kingdom Metazoa; phylum Chordata; class Aves; order Psittaciformes; family Psittacidae; genus Psittacula; species Psittacula echo. The sequence goes on along the minus strand of NC_137738.1, from coordinate 80,094,568 downwards.
GGCACAAAAGTTTAATGATGAGCTATGTACTTTAGGTCTAAATTCAGAAAAGCACTAAACAGAAATTAGGAGGTTATGATCTAACACCATGTATATAAAAAAGTGCCTTTGGATTTGTTTTGCCCAAATGCAGGACTGTTAAATTTGGCATAAACTTTATTGCTTTTAATGCCATGAAAGGCAGAAGCGTTGCCAAGGAGAAGATACATTGTACCCACACTGTGAAAGAGCACAGTACCTTCCTGCAGATGTTATTTTAATTCTAGAACAAGTCTTCTCATGAATGATGAATTTAATGCAACAGTCTTCCCTAAAGGGAAAAAGCCCTGCTGTCTACCAAGAAAATTGCCTTTTAATGATTATTCCAGAGTCCCAAGTATGTATCATTACATTGAACTGCAGGAGAAAAAAATTGCTTATATTTAATTTATAAATCAACAAGTGCCTATAATTGAGATTATCACTTGAACTAGATTTGCTTAAGAGACACCACACAATTTGTTATTTTAAACTATTGTAACAGTGAGTGTTTAAAATTAAACCCCCAAAATTTCTACTAAAATATCATAATAAAGCTTGCATTTTAAGTGTATTTCCTTTAAATACATTTCTTTAAAATTCAATAGAAATAATCATACAAAATTTATGGATTCCAAGATCACTATAAATTGTTTTCTGATAATGAAAAAAATAATTTAGAGACTGACCAATCAAATTAGGGAGGAAAATGTGTAGAAAAGCAACCAATCTTTACAAAGGCAGCTTAATGCTTCTCATTTTGTAAATAATCTTATTCTGTTAACAAACTGATTTTAAACTATCCAGTTTTATTAATAAATAAAAACTCCTAATAGATGTACAAACAAAGATTATTCCATATTACTTGCGACCTAAGGCATAGTTGGCTGGTCACTTTAAAAGCTTTGCCTGGGAAAATGAAGGACTAATAATGCTGTACGAAGGTGAAATGAGTTCAGAAAATTGACAGAAATGCTTTCTAAAGTTAATTATGTTTGCTTTCCCCTCTCCCTTGGTGTTCATTACCTTTAAACGGAGCCACACATAGGCAGAAATAATTACCAGGTTGGTCAATGCAGGTGGCTCCATTCTTGCAGGGAAATGAAGCACACTCATCTATATCTGTTTCACATCTTGCACCTTTGAAAAGATGAAAGATTTGAGCATTTGTTAAGACAATCAGGCACCAATTTCTAATTCATTTGCACCACAAGAATCTTAAGCAACTTGTGAGGAGAAACTAATACAAATCAGCCAAATAAAGAGAAACACATAATAATGTCAGCATCCATTAAATTCTTATCACGACAAATACGTAACAACTTATTTTTGAGTTGCTAAATGGTAGCTAATCTTCCCTCTGTGTGGAAGCTTTGAAAGCCTTTTTAAACACAGACTAATTTATCTTGTGCTCTTTAGTTTACAGATGGAGTCAGTGTTCCAGTTTGTTGGAATGCAAATGAAACATTAGACCAAGGCAGATAAAGAGAAATGAGAAGGAAATACAAGCAAATTAGTCAATGATGTCTTAATGGATGTTTTGTGGACTACCTCCATGTGAAAAACAAGGTTTTCTATGAATACAACTCACCAGTAAAGCCGGGCAGACAGCTGCAAGCATAACCACCAATAAGGTCTGCACATGATGCGTTATGAAGACATGGAGAAGAGTGACATTCATTTATATTTGCTTCACAAGTTGTGCCTATAAATATACAATCAGGCAAAGAGAAGGGAAGTTACTGCATAGCGCATATAGTTAAATACCAGCTTTTATTTTAACTGAAGATAGTTCACATGCTGGAATCTATCTGACATCCTTTTTTACATTCAAATTTAGCCATCTATGACAGTATGTTGATATTTTTAATGTTTAAGCTGTTCACTAGTAAAAAGTACAGTCATTGAACAGATATCCAAGGCTTCAAGTAATTTTCTTACTACATGAATATAGAAGAATAGAAGACAAATTGCGTTAAATATGACAGACTGCACTGCAGTCACATGAGAGAAAATATTCCTGTGTTCATGATAAGGCAACAGAGGTTCTCCCAAAAAATGGAAAAAGAGGTCCAATGTATACAAGAACACAACGTATCCCAGTCGAGACTATAAATAACAAGCACATAGCTATTTAAAGAATAGAATACTCAATTGCTAATATTTCTAGGGGAACTTAATTTTTTTATCATTTGAAGAATAAATGAAAAATTACATCAATTGTGTGGTTTGGGAAGTTCAAAGAATCTTCCTAAGTGAAAATGCAAATGATAGCTGTTCTGAATATAGCTAGCAGTAGAAATGTAATATTTTGCCCTGTAACATTTGACTTACAGGTTGTTTTGTATTTCAATGACTAAAAATCCACGATATTTAAAAAATGATGCACTAAAAGTAAAGTGGATGTAATTTAAATTCTTAATCTGAGCTGAAAGCAAAGAATAGCTGCAGATACTAATGCATGCACTTATCAAAGTGATTACATTTTTCATATAAATTGTACAAATATGCCAAGAACAAAAACCTTTCCCAGTTTTTTCTCTGATTCTATTACGTTAAATCTGCCAGCAGGTTAAAAAGCTTACAGAAAATAATATCTGCCATTTGCAAAATTTCACTGATCCTCCCACTGATCCATTTTCAACAGCTAAGCCACCAGCCAGTAAAAAACACCTAGTCCTATGCTGTCATAAAAGCAAATTAGATAATTTCAGTTAAGATGCACTTATGCTGAATTTGCGTATTTACAACCTCTGATGACACTAAAGTAAGTACAAGCATCTCATCCAATATGTTAAAAAATTGGTGTAACACTCAAAATAGATTTATGAAGTTATAGTTCTATGATTTTTTAATACCTTGAAATCCATCTTGACAGATGCAACTGAAGGCATTCAGATGATCAACACAAGTAGCTCCATTGTGACAAGGGTCACTAAGACACTCATCCACTTCAGTCTCACAGTTATTACCTGGAAATGAGTGAAGGATTAATTTCAGTAGGAACATACCGGTGGTCAGTTACCAGTGAAAGCAGCAAGAACAAAATGAAATAATTGAGGTTAGGTACAGAGAACTTTTATCAATGAGCTCTGAATTGTCTTTGGGGAATTCATTTCTTGTTGATTAAAGGTAAAAATGAATTGAATATATAACACTTAACAAAGATCTGATGGGAATTTTATAGGTTAATTTACAGAGGTAATAAAAAATTTTCATTTTTTCATATTTTAAAAGCAACGAAGTTTTGAGTTTCCCTGAAGCAACATAAAAGTTTAAGAATTATTTCTAATACCAAATATTAAAATACCACAGTCTTTTTCTATAATGTTGGGGGTTTTTTTCCATTCATTTCCTTTTTTTATTATTTTTTATGGAGACCTTTATGCATATACTGGGAAAGCTTTGTATTATGGAAGGATATTTTAAATCTTTTTTGAAACTAATAGAATGTTAGATACTGCCATATATTTTTAAATATGCAGATACGCAGAAATAAAAAAAAAATAGATACGAATTTGTACTTGAAAATGTTGCACCTAATATTTTTTCTGGCCTTCAAGGTAAAACAAAACTCAGAAAATATTTGTTTGCATTTTGCATGTGAACTATCCAAACAGATGATGGATTAAAATTTCTTATTACTTATGCTTAAAAAGTAAGTGAAAAATTCCTGAATGTTTCAGAGGCATTTTGAGGACTTCATCTGGACACAGAAAATGTATGACCTAAAATTATTAATCGATTATGTAGATCTAAGAATTTAAAGAAACATTTCAATAAAATAAGACCTCACTAAGAATTAGCAATAATAACATTGATTTTAATTTTATAGTTTGATAATAAAATAAACCAACCACAGAAACAAGACACAGCATTTCACTATATTATAGACACAAATACTACAGCTATTAAATTACAGATCCATCATCTAAGTGGATGCCTACATTAGGACATAGAGCAACAATTTAAAAGGTATGAAGTCTACTCAAGATCTGAATTCCTCTGGTTGTCTGTGTCTTCCACAGCTTTTGAGAAAGATTCCAGAATATTCTTATTCCTGCTTCAGGAGACCCATCAAAGTCCCTGCAGCTGAGTAGGATGAATCTGGGCTCTAGAGCTGATCTGCCACTCAGGGAATTCCTATTTCAGTTGATTATTTTATCATAGAGGTGATCAAAAAGTCAAAAAGATCTGAAACTGTGTCTAGAAAGATATGTTTTGGTTTTGTTTGGGTTTGTTATTTTTGTTTGGGTTTTTTTTTGTTAACACTGTACTCTGGAATTACCATGACCATATGCTGACATAACCAAACTGATTTTAATTACTAATTTTAATCTAGTCAGACTCTGCACTAACAACAATGACCTGGTGGAGTAAGCTTAAGCGTGAATAGTTAAACCTGCCCAGGATCTTGGATGTGTATTTGGCAGTTAAGGCCTTTGTTACTGCAGCCTTACTCTTACAGGAAACACAAAGCAGATAAATTCAGACCAGCTTGCATACGGCTGGGAGTTGCAATCACTTCAGTGTAAACCAGACACCCTGTCTAAAATAGTATAAAGTAAGAGTTATTGGGATGGAAATAGTCTCTTGTAGTCAGTGTTTTTTACAGATGAATACTCTTACACAGCCAAGCACGTCTGTGTGCCAGGAAATAAAAGTTGCTTCTTCCTGAATCAGAGGCACATGGTTAATTTATATGTATTGCTACTTTTGAATAACCTTCTTTTCTGTGGTTTAGGACTGACTTAAACAGGTTAAACAATACTCCTTCGAACCCACCTATAAAACCAGGTGCACAGAAACAAAGATAGCCACCCACTATGTCTTTACAGATGCTGGAGACTCCGCATGGTTGTGACAGGCATGCAGCAACAGCTGCTTCACAAAACTGACCAGTAAAACCTGATGAAAAATAGAGTAACAGAAGACATAAAAAATGTATTATCACATTTAGTCTGAGAAAAGAGACAAGTGCAAGAACAATTTTGATAAATACTTCTATGTTCTTTACTTATATTTAAAAATAACATTCAAAAGTTTCAGTTTCATAATCAAAGCAGTTCTAAATGGAACAAAAGAAATCTGTGAGAAAGCCATACTTGCAATAATGATACAAACCATTCAAGCTACAATGGGTCTTCAAGACAGTTTGATAGAATGTCAAATTCTTCAAGTGGTTTTATGCAGATATTCCCATTTTTATTGAAGCATCAATAAGCACACTGTTGATGAAAGCCTTCTCATTTTTATTGTGGTATTGTGTACACCACACTAAGAAAACATCCTGTTTCCAAGCCAAAAAAAGAAAATTGTCCCAGTACATTCTGTAATAAAGCTGATATTATAAGATCTAACAGATTAAGCAACTTATTGATTTTGATTTTTTGAACCAGTTAACTTACAGTGAATAAGAAACCTAATCTTATGAAATGTTGAGCATCTGTGCTTCTTATTCAAGTGCTATATAAGCACAAAAATTAGAAAACAAAATCTAAGATAAAATGAGAATCTACATTTTACAGCTAAGTTATATTGGCCATGGTATTCTAGTTTCTGAAACCATCACCCAGAAATAAAACACATTGTTCACTGATAACAACATCTTTATTTTAGAACACACACACTAAATAGTTGTAAATAAATATTCTTTTTTTCACTAAACCCCAGTTGTTTTCAAATCCAAAAGCTATTTATTTAATTAATTGTCGTGGTTTAAGCCCCGGCTTTTTAAGTCAAAAACACAGTGCTGCAACAGCTACTAAGAAGGAGAAAAACTGACTGCTATTGCTGAACCCAGGACATTAATTGATACAAAGCAATTAAAAATTCACTCACTGTGTGTGGAGCAAGGTTCCAAGTGCTGAACATAAATGTCAGGTTTCCAACTTTAGACATTTTGTTGTGACTTTTGTCATAACAAATCAGTCAGTTAAAGCATAAGAAGTATTGTTTTCAGTTCTCTTATTAACAAAGCACTTTAAAATTTTCTGAAGACTTTTAGATTCTTGCAAAAATAATGTTCCAGAAAAGATCAAAAGAGACTGGACAAATTTATTATAATTTAACAATTACAGCATGAAAATTAATGAAAGACTTTAACTATAGATTTGCTTCAATGAGCTAAATATCATTAATTCCAATGTCTTAAAAGCTTGGATTCCAAGTCTGGCTGAAGATCTGAACTTCACATTTCATTTCATTTCAGTAAAGATTTATAAAAGAATAGTACTCTTCAGTAGCATAGGTATTGCCAGAACAGATTCTAGTGCGTCATTGAGTTACTCCATATCTGACCTTGTGCTCATCAATGTTTTACTCAAGAAGGAGAAAGAAGCAGCAGCCTTGGACAAAGTTGTTAGAAATATTTGTATTCCTATGGAGTGCTGTGATAGCTTTTAAAATTAAACATAACTCTGTTTCTATAGAATTTATTAAGTGCAGGTCCAAAGTAATAGCTTATGACAAAATATTAAAAGTTCAATCCTGCTTGAGACTAGTCTTCAAATTAAAGGAAATGTAAACCATATCTTTAGGGCACAACTGAAGAGCTCCTGATCTGGAAGATTTTTTTATATTTTGAACAGCTGGTTAGATGAGGTAAGACAGCAACTTCTGACCATCAGAGTAAATTGCTGAAAGATACTGTACTTTATAAATCTTGGCTTCTATAACAACCCTTTGAGGCATAAATACAAGACAATGCACATTAAAGCTGCCCTACACATGCAGTCACTTTGATTTCTAAATAAGTAGGTGCAGAAAGGTGTCTTCAAGCTATGTTTCTATTCCATCCCAAACACCAGCTGTGCAATGCTTTCACATAGCTGAAGTTTTTGTCCCTGTTGACTGCTATTAAAAATTTGAATATCTCTCATTTTTGCCTTTGACAATAGCTGTTAACATCTGCTTACTGAAGTACTATGTAAAACTAATATAAAAATTATGATAAAGAAGTAAAATGGAAACGTTAATCAATGATGGTAACAGGTATACAATATAACTGTTACAAGTGCTTATATGACTGCCATCCAAGTAGAGATACTGAACATAGAAAAGACAACAGGATTTTGACAAACTAAAAAAAATGTTCGTGGTAACTTTATACATTGGAAATAAAGATCTTAACCTATTTATGTTTTTATTTCTGTGTTTTGAATTAATTATTGAAGTATTGCAGCATGGAAAAATATATAAAATTACTGTACTAAGTTGAAGAACAAAGAGGTGGTTTTCAGAGACCAATTTTAACATTCAATGACTTTTTTGTGTAAGGTTTCTCATCAAAACAGATTCAGCAGCAGTACTTAAGAATACAAATAGAATACTACTTATGAATATAAAACTAAATGAGCAGGTGTAGGTTTGTTTTTCTGCCACAGACACTCAAAAGACATTTTATGAATTCAGGTAATGGAAATGTAACAGCAGAGTATTTTATTTTTTAAAATTTATTTTATTTTAAGAAATGCTGCATTTACATTCTTCAGACATTTCTTTCTGACAAACCCAAATGCCTCATGACAAAAGTGATTTTTACTAATCAGACTGTGACACTTTAACTCTCCAGGGAGATCACTGCATTGTGATCCATTCTGACATAGTCCAGCCACACAGTGATTTATGGCAATTTCACTACATGGCTCCTTATATTCTGGATGGCAGATACATATGAAGCTATTAAATGGACCCTCACATTAAGCTTTATAGTCAGGGCCAGCAGGATTTAATGCACATTCATGCACTTTTAGTGAACAAATATTACTTCTGGGGAAAAAGTTATATGCTTCCTCTTAAAATTACAGCTGGGAAAAGCTTAAAGAGACTCAAAGAAACAAGCGTGAGAATTTAATAAATTCATTTAAAAACTCAGAAAATATTTTCACTGTCATTAAGATTCTTACATACTAACAGGTTTCAAATTTCTCTTTATTTGCATTGGATGTGATAAAAACATACAAGCCATTTTTGTTCAGTTTTTGAGGTAAAAGTGATTGATATTGTTTTTGTCATTCAACTCCTATCATAACAAAATGCTACTTTTGCTTGGGTCTTCTAGAATTTCAAATATAATGATTTTACTTATTGCAAAACTTATACAAAATATATAAACTGTAAAAAATATGCAATTATTAATAGCATAGCTGAAACAAAATAGAGAAAGGGTAATAAAGAGGAAAAGTCACCTTTGGATGAAAGACATGGAAAAAAATGCTGCTGTTACCTCAGACAATACAACAGAAAAGTGATTTATTGTGACCATCTGCTCTAATAAATACATCAAATTTTTGTATTGAAGAAACCAGTTAAAACTATAAAAGACACTGTGGAAGACGCAATTTTCTTTGTTGTATCCTTCTTGTGTATATGGTTTCTGGAACTCTGAGATCAAACCCCACTAATTCTCCATAAAGACAACTGACACTTCAAGATTAGATTAGAATAACAGAATTACTCTCTAAAAGTCTTAAAAAGTTGTCCAAAATTAAAGAGACTGAGAAATCATACACATCCAACTTTAAAAAGCTTTTGTGTTCTCTGATGACAGCTCATTTTCACAAGCAGACTTCCTGATATAATAACAGCTGCAATCTGAAAAATGGTATTCTGTTCCAGTGAGAAATTCAATTGTTTTATTTCCCAGTCTAGCTCAGGGACAAGTCAAAACTTGTGTTTATGTACACATAATCGAAAAGAAAGTTAAAACACCTTGTATGAATGTGCTGTTATGAGTATTTAGGGTGTTTGTACTTCAGTTACTTACCTACATATTCCATTCCTGAAATAAGTAGAGAAATATTCTAAGAAAAAATAATTTCAACAGATTTTCAATTTTCTGTCATTTAGGTTTGAGGTAATCCAGCAGTTTTCAAACTTTTGCAAAATTTTCTCAACTAAGTAGTAAGTGAAAAGAATAAAGATCCTAGTGTAAAAATCAGGTTTTAGCACATCATGTCAGCATTTTCTGATGAAATAACATTTCATTGGATGTTCCTTAAAAAGCTTTACTGGCAGCTGAAAAGTCATCATTATAGCTCACTTTGAATTTTATACCATGCTTTTCTGGCAGGAAGACTAAACAAATATTTATTACACACACCATTTAAGTTCAATTTAGTCTGGAAAGGAATCTTAAATAGCAGTGAGTCCACCTTATACTTACCTCTCACTCCCTTTGGTATCAACAAATAAATGTACGTTTTAAAATATTCTTGACACTAGAGTTCTCCCTCAGTCATATAAGGTTGTTTATGGTAAACATATATGTGACAGTGATGGCAAGCTGATTTACCTGTCACAGTCAACTCAAAAGGATGTTTCATCTAGGCTACTGATATTTTCTCTGAGATGGACTTGCTGTAAGATCACTTCTGATTCAGATAGTTCCCAGTGGACAGACCTCACAGGTAGACCTTGCAGAGCTAGAAGCATACTGTATCTGAGCCTGAATCCACATGCCTTTCTGGATGCCTTCTAGGTTTTTATTAGGCAACTACTGTTGTCCAGTTTGTCCTAGTCACCTATGTGCAGATATTCTTGGCACAGGCAGAGTAATTTCCCTTCACTGATATATCTGCAGGTGCTGCTCAGCCCTGGAGATTCGTTTTTAACTACACATAGGTAGTGCTTCTACACAGGAGAGTTAAAGGGCATTGTTATTTCCATTTCATCAATGCAGTCCATTGTGAAATCAAGATTGAAATTACAGGTTAGTATGAACTCTGTGTACCTGAATGCAAGTTATCTGGCATATTTACAAATTAACAAATTGTCAGATTAAACTGAGTTCTGTAATGGTAACAAGCTGTTCTCTAACAGTTTGCTCACTAATTACTGGACACTGGTACTTTCCTGATAATAATCCTTATTCACCAAGCAACTCTAGCACTATAGAGAATAACATTTTTTTCCATGAATACCTATAGCTCCATACAGAGGCACAAATTCTTGAGAAGCAAGTTTTAATAGGCTTTGGGAGATGGGTAGGGGTTGATGAAAAACACATTCCAGTAATGTCACGTGGTGACTCTGCATGGCAGGTCTACATCTTAACACCACATTGTAAAGTGTTATTAGTAAAGTTCAGGTAGGTTTAGTTTAATAATTTAAACAACTTTTATTATTCATATAGGGAATATGACAGCAAGGGACACAAAGCACAGCCTCACGGACAAGCAACACAATCCCACAGTACCCAAATGACCTGAGCAGGCTGAATGCTGGTAACCAGGGTCTGTCATGACCCAGAGATGACAAGGCAGCATTCAGTGACAAGGTAGGTCTGAGATCAAGCTGGGAAGTCAAACCAGCAAGGCAAGGTCAGATTGGCAGGAGCCTGGTAGTGCATTCTGACATACGGCAAGGAACTGTATCACTTCTTGCATGAACTCCTGACCAAATATATCAACAAGGAGGTTTCTTTTTTCCACATCATCAGTACTTTGCTGAATCCCATTTAGCTCGAATTCTCTGTATCTGATTTTGCAGATTACTGCCTAGTTGTTCCTGATTTCTATGCATTTGTTTATGACTCCCAAAGAGTACGCATCTTTGCTCAACAGAATCTTCATTCTTTTCCGGAACATTACTAGAGGTTTTGCCTGTCTTTCCAACATTGGTGCAATCTGCAAGTTCAATCACAATATTCACAATTCAGTCATCAAGGTCATTGAGGAAGAACGCTGATGAAGAACATCAGTGGATCCAAAGCACTTCCAGTGAAACTATTTTCCACACTGAATCACCATAATATTTTACTGTTTTTTCAAGTGAGTTATGTGCCATTTAGGAATATTTTCAGTAAGACACTGTTCCCTTGGTTTCCATGTAGGAATGCTGATGCACTCAAGACATATATCAGCTACTTCTTCCTTATCCAGACAGCTTATTGCTACCTGAAAACAGAAATTACAATGCTTTCAAGTATTTTGTGTTGAGAAATACATGTAACCCAGTGACTGATGGCAATTTTTTTGTTGCCTTCAGATACTTATGAGAGTTCACCTTTACATTTTCTCTAGTATTTTTTAAAGAATTCAAGTTATACCTGACAGTTCTATACTTAAACTCTGCTCTTTTCTGCCACTCTGTTATTTGACCAATTCACAAGCCAAGAACTCTGAAACTGCTCTGAATCATTTCTAAATACCAGAGCTGAAGTTGAGGTCAAACAAAGTATACTTTTATATCTAAGCATTTTGTAGATTCTTTTTTTTTTCTTTTATGGTAAAGCTTACAGCTGCAGGGACACTGGGACTGGAAAAGCCATACCAAGGAGCACATGGGCACTGCACCAACATTGCACCTTCCTCGCCTTTCTCATCTGGACCAACCATGGTAATGATGAACCAAGCCTCAGCTCCAAGATGCCTTTCCCATTAAGGTATAGGGTTAGGGTTCAGAGAACAACAAAACATACAGCTTCAGGGACACTGGGGCTGCAAAAGGCATTCCAAGGGGAGCATGGCACTGCACCAACAAAATCTTTGTTAAGGGTTCTTGGGCAGCAGCAGCTCAAAGGTACGAAGGGTTTCCTAAACATTTCCTGTCTGTAATCTTCATGATTCAGTTTATTTTTTGAGTCACAGCATGCTTACTTTCTAACACCTTCTCCTGGAGTAAAAACTTTCATGTGTATGCTTCTACTTCATAATAAGGCTTGCAAGAATTCAGTCTTATTTCATGGTACAGTAAACTTTAATAACAGTGAATGTCCCAAAAAGTAAGAATCTGATTTAATTTTTTTCTGTATGTGAGTTTACTCTTAATCAGAATTACTGCTCCTTTGATTCAGTAGATTAAATTGAACAAAAAGTGATTCTAGGTTGAATCCATCAATCCAAACATCTCAATGACCCGATTTTCTGCTTCAAAATAAGTCTACTTTAGTAATCATGCTAATCATCTGCTAATCCCACTGAAATAAGAAATATTTATGCATTCGCTTAAATGTAGCAGGGATAATATATCACTGAGGTATAAACTGTAAAGAAGCTGTGTGGTAGATGTAAGGTTTCTAAAAGACAAAAACATGAGAACATCATGTAAGAACCTAAGAAACACCCTGTGTAGTCAGTGCAATGGTGCATCTAGCCTAGAACTGTCTGAGAGCAAAAAAGAGATGCTATTTAGGGACAGTATATTAGCTTGGTGACTTCTAGCTGTCTGCTCCCTTTGAAACTGCCAAGAATTTGGGTGTATTAAAGAAATCAGAGGATCCTTTAATATCCATTTACACCCTTTTTGGTTGTGAATTTGTCTAATCCCTTACCAAACCTTCTAAATAAATTCTCTAGCTACATCACATATGGTGATGCAAACAAAGAAATGTAATGTCATATGCTAAAAGGTGTTTTTTGAGTTTTAGTCCAAAATCCCATGAAGTTCTTCAAGTACCTTCTTGTTTCTTGTGAACAGCCTTCCGTGAACAATAGTTCTGCTTTCAGCTTAACCCCTGCTATCATGATTCTCTTTCAAAGCTTCCTCTCTTTCCCTCATGCTTTTCTTCTACAAACTTAAAGGGTGCTTGCTTTTTCATAAGACAGTTGCTCTATTCCATTGATCACTTTTGTTGTCTTTCTGAACATATTCTACATATCCATCTTCTAGATTAATATTTCCTTAAATATCAGATTACCTGGGGAGAAGTTATAAACCTTAAAAAGTGACAACTCACCTCTTCCTTTGAGATTTACCAGTTCAAAGCAAGGTTTCCAGACGACCAACTACTGTTGTAATAAACTTTTTACTACAGCACTATAGCACTTGCTTTTAGTTTTTTCTCTTGTTAAAATTCAGTATAAGTATGAAGCAATTCCTAGTGGAAGGCTAAATTAACACACGGGAAAAAATTATATCCCAGAAATTTTTAAACATTCATGCAAATTCTGGCTTTGGAAAAGCATTGTATATGAACAACCACTTTTTCAGCTACAAAGTTGATTGATTGACAAAAGGTGACACAAATGAAGGTTACGGAAAATTTTTAGATGTGGTCAAATGCTTATGGTCTTACAAACTGTGTGTAGGCACAGGTAGTTCCATTATTTTGAATCTGAAGTATTACATTTGTAAACTATAAACAGAATTGGGCAAAGATTCCTCATTTGTAATAGACTCCCAAGACATGTTTATGTTGGACAATGTATTATGTTGGAAATAACTTCTTGAGATCATTTGGTCTAATCCTCACTGAAAGCAAGACCAGCTAGATGAGGTAGTTCAGGTAACTGTCCTGTCAAGATCTGATTATGTCTCCAAGGACTGGGATTCCACAATCTTTCCAGGCAGCCTGTTTCAGCAGTTAGCCACCTTCAGTGGTGGTTTTTGCCCCCAATATCTATTCAGAATGCTACTGCATTCCAATTTGGTACGTTGCCTCTTGCCCTACCACAATTTTCACCTCCATGAAGAGCCTTGCTGCCTTTTATATATCCTCCAAGGAAGTAGTTTATTAATAAAATAAAAAGTATTTTATTAATAAAATCTTCTATGACCCTTTTTTTCAGGATGAACAGGTAAATCACCTCAACTTCTCCTTGTGCACCAGATTGTTCAGGCCCTTGGCCATCTTCCTGGCCCTTTGCTGGACTTACTCAAATATGGCAATGCCCTTCTTTTAGTGGAGAATATAAAATTTAGGTGCAGTCCTTCAGATGCAGTTTCACAAGTCACGAGTAGAAAAATAATCACCTCCAGACTTGCTAGCCACACTCTTCCATCAGTCAATACTATGGTCATTGAAGTTGCAGATGTGTATGAAGACCTGTGATGGTGAGACTTCTTCAAGATGTTTTAAGAAGGCTCCATTTACTTTTTCTTGATCAGGTGGTCTATGGCAGATGCCCACCACACCACCTGTGTGGTTTTGCCTGCTAATCCTTACCCATAAGATCTTGACTGACCCATTGTTCACTCCAAAATAAATATACCTGACACTCTCCTTTGCATAGTGTCAAACCATCTCACCTTTTCAGTTTATCTTTCTTAAAGACCCACTATCCTTCCATTGCAGCACTCTGTGTTGGCTATCCCGCCATATCTTTCTAAATCCCATGAGATCACTGCTGTGCAATTGCACACACACTTGTAATTCCTAATGTTTCCATTACCTGCTGCATGCATTTCTGCATTTGTACTAAAGAGGGACTCTCTCAGTTATGCCACTTTCACAAGTGTGAGAACCTCCCCTAGTATTCTGTCCCCTAGACATTTTCTCATTGTTCTATGTGCCTTCACATCTCCTTCTTAAAGCTATTCTCCAGTGGTGTATCCAGTTTAAACACCACTTGGCAGTGTAGGAAGCCTGTTGCCCAAAATGCTCTTTTTCCACTTTCTCAACTGGGACACATGTCTCACTGTCCCTCAGAGGGAGAATTAAAAGCTAAAGATCTGTCTGCAATTCCAGCCACACAGCCAAGAACTCATCTGCATGACATGCCCAAACCTACCTAAGCCTTTGACTTTCCACATTTCTTCCAGTCCCTTCCTCAATTTTCCTAGTGCTCTGTAATCACTCTTCAGTTTGTTCCAGGTCTCCCTTTGGTAGTACTCCCATTTGGCTGGGCAACCAGAGGCAGGAGACTGAGGGCAAGATGAACATCAGCAGTATCTCCAAAGGATCCGAGACCCCAGCACGTCTTCCAAAAAATGAACACAAGGAGCAGGAGGTGCTCCATGTGTCACAGCAGAGATTCCACTGCAGCCTGTGGTGCAGACCATGGTGAGACAGCTGTCCACCTGCAGCCCATGGAGGTCCATGGTGGAGCAGATCTCCACCTGCAGCCCCATGTGGGAGGACCCCGCAGCAGAACAGGTGGGTGTGCCCTGGAGGAAACCCTGTGGGAAGCCCATGCTGCAGCAGGCTTCTGATAAGACCTGTGGCTGCATGGTAAGAGAAACCCATGCTGGAGCAGGTTTGCAGTGGGACTTGTGAGGGACCCGCAGAGGAGCAGTCTGTTCTTGTAGCACTGCACCCTGTGGAAAAGACCCATGCTGGAGGAGTTCACAAATAATTGCAGCCTATGGGAGGGACTCACTTTGGAGAAGTTCATACAGAACTGTCTCCTGTGGGAGGGACCCCACAGAGGAGCAGGGAAGAGTGTGAGGAGTCTTTTCCTCAGGAGGAAGGAGTGGCAGAGACAGCCTTTGATGAAATGATTACAACTCCCATCCCCTGTCTGTCTGAGGAGGTAGAAAATTTAGGAGTAAAGGTAAGCTCAGGAAAAAGGGAGGAATGACGAGAAGGTGTTAAGATTCAGTTTTGTCCTGGTTTCAGCTGTAACAGTTGGTTTTGGTTTTGTTTGGTTTTTTTTTTTTTTTTTTTTTTTTTGCCCAATAGCTGGTGCAGTGCTGTGATTTGGCTTTAGTCTGAGAACAATGCTGATAACATACCCATGTTGTAGTTTTTGCTAAGTAGTGCTCATCCTGGTCAAGGACTTTTCAGTCTCTTATGCTCTGCCAGTGAGGAGGGGCACAAGAAGCCAGTAGGAAGCAGAGACAGGACACCTGACCCAAACTAGCCAAAGGGGTATTCCATACCATAGCATGTCATGCCCAGTATATAAGCTGGAGGAAGCTGCCCAGAAGGGCAGATCGCTGCTCGGGTTGAGCTCGGTATCAGTTGGTGAGTGGTGAGCAGTTTTATTGTGCATAACTTCAGTTTATTGTTTGGTTGGTTTTTAGTTTCCCCTTTTAGTGTTATTTTCTCTCATCTTGTTATTTCCCGTAGTAGTATATTATACTTCAGTTATTAAACTGTTCTTATCTCAGTCCAGGTTTACATTCTTTTGATTCTCCTCTTCATCACAGGGGGCATGAGTGAGTGGCTGCGTGGTTCTGAGTTACATGCTGGGTTTAAATGACAGCAAGTTTTTATTTGTCATTATCCTACTCTGGTTTGTAATAAATTAAACAAATTGTTAATTTGTAACAAACTAAACTAGTTTCCCCAAGTCAAGTCTGTTTTGCCCATGCCAGTAATTGGTGAGTGATGTCTTCCTGTCCAGTTGAGGAGGGAAGTGATAGAGTGGATTTGGTTGGCCACCACAGCAACCCTTATGGCAACTACTGTATAAATAATACCCCCTTTTTTTTTCCCTTCAGAGTATCATAAGAGATTTAAAAGCTAACATTTTCTAGTAAGAAAGACTGAAACAATATCATTCTACATTAATGAAAGAAAAATAACTTTGGGAAAGATTTAGAAATTCAGAATACCTCAAAGACACTAGGGTGAATACCACTGAAAGTATTGGTTGATTTCCAAGACTCTTCATCCATCAGTTTACAAGGCAGGATTTCTGGTACACTGGTTGTATCTTGTAAACAAATTCTGCTGACACCAGCTGCATAGTAACTGTAGGTTTGCTTAAAGAATATTTGCTTGGTCGTTCTCTCTTGTCAAGCAAAATAAGTGACTACTTAGTGGTGTGCTTATGAAAAACTATATTTCTTTCTTGAATACCACAGAACATTTCTCACCTAAATACCTGACTTCTTACCTGGCAAACAGCTACAGTAAAATTCACCAATCAAATCATGGCAATGGCCTCCATTTTTGCAGGGCTTGGAGGAACATTCATCAATATCCATGGAACAGTTTTTGTCTGAAAGAAAAGAAAATTAAACATTAAAGCTATAAATCATGCTGGGTTTGGGAAAGCAGAAAAGCTGCTTCACAGTGCAAGGGACAAGTGCATAATTTAAGTTTTCTGGGTTGGAAACCCTATTTCTGCTTAACAGCTTTAAAACTAGATTTATTCATAGATCATAGCTGATAGTGAACAAATTAAATATTTTAAAGGAATTAGTATGAGCTACATTTGCAAATATGTTTTGTGTATTGTAGCATTACCTCTGAACACCATAATTAGTTTGACTATATGCCACATTCTAAAAAATATTTTAGAGACTTAATAACCTTGGTAACAATAATAAGAAAAATATTTCTTGAGGTTGCTTCCATGTTTTGATGAATGAAGTAATTTCTCAGATCCCAACAGAAAACCACAAATTTCCTCAACTGTTTGTTCATTTTTCTGCATTTAAAGAGATTTGAGTTGTAATTCAAATTAATTCAAATCTGAAACAACAGAAGTATAGAAGAATATATAGAAGACTATTTAGAAGACAATATACAAGGTGGGGTATGAAAACAATAACTCATTTGGCATACCAAAGAAAACGCACAGTTCCTCATCTCTTTACTGTGGACTGCATTAATACAGAGCAAGCCCTACCCTGGTATAACTTATACTGGGATCTTTCTGATCCAAAATTGATCTAAAATGAAAGAACAACTGTAGAGGTTAAGAGTTCCCATGAACACCAGAAGCTACTCCAGCAATACAGAAGGAAAACTGTAGCTGTGACAGATGTAAGCGAGCAGAATGGTCACTGGTATTCTACACAGAAAGTGATGGAAAGATCCTTGTGTCACAAATCGCATCTATCAGGTAATGCCTCCTAGCAATCACATTCTAAGGAGCTGAATTCAAGGATCACATGTGGTTTCTGGAGTAACCAGCACTCAGAGAATCATAGATTCATTCTAGCAATAAATGCATGGCTGGCAGAGGGCGTAACCTGGCGCTTTTTCTTAATCACATGATGTTCTTTGAGCTAACAGGTAAAAATAGAATCTACGTAAAAATCAAACACAATTGACAGAGGAAAAAATGATGAGAAGGCTTGGGGGGAGGAACCCTCCTCTTTACACTAAAATGATGATTTAGAAAAGGCTGTAAGGGGAACAAAGCAGAAGCTCATAGACAAGGAGAATGATGGAATCTAGACCAGACTTAGCAAGTATGTGGGAAATACTGCACACTCATAGTTATCTGCTACATTTAATCATTCACTACAGATCACAAGTCAGTAAAACCAGTAGAATGAAAGCTTAGGTTTTTATAGGGGTGTTTTGTTTGTTGTTTAGTTTTGGTTTTTTAGTATTTTAAATATATAAAAGAACTAGCAGAATTTTTAAGAGCACTGGACTTAAGAGTATTAACTACCGAAACATTGTTTTGGAAGCAAATAATCATTCAAAAATTCAAAGATTTCTGAATGTGTTATTTGCAATTTGTCATGTGATAGTGGAAAAGGCAACAACAAACAGATTTTTTGGGATTTGATTCCAAATGAAAAAGCACAGTAGTATCTGAAAATGAGGAGAGGAATGTGAAGAATGTTGGTGACAGCAATCAAGATCCATGGGAAGGGAGAGGGAAGGAGAGAAGGGTGAACAAGATAACAAAGGAATTCAGAAAAATTTCAAAGAATGCAGAAAATTTCTTATGTGAAACCTGATGGGAGGCTGAATTGAGTTAAAAGGCTAATTAAGGAAGTTCCTGCTTTCTTTAAATGCAACAGGACAAGTTATCATTTTGCGGGAGGAAGGCATGGGGTATTAGGAGACCGATCTGATGATTCCTGATTTTCAAAAGATGAAAATGCCCAACTAGCAAAAAAATGTCAGGTTACTAAGGATAACCTAAGAAGTATAGCGCAAGTAAGCAGGCATGAAATCAGACTGGCAAAGGCACTGAATCAGACGTAGCTATCATAGGACGGTCAGGATAACAAGAAAAGATGCTGTAAGAACTTCAGCATTAAAGATGAAGGAAAAGTATGGTTTGCCATTAAACGGAGAAGGATGGACACTGATCATGGTAATCATGCCAGATTTTTAATACTGCTTTTGCTTAACCTTTCAGTAAAAAGGTCAACTGCATCAGATCATTGCCCTAGTTGATACCTATGATTAAAAGACAAAACTTCAGTATTGAACAGAAAAGGCAGACTGGAGAATTGTCACGAGTTAGATGTTCATACAGGCTGGTCTGATGAACTTTACAATTGGTTACTGGTTGATGAAAGCTCAGCAGTTTTCTTTGCGAACTTGTGTAAGACAGGTAAAGTACCTGAAGACTCAATAAAGTCTTGTATATATCATAGTCTTTGATTTCACTTATGTTTCTGCTGCTGTTTCATGTGAAATACTAATAATTGGACTGGGTATGAACTACAAGATATGAGGTGAATAAAAAATGTTGGAAAGCCATATTCATACATTAGTTATCTGTGGTTTTACTACCAAAATATATACAGATTTTGAAGAGGTCTACTGCCCATCTAGTTCCACTCATTTTTTTCAATAACAGTCTGGATGGTTGACAACGGAGTAAGCTTATTGATGGCAACATGAAAAAGTACACTGGAGGACAGGATTAGAAGTCTTCATAAATTTTGACAAATTGGAGATACAGTTTGAAATGACTAATGCTATCCACTCAGAACAAGCTGAAGATCTCGAAATACAGCAAATCACCAGTTAAGCAGGAATAAACTTCAGAATTTTGTTTCAAATCAAATAGTGTGCTGGGATATATAAAAAGGAACATAGCCACTTAGAAGCATAAAATAATCCTTCCATTCTTATTGAGCTGGAGTAAAGCTTCATTTGGAGTGCTTTGCACTGTGCAGTGAGTTGCATTCAACAAAAATGTGGACAAAATGAAGACAGTCCATGTATAGATGACAGGAGTGACAAAGAACTTGACAGCCTGACTTCTTAGGATAAAATAAACAAAACAAATGGGGCTCTAAAGCCTAAATAAAGAATATCTGAATAGAAATTATGATAATTATAAAATAATAAAAGGCTTCTGCAAATGTCTTTAGTTCTCCATGTTCATAGCAGACAAGGTAAGAAATAATCCATTTAAACTACAGTGAAAGTTAGATCAGATGATAAGGAGCTACTTCTGATGCTCAGTATAAGAACACACTGGAAAGAATGCCTGAGGAAAATAAGGAATGGTGTCAGAATTCTTTAAGGAGACAAACATATGAGAGAAATAACGTATGTGTAGTACAGGTTTTCTGCTGGGATGAGAATGGAACAGATAATATTTCCTGTTTTGTTCTAGTGTTATATATTTTACAGAGCATACACACTGTAACACTGAAGAAGGTCCAAAGGCTTTTATGTTCATACAGTGAATTGATTGTCTGGAAATTTGCTTTGCCACATGGTAGAGTAAAGGTCTTAAGTTACTTGGGGTGTGATAACAGAGCTCCCACTTTGGAACATAGTGCTTCTGTCCAAATCTTTGTCTCCACTGTGTGTCTCTGTCAAAATGCATTTCTGTCTTAGTCAGATAAGACAAAGGTGAGTACAGTATGCAATAGGCAAGAGAAACAAAAGATGAAAGTATTAATACTAGTAAGCAAACACATTCTTCATGCACACCATAAATGTGCATGGTTTAAACTACAGAGGGGTAGATGGAAAATCCTACTCTTACAAAGACAGCAGTACAGCTTTCGGCACATTCAACCTATCTTCGCCCCTCAAGTCTTTCTCATGAGAAAATCATAATGAGACAAATGAACCATTTCATAGTTCCCTCTTTTTCTGTAGGTGGATGTGAAAAGACCTTACTCTATTAATTCAACACTGACTTTTAAAAAGACCCTTCATTTCCACTCTCACTTCCTTTCCCATACCTCCCTTACACAGAACAACAAGCATATGCACTAACACAAATCCTGTGGTAACTTTTTTCAGTTACACAGTACATTTTTCTGTGTATTGAGGGTCACTTCTGGTCACTTGCAGCTGCCAGATACAGGCAAAGAAAAAGACATGTAGGTTACAGCTGCTGAACTGTATGTGAGGAAACAGAAGTGATCTGAAAAGGACTGCTGAGGACCTCAGCATATGAGCCCTATTGCAGTGCTGTGAGGGAAAAAAAAAAAATCTCAAATGTATTTAAAAAACCAAGAATGGTTTTGTGTTGTATTGATGTGTAAAATACTGCTGCATAAAACATTAACTACAATGTTCCATATTAAAAATAAGTGGAAGAATGCAGGAAAAGACACACAATTTATTCAACAACTGAAGAAAGCGTGCTGTTGGCAAAAGCTTTAAGAGCTCCATCTGTTTCATTTACAACAAACAAAAACAAGAAGCAACTTGATTACAGTATAGAAGTGTCTTTACAAAGAGAAAATACTTGGGTAGCGAGAGGCTTTTTCATTTTTGTGTAGAAAAGGTAATGATACACAGTGGCTCGAAGTTAAAGACAAAAATTTAAATAAAATATTTAATACAAACTTCTAAGTATATTTGTGATTCCTACTAGAAAAAAATGCCAGTGAAATTCTGACTTGTCTTCACGCATTTGTATCAAATTTTAAGCCTTTTGGACTCATTGTGTGCTTTAATCAAAAGTAATTAGGTTCAATACAAGGTGGTTAATGGGCAACATTAACTACCTTCTGTATACAGTCCTAACATAGAGCATACAAGCAGAAACCTACAGGTTAGAAGACTTCCAGAAGAAACTTAATCATCCTGTAGCCTTCTATGAGCCTATTCTGGGAAAACATCAGGACAAGTCTGTGAGTCAATCTGTCTGTGATAGCTATAGCCCACCCTTAGGCAGTTGGGTTCTATAACATCATTGTCATTATGCGAAATGTGTTCATCCTGCCCTTGGAGGTTCCTAGAGAAACTGTCTGTCAGGTGCTGCTCTTCTGCTACCAGAGCAAATAATCCATGCAATTCTGTTTCTTTCTTACTGCCAAGGTGTCAAGGAAAAAAGTATTCTAACAATATTTGTATAAACAGCATTAAAAATACCACTTTGCAGTATATGCTTTTCCCCTCCTGCCTCAAGACTCCTCAGATCTGGGCAAACAACAGCCTCTGATCAACCTACTGTTCAAGTCAGTCAACCAGTGCAGTAATGTCCCTACTGTAGCTCTGCAGCCCAGTACATTTGTCATTGCCATTTCAAGCACCAGGCCACAGGTTTGGTGTCAAGCTAACACCAGAAGCCTCAGAACATGTCTAGTGGTGAGGTGGATCTTGTTTAATTTGTTTTAGTCTTCCTTAATTTGGTAAATTGCATCATGTTATGCTTATTTTTAATGAGATATAGACAGAAATAACAAGTAGTTGTGCTGCACAGAATGAACTGATTATGATCCTAGAATAAGGCTGCAGTGTGAAGGAGTCCAGGGGAGAGAGCAGAGGCCTTGAAGATGCATTTGTAACATGGTACTAGAGACTCCAATGGTATTAACAGCTCACCTGTTGCCAGTTACTGGTAGCAAAGCAAAAAATCTAACACATGAGCTGTTTCAGGTTTGATGTAAGCAACATGGACAAAGAACAAATGCCTAACATACGTAAAATGTCTCAAATACAGAAAAATCAGTAGCTACAGGGAGTTGCAGAACTGAGGGGGAAAAAAAAAAAAAAAGGTGTTTAAAAATGAAAGAAAGAAAAATCAAGACAAAGACCAAAGAGTGAAGAAGAAAAGTCAACAAGTTTTCTGAATACGGCACCAAATATGGCTCCCACTTAGCATGGTCACACTAAAACTGGTAGTGTCATACCTTTTACAGTATGACTCTGTCAAATAAGAAGGTGCCCAAGGTGAATTGCTTCACTTGTTCAAAAGACAGCTTGGCATATACTGGGAAATACATTTTAGTAGGAAAACCTCTGGTATAATGATAGCAGTTGCTGCAAAGGAGTTACTGAACAACAGACCTTCCAACATCAATGATTTGGGAGATTTTTTCCAAAGAGGAACTGTGTCCTATAAAAAAATAGAGAAAACCGTTCTTCTGTAAGATGGTACTTCTGTTTCTCAAATTGGCTAACAAAACGACTGGGAGGAATGGAAAAATATGCAGTGGGGAAAATGGCTGGTTGCAGATTTTCCTATGTCAAATATCTATTCACTGATTGCTCATGTCATAACAGAAAATTTAGTTCCAAGAGGTTAATTGAGGCAGTTATAATAAAAATCTTAACCTAGCTGGAAATTGTCTTGAAATCCATATGTTATTTTACATATTTTACAGGTGTGCTCATGTAAAAAGCAAAAATTTTGCTTACTGTGCTGGCTTATCACTGTTCATAGTACAATGACATCCATGACCTTAATTGTTTAGAATATAAATAGAAAACACATGCAAAGAAAAGGAAAAAAGAAAAAGTCCGGAGTTAAAGAAAAGTTTGGTTGATATCCCACAGTAACTCAGGAAGACTAAGACTTTTAATCATGTTATCGGGAGTCTTCTGTGTGTGCTTTAATCACTGTATGAGCTTTTTTCGACATGATTACTTTTTATCTTTTATTTGCTAAGGGCCCCCCAGCAACTGACAACATATTTTTACTGAAAACCAAACCTAACATATTACATTATGTTACAGTTTATTTAAAATTAATTAATACACAGTTACACCCAGAAAGATATTAAAGTATGTTCTACATACACTGTATTATGTATGACAATTGTCATCACTATTGAAAAAAAAATACATTATATCTAAAGCGGATAAACTGAAATACAAAAATAATCTCGTAATGCCTCCAGTAGAGCAATAATAAAGTAAATCCCATATAAACTAATTAAACTTCTGATTGAAGAATTAACTTATCTTTTGTCAGATGGTTCCAACTCTTACTACTCACCTTCTAATTCAAACAAGTCAAGCATAGTATTTGCAGATGGAAAACTATTGGAGAAATGTATCATTTGATTTCTCACAAAAAAAATAATGAGACACTGCTTGGTTTTTAGATGACTGGAAAAAAAACACTGCTACTGAACTATAATTGATTTGGTTTTCTTTCATGCAATTCAATAGTTTTTAATGTATTATTTTATCTTTTTTTTATGTAATGTAATTTGCAACATGATGAAACTTAAACAGACTTTTCTACACTCTACTGATCGTTATTTTTCCACTCTGTTCTATCCTGAATTTCTTCCAGGGGAAGCAGATACAATTACATTTGACATGATGATAAACATTCTCTAATAACCACAGAAATACATATTGAATACATTTGCATGTATGCATAAATAGTGTTTATTTTCCAGCACGTTAAGTTTGCACACCCAACTGTGGGGAGCCTGCTCCTGGCAACTTCCCTTCTGGAATGTTTCTGAAAATCAGCAGCCTATTGGCACTGCTCTAGAAGAGCAGGTGGAAAGGCAATCATACTTTCCCTCTCATCCAACATGGGCCTATTATGGATCACAACGCTGGTGGTGAGGAGCTGTGGTAACCATACTACCCTCTTCAGTCTTCAGCTTCCAGGTTTTGGATTGGTTTGAAACACTTTCAGCACTTTGACTACAGATCAGACATAGGCATGTTGTTCACATGATCTTGGTCATTGTCCAGAGGAGGGCCACGAGGATGATCAGGGGACTGGAGCACCTCTCATATGGAGACAGGCTGAGAAAGTTGGGGCTGTTCAGCCTGGAGAAGAGAAGGCTGCGTGGAGACCTCATAGCAGCCTTCCAGCATCTGAAGGGGGCCTACAAGGATGCTGTTCAAGGACTCTTCATCAGGGACTGTAGTGACAGGACAAGGGGTAACGGGTTCAAACTTAAACAGGGGAAGTTTAGATTGGATATAAGGAAGAAATTCTTTACTGAGAGGGTGGTGAGGCACTGGAATGGGTTGCCCAGGGAGGCTGTGAGTGCTCCATCCTTGGCGGTGTTCAAGGCCAGGTTGGATGAGGCCTTGGGTGATATGGTTTAGTGTGAGGTGTCCCTGCCCATGGCAGGGGGATTGGAACTTGATGATCTTAAGGTCCTTTCCAACCCTAACTATTCTATGATTCTATGATTCTATAATTCTGTGATCTGTGACTGACTCTAAAGATGGGTGAGCACAAATAGACTTCTCAGGTCAATTCTTTCTTTTGAATCGTTGAGGACAGGACTGGAGATGATTAGCATGGATGGAATAAAGGATGGAGTGACTCAATTATTTTAAACTGTGCAGTAGTCCTGATATTAACTAAAAATATCTGGGTTAGCCAAAAGCTGCCTAAAATAGAACAGCTTTTGCTGACTTGCTGAAAACAAAGCTTAGAAAACGGTTGAAAAATAATGAACAGGAAAAAAATTTTGAAAGAACAAAAAAGGTATCACCTGTTCCCTTGTGATTGAGTGAGGTGAGCTGTGAAACACAGCACATGCTTTTATAATTTTGGTTTTCAGACGTTCAGTGTTGCAGGGACCACTTGTTTAGCCACAATGGCTACTACAGGATTCCTAAAGCTCATGAGACATGTCAGAGGAAATTACATAGATTTGAACTTCAGAAAGCATATTAAAAGCTTTGCAAATTTGTTTAGCCTGCTGTGTAAAGCCTAACACTTATTTAAGTCAATATGTCACCTGATGGTAGATTATGATTGTTGGTTCATACTGCCTCACGATAACGATAAACATGAATGAGACACAGGCAAAACCTAAAACAAGGATCATGTTACGCATGGAGAATTCATATAGACCATGATATAGGAGAGGAAATCTATTTAGGAATCTCATGCATATAAATAACAACAAAATTCAGTGCTAAGTGCTAAAGTAAAAATCACTTCGGAAACATCTATTTTCTACACAGTGTTCACTGGTGTCAACTTCCCAAGTTAGGCATCACTTCATTCAGGCACATGCACACAGTTTTGAAATTCATTTAATTAATAATCTTTCATAAAACTTAAAACAGGCAAAGAGTTTACAATGGACAAAATATAATCCCATCACCTATTTGTAGTTAAAAACCTATGCCTTCTTATACCAGAACACTGAGTTACAAAATTCTTGGGTTCCAGGGACTGATATGACCAGAGAAAATCCACCCAAATTATGAAAAAAGGTCAGTAACCAGCACCTCATAAAATTGCCTCCTCCTTCTGTATCACTGGTGAATTCCATTCTAGCCCTCCTGATTCAAGGTGCCTTACTACTCAAGGTACTGAAGGTGTCCTACTGTTCCCTACTTCACCTACCTGAAGGTTCTTATAATGCTCAGAATTAACTAGTCTGGATGTTCAAAACAAGTCTTTCTAATTTTTGTGACTTGTCAGGCTAACAGACATGGGCTGCCTTTACCTATCTCAACTGCCAGATGTTTTTGAAACCCTTTACTTGACAAAATTAAACAAAAAATTGTGAAGTAAGAATGTGGCAGTGTTGCCATCTGTCCATTTGTCCAGTAGCTCTTTACTATGGGATAATTATAATGATCCTGTGTATGCTGACTCCCACAAGAGGGCATTTGAGAATAAGCTTTGATTTAATAGGAAGTCTTTTCCTTGTCTTCCTCAGGGCTGCTTCTCTCTGTGTGCCTATCTTTCTCACAGTAAAGGGCAGTCCATGCAGCAGGCTGCAAAGTTGCCAGCGTTAAGGTGCACACCTTTTTAATAGTAAGAACTGTATGTGAGAGTATGTGAGAGAAGAAGCTTGAAGAAGACTCCCTGCTCCTCTCAGCATTCTCGGGTATTTAGGATGCTGTTGTCCTGCTGATTTTCCACAGCAGGAGAGATCTGCTCTCCCCATCCAGGCCTGCTCCCTCCCTTCCATGGTATTGCCTCCTCCCGGCTCTGCTCCCAGGGAAGGAACAAGCTCTGCCGTCTGTGGAGCATACCCAGCCAACACTATTGAAACAGGCAGCTGTCTCCCCCCTGTCCAATGCTGCCCTTCCAGCAGAGCATTCATGCACAAGGCATGCAACGCCAAAGCTGGGTTATGCTGCCAGAACAGAGCTAGTGAACAGTAAGACAAGCAAACAATTAGGCTTAAGATAGTTTTTGTACCTGACCAGCTCAGATGATAAAGCTAAACTCTACTTGGAGATGCCTTTTAAAATGCTAGGAAAGAAAAAGCGCATCTGGGGGACAAAAAGAAAAAAAATTAAAATCAGCCCTATACATTTTATACATTTACTGGATTTTATAAAATCTCAGTTCCTTGAGCAAGTCTCATCAGAAAAATACAAAGTGTGATTGACAGGGTGCTAGCAGATATTAATGAACTTTTGGACTTTTGCCTCCGTGTAGTCAGAGCTAACTCTGGTAGCCCAGTAAATACAATGTTTACCCTCAGCAGCGGATACCCCGGTAGTGCCATGGACTGAGCTGGGTTTCATTGGCTCAACCCCTGCACTGGCCCAATGACTGCTGAGCCTCCTGCTCCAGCTTCAGCTCTGGGGGTGGCCCTGCTGCAGAGAGGGTGGCACCTTCTACCTGTCACTGCCTGGCAAAACACAGCCGTCTGTGTACCAGGGGCTGGCAGGGCTGGGGACCATGGTCAGGCTGCAGCTGGCAGTGCAGGACAGGATATGGGCAAGATAAGAAAATGTGTAAGAATAACCTCAGCTGGATACCTAACTAAGGAGGAAGAAACCACCACCAGGAACATCATTTTTCTCTTGGGAAAGGGCTCAAGATGTTAATGAATAAGGTCTAGACTCCTCCATGCTCTAAGAAGACTGAAACTGTCACCTGTAGAACCCAGAGGGACACTAGAACGTTGACCATAACTCCAAAAAAAAAAAAAATGGGTAGACATTAGTAAGTTTTCTGGTATAACAATTTTTACTGTGCTGTTAATGGTGCTTTTCTACATTCAGTATATAACATAGATTTCTACATTTCCTAAATATTAACTGCATAAACAAAAAATTAATATGTATCCACTATATTTCCTTTTCCCCTTTAAAAGGTTTTCAGTGTACCACTGTTATTATGGCAGCATCTTCTTGGGCTATTAACATCAATCCTAAAACTCAGAAAGACATGAAACATTCTTGCACCACTGTCTGCTTTTCTTAGAAGGTAAAAGCTCAAATATACGGTATTTTGCATCAAAGACTCTTTCTAGGGAGGTTGAAGCAGTTGTTGGAAAGAGCAAACCTAATGACATCCACAATGGCTGACTGTGCATTTACAAATAGCATGAGCACAGATCAAAATACTCCGTGTAATCAGGAGGATCCTTATCCCCACTTCCAATTCCAGTCAGTGAACTGACTGATTTTTTTCTTGTGGAAGCTGTCTTGTCTCACAAAAAAAAGCCAATTTAAGTGAGATCAATAGCACATTCATGATGAAAAGTCTCCCACACAGGAAATGGGGGAGAAAATAGAACGTTTTCATAATGGCCTATTATGCAGTCATGTGAACTTCTATGACTTCAACATAGGCCTTGAGGTATTCATTAAAATCTGCCCATAACTCACCTGTAACTGTTTTACTGTTGACAGATTTTGACTTCTTTTTGTCTGGGAATGAACAGATATGTTATTGGCAAACTGTTTGCATCACTATAAATCTAGGATGAAGTGTTCTTCCTAAGGAGAGCATACACCGTTCAAGGCTGCCTTGGTGTCATCCACACATTAGTTTTAGTTCTTCTGGTTCTGTCATGTGAATTCCATCATACTCCAAAGTAGTGTAGCTGTATTTTCAAAGGAACAGCTTTTCCTGCATTCCCTAGTTCAAACTGACTGCAATCTACTACAGAAAAGTTGTATGTTTTCCATTTTGATTCTTGCAGCATAGCAGTATGTTTTAAAGCTCCTTCTTTTCAAACTATTGCATTAAAAATGCTTCTATTACATAAACAAATACTTTGTAATCACCTCTATTATTTTCATGATTGACACAAAGTAGGAATATACTCTGCAAACACATGACAGCAAATCCAGTTATGAAACAAAAAAGGAGAGTTGATCTTGTAAGAAATACAGCACAGCTCGGTTTTAAAATGCTGAATAATATAAGAATAATGAGAATAGTTGCCATGAATCAAGCAAAATCACAGATGCTTGTGGAAGCTGCAACTGTTATTGCTTCCACAGATTCTAAATCTCTGTGTATCATCTTACATTACTTATGTACCATCTGCCTTTTTTTAACCATTGACAATATATGTAAGAAGTGCTCCTAAACTGGATGTTAAACCGCATGACATCCTTGTCTCTAAATTGGAGAGACATCAATTTGATGGGTGGACCACTCAGTGGATAAAGAACTGGCTGGATGGCCGCACACAAAGAGTTGTGGTCAATGGCTCGCTGTCCAGCTGAAGACCAGTAACAAGTGGTGTCCCTCAGGGATCGGTGTTGGGAACGGTCTTGTTCAACATCTTTGCTGGTGACATGGACAGTGGGATTGAGTGCACCCTCAGCAAGTTTGCCGATGACACCAAGTTGTGTGATTCGGTTGATACGCTGGAGGGAAGGATGCCATCCAGAGGGACCTTGACATTCTTGTAAGGTGGGCTTATGCCAACCTTATGAAGTTTAACCGTGCCAAGTGCAAGGTCCTACACCTGGGTCAGAGCAATCCCAGGCACAGCTACAGGTTGGGCAGAGAAGAGATTCAGAGCAGCCCTGCAGAGGACTTGGGGGTGCTAGTGGATGAGAAAATGAACATGAGCCAGCAGTGTGCACTTGGAGGCCAGAAAGCCAACTGTATCCTGGGCTGCATCAAAAGGAGTGTGACCATCAGGTCGAAGGAGGTGATCCTGCCTCTCTATACTCTGCTCTCGTGAGACCTCACTTGGAGTATTGTGTGCAGTTCTGGTGTCCTCAACATAAAAAGGACATGGAACTGTTAGAACAAGTCCAAAGAAGAGCCATGAGGATGATCAGGGGAGTGAAGCACCTCCCATGTGAAAACAGGCTGAGAAAGTTGGGGCTGTTCAGCCTGGAGAAGAGAAGGCTGCATGGAGACCTCATAGCAGCCTTCCAGTATCTGAAGGGGGCCTACAAGGATGCTGGGGATGGATTATTCATCAGGGACTGTAGTGACAGGACAAAGGGTAACTGGTTCAAACTTAAACAGGGGAAGTTTAGATTGGATATAAGGGAGAAGTTCTTTACTGTAAGGCTAGTGAGGCACTGGAATGGGTTTCCTGGGGAAGTTGCGAATGCTCCATCCTTGGCGGTGTTCAAGGCCGGATTGGACAGAGCCTTGGGTGACATGGTTTAGTGTGAGGTGTCCCTGCCCATGGCAGGGGGGTTGGAACTATATGATCTTAAGGTCCTTTCAAACCCTAATTATTCTATGATTCTCTGATTCCATGATTCTCTGATTCCATGATTCTATGATTCTATGACGCTGGCGTTACTATCAACTGAAATGCTCTATTTACTTCTAACTTAATTTTTCCTCCTTGTCCTTAACTATTCTACTTGCTTCTTCAACCTTTTATTTCTCCATAATAGATCTCTTTCATTTTTGTCTTTCCTCTCCACTGGTCAACAGATTTTGAGCTCTCAGTACATATTTGTTTGGCTTTTTATTACAACACCCACTAACTGTGTATGATTACTGAGACTGCCACTGCTTGTCTTCCTGTTACAGCTGATGACTAATGCTGCTCCATTTGCCTCTATGAAATCAGCAGCTGAAAGTCAGTTGCTCCAGCCTCTGAAATCACAGCATGTTAGTTGTTAATATGGCATACTTTTGGAGACAGTTTTATTGATTTCCCAATGATCCTGTTAGATGCTTCTGGCAGAAAGTAAGGCCATGAAGACTACTTCTAGTGCAAGAGTTACTTTCTTAAACCTGGTAGACACACAAATTAAAGTTCAATTTATAAGCTATTTATCATAAGGATCTCATGGCTTCTTTCCTGAAGAGAACAAAGTATCCCCTTGCTAAAACTGTATTCTCATTTCTGTCTCAATTGAGTATGGCTCTGATGTGATCATCTGAAGACAAACAGCACCTGCTATAGCTGTCATTGCTCACCTATATAGACTAGGTGTTTCTGAACACTTTTTTTCCTAGGCAAAGTATAATTTTACTTTCCATCAATTAATCAAATAGCATGCACATTGCTTTCAATTTTTATCATATTAGTAGGGAGATTAAAGCAGATTAGTAATAGCACAGAGCATTTTTAATGCTAAAACGCTGAACAAAATGCAATTAAAAAGTTTCTTTTAATTTCAGAAAAAAAAGAATAAAAAGTTTAACTATTTAATGTCTTTCCAGAGTTGAAAGAAATCTTACCAGTGAATCCTGGAGGACAAACACAGCTGTAGTCTGCAACCAGGTCTAAACAAGTTGAATTGCTTTTACAAAAACCATAAGTGCACTCATCAAAGTTGATTTCACAGTTCAAACCTTCAAACCCTTGTTTGGAAAAAAATAGAGAGCTATTTATTATTCAGCTATATCTGTGCCTTCTTTTCTAAAGCATGTTTTTGGGTCCCTTTTTCTAAAGAAACTAAAAAAACCCCAATTGTTTTCAATTTACTCTTGTAATAATATTGTCTTGAAGTCTTACTGAAAGGTCTTCCTGGAAGATTCTTCTGCTCTGTCATTAACAGGAAAATACATTTACCATCAAATATACTTTAAAAAGAGATAGTAACTGGAAGAACAAGCTTAGTATTCAGTATTTTTATTAATTTAGTTGAATTATTTGTTTAGCAGAATCTATGTATCTTCTGCCATTTTGAAACCATTGCAGATGAAGATAAGTGATGCTGGAATTTAGAGAGCTGATTATAGTTTTAAAAATCAGCTCTCAAATAATTACTTTGCTACTTTTTCTCTATTTGTTTCTTGTGTCATAGTGACTTTTACCAAACCCAGAAGCCCAACAGTATTTTTTTGTACTTGAAATTGCTGGAGAATCTGCTCTCCAATAGCTGACATTTTATGCTCTTCTAAATGCATTTTAATTCATGGTCATGGTAGAAAATTACTATCATTAGTGTTGTCACAGGCCATGGCTGCAGGAAGACCATGACTAATGCTAAGCTATCAGCACCCTCATTGCAAGGCATATTCCCATAATTTCACAAACTGACCATGGAACCAATTTCCACTGATCCCTAAGTCATAAAACTTCAGAATTACCCTCAGTTCATTAGTAATGTATACAGTAACAGCTCTCATTTGCATTTAGAGTTTAATCAGACCCATGTCTCACAGGTAACAAGTACACCACAAAATTATCAATGTGGATGCCAAGATTTATTTTTCCATAAGCTGGTCAGGCAGACCAGCAGAATGATCTTTTCCCAGCTTAATTTTCAACTGTCTTCAATATGTGTTTTGGCTTCCAATTTAAGCTAACTAATGACAGAGTCTGTACTTATGAGAATAATTTGTAACAATTTCATCTTTTGTGATGAGTTTCTGAACTCATCACCACTAGAATACTTGAATATATAAAACCCTGAAATATTATAAGCTTTCAAATCAACTCAGCACCAGTCTACCCTTACAAAATAGTAAAAAACCCTCAAACAAGTATAAGAAAGTTTAAAACAAAGTACGAGGTTATAAATCACAAACTTGACTTTATTTTTAATTAAAAATCCAATTTAAAAAAATAAAACAAACACATACAAATATTCAGAAGAAATACATTTGTGAAAGTATTTCAGGAAGACCTGTAATTTTAAATGTTTTAAAGCATTTCAGTTTTCCCTTTAACTACTTCTTTCTTGAAAACACTCATTTGTTCATACACGTCTGATAACACTGAGCAGTTTATGCATTTTTAAACAAACAGACCCAGTGCTGAAAACCGTTTTTTTGGGTTGCTTTTTTTTTTTTGTCTGTGAAAGTTTTAATAGATTTCTGCACTGAAGATATATTACAGTCATTATTATGGCCATTGTAATTTTGTAATTTACTTGCTATGCTCAGTCATAAAGCAGTAATTTAGTACATCAGGATAAAATAGATTCTTTGTAAGTTCATTGATTACATTTTCTGTGGATTTCATGTACTTCTCACTTGTGTTTTCTCCACTCTTTCAGACTTTTCTAAAATCATGAGGTTCTGTCCAACAAACAGTGGCAGTTACAAGTGTACCTCTCTCCATTCTTAATGAGAATGCTTGTTTTATTGGGTGCCTTGGTGGACAAAAATGCAAATGAGACTTCACAAAAGAATGAAAAATTTCCACACAAAGGAAATTTTAACAATGGCTTTGAAGACTGTCAAGCACATATTTTGCAGACTTCAGGCAATTTTTAGAATTGTCAAAGATAATGAAAGTAAATTATTTTGAACAACTTACCTTCAGGGCAAAAACAATCATAGCTGTTGACATCATTCTGACAGACAGCGCCATTCAAGCAGGGAGCTGAATCACACTCATTCACTTCTATTTCACAGTACTGGCCTGAAAAACCTGGAAAGGAAGCAAGATTATCTTTGATTGCCTTCATCTTTATGTGTGCTATTAACATGGAACTTTTATTCCAAATGCTGTTCTGTAATTAAAACCAAGAGGTGTTGCAATCTATATTCATAAAATTTATTTATAAAATGCACAACTTCTGCAGTTTATTTACAAAGAATTAGATTTCACTCATTTCTGATTCAATATCGCAAAGACATGCATTTGTTACTGGAATAGAGCAGTAAATTAAGCAGGAAGTACTTCCAGAGGACATTCATAGTGATAGCAAATATACAGATTTTCAAGTGTTTTGCTTGTATTACAGTCACTTTAATAATCGTATAACACCTTTTTTGAATTTTGCAATGTCAGGATAAGACAGAGTAGATCGATTATCTCTCATCCATCGTCCAGGGATTTCTACTGTGGACAGGAGCAGTATAAAATACAGAGAACAAACACACTGAGGAATAACAAACACATGCCATACAAGTCAGGTCTTCAGCACATGTAAAGTGTACAGCTTAATTACAGTAGATGAGGATATGCTGCTAAACAAGGGAAGTAGACATCTCTAAAACAAAACCCCAAAAGACTAATGAAACTTACAGAAGGAAAGGATAACTCAGTTGTCTTGTTTCTTTCAGGTACTCTGACTTGCTGTGTGGTCAGTTCAGGTGCCCAGGCACTGGAAGTGGGGTCTGTAGGTCTCCTCCATGAGGAGGGGCTGGGGCTGCCCTGTGCTGACACAGTCAGTTCCAGATGGATCCAGCCCACCCATTGCAGGGCACGTCTGAGCCCCCGGCTGAGGTGGGGGTGCCTCTGGAGGCAGCTCCAGAGTGCAGCTCCACAGGTGGAGCGAGGAGTACGGAGGGTGAAAGAGTGAGAAACAATCCTGTGAGCACCAAGGTCAGAGAAGGATGGGAGGAGGTGCTCCAGGTGTCTGTGGAGGACCCCATATTGGAGCAGGTGCATGTGCCCTGAAGGAACTGTGGCCACGGAGACCCCATGCAGGAGGAGTGGAGAAGTGTGAGAATAAAGGAGCAGCAGAGAGCTGTTATGTACTGACCACAACCTCCACTTCCTGTCCCTTTGTGCTGATTGTGGCAGGAAGGAGGTAGAGGAATAAAGAATGAAGGAGTCCATTGAGCCTTGGGGGGAAAAAAAAACAGGGCTGGGGATGGTGCTGTTTTGATTTGTCTTTGTTTCTCACTATGCAAACCTACATTAATTGGCACTAAATTAAACCAATTTTCCCCAATCTAGGTCTGTTTTACCCATGACAGTATCTGGTAAGTGATCTCCCTCTCTTTGTCTTGACGTGTAAGCTTTTTCATTTTTTATTCTCCCCCCATGCTGGTAAAGAAGGCAGACTAAGAGTGAGAGGGGGCTCTGGCAGCCACCCAAGGTCAGCCACTGCACACCTATAACTTTGTTCTATGTCCTATGGTCCAAATATCCCCACTACTCTTTACGCTATCATTAGCACATTCAGTTTGGTTGAAAATAAAAATAAATCATAGAATCATAGAATCACAAAATAGTTAGGGTTGGAAAGGACCTTAAGATCATGTAGTTCCAAACACCCCTTCCATGGGCAGGGACACCTCACATTAAAACCATGTCACCCAAGGCTTCATCCAACGCTGCCAGGGAGGGAGCATTTATCACTTCCCTGGGCAACCTGTTCCAGTGCCTCACCATCCTCTCAGTAAAGAATTTCTTCCTTATATCCAACCTAAACTTTCCCTGTTTAAGTTTCAACCCGTTACCCCTTGTCCTGTCACTACAGTCCCTGATGAATAGTCCATCCCCAGCATCCCTATAGCTCCCTTCAGATACTGTGTTCTGGGTTCAGCAGCAGCAGTCAGTTTTTCTCCTTCTTAGTAGCTGGTGCAGTGCTGTGGTTTTGACTTTCAGCCTGGGAATAATACTGATAAAACCGATGTTTTCAGTTGCTGGTCAGAATGTTTACCCTGACCAAGGACTTTGTGAGTCTCATGCTCTGCCAGGGAGGAGGAGAAGCCGGGAGGAAGTAGAGACAGGACACCTGACCCAAACTAGCCAAAGAGGTATTCCATACCTCAGCACGTCATGCTCGGGATGTAACTGGGAGTCACCCGGAAGGGCACGTCCTCTTTTCTGTTGGGCTTTTTTTCTGGCGGGCGGTATCGTATTCTCTTCCCTTGTTATTTCTCTTATCATTATTATTATTGGTGGCAGCAGTAGTGATTTGTGTTATACCTTAGTTACTGGACTGTTTTCATCGCAGCCCGTCGGAGTTACATTCTTTCGATTCTCCTCCACATCCCTCGTTGGGGGGGGGGCGGGAGTAGAAACTGCATGGTTCTAATTTACGGCCTGGGCTTAAACCACGACATACTGGAACGCTGTGATGAGGTCTCCACACAGCCTTCTCTTCTCCAGGCTGAACAGCACCAACTTTCTCAGCCTGTCTTCATACAGGAGGTGCTCCAGTCCCCTGATCATCCCCATGGCCCTCCTCTGGACTTGTTCCAACAGTTCCATGTCCTTTTTATGTTGAGGACACCAGAACTGCATGCAATACTCCAACTGAGGTCTCAAAATCGTATCTTTATTGTTACTAAATAAATAAAATCCATATCTAAAATGAAAGCGCATCTGTTGAATGTTTTCCTTTTGTTCAGTTTCTTTTCACATACCTTTGTGTAATTACTCAAATGGAGAAAAAGCATTTTTTTTTTTTATGAGGTTCCCAGGACTTTTAATTCTGAACGATGTATAGTGAAAGCACACCACAGTGTTAAACAGATGTTTACTGATGTAAAGCAAAAAATTCCTGATTTTTCTTTCCTTAAAAAAATATTTTAAAACTACTAAATAGAAATAAATCTATTAAAAAAGCATGTTAGGAAAGATATTATTTTACATCTTTTCTTCCTATTTTCATGTCATCTTTAAAGTCTCTCAACCTTATCTCATTGAGAAAACACATTCAAAAGTCTTCAAAATCATCATGAAATGTCTATCCATGATGAATTCATGAATACCAGAAAAAATAATTTGCATAGAATTGATATGCGTGTAAGCAAAATAACAACAAATGCAGATAAATAATGGATTGTCCCAGCACAATCAATGTGTGAGTTGTTTTCCCTCTTTCTTGCAGATTTTTTTTATTTTTTTTTTTTTTATGAATTCTAATATATGGCTGGGTTTCTGACATAAGATACAGAACACAAATTGCACAGAATACAGCAGAAGTCAGATATTAGACATGCTTTCAAAAAAAATCTCCTTTTCAGTCTCATCTTAAACTGAACTTTTTTACAAGGCACCACACAATCATATATTTGGATTATTCTGGGTTATTTGGTATCATACATTTCTCATTATTATACCAAAATAGCAAGGAAAATTTAAATAGTCTGTGATAGTTAAAATATTGATGGTAGAAGGTACAAATCATGCAGCTTTATACGAGTTAAACTGTAATGCTTGTGTTCATTTCACAGATGTTGTAATTTACCATGAATACTAGCCGTGCTGTTGTATTTGGAAATATAATTAGTCCTTGCTTTTTCAGAGGATACATTACTAAACAATAATGATAAAATATCATCTAGGGAATGGATTTTTTTTTTTGTTAAGAACATGTTATTTTTCTCAAAGGCTTTCTTCCGGAAGTGAAACATTGTTTCTATTTGCAGATGCAATAGAAGACTGTTCAGCTAGAAGCACTGTTAAATTAAAGCCAGGGAACTATATGCCGTCCCTCCCTGGTTACATTTTGTCATTCTGTTGCATTGTGGAACTGGCCTCAATTACCTAGGATGTCCCCGCTTGCCCTGATTTTCAATGAGCTTTATCTTCCCACCTTTTAGAGTTAATTTTTAGAAACGTGGAAGTATTTACGATTGCATAGTTGGTAATTTTGAAGCGTTGGGTTTTGCATATTCTATATTGCCTT
The DNA here is from genome assembly GCF_963264785.1 of Psittacula echo. Lineage (NCBI taxonomy): Eukaryota > Metazoa > Chordata > Aves > Psittaciformes > Psittacidae > Psittacula > Psittacula echo. The sequence goes on along the minus strand of NC_137738.1, from coordinate 80,057,598 downwards.
ACTTTTTTTTTTTTTTCTATATATCATTTATCCTAACAACTTTGTATTGTTTCAGAAATGTAGCTTTGAACATCACAAACTTAAACTTGTTTAATCCACTAAAATTGAGAATTATATGTGATGTGTTTTCTAATCTAATTGCTGAGACAACTGCCATTTTAACACTTAGCCAGTATCACTGGTCCTAGTAAATAAAAGAAAAATAAAAAAACCGCAAAACAACTAAGTATCCCAGTCTCTTTGTTGTCACAAGTGATTTCATATATAAGCATTAATGTTATGAAGACTATCTTCAGCCCCCTTCTATTAGCTGGAAAGAAACACAGCAGTCAGCAAGTGAGCAATGCATCCAGTTTCTACACAACTGAAGATTGCTTAGGAAAGTTTCTCAGATGGCTTAGAATTACAGGCCATGAATGGGTCATTACATGAACAGCAACAAGTCTGAAATTCTGTTTTCCTTCCTGAAGATCCAACTTCTATATATTTCAACTAGGATGCTTTGGCAAAAGAGCTATAGCCTATACCAAACAGTCTGACTACACTTCTGAGATAGCTTTGAACTTACTAGACCTGATATAGATGGCACAGAGCATAGCTACAGCAGCTCACACTTCTTAATAGGATAGCTGCTTATAGGAAGTGTCTAAGCAAGCTATAGATCACAGGCTGAGCTCCATGCTGTGACAACACAGTTTGCGATCTACCTGGTTTAAAGATACCATGATCTCATAGACACACATTGTCATGTTTACTTCCAAGGCTAGTCCTACCCAACCTAACTTTCTTCCACTTCAAATTCAGAACAGGCAAATTACCTATTCTTATTTGTGCCAGCTGATAATCTCATGTTCAAAGCGGAAAAATAAGGAAGAACGGGATTAAATGCTGTTGAAAAGGTATTTCCACAGTCTTACAAACTAGTAAATTTAACAGCAATCCCTTTAATAGAACAGTTCCACAGCATATCCAAAAAGCATAACTGTGTATTTTTTAATTATTGGAACAGTACTTTCAGACCAGCTCTATAGTGAGAATATAAATAAAAGCCCACATGATACAAAGTGGTAAAAAATAGAAGTTTTATTTGTGCAATGATGGGAATGTGCACAAGTACACAGTCTGCGTATTTTATATGCAGTTCTGTATAGGCAGAATTTTGCCACCAAAAAAAAAAAAAAAAAAAGCCAACCCAAAACCTTAAACAAAGCATAGAATTGTAGAATTAGAATCTATTTATAAATTACTAGATGGGTGCTGTGGTTTCAAGCTTCCAGTGGAAAAGATAACAAAATGAATTAGGATTAAAATCTGTTTCTCATAACCTATCTAACTTCCTAATGAGTAAAGACATGTAAAACAATTCAGATTTTAAACACAAACAATCATTTACCAATGTATTATGAGATTAGACATCATGAAAATGAAAAGCCAAGAGGCAAAATTAATTACTATAAATCCTCTATTGTAAATTCTAGCAGACTACATACACAAATTGTCACAAATTTGGTTCTTCTTTAATTAAGACAGAATTATTTCTTTGATGTATTGTAAACTGGGCACTTTGAAGATCATATCAGATTCCCAGGGATGTTATTAGCTGTTTCACAGGGCTCATCAAAGTTTCAAATTTAGAAGTCCAGAACAGTGAGTTTGGAAGCACACACAGTGCCAGTTGTGACATGCTAAAATTAAGTATTTTAAGTTTTGCTACATCAAGTTGGTACTGCAAAAGTGCAAAACTCTCAGACCAGAGCCTTTTTCAAGGTAAAAGTGTTCCTTTTTTAAGCAGCAAATATGGATCTTCAAGGTTTTGCTATTTGTATCTTATTGCTCTGTAGATCCACAATCAGAGATTCAGGAGGAGTTCTAACAAGATAACTCTGCCAACTTCAGATGACAGAATAAATGTTCAAGTTAGACCATTAAAGACAGATGGGAACCTTTATTCACTCCTTTAATAGATATACAACTTTCTCAGAAACCATTTCAAAAATCTTTTCTCAGGGGAATGGTAGAGAAAAGATTTCCAATACCTGACTACTCAAGTCTTTCCTGGTTTATTATATTATTTGACAGATGAAATAAAGCACTATTTCTTTAGCAAGATTATGCTTATTATCTTTTGCATTTCCTTTTCCATTTCCTATGAAGTTTGGAATAAACTTTAGCCATTTTCCATATGGCAAGTTTCAAATGCAGAGAAATTAAACGTATGAAACTTATTGTTTTTAAGTTAACTGTTATGAATTATTAGCTAACAATTGTTATTGTCACAACTTCTTGCTGCTTTTCATTTCTGCTAGGGGAGTGATAAGAATGTCCTGATGTCACAGAGCAAAAGAGGAGGGATGAGAAGCAAAGCTGTAATGATAAAGAGATATTTAGCACGGTGAGAGATAAATTCTTCAGTATGTTAGCTGCTGTTGTTAGCCACTGAAATGTCAAGTTACCATCACTTCTATTTCTTATAATAAAGAACCTTCATGATTATACCTCTTTGAACAATTCTGTATGGAAAAGATGAGAGAACAGTACTGTTCTGATAATTTTTCATCTTTCATAGTAACAGTAGTCATGTTTTATTGTGTGTCCAACAGAGGGAGTGTCACACAAATAAAAGAAAAAGAAAGATATATCACCTTATTAGCAGTGCTCAGTAATGGAAGAAAAAAGAAAAGATATTGAAGGTCTCACAATATTTTTTTTTACAACATGGCATTACAACTCAGGAAAGAAAAAAAAAAAGAGAGTTTTTTCAGGCTAACAAGAGACCCAAACAAATCACAGGGGAAAAAAAGGTCTCAGTTTCTGAGAAGCCCTTGCTTGGAAAGAAATCCTATTAAACTGTGATTGACAATTTTCTTCCCTACAAAGGTATTATGTACTATCACTTCCACATAGCTCAGAAGAAGATGCAGAGCTCAATTTATCTCAAAAGGTTAGGCAACTGAGATCTCATCAGATTTCTTTAGATGAAGACTGAACAAGAGACCATCTGCTTCCCTCAGAATGGAGAAAATGCCAAAGACAAAGAAAGAAAAAATACAAGTCAGAAAAACAAAGTAAGATTTTTCTTAGAAATGCAATCTGAAGATGGCCATCTCTGGAATATTATTCCAGTATAAACAGACAGTGGCCTGGAATTACATTGGATATTGGATGGGTATTGGCAAAATTTATGGCAAGCAAAGTTGCTATGCTCAGTTGTATTTTCAGAGTGATAGATTTCTAAGAATTCAGAGAAGCAGAAGAAAAGTTGAAGCATTGCAGAGAGCTAAAAGAATTCCCTAAAAGAAGGTTGAATATGTTCATTAACTTACATTTATATTGTTCAAAATTATGACCAGGATGACTTTATCCTAATTGTAACACCAAATATACTTAAGAAATAATTAAAAAAAAAAGGAATCTGCAATTAGGAGGCGTGGTGTGTTGATCTTGGTTGAAGGCCAGGTGCCCAGCAAAGCCACTCTGTCACTCCCCTCCTCAACTGAAAAGGGGAGAGTTAATGTAACAAAAAGATCGTGGATTGAGATAAGAACAGGGAGAGGCATTCACAAATTACAGTCATGGGGAAAACAGATGCAACATGGGGAAATTAGTTTAATATATTACCAATCAAATCAGAGTAGGATAATAAGAAATAAACCCCAAATCTTAAAAACACCTTACTCACACTCTTCCCTTCTTCCCAGGTTTAACTTTACACTTATTATCATGCACTGCAAGTAGCACAGGGGCAAACACAGAGCTGCAGACAGCAGAGACTTTTTTAAAGGTTTTAAATAGTTCACTTCATGCTGTTGCAGTTGTTCAGAGCTGCCTTTGGTATATTCCACACCTAAGGACTGAGAGGGAAGAAATTAAAGGCATAAGTCAAATCTGTATTTAATTTGTGTCTAAAATTATTTGGTGTACACAGTGTGAATTATCCACTCTGAAAGATGTGAAAGGAAAACATACTGATAGATTTCTATTTCTTTGTCCCTTGTCACATTCTTAAGAGAATTTGCTCTGCAGACAGAAAACAATTTAAAAGCAATTTGAATTTATCTGATTTGTTTCTGCTGAAGTAATTTCATTTTCAAGATCGTATTATATATTTTGACTATGTTTGTTTCTTTCTGATAAGAATGCCATCAAGTGACACCTCTCTCGCAAACATCAATTAGCTATATTAATGTACTGGAAGAACATGAGAAAGCGTAAGCTCCATTTGCATTATTTTTAAATCAAGAATGAGTTAAGAGGGGTGGTTTTAACTACATTATAATCCGTGTATTCATGCTTAATTACCTACTTTTAATATAATGAAACTAAGTTAGACAAGAAAATACAAGAAACTAGTAAACTAAATATAAATATATTTGCATACTTGAAATTGTACCAGCTTGATATGATTTTAACTGGGATACCATGCAAATTTCCTCCATTCCAAAAACATGAAAATATGAGAAGACATTGACGTGAATGTTAACACAGAACATAAAATTATTGCCAGTGGGATAGTACAAGAAATGGTGTGAGAGGGGAAATAGTATATTCATATTTAATTAGTTTATGGGAATTCTTTTACAGGAAATCTCTTTCATTTAAACTTCAGAGATGGGGATGAGATCTCTGTTTCCACTGGTACTAGTCATAGTTTTTTCAGCTAATGGAAAGGTAAAATACAGCTTAAAAAGTCAAGAAAAAGAACAAGATTCACTGGGAAGCAATTCTGTGAAAGCGACGTTGCTTGTCTTTCATATATATGAAGTTGTTTAAAAAATAGTAAGTTTATATAGATCTGTGAAGATATATATGCAGTGTGCTGACTTATAATCATGTTCCATATATCAAAGCCTCAGCATTATTTTGTTTTTCAGTGATTAATGTTAAGGAATAAATCATGAAAGAAGACATATTTTAAATGTGTCACAAATAATCCAAGAACCTCTAGTTAAATCTAAAAAGTGCAGTTATTTCTATAGAAAATATGGAATGAAAATATGTTTCTAGCATTTGATACTTGAGAATTATGATTCCACACAAAAAAAAAATAGTTCTAAATAATTCCTTCTCATTCTTAGCAGAAAGATCACAACCACACAAAAAGTAATCTGCATCATGAATATGCCAGAGAAATAAGAGATGCTTTCTGAGCCTCACAGGCATGCTGCGTTATTAATGAGAACCCCCTGGATGCTTAAATCCATTAAACCATTAAACACTAAAGGCAAGAAATCTTTGCTATTACATTTGATTTTTGATAATGCATCTATTTGTAGAAAGGAAACAATACATGTCTATTTTTTGTATTACTCTCTTTCTACAAAACTACACTCATAAAAATGTGGTATAGAATCAACTTCACAGCAGCTTGAATTCCAACACTTTATAGCAAACTAACTGCTTTACGAAGTGGTAAGACTCCTAGACATTTTCCAAGGATGAAATCATAAAACTGAAAAACATTTTATGTTACAGTCTTTAAAGTTTTAACGTAAATGTCAAGCTAAGCCTGATACTGAAGTAGGTTATATGAGAATCTCTTGCACTGAAAAGTAAGGTGCATTTCGAAACTGAACTGTCTACATCTCCAGAAATGAAGTGAAATCTGCTTGTTGAGATCAGATTTTTTTAATGTCTGGGTTCCTGCTATTTATGGTTTCTTTTCTTCAGACAGCTCCATACCAACTTCAGTAGTGCAGCTATTTGACAAAAGATGCAGGATTCAGTTGTCTAGATGTAGCTTCCTTCTGCTATTCGAGATGTTCAAAGGTATTAAAAACATCTGCAAAAGATACGTGTCTTTGAGACCAAAACATTAGCAGATGCCTATATTGAAGCAACTGAATCCCCCATTTGGAGCACCTGTGCAGATGTAAATTTGACAGTACTGTGCACACTGTAAGCAAGGAGAAATTATGCAACTTCCGATTATACTGGATTTGCATGGAGAGGAAGACAGAGGATACAAGAAATCTCACTGGCAACATTAATTCTCTTTTCCAGATTTTGAAACCTGAATCATTTATTTAATAGTTTGTGGGTATATGCATAATAGGCTCAAACAAATATTAATAAGGAAAGAATAAAGTCATGAGGATGATCAGGGGACTGGAGCACCTCCCGTATGGAGACAGCCTGAGAAAGTTGGGGCTGTTCAGCCTGGAGAAGAGAAGGCTGCGTGGAGACCTCATAGCAGCCTTCCAGTATCTGAAGGGGGCCTACAAGGATGCTGGGGATGGACTATTCATCAGGGACTGTAGTGATAGGACAAGGGGTAATGGGTTAAAAGTTAAACAGGGGAAGTTTAGATTGGATATAAGGGAGAAATTCTTTACTGAGAGGGTGGTGAGGCACTGGAATGGGTTGCCCAGGGAAGTTGTGAATGCTCCATCCCTTGTGGTGTTCAAGGCCAGGCTGGACAGAGCTGTGAGTGACATGGTTTAGTGTGGGGTGTCCCTGCCCATGGCAGGGGGGTTGGAACTGGATGATCTTAAGGTCCTTTCCAACCCTAACTATTCTATGATTCTATGAAGGGGATACAATATGGGCAAACTATTCTGCTACAAAATTCCACTGACCTTCATAGGATGAGATATTCCAGCTGACAGTGTCTCCAACAAATATACTTTCTGGTTACAGTACTAATATAAAACTGAATAGAATACTGGAGATTAATCTAGAATGATTAAAGGGCAGAACTTCATCTTGCAGATGTTTCAGTTTTCTAAATCTGCATCCAAACTATTTGCTTTACATCTTTGGCTGTTCAGGGTTAAACCATTACTAACTCCATGCAGTTAGATTGGGAAAGGAGACATCCATAACTTAACTATCTTGTCTTTTGCAAACCACTCTGCATCCTATAGGATTTCATATATTTTTATTTTTTAGGCAATTGGAAGGGTAAGCCTAAGATACCAAAGTATCAGAAAACTTCAGAACAAGGAGAGAATACACACATTAGAATTGTCTAATACAAGGATTAGAATTATTTTTACAGGAGATAAAGCTTTCTTGATAAACTTAAATAAGAATTAAGAACAAACATATAGCAGAGTACATGTATGAAAAAAAGAAAAATCCCTATATGATTTTCTGCAGAGAAAAATAAAGACAGAATTGCATGTCAGAGATGCTACTCATTCAAACCATAACTTGGGCTTGAATAGAAAACCATGCCCCCTGACAGAATGATTGTATAAAAACTGTGCAAGCTTAGGCTTCCTGATTTTTAATTTGCGCTACAACAGATCTTCCAGGCCTTTCTTTCAACCTATTCTAATTTTCAAATGTCCCATGATATTTTTGTTTCAAGATGAAAAGCATCAGAGTGGTTTCTCTCATTCCTGTAAAGTACAGCCTTTTTTTTTTTTTTTTTTACTTTTTATTCTTTTAACATTAGTGTCTGTTTATTTGAAAAGATGTCATCATTGCAGACAAATTTATAAAGCCACATCAAAGCTAAGGATGCATGAACACCCAAGTATCTCCCATTGATAAAGAGATACAGATGTCAGAGCAGAGAGGTCAGTTCCAAGCAAGATGCTGAACATACCTGTTACCACAGTTAGCAAAGTGACAACTATTATTTCATTTATATCTCTAGGCCTGAGGAACTTCTTCCTGCATTTGTGATTTTCATGACTTACAGCTTGGGTTAAAAGAAGAAAAGGATTTACGGCTCAAATAAAAGCAATAACTTACGATGTGCACACAGTTGCAAGAACACAGAACATATCTATGTAGGCAGTATTTTCCCTTCTGTAAATGTATTAAAGGCACTATATTTACAAAGATTTGGAGAACTGTTTTTGCTTGGAATTGTTCTGTTTGGGTTTCTGCTTTCCTTTCTTATTGCGGCTGTTATGACAGGTTTTTTGCAACAATGTCTTATTCTATTTTATTTTTCTAACAGATTTTAAACTGAAATAAAATAAAAAATATTCTTGACTAATTCACTGTGAAAGAAATAGAATAGATAAATGACATTACAAATAATAATTGTACATTTGGACTTTAATAACCAGATGGGAACTTATCTATTCAATAGACTAAAATTCTCATGCATCTAACTGAGATATACTCATTGCCCAGCAAATGTACAACATGGATGCCATTTTTCCCAGATAACTATCTCAGGGGACATGAAGCATTGTTAATTTCTTTTAAATAATTCAAAAGAATATTAATAATTCCACAACTCCTTAGAGTCATAACTCTGTTTAAATTAGCTGTTCTTAGAAGCAAAGTATTCAGGACACAATTTTACCCTGTGAAAAGCTCAAACATAAGTTTAAAAATAGTCTGGAGACTAACCTTAAATCAAAATAACAAATAGTTCAGAGTATGTAGCATTTGAACTAGGACTTGAATGTTAATTTTTGACTCTTGCTGGTAAAGCCTGCACAAATCCTATCATATAAACCAATGAGGTTCCCTAATTTCCTGTATTTTATATAGGCAAAGATGCTGATTATGTGACTCCCAGTTTGGTTGAATTGACACCCTTGATACTTGATAACCATTCCTCATGAATAGAAATCCTTAATGTAGCTGCTGAAGGAAAGGAAAAAAAAAAAACAAACAAGCTTAAATTGTAAATGCAGCATATAAATGTGAATGTGGGTATGGGGAAATATCAAGTAGAAGCTTGCAACTTGTTAGCCATTATGTGGCCTTATGTCCTGGGTTCAGCAGTAGTAGTCATTTTTCTCCTTCTCAGTAGCTGGTGCAGTGCTGTGTTTTTGACTTTCAGTCTGGGGACAACACTGATAAGACTGATATTTTTAGTTGTTGCTAAGTAATGTTTACTCTGACCAAGGACTTTCTGAGTCTCATGCTCTGCCAGAGAGCAGGGGAAGCTGGGAGGAAGCTGAGACAGGACACCTGACCCAAACTAGCCAAAGAGGTATTCCATACCACAGCATGTCATGCCCAGTATATAAACTGGGAGCAGTTATCCGGAAGGGCTAGATCACTGCTCGGGTCGGGCTGGGTATTGGCCAGCGGGTGGTGAGCGGTTGTATTCTCTTCCCTTGTTATTCCCCTTATCATTATTATTATTATTGGTGGTAGCAGCAGTGATTTGTGTTATACCTTAGTTACTGGGCTGTTACTATCTCAGCCTGTGGGAATTACATTCTTTCGATTCTCCTTCCCATCCCTCCAGGAGCAGGGGCAGGAAGGCAGGGGAGTGAGGTAGCAGCTGTGTGGTTCTGGGTTGCCAGCTGGGCTTAAACCATGACACCTTATTGTAAATTTTGGTAACATCCGTTAAATAAAAGTTGCATATCTTGAAAATTCCAGTTAATGGAGAGACACGAGAGACAATCACTCATCAGTGCTTTTGCACAAAGACTGTTTAGACTGGGAGAACTGAGGGGTTGGGCTCTTAGAAAGAAGAGCTGGTGCTCAAAAAGATGAGTTCCTGAAAAGAAGAAGTGGTGTTGTAGAGAAAGGAGTTGGTAAAAAAGGAGGTGAAGATCTTGGCTGGAGGAAAGATCCTGGAAGTGTGAGAAGAGCCTGGAGGTCAGAAAGATGTGTGAAGGGTCCATGTGGGTAAGCGTGTGGGGTAACCAAGTATGGTAAGAGCTTCAGTCTGGTTATTAAATAATCCCCACTATCCATATCCACTATGGGTGGTCACTTACACTGTTGCCCATGAGAGTGCCTTAGACTGACACCAATGACGTCAGTTTGAAGAAACTGAATTTATGTGACTCTTGAAAGAGAATGTTACTTTATTTACAAGACACAAGGACTATACTAGGTGGCAAATTTATATCTAAAAGCCTATATCAAGCTGACTAGAGAAGTACTCTTTGCAAGGTTTCGGGAACTGTGTCATTTCCACAGTGATAAACATTCATTTCCACACTGATAAAACAGACCGCCCAGAATACAGCTGCTTATCAATGTAAATTGGTCATAAACTGTCCTGATGTTTTTACTGCTGTCATCATTGGTCTTGATGGCTGTTAGCCCATGTTTGGATCACAGAATCACAGAACAAGATCAAAAATCACAGAATCATAGAATGGTTTGGGTTGGAAACGACCTTTAAAGATCATCTAGTCCAACCCCCTGTCATGGGAGACTGAGCTGCTCAAAGCCCCATCCAATCTAACCTTGAACACTTCCAATGATGACACATGGACAACTTCTCTGAGTAAACTATTACAGTGTCTCTCTACTCTGATCACAAAATACGTCTTCCTTTTGTCCCATCTAAACCTGCACTCTCTAAGTTTAAAAACTGCTGTCCCTTGTTCTGTCACTACAAGACTTAGAAACAGTTTCTCTCCAGCTTTCTTTAAAATCCCCTTTAAACATGGAAAGGTGGTAATAATGTCTCTGATGGATGTACTCTTATTGTCCTCCTAAGCATGAAACACAAATAACATCTTCTTGAAATTCTTATCTCACCCCAGATCTCAGTATTACTTCAGAACTGAAGAGTCATGCTTGTTAGCGGGAATGGACCCACAGAGGCAGATCATTGTGATAACATATTGACTGCTGTGTACTAAACAGGGTAAATTCCACTACATTTCACTGTAGTGGCAGATCCGAGTTTTGGAGCAGTTTTTTTGTGCTTTGTGTTACATGTTTCTGTCACTGAAACAGTTGTTGCCATCACCAAGTTCAACTTTATATTTGGAAATTTTATTAAATTTTTATTATTTAATGAATTTTATTAAATTCCCAAATGGTGTAGCAGAAGAGCTGTCAGTGATATGTTTTCAAAAATAATAATTACAGAAACAGTCTTTATATATTTTCTAATGAGTTCTTACTACATTTATTGTGAACACAATTTTGCCAAACACAACAATTTAGTAAGCTTTACAAGTTGTCAAAGAACCACCATTCTATTTCCAGCTGTATTACTAGTTGCTAATAAAATAATTCTAAGAAGCAAAACAATATATTAGTTATTTTATTCTAGAGGGTACTCTAATACTGAATTCATAATTTGTACTCTTTCGGATCCTTAAGAAATCAAAGTTTCTGACAGTTTGTGTAAACTCAATGATTCACTGCAGTTTTCCAGAAGAATCAGGGAGGTGGTTGAAGGGCATTTTTGTTGAATGGTCTTGAAGTGTCAGAAATGCATTTATCAGAGAGAAATCTACTTTGTCTTAATTTCTTCTACAATTTATATGCAGTTATATATGCAGTCATATAGTCCTGCAACTAACTGCGCTGAAGACTTACAAGCCAAAGATACCATCACCATCCTGAATAATTTAGTCTAATCTAAGGTGAGAGAATGGGATATCAAAAGTAAGAGAAAGCAAATACTGTGATGGTTCAAAATCCAATAAATAAATGGCAGAAGTATTACTTTTTTAAGTACTACAAATTTAGATCACATAGAAATATGAATAGAATAGTTCAGACACAAACCAAAGTAATTGTATTGAAATAAACAGGAAAAAATTGAATACCCAGAAATTTAAAAAATCAGGTAAGTGTCCTCTGAAGGGAGTAGCTGAGCTATAGTAACTATAAGAAATTAATAAGGAAAAATTGCATATACTTGTAATGGCTTGAAAATCAGGACAAGCCAAAGTACAGGTACATAGAAACATAACTGTTGGCACAAGATTTAGTGCTGGGGTGGCAAAATGTTGGTATGATCATTTTGAGATAGCTAAACAAGCAAAGAAAATGGTTAATCTCTATCATCACTTACTATTGAAAAATGTTTTCACCTCCCAGTCACAAATAGGAGAGTAGTCTGGTTTTACAGAACCAGTGAGTAAGGGCAATGAAGCAGTTATTTTTCACAGTATTCAAGATGTACCATCACCATTTCCTGAAACACAGAATTTTAACAATGATGTGACAGTTTAATGCAAGACCATGGAGACCAACTGCTTTCAATGCTGTTACAAGGTGAGATAACCATGACAAAGTGATTTCTGTATGTGTCTATAGGGAACCCATTATGGATTTATCATACTGGCATTACAGTGTGAAATAATGATGGGAAAAGAAAAATCATTCGAATTTGTACAGCATGACTATGTTGTTCCAACATGAGTTAATGATATATAACAAGTGAAGTGCAAGCTTGTTTTTAACTTCTTTCTGTATTACGAATAGAATTCTGCCTCACCACAAAGTTGCGATTCACATATAGTTTAAGACAACTTGATATAAAATTAAATTATCAGAATTACCTTCAACTAATCATGTATTCTTCTCTACTCTGTGTCAAAATTCTGCCTTTAGGCTAAATCAGGATTTTTCTTTGTAAATTTACCAGCAACAAAAATTCACCTTGTACAGATAAAATACACAAACAAACCCACATAACCGGAAATCAATTATTCATGCTCCCGTAAAACAAGGTATCTGATCCTCGCTTACACAAATTTCCATTTGCTTTCTCCAATCCAATTATTCTTACGCATCTGCCAGCTTGGGGTTCTTTTGTTAACAAAATAATTTTGAGCTTCCTCTTTCAGTACTATGTACTAACATACATGTTTACGTGCATGTTTCCCAATATGTCATTATTTGCCCTTCATTATCAGTGATTTTCCTTACAGAAGCAGTATTTCCTTACTCACTGGTCAGTCTTTTTTCTTTTTTCTTGTAAAAGCCTCCCTTTCCCTGAAGCATTTTTTAGTCAACATTATTGTTATTCAATTTATTATTGCACTCATCTTTTCTAAGACTTTCAATTAAAAAATGTTTCATGCTATTTCTAAATAGTGATTTTTCTTGTTCATTCCTGTCCTTTTCTATTTTCCTAGAGATTTTAATAAACTTCACTTATTTTCATAATCCATATTTAGCCAAATTTATTTATGCTTAATGTTTTTTAGAGGAACACCAGCCTCAACTTCTTTATTTACTGAACAACTAGAAACAAAATGGTAAGAAGCCTGCCTATTCAAGATAGATAGATTTACACAGAAAAAAAAAAACCCACAAACCTTTTTCAGCATTGTTTCGTATCTCTTGTGCCAGGTAACAAAAGAACTTTCTGATGTTGTCTGCAAGGATGCTTGCTAGTTAGAGTGCTTCAGGTGTGTTGTTCTATGGCACAAAGGATTGGAGTTTGAAAAGCCAAGACTTTTATAGTGTCTTAGCTATATAATTAGAAAAGTTTCATTTTAAAAGTGAGCATAGTGCTGGTGAAAATATTGAACAAGCATTGTCCTTCCATACAAGCACCTGAAACAAGTACAATGACATCCCACAGGTATCCTAAACAATGTGAGTCATTCAGGCTTTGGAGGGACCTCCTCTGAGAGATAAAGTATATTTCATTTTCCAATACCTGTTATACTTTATTATTGAAACTACATGGTGGGGAAGCATGACAAGGTAAATTAAAAGCACATCAAAAGAAATAACTCCATGGTCATTTGAGTATCAGGGGGAAAAAGATGACCTGAATGCTAATAAAGATTTGGGATGTGACAGGTGAAACTTAGCACATTACTGTCCACAAAGTCCAACCACCTTCACTTTAGGTTTAGCATTTCAGGTTAATTCGTTGTAAAATACATAAGCCATAGTGGAAATCAAAAAAGTCTACAGACTGTAACTTAATTTGGCCTTTCCAAACTGAACATGTATTCCTATCACCTGCTTAAACATTTTTGAGCATATGCTTTACTGGTTATTAATCCATTTACACTAACAGTATTCTTTGATTTAAAGATTAAAAAGAAACAGATCAAAAATGGTAACAGATCTTAGAAAGACAGTAGGTATTTCTCCAGGGAAATGTGGGAACCAGCTAGTTTTAGAAGCCGTATAAGTCACAGGAACATATATCTGGCAGGAACTACTGAAGTCATTGAATCAGCCATCTCCCTTCTCATTCCTGAAAGCTGCTGATCATGAAATAAATGCTTCTTTCAAAAGAGTTAGCAGGTGTGTTTTTCACATCTCCTTCAGGAATCTTTTAAGGACAGTGTCATAAAATTAAGGCCTGTGCCAAAACATCAACTGTACTGGGGGAAAAGGTGAAGAGATAGACTGAAGTCTTAGATATAGTAATAGCAGAGAATTTGTTAAATTGAACTTCCTGATCATCTCAGGATCTGAGAATGGCCTGTACTACAGAGGAAGGCTAAGAAGATTTAATACCTACAAAACACCCAACAGGGAAGAAATCTTGAGTGCAATTAATAAACTAAAGTACTTAGATATGTGACCTGTGGTGTTACATTCAGTAAGACTAAATGGAAGGTACTCCTGAAAGTTACTCCCCACCTACTTTGTCAGGGGAAGTCAGGCGTTATAACTGCAATTAGCAGTCTGTGGAAATCAGGCACCTGTGTCCTTAAGGTGCTTTGGAAACTGTCTCCTTGAAGACAGAAAATGAGAAAAGAGCAGTTCCACACTTTGTCATACTTGAGATTTCATTAAAGTTTTTTTGATAAGGTAAATTCACATGGATAAACTTAATATGCAGGCCATGAGAAGCAGCAAGCATCAGCCGCCCAGGATATAGCTAATGTTTATTATCCACATGCTTATAAGATCACAAATTTTGAGAATGTTCACTACAGTATTGAAAATAAATAAAACATTTAAAAAGCAGATGAAGTCTGAGGTAATGGCAGGAATTAAAACCCATCCAAATGGAAACACAACAGATGTACAGGCAGGCAGTTTATATATTCCATCTTTCACATAGGGTTTGGTCCATATTAAATTTACAAGACAAGACAACCTACTATTTTTAATGAACTTTTCCTCAAAAGTTGTGTTTTTTCATTTAAAGACAAAATTTCTTTCCAGGAAATCAAATCTAAGTGCCTGTCTACTAGTTTTCCTACCACAAACTTCAAGATGATTGTGATTATAGGACTGCTGCTTTGTTTGTTTTAGTAACTCATTGTAGCAGCAACTGCTTAAAAAGTAACTGACCAAGGATATAGTATTAGCTTAAATTGCTTCTGAACAGGTGTTAGAAGTAGTATTTGAATAGGTGTAAATTATTTACTTAGAAATTAACAGCACAAATACTCTCACCCACCATGCACATCCTTTCCTTTCAACAATGATTTAATGGTTTCTTGTACGGAGCTAGTACAAGACAATTAAAAAGCTAATAAATAGTCACAGTGGAGAGTAAATTGCCTTTCCTGCTTTCAAGAAGCATGTGTGCAGCTATAAGATGTTGTTAATCTGTTAAAATCTCAGCATAATCCTTCCTCATCAGATGTTTATACCATAGCATACTTCAACATCTTACTCTTAGTACCGAAGGTCATTATTCTATATATATTATGCCTTGAAAGCATAAATAGAGCAGCATTACTTACGACACTGCAAATATAAAGAAATTACGTTAAAAAATCCCCTACTGTAAAATTTACCAACAGATCAATTTTATGTCCTCTGGGTTGAACACAATCATGAAGACGCACAACTAAGAATAAGATTTTAATTATTCAGAAGTAAAATACTTAATGAAGTTAGCAAAATACTGAAAATAAAAAATGGTTTACATATGGACAAATACAACATTTTCATTACTGCATGCAAACATATTTCTCGCTGTCATTGTTACGGTATCTTTAAACAATACTGTGAAGCTAAACTAGAGACAAGAGCAGTTTTTCCTCTAACTTGAGAACTATTCCTATTTTTACAGTGATCATGAAATATTTTCTATTTCATCGCTGTTACAGATAACGCTAAAATAGGAATATCCAATTTACCACATCTTCAGTCTGGGGTGGGGACAGGGAAATCTCATTCAAGATTATTTAAAAAAAGTTGAGTCATCTCTAATAATTAATATTAACTCTAATAAAAACTTGGAATAACAGAACTTCAGAGGTTTGGAGGCAGAACACATATATTACTGCTGCATTAAAAGTCCAAATAAGAGGGCTCTTAGAGATTTACATTTTTTATCTTGACTGTACTTCCAGAAAACAATTATAGTAAGATCTAGAAAGAACTTAGAGACAATTTGAAGGACAACAATATAACTGACACCAACGATCACTATTTTAGGAAAACAGGCAATATCAAATAAACTTCACATTCATGGTATGACCACAAGTACATCTGATGCAAAAAAAAACCCTTCAGGTTTCTACGTATTTTTTTTTACTTAGTATCAGAAAATAATATTCTGAGTTATGCACCAATACTATGCAAAATAAGGGGTCCTCAGATTTATTGATATTAAAATTAATGGAGACAAGTGATTTTGACTATGGAAACTCTGCAGACCAGGAATTTGTTAGTCAGATATGGAAGAGATCTATTCTTGGTCTAAAGATATTTCCTATTTTAATAATAAAAATAGAAATAAATATTAGTAAAATTTGCACCTGGAATCAGAATAATAAATATTGATGTAGATATGCAAATTATAAAAATGACATGGCTTTGTAAGAGGATTGTTTGAACAAACTGTTTCAAGATCAAATGGTTAAACTAAGAAAGTGGGCCATACTTGCAGGTAACAATTAAACTGTAGTTCAGAGATAAGTACAATGGGCTTATGGATCACAGTAACATATCACCTGTTTCAAAAAATATGATCTCATATGTAAGATGTTGATGCATGAAGTGAGCAAGAAGGTGAATCGAAGAATACTATCAGTGAGACTTGGGCTGGCATTTCTAAAACAATTTGGGAAAGCTTAAGGTCTTCAAAACTTAGTCTTGCAAAGACAGTCTTAGGAGCCACAGTCAATCTAATTTTTCTGAACAAATGCGAAACACTGCATAGAATACAAAGATGTAGCAGGCAACCTCTGTCAGCAGACTTCCTATCATGTATACTTTTTGCCCATTTCAGTAGTCAGAGTAACTTGTGATTATTACTGATTCTGTTTACTTTTAGATATCTACTTCTCAGATGAAAATCTGTAATGCTGCTTTTCAGCCAAACAGCAGTTCTTGCTTGGGCTCACAAAAATGGTAGTGAAAGTAAAGTGTATTATTATGTTCAGATCTGAATGAAATCTGTATAAAAAATCCATCTAATGCTAAAAAATGCAGAAAATATTAAATATATTAATATTTGCAACGAAAACAGGCTTTGCTGATTATTTAAAGGGAACAGATAAACATATTAAATTGCACATTGTTTATAATTTTTATTTTTTAAAAAACTGGTTATTTATTATATAACCTGGGTCAGAGCAATCCCAGGCATAGCTACAGGTTGGGCAGAGAAGAGATTCAGAGCAGCTCTGTGGACAAGGAGTTGAGAGTCTTGGTCGATGAGAAAATGAACATGAGCCGGCAGTGTGCATTTGCAGCCCAGAAAGCCAACTGTATCCTGGGCTGCATCAAAAGGAGCGTGACCAGCAGGTCAAAGGAAGTGATCCTGCCTCTCTACTCTGCTCTCGTGAGACCTCACTTGGAGTATTGTGTGCAGCTCTGGTGTCCTCAACATAAAAAGGACATGGAACTGTTGGAACAAGTCCAAAGAAGAGCCACGAGGATGATCAGGGGAGTGGAGCACCTCTCGTATGAAAACAGGCTGAGAAAGTTGGGGCTGTTCAGCCTGGAGAAGAGAAGGCTGCGTGGAGACCTCATAGCAGCCTTCCAGTATCTGAAGGGGGCCTACAAGGATGCTGGGGATGGACTATTCATCAGGGACTGTAGTGACAGGACAAGGGGTAATGGGTTCAAACTTAAACAGGGGAAGTTTAGGTTGGATATAAGGAAGAAATTCTTTACTGTGAGGATGGTGAGGCACTGGAATGGGTTGCCCAGGGAGGTTGTGAATGCTCCATCTTTGGTGGTGTTCAAGGCCAGGTTGGATGAGGCCTTAGGTGGCATGGTTTAGTGTGGGGTGTCCCTGCCCATAGCAGGGGGTTTGGAACTAGATAATCTTAAGGTCCTTTCCAACCCTAACTATTCTATGATTCTATGATTCTAATGTGATCCATTGACTCAATCTGACCTTAACAGATGAGCATGCATCTGAGATATGAAAATTTTCCAGAAATACCCCCTTATTGTTACATTTCTCTGAAATACAAAGAAACATGTTTTCTAATGACAGTATTTTAGGCCTGAATCCAAGAAAGCACTTAAGTAGGGGTACAATTTAAGCATGTGAAGAATGGTATCGATTTTATTACAGGCACTTATATAATTAAGAGTTACTCAGGTGATTAAATCCTCTACTAGACTTGGACCCCATTGGCATGGCACAGAATTCACCTTTATGCAGAAATGTGGAGTCAGCAGAAGGAAAAAAAAAATCTCATAAACCTTTGAAAATGGGAACTCCAGTGTGGGTTTACACTAGAACTTTTCATTTTCGGAAAACAGAACACCAGCCCAGCTGTAAAACAAATCACACGGCCAAAGAATTGTGTGGCTGAGTAGCATCTATTTTTCTTTAAAAACAATCGTTTCTTCTACAGTCATTTTTCAAACTGGAGCAGGCCACTGCCAGTGTAACTCAGGGAATAAATAATCTTCTCAACTAAACTTCCAGAAGACACTGAATGAGTGTGGGAAACTTATTTGTTATATTCCAAAGTGGGAGAATTTGTGGATCATGTGCTGGAAAGAGACTATCAGTGTGAGTGGTTAGGTTGCAGACCAGAAGCCTATCCACAGATAGGTGTCCTGGGTGCACCCACTATTTCAAGAAGGGTGCGGGTGGGGCTTCTCTGAGGTTCAGTTAGGCAGCATCACAGTACTGCAGACTCCTACTAAACAGAGACAGTATGCTGCTCAGAAACAGGGCCAGAAATCCCTATGTGGCTGCACAGAGTGGGAGGGAGGACATGGTATAACACTGTACATAAGGACAAGACAGAGGACTAGTGGCAGGGTGGCCTGGGGTAGGAGCTGGTTATGCAAACCTCACTCACACTGTGTGTGACTTGTCCCATTTTACTGTCACCATCATCAGTTCCCCATTTCTTCTCATCTACTAATACTCAGCATGCTGCTGTGAGAGTGGTGAGGCACTGGAACAGGCTGCTTAAGGAAGCTGTGGCTGCTCCATCCCTTCAGGGTCAGGTTAGATGCGGCTTTGAGCAACCTGGTCTACAAGGAGGTGTCCCCGCCCGTACAGGGGAGTTGGAATCAGATGATCTTTCAGGTCCCTTCAAACCCACACCATTCTATGATTCTATGAAAATCAGAGATAGAGCTGTACCATAGGCATTATAGCATTTTACTGTTATTTGACATTAGTAAAAACAGGCAAGAGACCATCTAAGTTCTAGGTCTCTAAAGCTCTGTGTCAAAAGTGTATGTTAAAAACAGATCAAAGGGTTTATATAAACATTATTAGTCACATTAATTTAGAATGCCATGGTATTTTGGCACATGCCTGCTTATAGGACCTGTAAGTAAATGACTTCAGCATATGTGTGTGGAATTTATCCAACAAACTGCTCTCTGAGATTATGAGAAAATCTAAAGTATCGGGTTTTTATCCAAGCTGATTCCACCTCAAATGCTGCCACATTTTTTTTCTTTTCAGAAACACTCCCTGAGTACTTTACTAAGTCAAACCATTGCAGAAGCAGTGTGATGAGACACTTAAAGTTATGTTTCACAATGTAGCAATTAAATTGTTCTGATATTTTTCATTCCTGCTATTACAACTAATTTACATAGCCACATAATTAATTAAATGAGAAAATTACTCAGCACTCTAAACTGGTACTTAAAACATCTATGGCTTTGGTATGTAGACAAATCAGCTACAACAGCACTAGGCTGCAATTACTATCATCTTGTCAATATGTATTCCCTCTTGCGAGCTGGAAGTTTAGCCATACCATACCTCGATTCTTAGATATTTATACTGAATATTTTCGTGATGGAATAGTTATTTGAAATACTTTTCATGAAGTTCTAGTCAAGCTAACAGTTCTCACTCAAGGATTGACTACACCCCGCTGATTTTTCCTTTTTTCCTCAGGTTTGCACCATGACTTTTTAAATCTCTACTGTTGTGGGGTTTATTTGTTGCCTTTTTTTTTTTTTTTTTTTAATATGTATAGCTGTCAAAACTGATGACATATTTTTAAAATTCTTCCAGGCAGTTTTCATATCAACTTAAAACCAACAATAAATAAATCCTATGAAAGAAAATAGGCTTCAGCTAAAAAGAAATAAGCTTCTTGATAAGAGATTTCTAAGTTGTGTCCATATTTAGCTTTTCTTTCTCTTACGCTTATTGCTTTTTCATTGTTAGTTAATCGTGTTGCCTGTTCCAGTTTGTTCAGATGTTTAAATCTGTTGGCCTAAATGCTGGTAAACTTATGGCCCATATGAATATGTCTGTCCTAGCAGTTTAGAACCCACATAAGCAAGAAAAGGTAGGAAAACAGAAAAAGATACACAAATAAGATAATTGGTTGCTCATATCCTGAGCAGTTTTGAAAAGGCAATCCAGGTTTCACCTATATCATTCACAGGTCTGACTGTGTTAGTTCTTGCTTTCAAAACTGAGAACAGAAAATGAGAAATGCAGTACAATGCCTTCAGAGAGAAAAGAGAAATCTAAAAGCCGGTAGGCTGCACTGCAGCTCATTAACCACTGATGAAAATGATGCAGCTGAATCTCTCTGCAAGACACACAAAGAAGAAACAGAAATGGTTTGCATTTGCTGTATCCTGAAGATGAGTGAGAAATAGTTGAAATATTGTTTTCCATGTCAGAGTTGTTCAGACAGGCAGTAACATGTAGCTGTTTACGGCTGGACTTTGGCTCACGGCTGGATTGTGACTTACAGATATATATATAAGTGCTGATATAAACAGTGCCCAGCAAAAATCAACATTTATCAATAGATAAAACACCAGATATAGAACATGTCACAATTATATTTTATTTGAAGAAAAAAGGTAGGAGATATGCTATATTGTATGTGAACTGGGGCTATATTCTGTTAAACAAGGAATGCACTTGTTTGGTACAGGTACAGGGCCAAATTTTTTTGTGAGTACAGGGCCAAATTTTTCAGTGTATACAGCATGTGCTCCTGTGGCTGTGGCATAGCTGAACCAAATTTATAAAATCTTTGCACAGCAAGAAAGAGCTTTAAAATGTAAATATTGTGGAAGCAAACATTGAAGATAGCTTTATTCAGTTCATTGAGCCATATGCAATTTTACTTCATTCCAGGATTTGCACAGCTTTATTTTACAGTACTTTCTCTTCTATACCTACATCCTTGCTTAATGCTGGTTAACTATAACACAATTATCTTTCTTCATTTTACGCTTTATGTTGTAGATGAGTAGCACATTTGGGTTTTCTGAAAATTTGTAAGGATCTTTATGGCTTTTATTTTCTGCACATTGCTTTACAATACAGCCTTACTGCTTCAACTGAAACATTTACTCTGAATTTATTTTGCATTGCCAGTTCTGGATATAGCTACTGCTCTTGTCAGATCTGTCACTATGTTTGCTCCCTTTCCATTTGTAAATTTGCTTTTAGCATTCCTTGTAACTACGTATTATTATGTTAAAAATCAGAGTATAGACAGAAGGAGATAAGCAAATAAAAGAACTTCAAATTTTAAATGCATAAAAGCCTTAGAGTTTATACTTTTACCTAGCTATAATACTGTACAGTTTGAGATAATTGTTTCTATAGAATTATTTGCAATATCCACAGAGCAACTCACCCCACTTTTGTTCTATTTACACACCAATAGCTGACATAAGCTACTTGCCCTGTAATGTTGTATTTAGGGCACTTTTGTTCATACTCTTCAGAACAGCTATAAAATTAATACTATTGGTGTTCAATAACATGTTTTGTAAGGGCAGAAATCTTAATCTTGGCCTGATTCCAGGAACATTCCCAAATAAAATATTTATGCTACCACATATTTTAACTGTGGCTAGCATACCTTTTTCTAGGTATGCTGCTAGGTCATTTTAATCTATATATTATGTCTAAATATTAAGCAATTTGCAATGACAAGAACAAATTCCAACAAAGACAAAAAGTAGTGAGGTTTACCTGAAGGTTTTACATAACCAAAAAATTGAGGCATAAACAGTCAGACAAGTAATCCAGTAGATTTTTGATGCATTTGTTTTTATTCTCTATGCAAGAAGACTTAAAAATACCCTGTCAGGCAATACGAGTGCCATCTGGCTCCTGAGTGCCAGCTAGATGGTTCTGCAGGAAAACAAAACCTCCAGCCTGGAGATAAGTGGATAGCTGTGGGTAAGCTGGCTGGCTTTGGGGTCCTTCAGGCTGCTTTCCAAAGGCTTGATCCCACTGAAGTTAATAGGATTTTCTGTTGATTTGAATTGTCTTTGGCTCAGATCTTAACTTCCCAAAGCCAAGACCTCCATAGTGAGGATTTTACGTGCTAGTCCAATACATAGCCAAAGCTGAGAAAGATGACACGGTACTTCACTGGGAGGTATTTGTTCAACTTTGGATAATAAGGACTCCTTTCAATTTGAATAGCTCTACATTATAATCGCAACAGCTATAACCGTGCATAAAATCATCTGGCAGACAATCAGATATTTCCATAATTAAATGTTAGAAGATGACTTATCCAACCACATCTGCTAGACTTTTAATGTTTTCTACATATTTTCATATTTATGACACTTTCTGTGACTACATACAGAAGATATAGGTAAGCCAATAATTAAATTGATAATGACATCAAAGTAAAAGGATTTGTAATAGAAATAATTGGTCTACTGTTCATTCTTGAAAGATGTTGGGAAGGTCAATATTTTCTATTGCATATAGTTTTGCTTCTATTTTAACAAGATATACTCAAGCATACATACACAATTACCAATTCACTGGTGGTTTCTTTTAAATTGTCATGTGAAAAAAATGACACTTTAACACTCTATGATTACTTTTGCAAGATAATTGCCTTAAAAATCAAAATATCAACAATGGAAGACTTTGTATCACAGTGTATCTTATCTGATATTTTATGTTTCAGCCATATCTTCAGTTACAACAGTTCCATTAGTTTAGTCCCTTCATGTACTTGTATCAACATGTTAAAACTATAGGAACTCATCTTAATTCCTCCTGACAGCTCAGTAGAAGATGAGTATCTAGAATAATCACAGCTTTTTGTGGTTTAGGGCATTGCTCTGCATTCCCCGTTCATATTCAAGTCAGTTTAATTCTCCATTGTATAATGACTAAAAACACTTAATTAAATACTTTGCCAGGAATTGTCTTTTCCTCATTTCATTTTATTTCTACACTGAATGTGCTTAATCAAGAGTGGAAAACATTTCATTAAGAGTTTTTCATCAGAAAATCAAAAATATCAAATTAACTAAAAAGGGGGGTACAACACGTGCAAGTGAGAGTAAAAACTTGACAGTTAAAGTAGGTGCATGCTCAGATAAAAATGAAATAAAACAATTTAAATAAAAATCCATGACTCTTCTCCTTCACTGGATGCTAGGAACATGTATCTTCATTTAATTGTTTATATGAGCAGAGAGAACAGATGACTGCACTATGGATACAGAGGCTGTCAGATTTGCCTCAAGCAAAACACATATAATCATAAATGCACTGAAGCAGTACTTATGAAATTTGTTGATCTAACAGTAAATCAGGAGTTATAATACACTATATGTTTCTAATATGCTGCACTTAAAAATTAGTGTGGATAATTGTATAAACCACATGAATAATGACTTGTCTTGTGCAATTATTTAACACATCAGGTACCAAACTTTCAAACTTTTAATGTTTAGGGTTGTGGATCTTTATTTAATTGGCAGTCAAAGCAATCATTACTGTTAATCCATGAAAGACATAAGTATTCTAAAATACCCTCCATCCACTGCTTAAACTCAATGGATACCTATATTCTTTTTTATAAACAATGATGATTTTTTTCAAAAAGTAACTTCTGATTTTTTTTTAATTCTCATCTCATTTGAATTTTAATTTCATATTAACCAAATATTTGACGTTCTACTAGCTATCAGCATGCATTTTATCTTGATACTGGTATTATAACTGGCAACCACAAAAACAGGTGTATATGCTTTTCATCAGTTAGAAAAAGAAAACCTGCACTTGATTAACAGATCTGATCTGAATTTGAAAGCTGGATGTGGGCTCTCACATAACGGCAAATGTCTTTGTACATCTGAATAGGCTGTGCAACAGAACAGAGTTCAACAACAGAGATCAGCCATGAACAAATCCCAAGAGCACGTGTGTGGAACATCATTAATTTCAAAGGGCTGCTTTGGGGCAACAGGCTGTCAAAGGTCATCCTGGTGTGAACAAGAACTAATCTGCTGCAATCAGGAAGAGAGGTGGTTGCAACTCTGCCAAAACTGTGGTAAGTAGGTACTGTGGCATAAATTATTTTGACAAATTACAAAATACGTAAATTAGATTTCTTAGGCAGGCTAAGCAATTTACAGTGGTACAGTGTCCCTCTATACCTGCTGACATCAATTTGTGCCTAGGTCATGGGATGGGAATGTGTTTGTGCTGCTGTTGGATGCGCTTTCCCTACACAAACAGCATTGTGACTCATCAAGAGGCGCAATGGGCATTAACATGTGGACATCTAATTGGAAGAGACAGCTTCAGACACAATGGGCTGAAAAAAAAAAAAAAAAGAAAAAAGTGTCTGTGCTCACTTACACTGGGATAAAATACATGTAACTGACGTCAAGGTACAACTGAATGAGAAATGTTAGTCTCACTATTTGCAGGTTTTCTCTCTGCATGTAGTCCTGATCCATTTGTTGCTACATAAAGAACATATGCATAAGGTACAAATCAGTTCTGCCTTATTGATCAGAACAAAGAGCAGGTAGAAAGCATACTATATCATCACCAACCACTGACAAGGTGGGGACAAGCAAGGCATATATCTACATAATAGAAAGAATGTGAGACAGGAACTTCTTTTCTCCATGTGCATGAAATAATATCTATTATACAAATAACAAATGCATTGAGAGAGAATCCATCATTGAAAAGCTACTTACTTAATGCAGAGTATTCCCATGCTAGCAAAATCATATTCACTTTAATAATGTGTACATATTTTCAGGAAATGTACGTTATGCTTGAGTGAGAATTAAAAACTAACATTAACATCTTAAAAAGTAGTTAATAATCTACTTCAATATTATTAATACAGACATAATAAGGACTATTTTGCACTATGAGACCTCTTAAAGTATTCTTTATCATAGATACATGATAAAACTTCTAATCTGGAAGTAACTATGGTAACTGTAAGTAAACTTAACTTCTAATATATACATTTTGCTCCTCAACTGCCTACTACCAGTATTTTTGACAAGAGAATAATTTTCTTTTTAGCTGTCAAAGTCATCAAAAGTAGCAATGTCAAAATTGAAGATTGATAATCTGCCTATAATTTATCTTGAAAATAATAATTAATTTCTTTCAGTTCAGCTATAACTGCAGATATCTTAATCTGCATACTCTTTCAAAAACATTTAAGTTTGCCTTCATCAGAAATTAATTCAATAAGGATTAACCTTTATTCCTTACCTCTTTGTCCTGAATTCAGAATCACTCAAACTAACTGCTGCCACAGATACCACGATATGTAGCAATTGCTATTATGCACAATATTGCTTTTTCTCTAACAAAGCTTGAGTGCTCCTTGGCAAGGTCTCAGCACGCACAATGTTACTCAGCACAAAGGGAACTCAATTATCTATTTCATAAAAGCTTTTATAATCATTCCTACCCCTGCAAAGTACATGTGGTGTCCTGAATTCTTTTACATAGCTTTACAGGGACTGTATGCAGACAGAGGAAATTGTACCACAGATAAAATACATTTAGCACAGACAGTAGAAAATTTTTGTATTTAAATGGTAAGAATTATAGATGTAAATATAATGAGAAAGAAAAAGAAAAAAAAATGAATGGAAGAATATTATAATACCTGATGATAATAAACAATTAATCTATTGCATAACTATTGATAGTCACAGAATCACAGAATAATAGAATGGTTTGGGTTGGAAGGGACCTTAAAGTTCATCTACTTCCAAGCCCCCTGCCATGGGCAGGGACACCTTCCACTAGACCAGGTTACTTTCAGACTCATCCAAACTGGCCTTGAATGTTTCCAGGGATGAGGCATCTACCACATTTCTAGGCAACCTGTTCTGATGTTTCATCACCCTCACAGTGAAGAATTTATTTAGGTACTAGATGGCTGCTATAAGGTCAATAACAACTGTCGTGGTTTAAGCCCAGCCAGCAACCCAGAACCACTCAACCTCTCACTCAGACCCCCCGCTTCCTCCCCGCCCTTCCTGGGATGGGGAGGAGAATCGAAAGAATGTAACTCCCACGGGCTGAGATAAAAACAGTCCAGTAACTAAGGTATAAGAAAAACCACTGCTGCTACCACCAATAATAATAATAATGATAAGGGAAATAACAAAGGTAGAGAATACAACCGCTCACCACCCGCTGGCCGATACCCAGCCCGATCCGAGCAGTGATCTAGCCCTTCCGGGTAACTGCCCCCAGTTTATATACTGGGCAGGATGTGCTGTGGTATGGAATACCCCTTTGGCTACTTTGGGTCAGGTGTCCTGTCTCAGCTTCCTCCCGGCTTCCCCTCCTCCCTGGCAGAGCATGAGATTCAGAAAGTCCTTGGTCAGAGTAAACATTACTTAGGCAACAACTAAAAACATTGGTGTAATCAACATTGTTCCCAGGCCGAAAGTCAAAACCACAGCACTGCACCAGCTACTAAGAAGGAGAAAAATGACTGCTACTGCTGCACAACAACAAAACCAACTATACTACTACCAATTATAACAGGAAGAAGAGAGAGAGGGAATAAAACCCAAGAAATACAACTGATGCACAATACTATCACTCACCACCCACTGATCAATGCTCATCCCACCCCTGACCAGCAACTAATGGCTCCCAGACAACTCCCCCCCCCCCTTTTATATACTGACAGCTCATAGTATGGAATAACCTTTTGGCTGGCTTCAGTAAACTGTCCTGTCTCTGCTCCCTCAGAGCTTCTCATGCCCCTCCTCACTTGCAGAGCATGAGAAACCGAAAACTCCTTGATTTAGAGTAAGCACTAAGCAACAACTAAAATGTTGGTGTGTTGTCAGCATTGTTCTCAAACTAAAGCCAAAACAGAGCATGGTACCAGCTAATAAGTAAAAAAAAAAAAAAAAAAACAAAAAACAAACAACAAAACCAAAACCAAACTTTATCCCAACCACTGGCTCATGTCTAATTCTTTATCCACCAGTATCCTCAAGTCCTTCTCCTCTGGGCTGCTCTAAATTCATTTATCACCCAGACTCAGTGATACAGATCTAATACAATAGCCTACAACTCTAATGAAATCTGCACATTCAAAAAATATTTTCACTGGTAGATATTTGACCTTGAACAAGCTATTTTTCAGTGATTACTAGCTTGTTTCTTTGCTCTATGCTTTTAGTGAAAAATAATATAATCATCTTTACAATCAAGAACATTTTAACCTTGCCCTTCTGGAATGCAAGAATCAAAATGATTTCTTTTTTATCCTCTGGATAGGTCTAAAAATGAAGGCCTATACTGTAAATCGAAACCATGCAAAACCTATCTTAAATCACTTAGAGATATTATCTGTGCAGGTTTTTCTGAATGAAAGCTTGCTTACCCTGTGTTTTTCTGCTGCAATGATTCCAAGATTGATAAAACCAGAATCCTTACTCTTTCATTTCATAACAATTAATACATTAAAAAACACTGTGAAAAATAGAAAATTTTAAGATGTCATTCTTGATATGCTGAATATTCAATCACAATAAAGGTTTGGTCATAGCTCATTGTCATTTACACAAGCAATCAATAACACATTTTCATCTAGGTATGCCAAGACTTTTTGTCATCAACTGCACTGATTAACAAGTATCTCCTGAATTAGTTCAAGACCCACACTCTACAGTGTTTATGTTATGTGTACAGTGTTATATTCTATGATTTTATGAAGAATACAAAGACTACATAGCTTCAAAATTTCTTTCCAACTAACAAGCATTTAATTAAGCTTCTACCTTTTCAATAAATGTGATATTAGTCATATTATGCACCAAATAGTAATAATTACCAAAATGTGTAGTGATGATAATAATTCATAGAATAAAAAAAAAAAAAGAAAAACCCCCATTAATTCCATGCAGGTTTTTAATGTAACCGAGGAAGAAAATAAAAAGCTTTCATCACAAAAGCCTGAGGGGGACACTGCCTTCAAAGATAAAGGCATTACTGACGTGGTGCTGCAACTAATAACACACCTACTTTCTGATTTTCCAATTTTCCATTTATGACAAATACGAAGGATGTACAAGTATAGATGTAAAATTTGTCCATATGCATACTCCCTCACACATCCATGTCCAAGTGGAGATCAGTGACAACTAGTGTTCCTCAGGGGCTGGTGTTGGGACTGTCACTATTTCACATCTTTGCTGGCAATACGGATGGTGGGATACTTGATCTCACTTGGCACTTGGCACCCTCAGCAAGTTTGCTGACAACACCAAGCTGTGTGGACATGGATATGGTGGACATGCTGGAGAGAAGGGATGTCATCCAAACAGACCTTGGCAAATTTGAGCGGAGGGCCAAGAAGGATGGAAAGGGACTTTTTACAAGGGCATGTAGTGATAGGACAAGGGGAATGGCTTTAAATAGAAAGAGGGTAGATTTATGTTATACATTAGGAAGAAATTCCTTAATGTGAGGGTAATGAGGCACTGGCACAGGTTGCCCAGAGAAGCTGTGGCTGCCCCATCCCTGGCAGTGTTCAAGGACAGGCTGGATGGGGCTTGGAGCAACCTGGTCCTGTGGAAGGTGTCTCTGCCCATCACAGGGGGGATGGAACTAGGTGATCTTTAAGGTCCCTTCCAACACAAACAATTCTTTGATAATTCTATGATTAATCCTTACTTTATAGTCACAACTGTCTGGTTTTGCATTAAGTGTTTTCATCTTACGAACTGCTTTTGGGCTTACTGTGAAACAGTTACAGAAAAAAATAATCCAATTTGAAATGTGCATCATTCTGAAAGATCACACAGTGAGAAGTACTCCTCGCCACAATATGCTGAAAGTTGTGTTTGAAATTAACCTTTTCTTTTTAAGCAGAATTACTGAACTTCCTGGAGAGGACCTATACTGTTAATAAATGGTATTTTTCCCTTCAAAACTCAGTTTAAGATTCTAAGAAAAGATAAACTATTATCTTGAACATTTACCAATTGAGATGTAAAAAACACAGCTTGAGTCTCTGATTTTATTTTTTTTTTTAACCTTGAGCAGATTATTAATTACATTTTCTTTACTGGAACCTGGCTAAGTCATAATTTTCCCAAGTTTATCTTGTGGGGACAGCACAGCATATAAAGCAGCATAGATCTGAGTTAGTATCACTGCCTTCAAATGTTAAAACTACAGCAAAGAAGAACTAAATTACAAAGCAGAAAAATTAAGGAAAATTACTGTGAACATTTTAGAAATGGCATCACTGACAAGAAGAGTCATTTAAATGCCCCCTGTCCAAACAAACAAACAAAATCTCTTGTACAGTAGTACAAGCAGACAAATATGTCTCAACTTAGCTTACGATACTACTAAATCAATAAAAACAGGTTTCTTTTAACAAGGTTTCATAGTTTTTCTAAGACTAGTCTGAAAAACATTTCTTTATGAGATAATAACAGGTACACATTTTGAAGCTCTTATGGCTTACCAGAGAATGATTAATCACAGTCACATTTCAGGTTCAGAAAATAATATTGTTACCCTAGAGAAATAAGTAGCTGATGCCAATTAATATTTAGAAATTGATGCTTTTACTTTGAATGGCCTTGTTATTTGGTGCACTCATGAAATATTAGAAGCTTTAGCAAGTGAAATGGTACATTTGGAAAGTCAAGAGAGCTATAAACATTGAGAAAGCCCAGAGAGCAAGCCCAGAGATCATCCTCAAACAGCTCTGTCTGTAGAAAAGGCTGAAGCTGTCATAACCAAGACTGGTTTTCCTAATATATATCCAACAATGAATGAGAGAAAGGTCACTTGGAAACTATGAACTATTTCATTTTCCTCTCAGGTCTACTCTTCACACTATACTGTAACATAATCAGAAGCTTAGAGAAGCAGTAGCTAGCTTTGCTTCAAAGTTAGTTTCCCTGTGTATCTTCCAGCTGCTATTTGGACTTCATATCCACTTTAGGAAAGCTCTAGGGCAATAGGCATTTTAATAGCCCAGTGAACACTTATCTGATTGTGGGATGCAGTTACAAAGTGAACTCAGTTGAGATTCATTGGATCTGAATGAAGAAAACACAATAGGAAACTTTCTTCATAGCTAAAAACAGCTACAAAAGAATTAAGTGTAAACCCAAACAGTCCATTTCCTCATTCTGACTTGCATTTGTTTTCTTCATAAAAAAAGAGAAAAATAATTTCTAATTTTTTAGTTCTATGTGGTTAGGGTATGACAAGGATAGAGAAATGTCCTCTCTCTTCTTGTGCAATATCAGTTGATTTGTGTTAGTGCTAATCTGACAGCCTTTCAGTTTTATCTGTAAGTAGGGATGAGGTATAAAATAAAGACCTTCCATTAGAGTGATGCTCATTTCACTTTGTCACAGTCACATTGGTAAGATGCTCATCCCTGTACAATACTTAAAAATAAAGGCGGCATCTTACTGAAGGGGTGCATAATTATGGGCTGCATGGAAATATGTGTAATTAATAAGACTGTTCTGAAGTGCTTGGAGTGAAAAATATAAGTAGGTGGAGAGGCTTGATTTTTTTTTGGTGGATAGAAAGACTTAGGAAAGCTGGAAAAGAGAGAAAGAATAAATTCTTGAGTAGAGCTCAGTAAAAAGACAAGAACTGTAAAGGTTTTGGAATTTAGCATTTTAGTACAAAATATATGGAACAATATGTGTAAAAATATGTGTGTGTTTTATGACATTTATATCCTTGATAATGGCTGGTGACTTTCTAATATTCTTGCTATGATATTAATTGGCAGCTCAAAACTTTATTTTTAAAATGTACTTAAGCTATGGATTCTGAGAAAAAGGAAAGGATGGTTATCTGCCTTCATTACCATGACCTGTTCATGCTCTGAATATGTGAATAAGTGTCCAAATATGGTACTGCTTATACTGTGTAATTTGGATTTTCATTCATAGAATCAGAATAGTTCAGGTTGGAAAGGACCTTAAGATCATCCAGTTCCAATCCCCCCTGCCATGGGCAGGGACGCCTCACACTACTAGGCCATGTAACTCGAGGCTTTGTCCAACCTGGCCCTGAACACTGCCAGGGATGGAGCAGTGCACTAAACCTCACAGCAAGAGAGTTCTGGCAGACTTTGAATATTTTCAGAGTTCTCCCATCACAGTCACCAGAATCACTCTCTGTAAGTTAAATTTTTGATACAACTTCAAGGTTATTCAATATAATTTTACTGCAATTTTCTTGGCTTCAAAAGATGTCTTTTGTTTTGCTTTGAAGATATGAAAGATAATGAAAATTATGGATATACTTTCACTGTTTAATGACAAAATAAGCCATTTTTAAACAACTACAAAAAAAAAAAAAAGGAAGAGTGGACATACATAAATTCATAAGAATTAGTACTGTCTTCTACAAGTTCTGCTCATAAATAGTATGTATAGCTGGTGTGAACTCCATAACAGTCAGAAATAGTTTTGCATGTATTACTTGCTTTGAATATGATTTAATACAAAAATATTTCATAAGCAACTTCAGCAGAAATTAAATGCTGGGGATTGATAATAGGCATACAACCTTCTTAATGGAAAAAATAATATTTTTAATAGACAGAATTAGTTTAAGTACCAATTCTTCAGTTGTATTTGACAATGGCACCCAATTTGTCTCATGGTATTATTAACACTTCGGTTGACAACGTCTGGGGAGGGGGGTGGGGAGAGGCAGAAGAAACAATCAAGCACAAAAACAGTACTCTTAATAGCTACAATGTATAAAAACCATACAGACACTTCGACAACAAAGTCTTCTTTCACAATGTCTTTATATTTACTTTCAATTGAGTATTTCATTTATTGACAGATAGCTGTACATTTGGTACTGTTTTCAAAATAAAATTCTATACTAATTTAGAAAAAAACACCGAAGGGTTAAGATGAAGCCAAGATAGAAAGAAATTTAGAAAAAAACCCCACAAATCCAATATAGTTTAAGCCACACTGTTGTCGCTGTTTTTATAATTGATTTCCTACAAGCTGAGTGGTCAGTGTGCCTTTCCTGCTGCCCTGCCTATCTATGGATGTCTTGAGACTAGGACTTGTGAGTCACTACTGACCCTGAGCACTTCAACACAAAACTGCTGTCACTTCCTGAGCTCCCTTCCTCTCCAGAACATTCCTGAACCTATTCTAGTCCTCTTCCAGAAGTAAACTGTATAAAGCACAGAAGAGAACACATAGAACACAGAAGAGGAACATAAACCAAAAAGCCAGCAGTGTCTTCATACTGTACAACATTTAGCAGCCTTCAAATTCAACATGTTTGGGTGTTATCCTGATGAATTTCATTGTTAACACCCAGGTGACTTTCTAATTATCATGCCTTCTGTTCACTCTTTTTCACCTAAAAAGCATTTATTGAGAAACAGGGGCACAAGATCCAATACCTATTAAGTGTCCTAATCTTTATATTAGCAGTCAGATTCCCACTAATTTCATTTTACTTCTTTTCTTTGAACTCTTCTTCCCAGTGACAACTGAGGCAAAACTGGTAAGACTGAACCAGGTTTGGCTCTTTAAGCCCTACGTACTCTTTTGTGACTATACCAGAGTGGATACAACCAATATGTGGTGTATAGAAAAGTCCCAGAGCTGCAACTGGAGCAGGGGAGGCAGTAGTCACTATCTGAGGTTAAATCAGCAACATCCAGCTCAGGCCATGATGAGGATGAGCCCCTGCATTGCTGGAACAGGGCACAGCTGAGGCATCCTCCTGTATGCTGGGGGGCATCATATTTATCATATCAGCTGGGGGCAGACATTATATTTACTGGTCTGCAACTTGTGTCTTGGCACTGACTGAGAGAGGTAATTTCATTTGATTTATCTATATAAAGTCCGGAATATTTCAAGATGGCCACCTTTTAAAAAAAATTGTTAAGAGATGTCTACATATAAGCTTAAGAACCTAGTTCTGGACTTTTGTTGCGGTAGTAGAATATCAAATTATTAAAGCAGGCTTGTTCTCTTACACCCTTTCTCTGAATCAAACACTACACTTTTAAAGCAGGAGGAAATTATTTTTCAATTGTAATTGACAAGAAATTCTCCTACCTCCTAAACAGATTACTGCACCTAAATGTGAGAACCTGTGCTTTGTTGTTTGTTTGTTTTTGTTTTTTTTTTTTTTTTTATAGATCATGAATTTGGGAAGCGTGAACTCTAGAAAACTAAATAATTCTAGGTGAGAAAAAGACGAGACCCAGAATACAGTGGTGAACAACATTCACAGCAAATCAAAGTTTGTAGAAAATAATCTAAACATCCTTAGGTGGATAGATTTTGAATTTAAAGTATGCTCTGAGGGACAGATATAATAATAATTAATGCTTTGCACTTACATGTGATCTATTATCTGAAGATCTTGAGTACTGCACATTATTATCTCATTAAACCTTACAACACCCCTGTGAGGGAGGAAAGTGCTTTATTATAGATATTTTACAGATGAGTAAACTGAGGTATTCAATTAGGAAAAAAAATGGCAGCTCAGTAGCAATATTAGCCCATATTGCCACAACAGTTAAAAAGCAATTGTTATGATTTTGCCCATTAAGGAAGAGCAGAAACAAATAAAGAAGCAATTAAAGTTATTTTTCTAAAAAGAGGACAGACCTTCATTTAAAATACCAATTTGAGTTTAATAGCTTAAAATTAGCACTTTGGAACAACCATTTTAAGAAAGGGAAAACAGAGAAAAGACTTCTCATAGAAGTTAGGGATGTTCTGTTTTTAGAGTTTTAAAAAAAATATTGCACAAGATTTGAAGACCTTTTCAGAGTAAACCCTTCTGTTATATTTTTTATACTCAGTACACTTCAGATATTGAAACTCTCAACTACCTAAAAATTTTTCATAAGAATTGTCCATCATCAAAATTTACAAACTACACATAATTAAAGGAATAATCTTTCACAACTGTCACTCCAAGGAGAAAATAATTTCCAGAATTGTTTTGAAATCCATTAAAAATTATGGTATTCTATTATTTGTGAAGTTAACAGATGCTATTGTAAAAAGCGGAAGTAAACATGCACAAACAAAAAGCCACAGAAGTGAAATATTAACTCTTCTTTACATGCATCAGCAGAATTGTGTTCTTTCTATTTCAAATGAGTTTTGGTAACTTACTGGAAACCATTGCACTTCAGGCAGGTAATTTAATGATTTTCTGTATTAGTTAGAAAACACTTCTTATATATCAAAATATTAAGCTTAGGGTTTCTTTTCTTTTTTTAATCTTTTTAACTTTATAAAATCACATATAATTTTGTTAGACCTTCCAATTATCTTCTTTTAAACATATAATAGCTTCCTTAAAAAATTTATACTTAAAATTTTAAGACTATAGACTTTTTTCCCTCAATAAAAATGTCAATTAGTTTCTCAAATAAATGTTTATAAAATGTAATGACAGCTCTCAGATGGCATGCCTAATAGGGAAAATCACTAAGTACCTTTCAGAATTTTAATTTTCTGTTTTTTCTCCAACAATTGGAGGAGCAAACGAATGAAAATAATTGCCCCTGCTAATAGTGTAATTCTCCATTTGGCAAACATTCAATGTCCACCTAGCAACACTGAAAAATTCCTTCTGTTTACTACTCATACAGAACTACATAAGTGCAGTGAACAGTCTGATTGTTTGCTTACAACATTTGCAAGGATAGCAATGAGTAAGGTACGTTATAAGTAGAGTTTAAGGCCAGATGGGATTTCAACCTGGTTTGACTTTCTGTAGACAAAAGGGCATTACAGTTCACTTGGTCTTTCTAGGAAGATTGATTTACAGTTACAGAGCTAGACAATGCACAGGTTCATTTGAGGACTTTCTTGAGACCACTGCTGACTGTTTCTACATCATGGAAGTTTTCTTATGATCAATGACACAACCCTCCATTATTTCTTCCTGATAAACTGTTCTCTTACATCTTTCACTATAAACTGTTCTATCCAGTTTAGACATTCAGCACTATCCACTCCAATATTTCCTCAGACTTTTTAAAATAAGCAGTGTGCTATCCTGTCAGCGTCTCATGGGTGAGGGAAACTGAATGTCCATACTAAACAGGTATTAGCTTATCTATCTTGTCTAGGCTAATAGATACATTTCTAGTAGACTGGAGAGCTTCATTACAATACAGCTACGTAAACGCAACACAAATAACTTCCTTCAACCATGCTAAATCCATCTTCATCATTGGCTACTGGCATTATGTGTTTTAATATGACATAGTTTTAGCCTGTCCTCTTTCATTTTTGAGAATAAATAAGGGAAAAGAAGTCATTGTTATAAGATTGATGTTTTGAACAGACTGATACACATTTTTAATTATAACATGAGTTACGGTTCTTTTCAAAAAGAGAAAAAAATAGAGCATTGGATCACACATAAAATGATACCCTAAGTTAAATTCCTAAAATGTATGTCTCAATATAAGACCTGGGCTTCTAAGTTACTTAAGTGCTTTTGACAATTGCCTTTTTAAACACCTATGGATTAATCTGTTTATAAATTATGCATGGTAAAGAGATGTCTGCCTATG
The DNA here is from genome assembly GCF_963264785.1 of Psittacula echo. NCBI lineage: Eukaryota > Metazoa > Chordata > Aves > Psittaciformes > Psittacidae > Psittacula > Psittacula echo. Next base: position 80,021,758 of record NC_137738.1, on the reverse strand, counting down.
AGAGGATAGACTGCGCTATTAGAATTGCTGCTATACCAAGAGTGTTTAGGCCGTAATTCCACAAATTACACTCTCCCTTCCTAAAGAAAGAATCCACATGGGAAGATAGGAAACAAGAAATCTTATTAATTATGAAGAACTTTGAAACACTGACAAGAGCAAATGAGTATTTTGGGTTTAGATTGTTGGGGTTCTTTTTCCCAATACTGCTTCTAATATGTGCTGACGTTTCTTCTTAAAATACTAAGATTAAATGAATACAAGTAATAAGGGGAAATAGAGGATAGTGAAATTAATACAGAGTTAAAATTCAGAGACTTCATAAATATGGTGAAAGCTTTCCTGAAAATATAAAGCAAAATATTTTCAAGTGTCAAATTTTGAAATGCTTACTTCAGTGAAGTAATTTTCTTGTCCTTTCTTCCTTTAAAGCAGGCTTTTACTTTTTACTCTTTTCCTGAGAGTCAAAACTGGTTTGTGCAGGTAAAGAGCAGGAACATCTGACAGACAGCAGAACTTCAGTTTTCTTTCAGGTATCTAGTATCTAAATGTTTTATTTCTGCCAATTTTATTTTTAGAAGTGTCACTGATAGGGGACCATACTTCAATGACTATATTATTGTGTACCTCTACACAAAATTCTAGACATACCCTCTTCTGACTCAAACTAGACTATGCAGAGTTTTAATGTGATGGATTATTTTTGATCCTTTCCATTAGGATCTATCTTGAAGCTTTTAAAGGCTGGGGAATTCCCCAAAGACACATTTAACAGCAAAATCAGAAAGGAGAAAAACTTCTCCTGAGGCCCTGAAATAGAGACAAACCAGACATTTTATATCTTTACTGTTTAGCTTCTGACAGAGCAAGTAAGCAATAACTCTCAAATATATTAAAATTCATAAAATATTAAACTTGGCTAGGTATGTTAAGGATAACAGGAAGGGATTTTATAGGTACATTGTGAATAAAAGACAGACTAGGGACAATGTAGGCTCTCTCCAGAAGATATCGGGAGAACTGACTACCCGGGATTTGGAGAAGGCTGAGGTTTCTTAATGACTTCTTTGCCTCGGTCTTCACTGGCAAAGGCTCTGACTGCACCACCCAAGACTTGGAAGACAAACGCAGGGACTGTAAGAATGAAGACCCTAGGCCCATTGTAGGAGAGGATCTGGTTCGAGACCATCTTAAAAACCTAAAATGTACACGAGTCCATGGGACCTGACGAAATCCATCCGCGGGTCCTGAAGGAGATGGCGATTGAAGTTGCTAAGCCATCATATTTGAAAAATCATGGCAGTCAGGTGAAGTTCCCGATGACTGGAAGAAGGGAAATATAACCCCCATTTTCAAGAAGGGGAAAATGGATGATCCGGGGAATTACAGACTAGTCAGTCTCACCTCTGTGCCTGGCAAACTCTTGGAGCAGATTCTCCTGGAAGCCATGCTAAGGCACATGAAAAACAAGGAGGTGGTTGGTGACAGCCAGTATGGCTTCACTAAGGGGAAATCCTGCACAACCAATTTGGTGGCCTTCTATAATGGGGCTACGGAACTGATGGACAGGGATAGAGCAGATGACGTCATCTACCTGGACTTGTGCAAAGCCTTCGACACTGTCCCACATGACATCCTTGTCTCTAGATTGGCAAGACATCAATTTGATGGGTGGACCACTCCGTGGATAAAGAACTGGCTGGATGGCCGCATGCAAAGAGTTGTGGTTAATGGCTCGATGTCCAGCTGGAGACCTGTAATGAGTGGTGCCCCTCAGGGATCTGTGTTGGGACCGGTCTTGTTTAACACCTTTGACGGTGACATGAACAGTGGGGTTGAGTGCGCTCTCAGCAAGTTTGTCGATGACACCAAGCTGTGTGGTTCGGTTGATACACTGGAGGGAAGGGATGCCATCCAGACAGACTGGAACATGCTTGTGAGGTGGGCTGATGCCAACCTGATGAAGTTTAACCATGCCAAGTGCAAGGTCCTACACCTGGGTCAGAGCAATCCCAGGCACAGCTACAGGTTGGGCAGAGAAGAGATTCAGAGCAGCTCTGCGGAAAAGGAAGTGGGAGGTGTTGGTTGATGAGAAAATGAACATGAGCCGGCTTCAGTGTGTGCTCGCAGCCCAGAAAGCCAACCGTATCCCGAACTGCATCAAAAGGAGCATGACCAGCAGGTCGAAGGAGGTGATCCTGCCCCTCTACTCTGCTCTCGTGAGACCTCACTTGGAGTATTGTGTGCAGTTCTGGTGTCCTCAACATAAAAATGACACGGAACTGTTGGAACAAGTCCAGAGGAGGGCCACGAGGATGATCAGGGGACTGGAGCACCTCCCGTATGGAGACAGGCTGAGAAAGTTGGGGCTGTTCAACCTGGAGAAGAGAAGGCTGCATGGAGACCTCATAGCAGCCTTCCAGCATCTGAAGGGGGCCTACAAGGATGCTGGGGAGGGACTCTTCATTAGGGACTGTAGTGACAGGACAAGGGGTAATGGGTTCAAACTTAAACAGGGGAAGTTTAGGTTGGATATAAGGAAGAAATTCTTTACTGTGAGGGTGGTGAGGCACTGGAACGGGTTGCCCAGGGAGGTTGTGAATGCTTCATCCTTGGCGGTGTTCAAGGCCAGGTTGGATGAGGCCTTGGGTGGCAAAGTTTAGTGTGAGGTGTCCCTGCCCATGGCAGGGGGGTTGGAACTGGATGATCTTAAGGTCCTTTCCAACCCTAACTATTCTATGATTCTATGATTCTAAATAAAGCTACAGTGTTGAAAATGTAAATGTACAGCTCTCTACACTTTGGATTATCCTGCCTACCAGTTATCAGAAATACTTTTAATTTTCTATTATGTTTCCTTCATAGAAATTTTCAGCTGGGTATGTATTCTTACAGATAAGCTCAGCCCTCCAGCTCTAACAACCCCGTCTACACTTTATGAGATCACCAGGTCATGAGATCAATGTCCTTCCATAATTCTCTTTGTTTTGATTCTTATTGTTGTCTTTCTAGGACAACACTGTTAAACTCTGTGAGAAAAAAGCTACATTTCATCTGCAATAAAACAAGCAAACAAACATACATCAATCTGTATCAAGTCAACTTTCTTTTAAATTTGTTTTGACAATGTAGGAAAGAATAGAGGAAAAGGCTGTTGTGACAGGGAGGTCAGCCTCAAATGTCAGCACGTATCACTTCAAATGTATTCATTCACTATTTCCATCTACTATGTGTATTGAAACTAGGACAAGGAGATCAAACTTGCTTGCTGTTGACTTTGAATATCCACTTTTTAGTAAAATAAGCTTTTTCAGTTAATGATCAGATGAATAGAAAAAGGGATAAAAGGTAGGTTAATTTCCCATTTTTCACTGTTTGGCATACAGTAGAATGTTCCATTCTTTAAATAGTTACACTTTTTGTGTGTGAGTTATGGCTTGATTCAAATCCCTCTGAAAACATAGCCTGTGCACTGGAACAAAAAGAAGGCAAGCCAAATTCCATTTAATTTAGTAACAATCAAAATAATAGAGGCCATTGTACTCAGTTTCAGTTCCCTGGCATGATTGAACAGAGGCTTAGGAGCTTAAGGTACTTTCCAGGAAATTATATAGCAAGACAAAATCTAGCATATAGATTTGGCACTACAATAGATGAAAATGTTTAGAGATAGATAATGCAGTCCCTTGCAAATCTTGGAAGAACAACCCTCATTTCTGTAAGAAGTTGATATAGTCCTTTGGGTATTCACTGATGTTTGGCATAACCATGATAATTTTATCACTTTTAGCCTGAGATATTTGAAGTTGTTCTAAAACATTTAGATCTTAATATATACAGTGAGATCATGCCAGCAAACAAAATTAAGAGTTTTATTACTAAAAATTACCTTTACAGGCAAAAATCCCAAGGGATGTTATTAATAAGTCTTAACTCATATTCAAAAAATTCTTAACTACATAAACCATTCTGCCAAAACAAAAAAGGCTAATTGTGGAGGTAGCTTATAACCAAGAATAATAATGACAACCACATAATGAGTTCATATTAAGAAGTAAAAAAAAAAAATCTACTGAGCAGAAGAGACAAAGCAGCATTGCTGAGACAGATTATGTAGAAAAGAGCATTTGACATTTATAAAAACTTGATAGTTTTGCATCTCAAGAATACCCTTTGCATGTAATACTATGACATTTATCTGACCATAGCCTTTTATTTTACTAGATATCTTTTCTGACTGTGGAGGCATGAAACAGAGATAGATGCAGTATCCACCTAGCAAATATGTTTGGCATAGAATATGAAAAAAATAATCTAAATTCCTAATTTTGATGCAGTGCTAATTAAAAACCTTTTATGATCTGTTGTTTCATCTCCTAAATCTAGTCTTCCACAACCCATATGCCATCAGCTTTCTAATTAAAAAGCAAATACCTCTGAATACTGGCACAAAGACAAATTTAATTTTTGTAGGTTGTTATGAATACATTTTTAAAGTATGTTTTATATATTTAACTTTACAAAACCTTTCCAGTATTTGAAATACAAACTAATTGCAAACTATGTAGAATTCAGTGAAATGTTTGCTGCTGTCACTAATATTGCACACTTACTTTTATTGACTAAAGTAACAGTTTTGTTTAAGTGAAGAGAAATCTTACAGGGTTTTTTTCTTTTTATCATATGTATTTGAAACTAAAAAGATGCTTCACATACTTTACAGCCAAGTAAATGCTATGGGAGGACAATGGTCACAATTTTAAATTTGCAAGACACTGAAATCCTGTTGAACAGACAAATTGCAATACCTCAGTGCAAAAGAGCTTAATTAATATCTGGAGACTGCAGTGGCTTATTGGAAGTTTAAAAGTAAAATTAAAACAAAAGACTAATAAATTTATTCCCAAATCAGAATATTTTATTCTTGTATCTGCAACTTTTAAAAGTGATGTCCTGTACTGTAATTAAAGATAACTCTGAAACAGAAGTCCTAAAAAATGTTGTTGACTACCTTCGCTCTGTCCTTGATTCAGTGCAACTGTTTGTGCTTATCTTCAAAATGTTCATGCTTTCCTTGAGAACTGCAGATTTTTGGAAAATCATGCATCATACAGTTCAATGGATAACCTTGACGTTAAACTCCTGAAATGAAACACCGAGGTTCCCACACCAGGATTTGGGGTGACACTGTTACTGTGAAAAGGCAAAAGTCACATGCTGAATGGGGAACCACTTGAACTGGCTGATAACAAATATCCCCAGATGAATGTGCCTTGAATCCATTTCAACTTTAGCTATCTGGCTCCATCCCCTTCAAGAGCAAAGTCTGGAATCATTTACTGAGAATCAGTACCTTTACTCATCTTCTTTCAAGGTTTTAAGTAAGAAGACACAGGAGATTGACAATCATATGTCAGGGCCTTTATGGAACAAACAGGCATTTGCGGCCCTGCCCAGCCTCCCAGCTGCTTCCTCTGGCCCCTTACCATGGATCCAGGAGCCCCACTTTATCTCAACTGCAGTTGCAGCAATGCTGTAGGAGACTCAGTCTCCAGCTCTGACTCTGCTCTGTCTCCTGGACAGACTTCAGCTCTACGCTGTAGGTAGGTGGACCCTTCAGAACTACCTTGAAGCTTTCTCTCTAGTCTTGCCACTGGACCCATTTGCTCCTGGCTGGACTTTGCCTATTGATCCTGGGCCTGGTTCACTGCTCACTGTGTCTGGGTTGTCCCCTGCTACCAGCACCTCCCTCTGTCCACCATGTTCAGCCCCTATTTGTGAAGCACTGCATGTGCTGGGGTCACACTCACTGTTCTCTAACAGTGTTCCTTTTACTTTACATCTTTGTGACTTGAATCCTAACCAGTGACACGAGAAATTTTAATTCAGATTGCTTTAGATGCCTAAACTATTTGCATTATCATCTTCTGTTACTGTAAGTGTCCTAGACTCAAGGTCATCAGATACCTTGCAAAAGATGCAACCTTCACTTTTTTCTTTTCCTCAGTAAAGAAAGAGAACAAGCAAAGAAAATGTGGAAATAGAGACAAAAATTAATGACTTCTTAGCCCAATGGTTAAAAAATTCATTAGAGAGACAACGTTTTTGACAAGATCTGCATCTTTGCAGGACATCTATGTAAGAAGACCTCTCCAGTGTGAGTGGTCTAACCACAAGGAAACAAAAACAGTCTTCACTTTATTTCTCAGGTTAATGCATTCTCTTTGTAATCACATTTTGGTGCTGATGTGCTCCTATTCTGTCTCAGTCTTGTATTAAGCTTGTTACAGATTTTAAGTCTTGAGCTGGTTCCTTCTATGGGCAAGACTTGGCACCTATCTCTCAGTGATACCACAAATTTTAAGTAATAAAGGAATGGAATTATAATAAATGCAAAAGGTTGTTCTGCACACTAACTGAATAGTCAAAGTGGAGCTAATTGAGGGCCAAGTTTAAAGGTTTTCTCTTGCATAAAGGTATTTCAAGACTTTCAGGTTAGCCTCTTACCAGCTTGCACCTACAACGAGCATTCCAAATACTATCCACCACAATGTACTTCAGTGTAAGAGGTTAATAAAAACATACTGGTTTTAATAGGTATTATAAATTGCCACCTCTGCTAACAGGTCAGCAATTACATGCATACGATACAAGTTCAAAATAACTTACAGTATAGCTTTATCAAGTCATTTTTACATGAAGAATGGAGGTTCTTAATATCAAATTACCATTTTGAATTCTTTTCTGTTCACTTATGTGAACTATAATGGTCTGAGAGCTCAGTACCAATAAACTCACAGAAAATTGAAAAGACATACCTTACAAAGCCAGAAAGAGTGAAGGAGAGAAAAAGAGCAAATGCTAATGCCACTGCTTTTGTAATGCGTTTGATTCAGAACAGCAGATGTCTCAGTGTTTGCTGATACACTGATAAGTATGAGGTACGCACAAGTCAAGGAACAGAGCAGAATACATCTATCTGCTATTCATGCATATAGAGACTTGCAGGTGGAATCTTTAATTTTTTTAATACATATGAGAAATTAAAGATTATTGGAGAAAGGTGCTCCTTTTTTTCCAAAAATTCCCCTGTGAAATTATATATCATGCAATATGAATATCTGTAGATGCAGAAGTGTGGAATAAAAATTATCAAACACAGACACTAGCTCTAAGCAACATCAGCTAGCAAATCATCCACCTAAGATGCAGTGGTAAGGACATCATTTCAAGCTACATTGAATACTGCATGGTATAATACAAACCATTTTGAAAGATAATTAGATGCATAATTTCCTATACAGACAACATAACAAGCCAAATCAAACTAAATTTGTCATCCTAGTGACACATTTTTGCTATCCTTAATGTCAATTTGCTGCAATTTTTAACTCCCACTGTGTTGTTATTTTTGGTGAGGAAGACTGCCATAGAGCCCTAAGGTATATTTTGCACAAATCAATATACCAGAATGACAGCTATGAAACTCATTTACAAAAAAAGACCACATGAAGTTTGAGGAAGAGACTGTAGTGGGCAGACCCATAAATTCATGTTTATAAGACGTCTCTCAGTTTTCTCACTTGCATTATATATATTTTAGTTTATAACAAAGGCATGAATTTTATGATTTAAGATGACTGATAGATTCATAATCCTGTATTAGTGATGTTAATACTCAAAAGGTCAAAAGTTTCATTTACATATCTATGAAATATAACAACAAAGTCCATCTGACTTACAATCCCTACATCTTCAGTGTATTTTTCTGGTAGGCTTTACTGTAAAATACGCTGAGATAAGTTGGGGCTGTTCAGCCTGGAGAAGAGTAGGCTGCGTGGAGACCTCCTAGCAGCCTTCCAGTATCTGAAGGGGGCCTACAAGGATGCTGGGGATGGACTCTTCATCAGGGACTGTAGCGACAGGACAAGGGGTAACAGGTTCAAACTTAAACAGGGGAAGTTTAGATTGGATATAAGGAAGAAATTCTTTACTGAGAGGGTGGTGAGGCACTGGAACGGGTTGCCCAGGGAGGTTGTGAATGCTCCATCCCTGGCGGTGTTCAAGGCCAGGTTGGATGAGGCCTTGGGTGGCATGGTTTAGTGTGAGGTGTCCCTGCCCATGGCAGGGGGTTTGGAACTAGATGATCTTAAGGTCCTTTCCAACCCTAACTATTCTATGATTCTATAAAATCTGGGATTAAATAGTGTAAAAAGGCTGTAATTCCAATAAATTAACATTGGTTGAAACCAAATCAGTATAACTTCTTATCTGCCTCCCCCCCTTCCCTCCTCCCCACCCTTACTCATAGAATTATCTTCAAATTATGTTCCTCTTGTTTATGGTGATAAATATGTGTACTTTACACTAAGCACAGTTCGCTAATTACAGTATTCATTATTTTTATTAGAGCTTTCAGTAGCCACAAGTTATAACTTCCACATAAGTAAGCCAGCACACGTGGACTGAATGTAATTTATCTCTGCATTCCATTTTCTTCAAAAGATTATGTTCAATGATTATTTTCTGAAGTTTTTTTTTTTTTTTTTAGAGGTACAACCGTAAAATTATGTTACTGCTGAGTTTTACTAAGACTAGTTATTGGGTATCTGAGCTGCCTCAGTGACAATGAAATCCATTGCTCAAAGCTGTGTCTCTCCCTGTAAGTGGGAATCAGATAGCCTGTAGCTATCAGAGCACCAGCCAGCAAGCTATGAAAACATCAGTAGGAAACAGGGAAGCAATTTCTCTTCAGATTTAAAGGTACACATGTAGAACTGGGATGTGCATACCAAAATGTGTAAATCCTGAAGTCATCCCCTCTTTTAAAGTGAAATATATGTGTATGCATTATACAGTTCTGTAAAGAAGCACCCATGAGACAAGGTGGAGATACAGCATCATATCTCTTCTCTACTCAAGATGTTTAAGCTTGACTGTTGCAGCAGCAAGCCCTGTAAAACAGGGTGTAATCTGAGTTCCCTGTACCTAGCTTCATTCTGGGAATGAGCAGCAACAAATGCAGTATTTGGGAAATGAAAATGGAAAGTACAGGCTTGTGGCTGGCAGTTAACAGAGTGTTTTGACTATATCTGTTCTAGCTCAGATCTATTTCAAGCAGAGTACAGAAACATTCCTAGGAACAAGGGCTAAAGGCAAGTTTATACTCCCATTGGGAATATGTCAGTGTTAGCCTGCTGAGGAGCACAAACTCTCTTGCATGCTTTTTCTCACAGCTGTGAACTCTGAAACCCTCACTGTCTGGTAGTCTGGTTACTACAGAAAGGGTTTATACATCTTGCCCAAGTCAAAAGTAAGTCCAGTAAGGAAGGCTTGGCATTGTTCTCAGTGGTGGGAGATGTAAAATGAGTAGGGAATCAAAATTTTGCACCCTTCTTCCTCCATGATTGTTCTAGTAAACAGTGCTGTTACAGAAAAGCAAATGCACTATTGCTCTATTTTTTTTATTAAGCAGCAACGGAAGACACCAGGATTTTTTGATGTACATTTTCAGTCCTCATCTATCAAAACTATATCCTTTCTGTGCATGTTCCCAACTTGACTGTCAAATTAATAAATGCCTATGGACATTAAAGCAACTGAAATGCTAAGCAGTGACTTGGCTCAGAAACCTATGGCTTAGTCTTTCTGATAGGAACAAGAATATTTGGTGAAACATTTATCTGCTTAATAGGACAATAAGAAGCCTATTTGTACAAGAATATTTTTACCACTATAAAACCTTCACAGCTGAAACATGTTTTTAATTAATTTCTTTCTTGCTATTAGTTTCTGCATGGATTTGCAATACCAAATACACAAACACATAAAAAAACATGAATGGAATAAATTTTCACCACCCAGAGCTATGGTTTTATACAGTGAATACTGAGAAATATAGTGCAGTGATTCACACAATAAATCACTAGACATATCTTATTCCAAAACTGGCAGCAGTTGTTATTTCTTTATTCTTTTCGCCTTTGTTTATAGGCTCTGCCTCTATGTGTGTCACACTCCTGTCAGAGACACTTTCTACCAGAGGGAAGCTACTTCTACTTCATCTGATGTACTGTGCCAGTTTTCTACTGCAGAATGTGTTAAATTGCAAGAATTCATCCTCTACTGCATTTTCAGTTTCTATAACTGAACTATGTCTTAATTATATCCAGCAAATGGCCAACTATAGAGTATGGCTCCTTATCACCAGACACACAGAAGCAGAATATTTTTGTACTTACATTGTTCTATTCTAACCTCCCTCATAGGTCTAATTTGAAATGGTTATCTGCAGGGAGCCTAGAGAGATGCTAATATAATTTTTTGCAATTTGAATGTAAAGAAAATTACTAATAGGTTCATGGAGGCTGCTCCAAAAATGACTATATTTCTTATTACAGGATTCAGCATTTATGAATGCATCCTGACCTAGTTTGCTCTTCTGAGTTTTCAAAGCAAGGATTGTTACATAATGGTAGCTTCATTTAGGACATACTGGTCCAGATTCTATAGACTATATAAAGCAATGTATAGATCTTACTACTAGGAAAAGACCTGGCATATTATGGTTAACTTTCTGTAGGCTTTAAGAAATCAGCAGGTCTAAATAAAGTATAGGCTGAAGGGTCTGTGTGACAGCAGATCCACTTGCCCCATTCTGTGCCTGGGAGTGAATGTCTTTTGAGGAGTAAACACAGGGGAGGTACATTCTCTAAATATTCACAGGTGTAGCCCTAAGAAATAATCTGTAGTATGATTTTCCTGTATGTAGAACAGAGAGCAGCTCTTTTGCTGAACGATAATTGAAATAAGGACCATTTAAACTAGTTTCTACTGGAAGTAGTAATCTGTGAGGTAGCATCTCCATGTGTCCTCAGTGTAACATCAATACATAAGTGGATGCATAGGTATGCTGTACCTTCTCTTACTGAAATCTAAATCCAAACACCAATATCCAGTTCCCGAAAATTTACTATACGCAGCACAGTTAAAGCAATGTTATCTTGCTGCAGCACACCCAAATAAAAAACAAAACAAGTAATTCTGAAGGAAGAATATATGTGAACATCGAAAAAAATTGCAAGGACACATATATAATTCATGACGGAGCACAGTGAAGAAATCCATGAGCTAGCTGTGGTCTGAAATGTTAGGACCCAGCAAGTCACTGAGACAATTCAATCTCACATATTTAAACAGGAGTCCTACTACATTGCATTGTAGTGCCACAGGGAAACAGGCAGGCTGTGTCTGGCCCAAAACAGCTCCCACCAGCCACCTACTTCAGCTACAGTTATCTGTGATCTGGATGTGAGGAGAGTACCCATGAGATGAATCCAAATCTACCTGCTGTGGGTGTCTGTAAAATGCTACTATCTTATGCTACCAAATGAAGAAAAACCAATAGATCATCACACAGCCCTTCTTTCTTTTACCTCATTTCATGCCTATCCTTGTGTCACTTTCTCTGTTTTGGGATTATACTTTACAGAGAAGCCTTCTGGGTTCAGTCATGCATGGACATAATGAAAATGTGTTAAGACCACTGGGGGGTCTATACCAATTGAAACAACAGCCATGTAGAATTCTGAGAGCTAGTAAAAAAAAAAGTTGATTTTATTGTCTAATGCCAGCTAAGCAACTCATTATCTTCTAAAGACACGTCTGTGCCCTCCCCTCACCAGACTTCTGGATACAGAACATAAAATCTCAAAGCCCAAAAACCAAACCAAACCAAACCAAAAAAACCCCAGAAAAAGTAACCCCAGTGCTTGGATGTCAATGAAGGAGAAAGAACTAACAAAGGCAAATATTGTGACCAATACCCTATTAATGAAGATTATGATGAAAATGTTAGAGCAACTTCAAAAAAAGCAAACCCTGTCATGTTATTTGTGTACAGTTCCGTGTGATAGGCACCTTTTAAGATTACATACAAGCCAACATTTTTTTTCCAGACTGCACAGTCCCCTTGCATGATATTGCTGGACTGTCATTGACTACTTCAGGCCCATGTCTTTGGCAACACTGTGAGCAGAAATAAAATCCAGCCATGCTTCTGATTTGGAATGTATGGAGGATATAAAATTTTCTCATTCCCTTGCCTTCACTTCCTCTGCCTTCCCTTCCCTTCCTTTCAGTCATCTATTTACAAATCTAACCTTAAGCCTTATATGAGTATATACACAATGTTGAGAATTAAATAGTATCGAAACTATTAAAATTCTTAACCACACAGAACTGAAATCGCAGATCTTTTAATGCATGTATTCTGAACATGCTACAAAGAGGAATTGGAGAGATGTATTTGTGACTCCCTCCTGTGTGAACTGTTTTCTCCTATATGGTTTAAACTTACCATGACTGATTGTAATAATTTATTATCACTCTCTAAATTCTGTGAATGGAAGAAGCATATGTTTCCTGAATCTCATTTACAACTGTCAAGTTGAAAAGGTGTGTGAGATTGTAATAGATGCATCAGAGGCTCCCTGTTACATGAATAAAACCCCAGCAAATTAATATCAGTGAGATGAATTCATGAATATTTACATTGTCCTTGAAATTGATTATGAGAAAAATAGTCATTTATGTGAAATTTATCAAAGCAGACAGGTGGGAAAAGATGATAAAATACATATTTTTAGGAATATAGGAATATATTTGAATGCAACTTATATTACAAGATAGCACTTTCTTATTCTGACTAGAAAGCCAAAGTTTCATTTCAGAATATGCTGATAAACCTGGCAACAGTAAATGCCATGCTGAAATGCAAAGTCAATGGAAACTAAATGAAATGTTGGAGCACCCAATATGCAGTTATACTGGCATACAGCAAAATAAATCTGCTTTGAGTGCTGTGAAGTACAACTCACTTAGTAGTGTTTATCAAGAAAAATAACACATTTATAAAGTACGCAAGTGGAAGCACTGTATGATAAAAATAGCTACAAGGTGCACTTAACAAGTTTTTTAAGAGTTTATCTCAGAAAAGCCTGAAGTTGCGTATTTCATGGCAAATAAATAAAACAGAAGCTTGATGATACTTATCTGCTTCCAACAATTCTGTAAGCTATAAAATCATAGAATCATAGAATAGTTAGGGTTGGAAAGGACCTTAAGATCATCTAGTTCCCATCACACCTCACACTAAACCATGCCATCATGCAATACATAAGCTGGTAATTAACATATTAAACATATGAAAAGTGTAGTTCATGCTTAAAAAAGAATTCAGAGGAACTCAATTTCACTTAAAGTGCATAGATTATAAAATATACAAAAACCACGTAGTACCATCAGGAATGTATTGGCATGTGAAACTGGTTGTCTCCTAGAGATCTGACAAGCCCAGGGCTGAGTCTGTACATCAGCAGAACAACTGCATAGGATTTGGTCAGGATGAATAGCTATTGCTGTGGTGAGGGTAACTGTCTTTTACAAATAATGTTATATATACGAGGATCTACCTTAGGAGGCAAATCAGCACAAATCTTATCCCTTAATAACCTATGAATTACTACTATATCTTCATTGACACCCGTTTTATAAACAATCCTGTTCTTCATACGATGACCTACACAAATTATATTTTTTTTCTGCCTGTTGTACTGATATACATAATTGTTTCATATATGTTAATTTTTTCATATATAGGAAAAGATTATGTATATCAGTACAACAGGACAGAAAAAAATATTGGCTTCCTTTTAACAGGGACTGGAAGGATCTAACTACATGTTTGTAGCACAAAAGAAACATAAATATGCTTATCTTTTCTTCTTAAAATTTATCTTCATGAAAAGGATAATACTGGCAGAGAAATAAACTGGTATAAACAGGTTGTGATAGAATAAAGTTGCAAGCCATCAAAATTATTTGAGTTTCCAGAATAATTTTACACAAGTCATGGAAAAGAAAGGTTTACTGCTTTTAAATGGAACTTCATAGGTTTGTGAAAAGAATTATAAAATGCATTCATCTGCAATAGCAGGAAACTAAGTTTAGACCTAAAAGGCACTTTCTGATACTACTTCATAGGAACTTGCTTTACTTGTTTTTATGGAATGTCTAAGACAGCTGGTTACTGAGTAGCCAGTCAAACTGCAGAGAATGAGAAGATACCTGCAGATTTTGACAATGACCTGCTCTCAAACTAATTTTTGGTAACCCAGCACATTTATTAATAAGTATACACACTAACTTTTCCTTGCTAGGCTTCTGGTAAACACCATTAAAAGGATTCCCAATGCAGTAGCTTATCATTTAGTGATTCATTCAATAAGCTTTAACAATATCTTGCAGACAATTGTATTAATCAGCAACTGAAAGACCACTTAATTCTACAGTCAACTTTCATGTCTAGGTGTAAATGCTGATACCGGATGGATGCAGAGGGAAGGACAATGCACAATTAGTTCTACTGCTACTGGTGATTGGTTTTCTAGTTTAAAATATATATATATTAAAATATATTTTTAAATTTCAAACAATTTTATGCATTTTTGTATACTTTTTCCCTACACTACTGGTTTTCAAAGAAACATCGGCTAATGATTAACTCATGTAATCAGAAAATAAAGGCAATGAAACAAGTTCCTAACTTCATGTTATGTGTAGGGAAAAAAGAATATGGTTTCAAGTAAGATGGTGAAACATATGTTAATTCTGAAAAACAGACCCATATATGAAAGAATCATGGGTAGTCCAGTTTTAAATTAATCAGTCGTCTGAATTACTCGGCACAATTTTAAGTGAAGCCATAACTGACTTCCATCTCTGGGACACCTGCAGAGCTCACAGCTACCTTTCTTTGCATTTTCAAGCCTTGACATTTCATTTTTCCCAGAATTTTTCTTCTCATTATTTCTTCTGCCTAAGATGTTTCTTGAACTCCCAGTTATTTCATAGACTGAAGTGGCTGACAGGAGAGTTCAAATGATAATTTTTAACCAAGCTTTGTTCAAATTTGACCTTAGCTGTTATCACCAGTTATTGAAAAGCAACATCTTGTCATGCTGCTACCACTGTCTGACCATCAAACAATAATGTCAATATATTTAGTCTAAGTATGTGTTTATTTTTTTAAAACAATTAGCATGAATGCATTTGGACAGATAAGGTGTATTTGTAATAAGATTTAAAATGCCTGAGTTCTTGAAAATGAAGGTTAATAATGAAACCATGGGAAGATATTTGAACACAGCAATAGCACATAATGGCTTCTTGATATATAAGAAAAACTTATGTTCTCTTTTAAAGTTCTTAATGATTTTCCATTACATATTTCCAGTATCCCTGGACTACAGCTTCATACTGCATGAAATGCCATCTAATAAAGACTTTATCCTATCACTACATGTCATCATTTAGCAGGTGCCTCAAGAAAGGACACATTGAAACATTTTAAGTTCCTCTCACTGGTTCAAACCTTTACAAAAGCCCAGTTTTAAAAAAAACCCCTGTAATTCAAACAATATATATCTGCAGTATTACAGCATACAAGTACTTTACTTAAGCAGGCAGCAAATCCAAATGAGTCACATTTACTTACACAAAGGTTTTACTTCAAAGATAAAATGACAAGGAGAGTTCTTTAATTCTTTCAGCTCCCATGCAAGGAGATTAAAAAACCTTCCATTTTTCCTTAAAAAAGAGAAAAGAAAAAAAAAACAACAAACCCAAAGTATATTTAATTATAATAGCAGAAAACTACTAACAAAACCATGTTCCCTGAAGAGGTATCAGTACAGATAAATGAATTCTGTATCAGACATAGAAAACAGCTGTTTGTTAACTCTATCTGGGAAACTGCATGAAACCACTGAGTTTTGCACTTATTGTAAGAAGCAGATCTATGACAGAAACAGTGTCAGAAACAGTTCAGAAAGCTTCAGAAGAGACTCTGAGCTCATGTGTTTACACCCATACTCTAAATAATTCAAAGGAGACAGTCTTTAAAATAAAGAAGAAAAATAAATCATGCAGAGAAATAAATCATGTCTGGTGGGCAAACTGGTGTGTGGTGGGTAATAGCCAATCTGTTGAATTGTGGAGTAATTTAGGTTAGAAGGTGAGGAGTCATTTGCTTCAGCCTCCTGCTTAAAGCAGATTTACCTTCAAAGGCAGATGAAGTTGCTCAGGAATGTGTCTAGTTACATTTTGAAAATCTCCAAGGATGGAGATTCCACAGTCTCTCTGGAAGCTCTGCTACCACTTTTGACAATCAACCCCGACCTTTTTTTGTACGTGTCAGAATAAAGCCTACTTGATCTTCTCCATTACCTCCCACTAAAGCAGAATTCAAGCTTCCCCTGCTTGACTCCTCTTCCCTGGGCTACACAAACAAAGACATTGTGTGTCTCCTCCCAAGTTATGTATTCCAGCTTTCTATCTGCTTTAGTGATCCTTTGCTGGATTTGCTTTACCTTATCCACATATTTCTTGTACTGAGGCTCAGAACAACGCATTTCATTTCAGATGTGGCCTCCCTAGTGCAAGAACAGCTTCCTCTGGCCAACTGGTAATGATCTTACTAACACAACTGTATTGGTCTGGCTGGGATGGAGGTAATTTTCTTCATAGTATGGTGCTAGTCCAAATTTCTGAACAAAACAGTGTTGGTAACACACTGATGTTTTAGGTATTGATCGGCAGTGCTTATACAGTGTCAAGACCTTTTCTTTTTCCCACTCTGCCTCTGCAGAGCAGGCTGAGGATGCATACGAACCTAGGGGACGATATAGCTGGGAGAGATGACCCCAACTGACCAAATGGTATTTCATATCATGTGACATTGTGATCAGCAATAAAAACTCAGGAAAAGAAGGATGAAAGGGGAAGATGTGTTCATGGTGTTTATCTTTACAATTAACCATTATGTGTGCTGAGGCCTTGCTTTCCTTGAAATGCCCAAACATCTGCCCGTCAATGGCATGTAGTCAACAAATGCCTAATTTTGCTTTGCTCACACAAATCAAGTTTTACTCTATTTTGCCTTTTGATTCTCTCCCCCTTCCCCCTGCAGGGAGGTGGGAGTGAGCTAGCAGATGTGTCTGGACTTACTGCCTGCTGGCATCAAGCCACCACAGCAGCCTTCTGTGTGTTTAGCTTTTATCACCACAAGAGTGTAGTCCTGGCTCACATTAATTTGTTCAGCAAGACACCCACTCAGGACATTTCCAGCAGCGCTATTCCCCAGCACATCAGTTCCAGCACTAACACATGTGCTGGGAACTTCAACTTCGTTGAACTTCACAAAGCTCCACTGGCTCATTTCTCCATCTTGGATAGCTCACCCTAACTGGCAACCCTTTCCTCCAGCATATCAGGTGTCCCCCAGTTTGTTGACATCCATGAACCTCCTGAGGGAGTCAGACAGAATTGATATGCAATTTAATGAACAGGTCACTCAGAGAGGCTATGGCACCTCTGTCAGTGGAGATTTTCACATCTTGACTGTATAAGTCCATTACCAACCTGATCTACATTTCAAATTAGATGTGCTTTGATGAGGAGGCTGACATAAATGAGCTCTTGAGGTTTTTCCATCCTAAATTATTGGTGCAAACAAAAAATACAGGAGAAAGTCTATAGTTTTTCAATTAATCAAATCATATGATAGAACTATTCAGAAGGAATAATTAACTATATCCAGAAAGAATAATCAGCTCTTCTCATTTTGACAATGTTTTGGTTACACCTTGGATGTGTTGTATTCATATACAAGTGATTCAAAAGAAGCAGTATTGACAAACCCCTGTCTTTCTGCAAGAAAAAATGTAAGTGCTTTCTAATAGGAAGGCAGAAGTAAGACTCCATAATCACTTAAGAAACACCAGATATTTCAAATGCTACTGGAATACCATCATACAGTAATGATGACCACCACAGAGTAAACCAAATTATGTTATTTACACTTTGCTGTCAGCAGGCTTTCATTCCTGCAGTTTCTTCCTAAGTTGATCCAGGAGATTAATATATGATGGATATAACTGTCACTGGTATACGAGATTTTTAAGCCTCTCTGTGTGTTATTGTGAAACAGCCTTTTCAATTCAAACTTCCCTTTACAAGATGGCTTAAAATCATACCTAAAGGCATGAGAATAAATTCTTATTCCTCTCCCACTACTCAAGATATGTTAGAATTACAGTTGTATACATGAAGGAAGGGTATTCATAGCTCAAAGGATATCTTTTAATATTCTCAACCCCTGTAACTCCTTGAATTGGCTAAATTGCACAATCTCTTATCTTTGCAGTCCTGCTCCAATGCACTAGAAACCCAGAGCAGTCCAAGTTAAAATACGATTTCGTATCTATGTACACACACACAAACACACATGAAGCCTCAAGAGAGAGCTCAGAGAGATACAGGGAGATAAAATTATTTGCTTGCAGACATCTAAATTTTCTGAGAGGAAGCTGTTTGGGAAGCTATTGAACATGATTGATTTTATCCAAAACAGACATCTAAAAATGATGAAATGAATTGTTCACTAAAAGTACGTCTTTTCCCTGCTTACTGTGCAGCTATGTCATTTATCCATGGCTATTTCAGAGAAAGATAGCTCAAGCTGAACGAAGCTAATACTGTCTCCGGCTAAGGACTTCATATTGGAAAATGACAAGATCATTATTAGGGACTGTTTGCATGCTTCCAGTTTCTCAAATCTTAAATACAAGGTCTGGTATTATTTCGGATATCGCTGGGGTGAAACCTTCAGTGTGGTATTCACCTCATATTACTGGAGATGTCTGCAGTATTATCATAGCATGTCATGTAATTCCAGTAGCAGCTAAAATACCTGTTGTTTCTTGGGCAAATCTGGAATTCAAACAAGTTCATTTCCAGCACAATGTAAGGCTAAAGAGATGTATCCTGGGTTCAGCAGCAGCAGTCAGTTTTTCTTCTTCTTGGTAGCTGGTGCAGCGCTGTGGTTTTGACTTTTGGCCTGGGAATAATACTGATAAAGCCGATGTTTTCAGTTGCTGGTCAGAATGTTTACCCTGACCAAGGACTTTGTGAGTCTCATGCTCTGCCAGGGAGGAGGAGAAGCTGGGATGAAGCAGAGACAGGACACCTGACCCAAACTAGCCAAAGAGGTATTCCATACCACAGCACGTCACGCCCAGGATGTAGAACAGAGAGTTCCCAGAAGGGTGGGATCACTGCGGGGTGGGGGCGAGGTACTGGTCGGTGAGCGGTTGTATTCTCTTCCCTTGTTATTTCCTTTATCATTATTCTTTTTGGTGGTAGCAGTAGTGATTTCTGTTATACCTTAGTTATTAAACTGTTTTTATCTCAACCCTTGGGAGCTGCATTCTTTCGATTCTCCTCCCCGTCCCTCCAGGAGCGGAGGGAAGAAAGGTCAGGGGGGAAGTGGACTGCGTGGTTCTGATTTACGGCCTGGGCTGAAACCATGACGGTTCGTTTTGGCACCCAACGTGGGGCCCGAAGGGTTCAGATAACGACAGATCTGACCGGAGTGTGTCTAATCGTATTTGTGATAAGCATTCAATGTTTTGGATAAATAGTCACTCGTCACAATGCTGATTTACTGGCTCTCAAAGTTGCTGGTTTTGACCTCACAGTTTCAATATGCCGTAGCTTACTTAGAGCCTGTATTTGCTGTGTTAGTGTTTATCAAGTGTGGGCCTTGGGCTAAGGCTCTTGTTTCACTAAACTTTATGGTAATGACTTGTAATACGGGCGGGCTCCGGCAACAGGGCGTTATGGACGTGGCCATGGACTTGTACCTGGCCGTCCCGCTGCCCTTCACCGTCCTGGCCCTCATCCTCGCCTCCGTCTTCATGAGGCTGCAGGGAGCCGAGGGGGAGTGGCCCCAGGAGCCGGCGGCGGCTGAAGCGGCCCGGGAGAGCGGCCCCGGGGACCAAGTGGTGGCAGGAACTGGGCCGGAGGCCGGGAAGGAGGCGGCGGAGGAGCCGAGTACCACGGCCGAGCCCAGCCCCGTGGCGGCCCAGAGCATCCCCCAGCAGCCACCCACCGAGCCCTCCAAGCCTGATCCCCAGGATGATGCAGGAGACCACACAGTATTTTCCAGCAAGGCAGAGGAGGAAGATCTGGACTCAGAAAAAGGGAAGCTGGTGGTGAGAGAGCCGGCAAGTACAGCAGCATCATTTGAGAGTTCTGAAGGTTTTGAATGGCCTTTGGGTACCCTTGGGACTTTCCTGCTGATTGTGATGGGGATCACCATGTTGACACACACGCAGAGTGTGTTTTACCCACAACCATTTTGTCTAATCCTGAGAGTTAAGCAGAGTGAGGTTTGGGTCTTGTCTGGGTTTAGACGACAATATACGGGGACCAAGAAGTTTTCCCCAAGGCTGGACAGTCATGAGTGTCATGGTGTGTGGGACAGTATGGGCAAGTATCTAGTCCACTGGGCCCCTCCAGTCCTTTGGAAGCATCGGAGATGGAAGGCAGCTGTATGGAGTCCCCAACGACAAGTTGCAGAAACTGCTGCAGGGGAGGGTGAATTATTTTGAGCCTAATGGGCACGTGACACTTCAGGCCATCAGGGCAGAGATGCAACACAGAGATGGACTCATGATCGAGGGGTGGACTTAGCAATAGACACTATTGCCCAGGTTATTCACGAGTGTGAACACTGCACACAGCCTCTCCTGCTCTGAAAGACTGTTACAAGAGATGGAGCCCAACATCATGGACCAAATGGACTCAGCAGCTTTATAGGGATTGGTCCGTGCACTAGGATAAGAGTGCACTGAGATGAGAGTGATGGCATATTGAAAATGTGTGATCTGAGCATGACGTGAATGGTATGGAATAAGGGGTGGATACTGTCCTGGGTTCAGCAGCAGCAGTCAGTTTTTCTTCTTCTTGGTAGCTGGTGCAGCGCTGTGGTTTTGACTTTTGGCCTGGGAATAATACTGATAAAGCCGATGTTTTCAGTTGCTGGTCAGAATGTTTACCCTGACCAAGGACTTTGTGAGTCTCATGCTCTGCCAGGGAGGAGGAGAAGCTGGGATGAAGCAGAGACAGGACATCTGACCCAAACTAGCCAAAGAGGTATTCCATACCATAGCATGTCATGCTCAGGATGTAGAACTGAGAGTTCCCAGAAGGGTGGGATCACTGCGGGGTGGGGGCGAGGTACCAGTTGGTGAGTGGTTATATTCTCTTCCCTTGTTATTTCCTTTATCATTATTATTGGTGGTAGCAGTACTGATTTGTGTTATACCTTAGTTACCGGACTGTTCTTATCTCAACCCGTGGGAGTTGCATTCTTTCGATTCTCCTCCCCGTCCCTCCAGGAGCGGAGGGAAGAAAGGTGTGTGGGGGGGAAGTAGACTGCATGGTTCTGATTTATGGCCTGGGCTGAAACCACGACAAGATGACATGAACTTGTCACTACAGTTCTCACTGTGGCTTAAGCACAGACTTCCCAAGAATCTGATTTAAAAAAACACAAAACTTTTAAAGTCTTAATGTGAAGTAAAAAAAAACCCAACCTCCTGAATTCCTATTTTATATAGTGTAAAAAGACTAAGTGAAGTAGTACACAATTCATGGATACATTTAAGCTAACAAACTGAAGTTAACATGACATAGCATATTATTCGATCACTTTCTTTTTCTTCAGCATAGTATTTGAAAGATCTAAGTATCTTCCTCCATCTCAAAACACCTAACTATTTTGCAGTCAAGCTGAATGAAACTTGCAGTAAGCAGTTCATAGTAATGGCATAGTAATTGTCAATAAAATTAAGAGCAAGAGCTCATTGATAGATTTATGCATGTAACTTTTACTTGTGTTGGCAAGATTTAAGAAAGTCATATGCACCACTATCATAAGAGACTATATATATATTGACAGTGTACAACTGTGGATACACTGATCTGTCTTCTTAGCGTATACTCCCAATAAAGAAATGCGTATACTCCCTACTGAAAGAAATGCTTGAAGTACAAGATTCAATGCAAAAAAAGAAACAAGCAACAACAACAAAACCCCCCAAATCAAACAAAAAAAAAACCAAACCCAATAAAACACATTCACAACACAAGAAGAATGTGGACCTACTTGAGTGAGTCCAAAGGAGTGCCACAAAGATGATCTGAGGGATGGAGCGCTTCTCCTGTGGAGACAGGCTGACAGAGCTGGGGTTGTTCAGCCTGGAGAAGAGAAGGCTCTGGGGAGTCCTTGTAACAGCCTTCCAGTAGCTAAAGGAGGCTACAGGAAATCTGAAGAGGGGCTTTCTACAAGGACTTGTATGGACAGGACATGGAGGAATGGTTTTAAACTGAAGATTTAGATTAGACATTAGAAAGAAATTCTTTACTATGGAAGTAGCAAGAGACACTGTAACAGGTTGCCCAGAGAAGCTGTGAATGTCCCATCCCTGGAACTGTTCAAGACTAGGCTGGATGGGGCTTTGAGCAACCTGGTCTACTGGAAGGTATTCCTGCCCATGGCAGGGGGGGTTGGAACTAGATGATCTTTAAGGTCCTTTCAAACTTAAACCATTCTATGATGATATGATTCCAACCACCAAAAACCCCCTCTGTGCTACACATTTCTTGCACATATCCAAATAAGAGAGGGATTGGGTGTGTAGCCAACTATCAGTTTCCTTGTAAGAGCTGAGAAGGCCCCTCTCCTGGTCAGAAGGGGCAATGATCAGAACTGAGATGCTGGATGAGAGACACAGTGTATAGAGAATTGGGAGCACACACTGGCCTGGCTACACCTTAACTGTGTATTTCACGCAGAATTCCTGGCAAGTGCACAAAGGCTTTCTGCTAACCAACAGCCCTGGGACAGAGGTTGCAGTATAAATAGTGATAACAGTTGTAACATGTCTGTTAAACTACTGTAAAAACCAATCTTGTTCATGGAACAAATGCTTCTCTTACTTGCCCTTTTCACATTAGTCACAGCATTCCCTTTAGTTTTTCTTTGTTTATTATAAAAAGAAAAACAATTAACTTCAGCATAACTATTGCACCTACTCTGCATTGCCTTTTTACCTGAGGTGTTATTTTGGGTCCTTCCTTTATTAGCACTTTGGAAGAGGGCTGGGACACAAGGAAGGGGGATAAGTGTCTTCCTTTCTGGAAGATTAAAAAAGAGAAAACTTTCTGCAATTCAACCATTTATTTTTATATGGAAAGTATTTCCCACCTAATGCAATGGAAAATATTGCTACTTTATGAATGTATTTATTGGATATATTTCATTCATACTTGTATGAAATGTGTGTACTCACATAATTTATGGGACGTACAGTCAGATCACCAGATCCTCACTAGGAAATGGCCTGATGTAGAATGCACCAAATGATTTATTCATATTATTCACATTTATGCGTGGTCCTCCTCCTCCATCAGTTATCTGTAGTTTATCCATTATCTGTTGAATTATTGTGTAATAATTGTACTGTCTTTTAACATGTTCACTATTAAAAAAAATCAGTGTACTTAAATAAAATTGATTTTCAAATATAGCCTATAGGGTATTCTGTGAGAAATTACAACTTGCCTTTAGATCTTTTTTGTTTTATACTACTCGGCTAGGCAAAATGTTTGGAACTTCATTTCAAACAAATGAATGTTTCAGTTAACAGATTAAATTTTAATAACTGACTTATAAAGATACATTTTTCTATCTTTTATCTTCTCCAAACAAGATCTTCCTTTCAAACAAAGAACAAAACTGAACAGCTGGTTAAGAGTTTCATCCTTATTATGAGATGAAATCTTCTGTCTTCAACTTAGGTTTATTCTGGCAGACTTTAAAAAACAATATAGTGTGATGAAACCATGGATTATTATTTTCAGCTCATGCATAATGGCTGAGTAATTACAAAATTTATGGGTGTATGAATGCAAGATAATAGTGCTATCTGACTAACCAAATATTACAATAACCCTTTTCACAAAATATTCAGTATCACCTCTAAAAAGACAAGATAACACCTTCCTATTTCCTATATGGAAGCATCCTTGCAACAAGATACTTTTTACAGTGAGACTGGTTGGAAACCATTGTAATTGGTTCTGTATGTGATGTGAGGTAAATTAATAAAATCATTTTACATTTATACATCGGTGAGACAATAACCTAGTCCATGTATTCTAAAGTATGATGTAATTATAATTAGATTATAAGAACAGTAAACAATATATTGCCAATGGATTTTGCATCCAACTGTATTAGAAATTCACAGCAAATGATTTCTTGCATTTCTATATACTGTTCTGTTAATCTATAACAGCTTTCTGGCATGTTTTTTTGCAATTATTACAGTACATAGGAAAAAATATTTGTATGTATTGCTCAAATATTAAGTGTATACATGATTCTGTAAACTATCTTCATAATTTAATTAGTGCTTTAATGAAAATGGAGTCCTAGCTATGTATTTATTGAGTGAATAAAAATGTAATTAAGTGTATTATATGAAGTATTATGAAGTATGCCATTGCAAATATTGCAAGGCCTACTGACCTTCTGCAAGTAATGCCTCTCTTTCATTATTTATATACATTGAATTATTTTGTGTAATATTTTGAGTATGGAACTCTACCCAGGGATATATTTTAGGACATAACTGGACATAGTGGTATCTGCATATGTTGATATACTCAAACAAAACATCTTCTAAGAACATAAGAAAAGCTGTGCATACCAGTGTCAGTCCACTTCTACACAAGATCCAGCTTCTCAGAGGATATTCATAAAGTATTGAGACTGTAGGACTGGTTATGAATAATGAATGGTACTGCAGCTCCAGGAAATAAAAAAAATGTTTAAAAGGATGACTGGTATTTGATCCATTCTGAACAACTATATTTGGAAAGAAACAACCTCCAAACCTGTTAGTGAAATATTATCAAACAACCATCTGCTTTGTGAAACAATCATCATGATAGTATTATTTGTAAACACTCCTGTCATTCTGATCAAAGCTAAGTTGCCAGTTTTATGCAATTCCAGCACTGCTGTATGTCTATTCTTATTTTCTGACATGACAAAAGCTTGGTTTTCATTTCAGAAACAGTAAATTTAGTAATGTCATATATGTTGTTAGATGTAAGATACAAAGTCCATATGACTTAAAAAATTTGAAAAGATAGAGGGTATCACAGATGTCAGAACTGATGTGCTGTATTACATTACTTTCACATCAGATAACAGTTATCAGAGCTGATGAAGAATGCCATGTCTCCCTTTGAGGATCTCCTCACCCTTGAGATGAGGAGAATTTAGTTAAGAAAAGCTGATGATAGCAATGGGAAATATTTGAAATGCTTGTTCTTACAGTGGAGACAGGTGGAAAATCAGAAAAGAGACAGTCTCAGTAATTAAATACTACAACAAGGGACATTATGGATACAAGTGTGAGTAGAAAAATACAGCCCATGGTCTTGAAAATCCTTATTTATACAGTTACTGTTACTAAAATAATCTGTCTATGCTACTTTATAAAATCAACTTATAAAATGAGGTATAAAAGGAAGTTGGAGGTAATGTTTGCTCACAGATCAGCCCACTTTTGTGACACCTTGATATGTAGAAGTAGCCCTCACCCTACACATAAGCAACCTACAACCAGCATGTCTAGATACAAACAGTGGTATAGAGTAATAGAAAAGTCTAGGTCAGAAAAGACCTCTGCAGACAATCTGTTCCTGCTTTCTGTTGATAGCAAGGTTTTATCCAGGGTTCTGACAAATCTTGGATTATTTCCAGCATGGGACATTCCACCACTTCTCTGAACAATTTATTTCCATGTTGAACTGTTCTCACAGTGAAGACTTCTTGAATCCAGAGTTTGCCCTGAAGCTACTTACACCCACTGCCTCTTCTGTGACTGGGACAACCTTGTGAAAAAAGAACTTTGATGGTCTCTGTAACTGCCTTTTAGGTAATGGAAAACTGGGATTAGATCCTGCTTGAGATGTCTCTTTTCTAAGCTGAATGCACACAGTTCCTTCAACCTTTCTTTGCATGTCCAGTTCTCAAGCCCTCTGATCATTTTGGGGCCTTCTGTGGGACACTCAGCAACTTTCTTGTGTCTCTTGTCAGCTGGGACGCTCAAAATTGAACACAGTATTCTATGTGTTACCTAAAAAGTGCCAAGTAGAGCTAAGTAATCACCTCCCTTGATCTGCTCACTATACACTAGACGTCACAGCCCAGGATGTGGTTTACTTTTCTTGTTGCTGAGGTACATACCACCAGCTCAATTTCAGCTTGCCATCCATCATGACTCGAGGGCCTTCCTGGCAGATATATACCCCTATGTGCTTGTAGGGGTAAAGACCCAGCTTGTGCTGCTCTGTGGAGTTATTCCAGTACAGAACTATACATTTAACCTTGTTGAACTTCATGTGATACTCATTGGCATGACCTTACACTTGCCCTTGCTGAACTTCACCAAGTTCTTGTTAGCCCACTCTTTCAGCCTATCTAGGTCTGACTGCAGAGTAGCTCTCCCTTTCTAATAGTCCACTGCTCCACTCAGTTTGGTATCACTGTCAAACTTCATCAGGGTACCCCTCATCCCATCACTCACGAAATATCAAGGAACATCATGCCCAACATCAATCCCTGGGACTCCCACTTGTGACAAGTTGCCAGAGAAGGAGCTATTTACCACTACCCTCTGGGTGCAGCCTGTCAGCCAGTTCCCTACCCACCACACAGGCCACTTGTCTAGACTGTAATACATCAGTTTCTCTAGAAGGAGGCTGTGACAATCTGCATCAAAAGCCTTGAGGAAATGCAGGTAAACAATGTCCACCACTCGTCCAATATCAACCAAGCCAAGACTTCTCAAAATTACGGAGAGTGGACTTGCAATGACATCAGCCAGTGTTTAACACCCTTGTGTGGATATTGTCAGGACCCATCGATTTGCTGGGATCAAGCTCCTGTAATAGTTGCCATACCAGTTTTTCTTTCACTGATGGTGAGTCTGTGTTTGCATCAATCTGGATTTTTATTTCCAAGGCCTGAGGCTTAATGATGTTGGTAAAGACAGAGTTGAAGAATAAGTTGAGAATCTCTGCCTTTTGGTGTTACTGGTGACTTATTCACCTCTCCTGCTTAACATCAGGATAATATATTTTTTTCTGTTTCTGCTTGTTGTTTATGTACCTGAAGAATTGTTTCTTGCAGTTTTTTCACATCTCTGGCCAATTTCAACTTGATCTGAGCTTTTGTTTTTCTAACTGCATCTCTGTACCCTCTGGCAAAGCCCTTGTAATTCTCAACAAGCATTTGTCTGCTTTTCCACTTCTGGTAGGCTTTTCTTTCAGTTTTGAGCAGATTCAGGAGCTTGCAGTTAAGCCATGGTGGTCTCTTGCCCTGCCTGCCTTCCTTACCTTTAAAGGGAATGAACTGGTTTTGTGCTTCCAGCAGAGCATTCTTGAAAATCTCTTAGCATTCACTATGTCCTTTATCTCCCATGGAAGTTTCCCCAGAATTCCTCCCAACTGAGCTCTGAGGAAGCTGATGTTTGCTCTTCTAAAATCCAAACTCTTTGTCTTAGTGATAACCTTCAGTGTTGTGGTTTAACTCCAACTGGCAACTAAACACCACACAGTTGCTCACTCTCTCTGCTCCCCTCATAGGATGGGGAAGAGAATCAGAAAAAAAAGCAAACTGCCTGGACTGAGATAAGAACAGTTTAATAATATACTACTAATAATAATAATGAAAAAGACTCCATGGTGTTTAACTTTTTTTGTTGATTCTCCTCCCCATCCCACCATGGCAGGCTGTGAGCGAGCTGCTGCTCAGTACTTAGTCACTGGCTGGTTTAAACCACAATGCTGATTGAGATAAAAAACTCTAACCAAGCTGTCACACTTACAGGTGACTACAAAGACAATGCATTTGACAAATGGCTATTTGCAGTCATTTCAGAACTCTATGCACCTGATTTGTTGTCAGAGGTAGTCAGAATATCGTTATTTCCTCTCTTGCTTGTTACTGAGGAGTAAAGTTATTGTATTGATTTCCTGGCTCTCGCATCTTTTCTAGTTGAATGTGTTTCCAATGTTGGCATGCTTCAGCTACACCTCATCCATCTACTGACGGCAGAACACTCTCCTAACCATTCTTTGATTTGGCTGTCTGCCATCTGTAGAGCTAACTTTAAGTCACTTCAGTCAGCTCTAACACCCCCAGCTTTACACATACTATTTACGCTTTCTGCACTTTTCCCCGACTTCTTTTCTCAATTGTTTTGTACTGTTTGTCCAGACAATTGCTCACCCTTCAATGATAGATGATTCCTATTTACTTCTGTCATTTTTTTCAGGGTTAGCATTCAAATTTTAACTTTCAATCATTTTATCAACACAGCCTAAATTGTTGAGAACTTCACTTCAGCTTCCCAGATGCAGCTATGAGACTCAGAAGATGCAATGCATGTATCCCAAAAAATGACGGCTATGATTTATTGTGGAAACACAATCAGAGACTGTAGGTTAATAAAGACAATGGAGCACTATGGCAACAGCACTTTTTCTTTGGTTCTGTTCTGGCGAAAAGACGTTTCTCTTTCAAACCAAGTATTTCTATTAAAATGTGGTTTGTTTGCTTGGGATTTTCTCTCCAGAAAAAGAAATACACCAAAATTGAATTTGATCTGACAGCCAACACAGCGTTTTAGCATTCTGCTACTTTCCCAGTGCTTCCAAAGCTAGCAGTTCATAAAGCATACTCACCTTGGAAAATACATGATTCACTATAAACATCCAATGAAGTCCATATTATTTCAATAGAGTCAAGATTTTACCTTGCCTTTCTGAAGTCTTTTGAATAAGATCCCATTTCTCTAACTACATTCAGTTGTTGAACACTTATTCTGTTTTTCCCATGTAAATAAATACTGCAATAGAACCAGTTACCTGCAATATAAAAAAATCCCAGTACTTAGGAGCTGTGTTACTTAGTCTTTTGTGACCAAGCAACCTCCCTCTAGTATTACTAGGGCTGGTGGCATTTTGGAGGCAGGAAGGAGGAGTGAAGCATGTATTACATAATAGTGATAATCTTCATGGTTTTCTACAGACTATGCTTTTGGAGCAACTTTTTGAGAAAAACAGACTTTTAATAGGTTTCAAGTATCTCAAAGTATAGAAGTGAAAATCTAGTAAGATCTTTATGACTTTTATAATTAATTTGAAGATCAGTTAAACCACAGGGTATTTTTGGTGTAAAGAATAAAAAGTTTAAACACCAGTTTCAACATGACAACAAGTACTTCCTTGAGAAACCTAATTAACTCATAATTTTTCTTTCACTGCTTTCAGGATTGTTCTGGAGGCATCTCACGTGCATTTCACTGCATAATCAAGTTTGGTTGGTAATGACTAGTCTTTTGATGACTTGAAATACATTAATTCTTCTGTAGAGAATGAATAATTAGAAGGCATTTAGTATAGCTAATGAATTCTCTGAATTTCTTTAAGCAGAATAAATAACTATTTGACTCCTCACAGGCACAGCTAGCAACTCTGATTATCTGATCAATACAGTTTCATGAATGGCAGTAACATTACAGACTTTGGCACTTTTTGTTGATATTCCTTCAGATGTCCTGTAAACCAGCTGTCTTTATAAAAGGCAACAAGATAGCTAATGTATTCAACTTAATACCTGTCCTGATAGCCTATCTTTTGTATTAGGTATAAATCTTCCTGAAATGTAAGATTATGCTATTTTTTTCTCTAAATTCTAGCAAGGCTTTCTATGAAATGTCAGATCTCGTTATTTCTTTGAAGTCTTGGCAGTTAATTTCTCCTTCCAAAGCAAGATAGTATTTCATATGCTAGAATGTGTACAAAAATATGTTCTTTTTAACTTGTTAAAAAGTTCTCTTTGTTATAAATTTGTTAGATAATTAAAATCAGAAAATGGAGGCTAAGAAATATTTTTCTATTTATCATATCTTTAGAAAATAAACTTTATATGAATGTTCTTTATGAAACCTCATGTAATGCTTTTTGCTTGTATGCATGAAAAATGCTGATTAAAATCACCAATTTCAAAGTCAAACAAGTCACATGTCTAAAAGTGCTATTTCTGTAAGTTCCATGAAAGTGAAAATTGAGTTCTGATGATTCCAGTGACTGAAAAGCTTTACCATCAGCTCTCCTTTTCTAACAACACAGTGCAGAATTCATGTGGGATTTTGGCCTTCATATGGCTAAAATTAGGCATGTTATCTTAAATGCCAAAAAATTAGGCTATGATAAAGATGTCATAATACACAAATGCACACATACTGCTATCAGTCCTTCAGCTCTTAGTAATACTGGATGATACCTATGTCATGCTTCTTTACCTTACATATGCTGTTTACTTCCAAGCAAAAAGGGTGAGAAGATAAAGCTATTTATTTCATTAATATACCTTTCCAACATGTATTCTTTAAGAAAGTAAAAAGGACAACTAACTCAGAGATGTATTAAAGAAGAGCAGATTAGGGGTAATTAACAATCAAGAATGGGATTTGTGTTAACTATAAATATTTCCAGTGCAGATTTACATCATACAGCTGATCTAGCCTTCCTTCACATCAGTGGTGAAAAAGCAAAGGCATTTCTGGATTGTGAATTAGCACTTTATGTAGACATTTAAAACATTATGTGAAATGGTCTTCAATTCAATTGGCAAGATAAGATTGTAAGCTGTGTTGTGAATATACAGCTAGGACTCCTGAATCTTTGTCTATCCCAGGTAAAAGAGTTAAACCAGTTGCTGGAAAGTGCCTTTCTTCTCATGCTTAATGCAGAGTTAGAAATTTAAGGACTAGCTCAAAAGAGCTGGATAGGTAAATTTTTAATAGAATATATGGCATGAATGTTTAAAGTTCTGCCTCAGTTCTCATCAAGTCACGTCTTTAACCCTTTAGACTAGAGTACCTGAGAATGTAGATACTGTATTGTAGAAGTTTTGACCCAGAGTGGAAAGGTGGGAGGAAGAAATACGGAAGTCTTTTGTTTGAGATTTATTTTTGAGATTTTTGATTAGGCTATGTATGAGCTGAAGAAAATTGGGTGAGAAATCTAAGCATGCCTTTTTTGGCAAAGAAGAATTTCTGAAATACAAGAACTGCTTTCGCTAACAGTGTATGTGGCACCAAACAAAACCCCCTAAACATTAGGTGAATCCGTCACTAATATATATGTCTGGCAGCCGAATGAACATGATTATGGTCGTGTGTTGCTACAATATTTTTGGTGGCAACTTCATCTGAAGCATTCATATTGACACTTTGGACATTATTGAGGGGATTTCTAATCCTAGAATTAACCTAGGAAGGAAAAGTGGATATTTTTAGCAAGATTTTTGCAGTTCTATCCCTGCTGAGCTGAATTCCAAGATGGTATGAAAGAACTACCATTATTTGAGAAGGTGGCTTCTAATGTATCAAGAGATGTTAAAAACAAATAAAATAAAAAATGTTAATTTAATTAATGTTGCACTGGATTTGATACATTATTAAGACCTTTGAGAAAGGATGAAGAAGTGAGACAGATGCTATGTTTAAGCTGATCTAGATTCAGGAAGATTTGGACCAAACCTGACAAATTTTAGAGAAGAAAATTCAGGCATATATTAAAAAAAAAGAATAAAGCAAAGCAGTAACTCTATCTTGAGGACATGGTTTCAATGAAGTTTAATAAATTAAATATACAGCTCTAGAGTAAAAATAAGACACGATATGGAATCACTTTTTTTTTTTCTGTTTGAGGATCATCTGTTTTACACACTTCATAAGACAGTCCTGAGGGAGAAGAATAAAAACACAGTTGAAAAGATACGGTAATGATGGTTAATGCCAGTGGGGAGTTTAGCCACAGTCACTTGCACACCCCTCCACAGTGGGTTGAGGGAGAGAACTGGAAGGACACTAGCATGGAAAATCTCGTGGGTTGAGATAAAGACAGTTTAATAGGGAAAGCTAAAGATGTCCATGCAAGCAAAGCAAAACAAAACAAGGAATTCATTCACTACTTCCCACTGACAGGCTGGTATTCAGCCATCTCCAGGAAAGCAGGGCTCCAGCACATCTAATGATTACTTGGGAAAACAAATGCCCTAACTCCAAACAGCCTCCTCCTTCTGCCTTCTTCCATGCTGCTTTATTTTGCTGAACATAACAGCATATGGCATGGGATGTCCTATTGGTCAGCTGGGGTCAGCTGTCCTGGCTGTATCCCCTCCCAATTTCTTGTGCACCCCCAGCCTACTTTCCAGTCGGGCAGTGTGAGAAAAGAGAAAAGGCCTTGATGCTGTGCAAGTACTGCTTAACAAGAAGCACTGCTATGTTATCCACACTGTTTGGTTACAAATCCAAAACACTGCACCCAATGAGGTGCTATGAAGAACATTAACTCCATCCCAGCAAAAAACAATACAGATAAAAAACAATGTGAGGGTTTGTTTTGGGTGACGGGAGTTAATTCCATGAGAAGAAAGTTAAATAGACTTCCTTGAAAAAAGAAACCTGAATTGTTCCGAGTCCAAAGAACAGAAAATTTTAACTAAATCCCAGTTAGAAAACTGAGTATTTCTCTTGGGATTATATGCAATCTGTACTGTGTGAAACTGTTGATGTACAGACTCCCCATCCAGCTGTCAGAAGCATGCTTTTTAATCTCTGGAAGTCCAGCTGACTCAGCTGGCACAGCCTGAGTTAGGAGCTTGAGGAAGCAAGCTGCTGAGTACATTCACAGACTACTTGCAGATGGGTTGCGCACTGGATTCTTGCCTGCTATGTGAAAGGAATAACCAGATAGCCAATTTCCTATCTGACCACAGTTTATCTGAAACAGGCTAGAGAGAATAACCATTTCTAATTACAATGACAGACTAGAAGTCCAAAAAGATGTTCTGCAGTGCTAACTGGAATGGATTTAACTTTTCGTCACATCTTAGTGACCAGCAAAGATAAATTTGCCAAAGTTGGTCTGCGAGGATATGAAATATCATTTCCCAGCCCTTAGCAATTTCAAGTCAGAAACAATTAAGAAGTGAAAACAGGTGGCAGGACTGCATTGTCATACAGGAATATAAACATTGTAATAAAAGAAAGCATATAAATAATGCAGAGTGATGATATATTTCCATGTAGTACAGCATAGTTCAAGCAAATAAACAGGCTCAAGCAAATAAAAATGTATTTTTCGTTCAATTAAAAAAAAACCATATTAAGGAAGATAAAAGAAAACTATAGGCAGGGTAAGTAAATAATTTAATGTAGAGTTTAGTGAAAAAACATCTCATAATCTTGCTCCCAATGAGAAAAAATCATCACTTATGGAAAAGATAAAAGTCGGTGTGCTTTGTTTTTAAATATTTCCCTGAGGAAGTACATAAAGACCTCTTTCATCAAGCTATCATTTTGTTTGTGAAATCAAATGGATTTCCATAAGCAAGTTTGATTACTTACATTAACAGTCATAAACAGATATGAATAACAGATAAAGATATTAGATTTTATATGTGTATTCTACAAATGAATTTGTGTTTATACAAATATGTTTTTATTATTGATATGAAACTTGAATTTCTAGGGATCATAAGAAACCTACAAACCCCAAACTGAAACTATGCTAATGACCAAGAATGTTTTAAGGTTATATTGAACCTTATTTAGGAAAAATATCAGTAAGAAAGACACCATGTGCTTCAAAATGTCAGTCTGCAACCAAAGAAAAATATACCAAGGCAGATGGTGCATAGATTAAGAGGTTGTCTAAGATGCACAGGCTATTTAAGAAAATACGGAATGAAGGGTACTCGACATAACTGGTTCTCACATTAAAGAAAAGTGAAATATTTTGTGATCAAATCAACCTTTCAATGGGATCCCAATTTAATCAGGTAATTTAATCCTTAAAGTTGAGTATGACTAGTAGCATAGGTGGAGCCACTCCAAGTTTGGGTACATAATGCTGTAGTAAACCCCAGCACATTGTTTTTAATTCTGAAAGAGATATCCTAAATTGACCACCGATAGCCTGAATTCTATTGCCGATTACATCAGCATTGCTTTATTGTCATTAAAGTGAACGTAAGGTCTTTGTGGTTGTGTCTGGCCTGAATACCTGACTTTGAGGACTGCCTATTAAGGCTGGATGAAACAATTGATTAATAATGTGGCAGCCTAGACTGTAATTTGGCTGCAGCAAAACCATAAGAATTAATAAATTTAAATTTTTATTTTCAATTGTGGAAGGCATAACATACGCACTCAGTGCGCAGTTTACCTCAGACATTGTCAGCGTACTGCAACAATTCAGGCAGTAGCTTTACTACTGCTGTCCTAAGTTATTCTTTAAAAAGAATATTATGATGCTGAACTTAATAAAATTGTGTGGGAGCTTTTGTGAGGTTTCATTTTATTTAACTTTTTAATGGTGCCTTTTTACAGCTTATTTTCACTGTTGTATAGGGACTGCATTTCTGCTGTTACCATCCTGCTGCACTTAACTTCCCACAGTATCTGATGATTCACATTAAGTTGTAATATATACATATTTTTCCACTTCTCAGATTCAATGAGTTGATTATAAAAAAAAAAAAATTGTGCTTTATTAAAGTAGATGAACCCCTTTGGGAACCTTAAAGGTGTAACGAGAATAAAAATGCAGAAATCTGTGAAAAAAAAAAAAAAAAATCCCATCCCCAGAATTCAGTTGCTAACATGGAAGAAAGTTGTTAGAAGAAGGCTAAGGACACCTCTGTCCACTCCTATTGCAGTGTCTCTAGTCACAGAGAGAATCACTTCAGCCAGGATTCATCTAATCTCATCTACCTTCAGCTGTCTAAAACTTTTATTCTCTAAATCTAAACTCTCTCAGTTTAAGTTCCAGTACAAGAGACTTGTACTGTAGCAAAATGTTTGTCTAGTTCACCTGTGTTCATGTTGTCCCTACAACTACAAAATAGGGAAAGCAATACTTAATATATCCAACCATTTTGTATCTTGTTCACAACAATGATGATTCCATTTAAAAAGCAAACACTGAACTTTTTGTATCAGATTAATGCCTATGCTACTGTAAAAGGAAAACACATACCTAAAGTACATTGTATAATTGTACCCAGTATAAATCATGCATCAAGGACGCTATTACAACACAAATAAAGAAATATCTTCTATCATGTATTTCACCTGACCTTTTTTATACAGATAAAATGAAATATCTTTTCAAATAAGGTACAATGAAAATGATGAGATGCACAGGAGTAATGCAGGAATGGTTTTTGAAACTCCAAGAAGGGAAGTTGTCATGGAAACAGCTGGGTTAGAAATCTTTTTATTGCTACAATTAGCTGCTGCTTAGACTTTATGTTATTTCAATAAATTAATCTTCCTCAAATCATTCATGGTTTTATTTTTCCCAAAACAAGATGCTATTTTAAGAACTTTTGAGATGCAAGGCAATGACTAATCGCATATTCATCTACACTGAAGCATACAAAAATGAAAACTTCCATTTTACTCCTACACTCACCTAACTGAAAGATTACAAGAGAAAGGTGAGCAAAAGAGTTAGTCACTGATTCCATAAAAGACTATCATGGCATTCTAGACAATGCTTTACCTATAGCAAATAAAGGAAGAAGAAAACAAATATAAACAGTCCTCCAAACTTTGAACTGCTTAAATTATATAAATAACAAATTAACTACCAAGTTAAGCAGAAAAAGAACACAAAAAGGTGACAAACTGGGAAAAAAAAAAAAAAAAAAGCTTGCTACCCAGCCTGCCTGCCTGCAAGAAACAGAAGTTTAATTAGTCTGTTTAAGCAACAAATAAGAGTTTCTAAATATTATAATCAAACAGAAGTGTTAAATAACATCACGACCAGAATAGGAAGGACAAGTGGCACATGGTCAGAAAACAACCTGAAGCAACAAATGTAAATCAAACTCAAAAGCAAACCAAACCAAAACAAAACCAACACACAAAAAATTGTGTTTCAATTAGCAATAAAAACATTAGAGCCAAATAAAAACATTCTGAAGTCTGAGCCACATAAAAGAAGGAGGATGTACAATGAAGCTATGAGGCAGCAAAATACACAGGCAATGAACCCATGGAATTTGAAAGCATGCGTATTATTTTTTTGGAACAAGAGCAGATCTAACACTTTCTATTGACATTTTTTTCTGCTAAAAATGCTGATTCACTGATAGCTAAAATGTCTTATGAACACATTAATCTTAGCCAATCTTGGAACACAACATAGGTTCAAATATTATCCTTTATGGCTTCCTCATCAGTCTATCTGCCCTTCAATTTTCTTGACAGATTCTGAAGAATTACTGTGGATGATTTTCTGGCAAAGAACAGCCACATACCCAGATCAGCAAGTGCCTACATGGAGTTCGACATGAACCAAGGAACAACAAAAGGTGAAGGAGGATGGGAGCGAGGCACTGGGAGTGAGAATCCCAGCAAGATAAGAAGGAGCTGGAATTTACTGAGTTGTTAAATTGAGGACTGTTGGAAAACTTTGAAGGTCAGGTTCTCACACCTGTGCTTAACCAATTATATGTTAGTTGTTAAGGGCTTCACAGATATGTATCCAATCACAATGGGCCAAGTTAGTGAAAACAACTTTAAGAAATAGTATATAAAGAGTTAGTTTTCTAGAATAAATGGCTTTGTCTGATCACATTGATCTCCGACTGAGTCCTTTCCGTGACAAATGGCGCCCGAACAGGCTTTTTCACATTGAAAACGAAGAACGCGGCTGCTGTGAGTCCGATACCTGACACCGTACTTAAGGGGGAACTGCCTGCCGCTTCAAGCGCAAAACATCTGGTTCGAAAGCTTGTGCACCCTAGAGTGCGACTGTTTGAGGATCCAGCGCATCCTCCCTATCCTGTGCCGACAACGCCTTCACCGGCGGCAGCAATAACTAGTGATCGTGATTTTGAAAACGATGATGGACCGCCAAAACGGCCAAACTCGAATCCTTTTCGTGCCGCTACCGCCCCTGAGCCCAGCCCCCAAATTCCCCTGCCCACCCCTCACGCCGGCCCGCCCGCCCCTCACGTCGACGACGGCCCACCCGCTCCTCACGCCGCCCTCACAGCCCCCCCCCGCCCCTGACGGCCGCTTTTACGCCGCCGACTCCCTTCCACCGCCTCCCTTCCACCGCCTGATGCAGAAGAATGGGAACATCCAGAGGAGGACACTGAGACTCCGAATTTATACCCACCCGTACCATGTACACCATCGTTAGCGCTGCCCCAACCGGGGCCAAAAACTGACCAGGATTGGGGGCAGTGGACTAAGCTTTTAGATAAAAAATTACGGGACCTACGAGACCGATTGGAGCAAATTGAAGCAAAGCAAGAGGGGCACGAATCAGAAAAGTTAAACAAGGTTAATCCTTTTGCTACGCCCTTGCCACCACCCTCGAAGCCCCCTTTGCAACCTAACCCTACTGCCTTGAGATGGCGAGGTCTTATTCAAGACGCAGTCATAGACGGCACTGTTCTACCAATTGACATCCCTGCTGCATTTCCAGTCATTACGAATGTTCAGGGACAAACCCAATGGACTCCTATGGACTGGAAAATCATAAAGGAACTTAAGGGAGCAATTTTTCAATATGGGTTGTCTTCTCCATATACACAACAAATGTTAACTGCCTTGTTTTCTAGTATGGTCTTAACTCCCAATGATTGTCTTAAGGTAGCTTCAGTCCCGTTAACTCCTTCGCAGCTATTACATTTTAAAAGTGGGTTTGAGGAGCTTGCTGAAAGAGCTGCTGATGATAATTTGGGTCGCAACCCTAATGATCCCTTACATGGTGTTACATATGAAATGTTAATAGGGAAGGGACAATTTCACCCTGATGCAGTACAGGCTCGTATGAGAACCGAGGTGTTACAGCAAGCGCAGCAATTGGCCTTAGCTGCTTTAAAAGCTGTGCCAGAAGCAGGAAAATCTAATCCCTCCTATACATCGATAAAACAGGGAATTATTGAGCCATATATGCAATTTATTGATAGATTGACAGCAGCTATTGAAAAGAATATTGATTTGGCACCTACTGCTAAAGAATCTGTGCTTATGTCCTTGGCCATGGAAAATGCTAACCCAGCTTGTAAGCGTATTTTACAGGTTTTACCGAAATCTGCTGGCTTGCAGGAAATGATGGACGCTTGTTCTAAGGTGGGCACGGCCGAAGAAAAGGCAGAATACATGGCTACTGCCTTTGCTGCTGCTGTCAAACCTTTGTTACAGCAAGGTCGAGGTGATCGAGTGGGTATGAAGGGCATGAGATGTTTTAATTGTGGGCAAATGGGACATCATAGAAAACGATGTAAAGAAAACTAACTCAGCAGGTGGTGCTTCAGGTTTTACAGGTGATTGTACTAGATGCGACAAACATGGCCATAGGGCAACTGAATGTCACTCGAAGTATAAGAAAGATGGAACTCCGTTGGGAAACTTGAATATGAGCGCGATGCCACCCTACGCGATGACACAAAATCAGAGTGTTTGGACCGCGTCCCCTCCGCTACAGCAGGGAGTGCCGGAGTGGACATGGCAACAGCAATAGATTTTACCATAACTAATACCTCTCCAAACTGGCAAAAGTAGGTTTAGTGATTGCACCTGAAAAGGTACAGCGTAATGCCCCACGGAGATATCTGGGGTGGATTATTTCCAGAACTGAAGTTAGGCCTCAGAAGATGACCACAGACAGAGGAAAAGAGAACTCTGTCAAAAATCCAGCATGAGGCCCTAGCCCATATTATGGCTAAAATATCTACTTCTTATGCTTCCCAATAGAACCCAGATTTATCTGTAACTTTGTTTGTTGTAAACAATCAGTATCATCCGTTTAGTCTGTTGGCACAATGGAATCTGCAGAAAAAGGATCCCTTGTGTATATTGGAATGGATCTTCTTACCTTACTGGTTGCGCAAAACTGTTACTACACGATTGGAAGCCTTTGCCCTTTTAATTAAGCAAGGTTGTGAACGTTGTCAAGAAATTCTAGGTAGTGATCCATCACAAATTTGTTTACCCCTTACCAAAATATGGATGGAGTGGGCGCAGCAGTCCAGCACTGTTTTTCAAACTGCCTGAGTAGATTTTGTTGGCCAAGTTAGCATACATTTTCGGCCACATAACTTGTTTACCGTGCTAAAAAACAACCAATATGAAGATGTTGCCTTTTACTCTGACAGACCTGTTTCAGGTATAACTGTTTTTACAGAT
Organism: Psittacula echo; assembly: GCF_963264785.1. Classification (NCBI taxonomy): domain Eukaryota; kingdom Metazoa; phylum Chordata; class Aves; order Psittaciformes; family Psittacidae; genus Psittacula; species Psittacula echo. The sequence continues at coordinate 79,982,486 of NC_137738.1, read as the reverse complement.
GCTAGCAGAAATAATCACATAACCGGATACATTTGGAAAACAGAAGATGGTTGGAAGAAACAGAAAATACCTGGTCACTCTACAGATTTCTTACAAACGTTAGAACTGTTATTGTTGCGGTATTTCAGCGATGGCCTGATACTCTGCTTAACATTGTGATTCTTTGTATGTCATAGGAATTGTTCAACATCTAGAGAGGGCAATTTTACAGAATGTTATTAATTGCAGGTTATGGACTTTGTTGAAAACTCTGTTACATCTTGTAAATAATCATAACTGTAAATATTTCATTATGCATATTCGCAGTCACTTGGGCCTCCCAGGGAGCCTTAGTGATGGTAATGACAAAGCAGATAAATTAGTTGCTCCAGCTTGGGCAGGACCACTGGTAGATATTTCTCAACAAGCCCGAGCATTTCATGCCTTCTCTCACCAATCAGCAAAAATGTTAGTTCGCCAGTTTGACTTGTCCCTGACAGGCATTGTACAGTCTTGTCCTGATTGTCAGGGCCAGACAATAAGCATAGGCCTTGGAGTCAATCCTCGAGGTCTACAGCCTCTCCAACTTTGGCAGATGGATGTAACCCATGAATCATCTTTTGGAAAATTGAGGTATGTCCATGTTATTATCGACACCTTTTCGCACTTTGTTTGGGCTACCCCTCTGGCTGGCGAAACCACACACCATGTAATCACGCATTTGCCTGACTGTTTCGCAGTTATGGGAGTACCTTTACAGCTTAAAACGGATAAGGCACCTAGCTATGCTTCTTTAACACTGTCTGAAAATTTAAATAATTGGGGCATTGCTCATATCACTGGTATTCCTCATTCTCCTACAGGTCAGGATATTATTGAATGTACACACCAGACCTTGAAACAATTGTTAGAAAAACAAAAAACGGGGGAAGAAGGGCTTACCCTGGCAGCAGGAATACAGAAAGTTGTGTATCTTATGAACTTTTTGCAATTGGTAGGAGACTCTAGTGACCCTCCTGCTGTAATACATGTCAAGCGTTAGGGTCAGGTTATGTGAATAAGACTCAGGGTATACTGGTCCAGTATAGGGATCTGGAAACTGGTACCTGGAAGGGTCCTGTGGAAGTAAAACTAACTGGTCGAGGATATATGTGTGTAATCACAGACTCTGATGCGCGTTGGGTACCAGCTCGATGGGTGAAACCTTGGAAGGAGCCAGCGTTGCCAAAAGAAGACAGAACACCCTCATTGCCGGCGAATGAATTGGCTGGATGAAGAGGCACGAGCCAGGTTTCATGCCTAGAATTTCTGAAGGACAGTTTGAGCTGCAGAGACGGGTATTGAAGCAGAAGAAGCAGATACGCGTTATTCAGTTTGAATGTTCAAAGCCCTTACTGGTGCCATACAAATGGCAGATTCCTCCTGAGCATTGGGAGGGGACTAAGCGAAGGTGTGCCAAGCGATCTGCTTAGAAGCATGAAGATAGACATAGTCATGAGTGTAAATAGAGTATTCTTTCTTTCAATATTCATGCTTATGTTTCAGATAGCTAATACTGCTTTTAAGGCTAATGCTTATGTAGATCTGTCAGAAAAGGTAGTTAATTGTACGCAAGTGAAAAACTGTTGGGTGTGTGAAAATGTAGAACAATTTAATGCACCATTATTAGGAATCCCTTTAAATAATTGAACAAGTCTTAACCCTTGTAGGCTTTTGAACATGTTATATGAATACCGTTGCGGACTGTGGACTTGGGACCCCCTATACAACTCATTTGATAGTCTCTCTGTGATCCACATGTACTAGAAGATAGCAAATATAAGTATATCCATGTTTCTATCAACCCTTGGAGACTTTTATGGATATTGCTGACCACTTCTTCTTCCGATGTAGGCTGGCCACCTGCATCGGAATGAGTGTGCATTTTGGTCAGTGTGAAAGCCCAAGGCTCATGCGATGTGGGGGAGGCACAGCCTCTGCGGGGACGCCTGCTAAAGTTGAGCCTGCCACTTCACACTGTGATGGTGCTTCTTGGAGCTGATTTTTGATTGTCTTCACAGGGTCCTTACGCCACGTTCTGTATGAGGGACCGTATAGTGGGAATAATGATTGTCTGTTTTTTGTATTTCGAATATTGTAATTGTATGGAGTTTGCTTGTGGGATCCCATGCATGCATGTGTGTGTGTGTTGAGGGCAGACAGTGTTCTGTGTATTTTTTGTTGTTGGGTTTGTGTAAAAGTTTTTAATGGGTAGCAGATTAACATTTTGGGCAAGAAAGGGTTAATGCAAAAGTGTGGTTGCTGACAGGTATTTATGGCTGCTGCTAAGCAGGCAGGCAGCTGTAGCTTCACATTCCTTTTCCATCAGGATGCCTTTGAATCACTTTAACCCAACTCCTTCTCAAGAGCTGATAGCCTGGGAGAGGGGGTATGTTTGTGTCCTCCTACCTACAGGTCCGTGGCAGCTGCCTGCAGTTTGCAAAGCTTTGCCATGAGCTGGACAGACAAGTGGAGGAACCCAATGCCTCAGTTATAGGAGCTGACAGTGAATACCTCGAGCAGAATGAGATAGAGGAAGAAAAAAATGAATGATTACAGGACATCACTTGGGGGCAGCTGAAAAGTAACAACTTGAATATGTGTGCTTGTAACGTAGCTATTATTAGAGGCTGTGATTTTGTGTATAAAACCACCTGTATGTACTAGCCAGTTGCTAATGAGAAACTATACCTTGTATTGTGTGGATTTGTTACTTGTAAAAGAGATGTTAGAGCATGCAAATTTGCAGCAGCTGCTAGAAAATGCTAAGGCAAAAGCTAAAAAGATTCTAATATGATGGTAGTGTTATAAAGCAGGTAATGGAACAAATTAAGAGGGTGGGAGAACTCCACTGGTAAGAAAATTCTTTGGCTGGTTTCTTGCTGCCATCAGCATCTTCAACATGCTGCTGTAACCTGTAATAGTTACTCTGGTAATGTAAATCTGTGTGTGCCTTGCCACAGTAGCAACTTGTTACTGGATGAAGCAGGTGAAACTCTGCATTGACAACGAGGTACAAGAACTGAGGTTGACCAAATGCCTGCTGCCACAGTCAAGGGCAAGACTGGGCTGGCCTCTGTGTTTGCCACCAAGAAGAACCTTTAGCTCTGCTGTTGGCTGCAACCCAGCGGGCGTGGAGCGGTGGGGACACATGCCATGCCAGACCTTGATGTGAGGGGATGGCCTCCCCTGTTATCAGAGAGACATCCAGGAGGAAAAGGGCAGACCCAGTAGCCTGTGATTGGCATATGTTGAAGAAATATGGAAACATGCTAAGATCTTACACATGGTGTATGAGGATGGGCAAGCCTTTTGGCTGGACAATTTATTAGGTGAATGGGGACTGACAGGTTGGCTGGTTGCTTTAGTAAAAGGTGGACTAATGGTGTTTATTGTCATTTTAACGATTTTGATTTTGTTGCTGTGTATTTTTAATGTATCCAATGAATGATTATGAGTGCTACAAAGCGTGTTTGGCTTGTATAAAAAGAAAAAGGGGGAGATGTGGATGATTTTCTGGCAAAGAACAGCCACATACCCAGATCAGCAAGTGCCTACATGGAGTTCGACATGAACCAAGGAACAACAAAAGGTGAAGGAGGATGGGAGTGAGGCACTGGGAGTGAGAATCCCAGCAAGATAAGAAGGAGCTGGAATTTACTGAGTTGTTAAATTGAGGACTGTTGGAAAACTTTGAAGGTCAGGTTCTCACACCTGTGCTTAACCAATTATATGTTAGTTGTTAAGGGCTTCACAGATATGTATCCAATCACAATGGGCCAAGTTAGTTGTCGTGGTTTAAGCCCAGGCCGTAAATCAGTACCACGCAGTCCACTTCCCCCCCTACCTTTCTTCCCTCCGCTCCTGGAGGGACAGGGAGGAGAATCGAAAGAATGCAACTCCCACGGGTTGAGATAAGAACAGTTTAATAACTGAGGTATAACACAAATCACTACTGCTACCACTAATAGTAATGATGATAAAGGAAATAACAAGGAACAGATTACAACCGCTCACCAACCGGTACCTCACCCCCACCCTGCCATGATCCAGCCCTTCCGGGAACTCTCCGTTCTACATCCTGGGCATGACGTGCTGTGGTATGGAATACCTCTTTGGCTAGTTTGGGTCAGGTGTCCTGTCTCTGCTTCCTCCCAGTTTCTCCTCCTCCCTGGCAGAGCATGAGACTCTCAAAGTCCTTGGTCAGTCTAAACATCTGTGTTATCAGCTCTGTTCTCAGGCCAAAAGTCAAAACACAGCACTGCACCAGTAGAAAAACTGACTGCTACTGCTAAACCAGGACATTAGTGAAAACAACTTTAAGAAATAGTATATAAAGAGTTAGTTTTCTAGAATAAATGGCTTTGTCTGATCACATTGATCTCCGACTGAGTCCTTTCCGTGACAAATTACATCCACTCTGTATGAAGCCAACAACATGTTACCTCCAATATCACATATTTAATCAAATATCGTATGCTAGCTGCTTATATATCACCACTGAAATTTCCTCTGCCATTCCTTCCATTGATGAAGACGGCATTGTGTTGTGCTTCCATTATGCTGAATTAAAAATAATGAAAAATTAATCAATACTGATCAGTCCTTATGTTTCTGATGAAAAAGGTCACATAGGGACAGTAAGTGATGGAAAGAGACATACTCTAGTGCCTATCATTTTTTCCTTAGCGCTTCTAGTACTAGCTGGAGGTTTTTTCAGTCCTAATGAAAGAGGCAGGAGTTTCTTCCTACAGAATTGACAAAAACATCTTTCCAGAAGGTATTATTTAACAACAGAAGACTTGCTGTGTTGGAACAAAGATTTCAGACTCCTCAGAATTATTTGCTTTTCTGGTGCCATCTTCCAGGCATATCTGCCATAACTGCAGCACTTGCTTCTGCAAAAGTACCGAGCAGGTTTGTCTAGGGCCTTTCCACCCCACTTATAGGGCTTATTGTTATGATGCTTTTACTTTAATTTCAAAAATCCTAAACAGAATTCATGTTAATTTTAATACTGGACAACCTGGATTTAAATATTTTAGAACTTTTTTGTTAGAAACTCTGTTCTTAGGTGCAAGACACACTTGAGAAGGTTAAAATACTGAAGGTTCCTGTTTTCCCCAGGACTGGTTCTTGCAGGTGTGTGGTGGGTTCACTCTGGATGGCTGTCAGACCTCCGCCCACCTCCACCCCTAAACAGGATGGGGGTAGATAATAATAAGATGAAAAATCTCTTGGGTTGGGATAAAGACATGGAGATTGCTTACCAGTGAGCATCATGGGCCAACAGATTCAACTTGGATAAAATTAATTTAATGTATTGCAAATTGTATTGCAGACGACAAACAATGATAAAAATGTAAACATCTTCCATCTAACCCTCTCCCCGCTTTTTCCCAGTCTCAACTTCACTCTTTTATTTCTAACTCTACCACAACAGAAAGTTTGTCCCAGAAGAGTGCATTACTTAAAGTAACCTATACCTTTTCATGGATGGGGTTCTTACACTGTGATATGAAATTACAATATAGTACAGGGAAATAAAAAAAAAAAAAAAAAATAACAGAAAAATATCTGGTAGGAACCAAACCTAAATGCTTAAAAGGCAAGAGTTTTCTCTAGATATGTATTTTTAAAAGTTATGACACTGGTTATGTCAGGTTTCAAGCAATGCTGTTATATTTATGTGAATTAATGATCTGTACGATTAAATTACTTCCTTTCTTTGCATTTAGTGACAATATCTTATCAACAGCAGCATGGAGTACTGAAATAATTTCTAAGAAATACCACAGCTATACTATAGATAATTTTAATGAATTTTTTTCAAAGCTGCTGAAAAGAGATTTGTCATATGAAAATAAGAGTGTTAAAATTGACACCATATTAAGATAATTAATTACCTGACAGTAACTAATAATGCATTAAGTGTATTTCAATAAAATTAGCATATACAAGATAAATGTGTATATTTTAGACTTGCTAAATACATATAGTTTTTCTGATTTCTTAACAAGGAGGAGCAACCCTGCTTCTCACGGATGATGGAACTGTACATGTAAGTTTGAAACTAAAATTAAAAACAGTCATTCTTTTCTGTCATTTTTAATTGACTGGGTGGGATACAGAAGTATTTGGGGTAGATCTGGGTAGCTGTCTAGAGAATTCACACTTGAACTGGCACCAAGGATCCAGCTGAAGATTAGAGTCAGAATTCAGATTTGGATGAGCAGAAACCAGTGATTAGAAACCTCAGGTCAAAACTTTCTGCCATCACCATGGTTCTGCAGTTTGTAAAAGCAGAATCAATTCTTTTACTAAATTGTGGTATTAAATGTATTGTGTAAAAATTCACTCTGGAGCAATGCAGAACTTGCAGCAGATTTCCTAAATCAAAGTTCATTGCTTTAGCGTTCAGGCCATGCTTCCTTTCAGCTTTTATAGATGAAGAATTTCCTTACTGGTGTTCTCTTAGTTTCTAAAATGCTAGGTTTCTTTCTGGAATGAAAAAGGAGTTTGCTGTCATGTTTAACCCTGCCAAGTCAGTTTCATTTTTGACATTGGATAGGTGGATGAAAAACAACTCCAGCATAATTTCCCCAAATTGCAGTTTTCCAGGAGTAAGAGTTCAAGTATTTACACACTTCTCCATTACTCAGTACTGAATTCTTACACATTTAAATATTTCCGCAGTTTGTGGTGGATGTGTATTTATTCCAGCTACATCCTACTTTAGAAACATGTAAACATTAAGTACAAAATATTGAAGGTCTTGCAGACATTTATATTCAAAAAGCATACATTTTATTAAAACTCTTTCCTTCACTTTCAAAATTGTTCTTATATCCCCTCAAGGGTCTTCTTTTAAGAATATATTGAACATGTTCATATAAACATGTTATGCTCAGTGGAAAACAACAAAGGGATTTCATATGGTATAACACTATACATAAGTGTCAATAATATGACAGTAAGTTACTAGAAATTCCAAGTTACTAATACTTTGTTGTTTTAGCATCACAAATGGCTAAAACATATCACAAAGGATGTTCATCATACTTTACTAGATAATCTTCATATGTGCAGACTTATAAGTTTGCCTTGTTTCAACCAAGATAGAACAGATATAATGAAAGATCTGCTAATTTTCCTCTTGCTATGCACTCTATTATTATTTCCTGCATTAAAAGAGTGAAGGTTGAATTTGTATAGCTGAAGAGAACACATGTCCATCCTAACAAATATTTATCTTTTGAAAAACTGAATTTTTCAAAGATTCTTTTTTAAAAAAAGGTTTGAGAATAAATATGATTTTGTGCTTTTGTATGAGGCTTAAAATATGACTTCACAAAAGATGTACTTTATGAGCTACCAATGAGTCAAAGTAGTATTTCAGTATTTATGCTACTGTTGTTACTGCAGAACTTTTTTGATCATCAGTGAATCCAGCTAGGCTAATCTTCTGAGCCATCAGAAGGATTAATACAGAGGCTCAGCTAACAGGTTCAGCAAAGCTTTCAGAGGTAATTTTACTTTCTATTTTCCTGCAATTTAGATAAAGAAGACATACCTACTCATATTTTAGACAGAATGTTTTCTGTACAAATGAGATACAAAATGTGAATCAGTAAAGTAGGAATTCAGTAAAAATAGTGAAAATTTCAAATTTCAGTAACAGGAATTTTTGCCTTAAAGAGAGAATAATTGAATCTCTAAAAATAAGAAGCATATTTTAACATTTTAAATTTAATCATTACTGTAATGCTTTAAATTTATCAATGTGTCTTACGTACTTAAATATTTTTATGTGGTAAATTGTTTTCCACAGCTACATTTATTTTTTGGTGATGTGTATCTTACTACTCTTAAAAAATCAATAGCTCTTAAAAAATTATTTTGTTTTAGATAAATAATGATCATTCAGCTATTACTCACTGTTGTTTTAATGATAATTTATAGCACAAATATTCCAGCAATTAGATTTTATTTTGGAATCTTCCTATTGAAGCTTCTTGTTGATTTATGATTTATTTAGTAGTGACAGAAGTGAAGAAGATGCTTGCAATTTTGCATGGCATCAAGGGCTCTTATTTTTGTGACTGATGCAAATAAGGTTTTCCACCAATATTCCATAGAGTAATTAAAAATTGTAGCAGTATCCTAGATCATTCAAAAAATAGGAAATATATTTCCTATGTCCTGGGTTCAGCAGCAGCAGTCGCTTTTTCTCCTTCTTAGTAGCTGGTGCAGCACTGTGGTTTTGACTTTCAGCCTGGGAATAGTACTGATAAAACTGATGTTTTCAGTTGCTAGTCAGAATGTTTACTCTGACCAAGGGCTTTCTGAGTCTCATGCTCTGTCAGGGAGGGGGGGAAGCTGGGAGGAAGCAGGGACAGGACACCTGACCCAAACTAGCCAAAGAGGTATTCCATACCACAGCACGTCATGCCCAGGGATGTAACTGGGAGTTTCCCGGAAGGGCACAGGCTGCTCAGTCAGACTCGTTTTCAGCGGGTGGTATTGTATTCTCTTCCCTTGTTATTTTTCTTATCATTATTATTATTGGTGGTAGCAGTAGTGATTTGTGTTATACCTTAGTTAATGGACTGTTTTTATCTCAACCCGTGGGAGTTACATTCTTTCGATTCTCCTCCCCATCCCTCTGGGAGGGGGGAGGGGGAAGTAGAAACTGCGTGGCTGACTTGCCAACTGGCTTAAACCACAACACTATGCTTAGCAAAAACTTTAATGCATCTATTTTTAGATCAATTTTTAAATTTTTTTCTCAAAAGGAAAAAATAATCTGTGCTCTTACTGAAAAGTGCAGGTGTTAAATTCAAACAGTTCTGTCTTTTGAAACATAATATACACATATTTAATACACTGAAGAACATCAGTATTGTATGAAAATTCTCATTTGGCTGCCTGAAACAGAATGGGTTCAGTATTTTCTATACACTAATTACAGAGGTGTACAATGTTAGTGTGCCTTGGTTTCTGTTAACACAGTGACTACTGGTGATGGAAAAAACCCAGAACTTTGGAATTTCCAGTGGAGAAAGTACCAAGATCTTCACAAGTGCATTTATGACAATTTCTAAATATAGGTTCTGTCTTGGAAAGTTCATACAGACATAAACACGACAGACTGGAGCTTGGTCTGCTGGAGGAGTGTCTTGGTAAAGCAGAGGTCTCACTGTTCATTTTACATGTATTTCCCACTTCAAACTCTTCTTTAAATAAAATAAAAATGGAAGACCAGGAGTCTCAATCAAAAGCAGTTTGATCAGTCTATAAAGCTTCTCTGACAGTGTAACTCTCTTAACTCCAGCCAACGGCAATGTGTTAGTAGCTCTGCACCTGATAATTACAGTATCACAGTATGTTAGAGATTGGAAGGGACCTCAAAAGATATCTAGACCAATCCCCCTGCTGGAGCAGGAATACCTATATAAGGTTACACAGGAATGTGTCCAGGCGGGCTTTGAATGTCTCCAGAGAAGGAGACTCCACAATCCCCCTGGGCAGCCTGTTCCAGTGTTCCGTCACCCTCACTGAGAAGTTTCTTCTCAAGTTTAAGTGGAACCTCTTGTGTTCCAGTTTGTACCCATTACCCCTTGTCCTATCATTGTTTGCCACTGAGAAGAGCCTGGCTCCATCCTCGCGACACTCCCCCTTTATATATTTATATACACTAATAAGGTCACCCCTCAGTCTCCTCTTCTCCAAACTATAGAGACCCAGCTCCCTCAGCCTTTCCTCATAAGGGAGATGCTCCACTCCCTTAATCATCTTAGTTGCCCTGCGCTGGACTCTCTCCAGCAGGTCCCTGTCCTTCTTGAACTGAGGGGCCCAGAACTGGACACAATATTCCAGATGTGGTCTCACCAGGGCAGAGTAGAGGGGAAGGAGGACCTCTCTCGACCTACTGACCACCCCCCTTCTAATACACCCCAGGATGCCATTGGCCTTCTTGGCCACAAGGGCACAGTGTTGGCTCATGGTCATCCTGCCATCCACTAGGACCCCCAGGTCCCTCTCCCCTACACTGCTCTCTAACAGGTCGTTCCCCAACTTATATTGGAACCTGGGGTTGTTCCTGCCCAGATGCAGGACTCTACACTTTCCCTTGTTATATTTCATCAAGTTTCTCCCTGCACAACTCTCCAGCCTGCCCAGGTCCCACTGGATGGCAGCACAGCCTTCTGGCGTGTCAGCCACTCTTCCCAGCTTAGTGTCATCAGCAAACTTGCTGACAGTACACTCAATTCCCTCATCTAAATCGTTGATGAATATATTCAATAATACTGGTCCCAGTACTGACCCTTGAGGCACTCCACTAGATACAGGCCTCCAACTAGACTCCGCCCCATAGACTACAACTCTGGCTTCTCTCCTTCAGCCAGTTCGCAGTCCACTTCACTACCTGATCATCCAGACCACACTTCCTCAATTTAGCTATGAGGGTGCTGTGGGAGACTGTGTCAAATGCTTTGCTGAAGTCAAGGTAGACCACATCCACCGCTCTGCCATCATCCATCCACAATGTTATTTCCTCATAAAAGGCTATGAGGTTGGTCAAGCATGACTTCCCCTTGGTAAAGCCATGCTGACTGCCCCTCATAACCCTCTTATCCTTGACATGCCTTAAGATGGCATCAAGGATAAGGTGTTCCATCACTTTCCCAGGGATGGAAGTGAGGCTGACCGGTCTATAGTTGCCCAGGTCCTCCTTCTTGCCCTTTTTGAAGACTGGAGTGACATTTGCTTTCCTCCAGTCCTCAGGCACCTCTCCCGTTTCCCAAGACTTGGTAAAGATGATGGAGAGTGGTCTAGCAATGACTTCCGCCAGTTCCCTCAGCACCCGCGGGTGCATCCCATCTGGACCCATGGATTTATAGATGTCCAGATTGCTCAACTGGTCTCTAACCCATTCCTCATCAACTAAGGCAAACTGCTCTGTTGACCTGACTTCATCTGAGGTCTCAGGAGTACAGGGCTCTTCAGGACTGCCTCCGGCAGAGTAGACTGAGACAAAGAAGGCATTCAATAACTCTGCCATCTCTGTATCTTCCGTCACCAGGGCACCCACCCCATTCACCAGTGGGCCTACCTTGCCTCTGGTGTTAGTTTTATCAGCTATGTATTTGAAAAAGCTCTTTCTGCTGTCCTTGACCCCTCTTGCCAGATTTAATTCTAAGGAGGCCTTAGCCATCCTAGCTGCCTTCCTACATCCTCTAGCAGCAGCCTTATATTCCTCCCAAGTGGCCAGCCCCTCCTTCCATGACCTGTAAACTCTCCTCTTCCACTTGAGCATACCCAGCAGTTCCTTATTTAGCTACGCAGGTCTCCCGGCCCTCTTCCTTGACTTCCTACATGTCGGGATTCTCTGCTCTTGAGCTTGGAATAAGCAATTCTTGAATGCCAACCAACTATCTTGGGCCCCTTTACCTTCAAGCAGCCTTGCCCATGGGATTTCCCCTAGCAATTGCTTGAAAAGGCCAAAGTTTGCCCTGCTAAAGTCCAGGGTTGCAAGTCTACTTGCTATTCTACTGGTCCTAGCACACAAGATCCTGAATTCCACCATCTCGTGGTCGCTGCAACCAAGGCAGCCCTCAACCTTTACTGCCTCTACCAGCCCTCCTTGTTAGTGAGGATGAGATCCAGCAGCACTCCTCTCCTGGTTGGCTCATCCACCATTTGCATGAGGAAGTTATCATCCATACACTGAAGGAACCTCCTGGACTGTGGCTGGGTTGCTGAGTAGTCCTTCCAGCAAACATCAGGGAAGTTAAAATCCCCCACGATGACCACGGCCTGTGACTGTGAGGCTGCTCTCAGCTGCCTGTAGAAGGCCTCGTCAACTTCCTCACCCTGATCTGGTGGCCTGTAACAGACACCCACAACAGTATCACCCCTGCCAGCCTGCCCCTTAATTCTCACCCACAGACTCTCAACTCGCTCGTCCCCTGTCCCTGGACAGAACTCAGTACATTGCAGCTGCTCTCGCACATAAAGAGCAACCCCACCACCCCGCCTGGCTGGCCTGTCTTTCCTGAAAAGGACATAGCCCTCCATGACTATATTCCAGTCATGTGAGCTGTCCCACCACGTCTCTGTAATTGCCACCAGATCATAATCTCCTGACTTAACACAGGTCTCTAACTCCTCCTGCTTATTTCCCATGCTGCACGCATTGGTGTACAGGCATTTCAAGGAGGGAGCTGAGCTCACCGATTTCACCCTAGGATTATAGGAGGCCTCCCAGTCTTCATCAATCCTAGAGTGCTGCATTATAGTACTTCATAAAGAGACAGTATCTGAAAAAGCTTACTTCAGTGTCAGAAGCAGCATTAACTATCAGCTTAGCTTTCTTGTTGAGCTAATGATCCTTGGTTCTTAATCAGGTTAATTATCTTGCTTTCTTTAGACCCAATCAAACGTCTACACCAAACAGTGCAGTGAAGAATCTAGCCTTTAATCCATCATGTTTGCATTCTTGTTGGGGCGATTATGCACTTCCAGATACAAGACTATATACCATGTGTGAGAGGAGCTACTGACATATTTCTTGCCCAGCCAAGGTATCTTAAGCTGCATCCGATAAAATAGAGTTATAATTCCTTGTAAAATAATAATTTAAATTAAAAAAAAAAAAAGAGAAAAAAAAGAAAAAAGAAATAGAACTTCCACTGTATATAGAAGAAGCTCTTTATGTTTATTATTTGTAGATATTTGATAATATTGAAAGGTCTAATTTGGGAACACATCACTATGCACCTAAAAATAAGATGCAGCTGGAGACTGTTTCAGAAAAGACCAAGCAAAGCAGAAAAGTGGAGAGATAACAGCCACGTATCTAATGAATAAAAATGTATTCCAAAGAAAAACAGGTAGTGAAAAGTAATTTACTAGGGATCTAGTCAGGCAGACATTTGCAGATGCAAGTATTATCATTTACAAGGACTTGATCACTGTGGCATAACCAAATTCTCCCCTGTATCCTGTTACTGAACACATGTGATTTATTCAATGTTTTTATTATTTGTTTGTTTTTACTCACCTGCTAAAGGCCAGTAACTACAGATCATCTGATAAGCAAAACCTATTTTCTTTTTCAGAAATCTTATATGACACTGCTTGTCAATGAAAGTGAGAATTGTCTTTTTTCACTTAAGGATTAGACAGAGTTAACTGTCTTATCTTTTGAAGTGATACTCCTGTTAGACCCAAGCTAGTTTGTAAAAATATCCAGTAACATAACAACTTTTCAGGCAATTTACGGACATTATCTGTTTAATCACTGCAATATCTTGTGAGATGGTTACATTAGTTTATCTAAACCTTCACCTAGAGAATATGAACTGGGATATTATTTAATTTACCCAAGGGCACAAAGGAAATCTGTATAACATTTAGATTAAAATTCTTCTCTTTTCAGCTCATTGTTAGGTATGCACATCACCACAACATTTCCCCTCTCTCTAATTCAGCTTGCCATTGTATTAATAATGTAGCTACATATAGTAATACAGAAAATCTTAACTCTTTTAGAAACTAACTGATCATTTCTACAGATAACTGCTGGTTCACCATGAGTTACTTGACCCTTTGACTGATGATGACGAATAACCACTGCTATGCACAGCATTTTAGTAGAGTCAACAGAATGAAACTCATAGTTTCTCGTGTATATGTGTCCATTATATAAACTTTACTGTTCCAGACAAATACCTGGATTACCCTCAGAGGCACAACATGAAGGAATTAATAGTTACACACACTCAAACCATGCATGCACATAAGACACACTGAGAATGATAATAAAAATAAACTCTCTACAGAGTGGCTGACCTACTAACACAGTATCACAACAATTTTCTTTCCTAACACTGACAGACCTTCTGCTGTGTAAATAAGATCTCTTTTCAGATCTGTGGAAGGATATGCAGGATGCTTCTTTCTAAAATCCACTGTATGTGAGAGTGCTAGTGAACACCAATGACAGTTAAACACAGGACAGCAAAGCAATATAATGAATGCGAGAATCTCCATATCACAATTTTATTTTTTTTTTTTTTTTAGCTACAGACCTTGTGTCTACCAACCTCAAGTAAAATACTTGAACACATGCTTACATTTGTCCCAGTGAAGCAACAAACATCATCTTACCTTTGAAGATATAACTCAGTATTGTCTTCAGTTCCCAACTCAGCAGGATACCACCCTTAAAACTTTTAAGGATCTCTTGATATTAAGTACTTGAAAGTCCACTTAAAATCAGTTTATTTGCTTCAGAGGGATGGTTGGAGACTTGTGTTTTAGTACTCTGACATTCCCAGGTTTTATTGATGACTATCAGTTTCTCTTCTAAACACCCAAATACTGTAAGCTTTCTTAGACCACAGATGTATAAAATTCGTTCTTCTGACCTTATTTTCCAGAGTAACAATGAGCTTATAAATGCACATGTCAGAACCAAAAGCCTTCTTAGAATTTATCAGTAATTTCTTACCCATACTTATGAATTAACTTACCAGTTGCTGAATGTCTACCCCATTGGCAGGAATTAGAGTCTAAAGAATTTCTAACCCACACTTTTCTATGTTTTCTTAGTCATCCTACAGTAACATACAAAATTCCAAATTATACAGTGTATATATAAATAGCAAAACAAAATCTTCAATACTGTACTTCTTTCTCCCTCTATTTTGCTGTGTCTTCTTACATTATGTGCTTAGTTCAATTGCCACCTTGGCCTGATATGCCTTGGATGTCCCTTATATCCTGGTACCGTACCTTCTAGACTCGTGCAGTATCTTGGATACTTAAGGGCAATTCACATGACACAAAGTGCACATACTGAAGTCATACATACTTTAGAGTAGTGTTTAATCTTTTAGGTGTGAGCAATGTGGCCAGCATAACAGGATTCCAAAGACTAGGATTTTGGATGTTTGCTCAATTTTAACATGTTTTGCTGGCTAAAACCTACAAATAGACACTAAATAATTGGAAATCTCCAATTCTGTCATTCCTTCACCAGTATGTTCCAGTACTAAACGTATGTTTTCATCAAAGTAATCTACTATTATAAAAATAGACATAGGGAAATTGTCATGGACACTTACTGAGAAAATTCTCCTTTAGTAGTCTAAATAACTAGCTCTTTATCTTTCAAAATGTAAGCAAAATGCTTTCATCATAAAAGACATAGTACCTGAGTAACAAATGTAGAACTCACACATTATTCCAAACTAGCAACTGTATAGAAACTATAAATGCTTACCAAAGGGACAATTGCATTTGAAGCCATTTACGTCCTCTTCACAACTTCCTCCATTCCAACAGGGTCTGTCTAGACACTTATTCATCTGAACAGAACATGTTTCTCCTGAAATTTTAGAATTAAAAAAAAAGACAAATGTGCTGATGTGTTCAGATCACAGAGATGTATTTGTAATGAAAAAGGACTATAGAATTGTCATGGTCTAAATGCTGACCCCATTGGCCAAAGTGCACTCACTTACTGAGTACACAGGGATACTGACAGACATCTTGTGTGTCGTGAATTTTTCCACTTTATTGGTTACAACACAGTCTGTATTGACAGGCAGTGTTGGAAGCATGACAATCAGGAAAATAGAAAGCTTTCCTACTGAGAATATGCATAAACCTGGAGCTTTTTTTTCATTATACAAAATTACTATATTCAGGCAATTTTTATTCAGTTGTGCCAGTTCTTTTCTTTAATTTCACTCCCTGTCTCCTTTAAAAAAGAATGGCAAAGTGTCATTGAATATGAAAGCATATGAAAGTCAGGCCAACACTAATTTACAGGTAGTTACATGTAACAGCAGAGATCAGCCTATGTTCTACAGGAAGTTGTCAGTACTATGATACTGTATATTTCTTTTCTCCATATAATACAAAGGAGGAGAATGATCAAGTCACTGAAGGATATTTAATGAGGCAAAATACAGATGAGAGGGAATGAAGTCATTAGGAGCAAAGATAGGAAGTACAGTGAAATGTGGATTTGCAATCCACAATAGGGGTTGCTTTGATTTGTAACAGGAAAAGTTATTTCCATCCACAGAAATATGGAGGCAAATCAGATGTTCAGTACTTATCACAGGTCAGCAGTGTACAAAGCATGCTGGGCTTTCTGTGAACCGCAAAGAATTAGATAAAACCAAAACGAATGATGAAATTCCTCTGAACTCTTTGCACTGTGGAAAGTATTTGGTCTCTTATCTGCAGCACACATACATGTTCTCTCATACAATCTTAGGAACCAAGACAGTCAGCTCTCAAAACCTATATTTTGGGAAACTACTAGATATAAAAGGCCTCCACTGGAGAAGCCCACAGTAGCAGCAAGGTTCTCTTCCACAAATAAACTTATGATAAAGTGGCTCCTATTAGGGTCTCTCCCTGCCTCTAAACATGCTCTGCATTTTCTTTAAGACTTCAAGATACCTGTATGAAAAGGAGGAGGCACAAGCAGAGACTAGGGAAAGTCCAGGTAACTCAGTGAAATAAAAAGCTATCTGCTTGCAGCAGCTGTTGAGTGCTGCTTGGAGTGCTCTGTGGCACAAGTGAGGAATGGACAAAATATGAATCTTTTCCTAGGTTACTTTTATTTTTTTCTCTTTGAAGTGCTGTGAAGGTAACAGCACTGTGTGCAACCTTTCTGATCTATTTCTGCTATTTTGGTTTCATTATGTTTTCTAGTTCAGATCCATTTCCACAGTCAATTCCCTGATTACGGTAGGTCTCTTTTGATAAACAGAAATGGAAATATACTGGCATATGTTGTCTTCCACATAGACAAGTGGGGAGTAGTGCAGAGTTTCCTGTAAATCATCTGACCACAAGCCATGCGTAAACTGCAGCATGTACAAGAAAAAAAACCTCTTTGAAACAGATTCTTTCAGGCCCCTTGAGTTGTGGTGTACTTGTGACACACAGAATAAAATAAACCAACTGCAATTCTAAAGGAAATTATGGATTGAGATCATCCTTATTTACTCATAATATTGAGAGATTTCTGAACTTCTTGCTGCCTTTTTGTGAAGATGGCTCTGTTTTCCTCTTGAATCTAAGGCAGCAAAGGTATCTTACTAACCTGGATAATACCATAGTTTTAAGACATGGCTGTAACAGTTATAACTGCAATTCCTTATGGACTGTTCTTAATCAGAAACTTTTCATTTTGGGAAATGGGTGTGGCATTCAGCACGAAATCAGTCAAATACACGTAGGCTTCCAACTATAGGTCTATACTTAAAAGTAAGCATCTAGGTTGAAATTCATTTTCCTGGCAGTATTTAATGCAATATATGACATCCTGTGTTCAGTCCCAAGAAAATAGTTCTTTGGGGATGTTGTGGTTTAAGCCCAGCCGGCAACCCAGAACCACTCAAACTCTCACTCACTCCCAAGCCCTTCCTCCCCCCCTTCCTGGGATGGGGAGGAGAATCGAAAGAATGTAACTCACACGGGCTGAGATAAAAACAGTCCAGTAACTAAGGTATAACAAAAAACACTGCTGCTACCACCAATAATAATAATGATAAGGGAAATAACAAAAGAAAAGAATACAACCACTCACCACCCACCGACCGATACCCAGTCCAACCTGAGCAGTGATCTAGCCCTTCCAGGTAACTGCCCCCATTTATATACTGGGCATGACGGGCTGTGGTATGGAACAGCCCTTTGGCTAGTTTGGATCAGATGTCCTGTCTCCGCTTCCTCCCAGCTTGCCCTCCTCCCTGGCAGAGCATGAGACTCAGAAAGTCCTTGCTCAGAATAAAATCACTTAGCAACAACTAAAAACATTAGTGTTATCAGCATTGTCCCAGGCTGAAAGTCAAAACCACAGCACTGCACCAGCTACTAAGAAGGAGAAAAATGACTGCTACTGCTGAACCCAGGACAGGGGATAAAATGGACAATATGCAGAGACAACTGCAGCAGTTTTATAACAGTACCATAAATTGGTCATTCAGGCTGGAAATCCTGATGGGATGATAGAAATAAGAGAAAAGAACAAAAACACAGAGGGCAGCTGTCAAATAAGAAATGTTTCCAAAAGAGAACAAAAACCAGCATGTACTTGGCAAGTTGAACCCTTGGAGGAATTTAAAAGCAAAATGACACCTGATCAAAAGGTTAATTCTGTGGCTTTCGACTGAACTATATGGAATGATACAACACCTGAGGAGTCCTGAGAGGATGATGAAATAATGAAGGCTAAAAGAATTTGAGACATAAGACGAATAGTGGAGCCTTAGCTGTGTCAAGGAGTAGTGACAAAACTTGGTTGTGTGCAGAAAAAATGAGAAAAGAATCAAAACCATTCTCCCATTCCAAGTCTGACAGAAAGCATAATGATTCCATCAATATGAGAAAGGGTGCTGAAAAAATAATTTATTTTGCATCTTCATTTGGCAATAAATAAATATCTGCTATAATGTAGTGCAGAGAAATTCTCAAAAGTGGCATCAGAATATTAATTTCATTTCTGATCTCATGACACTAACCCCCATTATTTTAAGACTTCAATGATTGCAGTTTTTAATGTATTCATCTATATTGCAACACTCCATAGATTAAAAGATTTAGCTCCAATTTAGACAATTAATCCCAAATGTGCAAACTAATGCTGTACAGTAGAGATTTTTAACAGAAAACTTCTTGGCTTCAGACATTTTGCTTTTATTTGCCCATGGCCATGCTAGGTGCATATGACTTCCATTCTTCATTTAGGAGAACAAGGAAATCAGGAAAAAAAGCCCTGTTCTGTTAATAAAGGTGATGATTTTATGCTGGAGGTTGTTATTACAGCTGAATTACTTCAGCTGACAAAGAAGCAATCACATGCCACTCAGCCTCATCTGAGTTATCAAGCATTGAGAATACCTTTCTTGTAAGTGATGAAAATACTTGTGAAAACCACTGACTGATTTACAAGTTGTGCTAACAGTACTTGCAAAAGCATTTAGAAAGATAACAAGATATCTGAAATATTCCAGTTGAAAATGTCGTTAACACATTAAATACAGATCACTGGTTTTATTCCTGGCAAACTCACAGTACTATTGGCATACAAAGCTAAGATTTTAGTTTCTATGCATCTCTGTTACCATTCTTTCAGGATCACTTTTGTTTTCTTTCTGATTTTTCTATTTAGCTACTGAAAAATACACTTTATGTAGCTATGAAAAACTGATATGGTTTTTCACCTAAAAGCTAACAATGCAGTTTTGGGTAATTCTCTATATTTCAAAAAAGGCTAGGAGAAGAACATTTTTTTACCTATGAATCATGTTAAAAATTGGAAAAGCCCTCATGTTTTAGTGCAATTTCTGCCAGTCAAATGCACATGTAGTGAAAATAAAGCCAACTGCATTTTGTGTAGTGTAGACAGTAACTAACTCTTCCGGTTATGTGCCATAACATGGAGTGCCATTAAACTGGTAGCTGCACCTGACAAAAGGCATGTCCCAAATCTACTTGCAAACAGTTGCTAGGGAAATGTATCAATTCATGTCCTCAGAGTACAAAGGCAATATATGGACAGTAGTTCAACAATATTTCAGAGAGAATAAAAAAAAAAATCCTGAAGGTACCATCAGGCTGTATTTTCTGAGTATTCGAGACATGAAAAAACATGGAAAAGTACAGAAGAGCCTTTTTTTTTTTTTTTTTTTTTCCAGTATTCAACGAATCTCAACTAAGTATTTGAAATGTGTGATGAGGACATTCTTTGAACATCTCATAAAAATCACTAATTAGCTACAAATTACTTTCAACATCAAAGTATGCTAATGTAAATATTTTCCGCTTTTACACTTTTACTCTTAATATCAATGCAACACATCCAAACATAATTAGCAGTAAAATGCAATATTTAATTAGTTATTTAATAAATCCTACCTTAAGGTCTGAATTCCTAAACAATTTACTGGGATCATTTCACCAAATTCTGAAGTACAAAGAGAATGTTAAAATTTATCATGAGCCAATTCTAGTAGCTCTATAGTGTGCCTTATCCTGTAAAAAAACAGTTTTTAAGATACAAAACAAATAATTAAAGCTGCTTAGGAAAGTCTGTCACTCTTACAAATTGCATAGCCTTATGCTTAACAGCAACATTTTATACAGGCACACTGATGACACACAAGAAATGTTATTCTGCAGGAGCACAAAAATCTTGACAAAAGCCTGAGGATTTGAGTAGGTGCATGCTAAAAAATTTAGCAAAGATATTTAGTCCTCCACCAGCATTACTGCTGTAAATCACTTTGCTGTAAATCACTTTACTATAAATCACTATTTCTGCTTAACTTAGAGAGCTTAAGTTCAAACTTTGTCTGAACTAATGGAAATATTTTTAGATTTTGCAGAATATCCACAAAACTGATTTTATATATCAGAATAAATTTAACTTCATATTAAAATAGGAACCGTATGAACGGAAATGAAGCAGGTATTTCAAACAAAGAAAGAGTGCGTGAACTAACCAACTGAACCCAATCGCCTTCCTTCATGCAGCAGAATAAATACTTTTATAATATCAGGTGAATCTGCTAATATAAGCAGATATCAGGACCTTGAGATCACTAGTAGTCCCTAATTTCCCTAAGCAGCCCCATGTGGGACCTTCCCATACACCCAGGTCATTGTCCAACAAGCATCATTTTGGCTCAGCTCCACCCAGCTGTAGGCACTCAGATCTGGCCTGAGCTATTCTGTAGATGTGCTATTTCCTGCCTTTGGCCCTGTCTCAAGAACAGAATTCAGACCACACATAAACAATTTTTCTCTTTGGATGAACCCCTTGTATGTACATCATAGTGTTGTCTCTGGTCTTGTCTCCTGTTGCGTCTAGCTTGCTTGCATCTACCCTGCTCTCGTGAGACCTCACTTGGAGTATTGTCTGCAGTTTTGGTGTCCTCAACATAAAAAGGACAAGGAACTGCTGGAACAAGTCCAGAGGAGGGCCACGAGGATGATGAGGGGACTGGAGCACCTCCCGTATGAAGATAAGCCGAGAAAGCTGGGACTGCTCAACCTGGAGAAGAGAAGGCTACATGGAGACCTCATAGCAGCCTTCCAGTATATGAAAGGGGCCTACAAGGGTGCTGGGGAGGGACTCTTCGTGAGGGACTGTAGTGATAGGACAAGGGGTAACAGGTTAAAACTTAAACAGGGAAAGTTTAGATTGGATATAAGGAAGAAGCTCTTTATTGTTAGGGTGGTGAGGCACTGGAATGGGTTGCCCAGGTGTAGGGATTGTCACACGGAAGATCACGTGATGTGATGGGAAGTTGCCAGGAGGGACAGGAACCAGCTGACTCTGGGGAGGTGCTTAGGCAACAGATATAAGGAATTGTAACTGCGCAATAAATTGTTGTTGACCTGCATTCCGTGAATGCTCAATGTC
Source organism: Psittacula echo (assembly GCF_963264785.1). Lineage (NCBI taxonomy): Eukaryota > Metazoa > Chordata > Aves > Psittaciformes > Psittacidae > Psittacula > Psittacula echo. Next base: position 79,961,008 of record NC_137738.1, on the reverse strand, counting down.
TTGACCCTAGTTCGGAGGGAACTAGTGCTTCCGTCCCTCACCACATGAGTAGCAAGAAACTACAAGTGGTGACCCCGACGTGATAGCGATGGATGTGAGCCACGTGGCACAGGTACTGAAGGCCCTCGTGCAGCAAGCTGGGTTGCCGAAGGTGATGTATGCTGGGCCAGCGGGCCACTGCATCCAATGGTTGCGAGGCCGGGGGGCGGTGGAGGCCCCCGTGGACGCATTAGATACCTCCCGATGGGGAGCTTTTGGAAGCGGTCTTGGCTGGGGAAAAGAAAGCAGGAGATCTAGGGGAGACGTGGGGTGCCATCGAGAAAGTTGTCTCCAGGAGAGGAGCTGCTGGAGCGGCTGCGGGACACGGAGGCGCTGCGAGTGGAGGAGCCGCGGGTGCAGACCTTTGCGCGGGAGCTGTGGAGGAAGGTGCCCCGGGAGGCGCTGCCAGAGCCCCCGGACCGCGCGGCTGAGTGGGCAGCGCTGGAGCTGCAACGCGACTGCCAGAAACCGTGGCCACGGCAACAGCAACAACGGCAGCCACAGGAAAACGCGAAGTGGAGTGTTGTGAGCCCTGGCAACACTCCCCTTTGTGCGACATTGCTGCATGAATTTGTCAGATCATTCGGAATCAATTTATAAGAGTATACAGCAATTGAAAGAGGGGATTAAACGGCTAATGAAAGATGATGGATGGAGTAACTATATTATGTGTGTTAGTTTTATTTGTATTAGTAGCAAGTTATATGTTGCGGTGTGTGATATCTATGGTTAAGAAAAATGTAACATCCGTCTGGTTTGCTCAAAAACAAAAAGAGGGAATTGTGGAGTGACTAAGGGAAGGTGGACATTTCGTGACCAACCCAGACGTGTTAGCCTTAGGAGATGGTGGTTATGAAGAATACAGCTGAACAATGGACATGTGAGCAATCCCAGCTGTTTGGTCTTAGCCAAACTCTGAATTAAGTTGCAAGGTCTGAAGTCAAGTTACCCAGGCTGCAAGGCCTAGCCTTAGGTTATTAAAGGACAGTTACGTGCAGTAGAATAAGGAACTTGGCATTTGCTCAAGGTTAACAAGATGTGGGAGCGGGATGGTGAAACTGCAAGTTACGTGAGAAAGGAAGCAAATGGATAATTTTAGCTAGCTTGTTATCTGCTTCAAAAATGTGTGGACTGCACTTCTGAGCCAATCAGAATCTATATTGGTTACGTCTAGCCAATGGCAGTTCAATTTTCGGAAGCATATACTGTAGCTACTGTGCTATGACAGTGATCGGCGGACCCCATTAGCCATTGAGGCTACGACGGAGTGTGCGCAAGTCCTTTTTCAGGCTTTGTCTGAGCGAGCTGCTGAAATTTGCCCAAAACACTGTACTAGTCATTCGCACATCCCTGGACTCCTAACTGAAGGTAACAATGGGGCAGACCGTGTTGCACAAGGTCTGCCAGTCCCTGACTGTTGCGCTCCAGTTTTTACAGAGACTCCTTTTCAGCATGCCAAACGTTTACACTCCTTGTTGCACATTGGTGTGTGAGCGTTGGCGCAGGCTACAGGTCTTTTACGAACAGAGGCTGCGGACGTTATCCATCTATGTCCAACCTGTGCTCACACCCCCTTATGGGAAGCAGGTGTCAATCCCCGCGACTTGGGACCTAATGATATTTGGCAGACAGATGTTACTGAATATCCTGCCTTTTCTCCTATGCGCTATTTACATGTCACGGTTGATACCTGTAGCAGTGTCATCTTGGCTACAGCACAATGCAAGCAAGACGCTAAGGCGGCCATTTTGCATTGGCGCGAGGTCATGGCGATTTTGGGAGTCCCTAGCCAGATGAAGACCGACAACGGCCCAGCATATTCAAGTCAACTGGTGGCTTTGTTTTTATGACAGTGGGGCATTGAACATAAGACCGGTTGTCCTTATGACAGCACTGGCCAAGCTATCATCGAACGCGCGCACTGGACTCTGAAAGCTCGCCTCGTGTGTCTAGAGGCAGGGGAGCCCGTACCCGGAGGAAAACTCCCGCAAGCTGCGTGCGCCGACTTTTACTTTCTGCTCTGACTAGTTTAAATCAATTCTCGCGTGGATCAAGTGAACAATCCCTGATGAGCTCGCACTTTGCCCCACCTCCAGACAAACCCCCATATCCACAGGTATGGGTGAAAGATCCGGAAAAGGGTAAGATAGGTCCATTTGCCCTACGTGCTCACGGGCAGGGCTATGCTTGTGTAGAGGGTGAGACTGGGCTACGCTGGGTACCGGCAAAGTGGTTATTACCGTATTTGTAGCTGTGTCTGTAAGTTTGTATTTGAGCTATATTTCACAGGTGGTGATTGGCGCTTGGCTATATCTGGGAGAGAGTGATACAACGAACCTTTGCAAAGAGGTGCAAAATGACATCTATGGCCCCTTGTGTGTCCAGACGACTTCACTCACAGATCCAGTCATGATGTGCCTCACGAACTTTGTAGCCGGCCATTGAATACGACAACACTCAGGCCGGAAACACCCGCGTCTAGGTCCCTTTAGGCTGACGCTCTGTGTTTATTAGTATTAGGATGTTTGTTTCTTTCCTGTTTGATTTCTATAATATGTACCATGTTTGAATACTTAGTTAAGTATTAACTTTTCTTACTTAGTTAATTAGAGTTATAAGTTGCTTATCTGGAATATCTGTTAAAACCCTGAGTTTTCCAGTCTTGAGGCGGGAGAGATGTAGGGATTGGTACACGGAAGATCACGTGATGTGATGGGAAGTTGCCAGGAGGGACAGGAACCAGCTGACTCTGGGGAGGTGCTTAGGCAACAGATATAAGGAATTGTAACTGCGCAACAAATTGTTGTTGACCTGCATTCCGTGAATGCTCTATGTCTTGACCCTAGTTCAGAGGGAACTAGTGTTTCCGTCCCTCACCACACGAGTAGCGAGAAACTACACCCAGGGAAGCTGTGAATGCTCCATCCCTGGCGATGTTCAAGGCCAGGCTGGACAGAGCCTTGGGTGACGTGGTTTGGCGTGAGGTGTCTCTGCCCATGGCAGGGGGGTTAGAACCTGATGATCTTAAGGTCCTTTCCAACTCTAACTAATCTATGATTCTATGATTCTATGACCCTCAACTTTGTCCACCGCTTGCAATGCCTGGGGCTTATGAGGGATCTTGTTACTAGCCCTTGACTCTGCCTGACCTGTTTAGATGCTGCAGGGCTATAGTTTCCTTAGTGATTGCACCGCCTCAACTGAGCTCACTTTCAATTCATTTTGAATTAATTTACCTGTAATTCAAGGCCAGGTTGGACAGAGCCTTCAGCAACATGGTCTAGTGGAAGGTGTCCCTGCCCATGGCAGGGGAATAGGAACTAGGTGACCTTAAGGTCCTTTCCAACCCTAACTATTCTATGTTTCTATGATTCAGTTTTTAAAGATCATACTGTAAACTTCCAGGTTTGCTACAGGCCAAATTCTCTTCCAGGCAGTGGAGAGTACTCCAGTTGTCTATGAAGTATTTCCATTTTAAAGTTTCAATCACAAGTACAGTTTATAATTCAAAAGAAAAGACTGTGGTACATGATGTTATAAAGTATTTGTTTTTACTGTGCAAATAACCAAACCTTGGTTTTTTTATGAAAAGTGCCTAAGGGGTCCCTAGCTAATACAATGTAATGCATTTTAGAAATGCTGATAGACATCAGATCAATCATCTAGAGAGAGAAGACAGCTATGAGTTCTCTATGTAAAATTTTGCTTCTGAAATAAAAACTGATTCTAATGTTATATCAAAGAGCACTCAGGGATTTATTCATTAGCAGGAGAGAAAACAAGCTGGTGACTGGGAACTCGATGGCTTATTTGCAAATCTATGAATCCTAGTTCACAAAGTATGATAGTTCCCCAAAGATTTACAAAGTCCTGGGCAACAATAACTTCTTTAATTTATTTACTATTGCCTTTAATATTTCATCTGAAAGTGAATTCACTATTTATGAAAGATAAAAAAATACTATATCTGGATATGTAAAAACTGAATTACAGATAAAGGACATGACAAACACACACACAAAATAGATGAAAATAAATGTGTTTTTTCAGTATTACACTGAAATGCTCTTCATTGATTTGTAACATGCATCAAATCTGTTCTATGCTGGAAAATGTCCCGGGATCATAAACCCTGAGACTGTATGAAAATCGAATTGCTAGGGTAGCAATAACATTATTATAAGTTTAAACAGCCTTTTATTAAGTGTTTGTGGTTTATACTCTCTGAAAAATCAGAATTCAATATACTCAGTACATGTGATAATGAGTTATACCAAATACATATATATGTATATATATATATATATATAAAGCCAACCGTATCCTGGGCTGCATCAAGAGAGGCGTGACCAGCAGGTGGAAGGAGGTGATCCTGCCTACTCTGCTCCCGTGAGACCTCACTTGGAGTATTGTGTGCAGTTCTGGTGTCCTCAACATAAAAATGACACGGAACTGTTGGAACAAGTCCAGAGGAGGGCCACGAGGATGATCAGGGGACTGGAGCACCTCCCGTATGAAGATAGGCTGAGAAAGTTGGGGCTGTTCAGCCTGGAGAAGAGAAGGCTGCGTGGAGACCTCATAGCAGTCTTCCAGTATCTAAAGGGGGCTTATAAGGATGCTGGGGATGGACTATTGATTAGGGACTGTAGTGACAGGACAAGGGGTAACAGGTTCAAACTTAAACAGGGGAAGTTTAGATTGGATATAAAGAAGAAATTCTTTACTGTTAGGGTGGTGAGGCACTGGAATGGGTTGCCCAGGGAGGTTGTGAATGCTCCATCCTTGGCGGTGTTCAAGGCCAGGTTGGATGAGGCCTTGGGTGGCAAAGTTTAGTGTGAGGTGTCCCTGCCCATGGCAGGGGGGTTGGAACTGGATGATCTTAAGGTCCTTTCCAACCCTAACTATTCTATGATTCTATGATTCTATGAAATGGGTAGTATTGTAAAATTTTTCTTTTCTTTGTATGGAAATGCTATTATGTAATGCCTCATTAGCTGATTTTTTCCGTTATATATCATTATATAATTTATATAAGCAAGTCCTCACGTTCACAGAGCGACAGAATGGTTGAGGTTGGGAAGTGAGCTCTGGAGGTCATCTTGTCCAATCCCCCTGCTCAAGCAGAAACACTCAGAGCCAATTTCCCAGGACCTTGATAGCTTTAGAATATCTCTATGAATGGGGATTCTGCAACCTCCATGAACAACCTGTGCCAGTGTTGAGTCACCCTCACAGTAAAAAATCTTTTCCTTATGTTGAGACAGCACCTCCTGTGTTTTAGTTTGCACACTGCATCTATTCCTTTCATGTCATTGCTGAAAAGAGCCCAGCTCCATCTTCTTTGCACTCTTCCCTTCAGTTATTTATACATATTGATGAGATCTCTCCAAAAGTCTTTTCTTCTCCAGGCTGAACAGACTCAGGAGCCTCAGCCTTTTCTCACGGGAGAGATGATCCCTTAGCCATCTCTGTGATCTTTCACTGGAATCTCTCCAGTAGTTTCATGTATCTCGTACCAGGGAGCCCAGAAATGGAAACAGTACTCCAGGTGTGGCCTCAATACTAGTACTGAGTAGAGGTGAAGCATCAGTTCCCTTGATCTGCTGGCAAAACACCTCCTAATGCAGCCCAGAAATTTGCCTTCTTTGTTAAGGGCACATTGCTGGCTCACACTGGTGGCCCACCAGGACCCTCACGTTCACTTCTCCTTGGCTTCGTGCCACTGATCACCACCCTCTGGACCTTGTTCATCTGGTTTTCACCTCTCTGCTATCCAGCTCTTTCACTATCTGCTCATTCAGCTCATACATGATCAGGTTTTTTTCATGAGGATATTGTCAGAAACAGTTCTAAAAGCCTTGCCAATGTCAAACTAGACAACACTGCACTCCTCTCATCTACCAAGCCAATCTTAATTGTATAAGTTTATCAAGTTGGTCAAGCATGACTAAGCATTGGTGAACCCATGCTGACTACTCCAGATTATTTTCTTGTCATTCATGGTTTCCAAGATTAGCTGCTCCATCACCTTCATAGGGATCAAGGTGACGTTGACCTGCCTGTAGTTCCCCAGATCTTCATTTTTGCATTTCTTGATGATAGGATTGGCATTTACTTTCTTCCAGTCTTTGAGGACTTCTGCTAATTACCATTATCAGTTAAAGTTTATTGACAGTGACCTCGCAGTGACATCTGCAAGCTCTCCCAGCATTTGTGGGTGCATCCTGTCAGGACCTATGGACTTATGTATATCCAGTTAGCCTAGGTATTTCCAAGCCTGAGTCTCTTCCACCAAGGGTATGTCCTTCTTGCTTCAGAATTTCCCTCTGGTCTCCAGGTTGTTGGATTTCTGAAGGACAGTCTTACCAGTACAGGTAAAGGTAGCATTCAGTACTTTAAACTTTTGCATGTCCAGTGTCATAGATGTTTCATCTCACTGAGCAGTGGGCCCACATTTTCCCTTCACTTCTTTTCATCACCTATGTACTTGCAGAAGTCCTTCCTCTTATCTTTCACATCCCTTGTCAGATTCAACTGCATTTGGGCTTTGGCTTCCCTAACTATCACTGCACAGTCAGATAATGCCTCTGCATAATCCTCCCAGGTTACCTGTCTTTGCTTTAACCCTCTGCATGTTTCTTTTTTGTCTTTCAGTTTGTCCAGGACTTTCTCAACCATCCATACAGGTCTCCTGGAATTTTTGCCTGACTTCCTCTCTTTGAGATGAACAGTTCTCAAGCTTGGAGGAGGAAACAGGCTTTCTTCAGCCCCTCTTCCCTCCAGGGCTTTATCCCATGGGATTCTTCCAAGCAGGTCTTACACACCACTGCACTGTCCCTACAGCAGACACTGGGGTGGTTGAAGTTCCCCAGGAAGTCCAAAGTCCAAAATATGGGTTGGAACTTCAGCAGTGAAATGGAAATATATTATGCTAAATTTTGTACAAGTGAGCCAAGTATGCTTTTTCTCTTCGGTTGCAGTCAGACATTTAGTTGTGCTATCCAATAGAATTTAGGCTGCCCCAGGGAAAACCCTCTGTTTTGTTACACATTTATTAATAAATGAGCATGAAGATGATGCATCATCTTTTATTAAATGTTTTAAAATGCCCAAGAAATCATATACCCAACTCAAACTGAGAACAACAAATCTGCAAATGTAATTCACATACATAAATGTATATAATATAAAGGAATATAAATGTATCAGTATCACAGTATCACAGTATGTTAGAGATTGGAAGGGACCTCAAAAGATCATCTAGACCAATTCCCCTGCTGGAGCAGGAATACCTAGTAAGGTTACACAGGAATGTGTCCAGGCGGACTTTGAATGTCTCCAGAGAAGGAGACTCCACAACCTCCCTGGGCAGCCTGTTCCAGTGTTCCGTCACCCTCACTGAGAAGTTTCTTCTCAAGTTTAAGTGGAACCTCTTGTGTTCCAGTTTGTACCCATTACTCCTTGTCCTATCATTGTTTGCCACTGAGAAGAGCCTGGCTCCATCCTCGTGACACTCCCCCTTTATATATTTATATACACTAATAAGGTCACCAAAAAGGTCAAATATTAAAATTAAAATTGAAATATTAAAATTAAGTGTAGATGGACAGAATTTATAATGAAAATTTGCACTGAAGTTATGGTTATTTTATAGCTCAGTACTGTGGCAGTGACCCAGAAAAATCCAAATACATATGCTATCCCAGTGGTTTAACTGGAACTTACAAGTCTAGTACTATGCATGTTCCCTGAATTGGAACAAAAGCCCTCAGCAGCTTGAAGAAGCAGCTGTAAGTAATGATTAGTTAGTACAGATGACACTGTACATACTATACTATTTATTTTTGTCTTTGTTAGTGGTAGTGTACCACAGATCGTCAATAAAGATAGAGAAGAATTCAGAGCATTAATGCTTTTGTTCAATGATTTGGACTACAGACTGGGAATGCAACACTTCAGTATTGCTGAATCCAAAATTATTTTCTGCCTCCCACACATAGTCTTTGTATCAGGGTATTCACACAAAACAGAAAAACTGGAACTAAAAGGAATCACATTATCAGATTGTGTGGGATTCATTTACCCCATGCAGAAATCTACAGTATATCTCATCCTAGAACAGATGTCCAAGATAGGCAGATGCCCTATCTCTGCTGAGTAGAAGGGGAGTCTGAACAACTCACTCAAATATAGCTATTTATATTCCATACACGACAAGAGATGATACTGCTGATCTCATTCCTCCTCATGCTTAGATTTTCCTGTTCAATACCAAAACATTTGTTCTTATGAGCTTGTGCTGACTAAATCCATGAAATGGACACGGACAGGCTGAATAACAGCAAAATCAAAAAAATACTACTAAAATTGTGGTTTGGAACTTATTTTTTTTTAGACAAAAGCATCAAATCTTATACTCAGAACTGTATATTTAGTGGAGGGAAAGTCACCTGAAGAACAATTAGAAGACACAATCTAAGCATCTCCATGCTAATTCATTCCAACAGATACATATTTTTATATATATAAAAAATTGCTACTATGCAATCATATATACATCCGTTACACATAACTGGACAATCACATCTGTAGCACAAGTCACTTCAAAAGAGGAAACTTACCTTTGAACCCAGCAGCACACTGACATGAAAAGTGGTCAATTAAATCCATGCAGGTAGCTCCATTTCTGCAAGGTGAACTTGAGCATTCATTAATTTCAACTTCACAGAAGGCTCCTTCATATCCAGGCACACAGATACAGCTGTAATTATGCAAGTGGTACTGGCAGAAACCATATTCAGAGCACTGGTTTCCAATGCAGTTGTTAGCATCAAGTTCACAAAATGTGCCAGTGTAACCAAGGGGACATATGCACCTGTTATTGAGATGAGAGGACGGTAAAAAGAAATCTTGAATATATGGGTCACTAATGACTAATGTTAACATTATTTTCACTTTGAATTTCTCACAAATTAATTGCAATTTTTTAATCTTCTTTCTTTACCTTTGATTAGTCACTAAGTAGCTTTGTTTTACATAGACTGTTTGCAGTAATTAAATGGAACTGCACAATAATCACATTTTAGCTATTTAGATGGGACAAACTAGCAGCTATATAGCTTTTAATACGAAGCTTCCAATGACAATATTCAATTAGAAAAGTGTTATAAACAAGGAGCATGATGCATCTTATGAATTCTTTTCTGAAAATTATTAGTTGCTTGCTATAATATTAAAAGAAAAAAAAAAACAGTATTGCATCTTGCTTCCTCTGGACATAAAATCAGTATAAAAATGCTTTATCATTAGAAACCAAGTTTGCAATTTCATTCTCTAACTGACCAAAAAACCCACCAACCTATAGAATTTTATATGACTTAAGCAGGATATCTCTTCCCCACAACATAGGATGACACATAAATTGTATAAGACTGGAGATGGCTTTTTTTGTGCTTCCCTTTTTTTTAAGTATGTGAAGGAAAATTCAAGGTGGATTGTCCCATAGTTGATTCACATATCATAAAATAAGAAAATCCCTTTCTTTGATTGATCCTCTCCTCATGTCCAGAGGTCTCCTTCCAAGGGAGGAGATAATCTTACAATAATCTTACATATTCTTGATCCCTATAAATGTTATTTGGAAGCTGGAAAGAACTAACAAGTTAAGAAGTGCTTGATTATAGCAATATTCCCTACTGATCCCTCTGGCAGAAAGTTTCTTTTTTCTTTACTTTTAACAGAAGAGAATGTTCGTGTGGCTGTTTGCTTCCTTATTATCCCTATATTTTTGTGTTAGAGTTGTGGAAATCCTACTTAGGTAATTTATATATTTGCAATTAGTAACTGTAAGTCAGCAGGAGAAAGATCCCCATGTACAGAAAGGGTCCTATAAAATCATAGACAGCGCGGTAGTAGGAATGTAATTTCAAAATGAATGTCACAGATATTCATGTCACATGAAACAAAGTGGCTGATTTATGCTGCTAGTCAAACCCAAACCTGTGGCAGTGGCCTAGAACAACGTAAAACTACAAACTAATAGTACAGAAAGAGGTTTTGTTCTGTTAGTCGTATATCAATGCAAACAGGAGAACTCAGGCCCTTTTAGTAACAATTTAATCTCTTACTATGTGTTGAGGATTAAAACAGCAAAAAATTATTAACTTGTTTATAATCCAGACTGAAGTTTAGAGGTGATGGGATCTAAAAGTTCAACAAATTCCTTATAAATATAATTTATAATAATCTACATAAAATTCTAGTGGCATGTTTACACATAACTTTAGTACATAACATCATATACAGAAAAGCCACAAAGGAAGGCTAAACAATGTTTAAATGCATAGGTTATTAATGGTCTTTACTTAAAATCTGCACTTTATAATGTGTCTATTTTTAAATACTGCCACTTATATGCAGTAAAAGTCTAAACTAGTCAGGTCTTTGGTGCATTTTTTGTTAATGTAATAGCATTAACATGTACCAGTTACTACTTGCATTATATATTCAACAGTACTATATACAAGGCCAATATGGATCGCTCTATGCATATTTCTTAAATTTACTGTATAATAGTGTCAGTACTGTTCTGTAAGCTTTGGATATCAGCATCTGACTGCTTTTATTTTTAGCCTTAACATTTTTATAAGATTCTAAATGATACAAGGTGTTTAATAAATGTTATCATAATCTCTAAGTCATCTATGAAATGGGTCTTGAACACAGTTTTGATAAACACTCTGCTGGCATAACACTGACACAGCTGAACTTCAAATATCTTTTTCTGCCTGTCTTAGAAATAATATCAAGACCAATGATCTAAAAGTAATTAAGTCTTTTACATTTGTAGCAGGAAAAATACAATCACCACATTAGATTTTAATGAATATGATCTTCCATTAATATTTCAGCAGCACTAAAATACTGAACATTATGTCAAAAGCTTTGAATCATGGATTGATCTGCAGTTTCAATTTGCTGCAAAGCTGAACTGCTTCTCTACAATAAATTAGAAAAAAAAAATGTATACAGATATCTACAATACCAGAATTTCTGTTTGTGAGTGAATCTCTAGCTCAGAAAACTTGGTTTTTGCACTTATCAGAAGGACGCCCCAGCTGTGTGCTGGGGCTAAGCCTCACTATGGCCTGATCTGGGTTTCAACAGGGCTCAGTCACTGCTGCCTTCCCTGCTCCAGTTCCAGTTCTGGGAGTGACACCTCTGGGGAGAGTGGGACACCTCCTACCAAAAGGCCAGGAAATCCTAATGACACCCCCCAACTACTTTCTTAAGGAAGACTTAAACATCAACTTTACAAACTGGGGGCACATTGAAAGGATAAACATGGCACCAAAGAAAAGGTAAATATGAGGAAGGTCTGTATTAACATTAATGGGAATAACAGCAATATCCTAGTTTTGCATAGTCTCTCTTTCGCCTATATCAAGATTTTGAGTATAACAGATCCTGTGAGGAGAAACCAATACCTCAATGCTTTTGTTACAAACACGGATTTTAGTATTTAGTGCATACCGAACACACGCCACTGTTATCCTACTGTGGACTGCTTTGCTCCCACACATACCGTGCAGATGACTGTATGTTGCTACTCCAGTGCTTAAATCTGGTTAACACTGCACTGTAATTTGATATGCCTGTAAAATAAATGTTAAATTGAGATGCAGATAAGTCAGGCATGGAATTTAGTCTAAGAAGGGACATGTTACATAAAGGCAGATGGTTATGGAATATCTGCAATCTGTTCCTAGCAGTATGGAGTAGGATATAACTTCTTAGCACCAGAGGTCTAGAACAGCAGATGTGCAGGTAAGCAAATCCCCCCTAGTTAGTCCAGGCAGGGCAGCTGTCACAGTGTCACCATGGACTGCCTGCGCTGAAGAGATGTAGTATGACTTGTGCCATTGAGTAAGTAACTGTGTACAACAGATGAATGTTCAAAAGGACTAAAAAAAGACAAAGAACATATTGAAGATTTGGCTATGTTGATCTGTGCTAGGAGATGACCCAGCTACCTATTTTGCATCTTGAGACAGAAGGCATATTGGCACATTGAAGCCTGGCATTAGCAAAGACTTCCCAGTATCTCTATACTTTGTTTTTTAATAGATGTTTGGGAGTTTAAATTATAGTAGTCCAAACAGATTAACTGCATTTACTCAGTATTTAGTATTTTCTTTTCTAGTTCAAGTACGAACTCACACACATTCATAAAATGAATGAAAAGGTTATTTTTCAACATTTCACTTTGGCTTTTTGTAAGCATCTGTAGGTATTGCAGAAAAGCTGTTGTTAATTTATTAGAGATATTCACCAAGAAATTGAAACATATATTCACCTACCTTATGGAGTTGTAGCAAATCAAGGGAAAGTATATTTCTTCTTTCTCTAGTGAAAGAAGCCTGTTATTGCTACAGAAAACTGTGCATATCATAGTAGTAACTTCATATGGCATTGTCAAATAGGTCCTGAAGTCAAATTGCATATATAATACAGGATGAATAAATTTTAAAATGGAAAATTAGGTATTAAAAAACAATGTAATCTAACAGCCTAATTTATCCATCTGGCAGAAAATGGAAAAAGTCAAGGATGAATGAAGTAATAGAAACGTTAAATTTTGTGATACAGACTATCTAAATTATGTTTACTTTTCATACTCTTGCTGGCATCATGCAAAGAAATTTCTTATATTCTAAAACATTTTATTTAACGTGTCACTAGGTAAGGCTTTACTCTTTCCTAGTGAGATTAATTCAAGATTAAATTATACACACTGAAATTTATGTACAAAATACTGAAAAATGAGCTGGCAGTTCAAGCTGTACTGTACACCAAATCCAGCTTCTTAATTAGAAGTTTTCTTGCATAAAGGCTCATGAAATGCTGACTTCAGTGCTATTGCTATACACTAAAATAATTTTAAAAACAGTTTAAATAGTGTTAAATTCCAGCATACAGCTTCTTCAAATGTCTTAATCTAATAGTTCTCAGTCCTTCTTGCAAGGCTTTCCTGGGGCTACAGTATGTCTAAAACTTGTCTGAATAGACTGGACTGAAGAAACAGGAGAAATAGGACAGGTAATTGAATATACATTGAATTTTAAATTCTGTCTTTTCCCTCTATTGCTCCTTCTCACTAAATAGACTACAATAAAATATCTGCTAGGAGTTATTTCGGTTAGAATCTTGGATGTCCAAACAACAGCAACAGTAAAGAATAAATTTACAAGGGTGAAGAAAACAGAATAATAACCCCCTGTTTGGATTGCAAAACAGGAGTATCAACTCCTGGAAGAATTCTTTCACTTTAATTGTTTATTAAATGCTTCTCATTGACACATGCTAAATCAGTTCTTTTCTCACAACATAATGAAACAATACCAAGCTTTTTTGAAAGGAAAATTCAAATACTTTTTTTATGTAGCAACATTGTCTATTTACTGAGGTAATGAATCTCTGGTTTTTCTTTGTTTTAAATGTGACCACAGGTCAAGAGATTCTTTTGGCATGTGGATGCAATCAGTCTATTGTATTGTATCTTCCTGATTCATCATATTGACAGCTATACCATCAACTCAGTGGCAGGAGCCGTAACTTTTTGGAGAAGTTAGCACTTTAAATACATGCTGATTCACTTATGTCATGATATCTCGAACAGCACAGACTCAGCTGGAAGTGCAATAATTAATTTGAATTAGAGGTTTTGTAATAGTGTGATTGAGTCCACTCCAGTTGTAACAGATGGCTCACTAAGCCAAAGGAGTAAAACCCCTAAGACTTATTATTGTAATTATGTTCCTCTTATTACATACCCTCACTGGCTATTATCCTCTATCATAGTTTTAAAGTCCTCTTCCTTCACACAGAGCAATTCCCCATCCTGTACTCAAAAGAAATTCTCTGCATGTATTATGTGACACTACCGTCTGCAACAGTCATTTCAAAATGGGAGGAGAAACAGAATATGCCATGGTAAAGAGATAGAAAGTTAGAAAAATTAAGTACAGCTGAGCATTTATTTCCAATCTAGAAAAATGTGACAGTTTCTAAACATGAGACCTTAAAAGAAGGATATACTCTTGAAGCTAAGCTGGAGACCTTCAATGCTTTTGTGCTCTTAGCATTATATAATTAGCATTACTATAGCAAGCTACCCCTGGAACAATACATTATGAATAAAGTTTAATAATTAGCTTAGAAGTAAAGCTTTCTTATCTCAGAGAAAGTCTAGTTTTGCACTTATTATACTAAATAAAGCCATATAATAACATACAACTAATACATAACATTTTGGCTAACTTAATAAGTAGAGAAGACAAAGGCAAGTAATGTTTTGAATGACTATATAACATCTTTAAAAATGGATCTCAGTAGGGCTGTTAATGGCACTTACACATCTAGTTCTCCATACACTCTGCTGACAGTTTTCGTATGTCTTCCTGAAACTACTTTGCATAAAATCCAGTTGTTGATAACTGCCTTCTCAAAAGTGATAGCCATTTTAGGATAGAAACGCAAATTGCAATTCGAAAAATGTGGGTGACTACAGTAGTGAAGTTCAGCATTTCCTCTCCTATTGCTTTGGTTTTAATGGTGTATTGCAAATGGGAAATTAAAATTGTTTCATTTGCTGACAATAAATAACTCTAGGGAAATACCATTATTTCTACAGAGGGAATAGTTTAGTTCACCTAAAAATGCTTCACTGTCCTTGTGAAATAGCAGTCCCCTGTCAACAGAGCAGGTGTTACACATTGAACACTCTGCACACCGTCTGTGCAAAATAACCAATTGTGTTCTCGTGAGGTCAGGTTCTCTGATAACAAAGCGTCTGCTAACACACCTAGGATCTATATCTAAATGGTGTGTTTTCTTGTTCCTTAAATAAACAGACTGCTCTGCCAACCTTATTTCTCTTTCAAAGACTTTAAAAAGTAAGAATTTAGTGTTTTCAGTCAGTAGCCTGAATCTGGATTAACAAGCTAAATTCAGAAGTTCTTGTTTCATCAGAAGACTTCAGACCTACTCATTTCTCAGTAAATGCTAGTGGATTTTGTAAGGTAAATGTGGCTTTGTTCATCTATCAGGATTCTTTTTGTGATATAGATAGGAAAATCAAAGATTTATCAGTGAAATAAAAGGAATTTTCGCCACCCTTACGAAGTATACATCCTTCTCTTTTCGTAAGCTTGCAATCAACTCTCGTATTGAATCACTGGACCGTATTTTGACATTTTAACTCTGGATGTTGAGAATCATGTACTTATCTGTACTTTTGTGCTTATTTGGAGATTTTAGTTATTATTACGGAAGATCCTAAAAAACCAGAGGTGGAGTGGAAGAAATTTTTAATTACTTCTATTTTAATTTGGTCTGCTATTGCAACCTTGTCTAAATAGAAAAAATAGAGCATATTAATTACAGTTCTTCAAAGTACAGGACACAGCATAGTATTAAAGCCTTTCAAAATACACTTAGACATTATGGAGAGGTTTTAGTTATTCTGTTTTTTTTATAGAAGAAAAATAAATAATTCAAGTCTGATGAGAACAGCTGAACTCTGCTTATTGAAGAAATTCTTTTACATTTATTTTTTCCCCATAATTCATAGAGTCTTATTTTCAAATATCTACAGCCTGTTGCAGCTGACTAAGGAAAGCACATACTTGACCGTTTTGTCAGTACCTATGTTGTGGTTTAAGCCCAGCTGGCAACCCAGAACCATGCAGCCACTCATTCACTCCTCTCCCTTCCTCCCCCTGCTCTTGGAGGGATGGAGAGGAGAATCCAAAGAATGTAACTCCCACGGGCTGAGATAAGAACAGTCCAGTAACTAAGGTATAACACAAAACCACTACTGCTACCACCAATAATAATAATGATAAGGGAAATAACAAGAGAAAAGAATACAACCACACACCACCCGCCAACCGATACCCAGCCCGACCCGAGAAGTGATCTAGCCCTTCCGGGTAACTGCCCCCAGTTTTACATCCTGGGCATGACGTGCCATGATATGGAATATCTCTTTGGCTAGTTTGGGTCAGGTGTCCTGTCTCTGCTTCCTCTTGGCTTCCTGTCCTCCCTGGCAGAGCATGAGACTCACAAAGTCCTTGCTCAGAGTAAACATGACTTAGTAACAACTAAAAATATCAGTTTTATCAGTGCTGTTCCCAGGCCGAAAGTCAAAACCACAGCATTGCACCAGCTACTAAGAAGGAGAAAAATGACTGCTACTGCTGAACCCAGGACAACCTTAAAAAAAAAAAACCCTAAACCTAGAAGCCACAAATAACTCAGCATTTGAACTATTCACTTGAAAATTGCAATTTGGGTTTTAATAAGAAAAGTCACTCCATGTCATACTACAGGATCATAAAGTGTTTACCATTTACTAGAAGAGATGATTTGTTTATCTGAGATTTTGCACAGTTGGTTTAACTTTGTCTATCAAAGAGGAATATTTGTGAGGCCTTCCTGTGCAATACTTCAGACTAAACAGTCTTATTGAATGCACATGTTTATTCAAAGTTAGTATTCATGGCATTTTATGATCTGACAAAAATACTCCTACAATAGCAACTCCCTTTGTAATTCTTGTTGAAAGGAAAAATATCTCCATTTGGCATAAACTTCTTTATGAAGCCTTGTATGGAAAGCATCTTGTTAGTACCTGTATTTATTAATTCCATCTTCACATGTGGCTCCATGTTGGCACTGGTTGACCTCACAGTCATTAATATTCTCCAGGCATGTTTGTCCTTTCCATCCAAGAGCACAGGCGCAATGAGATCTCTGATTTTCTTCATCATAGAAGCAGCTACCTCCATTTGCACATACCTGTATATGAGAAGTACAAATACATAAAACAGCTTTTCTCTAAATTGGGACTTTCTCTACGTTGGGATTTTTTTCCCTAGATTTTAAGTGACTAAGCTGCTAATAACAAATACAGGTTTATGCTGTAATATTACAAAAGATAGATCTCCAAGATAGATTTTAGGTTCCAAAGAACCTAAAATACTGAATGTCACTAAATCAATCCATATCATTGTTTAGCTGGAAAGAGGAATTTATGATTCTATTTAATAGTGCCACTTTTATAACTGACCTTAAAACGTGCTTGGTTTAGGAGGGGCAATAGTGAACTAGCCTGTTATTGTTCCACTGAAAGTGTAGAACAACTGTTCCTGTGCTTAAAATCAGTGTATAATTTAACTGAATTTTTGGCTATCACCAGAAAGACTGAATATTTTTTTTTAATTTTAATAATAATTCTGATTCACAATGTATACTTGAATCTTTTATATATATCTGTATCTATCTATAGCTGTATCTATCTCTAATGCATCTATGCTCTGGGAAGACCAGAAATTTCTTTCTTTTCGACCTCCAGATACTGAGAAATTAATAAACCTAGACTGGAACAGCTTTTTTTTTTTTTTTTTTTTTTTTTTTTTTTAGCTTTTATTTGCTAATATTACTTACAACATTTCCTGTATTCTTCAAAAACTGCAGAAATTTCTAGGTCGGAATGAATGTTGTTTTCTTCGTTTCACTTTTAGGGTCCCATTTAATTTCCATGAAAATTTTGCAAGTGTAAAAATGGATAACTACATTTTCATTTCAAACCAATTAAGACCCCTCCTTCTAATCAATTGGTTTCTAAAGAAAATAGTGTCTAGAAGATGAGCTAATGCACTAGTACTTCAGTTTGATTGAGTCTGAATCTCTTTATAATGCTATTAAGTTCTGTAATAATAACAGTTCTTGGCAGAAATCCTCTAATATTCATTTGTCTTTGATTAGGTTTTAAATTGACCTTAAAATGAAAAAGATTTTTTGCTATGCTCATACTACTGAATTTTAGACACAAGATCCTTTTTCAATAGGACAACTTGTTTGAAGAAAAACACTGCTCAACATAAATGCAAAGAAAACAAATGCAAAGAAAACTTCTCTGTGTATAGTTTTGGAAGTATTCTCTTTTTGATTTTTATGTGTCTTCTTACTTTTCTTATTTTAACACTTCTGCAGGATTTTTTTCCTAAGGCTTACTATTTCCTCAAACCTCCAATATAAGCTTACATGCAAAAAAAAGTCAACTATAAAAAACTTCTAAGACAATTAAGACAAAAGTTATATTTCAATATTGCCACATTATTATATTCATTATAGTCTTATGTGGGTTTGATACTTTATACTGTGAATAAAGGTGTCAGCCTTTAAGATGGTATTGCAACCTAAAGCAGCTTTAAATTAAGATAAAGTCATGGAAGACATTTTTACCATCAAATCCAGTCAGCAGTTTTCTCTATCATATGCATTTTTACCTCTGCTGTAAAATTAATTCCCTGTCAGTTTAAATATTGAAAACTCTGGGTTAGAATTATTAAGAATTTTATAATAATAAAATTCGAAATGCTAAATACAATTATTCATTTATTACTAAAGGCAAACTAAGTACCTACTCAATGTTTTTCTCTAAACTTCAAACCTGCATTGTAGTTTTCCAGAGCTACTACAAGAAACACTTTTAAATGAAAAGAAATAGACAAATGGACTTCTGTAAAGAGCAGCATCCTCCCATCAATCAGCTTTTCCTTTTTCCCAAATTAAACCTTCCTCATCGTTATGACTAAGCATAGCTCTCATGACTTCACAAACTGTAAACAGAGGCTTTCTTGGTCAGTCTGACACTTCTGTCTACAGCATGTACCTTAAAATAAATCTGCCTTATTATTTAGTCTTCTTAAAAACATAAGAATCATTTCCTTCTAATATCAACCAGGAAATGTTATTACAGCAAGAGAAGATAATTAGTCCCCAGATAATTACATTTCCCCCTTCTACTTTCTTCACTCTGCAGTAATTGAGGACATAATCGTACTATATGACTGTCTCTTCTCTATGTATCATCTATTCTCTATTGCTTGAGATACGAATATAAGACACCAAGCTAGAAGGATCTCAGCACAATCGTCTCCTAAAATTTCTTCCTTCTTACTTTTTCTGAAATTCTCTGCAGTTTGAATGGAACTGGTTTTTTTTTTGGGTTTTGGAGGTTTTGGTTTGTTTTGGTTTGGTTTGGTTTTGGTGTTGGGTTTTTTTTGTGATTTTTTTTGTGATTTTTTTTTTGTGATTTTTTTTCTTTTTCACCAGGCATATCTTTTCACTACAGTCTTTGGGCTTTATTACTGCAAAATCAATTGTACTCATATTCAAAATTTCCCAAAAGTGTAATTTTAATGGATCTGCCCTATGTTCTTTCTTGGACTAGTGGTACACTAAGAAAGTAGATAAATAAGTTTAATTAAAACAAACAAACAAAAAAATGCCTCCTCAAAAAACAAATAAATCTGTATTTCAAGAAAAAATGCTGAAAGCTCCAGAAGGAATAATGAAATGAAAATATGGAAAAGTATGATTAATATGAAAGAAGCACTCTACTTATACTCTAACTGCTTGTAGATTTCACTTCTACCTGCACTGTAGATGCTACTGAATTATTCCTTGTGGAGCAAATACTTAAAATCCTTAGGCCACCTATAAGCAGAACCTAACGCTTGGTCTCCAGAATGTGAGTTAGTTCATCTAAGTTATGCAGGCTCATATGTTTCCACTACATTTCCTTTTATTCAATTTTGATACTCTGGCTTTTGAAAATTAAACATTATTTTTGCATTCTGCAAGTGAAATGAGTATTGTGAGAGCAGTTTCTAAGACACAAACTTTGTAGAGAACTATAGAGAAAAAATATTTCTACAGATGGCTATATTACTTAGCATCTAAAATTCTACCTGCAATGCCTATGACCACTAGTAATTGAAAGTCACCGAATCTCTTATCTTGGAGATTAATTTAACATAACAATGCTGAAGTTCACAGATGTCACTTGTAATCTGTAAATATACACACTAAATTCCATCCTATTTTCCAGACAATTTCTCCAAGGTGATGTCAGATTCATTTGTCCAGGAAACTACCATTAAAATAACTCAGCATAAGTATCTTACCTGCTTTATATCAAGCTAGAACTGGTGCACTGTTACTTACAGTGCTCATAAGCTTACTTATGAGATTACTGTTTGAGAAGCTCATGTATTTCAAGTTTTCTAAAAGCTTTTTATTTTTGCCATTTCTATTCTTGCTACAGAAAGAAAATAAATTGCCTTGAAATTATTGACTTCTGGCAATTTTATTTATTTATTTTTTTTTTTTACTTTATTACAAGTCACACTTTTTCCGGAAACTATAAATGAAGTATCATTAATTTCCTTCAGATAAATAAAAAAGGCTTTATTTCTAATTTTTTAATGCACGTAACCATAGAAAATATATAATAATATATCCCTTATCCTCATTTTCCTGTCTTCACTATCTTGTGCAGGTTTTCAAAGATAAACACCTAGTGATTCAAAGCCAGCCTCCTCCAAAAGTCTACTATTTATTTCCATTTTGCCCCAAATATGTTTCTCATACAGTAGGTGTATATAGATACATACATAATATTTTTTACCTTACATGACATTTATGACTGTGTATGTAATGTTTGTATGAATAAATTAAATATGTGTTAGGGCTTTTAAGCAAATATCACAGAAAAATGTCATAGTAGCTCCCATCAGCATCCTTGGCACACCATCACTTCTCATCCTAACTAGCCATAATGATTATTGCATCATTATGGTCCTACACAATGTACAATAATTTTGCACTCAGTATGACACTTTAAATAATAAAAACATTAAAATTTAACAGATGCTGAACAATTTAAATATAAACCTTTAAGCCAGTGAGTATTTAAGCATTACATTTCATACTTATTGGTGAATGTGTCCCCGTGGACTTTAACGTAACATAAATGTTGATTTCTTCTATGTAAACACATTGCCTTCTCTGCATAGTATGTTTTTATGGTGAATATATTTCAATAAAAGAATAGATTAAGCCTTTGAAAAACTGGTTACCCTGTTTGAGTAGCTGTTTGAAAGGGCTACACAGTATTGTGTGCATAGCTTTTAAAATAACTAATATAATAAAGCAGTGCAACATTATTTTACTTTGTCCTGTATTGCAATGACAGTAACTCAAGGGCCTGGGTCTGTAGTTCACTCTGATGTGAATGAATCCTAACCAAACCACTAATTTAATTGAAAAGGTCACTAAAGTTAAGTGAGAAGGGTATTATCAATATATTTTAAAGACATCTGGATACAAAATGGATGCTACTTTGGCCTAAGCATTGTCGATATCTAACTTAAAGATTTCTACAACACCTTGTACCTATGTACAAAAATCTAATTCATCACTATATTGTGAGCATTAAAGAATAACTTGCAAGGAGAATCTTGATTTTTTTTTCTA
This sequence comes from Psittacula echo, assembly GCF_963264785.1. NCBI lineage: Eukaryota > Metazoa > Chordata > Aves > Psittaciformes > Psittacidae > Psittacula > Psittacula echo. The sequence continues at coordinate 79,939,582 of NC_137738.1, read as the reverse complement.
ACTGCATTTCCAGCTCTCATTGCAGTTTTGCTTTAGTTTATTGTTGTTGATTATGGTCTTTATTTTTGCTTTTAATGGAAACTAAGCTTTTGTCATTCTTTCTCTGCATTAATACACCATCAGCCTTCTCTCTAGTAACCTTCAACCACATCAAACATTTCTAGGAAATTTCACTTGTTCCTAAAAGTTTCGTAAAAGAGCAGCAAGCAAGGTACTAGAGACATCAGTGAGTAAACCTATAGAGAACACAAGAAGGGCAGAGCTCACGAATTACAGAAACTGTTGGACAATAACAAGATTAGTCACATCACGTGCCTATGGATATGCATGTTACACAGGAAAGGGTTGGATTAGCATGAGAATATATCAAGGATAAGTACTGTGTTTAGGAAACCTATGGGAAATGAGGCTTCATCAGCTCACTGCTCTTAGAATAACTTGTTTGATTTCCCAAAAACACTGGGGGAATGTATCACTTCATCCTACCTCTGTATTTCCAATGCATGGTGATAAACATGTATAATTAAATCCATGAGATTTATCCACACACAGTGCTCCTGGGGCACAGCTTATATTGGAGAATAGGCAGGCATCAATATCCAGTTTACATCTTTCACCTTCAAAACCTGCACCACAAAGAGAATGTTTAATCACAGTTCATTCAGAATATTGACGTTACGTCTATGCAGGGTGTCAGCAATTAACACCACTCTACTAGAGTAATTTGGCAGTTTTATTTCCTAAACAAATTGAAAAAATGGTATTCTTCATAAAAAAAAAAGTTTATCTCAGACATTAAAATATATTGCTATATTTATGATGTTATTTCTTAAATATCATATGACATTTTCTTTGCTCTGTTTAGAGAATAAAGTACATTTCCAGCGACTCACCTATAGGGCAAGAGCACTTAAAATGATCTCCATAGTCAGTGCATGTTCCTCCATTTTCACATGGACTGGAACCACAGGTATCTATTTGTACTTCACAGAATTCTCCTAGGGTTGAAAAAAAACACAACTAAACATGAACCATATTAGTAATACTGGTAAAATAACTATTGCTGTAAATCGTCTGTCTGGAATATTGGTTAGAATTTAAAGACCTTGTGTAAGTTTCCAGACTCCTTTCTCTCCATTTCTATATATATAAAAAAAGAATCTGAAATGGAGATGATACTTTGCATTTTCTTCTACTCTTTACTACTGCATGAGTCAAACCTGATCTTGATCTCTTCTCAAGACTTTCGATTCTATTATGTATATATTTCATTATGTCTTTTCTGGGCTCCATTTTGGCTAGAAAAAAGCTAGTCCACACTTGCCTGAGTAATCCTTAGTGTCATCCCACTGAACAATTACATGCTCATTTAGCTGAAGACCCATTTTTTTGGGTCAGCAGGAAAAAATAACTGAACTTGTAATGATAGTTCTAAATAAAATGTGCTGAAGAGAAATATAACTTTGGCGATGTGATAAGAGACAAGGAAGATGGTCAGCTTTACCATTTGTCCTGGAAAAAACAGTAGATTTGACAAAAAAGCGTACATAGTAAGGTTTTCTCCTTATTCATTTTAGTACTGAAAACAAGATAATGAATTCTGTTTAAAGGTTTTTGAGGTTTTTTTTTTCTTGTTATTGGTGTGCTGTTGTTCCTTTTTCCATTAACTTTTCACTTTTTAATTTATTATTTCTACAGTGGGAATTAATCTTCACTGCCAAGAAAACTAGAAGAAAGTGGAGGAGTTTTTCAAAGTGTCATAGCGGAAAACTTCAGAAAAGAAAATAAGAGTAGCTTACCGATGGTTTTACTATCAACTTGTTTGCAATCAGTGATACTTTACCCAGTAGCTTAAGCAAAACAAAAATGGAAGAGCTGCACAGAAGAAAAATGTTTGAGAGAAATGCACAGGGAACTGGGATACTTTTTAAAATAAGACAAAGGGTTCTGTAAAATGTTTTGTCAAAAGTTATCATTCAAGTTAAATTTTTTCACAGAAAAAAAATCAGTTTTACTTCAAATAATGATATAGTTTTTAAATTTTTAGTCAGCTCTCATTTTGATCTAAAGCCAGAGACATCAGTACAACATGAACTAATAGTATAAAATCTGATAAGTAAAGGATTATGTCTGTTTCTGCAATGCATTTCTGCCAATTTAGTTTTTAGTCAATTAAAAATATAAACCACTTAAGTTTCCTGAACATACACTGTATCTTTTAACATGCTGGAATGGAGTGTCAAACTGAGACTGAACGACTGCTTTTTATGGACTTCTACAAATGTAAACAGGAATATACTTGTTAAGGCCTTAATGCTGTGATTTGTTGTCCAGAAATCTCATTTTTTTTGGGCCACCAGGTGCTGAAACACATATACAATCTTATGTATTTACAAAGAAGTTGACCAGCATGCTAGATAGACTGCTAATGTTTATTTCGTCCTTTTGCTTCTCAGCCAAAAATAGCCCAGAATTAACATGTCAATTTTGAGACAGCCAAGAGTATATTTTACTGAAAGTTTTAAAGCTTACTGTAAATATTAAATTCATAGACAAAATATGAAATTTGATACTTCTTGCTGTTATAATATTATATTATTATGTTATTGTTATTATAATATTAATAGAGATTAATACATAATATTACATATTATGTCATTATATAATTATTATTAATATTACATTAATATTACATATTAATTACATGGGCAACTACGGACAACGTGACCTTACATTTACAAGATTCACATTTCCTCACTTTGGTAACAGTAATGGTAACTTTTAGAAAGCCATGCTGTGAGATGAGCTAGGAAAAGAGTTATAAAAAGTAACTGTATAATAGTGATTGGCAAATGGACATGGTAAAAAATAAACAGATATTTTAATTGCAAAATCAACTGAATGTGTTGAGGAAGTTGGTATCTTCTACAAAATGTGGGTTTTTTTTTCATATTTTTCTTAATGAGGTCTGGAAAGCAGAAAGGTGGCAATAAACTTCAACTCAATAGGTATTTTTGATCCAATTTTTTGTATTTATTCATGAGGATGGAATTCTCTTCTCCAAGAAACCCTTATGAATAAATATTAGTACAACCAAACAGGATTAGAGAATTATTTTGCTACAAATCTTAAACTCCTGCAACAGCTGTATCCTTTAAGCTAACTTTACAATTTTTCCTTCCTACAATGAGGTCAAGAAAACCTAGTAACTTCAAACTGTTATAAAATTTATTAGAATCTGAATACTGCTGAGAAATGCATAATTTATGGTATTAATATCTGATTAAGTGTTAAATGGATGTCAGGAGAGATCTCCACAGTAATCCACTTAGCTTTTAATGCCTAATTATCACTTCATAGTGAGAGAGAGACGAATAATTGAGAAATGCAATACCGGGAGAACTCAAATGAGATTTTTGTGTGCAATTACGCATGTTATTCTTCTATCAGGAATAAGCTCGGCAGGTACAAGGAACAAAGGAAAAAATAAATTGTATAATATAAGAGGGACTGGAAATATTTTTACATTAAAGTGTTTACTTCTGTATTTATTTTTTAAAAATTACCTTATGTTCTTACAAGTTAAATTGTTTAACTACAAATTCAATGCCTGAGATATCACTGAAATAAAGTGTGACCAAAAATGAGCACAAACTACAGTTACAATGAACACCATGAAACATTTTTTTACTGTAAGGGTGACCAAGCACTAGAACAGGTTGCCCAGAGAGGTGGTGGAGTCTCTGTCTTTGGAGATACTCAAAAATCCATCTAACATGGCCCTGGGCAGCCTTGGGACCCTTCTTGAGCAAGGGAGTTAGACAACATGTGTGCCATCCAGAGGTCTCTTTCCAACCTCAACCATTCTGGACCTGGAGCTGGACAAAACTGGTCTTAAGGGTAACAAGAAATAGTATTTCATATATGTAAGAGCCACAATAAAAAGTAAATTCAGATATAAAATATAACTGCATCTCAATGAAGTGTAAAGGCATTTTAGCAGATGTACAGAAATGATCCCAAGCGGATCCTAGAGAGATGAAAAAACCTCTAGTATGATCATATTCCTCCCAAGGAAAGACTGTAGATTCTGTAACACTGCCTCCAACACTACCACTACGAAATTAGATCTGCCCCAATAATTATTATATTTTTAAGATTCTAGTTACATTAACAATAAATTCTTGGCTTTATAGACATGTACCTTTCCCTTGCCCATAACCAAGATTGTGACCTGTTGTGGTTTAAGACCAGCTGGTAACTCAGAAATCACGCAGCTGTTCGCTCACTCCCTCCCCCTTCCTTCCCCCACTCCCGGAGGGATGGGGAGGAGAATCCAAAGAATATAACTCCTACGGGCTGAGATAAGAACAGTCCAGCAACTAAAGTATAACACAAAACCACTACTGCTACTATCAATAATAATAATGATAAGGGAAATAACGAGGGAAGAGAATACAACTGCTCACCACCCGCCAACCGATACCCAGCCCGACCCGAGAAGTGATCTAGCCCTTCCGGGTAACTGCCCCCAGTTTTACATCCTGGGCATGACGTGCCATGATATGGAATATCTCTTTGGCTAGTTTGGGTCAGGTGTCCTGTCTCTGCTTCCTCCCGGCTTCCCCTCCTCCCTGGCAGAGCATGAGACTCAGAAACTCTTTCGTCAGACTAAACATTACTGAGCACCAACTAAAAACATCGGTGTTATCAGTGTTGTTCCCAGGCCGAAAGTCAAAACCACAGCACTGCACCAGCTACTGAGAAGGAGAAAAAGGACTGCAACTGCTGAACCCAGGATGGTATCCACCCCTTATTGCATACCATTCACATCATGCTCAGATCCCACATTTTCAATATACCATCACTCTTATCTCATATATATACATATATATACATCGACAGAGAGACAGAGAGAGAGAGAGAGATCATTTCTTAGTGCATGGACCAATCCCTATAAAGCTGCTGAGTCCATTCGGTCCATGATGTCGGGCTCCATCTCTTGTTACAGTCTTTCAGAGCAGGAGAGGCTGTGTGCAGTGTCCACACTCGTGAATAACCTGGGCAACAGTGTCTATTGCTAAGTCCACCTCTTGATCATGAGCCCATCTGTATGTTGCATCTCTGCCCTGATGGCCTGAAGTGTCATGGGTCCACCAGGCTCAAAATAATTCACTCTCCCCTTCAGCAGTTACTGCAACTTGTAGTGGGGGACTCCATACAGATGCCTTCCATCTCTGACACTTCCAAAGCACTGGAGGGGCCCAGTGGGCTAGATACTTGCCCATACTGTCCCACACACCCTGCCACTCATGACTGTCCAGCCTTGGGGAAAATCTCTTCGTCCTCCTATATCGTAGTCTAACCCCAGACAAGACCCAAACACGACTCCGCTTAATTTTCGAGATCAGACGAAATGGTCATGGATAAAACACACTATGTATGTGTGCCAACATGGTGATCCCCATCACAATCAGCAGGCAGGTCCCAAGGGTACCCAAAGGCCATTCAAAACCTTCAGAACTCTCAAATGGTGCTGCTGTACTTGTCGTTGGAGTTGGTGTAGCTGCTGTGCTTGGAGCTGGAGTAGCTGCACTGTCTGCTGCACTCGGAGTTTGAGTAGCTGCTGTAATTGTCATAGGGTGTGCAGGAATGTCTCCCTCACAGGCTGACCACCCAAGGTGGGGAAAAAAGATGTGTAATTGCTATACACTTCTATTATATACCTCCCAAAGTATAGAGGTGGTGACCACACTGGGAACTCAAGCCAGATCAGTTTCATGATCAATGAGTCTATAGTATTACAAGTCATTACCATAAAGTACAGTGAAGAAAGAACCTTAGCCCAAGCTTCCTCAGCTGACAAACACTGAAATAGCAAATACCGGCTGTAAGTAAGGTACGACATGCTGAAACTGTGAGAGCAGGAGCAACAACTTTGAGAGCCAACAAATCAGCATTGTGACGAGTGACTATTAATCCGAAACAATTGTTTATCACAAATACAATTAGACATGCTCTGGTTAGATCTGTCATTATTTCAAACCTTCGTGCCTCACGTTGGCTGCCAAAAAGAACTGTTGTGGTTTAAGCACAGCCTGTCACTCAGAAACCATGCAGCTGTTCGCTCTCTCCCTCTCCTTCCTCCCCCCACTCCCGGAAGGATGGGGAGGAGAATCGAAGAATGTAATCCCACGGGTTGAGATAAGAACAGTCCAGTAACTAAGGTATAACACAAATCACTACTGCTACCACCAATAATAATAATGATACGGGAAATAACAAGGGAAGAGAATACAACTGCTTACCACCCATCGACCACTACACAGCCCTACCCAAGCAGTAACCTAGACCTTCTGGGTAACTGTCCCCAGTTTATATACTGGGCATGACGTGCTGTGGTATGGAATACTTCTTTGGCTAGTTTGGGTCAGGTGTCATGTCTCTGCTTCCTCCCGGCTTCCTGTCCTCCCTGGCAGAGCATGAGACTCAGAAAGTCCTTGGTCAGACTAAACATTACTGAGCACCAACTAAAAACATCGGTGTTATCAGTGTTGTTCCCAGGCCGAAAGTCAAAACCACAGCACTGCACCAGGTACTGAGAAAGAGAAAACTGACTGCTACTACTGAACCCAGGACATGATCATAACAGAATCAGATAGAAATGTACGTACTAGTAGGCCTGATTTTAAAAACAACTTCTTGAAGGTCCTTATAAAAATGCAACTTGTAGTTGCCTTCCATACTGCAGAGTGCACAAAAGTCACCACTTCTAATAAGGGTGTTCCGTTTTTAACTGACCCAAATATCTTAAGCAATAAAATCAGAATTTGCTTTCTTTAGGACTTTAGCTGCATTTCTAGACATGTTTTTGGTTTTTGCTTTGTTCTATTTTTGCACTTCTGCTGTCATTTTAATGAACTAGATGATCTCAAGGTCTTTTCCAACCTTAACCATTTTATGATTCTATGATTCTAATACTGACACTTTTTTGGCAGAAACTATGTAAGTAACAACCAGTATGCTAAAAAAGAGTATATATATCTACATTAAGCATTTCCCATTCCCTATTTTATATGGCAACAAGCTTATCAAGCAAAATATCTTACATGACCTAATACATTTCTTCAGTACACAAGTACTGGGACTGCATCATAATTTATTCTTTTTCCGCTCTAAAATTAAAGTAATTTTAGCAAGCTACAACTTCTTTTTTCCTTCTGAGTGCAGTAATACCCAGTTAGATTTTATGCACATCTGCATATGTGTGCAATTGCAGACATACACATAAACCCATTATGTTTTGATCATTGAAACAAAGAAGCTAGTAGGACCTAGTAGAAAAAATTATGGCTGTCAGGTGAAGTTCCTGACAACTGGAAAAAGGGTAATATAACCCAAATTTTCAAGAAGGGGAAAATGGATGACCCAGGGAATTACAGACCAGTCAGTTTCACCTCTGTGCCTGGCAAACTCTTGGAGCAGATTCTCCTGGAAGCCATGCTAAGGCACATGAAAAACAAGGAGGTGGTTGGTGACAGCCAGCATGGCTTCACTAAGGGGAAATCCTGCCTGACCAATTTGGTGGCCTTCTATGATGGGGCTACAGAACTGATGGACAGGGATAGAGCAGTCGTTCTCATCTACCTGAACCTGTGCAAAGCATTCAACACTTTCCTGCATGATATCCTTGTCTCTAAATTGGAGAGAAATCAATTTGATGGGTGGACCACTCAGTGGATAAAGAACTGGCTGGATGGCTGCACACAAAGAGTTGTGGTCAATGGCTTGATGTCCAACTGGAGACTAGTAAAGAGTGGTGTCCCTCAGGGATTGGTGTTGGGACCGGTCTTGTTCAACATCTTTGTCGGTGACATGGACAGTGGGATTGAGTGCGCTCTCAGCAATTTTGCCGATGACACCAAGCTGTGTGGTTCGGTTGATACGCTGGAGGGAAGGGATGCCATCCAGAGGGACCTTGACACACTTGTGAGGTGGGTGGATGTCAACCTTATGAAGTTTAACCATGCCAAGTGCAAGGTCCTACACCTGGGTTGGAGCAATCCCAGGCACGGCTACAGGTTAAGAAGAGATTCAGAGCAGCCCTGCGAAGAAGGACTTGGGGGTATTGGTGGAAGAGAAAATGAACATGAGCGGGCAGTGTGAGCTCGCAGCCCAGAAAGCCAACCGTATCCTTGGCTGCATCAAAAGAAGCATGACCAGCAGGTCAAAGGAGGTGATCCTGCCCCTTTACTCTCATGAGACCTGACTTGGAGTATTGTGTGCAGTTCTGGTGTCCTCAACATAAAAAGGACATGGAGATGTTGGAAAAAGTCCAGAGGAGGGCCACGAGGATGATCAGGGGAGTGGAGCACCTCCCATATGACAACAGGCTGAGAAAGTTGGGGCTGTTCAGCCTGGAGAAGAGAAGGCTGCGTGGAGACCTCATAGCAGCCTTCCAGCATCTGAAGGGGGCCTACAAGGATGCTGGAGAGGGACTATTCATGAGGGACCATAGTGATAGGACAAGGGGTAACAGGTTAAAACTTAAACAGGGGAAGTTTAGATTGGATATAAGGAAGAAGTCCTTTACTGTAAGGGTGGTGAGGCACTGGAATGGGTTGCCCAAGCTGTGAATGCTCCATCCCTGGCAGTGTTCAAGGCCAGGTTGAAGAAAGCCTTGGGTGACATGGTTTAGTGTGAGGTGTCCCTGCCCATGGCAGGGGGGTTGGAGCTGGATGATCTTAAGGTCCTTTCCAACCCTAACTATTCTATGATTCTATGACATTAAAAAATAGCTTCTTTGGGAGGACATGGGCAGTTAAGATTCCTCTTCTGAAATATGGGCCCTTACATCTATGCTATTGTATTTACCTGATTGGAGTCTTTAAAATTCTTAATTCTTCCACAGAACCTGTAGATAGCACAGAGTGACAAGCCTAGTATAGACATTTACAGTGTAGGCACTTAAAAATTAGCAATGATTTATTCCAAAAACTTTCCATTTAATTATTTTTGAAAAACAAGTTCACTCAGTAATTTTTATGGGATCCGCTACAAACTGGAAAATAGGTTTTCACAGATTCTGAGTATTTCTTCATTTTCATTTAGACTTGTGTAGAACTGAGCAGTATAAGTATGCTTAGAGAAGTCTAGGTATAGTAATTAATCTTTGTGCTTTTTAAAGTAAAGCAGTTACAGCGATGAGGAAAGAGTAAAAAAAGGAGACAGAAAGAACTGATCTAACAATTCACACATGTAGGTGTTAAAAGTATCTGCCTTACTGTAACTCAGACAGTTCAACAATCAAGCATAAATGACTTGGTTTTGATAGTAGAATCTGATAATTCTATTACAGGCTACATGAAAGATCTGTCTTTAGTAAAGTTGTTATCATAAATATTAAAATGAAGATTTAGTTAAGATCAATATACATAGCTTTTCAGTTCCCTTGGAATAAAATGAAATTGCATACTAATAAAAAAAATATCTTGCCTCTCTATAGCTAAACATGAAAAACAGGAACATATAATTCATCCCATTGGTGGAGAGATTTCTGCTATATATGGGATGAGGTGATTACAACTGGATAATCTCCACTGGCAAAAGATGGAATCCAGACAACTTGTTTAGACCAAATTATTACTCTTTAGATTGCTAAAGACACCTCATACTGAATTAGCTCATGCATTGATGATCATTACCTCTCTCTTAATCTTTAATTAAAAAAAAGAATGAATGATACAGCCATCTGAAATGGCAATTGGCTTCAAAATGTACATATTTATCTGCAGTGGTACTTGGAAAATAATGTTTTAATATTATTTTTTGTCAAAATTTGAAGTTTTAATGATAATTTCTCACTTATTTTACCTCCAAAATTCCTTGTCTCTCCATTTTAGGATGGTGTTTTACATATGCCAGTGAAGGTGAGTTATTCTTCTGAGAGGAAGGGATTATAAAAGTAAACCCAAGAAAAATGTGGTATTCATACTTTTTTATATGGATTTTCTAATTAAGATCTAAAGCAAATAGTTTTCATTACATCCTGAAAAATAAAAATTCGCTGGGGATGGAGATAACTGGTTCTGAAATTGGAACTCCTCATATACTAAATCTGATTGGGTGAAAGTATTAGGCACATTTGTACCATACAGTGGACCAGTTTTCTAGAAAGCTATTTCTCCTCTTATGAAAGCAACATAACCTTTTAACACAAAGAGACACACATCCCAGTAAGTGAGAGCAAAGTGAAACACTAAATGCTGTCCCAGGTTCATAGACTAAGGGGATCCAAGCTTAAATTCAAACAGTAATTGGTTCAAGTGAACATTAGTAGGCTTATTCTCAAATTTTATTGTCCAGTATCTTTTTATTTATATGGAGCTGGATTTAAAGCTTTTTGGAAAGATCAAGAATAGTTCCGTTGACCACAGTGAGCTTATGACTTAGCTGCATGAATTATAAATATGGACACATAGTCTTGAATGTTTAGTATGCAGTTAAAATTTCACCTTCTCCTGGTTTAGAATGAAATGTACCATTCAAGGACTCTTACAGAATAGTCCTTTCTGAACGTGTCTCTGTAACTATTGTTTTAGCACAGAGTTTGTCAGCTGCGCTACTTTTTACAGAATGCCTTTGTATTTGTTTGATATGTATTTTATTAACCTTAGCTCTTAAATTCACTCATTATTCTGGAACATAAAATTTGATTTTCGACCATCTAATAGATTATCTGTCCTTTCTCATAGCTGCCTTCAGAATTCAGCTGGAAACCTGGCCTTAAAGATTCAGCCTTTGGCACAGTCTTTTACACACCTCCTTTTCAAACAGTCTTATTCTCCTGGGAGAGCGGGTTGTTTCCTTGTTGCCAAAGTACCCTTCACATCTCACTAAGAAAGATGGTTCATTAAAGAAATCCCAGGATACTTGAAGAATATGCAAAATATTTTTCATGCCAGAAACAAGAGAAATTTCATCTGGCTTTATCCCCTTTCACTGTCTTTTAAACTCATCCTTAAGGGAATCAGTCAGTCATCGTATACGAAATATGAAGAAATCCAGAACAACCACTCACACATCCATTCACAGAGACAGAGAACCTTCCAGAATGAGCATCCTACCCAGCCTGGATAAACAACATCATCCTTGCTGCCTCCTCTGCCTTCTGGAAGAGGCATGAATGTCACACTTGGAGTTCCAGAAAAGTGGTGGGAATTTTTGAGTTTTATAGAAATTCCTTGGCAAATTTGCCCCTTATTATTTAGATATAAGAATTCTGGACTGAGAATAGGATGATATGGGTTATAAACCTGGAGTGAACACTAATGTCAGTGCACTGGGATGGCAGCCTGAGTTTGCTGGGTGCCACAAAAATTATAGAATCATAGAACCTTCTCTTCTCCAGGCTGAACAGCCCCAACTTTCTCAGCCTGTCGTCATACGAGAGGTGCTCCAGTCCCCTGATCATCCTCGTGGCCTTCCTCTGGACTTTTTCCAACATCTCCATGTCCTTTTTATGTTGAGGACACCAGAACTGTACACAATACTCCAAGTGGGGTCTCACGAGAGCAGAGTAGAGTGGCAGGATCACCTCCTTTGACCTGCTGGTCATGCTCCTCTTGATGCAGCCCAGGAAATTAATTATAGGATAGTTTGGGTTGGAAGGGACCTTCAAAAGTCATCTAGTCCAACCCCAAAGTCCTCTCCCCAGCAATGAGTAGGGACATCTTCAAGTAGATCAGGTTGCTTAGAGCCCCATTAATATTTCCCAGGATAGGGCATCTACCACCTCTCTGGGCAACCTGTGCCAGTGTTTTACTACCCTCATCGTAACAAATTTCTTCCTTATATCTAGACTTAACCCATCCTCTTTTAATTTAAAACCAATACCTCATCTTATCACTACATGCCCTATTGAAATTTTTGTCCCCCATCTTTCTTATAAGACCCCTTTAAGTATTGAAAGACTACCGTAAGGTCTCCCTGGAGCCTTCTCCAGGCTGAAGAACCCCAACTCTCTCAGCCTGTCCTCACAGGAAAGCTGTTCCATCCTTCTAATAATTTTTCTGGCCTGCTCTGGTCCTGCTCTGGACCTGCTCCAACAAGTCTATGTTTTTGCTGTGCTAAGGGCTCCAGAGTTGGATGCAGTACTCTAACTGATGGAGTTCTAATGTTATTTAATGTTCTTATTAATGACTTAGAAAGCAGATGAAACAGAGCTTCAATCACATAGTTTATAATAAATTGGCAGCCAATACGGAGGAGTAAGATAAAATAAAAACACACATAAAGAGATTAAATATTTTAAAGGAACATGTTTTAAAAGTGAGATATGTCTCAGGAAATAGAAATTGAAACAAGTACATTTCAGAAAAAGTAAACCTAAGCTATTCAGAGTCCCAGAATGAAGACCAAAGCATAGAAGTTGTTGCTGAATATAAGTTTCCAGTGTAATACAGGTTAAAAAGAAAGCAGATAAGTCATAGAAAAAATACACAGCAATAACAGTCATCAATAACACAGATGAAACTGTGTTACACTGTACTATCTGAAAGGAAAAAGTATTTGAACAGAACGTGGGTTTGCTTTTTTGTTTTAGAAGGAACAACTACTGAACACAAAGATTAAGAAATAGCTTAAGAAATCCTTGATTTTTTAATTCATATGTTCCCATAATTCTAGCTTCAATGGAGATACAGATGACTATGTCAGCTAATGATGTGGTACACTGTGTTTGAGAAACAGTAATACCTGGTTAAGCATGATTATCTATTCTTTAAAGAGGAAATTTGATGTTCAGGTTGGTGTAAGAATACTGTAGTGGATTGGTTTAGTTGAATATGGTAAAACAGGTAGCTGTTTTTCTTAATCATGTTTTCTACATAGTTTCAGTCATGATAATTTCTTCAGAAACACTGAATTCCAACTTGAATGCCTCCATCTTACAGAAAGGCTTCAGAAGCTAAACGATTTAAGACTAAGGTCTTCTAAAGAAACAAATTAGAGCTACAAAGATCAGCTGTGTAATGAACACAGTCACTAAATATGCATGATAGTGTTTTTCATCTCTCCAATGCATTTTCTGTTTTTAAATGTGTTATTTCTAAATCTATACTACACACCTTATCATGTTTTAAACCCATTAGCATGATAGGTGATTTTACAGCACTGTCAACAATTTTTCTACCTAGGTAAGATCTGAAATGCTGTTCCCAGCTGAGCTGGGAACACAGGCTGAACACAGGCTCAGCTGAGGAGCAGAAAAAAAATGTCTCTATGGCTATTATGGATCATCAACTTTTTAAACCACTTCAAACAACTTGTTCTGAAGGCATTTTGACTGAATTTACATAAAACGTGTACTTCCCTCCTGTTTGTTATTGATGATTTGATGATTTTTTGGTGGTGATATTCAGCTAATTTGAATGTACACTATCTCTCCAGCTGCCTCTCTGAATGACTGAAGAAAGCTTAAAATTCCTAGTTTCCCTTGTCACTTACAGCTGATTTACATGTTGGGTAATGAGAATTAATAATGCACTGGTGTTCTCTATGAGAGAGATGAATGGAGATCCATGGAGAAAAGACCTTTCCTTTCAGGTGTCACTCCGAATAAACAAAAAAACCAAAACCAAACCAAACAAACAAACAAATACAGATACTGATATCTGTGAAGAGATACCAGAAGAAACAGACAAGCTAAAGCCAATCAGCAGAGGTCTGCAAACTCCCTGAGGGTAAATCTGGGAGTTCTGTGCCTTCATAAAATGAGTCCTGGTAGGTATTAGAAAGTAGGAAAAGAAAGTGGTAGTTTCTTTTGTATACATCTGATTTTGAGGTCAGCCTTCACGTAAACACACTGATGAGGAAATACTCTTACTACATCTCTGAAATTTTGCTACTTTAAAAATAGTCAGGGATGCAGAGCACCACTCTGGTTTGAGTGCTGGTCTGACAGTCTCAGAAAGTAAAAGGTCAAGGAGTTTGTACTTTGCTCAAAAATAAAAAGAAGGTTTTCAGAGATGAGTGAAAGCTTTTGAAATTCATGAGCAGCTGTAGACAGCTGGAGTATTTTACATGTCAAGTTTAAGTGCAAATTTTTAAGCATGTCTTCCAGATGAGAAATTTAGTAATTATTTACTCAGAAATCCATAGACATTGATACTACATATGCTTCTTAACAACCTACAGCATCTTTAAGTTAACCATACAACTATTCTTGATGGACTAAAATTTTATTCAAAATTCTTTCTTATTCATATGGGCAAAATACATTCACTGTACAGCAATTTAAACTGGAAACTGAAATACTAAAAAATATGAACATATTCATAGATATTCCGTGCATTGAGAACATTCTGTTCCATTTAAAAAGGAACCAGAACTTCAATACTGATATTCTATTTCTTTGAAATATCAAGTAGAACAGTCTTTTGGCTTTTCATGTAATTGCTGGATGCCAAAGAATAAATAGTATTTATAGCATGAAAATTTTGGTAGTCTTAATATTTCTTGTGGAAATCAAGATCTGAGAATAATTGCTGACTTAACTTGCTGTAGGTCACAGTCTGCATGGAGTTCTCACAAATATGGTATAATATCAGATATTAACCCTCACTTAGTGTTCTAAGTTTATCTGCTCCAAGCTAAATATTATGCAACTATGTTTTCGTGTGTTCTTTTTATTTTTTTGATTGCTTATTTTCCCATCCTTTTATCTCAGTTACTACAGTGGAACGCTCCAGATGGACTGGCACCATTATGTTTTCACATACTTCAGCTTGCTATCTTCTTAGGTGACAAATCTTTGCAAGGACCTGTGCCCTAGCTAAAACCATTTGCATTTCACCCTAACTAACGTTATTCAGCCACACCTTCTAAAAGGCATTTTAAACAGCAGGAAACATTTCTAGACAGCTGTTGAAGACTATTAGAGATTTAAGTACTTTGGTTGTTGGTTTTGCTTTCTGTCAGTTATCACTGAAAGATCTTTAACAGGAAATTGAATCCTCTGCAAAGCAGTGAAGTGTTCCTTTTTTCTTCATTTAATGAAGGTAAGTATTTTGAGTGAATTCCTCCAGTAATACTTCGAAAGTTACTTCTTTTATTCCACTATTTCAGTCCATAGTCATTGATGTCTGGAATCTGCATGCACAAACAATTTCTCTTTCAAAGGTGACAATGGTAATAACATAAAAAGTGCAATGAACAAAGCTTCAAATGACAGCATCTGTTGCTCAGACATATCCTGCTCTGTAATTCCAGTGACATTCCTGTGATATAGGGACCTCCCATGATGCTACAAAAATTCTTTTACCAGCTCACCTTCAGTACAGGGGATAGAGCAGTAGCAGAAATGTTATTGTTCTTTTTATCTATTTGAGTTGAGACTTACAAGACTTCCACTGTACTTCAACATAAAATAGAGAACTTCTCCAAATATTCTGCAATATTGCAAAATTATTGCAATAGGAAGTAGTGAATTAATTCCTTATTTTGCTTTGCTTGTACATGTAGCTTTTGCTTTGCCAATTAAAACTACTTTTAGAAAGGAGTTCAACTTTCAGAGGTTTTTCTTACTTTTACCCTTCTAATTCTCTCCTCCATCCCACTGGTGGAGAGTGAGAGACTGGCTGTGTGGTGCTTAGCTGCCTACTGGGGTTAAATCATGTCTCCCCTGTATTCTGGAGAACAAAGTGATTTAAAAATCTGGATTTGATGAGATAGAAATGGTTTCAATTATGCCATGTCGTTGTTTTGTTCATGGGATAAATGTTGTCTTACCTAGATTGTAAAAGATACAGGAAATTTTATACCCAAAATTTTCTTCTCTGGGCCACTAGCTATTATGGCACCAGAGCTACTTTCTGCAGAAGACTGTTATGAACTACCATAGTTCAAGCTTCATCCAAATCTCTTTATAGTCATTTCCCATATACCTGTAGAAATTAGCAGCCCTGTCTCCACTCAATAAAACAATGAGATAAAGAGGGGAAAAAATTTGTGAATAAATCCATGAATTATCTTGATGAGTATTCTAAAAGGAAAGCTTGAAGATGAGGAAAAATTATCTAACTGAAGCAGTACTTTAAATAATGGTTGGTGAGTTTGCTTCGGGTGTAGCTCATTTTAGCAGCAGTAAGATTATTTTAATTAAAAGACTTTTCTACCAACTAAATGAAGTGTCTAACATACCCAATCAATTCCTGACAATATGATTGCTCTACACACAAAAAAAGATAGTAGTTAATTAGAGGAAGCTTCTCCAAGGACAATTGGTCTCCTACGCAAAACCTGAGAAATTGCTGACATGGGTTGTTTCATTTCAATGTCATAAGCCATGTTACTGACAGGAACTGCTGTAGATACAAAGGTTTTTATCCACTTTCAGAGATGAAAAAAAAGCAAAAGGAAAATAAGGAACTAACAATAGAAGGAAGTCTAAAGTACAAAAGCTGTAACATCTGCTCAAGAAAAATAACTATATTTTATAAACTTTTTATTGTCTCTTTTGACCATCTAAGCTGAACACTTGGATATTTTTCTGTGTGAAATATCCAAAACATATTTTACATACAAACAGAATTAAGAAATGCAGCTTAAAATTGCATTTTTATTGTGTGTATGTGCTAAGCTTCTACAAGGTTTCACTAAAGAGTATGAAACAAAAAAAAGAATTTTTTATTGCTTTTTAAATCAAAGTTCTGCTTTTCACAGCTGACAATGTTACATCACAGGAAATCATGTCATATTTCTTTTCCCTAAGATAAATCTACTCCAAATATGATTTAAATGTTAATGCAAAGGCTGCAGCTGTAGTGTGTATAATTTATAAACACAATTAAGAACAATCAAATGTGAAACTGCAATAGCCTTTCTGGTTGCAGATGCTATTTCATTCAGAGTCAAATAAACATGCCAAGTTTGCCACTGCAGTGTCCTTCCCTCTCTCCCTTCCTAAACGCATAAATGAAACAATAAACAGGTATAAGTTAAAATATTGCTATGGAACAAGAGTGAAGATAAAACTTATTATTCAAGAATAGAAAGAAGTAAAAAAACCACATCTATTACAATATGAAGAACCTCTTAGAGTGATATCGCACATAGGGAAAAAATCTTTATATTAAGATTTCCCTGAACACTGAAGTCAATTCCACTAGGACTCAGTCATAACTCAGAATTTAGTAAGGTTAAATTTTATAAATTGCATCTATTTATTGCCATTTACTATAGTCTATCAGACTTTTGTTTGATGATTATGTTGTACAGTAGAAACCTTACCATTATCTTAAAAGCCTTGAAGCACTGTAGTCAAACATTATTTTTATTAACAAATCCATATTTTTAGCTGTTGCACCAATAAAAAGTAACCCAAGATTAGTTTGAGGAAAGATTATAGAGGTGATATGGTGGAATTGAAAGAAGCAGCTGATAGTTACAACTGTCTGGGATATGATTCAATGATTCCTATCTCAATAGCAGTAAAGTCAATTTTCTCTCTTTAATACTAGCATTCTTTCAAATTAATCCAATTTTCATTCTTTATGCAATTAAGTTTCTGTCTTTCAAATGGTTATTTTTGTAAATTCTGGTAAATCTTTTTTGGCAGTTATCTTTAAATGTATATGCACATGACTAATACCTGTTTCCTTAATTTCACCTAAAGCTGGAGTGAATCATAATCAATGACCCTCTTTCAATAATCTTCCTATGCAAAGATTAGTGAAGGATTTTAGAATCCAACCTAAATGAGGTTCTAGTTAAAGAGTAAACTGGAAGAAAAACTATGAATTGTATTCCTTGTCAAATAAAACCCAATCTGGTTAATCTAAACTATTTTTCTAGGCTTCTTTTGTAGGCAATTGAACAGTAACACTCCTGAAGAAAGTTTTTCTACTACTAGCAAATACCCAATAAAATTGGTCCTAATTCCTCTCTGAAAATGCTTACTCACTGATGATACACAGAGCCTTGAAGACTTGTTTACTAGGTCTCACATTACTTTATAGACTTCTAAAGTCATGTGAAAGTGAATCATTTAACTCCACCCCAAATTAAGTTGCATAAATCATTGGTGACCAACCAAAGAATTGAAACAGGAAGTGGGATTTAGCTCTCAGAAAAGATAAGTAGAGTTATCTGAACTAATAAAGGTTGATACAAACTAACCACCTTCCTAAACTCCATTGCTTTATCTCCAGGAACTATAATCAGATGACAGACATCTAGCTCACATGCAGAACTTCTACATGTAGACATACACTTAAGTCTCTTAAGATGAAGCTTAATCTATGTCTATTCTTATCATAACCTTAACTGGAAGTTTCAAATGTAAACCTGTATGCTTTATTTAAATTTTGCAGACATCACAGCAGAGGGCAAAAAATGCAAAGAGTTGTGATTACTCCTCCAAACACTTCTCTATTTCTTATTTTTGAAAATTCAGCATTCCCATATTGAATATTTAAAAGGAAATGAAATTACAGACTTCTACATGATTTGCATATACCTTACCTGTGAAATTATGAGGACACAGACACTGAAACAAAGGTTGCTCTCCCAGTTGGCTCATATCGATGCAAGTTGCTCCATCAGAACAACTACTTGGGTAAATCAAACATGCATTTTCAGCAAATTGGCAAAATTCTCCTGTCCATCCAGGTGCACAAAGGCACTAGATATAACAAACACACAACAACAGAACAACCACTGAGAAAACATAAAATCAAAATTTAATGTCAAAGTTTATGGAAATCTGTCTTGTATTTTACTACTGAACAAAAGTACAACAGAATGCAGCATTACATCCAGCTGAGACTATTCTACATGCCTGTATCTGCAGATGATAAAACAGTTGAAAGACTCAGAATTCATGTACCATGTCTGTTGAAAAAGTGTGGGAAAAGAGGATACTTGAGCAGGAGAAAATGGCAAGATAATTACTGGCTCTTAAGGGATGGAGCTGCCCACAGGAACAGAAGAATTCAGCATGCAAAAAAGATTTAAAAGGCCTTGAGGTGAGGAAGAAACCAGGCAGTGATACTAACACAGCCTGCAAGACAAATACAGTGGCCAACCAGTAATGAGAAAACATAATATGGGGGTTCTATTATATGTTCAGACTCTATCTGTTAACTAAAATAAATAAAACTAATTTCTATAGAGGAAAGGGGAAGGTTTAAAGCTATCTAGTGAAATTTTTCAGTACAAGGCTCAATATAGTGTTTTCCTTTAAGAAACAAAATATATTTCTGGAGTAATTGAGAAATCTTTAGTAGTCTTCACACATTACATATCTTTTGTTTTGGAGCAACGACAATACAGTCATGACTCATTGAGACAAAGAGTTTCATTTACAAAAAAAATTAACTAAAACATAGGGACAAATATGTTGCACCATTATTCCATTATTATGACAGAATTATTATTAAGCATTACTAGGACAGAAACATGTTGGCAGAGTCTTTTTACTTCAATAACCTTCAAGGACTAAGAAGCACCATGAAAAAAAAACAAACAACAAACCACTAGATATAACTATAAACAAAAAAAAAAAAAAGACAGAAAATACGAGTTTAGTAGATTAACTTCTCAAAAGAGTCCCATGAAACCTATAAATTACAAGTGCTCTGATAAGGATATAATTAATCGCTTGCCTTGAATCCAATTATAAGGGCAATAAAACAGTATAGCCAACAGTAGCATAAAATTATTTTACAACTTTTTGAGGGTGTTGCCAGCCACAACATATAAGCATTTCACATGTGTAAAATGTGACCAGCAAAGGGATGTACAAGGGTGTAGTTGCACATCATGTAAGTAAAAAATGTTGCTAAAGGAGGAGATTAGCTTAAGGCACAGAAAACAGGCAAGACACACTGCTGAATACAGAAGAAGAATGACAGAGAAGACACAGAAAAGCCCCAAGGCAAGCAATATCAGAAGAGGAAACCCACCTTTTTTAAGGGAGGAAGGGGGTAAAAAAGCATGAAATGTCAAATATGAAGAGGAAGTGTGGAGCAAAAGGAAACAAGCTCATTTCTGTAATGACTTCTCTCATGAAAATGCTCATAAGACAGATTACCTTGACTTCGGAAGTAAGAACAACCAACAACCAGAGCCATCAGCAATAACTATATGGCACCAGCTCCATAGTATTGTATAATCACAGAATATTTAGAATGTAAGTATTGCAGAATAACAGTATGTAAGTTTAGTGTGAATGGCTGATGTGTAAAAAGTAAATTCAGTAAAGTTTTGTTTTAAAAACTTGCCCAGCAATTCAGTCTTCTTAACATTCCCATTACAGTGATCTCTGATTCCCTGATATACATCTTTTGATAAAATGAACAGTGTTCAGGTAGCCAAGTGAAGAAGACTTTAAGAGAACTAGAGATGGGAATCCCACATTGTGAAACTGAGCTCAACTAATGAAACAGCTGATAGCTAAAGTGGGCTGTCATCTCTTGAGTGAACAACACATAAAAGGAACATCATATGCAACAGCATTAGTGTGACTTACCTTCTCAGGGCCTGGAAAAACTTAACGTTCTTCAGCAGCTTTATATTCCTTAGTTCTTATTTTCTGAATTCGTAATCCCTGTATCTCTGTGTCTGACAACACCCATACATGATTCTGCCATTTCCCAATTTGATTCCATTCAATCTCCAGAAACACCTGCCACTTCCAATAAACCAACCTTGTCCCTGATGTTATGTTTGGTTAACTCTGACACAACTATAAAAATGTAAAAACAACATGGCATGTTTTAGGTAGCTGTATCTATGGTAACATCTACCTTTGTCATGTAGTATACAAAGCTTCCCTGAACAAACCAATAAAAATATTATTTATTCTATCTGTCAACATATTTCACCTTCACAGATTCCCAGAATAATATAGGTTGAGAGAGATCTTGGATGTCATATAGTCCTACTCCTTGCTCAGAACAGTTCAGCTTTAAAATTCAAGCTGGTTACTGAGGACCTTGTCTTGTTGATGTCTGAGTATCTATAAGGATAGCAATTCCACAGCCTTTCTGGGCCACTTGCTGCAGTGCTTAACTGCAGCCTCAGTATATTATAAACAATTTCTTCTTCATATTTGGTCAGAATTTCCCTTACTGCAACTTGTGCCAGTTGCCTCTCACTCAGCTGCTGTGCACTTCTGAGAAAAGTTTGGCTCTGTTTTGGCTGTGATCACTCAATAAGCAGCTGAAGAAGAATGATATCCCCATTCAGCTTTCTGTTGCCAAGGCTAACCAAAACCAGATCCTTCAGCTTTTCTCCATATATTATGTGCTGCAACTTTTTCACAATGTTGGTGGCTCTCAGCTGGACTTGTTCCCATTTTTTTTGGTCTTTTTTTTTCTTTTACACCAAAGCCTGAAACCTCATGCAGAACTCTAGGGGTGGCCTCCAAGTGTTGAGCAGACGACCTGCTGGCTACCCTTTTACTAATACAAGCCATTATAAGATGAAGCTAGCCTTTATCACCTTCTGATTACACTGATTCATAAAAAGAATCATGCCCAGCCGGTCGAAGTAGGAGATTTTGCCCCTCTTCTCTGATGAGACCCCACCTGGAGTACTGCATCCAGCTCTGAAGCCCTCAGCACAGGAAAGACATGGACTTGTTGGAGGAGGTCCAGAGCAGGGCCACAAAAATGATCAGAGGGATTAAGCACCTCCCTTCTGAGAGAAGGCTGAGAGCTGGGCCTCTTCAGCCTGGAGAAGACTCCAAGGAGACCTTATTGTGGCCGTTCAACACTTAAAGGGGTCTTATAAGAAAGATGGGGACATTTTAATAGGTAAGATGATAAGATGAGGTAGTGGTTTTGCAATAGAAGAGGATACATTCAGACCAGATACAAGGAAGAAATTTTTCACAATGGTGGTGGTGAAACACTGGCACAGGCTGCCCAGAGGTATGGTAGATGGCTCATTCCTGGAAGTGTTCAAGGTCAGGTTGGATGGAGCTCTGAGCCATCTGATCTATTTGAAAACCTGCCTGTCCATTGCATGAAGTTGGACTGTATGACCTTTAAAGGTTCCTTCCAACCCAAGTCATCCTATGATTCTGTAATCTCTAATATGATATGCTCATTCACGTGAATCCCTGATTTCAGGTAAAACTCTTTAGGGGTCTGGGCAGAAAAACAGTGTATCTTGAATTAATTCACTCATTTTTATAGAGATTATATTCTTTCCTTTTTCAGGTTTACATATGGGGGAAAACAGAAATTACTTCTTTTATAGTAACTAGTATTCCTCTGGCTTCTGATGGAGTAGAATTCTATCCATGCACATCTCCTATAGAGACAAGGAAGGTGAACTTGACTTTTGTGTAGTTTGAGCATGTGCTGCATCTCATCACTTTATAAAATACTTAAATTTTATTAATATTTAATTGTAACCTAGAAAGGAAAATTAAGAATGTGCATATTTTATTTGGTAGTAGATGAAGATAAGGCAGATACTGAAGGATGAAAATTACTCAGCAAGAAGCTGTAGCATGTACTAGAAAATTACTGAGCAGTGTTGGAAACAGCTGCTGAAGGCACCACAAAATTTAAGCAGCACATGGAGAATGTGTGTCTGATCTTACTTGCACTAATAAACAGATTAAAGAATTTAGTTGTAAGTTTTGCACTTCAGAAATACACACTGCTGAGCTGGCTGGCTGAACTTTCATGGAATCTTCCTATAGCAATCCTCCTTATCTCAAGGGGCCAGCTCCTTATTAGGTAGAGAAGTCAGAAAAGAAGACATCTGGGCAATTTCTGCCCAAATTGAGAAGTGGTTTAAACTTGAGAAGTGGTTTAAACTTGAGCACTGATTCTGTTAAAAAGTAATTAAAACTCAGCTAGTGTGATGTGCTGGTTTTGGCTAGGATAAAGTTAATTTTCTTCATAGTAGCTAGTGTGGGGCTATGTTTTGGGTTTGTGCTGGAAACAGTGTTGATAACAGAAATGTTTCAGTTATTGCTGAACAGTGCTTACACAGTCAAGGCCTTTTCTGCTTCTCACACCACCCAACCAGCAAGTAGGTAGTAGGATGTGTTTCTACAACACGGAAGTGCATTACAGACACTTATTTTGCATACAGTCCATTTTTAATGAACATGACATTCCACTCAGGTACAGGCTTTCATCCCCTTTATAGATTTCATGTCTTTCCGTATGAAATAGAAGCATCTAGGCTGTAGGTTATATGGTCTTCAATATACTAACTATTTCATAGTACAAAATTAGTAAGAAATACTGCTAGTATTCTTATGTGAACACTGCTTTCTTGAGATTATTTTTCTTTTCTCCTTGAAATTCGTGAGGTATTTTCTTGTCTTTCCATTCCTATGGTCTAAAACTCATTTGTCTGTCTCACCATCTCAAAACAACCTAATAATTTGTCCTCTACATGCAACGCATAGGAACAGCACTGCATTTTACCAATGAAAAACAGTATTTCAGACCTATCATGTAGCATGTCTTTCACTGTAATATTTATCAACTTTGTGTATTTTAGTTTTCATTATTTTTTTCTGGCTTATGCTTTTTTTTACTGACAATGAGGTAACATGACTATGTCATCTCAGAAGTTTTGTTTAAAAATGAAAAAAACCACGTTCTAATTGGTTATTTTTGGTGTATTTTACTGTCTGCTTATATTTAATTATAATCTACTCAACTAGATCAATTAAGATATGTGTATAAAGATATGTAAAGGTATTACATGATCAGAGCTTTAACTAAACATTTTTTGTTTAACTCTTGGAAAGCAGAATATTTAGTTTATTACTTGAGGATTTCTACTGTTTATTAACTTCTGTACTGCTCAGAGGTACTTAACAGCATGTATGAAAAGTACCTAGGGTGCTTTGATGCTGTTTATCACAACAGAATAAGAAAAATAGGAAAAGGTTGTTTTGATTAAGTTCAAATTAAATACTGAAGAAGCACAGAGCATATATATATACATATGTATAGGATATTTCAAAATTAATGTGACCTCTTCTGTGGAATTACTGTTACCATGTGGAAGAAAATGGACTAATTAACCTGTGCAAAACTAGACCATAATAGAAGTATCTGACTTTGAACTACTGCTGTTTGAATAGTCAGCTAGAAGGACAAATACAGGGGACACATCAGTGGAATTAATGATGGTGGCAAAGTCGCTTCACAGAGATGAGATTATATTGCTCAGACAGTCCATGGGGAGAAAGCAGCAGAAGAGACTAGATTTTTTTTTTAAAGGAAAATGACAATAATCTAGTTTATATGTTGTTTGTAAGCATAAAAGTTGCATCTGAGAGCAGTAGATTTTGCAGTGCCAATTTTCACTGCTTCCAGCATTGCTAGTAGAGCTGTTATAAATATTCATAACAATTTTATCACCCCAAACAACAGCTTTAATATATAGTATGCCAAATATATTAAATGTTTATTTCCTTACGGCTTTTTTATACTCAGAAAACAAATGTTGATTGATACAGTGCAAAGGGCTTTAAAAGAGCCCTGGTGGCTTTTTTGTAAAGAACTGCATTCTGCATTTGTTAAACAAGGTAATGTTTTCTCTCAGCTATCCTTCTTTTTAATTCTGGGAATGTTACCTAGTACTTACTTCTCCTCTCATGCAATACATACAAATGGCTGCTCTAAGAGTAAGTCTGAGGCCTTGTCAGGACTACGAGATCTAAGCTGATGTAGCTCAGTTCTGGAAATTGTTGCTAATTCTGCATAGAGATGCTTTATTTGGGGTTATAAATTCAGCCACACTTCTGTGGATAAAGTATTACCAAACAACATTAGGACTGAGGGCGGCTTCTTGTGGAAGAACTTACAAAGTGGAAAGGGGAGCAGTAGCAGCAGAGTTTCCACAAAGGCTGTTCAGGCTGGTGTATGGAGTACAACAGGCCTGCAGGGCTTGGCACTGTTTGCCACTCTTCTGAAAATCAGCAGGTTGATTCCCAGCCTGACAGCTGGCTGATGAGTCTGTTTCTGCACCCACAAGGGCAAACCTCATCTGGTTAGGGATGAAACTTGGAGCTTTGTCTGCCTGACACTAACTTCTGCACAAGTTCTTTTGTATGCATACCTCATTCCAGCTTTCTAGCATGGGGGAAAAAAACAGGAGAAAGAGAGGTTCCCTCCTCTTTCCCTCATCCATCCATAAGGATTATATTGGCTTTGGTGAAGACAGTTCTTTGTGCTAGTATTCAAGCCTCTTCTTGTAGAGAACATGATCATCTACAGGCAGCACATATTTGCTGGCTTTTGGTGTTGGGTTGGCTTTTTTTTTCACTTAAACTACAAAGATGTGATCTATGGGGTTACTGATTATTTATTTGTGCTCTCAATTTTATTTTATCAACCATGTATCTTCTTGGTTCACACCTTGTTATTGAAATATCTCAGGTTCTAGATACAACAGCTATGGCTTTGATATATAGTCATATGGAAAAGGATCAAAAGCATATAACAAAACAGCCACAGAGCCATCTGCAGGGCAAGATTTTAGGTACCAATCTTTTCCATTACGTTATTTTTTTCTATACTGTTACAGTGATCATACTATTTGATATACACTATTAAATGCATGTCCATATAAAAAAAGGCAAAAACAGTGACCGGGAACAACTCTCTGAAAGGCATACATGTTAGTACATGTTTTCATTAATTGTTGTTCCCCAGGCATATACAAACATATATTACAGAACACATATACTGAAAATTACTCATAGAAGTTAAAACTATTATCCCTTTTTGCCTAGCCTTACTCCCCCTTTACAGCACAGTCTACTTCCACTGCAAAGTGTGAACACCAGCCAGAAACCAGCAGCAATTCCTGCTACTCTTCTGGAAGGCACCAGGACATCCATTGACAATGATTCCAACATAAAATTTCACATTCAAGTGTGAGTACAGCTTTTCAGAGAAATTTTTTAACACTTGCTTTGAATGGCCAACAGTAGGTGTAATTGTAAAACCCAGAATGATAACACTGATTACCATCTCTTTCTTTAATGCTGCTCTAGTGTTTATTTGCTTGCCAATACAGCCCTGCTATTCAGGCAACATATATAATTTTCTTAGTCCTTGTCTCGAGCATAGTGCAGGCAAATGGAAACGAACCTTGGCATTTGGAATGGCATTGCCTTCACTTCATCTTTTAGCTTTATTTTTTTGTCTATATGACTCAGTTCTTTGTTAGCTGTAAGCACATAATCTTGCATGAATCAGTGGTTTGTCAGGATGATGGGAGTTTGACAAAATAGACTTCAGTATGCTATGCAGACCATGTAAGTTCAAAGACAGTGCTCGTAACATAGTAAGGGGCTGTTAGGCAAAAAAAAAAAAAAAAACAAACCAACTATGAATGAACACTTTTACACCCTGCATTTTCACACTGCACGCCCTCCCATAAGAAGCATATGGCAGAGCAGAAACAGGAAAGAGTGTGTAGCTATTCCAAATTTCCTGCTTGCAACTCAGCAGGGCTGCACGTTCTTCTCCCTCAAATGCCCTTTTCTGTAGGTACTCATAACTAGACTGTGAATTCTGTAAATTTTATGCAATTCAGTCATTTCCCCCTAGAAAGTAAAGACAGCTGGTCTGCCACAAACTTGACAGTCTGACATCCCCTACTTTCCCACTCGTGTTTCAGAAACTGCACTTCTTTACATGCTTCCAAAATTCAGTAATTGACAATTCTGTTATCCTCATAATTTACATAATCCACGTAATATATTCTTTCAGTATCTTTGGTTTTGTTGTTCACTTGATTTACTTTAATAATAATGATTCAGGAAAAAAGCAGGTGATCTTAAACAGAGGTAATTCTTTGGCCTTAATCTAAGCCACTTCCTGTGGATAAACAATTGAGTACCTGATTCCCCCTTGGGATCTAGAGGAATGCTTTACATCCCCAGGTGATTCCTTATTTGTATACCCTCTTTACCTGCTTTTACTGCTCCATCTCCTTGTGCCAGAGGCTTTGCTGGAGTCATTCTAATTCACTGAGAGAACTCCACCCAAACTACTACATGCCCCCACAGCTGGTTAGCATACAGCAGCAATATGATTAGCACAAAAGAAACAACAGCTCTTTCTTCCCTGACAGCTGTCCTTTGGGAATTGTTGATCTTTTCCCTGTC
Source organism: Psittacula echo (assembly GCF_963264785.1). Lineage (NCBI taxonomy): Eukaryota > Metazoa > Chordata > Aves > Psittaciformes > Psittacidae > Psittacula > Psittacula echo. The sequence goes on along the minus strand of NC_137738.1, from coordinate 79,912,419 downwards.
TTCATGTAAAGACAAGGATCATAGACACCCATAGCCATAAACTGGTTAAGACACTCACATTAAAAGCACTGAGAAAATAGTATAAACTTAAAATTAAGAACACTGTCTTTTCATCTAAAAAATCAACTGAAGAAAATTAAAGAGTTGCCATGAAACCAGATATGCCTACTGAAATGTGTTTCTGTAGGCAGATCTTTTTAAAAAAATACTTTTATGGAGCAGATTATCACATTGTCGAAATAAATTTAGATGAATATTTTTATTGAATAAACTTGTGCTGGAAACTGCAATAGTTACACACGGTAGTAACTGTAGAAGTATGGTTTATTTTAAACCTGTTTTAATTTAAAACTTTCATTAAAACAGCAGCCCTGTGTTTTTTAATCCTGAGTAGTTGGAGGTAAAGTTGCCAAATCACAATAACATTAATTAAAAATCTTACCTATGTGACGGGTATTGAAGAAAAATGAGCTATATTATATGTTCTTCTATATAGGTTTCAAAAAGTGATTCCAACATTGCAGATGAAAACAGGAAATTCAGTAGCAGGGTTCTTGCAATAACTGACAAATCAATAGTAAATAATAGAATTTTACATAGCAGTATTTTTTGAAAGAGGAAGATCTGTAATGTTCAAACACTGTATTTGTTACCTGTCCAAATGATAACCTGATTTCTTAAACTGAGGTGAGGCTGCAATCTTATCTTTCTGTATTTTAGGAACTAGCTAAAAAAGTAAATGCTATATCTTTGACCATCTACGGAGCTCAGATAAACTGAGTTGAGGTTTTTATGCTTTGACTATTCATGGAAACTCTGGGAAATATAATCCTTTTCCCAACCTTTTAATTCAGAAGAATGAGAGTGCTGCATAGACTACTACAAGCAATTCACAGTAAGTTTTCCAGCCTTCAGCCTGTGGTAATTTTGGGGTTTGAATCCCACAGCAGTAGATCCTTATGAAATTTAATGTCTAGAACAGGACAGATGTGACCTGGCACTGATCTGATAGAAAACTGCTTATACATTGCACTGCACCATATTTTATTCTAACTATTTTTAAAAATGCTCCTGGTATAATCAGTAGGGCACAGGAGAAGCTGCTGAACAGAACTATGCACAACACTGTTAGCACATCCTTGCTAACGTGGCTTTATCATTTTCTGGTACCCAGAATTAAATATTCCAAATACAACTGTTCTTTTGTACTTCGTCTGCAGAAAACTGACAGCCCATGGACTGGCCTGACATGAGCCCACTAAAAACACTCACAGGGAACACTAATTCCCAACTCATAATTATTTTCATCTTTGACTATTCACTCCGTTTTTACTTAATTTAATATGGTTTACCAAAAAAGTTTTCTAATTTTAAAATCAGAATAACTGCTTCACAAATTTTCAAGCCTATAAGTCCAGTAATGTAGTGATAGTATTTCTATCAGTTTGAACTTTTTCTAATTTCAAAAATAAAATCAAAAATGTATCTTAGTCAGAATTCTACGTCTTTTACAGTCATCTTGGCAGTTGGCCATGACATACAAACTGTGGTATCTTCTGTTTCAGCTGGATGGAGTAAGGGATGTGTGGGGTCTGTGCTGCAAAAAGCATAACATTCAACTGTCTGGAAACAAAATTTTCCTGCATCAATACAGCTGATTGGCTACACCCATTGAAGTGACATCAAGATCTAGATTTTTTTTTCCTCGGAGTTGAACTTGCTCCATTAAACAATTTATTTTGCTTAATGAGTAAATTGCAGCGAAAATGTTTCTCCATCACTACTGTCAGGTTATTAAACCTCATTAAATCTGCTTTGTCTGATGTCATCTGTTTGCATTAAGCTATGTCAACAGGAATTAACTACACACTGTTTTTCTAATGATAAATCTTATCTTAATATATAGACATCATGATTTTGATTCCCAAGATGATGGGCAACCATGCAAAGAACAAAGGAAATTGTTACTAGTAGGGCTGTACTCTGAAGTATGACATATGAGAATTGAGATACAAAAATATGAAATATAAGAATATGAAATGCAAGGAGAAGCTCTGTTTCTTAAGAAGCAACAATTCCGATGTTTATCTGACACAATAGCTTCATCAGTAAATACTTCCTATAACTTCACATTACTATCGAGCATAAGCCTAATATGAATTAGAGGGATTTCTTAATAAAGGCAGAAACAATTTTAGAAACAGATATTAAATTATCAAATACAATAAATGTAAGCAGAATAGCTATTAATATTACAATTACTTCTAATTAGTAACAGTTAGTGATCAAGAATTCGTGTCAATAACTGTTACAACAATACTGAAAAAGAAACTATACTGTTTCAATTCTAAGTACTTCCTACTTTTTGAAACTAAACTAGAGATTACTTTTAAAACAAAAACAAAAAAAAAAAATTAAATTAGATTTTAAGTTCCAGCACCCTTATTTTTCAAAAATTCCTTTGTTGGGGGGGTGGTGGTTTGGGTTTTTTTTTTAAATGGACTGCTTAGGTCTACTTTTTTTTTAAAAAAAAAAAAAGAAAAAAATAACAGCCCAATTTCTCTTAGCTGGAATTCTCAAATTACTTGTCAGTATTTAATTTCCTGATAGTTCTGAAAATACGTACTTACTGTGGGAAAAAATGAATTATGATCAAGAAAGTTACCACAAAGAGAAGCAAAAAAAAATGGCTGGACAGAATACTTAGTTATTTGTGTCTCTTCACAGAGAATTTAACTTATAATTAATGTACAACTGCTTATCTTCCAAATAAAGATGCCACACCACAAACTGAAAATAAAATGGCAATAATTTTCAACCGTGGAAATGGCTTTCAACACTGTGGAAAGCATTGTGGAGGCAATATCAACACCTCCTTAGCTTTTGTGACTACAAGAAAAGTGATGAAACATAGATTTAATGAATAATTACATGCAAGAAATATTCAGAGAAACTTTCAGGACTTTGAATGCATCAACCAGCTCTAATTTGCCCGAACAGACTATATTCATCTTTCACTGCACTCTTCCTTGGTGGCCTCTTTTCCCTCTCTCACACATACAACTGCATGTGTTCAAGATCAGCTCTGATGTGGCCCAGCACTGTCACCTCAGACCATCCTACCGTGAAAACAGAACTCACCTCCCAGATGTCTACATTTTCATTCATTTACACATGAGCTGCATTAAAGCTCAGGCACTAGACCCTTTCCAGGGCTATTTTGTCAGTATGCATGTATCCACCTTTGTACATTGCTGATCCTGATCAGCTGACTTCTCAGCTTGATTGCAGATCACTATAGACTTGTTTGGTGATCACTGGTCTTTTGGCTCAGTCTGTGAATCTGCTGTGGGTATTGAGGAACTTTGTGCCCTTTGTTGGTGAAGGTATTGTCACTGTCGGCCTTGCTGTCACCCTCGATTCCAGCTCTCCTTCCCTTACACAGGAGACTACTCTTCCTACTAAATGAAGCAAGGAGTGACAGTAATCCTAATGCATTCTGTCTGAACACCCAAACAGGTAAGTGGGTTAGGACGGGATAATAGGCTCTAGGTGGCCCTGTTTGTGTAGAGTGGTGGACAAGATGACATCCAGAGTCATTTCCAACCTCAACCATTCAGTGATTCTGTAATCATCTCCTGTTATTTGCAAAATGAGCGCTTGTTTAGAATAACCTTTATGTTCCCAATTATTGCTGTTGGAGAAACTATTCTTTCCTCTCTTCTGACAATCTATGACCAAGAGAATCTTGGTACACGATGGATGTTAGAACAAGCAGAATTACTTTATTTTTCAAATTGTCAGTTTGAATTAACCTCACTGCATGACAGTTTCATTATCAAACTTCTAAGGTTTTATTAAGTTTAAATGTGCTTATGTTTAAATTGCTAATTTGATTATGGTTAAAACAATGGCAACAGATGTTCTCAATTCAAGCAATATATTTTTAGAGACTGTGATTCTCATTTGTGTGGACTGGCACTGGACTACAATTATAGAGATAGATATCTCTATAATATATATATTACATATATACGTAATTTTTAAAATAAAAATACTTTTCAGTTCTCTTACTTGATACAATACAAAACATGCTCTCAGTAAAAAAGTAATAAAAAAAAATCCATATTACCCAAGTGAATTGTCCTTGTGTTATTGATTTAAATAAATAAAACACATAAATGTACGTCCCTCTTGTCTCTTAAGAGTAATGAATGCATTTCAAGTTCTGCTTGTCTGAAGCTTTTATACTTTGGAACACTGAATTAGTTTAACATGTATTAAATTACTTACAGTGAATCCTCCAATTACATTAAGACACAATCCTTCATTCAGACAGTTGATGCTGAGCAGCCTGCAGTAGTCAATTACTTCCTCACAGTTCTTTCCAGTGAATCCTGGCATACAGCTGCAAATACACCAATGTATTAGAGGACTTGTATTTTAAAGGTTAATTGTATTTAATTATTTTCCAGAATTCTATTAAATAATGTTCTTGCAGTAACAAACCCAACTTGATATGTTATTTAAAGTAAACAGGACATGTTCTCAGGCAATTAAAAACCAGTTGCATGATTCTGGATATTTTTGCTTCCCCATAAAATATTTTTTTGCATTGATCCAAACATTTTCATACCAAAACTTCATATAATCTTCCAGAAACATAAAATAATCTAGAATGAGGTAGTATTTAATAAAAAGCTGTAAATGAGGTTTTAGAAATCTATTAGAAAGGACAAGTCAATTAAACCATCAGAGAGAAAAATTAGAAATATGATGATAAATGAGGTCTAAAGTACTTAGCATCAATCATTACTAATGACTAACAAAGATCAGTCAATAATGACATGCTTAGGTATATAAGGAACAATCTGTGGAGAGAACAACACATGGTTTAGTGTTTGCTTATTTGTAATTCAGTATTTTCTTTAAAAGAGAAAACTAGCATTCTATTTTTATGACAGTTTGTTAATTCCATGTGATGCCAATGGAGCCATACTATTCTATGGTAAAAGGAACTTCAGGCATTTCTTCTGCTTCATATCAGCACTTTTCATTAGTAGGTGAAAATCTTTTTCTTATCTATCCTTCCAGTGATTAAAAAATCCTCTGTACACAAACAAACAGATGAGGTAGATACAAATGTAAACAAGTCTTATTCAAAAGCAATAACGGAACAAAGTAGAAAAATATTTGAATATGTATATCTTGCTCAAAATGTGCAAAAAGTAAAATCCAGACTGCAAAAAACTCTCTTTTGTGTTCTAACAGATACAGAATACTTGTCAAATTCACTCAGTATTTACTTGCAGACACACTTAGTATGTTCCTCTGTCTAAAGGCTCCTTTTGGTAGCACAGAAAGAAAAGATTTAGGTAGAAAAGAAAAATAATGGCCAACTGCCTGAAAATCTGTGTTTGTGAAGGAACCCAAAAGTAATAGATGGGAAGTTTCTTTAGCTCTTTCTGAGGGGCACTTTGTCTAATGACTCAGCTCAGAAGCTAGAAATCAGGAAGATGACAAAGAATTGCCTCTGGATTTTTTCCTATGCTCTTCTACTGGATTCATGCTGCTTATGTTTTCCCAGTTTTAGAAACAATACCATGGCTGGTTTCAGTATGCATGAAGCCTCTCATAGTTATTTAGTACAAGTAAAGGATATATTATCAATAGCAAATAGTCAACAACATTTAATAAAAACTAACTTAGCTGCATTTTCTAACTCAGTTAAGGTGCCTAATCAGTGGGTATGGTTATGCCTGTGAGGGATGCACAGAGGCACCTAGCATGTCCAGAAGCTTAAGTCACTTATTAACCTTTGGTGAAGCGTCAAACCAGCTGGATTTCATCAGAACCCCCTGGAAAGTATCCACACAGTCCATACATAGGTCCATTTGGACAGAGATAGGTGGATACGAGAAAACCTGCTCTAAATAGTTATATTCTTTTAGGAGGACACTCTATGCAAGTAGCAATGGACTACATAATCCTCACCTTTCTCTTGAAAAAATGGCTATATGTAAATCCTATAATTATATTGCTACCTTTTCAAATACTTAGAATCAAAACTCTTGCAAAGTTTATTCTTAACTCATTTCTGGTTCACATATTGTAGCTAAAAGAAGCTTTTCATTACACTTACCTGCTTTTATTTAGGAATGTTATTGGATAGTTACACACTTATTTTCCCTCTAAACAGAAGTACTCATATCAACAGATGGCATATTTGTTGTCCTCTATGTTACAGCACCATTCAGCCATACGTTATATTTATGCGTTAAAGGAATGTAAAAGTAAATAAAAGTCTGTCTTGTTATAATTCAATTTTTAATTAACCCTTAAAACCAAAGCAAAGCAACTCAATTGTAACATTTGTTTTACTGGTTTGGCTGTACCAATGATCCTGTATCAGGTGAAAAAGCTCCTACTTTTCTGGTTCAATTTATTTGGGTAATTGATGACTGTTCCATCAAACAGATTGTTTAGTAAGCCAATTTTAGAAGCTGCTTCTTCTATTTTAAAAAATTGCTAATTTTTCCCATTTTTGTTTTTGATGCAATTTTGCAATAGACGTACCAAAGTCAGAGGAGGTAAGAGTAAAGTAGCACTAACAAAGTTGATAGTAAAGTTCTGAAGAAGACACCAACAGAACAAATTTTCTCAGAACACCCTTTCATATTTTTTGTGATTTTTTATTGTTCTAAAGAACATGGATAATAGAAGATACAAAGTAAAAAATCACACTTTATTGTGATGGATATCCTTGTTCACTGCTTATTTGAAATCACCTTAAATTTTGACATTTAAGAAAAAATGCTGCTATTAGAATCTAAGCACAAAGCTGTTTATGACAGCAAGACTGAAAGGATGGAATTAGGATACTAGATAGTCATATATCATAACTGAAGTGGAGAAAATTATAATGAGTGTGTTTAGTTATATGTTTAGAATTGAAAACAACTGCTTTCCCAAAGAAAGGAGAAGTAGATAGAAGCTGAGATGGTGATGGATATAAGCAAAATGGAGCTTGGGCATAAGGAGAAGCACATAAAGTAGGGACAAGAAAACAATACAAGAAGGAGTAAAAAGGTCAGTTCAGCTATTACTTGAATTTGTATATGCATGTGAGCTAAATGCCATTACATTTCTTCAAAATGTTAAAACGCTATAAAAGTGGATCAGGTAGTAGTATTCCACCAAAGGAAACACATGCAGTTTTTTGTGAAGTTAACTAAACATAGTCATAACCTACAGTATTGGACAATGATGACAAAAAAATGAAATGAAACTTCTGCTTAAAACTTTGAATGAGAAGCTCCAAACATGCTGAATAAAGCAACATAGTTAATGGTAGGTTTGCTTTGGGTAAAATGAAATCAGAAACAACTCACAAACAGAAAGCTTCAGAGTCTGTGTCTTAACAAAACTGAAACTGTTAAACCACTGTTCCTATAGAAAGTAGCTAATGCGAGACATACAACTACAAAGATAATTTTGAATCCTAGAAATAGTAAAATCTGCTGAGTGTCGGCCCTCTCTAGAAGTCAGCATCTCCTCTACACTCTGATTTTGGCAATACTGTAGCTCCCACAACCAGCTACTGAATCTGGTGTCCTTTTGAAAACTATGTGATTTATACTCCCTGAAAATGCCTTCTCTCAACTAAATGCCTCCTTCCGAGTATATAGGCATGAGTATATACAGAATTTACATTTATTAAATATTGAGGATTAAGTGGTAGAAAACTGTAATTTAACAAAAAAAAAAGAGGAAATAATTTCATATTTATTAACAATAAACACTAAAAAATATTGCAATCAGTAACTGGAGCCTTCAGGGACTGAATGGTAATACTACAGCTGCGTACTGGTTTTCAATATGTGATTGGACAAACTGCTAGATAATCTCATGTAAGTACCTTTTCCCATGGAAGGCTGGATCAGATGATCTTTTGAGGCGTCTTCTAACCTGGCTCTTCTATGATTCTCTCATTCTATTGAAACCAATTTCCAGTGCTGCTATACTTATCTAACATTAGAAGTCTGCAGTTTCAGTATTTGATTTAGGACAGCAACCCAGGCTTTCTCTGTGTCTCTGTAACGAAAAAACTTGAAACCTCAAGAAGATGCTTCATCTCACCTGTCCTGGATATAACTCTTTGGAATAGGAATAATTTTCTGGAGTTCTTCCTTCACCTTGAAGAAAGTCTGCTGTGCAACTTGGATGCTAAGGAAAACTATGAAGGTCTAAAGTTTTTAAGTTTTTATGTAAATAGTCTGTAAGGGCAAGGCACTCAACATTGTGCAAAGCTGAAGAACGCACTCTCCATTACTCTATTCACAGTGTTGTCCCTAAGATGTTATTCCCCTTTTTAGAGTGTTCTTAGTGTTAAAAAATAATAACCTTATAAACTATCCTGCTTCTCAAACTAGCTCTCCACAAATATCTTGCCTGTCCTATCAAATGTGTATTTTATACACAGAAAAACTATACACTTATATACAAATGTAATATACAGATATTAAAGGTAAAATCTAAGCACCACTGATATTAATAGGATCTTAATGCTTGTTGATATTAGTAGTAAAGAGGATTGTATCACTTGAGTCTAAAACTAAAACCTCTAGCACCTAGCTTTACCACATAACCTAGGTGATTCTCTGGATAATCAGTACGCATGGGTTAATTGCCCATTTTTATTTTCTGTTATATTGATCTAAATCATGACTTCCATTCTTATTCTTCCATATTATATCAACTGGAAGACTCTTAGATCACCATGCCTTTCCATGGCTATTTTTAGTAATCAACTTCCTTGGTACGATGAAGCTCATGGTACAGATTATTTCTACCAGTGGTTTGAGAAGTTATAAATTACTCAATCTGCATTGCACACAGGGCCAAGATTCTTTTATTTTTTTTTTTTTTTTTTTTTTTGAAGAAATGCAATCTTATCTTGGTATTAATTGTTTATGTTATGCATAATTTTAAATGTAAACATCAGGCATCACTTCAAACTTATTCCTGCACCAACATACCATGCAAAAGATTGGCTGTACAGTAGTAAATTATTAGCAGCATATGTCTTGTGTAAAAGTATTGGAAGATAAATGTTAACCCCATTGTTCTATGCTATAGATATTTATATGGGAAGATCTAATTTTGTTTGTTTCCATGTGTGCTTGTGAATGTATATAAATATTTAGGTGTAAGTATAAATAATATTATCTTTTTTTTCTTTTTTGGGAAAATAGCCAACACAATTCTATTTATATTTTAATTTTCAGACTTCTCAACTGAATCGCTTCTGGTAGACTCTATCTTTATGTCTGTACTTCAGTTATGCATTTGCAGTTTCTAAATTCATTCATAATGGTTTCAGGCTTTTGTGTACCACAGCTTTCAATTTTCAGATTTTATGAATGTCTTAAAATTTGAAAGTTGCTTATTGTACTTCAATAGTGCTCAGCAGAACTTACTTCAGGCAGCCAGATAAAAGCCAAACAAATGGGAAGAGAACAAACTGTACTTTTTAGTGGTGTAGGAAAACAAACCTTTTAGTTTTAAAATAGTTTTAAATAGCTTCTGAAAAGCTATTTAAAATAGAGTGAAATTATATACTGGGTCTTCTGTTATTTTCAAATGGATAATTTCCAGCATGGTCTTCCTGAATGAAGCACTTTTAACTATGCTGCTTGAAGGATCAATCTAAGACCCACTAATACATGTCTGTGAATCAGAAATCAAATGATTTGTCTTATCCTATCAGAAAAAAACAGAAATGTATACCTTGAATGGGAGTGTAACCTGTAGTATAATTGTCTTATTTATCATCAATTTGTCAGGATTTATATATTTTATCTTACAGAATTACTGATTTAAAAGTTTGCAACTTGTTAAATGTTTTAAATCTTTTTCTAGTACTTCAAGAGTTTTCAAGAAGACTGACACAATACAGCACCAAAAACGAATAAGCAATTGTCGAAAAAAAAGTGTTTTTTTCTGTGTGCTCTCCATGACTGAACAAGTCTTTTCTTTCTGCAATCAGTGAGATGTCATCAAGTGATCGAAGTACTGAAATAAATTCATTTCTAATCTTACCGGCAGTTATAGTTCTGTTGTTGAGCTACACAAGTTGCATTATTTAAGCAAGGCAGTAATTCACATGGATTCAGTATTCTCTCACAGAACTTGCCAGTGAATATTGGCAGACAGATACATGCCACATCCTATAGAAGAGAGGGAAATTAAAAATAATTATTTGTTGTAACCAAGGCAATACGTAAATTAGTGTTTAGTTCCACTATTATATTTGTTATATTATATATTTATATTATATATATATTATATTATATATATATATATTATATATATATATATTATATATATATATATTATATATATATATATATATTATATATTATATAATTTTATATTATTTATATATATTTATATTATAATTTATATATAATTTATAATATATAATTATAATTATATATATATATATATATAATATATATAATAATATAATAATTATATAATATATATATATATTTTATATTATATTTTTTTTTTTATTATTTATTATATTTATTTTATATATATATTATATTATAATATAATTATATATTATATAATAATATATATAATATATAATTATAATTTATATATATTTATATTATAATATATATATATTATATATATATATTATATATATATATTATATATATATTATATTATATATAATATATAATATAATATAATAATATATATATTATATATATATTTGTTATATATATTATATATGTCCTAACTAGGACAGGGTTTCATCATATTAAACAGTCTACAAAGACAGAACAAAAAGCACTTCTAGCTTACAAACAAAATTTAGGACAAGTTGAACAGGCATTCCAGCACAAATTATGCAACAGCTCGGTTTGCTAGCTGGAAATACACCAGCTCTAAATTTAGCTGGCTTTGTCATTTGATATATGAAACACAGAAAATATGATGAAAGACATCTGTAATTTACACAGTAAGAACAATAAGTTATTTTACAAACAAAGTATTTCTCAGAGCTGATAATCTCACCCTTATTTTTCTATATAAAGTAATATTCTTTACAGGTCTTTTGATCTCAGAAAGTATAGGAAAATTATATAGGGGTTTATTCCCCCAGTTTTATTGCAAGTGTTCAGGTGTTTCAGTCTTAAAGGCATGATCAAGGAACTCTGAACATCTACTGAAAGATTTATATATATATGTGTGAAACAAACTACTGCACCTATTTGACTATAGAAATGATTGTACAATGTGCTAGTGTATCTACTAAAAAACACTTAGACAGATTGTATAATTTAGAAATCCAGCAATTTGTTTGGGAATTCAGATGTCTTTTTTTCTCTCTGTGAGTATGTATTACTGGAATGTGATACTGAGCTTTTGAATCTTCTTCCACTATTTTGGTTCTGTATAATCACTGTTATTTGCAATAGTCATGCTAATGAAAGAGCACTGACAATGCAGTTTGAAATATGGCCAGATATGACTCTATTATCAAGTCTGCATTAATTTATTCTATTTTACAAGAAGAAAAAAGAAGAGAGAGGGGGGAAGGGATGGAAATTAAAACCAACTATCACAGGCAAAGGAAGAGAATAGGAAACAACCATTAATTAATAAAGATGACTGATGTATCATATTTTATATCAGAAGATTTTATTAGGGAAAGAGAAAAAAATTAAGCAACACTGGTAGTTTCTTAAGTGACAAAAAAACCAACTGAACTGAAAATGTAGTATTTGGCCTTTTTAACAATAGAAATATTAGGAACACTACACATTCAGATAAAGCTCAGTTTCTTCATGAAGCATGCAAATCTCATTTTTAAATGTACATTAGAATTAAATGGTCTGCCACTTTCATGGAACAGATCCTCCTGGAAGCTATGGCGCGGCACATGGATGACAGGGAGGGGATTAGAAATAGCCAATATGACTTCAAGAAGAGCAAATCATGCCTGACTGACTAATCTGGTGGCATTCTATGATGAAGTAACTGCACTGATGGATAACGGAAGAGCAACTGATGCCATTTACCATGACTTTTGTAAGGCATTTGACATTGTCCCACCAAATGTCATTGTTGCTAAATTGGTGAGGTATGGGTTTGACAGACGGACTGTTCAATGGATAAGGAATTGGCTGGATGGCCATTTCCAAAGAGTTGCAATCAACAGCTCAATGTCCAAATGGAGATCAGTAACAACAAATGGTATCCCTCATGGGCATGTACTGGGACCAGTACTGCTCAGTGTCTTTATAAATTACACAGACAGAAGGATTGAGTGCACCCTCAGAACTTTGCACATGACACCATGCAGAGTGGTGCAGTTGATTCACTAAAGGGAAGGAATTCCATCCATAAGGACCTTGACAGACTTGAGCAGTGGGCTCATGTGAACCTTATAAGGTTCAACAAGGCTCAATGTAAGGTCCTGCATGTGTGTCAGGGCAATCACCAGTTTTAGTACAGACCGCATAATGAATGCATTAGGAGCAGCCCTGAGTAGAAGGACTGGGTAATCATGCTGTTTGGAAAACTGGATGTGAGCTAGCAATATGCACTTGCAGCCCAGAAAGCCAACTGTATGCTGGGCTGCATAAAAAGGACTGTGACCAGCAGGTCAAGGGAAGTGATTCTCCCACTCCTGTCTCGTAAGATCCCATCTGGAGTACTGTGTTCAGTTTCTGGAGACCACAGCATAAGAAAGGCATGGACTTGTTAGAGCAAGTCCAGAGGAATGCCACAGAAATGGCCATAGAGAAAGGCAGAGAGGATTGGGGTTGTTCATAAAGGTGAAGTCTCTGGAGGCTCTATTGAGGCCTTTCAATACTTAAAAGAGGGCCTACAAGAAAGCTGGAGAGGGAGTTTTTAAAAGGGCCTGTACTGATAGCACAAAGAATAATGGTTTAAGCTAAAAGAGGGAAAGGGTAGATTTAAATTAGAAATAAGGAAGATATTCTTTACTATAAGGATGGTGAGACACTGGAAAAGACTTCCTAGATATGGGTGCCCCATCCCTGGCAGTGTTCAAGACCAGGCTGGACGGGGCTTTGAGCAACCTAGTCTAGTGAAAGCTGTCCTTACCCGTGGCAGGGGGGTTGGCACTAAATGATCTGGAAAGTCCCTTCCAACCAAAACAACTCAATGATTCTATGACTCTATGTTCAAATAGAAATCTCTGAAGCTTATACTTACATTTGTCAAATCGATGCATGTACCTCCGTTCTGACATGGCCTTGAAGAACATTCATTGATATCAGTTTCACAGTTGTGACCAAGAAAACCAGCAGGACAATCACAAACATATCCATACTGGTTGTATTGGCATATACCCCCATTCAGGCATGGCTGAGATGCACAAGGATCACCAGGTTCCTCACAAAATGGACCTACAAGTAATAAACACAAAAAGCTAGGGAGTGTTTGAGTGAATGATGCTTCCTGATATTCTGCCCATAAACATCACCTTGTCACTACGTGGTGTCTTCCTGTTATTTCTCTCTTTTTTTTTTTTTTTTTTTAATTTTAGGAGAGATTAAGAAGCTTTTATTTATGGTGGTTTTCTGCAAGTGTCTACCCTGTGAAGCTCTAGGTTACTAACTGGGACGTCTGAAACCTATCACCAATTTAAAAGAAAAGAACTAAAAATATTCCTGTTGGTTTATTTCTTTTGGTGAATAAACATGGTAGAAGTATGTGCGAGTGACTAAACTCTAACAAAACGAGGAGAAGAACCACAGTTCCAGGAGATAGTGAACGGTCACTGAACATCCCTTTCACAACAGTTATTATGAAGGAAAGCTAAATCCAACGGGCTTTCAGATCAATGAGGTTGTTCCCATTCCTGTTTTAGATCCAAGCTGACTGTAGTCTCAGTAGGTGCATAGTCATGCACACGCACACAATACAGACACACTGCCCACGTGGATCAACATAAACACAAACAGCATTCACTTCAGCGTGAACAACAAAGTTCAACCTTTTCCTCCTCTCTGGCTAGTCAGTACTGAAGCTCATCAGCTAACATACGCACTCCCTTGTTTCCTAAAGGCACAAATAAACCCACATAAATGGATCACTCAAATATCAGTGCAGGCTTTAAGTTATGTTTGATATCCAGATTCAGATCCTGAACCTCTTAACAACTTGCTGGCTCAGATCTTAAGTCATTCCAGATCTGGGTATTATCCTAGTTGCAAAAGCCCACCCCTGTCCACTAAGAAGGGTGATAACACAGAAGTAAAAAGACAGCAGTGATCACACAGAGACTCAGTCAGAGAAGCATAATGAGCAGAAGGCGACTTACACTCAACCAGCCCTTTTATCACCTTTTCTCTGCATTTTCCCATATTTGTACTCCTCCCACCCACCTTGATCCCTTTTCTCCTCCCAGATAAACAACTCTTACCTAAGTGTTTGTCCCCATGGTTCCCAGTTTTGTCACCTCCATACACAAATTTAGTATTTCTGGTGGCTACCTAGATAATCTTGGCTTTATGTGTCATTACTGATATGGCTATCCAGGCTCTGTTGGCCTTACAAGAGAATAATCCACAAAATGTCTCCAATTCCTCCTCTAATTATCTGTGAAGTTTTCCTTTTTCTTACAAAATTCTCCCTTAACCATCTATGAAATCCAGTCATCACTCATGATGCCATCTGTAACTTTCAGTCACTCACTCAGTTACTTGTTAAAATTAGCAATTTCCCATGTTCTGTCCCATAGTTAACGATGTCCTGTTTAGCTACTGTAAGCCCAGGCAGGGGTTTACTAATCTATCTGCATACCTCAACAGTTATGAGCTAAGTATTCTGGTCAATTAATTTTTTAAATTGTGCAACATCAAAGAGCAGAATTACAGCACCTAAGAATTTACTTCCATTTATTTCTGGAAAATTATGTAGCAGATATACTTTTTACATGGCTTGTACTTCGGTACTCTGATTTAAACCTCTTTCCTAACACATACTTACACGTTAAATCAGATGCATTTTTTTTCAGTAATTTGCTGTACCAATAACATTACCTTCATAATAAATCTATTCTGAAGTAGTAATACGTATTGATTCTGCATTTTGTTAGCCGCTTGAATTAACTGCATTAAAAATAGACATTCATAAAAAAAACAAATTATACTTTACAAAAAGATGTATACTTCTATAATGGTAAACACAATACAGAAAATTCAGAATTGTACACTACAAGGCAAATATACAAAATTCATTCTGAACCAATTAATAGGTAAGTATGCAAGCCTCAAGTGATTTTCTCACCAACAGACTAGTTATATAAAGAAACTGTAAGTATGTGGAACAATGTTTACCAGGAAATCCAAATATCACTCTGTCTCTATTTTTTACCAGAACATCTGATGCAACAAACACTATACATGAAAATCCCATTAACAGAAAAAAGAGTCAAAACACAAAATCTTTTTCTCACTCAGTTCACTGGAAGTAGTTGTTTCAATAACACAAAATGCACTGAATCTATCTTTTAGAATGTATTACTCCATTCTCCTTAGCATCAGAGGACATTCAAAGAATCCGTAATGAATATGTTGCTATCCTTCATCACCATAGTAACCAAATTACGGTAAAAATACATTGCAACTTGAAGATGCTAATAGAAGAAGCTAAGAAGGCCATTCCTCAGAACAAGGCCATTGAATGGTGTTAGTGCACGTACACAAGAGAACATTTGAAACATGAAGTGAGGTGGACTGGCCAATTGTTTTATATTATTCAATTACGTATTTAGCTGTCCTGTTATACTTAAGTATTATATTGTACCTCAGCAGTACTCGTAGATAAGGCTACATATCAATGCTTATTTTTTTAGGTTTTTTTCCTTTTATTGGGCATATTTGACAAGAATGGTTGCTCCTGTCCCACCTATGTTACTCAGTAGGAGACATCAAATCAGAAAAAACAGTGACTCCAACTGCTCTACTCAAAGGAAAGCAAAACAGTGTAGTTCCACAAGCCAAATGGTTTGTAAGTTGCTCCTGCCTGAATCCATAAAAGCTTTCCCATTTCTTCTGCCACTGTTACAAAGAATTTCTTAGCCTTTTGTTAAACCAGATAGGATTATTAGAATAGGGAAAGACTGAATGAACAAAGTAACACAGAACAATGAAGGCCAGCTGTGGAAACCAGATGATAGAGGTGCCTTTTTGATAACGGTATGATTATTTGCAGCAAAACCAGGAAAAGGGCATTTTTCTGCTAAAAAAGAAAATATATACTGAAACTTTGTTTTAGAGAACACTAAAACCAGCTGGAAGAGAACTAGGGAAAAGCCTGAGAGGAGATAAGAAATGTTAATCACAGCATGACAGATGTACCAGGGAAAAAGTTCATGGTTCAAGGAAGGCAAAAAAGCTGTTTAACTTGCTTTCACCCTGCACCTCCTTATAAGGGCCAAAAAATTTGTATATTTCTTTAATTTGGAAAAAAAAAGTGCTTTTAGTATGAATTGGAAGCCAATTACTTAACCAGGTCATTGGGGATCAATTTAAATGAAGATACTGAGCCAGTGACTGCACACATGGTCTAAAACACAGATCAGTCTAGAGTAAATTCAATAAAAAACTCTACCAACTGCCTAACGACTTTTAGGAAGAATTCAGCCTTGAGCAGGAATATTTCCTTAATAATTGATGCTACTGTCATGGTTTAAGCCCAGCTGGCAACTCAGAACCACACAGCTGCTCGCTCACTCCCTTCACTTTCCTCCCCCCACTCCCAGAGGGATGAGGACAATCAAAAGAATGTAACTCCCACAGGTTGAGATAAGACCAACCCAGTAACTAAGGTATAACACAAACCACTACTGCTACCACCAATAATAATAATGATAAGGGAAATAACAAGGGAAGATAATACAACTGCTCACCACCTGCCGACCGATACCCAGCCCAACCCGAGCAGTGATCTAGCCCTTCCAGGTAACTGCCCCCAGATTATATACTGGGCATGACGTGCTGGGGTATGGAATACCCCTTTGGTAGTTTGGGTCAGGTGTCCCATCTCTGCTTCCTCCCGACTTCCCCTGGCAGAGCTCAAGACTCAGAAAGTACTTGGTCAGGGTAAACATTACGTAGCAACAACTAAAAACATTGGTGTTAACAGTGCTGTTCCCAGGCTGAGAGTCAAAACCACAGCACTGCACCAGCTAATAAGAAAGAGAAAAATGACTGCTACTGCTGAACCCAGGACAGCTACTCATGTCTTTGACATTCCTCTGCTTTATGATTTCTTGTATTCAGCACCTCATATGAAAAGCAAAAGTAGTGCTCTTTCACTTGAACATCCATGCCTGATGAGTTTGACAAATCAAGTCAATAAAAGGAATTCTGGAGGATTAGTGTTTTGAAGCTTTTTAGTCTATCATTTCCAAACCTGATATCACACTCTATCTATTTTCTTAGTAAGATTGAAAGGTGACTTGATAACAGCCCTTGGATGGGGATAATATTAGACACTAAAGGGACCGTTAAGTCAGTGGAGAAAAAATGCAACAAAAGCAAATGAAGAGAGAAGCAAACACAAATGAAGTTATAAATGCCTCATATTTTTACCAGTGAGATCTCTGTATCAGAGAACCATGAAGAAACTGGATTCTACAGCTGCTCATGTCTTCACATCAATGTCTTTTGAAAGATACTATTTTAACCATATACAAGACAGCAGCCTTAATATATATGTAAGCAATATAACAAAATTTGGTCAGAATAGATGAACAACTGTTCCTCTAAATTTGCAAATCTATTTATCTACTTGGACTCAAAATATATACAAAACCTCTTAATAGTTGTGTAAAATTAAGAGTTAAATCCAAATTCACATAATAAAACTGGTATGTTCTTGTCATCAGTGCCTCCTGTTTAGGTATGTTGGAATAAAAACTTTATAGCCATGCTAACATTTACTGACCTCTTGAATGCTGTTGTTAGAAGCAAGGTAAAAAGTGACCATGAGAAAAATAGATAAGTATTATCTGAAGTCAAATGTGAACCCCTGCAGGAGAGTAATATTTAAGCAATGAACAATGCAGATGGAAAAAATACACTGGTCCAAATTGCAGGTGAATATTGAAAATGTTTGTACAGATTATGGAGAGCTGAGACTTATATAAAAAAAGGGCAAGGCAAATTCTTTTAACTGCATAGATCTAATGCATAATTTTCTATTTTACTTTTATATCAACATGGTATATACTCATAGTATTTGACATAGGGGCTGGGTATTTCTGTTGCCAACAATTTCAACAGAAGTCATTCTTACCTCAGACAGCCCAAAAAGGAGACAATAGCTGAAAATGTTCACTGATAAATGATTAACTGTGGTTATATATACTATGGTATATTGTTCAAATTCTCAGGAAAATAAATGTAGAAAACATGTTTTAACGGAAGACAACCAGGAAACTTCCAATTTCCATATGAAAAAAAAATAGTTCAGCTTGACTGAATATCCTGATTAAACAGGAAAATTAAAGAAATTAAAGACATCACCAGCAGGATCAGTTCACCATGGTCTTCCAATACATCGATTTCTTGTTTTATTTACTTCAATAAAATAAAAATGGTAGAAGATTAAAGAGCAGTAATGGGTGAGTAAAGATTATCCTACAGACCAATATGACAGTTAATGAATTTTAGTTTAAGGACGTGAGCCTTATTTTCAGCATTTTTTATTGCTTTGACATGTGAAGAGAATAAAACCCTTCACCAAGAACAAACAAATGAGAAAAAAAAAAAAAAAAACACCAAACCAAAACCCCACACCTTTCTTGTTTAAATGTATCCCCGCTAATTTTCATTATTTTCACTACCATGTAACAATGATAATCCATTAAAAGTCAAAAGACATTCCTGACACCACTGATAAGCCACTGAATTTGTTAAGTTACCACATAGTGCCACATACAAAAATATCTGGGGTTGTTGATTAATACAGTTTTTATTTTTAATACAAGTCTTTCTGGGCATTTATACAACCATTTCCATTTCCAAGGAGGAAAATATGTGAAAGATCATATAAGCATACTATATTTTAATATTATTTCAGTACTTCTGTTTTGTTATTCCTTTAATGAAATATCAGTATTTTCTAGAAGAGTTATGCATAAGGCACAGCAGACTTTTTCAGGAAACAGCATATGTTACGCACATATACATTCACTTATTTATACTTCAGTTAGAATGAAGCCATAATATTTCAGGGTTAGCGTAAAAAAGGAACTATTTAGTGGGAGAGAAATCTATTTTCAGTTTAAATGAGAAAAGGTGGTTGCTAGGAGCTACAATCAAGGATCAAGATACATAGTAGGCAGTGAACAGAATAAAGCCTAGAAATGAAGACAAATATGATAATGTAATTTTTAAAAATATTGTTTAAATTGTAGTATGTTCTATTTCACAACTGAAATTATAGAAACCCATACAGCATGTCCTCATGTCGTGCCATTATTAATGTTTAGCACACTTGTTCACTTTAAAACTAATGCCAAAATGAGGCTTTTTTAATGTGAGGTCCACCAGGTTTCAGTTGATTAAGTGAAAGTACTTCTGCAATTAGACGAATATATATCTGCATAGTTCTGTTAGCAACTTCTTTCAATTAGTCCAATCCAATTCACTGCGTTTTTTTTCACTTTCCTTCATTTTGTCTGCTGCCCTTCCTTTTAAATGTAAAACTGAAAGGTATTTTTATAAGCTCTCTCTGTAAAAAGATATTTTTTTCTTTTGTTTAAAAACATCGCTGAATCACATCGCCTTGTCTTATATACCTAGACCTGAAATATACCAATATTTCTCCTGGTGCACTAAAAGCATTAATCTTTGAAATATGAATACAGTATTTGCATCTTCATATAGATTTTTAATCAAAACCAATGAATGCCACCTTTTTTCTGCATATGAAGTTTCAGTAAAGTTTGAATCAAAATGACATCTACTTAGGGCACGGTAAATCTAGGTCTCAGAAGAGAGTAAGTGCAAATCTCCGTGAAAGATTATAAGGGCTATGATCTTAATTTTAGACCAAATAGGCAGTATCAAAGCTCACTGATGTGCTTTATACAAAAGCTCCAATCAGCAGACTTGAAAATAGACATTTTGGAAGTAAATGAATGAGAAGAACATTAGCTTCCATCAGAGTAAAGCCTATTAGAGAGCAATTTACAGTACTGCTGGAAAAACTCATCAAGAGTCCTTGGAAACTTTTTATCTTGACTAAACACAGTGTTCAGAAATTCTAAAATAGCCAGAGCTGCGCTGATTCTGAGCCCATGCCACTCTGGCCACTGCTAAGGCAATTGGGCTGTCCAGTCACTGCTTCTGGAAGGCTATTATTCCCTAGGGCAAGAGCAGGGCATTAACATAGTTCTAACAGATCAGCATGTACTATTCCTAGCCTAAATCCCATCCTAGTGCCTCGGTCTGTTGCAGAAAGAGGTGTTCAAATAGCTGCTAGGGGCACAGGAAGAATGGCCATAATGTTCGAATTGGCAGCTATGACTTTTATCAAGAACATCAATGCTGCCCACTAATGGAAAGTCTAGATTTTAACTTGTCTCCCCCCTTGCAGCTAGCTGCTTGTGTTCACCAGACATCAGGTACAGAAGAAAATGTGTGTCCACTAACAGTGAATTCACTAATACTGCATGGTTTCTGCTACAGTAAAATTACATGATTATGTATCCATGTTTTGGGAAACTGGTTTTAAAAATTCAGTGGTTAATCACTCCTTTCTCTCTAAGGCAACAGTTTCTCCAGATTGCATTCATTTAGTTCCTCAGTGCTCCTCAAGTGACAAGATTGTTCCTATGCCGTTATGTCTCTGATGGCTCACATACATACTCCTGTAAGAGGCTCAGATGAGGATGTCTCTCCTGACATTCATGGACTAGCATTGTGACTGAAGATATTCAGTATGCTTTCTAAAGCTATGAATGGGACATATATTTCTTATTTAAATCCTAAATTATAATAGATATACTGAGTGGGACAGATCAACTATCTTGAATAGCAGTAAGTTCATGGATAAAATAAGTGTAATGAAAGACGGTGGCAAATATGGCCAGACTTGCTTATTAGTGAAAAGTGGAAAAGAAAATGTTTCCATTTACATCATCTTCATTATCTGTATGGTCACTGAATACCTGAGGTCAGTAGAGTAAATGACAGAGCTTGTCTGCTTCTGGTTGGGGTAATATAGAAATTTCCTACATTTTTCTTTACCTCTGTACTACTGCTTGAGATTCGCAAAATCACATGATAGTTTAATTTTACCAGATCAATACAACCCTGAAAAGTAACATGTATGACACAACTGAACATACAATTTTCTTGTATCTTGAACACTCTGTCCTACTTACAAAGATTACCTTATAGCAATGGAAGCTACTTACAGCAGTTTGAGATTCCCGGTAATATACTGGTGAAGTTAGCTTTCCAGTAGATTCTTTAGGAACATTAAAAATACTCTACATTATTAAGAAAAAGAAATTTTGTAGTGACAAAACAGGTTTTGTAGATCAAAAATGTGGTTTTATTTGTTTGCTTTTTTCTGTCAAGTTAATAAATGCATTTTTGCTTCCACCATTCTTAATTTACTTATAGATTTTGTTCCCTGTGTCTAAAAACCCTACTAATGCAATGCAGAAAATCAGTATTTCTTAATTAAATTAAACAAATTAATTAATTTTCTTCTAGCTCTTATTTTTCTTTAAAATGGAGACAGAAGACTAGAAAGAGCAAAACCCCTTCATAAGGCACTGAATGCACTGAGGTTTTAATGAGAGGTGCAAAATTATGTATACCTGGGCCAGAATTACTCTGAACCACTCAAAACACTTTGGGACATTTTTTTTTATAAAAGTTCACAACACAAGTAACAATTTTAGCCACATTATGTACAATCTGATTATTTTTGATTGTTAGCACTTACCTTCCTAGCACCGTAAAACTAGATGAGATTTTAAAGAACACATAAAGAGGCCAAGTAACATTTCTGAAAACATCCAAATAACTTGACATACAAAATAAATGTGCTATACCTCTTCTATTATAGCTAGACTCTTTCACATCTGAAGGTATCTTATATGAAATCGTGTTGGCAACTGCAAATTGAATTTTAGATTTGATTTTTGAGGTGATACTTTGATATACTACTATGAAGTCCCATTTTCAAAAATTATCTAGGTACCTTTAGAATGGAAATTCTATTGCTGGCACTGTAAAATGTCGTGATAAATGGCAGCTTTAAGAAAATAATTGTTGTTAACTGTGCTAACAGGCTTACTTTAGTCTCCATAATAATTTGTTCTTCCTTCTTGAGACACTTTTCTTTGGTAAAGGTGATACAGGTTAGATTGCTGGGTTGTTCTTAATTCCTGTATGGAAACATTCAAAATGACACAACTCACCATTTTGGGGCAGTCATAACTGTGTTCATTCGCTAATTGATCTCAGTATCACCTCACATAACCTGGTGTAAATCAGGAGAAACCCTTTCTGGGACCAAAAGCTTTAGGCTAACACCCCTTAAGAGTCAAATAAAGAAACTGACCTGAAACTGGAAGTTCCCTAAAAGACTCAAAAATTGGCTGTAACAGACCTGTACTATATA
Source organism: Psittacula echo (assembly GCF_963264785.1). Lineage (NCBI taxonomy): Eukaryota > Metazoa > Chordata > Aves > Psittaciformes > Psittacidae > Psittacula > Psittacula echo. The sequence goes on along the minus strand of NC_137738.1, from coordinate 79,889,715 downwards.
CCCCAATATTCAGCAATCATGACTACAACATCATAAATTTAAACCTTTAAGAACTGTAAAGATTTTTTGGGGGGGAGGGAGGGGGGGAGGAAGAGAGGTGGTGTTATTGTTATTTCACTGTCATGAGACCCTACCTGCAGTACTGCGATCAGCTCTAGGGTCCCTAACACAAGAGGGACATGGACCTGTTGGAGCAAGTTCAGATGAGGGCCTCAAAGATGCTAAGAAAGCTGGAGCAGCTCTCCTATGGACACAGGCTGAGGGAGATGAGGCTGCTCAACCTCAAGAAGGCTCGGAAGGAGCTTAAACCAGCCTTCCAGTACCTCAAGCAGGGCTACAAGAAATCTGCACAGGGACTTTTTACAAGAGCATGTAGTGATAGGACAAGGGGGAATGGCTTTAAGCTGAAAGAGGGCCAATTTATATTAGATATTAGGAAATAGTTCTTCACTATGAGGGTTGTGACATGCTGGAACAGGTTGCCCAGAGAAGTTGTGGATGCCTCAGCTCCTGGATGCCTTCCAATTCCAAGGCCAGGTTGGATAGGGCTTTGAGCAACCTGATCTAGTAGTCTAGTTCCTGCCCATGGCAGGGGGATTGGAACTAGATAGCCCTTAAGGTTCCATCCAACCTTAACCATTCCATGATTCTATGACATTATTGTTGTAGTTATTATTATCCATTCTTTTGACTAATATTTTCAAGAATTTCTCTGAAACTAGGATAAACCAAAGATGTGATAGTTTAAATATTGATAGTGAGCCATTCAGTTAGTTACATGAATCCAGAAGTAAGCCATTTGCATCTTTTTACATCAACCATAATCAAGAAAAAACACTTGCAGTCAAATACAGAAAAAACACTTGCAGTCAAATACAGTTCACAGCGCTATTATACACAGCTGTTAATACTGAACTTGATGAAAATGCTGACATATTTGCACAACTCTCAAGTTTTCAAATGGAGTCCTCAGCAATGTACATTTTAAACACTTCAATTCTCCCAAACAGCTTGAATCTTTCGAACTAATTCTTACGAATCCCTTAACAAAATTATTTTTAAAATGAGTTCTGACAGAAGTGAATGACTGAAGCTAGGGATCCATTTGTCTCTGTATAGTTCTGCAGTGAAATGTTAATTATTTTTAAGATTATGTATCTTGTTTTACTGTCTGTAGTACGTAGAAGCAGGTTTACAATTAATCAAGAAAGAAATTAACATGGTGACTAATCTTTTTGAAGGGTAATTGATTGTTCAAGTCTTTGACAAAGGGAAGTATTCAAGATATATACTTTCCACAACACACACATCCCCCACCATGGTCCTTGGAAATCACAAGTGTAAATGGCAAAGTCCTATTACAGTCAAAGAGGATTTTGGCTGAGATTAATTCCTACTTGATTACCTAACAATGTTCAGAAACATGACTGTAGGTTTGAGGGGCTACTGAAGACCTGGGAAACAGATCTTCAAGAGATATATTCACCTGAAATTCAACAAGCAAGGTAAGGGTTTAGGAACACATAAATTATAGGAAAATATTCTGGGAAGGTTTGCTCTCAGGCAACTGCAGAGACCAGGGATATGTGCGAAATAAGGGGAAGCCTGAGGCAGCAGTAGGGATTGAGTATAGTCAGTAGAGGGGGAGGAGGAGAGAGCAGATGGTATAGAAAGTAAGAGCAAAAGGAGCCCCCGAATCTCAGGAACAGAGGAGCCCACCACAGTAACGCAGAGCTATAGGAAGAGCTGAGTAGTTACCAATACATCTGTTTCAATACATGCAGTAGCTAGCCTAGGAGACAGAGGAATTAAAATATGAGAAGAGCTTTCTTTATGATGTTGATGAGAAAAAGATGGGGTTTAACTTGAATATTTCCATATTGCTGATTTTCATCCTGTCTACCAAATTTTAAAATACTATCACAAAAAATCCCAAGAGAGCTCAGTTGTGTTAATACCTAAAATGAAGGCTAATCACATGGATAAAATGTGTGATATGCTATCAAGTGACCACATCACACCATCTCACAGTACAAATTTATCTTCTCATCTCTTAATTTATGTATTAATTTATTATGATCGACTAATCTTGAGAAAGTAAAAACAATAATCCCTAGGAGTAGCTATAGAAGAAAACCAGAAAAACAAAATAAATGTTAATTAAAATTAGATAACTCAGTTTTGTACATAAACCCCATCATACATAGTAAATTAGGATGTGATGTTGAACTGCAGCTCAGTGAAGAGAAAAAAAGATATATAAGCATGTTAGCAAACATTTAAACATGATCCTAAGTAGATCCTTCACCAAGGAAGATGAAACCATTGGCACAAACACTATATTCCTCCTGGAAGACTCCAGATGCCCACAATAGCTCTCACCTTAACACCCCTGCTGCCAACAGTAGTAAAAGAAGCATGGAAAGGGTCAACATAGCATCTGGAAAGGAGTCAGAATCCAAGAAGTAGATATGTATAAACCTGAGATATATAAGAACCATATCTGTATTATTATTATTGAAATATTTTTCGCACAGATTCTGCAAACTCTTAAGATTTCAATTACACTATAGATTTTTTGCTTTATATGTGTGATGTTTTTTTGCAGAATCCTGCATTTAAATATTGATATGTATTGACACATCAAATGGCAGCAAGATAACAAAGCCAAATGAAATTAAAGCCAGAGAAAGTGGAGGAAAAAAAAAAAAAAAAAAGCCATTCATTTAATATTGAAGACACTTTCTAGGTTATTAACAAGATCCCTTCAGTAGTAAGTTAAATCTCTACAGCATCAGAAGACTGTTTCCTCTCACCATTTGGGAGGTCTGTGCTCTGTAATATACAAAACAGAAGTTCGTACGACCTAACTTGGGCTATATAAAACCTAGATGCTCACTCTTAACTACTGTCAGAACCAACAGTGTAAACAGGACACCTCTAGACGATCACTCATTCCATTCAAAAAAGGTAACAAGGCAGATGTAATGAATTGTCCCTGGGATACCTGGTTTTCTTCTAACTAAACAGAGCAAACTGAACATATATTTCAGGTTAGATACCAAAATCTACACAGCTGATATTGAATAACATGGAGCCAGTCAATGAAGACTATCTAAACGTTTGACAAACTGATGGATTAAAGCTAATCAGAGAATATAATTTTACTACAGATTTATCTTCAGAAAAATTCACTTTATAGCAAGCTGAAAAGGCTAATTGATAAAAATAATTGGCTTTGGTCTGTTGGCTTTACTGTCAAGGTGATAAAACGTATTTTGAAAAGACCAATTTTTGTTTGGAGAAAAGACAATGAAATGGTGTCCTGCATCTTGGAGAAAAATCAACTTAAAATGTGATGTATTTCTACCTATACATTTAGGGATTTCATTCACACATATACTAACTAATAAATTAAAATGAAGAGTGGCTAGTGTCATCTTTTCATTTTGCCTACAGAACATTTTTGTTTTAATCTGCAATTTCCATTCACTTCGAAAAATGCCTTAAAATTAAAAGATCCACATTTTCTTTTATTGATATTATGTTTAAACAGTTAAGCATATAAAAAGTTTTAGGATTAGATTTAGTTTTTAAAGGATTATAATCTACCATCAAAATGAACAAAGGAATTGTCAAAGCTTTCTGAAAGCTGTGAAAAGCTTTTGAAATAGTGACTTTCTGTTATAATTCACAGGTTGTTACTGTCTCCTTGTAAGGCAAACTCGTCTTCTGTTTATTTAATAGTCTGTATATCTTGGCTATGAAGAGTGGACTTCCCTTTAAAAGAAGACATGTTATTTTACTGAAATGTTTGCAACCGTATTGGTTCTATAGGCTGATTTATATCCCTCCTGGTGCTAGTGATGTCATTTCTAAATTCTGCTTTGCTGCTAATTCCCTAAATTAAGTAAATGAGTCTTACTAAATTGGAAATGTGTATAGTCATCATCTATTTCAAGAAAAAAAAAAACCACCTTCATATATTTTTTCTAGTTTTGAATTTCATTTATTAATTAAGTACATTAGGTATTGTCTTCTGCTGACACATGGTATGATGCCAATAAACAGAAAGCTACTTTTCAAGACACATTTTTTCAAACCATTGATTTCCAGATGCTGAAATAAATTATATTATAATATTACAGTCTATAAGTCCTACTTACATAGCAGCAATGAAATGCAGAAAATGTTCAAGATTCTTATCTCTTTCACAGAGAAAGAGGAGAGTCCTGTCATGGTGTCCAGTCAGATTTACCCCTCTCTCTGGACTAATGAAGTCCATGGAATACGTAAAAAAAATGTCAAAATACCTGTAAAACCACGCTCACTTTACATAAGCTATAGGTTGCTCTTAATGACATAGACTTGGCATGTGGTTTACTTCTGAAGTTATTTCTAATTTGAAATAGAAAGTGGTTCTAAATATTGTTATTTATACTTAGCTAAAGATTATTTCACCACTGTTATCATAGGGTGTAAAGACAGTAGGAAGTTTGTAGTCCAACCTCCTGCTGAAAGCAAGATAAGCTATGAAGTCAGACCAGGTTAGTTAGGGCTTTTATCAGGTCTTCCAAAACTCCAAAGATGGGAGACTGTGTAATCCTGGTCAACCTGTTCCAGTCCTTGACTGTCCACACAGTGAAAAAGATTTTTCATAATATCCAGTTTGACCCTCTCTTGTTCCAATTCATACCTGTTGTCTCATTCTTTCACCACGCACTACTGTGGCAAGCCTGACTTCATCTTCTCACCCTAAGGTGTCCTGACTCAAATTCCAGACAAAACTTCAAAAAATCCTGAGGGTCTTAAAGGTGTCATTTGTTAATGGTAATGGTGAATTGTATCAAAAGCTGTAACAGTGAATAATAAATGAATTTTTTGTTTCTAGGAAAATCAATCTCATTTTAGATTAGTTTGTATCTTGTACTAAACCCAATATTTTGAGATATTAAATATGTCAGTCTTCATATTTTTAAGAATAAACTGTGTAATGAATTCTAGCATCTTTTCTCCACCAATGGTAATTCATCACTAGCCTGGGGAGTAAAATTAGTATACTGAATAGTGGTGTTATCAATCCTGTGATTTTGTGTCTGGAAATATTTCCCAAAGCACAAAACTTCTGATGGCATTTCATTATGCAAGAAACTTAACTTCAATTTTTAAAGGAAGTTTGTATTTCTGGTGGAGAGAAGTCCAAATGAAGACATACTTGTTTGGTAATTTTTTTACTACATATAAAATGACAGTATAAGTTAGTATATGTGAAATTGCTTTTAAAAGCATATGAGTGAGCAGGATAAAGGAACACTGCTTGCTTAAACTTTTCCTGTTTACTACACTATGGATCAGAAGAAAGCTGCTGGAAGTAAAGGGTGAAATCACTCCTGAATACAACTGAAGCTGCAGGAATCCAGGCAGAGATTTGAGCAACAGGGACAGCAACATGAGCACAAAGCAAAGGGTTACAAGAAGTGAAGGAAACAGATAGGGAGCTAAGGCACCATGGTGGAGGGCAAAGAGACATTTTTCCTGTAGTCCCACAAAGTAAAGTGTAGAAAATGTTTCAACCCAAAGAAGTGACTGACAAAAGAACTGGGGAACTGATAGCAAAAATGAAGGAAAAGACACAGTAAAGGCCTTTTTATTTTAATTTGTCATAATGTATCTCTTTTCAAGTTCTTTATTTTCATTATGCTTTCATAAAACACAGTTTAGCCATTCAAAGCCCTTCTGTATTGAAGTGCAGTCAGGTCCAATTCAAATCTCTGGCTGAGTCAGGTTTGTGTCACAGTTGCTGACTTCATTTTTTCTACTTCATAGCAGAAAAAGGTAGCACACTCTAGTATTGCAGAGTATTCTTACAACCCATACACTCATCACAATTTATCTAGAACAAAAGGGTATTGGGTGGTCTGCTAAAAAAGTGTATTATTTACCATATTCTTGACTTGAAGGCTCAGAAAAATCTTTGAAGAAAGCAAAACTAAAAATTCGAGAATATAGAAGACAAAACAAAAATGCTGATAGCACTAGGAAATGGGCATGTGTTCACAAATACTTTGCTTATATCTGCCTATCTGATTTAAAAAGTTCCAGAATGTACAAAACCAAATGCTATCATAATTAATTAATTAATTCATGTCTATTCAATATACAGTGTTATCTGTCAGGACAGCTCCATTTAATCTGCTACATTATTTTTTTACTACACAAATTCTTAGGAACTAAATCTGAACTGTAAACATTACCTAAATGAATTATCTAAGTGCTACTGAATAATGCCACTGTTTCTGATGCTGGATAACTAGAGCTACGTCTCCAAAGGCACTGCTCTTGAAGATGGAACCAAGAAGCACGAGAGCTTCTAGCTACAGTCTCACTTTATTTAACAACCAGTGATACCCTTCTGTTGGTGGATGGATTTAACTAGATCAAGAACTAGAAGATATGACTAAATGTCATGGGGGAGACACAGGTCAATATGGTGCATATTTTTACTTCAGAAAAAATGCTTCCGCTTACCTGTGTTATAAATTTGGTAGAAATTGAGAGCTATATATGATGCACAAAATACTATGGGCAAAAGGGAACACACAATATGATCCAATAATTTACTGTTAATTAATGTTTTAACTGTCTAATAGTTCATACTCTCTACTTAACACAGAAACACCTAAAAGACCTAAAATAACTATAGAATGAAGTTTACTAATACTCCCTTTCTCCAGTGTCTTATTCATCCTTCCAGTGTCTCTCCGGAGCACAAGGTTGACAGTTTCTGCCTTTATCAAGGGAGTAAATGTTCAAGCCTTAGCTATGAGAGTCGTGGGCATATTGATGCCTTCTTCATGCCAAGTATGCTCGTGGATGGGGGTTCTCTCTCCTCTGTCTCAAATCTAGGGGTGATTTTTGTGTGTGTGTGTTTTTAATTTTTTTAAAAATATATCTTCTAATCACAGACCACTTCCTTCTGTCAGGCTGCCAGCTGAAGCCTTGGCCTTTAGCCTGGCACTGACTGTTGGAGGTGGAATGGGTGATGTCCCCCCCAACCTCAGGGGCCATTCCCAAAGCTGAAGCTGGAGCACGGAAGCAGCAGTTGTGAAACCCAGCTCAGGCCGAGATGAGGCCAAGCCCCTGTGCTGCCAGGTCAGCACACAAGCCTAAAGGTTTCTACGGCTAGTGGCAAAAATCAGATATTCAGTGCACTACACAAAGATCATGCTCTCTCACAGGTGCAAGATACTGCCAGCAGTAGCATATTTACCCTCTAACTGGCAAAGAAAAAAGCAATCCGATATATATATATACTGAAGGACTTATGATACCCACTTCAGAAAGCACTTCAGATTGTGCATCAAGCTATTGCCTTGCTATCCAAATCTGTATCTTATTGATTTTACTCATTCTGCTAAGGAAAAACATCTTGTTTGTTTATTCAGAACACTAACTTACAAGGTAAAGAGTAAAGAATACTGTAATGTTTCATCCATCCTCAAAACACACCTGGTCAAATAAGCCAAAAAGTTGGGAGTTTTAATCCTTCCCCTTCATTACGCCATATTTTCAAATTCTGTTTTATGTTCTGTCTTCATATCCTTGATTTTTGCTCATTTATAAATATACTATGCTTATCTTTTTCTACTGCTTTTGGCTGGGATGAAGTTAACTTTCTCTATAGTAGCTAGCAAGGGGCTGGTTTGCATCTGTCCTGAAAACTGTTGGAAACAGATCACTGTTTTAGTTATTGCTGAGCAGTACTAGCACAGAGTAAAGGCCTTTTCCATAGCAAGCAAGCAAGTAGGCTGGGAGTGCATGGTAAGTTGGGGATACAGCCAGGAGAGCTGATCCCAACTGACTAAAGGGATATGCCACACCACATGACATTATACTCAACAAGAAGTGCTGTGAGGAAGAACGGAGGGACTTCTGAAGTTATGTCATTTATCTTCACAAGTAATTGTGACACATGATGGGACCCTGCTTTCCCGGACACAGCTGCCTGCTAATGGGAAGTAGTGAATTAATTCCTTATTTTCATTTGCTTGCATGCATGGCTTTCACTTTACCTAATGAACTGCCTTTATCTCAATGTGTGAGTTTTTTCACTTTTACCCTTTTAGTTTATTCTCCATCTCTGCCCCATCCCATGCTGGGGGGCATTTATTGCTGTGTTGGGGCTTTGTTGCTCACTGGGAATAACCCACAAGAGCCATTTGGAGTACTATGCAAAACTGTGCTGTAATGTGACTGAAAGCTTACTTCTTCATATATTCCTTTTTCACCTTTCCACTAAGTGTTTTTCCAGTAGAAACAGTTACACTCTTCAAGTTTCACGAAGTTGAGTCATACTACAAATCTGCAATTTTTTTCTTTTTTTTTTTTTTTTAAGTAATATTAGAATGTGTTAGTACCTTTTCTGGGTAACTTGACCTCAAAAACAAAACACATAATTGCCTTTTGAAGTAAATTGAGTTCTTAAAACACTATAATTGACAGTTTGGGTTTGGGTTGGTTTAGTTTGCTTCACATTGCTTTTTCCCTACAAAATTTGTTCTGATTTTGCTGCAGCTGTTTTTGTCTTAGTTTAAATCTTGATTTCCTTCAGATTTCCTCCAGATTTCCTCAAAGGAATGAAAAGCCATCTGGACCGATTAAGTTATAAGATAAGCTGAGGGAGAAATTTGTGAATTGGGATTTATTAGAATCGTCTTTGGAATTGATATAGCAATTTATGTTATTTATTTATTTATTTATTTATTTAAAATATATGCCAAGTACACACGAAAGTATTTAAATTCTATTTTTTTCACTGGAATATAAATGTGCCGGAATAGGTCACCAAGTCAGACACCACTTTGAGGTAGACATCTTCTTCACAGTGGGTTCCTAAGTAACACCTGAAATGTTTCCAAATTGAAAAAAAAGGCCAGCTTTTATTAGAGTATGAGCTAGAAGAATTTGGGTTTTAAAGAAAAGGAGCTCAAAGTCACCTACCTAGCTAGAATAAAACGATTTTTCCTCTTAGAATCATAGAAACATAGAATAGTTAGGGTTGGAAAGGACCTTAAGATCATCTAGTTCCAACCACCTCGCCATGGGCAGGGACACCTCACACTAAACCATGTCACCCAAGGCTCTCTACAACCTGGCCTTGAACACCGCAAGGGATGGAGCATTCACAACTTGCCTGCTCAACCCATTCCAGTGCCTCACCACCCTAACAGTAAAAAACTTCTTCCTTATATCTAATCTAAACTTCCCCTGTTTAAGTTTGAACCTGTTACCCCTTGTCCTGTCACTACAGTCCCTAATGAAGAGCACCCCCCTAGCATTCTTGTAGGCCCCCTTCAGATACTGGAAGGCTGCTATGAGGTCCCCACGCAGCCTTCTCTTCTCCAGGCTGAACAGCCCCAACTTTCTCAGCCTGTTTTCATACGAGAGGTGCTCCAATGACCTGATCATCCTCGTGGCCCTCCTCTGGACTTGTTCCAACGGTTCCATGTCCTTTTTATGTTGAGGACACCAGAACTGCACACAATACTCCAAGTGAGGTCTCTCGAGAGCAGAGTAGAGGGGCAGGATCACCTTCTTCGACCTGATGCAGCCCAGGATACGGTTGGCTTTCTGGGCTGCGAGCGCACACTGCCGGCTCATGTTCAGTTTTGCCTCAACCAACACCCCCAAGTCCTTCTTCGCAGGGCTGCTCTGAATCTCTTCTCTGCCCAACCTGTAGCCGTGCCTGTGATTGCTCCGACCCAGGTGTAGGACCTTGCACTTGGCAGGGTTAAACTTCATAAGGTTGGCATCAGCCCATCTCACAAGTGTGTCAAGGTCCCTCTGGATGGCATCCCTTCCCTCCAGCGTATCAATCAAACCACACAGCTTGGTGTCATTGGCAAACTTGCTGAGGGCACACTCAATCCCACTGTCCATGTCACCAATAAAGATGTTGAACAAGACCGGTCCCAACATCGATCCCTGAGGGACAAAACTCTTTACTGGTCTCCAGCTGGACATTGAGCCATTGAACGCAATTCTTTGTGTGCGGCCATCCAGTCAGTTCTTTATCCAATGAGTGGTCTACCTACCAAATTGATGTCTCTCCAATTCAGAGACAAAGATGTCATGTGGGACAGTGTTGAATGCTTTGCACAACTCCAGGTAAATGACATCAACTGCTCTATCCCTGTCCATCAGTTCCGTAGCCCCATCATAGAAGGCCACCAAATTGGTCAGGCAGGATTTCCCCTTAGTGAAGCCATGCTGACTGTCACCAACCACCTCCTTGTTTTTCATGTGCCTTAGCATGTCTTCCAGGAGAATCTGCTCCAAGAGTTTGCCAGGCACAGAGGTGAGACTGAGTGGTCTGTAGTTCCCTGGGTCATCCATTTTCCCCTTCTTGAAAATGGGGGTTATATTTCCCTTTTTCCAGTTGTCGGGAACTTCACCTGACTGCCACGATTTTTCAAATATGATGGACAGTGGCTTAGCAACTTCATTTGCCAGCTCCTTCAGGACCTGCAGGTGGATTTCATTAGGTCCCATGGACTTGTGTACGTTCAGGTTCTTAAGATGGTCTCGAACCAGATCCTCTCCTACAGTGGGACCAAGGTCTTAATTCTCACAGTCCCTGCGTTCGCCTTCCAAGACTTGGGTGGTGCGGTCAGAGACTTTGCCAGCGAAGACTGAGGCAAAGAAGTCATTAAGAACCTGAGCCTTCTCCAAATCCAGGGTAGCCAGTTCTCCTGATAGCTTCCAGAGGGGGCCTACGTTGTCCCTAGTCTGTCTTTTATTTGCAATGTACCTATAGAATCCCTTCCTGTTATCTTTCATGCTCTTACATACTTTCTCTGCAGATTACTTGTTTCTGGGCTTGATAACTTAGCTAGTCCCTAGGAAATTCTTTCCAACACCACTAATTCCTGGCTGTCTGGTCCTTACCCCTCTACAGTAGTATTCTGCATAAGCTATGGACTCTTTTCTCACTGCCTTTCCTTCTGTTTGGTACACTGCTGTGTAGAGGCTTCTCCCCAAACTCTGCTCAGCTGTTCACCAGGGAAGAAGCAATCTTCTTGTGCCTTTTTGTTTTGGTTTATTTTTTTTTAAGGGACATATCAACTGAGACTGACAAACAAAAGCAATTATTTTCATTATGTACATTTTTTTAAGTGTTCTGATAGGATGGGTGCCGTTATTCCATAACGCTTGATTTTATTATTTAAAAATTACTCTACTGGTGTCAGTAATTCTGACCCATTTAAAGTCCTCTCTCTCTTCTACCCGGCCTGTGACTGTAGAGACTTACATTCTTCTTAATTTACTTATAGTATAGGATCATTAAATCCTTTGAATATTCCTACAAAATATTATGAAGTTACTCCTGATCATGATTCACAATACCAGTTTAGTAGTACTAGCATTACTATGAATTACCATATGAAAGATTTTTTTTAAAAAATGATATTCTCCTAATTTCTCTAAATCTCCTATGCCAATAAGAGAGGCGTGTGTACATCTGTGTGGATGACTTTCTGGCAAAGAACGGCCATGTACCCAGATCAGCAAGTGCCTACATGGAGTTCGACATGAACCAAGGAACAACTAAAGGTGAAGGAAGATGGGAGCGAGGCACTGGGAGTGAGAATCCCAGCAAGATAAGAAGGAGCTGGAATTTACTGAGTTGCTAAATTGAGGACTGTTGGAAAACTTTGAAGGTCAGGTTCTCACACCTGTGTTTAACCAATTATATGTTTAGTTGTTAAGGGCCTCAAAGGTATGTATCCAATCACAATGGGCCAAGTTAGTGCAAACAACTTTAAGAAATAGTATATAAAGAGTTAGTTTTCTATAATAAATGGCTTTGTCTGATCACATTGATCTCCGACTGAGTCCATTCCGCGACATGTCAGTGTACAAAGGCTGCATCCAGGAGATTCTGTTAAGCAAAGCTGTACAAGGGCTACAGTTATTAAGACTGTTCAACAGTACAGTATATAGAATGTTACAGTCTATCTATGGACTTGGAGGCACACATTTTTGATCGGAGTCTTATGACTATTTATTATGATTTTTCTGACTGGTTTTGACTAAGTAGATAAATCTGTGAGCCAAAATTAAAGCAAAACCCAAATTCTTTAAGATACATCAGAACTCCCATGGTTCAACTCTCTCTCCCTGAAGCATGATAAAAGATATTTTGTGTTTCTGGCTTGCCCAGAATTTGAACAATTATTCTGGAAAGTAAATTAAATAACCAATTAACAATCATTCCCTCTCTGGCAATGAACTTTCTGCCTATTTTACAGGCAAAACCACCAGGAATCTAGGATGGATTCCAAATGAACCATGGGTTAAAAATAGTTTGCAAACTATTTAAACTTCTTGGAGCTCCTGACCTGAGCTACTGTACCTAAATGAAATGTATAATCACAAATGTACAGACCAATAATTTGTCCACATAGTAACAGACAAACCACGAAAATTTTAAATTGAAATGGCACGGTAAATTACATTCTTTAATTATAAAATGCTTCTTTAACAGTTAACATTTCTGAAATAATAAACTGAATTGCATTCAACCAAATTTACTTACAGAAAATGCTGATCTCTCTAATTGTATGTGCAATTAGCTTTTTTAACACTGCAACTTCAATCAGGCTGCTGTTTTTTTGAAACAATGTAAGATTTTTCTTAAAATGAAAGACTGCCTGATAGAAAAATAAGAGGGTTTGCTTTCAAATGGCACTGTGCTGTATTTTCATGAGCTTGGTTCATTATTATATGGACAAAGTTAAAGTCAAGATAGTGCTGAAAGTTGTACTATCCTTTAACTTCAGAGTGATTAATGACAAGACAAGATATCAGGTATCTCAGAGTTGAGAACCCATTAACTTTGAAGCAAGCTGAAAAGCCAGAGGGGAAGAAATAAGTCATAGTAACAAAAGGAGATGAAGAGCAATGCAGTTCTCTTGACTATAGATTGATATGCTCCTGTAGCCATGCTTAGTGTCAAAAGGAATTTCAAATCACTGCTCATGTACACTCTGGCTTTACGTTCAAACTAACACAAGTTGACCAGTAAGCACTAAACGCTTAAGTAAGAGAAAAATAATAGATGCCAGCAGCAGGCTAAAGAAATGATTCTCTAGAGTGAGTTCATAAAAACATAAATAAAAAATAATTAAAAAAAAAAAAAAAGTAATACAGTGGTTTTTTCCCCCCATTAACATAGTTTAAAAAGGGAATTGAACTGTATTGAATAGAATTGCATGTGTCCAACATAGATTAAATCTATGCAATATGTATGGAATTTTTCTCTTTTTTCAGTCCCTAGAGTGTTCAATTCACTCAGCATACTGTCAGAATATAACTATTACAAGTTTACCTTCTGCAAAGATATCCATTGAACAAAAGGAAAATATATGGAATAAATCAATCTCAACAGCAAACATATACAGTTTGCTTTACATTTCTAACTTCTCTGTGTTTGTAGTGATTTGCATCACTTAAAAAACTTTAGTCCTCACACAGTATAGCACAGATGAGCTCCATGTATAATTTCTTCTGTTTATAGGCATCCATGCAAGCTGTTCTATTGTACAAGAGTTTTACATAGTATATCAAGCTTTCTCTGTTTTGAATATAACTGGTTTTAGGAACAGTTTGGATTATGTTTTCTTTTTATAAAACAATAGCAACAAAAAACCACTATTGATATAAGCAAAATATTCTTTAGTTGAAAATTGTCGATAAAATGGTGCCTGCTAAGACATCTTCAACAAAATTAATTGAGTAGAGAGCACCTGCTGGTTTTAAAGGCCAATAATAACAGTAAGAACTGTGAAACTGTAGGTTTTTGTACTGAACACTTATTAAGCTCTTTATTCCTGCAGTGAAATAGATTACTTTTTGACAAATCAAATGGTGAGTATATGCCTACGTTCTATATCAACATACAGTGACAGAACACCTCATGGTAGAGTGATCAGATCTTTCATGGGCAACTCAAAGGAGTGACAAGTATAAGCATGGAAGATGCAGTTTGTGGATATGAAGAGGGAGAAGAGACTGCAGCCTAGAGCTCATGAAAACTTCTAAGTTGGTGGCAGGACTTTGGCAACTAAGTTCTCGCTCTATCCAAAATGGTGATAAAATACCCTTTAAACAGGTACCACCTAATCACCAAGGCACCCACATTCTATAGGCATCATGATTTTGGTATTGTGCATTTGTCTAACATGTTGGTGCCATATTTAGGCTCAAGCTCTGACAATTTGATGTTCTCACTGCCTCTCTTCACTGGTGTGACTTAGATAACATCTAAATGACACCTATTTCATTCTTATTGAAGTAACATGCACCAAGAACATCAGCTTATCTGTTTTTTTATACTATAATGATACTATACCTATGTTCAGTGAAGACACAAAAATCAGAATCCTTCCTAAATTCCCCCAGAAGTTCAACAAGCTGTATAGGATTTGAGAAATTCTTGCCTATCAATCAGAAACAATTCACACCATGAGAAGCAACAGCTATGAGCAGTCAGAGTTAATTTTAAAAGCACTGAGCTACACCCACTGACTTTGGAGAAGATGATATTACTTTCACAAAAACATACAACAGAATACTTGTGTGTCTGGTTTACAAAATTTTGTCTTGTGTTTTTAAAAACAAATATTCAGAAAATACCTTTATCCAAAAATCACAATTAGTGGTATAATACTATCAGTGGACATAAAAAATCACTGCAGTAATAATGATTACTAAATTAATGTAATTAAATCAAATATATTTGTTGCAAATAATGCAACCACAAAGTACAAAAATGCATTTAAAACTGAAGTACAGAAATAAATGCAGTTTGGTTAAATTTTTTTCCATAAAACTAAATATACACTTAAACCTTGTGTTCCTCTTAGCCACTAAAGCCAAGGTTATCTTGCAGTTGCAATTCAGTCCATTAAAAACGTATTTCTGGCAATTTTAAATGTGTATTAATTTACAGAATGCTGTTTCATTTGAGGTTTTCAATTTTTGTAAATGATCACAGAAATAGATCCATAAAATCATGTTGGTCACACTGAAAAATTACTTCAATACAAATGAAAGTCTATAATCACAAATTATAAAAATGGGGGGGGGGGAACAGCTTTTTGCTGTGGAATATGGAATTGAAAAATACTTCAGAAAAGTACGATGCAATACAGTGAAACATGCAGAATCTGCAATTAGATAAGAATACTCATCTATGCAATAACTGCCTAAATAACAGTTATTTAAAGAGTTTCATGCTTTTTAAGCACCACAATCAATGTGAATCAGTAATCTCTTGCTGTTTGAAAAATTACTTGTACGAAAGGAATATTTTCTGTATAAATAAAGAAGGTTTTTTTCAATAGGTGAAACGCTTTCCCCTCTGCTTTACTTTTTTTAAGCATAGTTTTTAATTTTTGGTCAAGGAATCACAGAATAGTTTGGGTTGGAAGGGATCTTTACAGGTCATAGAATCATAGAATCAAAGAACAGGAAGGACCTGAAGATCATCAAGTTCTAACGCCCCTGCCATGGGGGACACCTCACACTAAATAGTGTCACCCAAGGCTCTGTCCAACCTGGCCTTGAACACCGCCAGGGATGGAGCATTCACAACTTCTTTGGGCAACCAATTCCAGTCATCTAGTCCTACGTGTCATGCAATGAGCAGGACATCTTCAACTAGATCTAGTTGCTCAAATTCCCATCCAACCTGACCTTGAAGGCTTCCGCATAACCTGTTCCAGTGTTTCACCACCCTCATTGTAAAAAATTTCTTCCTCCTATCTAGTCTGAATCTCCCTTTTTCTTAGTTCTGAACCATTACCCTTTGTCTTATTGCAACAGGCCCTGCTAAAAAGTCTGTCTCCAATTTCCTTAGAAGCCCCCTTTACGTACTCAAAGACTGAAGCAAGGCCTCCCCAGAGACTTCTCTTCTCCAGGCTGAACAACCCCAGATCTCTCAGCCTGTCCTCCTAGATTAGGTGCTCCATCCCTCTGACGATTTCCGTGGCCCTTCTCTGGACCTGCTCCGAAAAGTCCTAGGTGCCTGCTGGATTTTGAATACAAATTATGGTCACAGTGATACTTTGTAAAGTCCTGAAGGCTCAGAAACCTAAAGGCTCGTTCAGCCATTATCCCTGTGTGGCACTATTGCAGTTCTGAACAATGGACACCTGTGACAAGTTTGAAATAAGGCAAATTTGTACAGGTTTCTACAATTTATACTATTAAATCTGAGAAAATTATACTAATTGACCAAATTCAGGCAACAATTTACACTTTACTACCCACTTTTTTCAATTAGCTATGTCAAGAGGTAATTAACAGCCACAGAAAATTTGAATGGGATTCTGCACTTTTTTCTTGCTCTGATCATATAATTTGAACGTATTTCTAAAGCAGTACTGCACTATTCCTTTTACTCTTGTCTATATTAACTCCCGCAATGCAGAAAAATAGAAAAAGTGATATAAGAGATAGGCAGGTATCATAGTTGCAATTTAGAAATGTTTGGCCAGCAAATCTGATCTGGAAGACTCCGAACCTGCTTTGGTGGACAAACTAGAGTTAAGAAAAGACCAAGTCCGTGATTACTGACAAGAAAGTCCTCAACCTAAGGACCTGGTAGGTGCTGGCGTTAAAAAGACCCAGCTGGCTATTTTACTACTACTGATGTAATACACGCAATCATGAATGAACATAGCAGATCAGATGTCTGTATCTTTACAGTGTCATGAAGTTGATGGCATGAAACAACAAGGCCTTGACTTCCTATTTAAACTAAGGATCTAAGTAAGCATAGTTTTAGGGAAGAAAATAAATGTAGTATCTGACTGAGTTTCAAGTGGTCATCATTATACAACACTTCAACAAGCTGACAAGCAAAAATTCTGGACTCACACACAGTCTAGGCATAAAAATTTGATAGTTAGATCACAGTGAGGCAATTCAGAATTTGCAGATGTCAGAAATGCCCATTTATCATGCAGTTTGATTGTCAGATGATCAACCTATGCGGTGCTGTATATCACAGGATGCCTGACAATTGCAATTTAAATACCAGTTGTAAGAAATTAAAGGGTTCAGATTCAATTACTCAGAAGAGCAGAGAAGAAGAAATTAATGGAAGCCATTCTTAATGCTGTTTAGCTTTATAAAAGATAAAATGGATAATGTCAAATAATCAAGCTATTTGCAAGCACCCAGAAGACAATAAAGACAGCATATAATTAAAAAAATAAAAAACAACATGGAGTTGTAAGCTACAAATCTTGTCAAACCAGTTTAGGCTTATGAAGGACGACAACACTTATAATGCCATTTATATTAAATTTAATAGTGCATTTGACACCGATTTCCATAAATGGTTGAAGAAAAACATAATCTGGTTCTATCTCAATTAGAATACTGGGTCAGTTTAAAAAACAGAGGGAAGAAGTCTTACTTTTACTGTGTCATTACAGAAAGTCCTGCTTAAAGAAGAGAAGTATCAAAAGTTTAATGAAAATTATTTACAAAGTCAATTTGAATGAACTTGAGTTCGGTTAAAGGAAAAAAAAAAAAAAAAGTTTAGGGATAATGTGATGGCAATTTTCGAGGACAAGACAGATTTCAAAATTTCCCTTCTAAGAAAATCCTGTTATAGCCTGAATGACCAAAACAGAGTAACAATTTCCATGGGCTGGGTCAGCATCGAGTTCTGCACACTGCTTGGAGTACCATTCAATACTACCAAAATCTACAGGGATATAAGATTATCTATACTATTTTCTCTTTCTTTGTTTTGTTAACCTTGATAGATAGAATTTTAAAGCATCATTTAGCATGAGATTTTACAGAGTCTGACTGCCTTTCTTGATAGGGCCATAATAGACCAGTACCTCATGGTATGAAATACCTTTGCGACAGGAAGTGCTAAAACAAAGACAAGAGGGACAGTGATTAGGAATTATACAGCAGTTATCTTATGGTAGCCTAATAGAAGAAAGTATTTTTGCTTATAAGGCAAGTTGCAGGTTTAGCTGGTCCTGCACTGGAGAAGAAGGATGGAATAGATGTTGTTGGGATGAATTTACGTTATATT
This sequence comes from Psittacula echo, assembly GCF_963264785.1. Taxonomy (NCBI): domain Eukaryota; kingdom Metazoa; phylum Chordata; class Aves; order Psittaciformes; family Psittacidae; genus Psittacula; species Psittacula echo. The sequence continues at coordinate 79,871,588 of NC_137738.1, read as the reverse complement.
TCTTTGATTTTTGTCAGTCAGGATGCAAGTCAGGTAGCATTCCCTGCCTCAGAGAAGGTTCTTTGCTGTGTCAAAATCAAATGTGAGACACATTGTTTTTTGGGTGTTTTTAAAATGATTTCATCTGAACACTGCTGAAGTACAAATATTGTGCAAATCTAGAGTAAAATGTAAAAACTGGAAAACAAGAATACTGCCTACCATAATGAAACATTAAAAATGCTTATGATGTATAAATGTCAACAAATGCTTTTGCATTTGACGGTATCACATCAAACACCTCTACAGTGGCTTTAAATTGCATATGCCCTATGATGGTGCTATTGCACAACATTTCAATGAAGATTATCAAATTCTGTCAACTGATGGATGAGAAATCCTGAATCACTGATGCAAAATGAACAATGCAATACCATTAAATCATTCATCTATCATTTTTGACAAAATGCTAAATGAAACTTAAGCTACCCATAAAGAAACAGATAGTAGCAGTACCTTTGTAATATGCTTCAAACTCCTAAACAGCTGCAATAGAGCCATTCAATAGAAACATACAGTATGTCCACAAAAATATAGAAATATAGGAGACTTCATGCTCAGCATATAAAGCTGGGTGAACAGGGAAAGGGGGATATTCAGAGTTACAGCATTAGTCTTATCAAGTAGCAATCATGCATGATGAAACCACACTATGCTAGACACGGCTGAAAACAGTCCTGGCAATGGGAAGTGGTAAATGAATTCCTTATTTTACTTTGCTTGCATGGATAGCGTTAGCTTTCCCTATTAAACTGTCTTTATCTTAAGACATGAATTCTTGCACTTTTACTCTACTGATTCTCTCCTGTATTCCACCGGGGGGGCAGGGATAGAGAACAAGCAGCTGGGGGGTGCTTTGGTGCCTACTGGGCACCACATAGTATCACAAGTTCGTATGACTTGTACAGCAAGGGAAATTGAACAAAAAATTCAGGTCATCAATCCAAAACCTTCAGTACTATCAGCTATCAGGCTTTTACAAGTTTTCAGAAAAAAACTCCTTCATGTATACTTGAGTTGGCATAAAGGGATCTGTATTTGTCAGCAAATACATGAGAGAGATGTGCTAAATCAAAATTTATATAATTGCTGTATCGTGGGCTGTTCTTTGCCAATGATTATACACATATTAGGACATATGCCATATATCATCAACTCTTTTGATCACAAGAACAAGCAACTAAGCCTGCAAGTCATCATAAAGGAAATTAAGGTCCTCATCCAGCTTCACAACATTGAAGAGCTAGAAGATGCTGAAAAGTCAGTTAGATCTACACATTACCACTGAATAATGCAAAAATCTGTGGAAGAATTTAGCTAGGTTGACAATATAGCTGATAAAATATGCATGGATGACAATACAGATTAATTCACGGTCTGGTTTTGGACATAAAAACACATCTCTCTATTATGGAGAAATAAAACATTTTGAATGAAAGCGTGTTCTATTCATCTTTCAAAGCCAGTTTAATGTAACATGCAAAAGTTAAGAAACTTGCAGTCATCAGAATAAACATCTCAATACTTTCTGCATTAGTCTGCATGAATGATTCTGTTCATATAAAGTGACTGAATACAGTTCTGAATATTGAGATTAGCAGCACAGCTGTGTGATACTTTAAACACAAATACACTGGTCAAGGCATCTGAATCTTAGATTCATATAATAGCTTGGGTTGGAAGGGACCTTAAAGTTCATCTAGTTCCAACCACCCTGCCACAGGCAGGGACACCTTCCATTAGATCAAGTTGCTCAAAGCCCCGTCCAGCCTGGCCTTGAACACTGAGAGGGATGGGGAATCCAGAACTTCTCAGGGCAACCTGTGCCAGTGTCTCACCACCCTCACAGTAAAAAATTTCTTCCCAATATCTAATCTAAATCTACCATTACCCCTTGTAGTATCACAACATGTCCTTGTATGTCACATAACAGATTGCTCAAACACGTTTTCATTGGCCAGATAATATGTACATGAACGGCTGAAAAGCTGACAAAAAATTACATGTACGCACTCAAGCTGAATCTTCACTGGAGTGGCAGCAATATCACTACAATACGCAAAGCTAAAGGTAACTTGCTGAGTCAGAGAACCTATATTGATATTGCCAAGGCTTTCAAGGAAAAACTAATTCAGAACAATGGAGAAAAACACTATTGAAAGTGACTGAAGTAAAGAGTACAGAATATTTTTATGGCATTTATTGTACTAATTGGCTACAAAATAGCACCATAAATTACTATGACTACAAATTACAGTAGCTACAAAAATGAGACTAATTTCTCAAGAGGAAGCCACAAAGCTGAATCTTCCCATATTGAATTAGTAACATATCTGTAAAAACATGCCTGGAAAGCCCATTTATCTAAAGAAACACAGGCAACATTTTGAGATTTAGGATATTCTGATTGAATTCTGGCACTGCAGAACTCGGTGGGGTGGAGAGAAGAAAAAGCCTTATTTTATTCAGAATGAGTAAAATTTACAGGAGTTGCGTCAGTGAAAGGCGGACCAATCCGCCTAATTTTTGTGAACAGAGTATTTGTGGACTGGTCCCATCTTTAGCTTAAAGATGAATAGTTTCAGCTGCTCTGTAAAAGCCTAGCAATCTATAGAACTGTGCACGCTAAGACCACATAGAAATTTGCATTAATTACTTAAATGTTGTTACACAAAAAATCTTGTCTTGGGCAGAAGAAAATGAAATGGGCCGGCAGTGTGCACTTGCAGCCCAGAAAGCCAACTGTGTCTTTGGCTGCATCAAAAGGAGCATGACCAGCAGGTTGAAGGAGGTGATCCTGCCCCTCTACTCTGCTCTCGTGAGACCTCACTTGGAGTATTGTGTGCAGTTCTGGTGTCCTCAACATAAAAAGGACATGGAACTGTTGGAACAAGTCCAGAGGAGGGCCACGAGGATGATCAGGTCATTGGAGCACCTCTCGTATGAAAACAGGCTGAGAAAGTTGGGGCTGTTCAGCCTGGAGAAGAGAAGGCTGCGTCGGGACCTCATAGCAGCCTTCCAGTGTCTGAAGGGGGCCTACAAGAATGCTGGGGATGGACTATTCATCAGGGACTGTAGTGACAGGACAAGGGGTAATGGGTTCAAACTTAAACAGGAGAAGTCCAGGTTAGATATAAGGAAGAAGTTTTTTAACTGTAAGTGTGGTGAGGCACTGGAACAGGTTACCTAAAGAAGTGGTGAATGCTCCATCCCTGGCAGTGTTCAAGGCCAGGTTGGACAGAGCCTTGGGTGACATGGTTTAGTGTGAGGTGTCCCTGCCCATGGCAGGGTGGTTGGAATTAGACAATCTTAAGGTCCTTTCCAACCAAAACCATTGTATGTATGTATGTATGCTACAGTCAAATAAGGTAAGCAAATGTAACTACTACCTTTCTGTTTGTATACCATTTATTTCTGCCTGGATGCTGAGGATGTGATTTAAAGTTGGTTTTGTAAGTGTGACTTACTTTGGGAATAAAGGCAGCACAAGATTAATTTGCAGACATGACTCCAAGTGAAATAACATTTGTTCACATTAAGAGAGTATTTACCTCATTATCATCTGTGCTGCTCGTATGTTATTTTCTTTGGCATACTGCAGCCAATGGGTAGTTTGGTGTGAAGGCTTTTGAAGAGCTAACTAACCTCATTACAATTTATGGATATGATACAGTCTCTCTCCTGTGAAGAAATAACTTATTAATTTTACTACTATGTACAAGTCAGCAGTGACACTATTTCCTTTTACGTCTTAAGGTCACCATAGCAACTAGATTATCATGTTAACCTTCTGTTATTATTCATTTCTTTCTTCTGTATTTTAACTAAGGCTTTTAATTTATTTTGTGGGGTCTTTTTAAAAAGATTAATAAACTCTAAAATAATCCTTAGTTTATTCTACAGCATCAACAAGTTCTTCATAATCCTTGGATTCTTCCACAGTAGTCTATTAGTTTTCATTAGTTGTATAATTCAGTTTTCTTTCTCAGTATTTCTTTCTCTCAAATCACTTTAACTGCCTTTCAGACTTTTCCAGTTAGTATTTATAGAGGACTCATACGAGAATGATACTGAGCTGAATTGATAGTATTAACAGGAGCACATTGTACTAACAATGTAACACTACTTGGTGGCACAAATTTGCATTGGAGGTCCTAAAATAAAAAAAAAGTTATACCAGTATGAGTAGCTCTTTTTCAGTTGCCATAAATGCAGGTAACTAACAAACTTCTGTTGATAAATACAGGTTGGAGCTGATTCACAGGAATACAAGAAGTAAAAGGACTTCTTGGGCTATGGAGTCCCATGCCCTCTTGAAAGCACTATGTTGCTTTATGCTAAAAACAAACAGGGGAGGGGAAGAGTTACCAGCAGCCCTGTGAGTGACAGACAGAGGGGTTTCACAAGTGCCTACAATGAAGTGAATGAAAAGGAACACAAAACCAATGAAATGTGGCTTAAGCAGATTCATCTCCTTGCATGAAAGCAAGGAAGTGCCTACAAATCATTACTGTGAAGAAAGAAAAACAGACCGTTTTTGGGAAATCAGCATGCTGGAGTGTTTTGCTAGAGTACCTGGGCAGAAATGCACACAGCATAGATAATAACATGGTATCTTGGTCACGGCTGGGATAGAATTATTTTTCTTTCTAGTAACTGGTACAGTGCTGCAGTTAGGCTTTAATCTGAGAATAATGCTGGTAACACACCGATGTTTTAGGTGTTGCTAAGTAGTGCTTACTCTGATCAAGGACTTTTCAGTCTCTCACGCTCTGCCAGTGAGGAGGGACACAGGGAGCCAGGAGGAAGCAGCGAGAGGACACCTGGCCCAAACTAGCCAAAGGGGTGTTCCATACCACACCACATCATATCCACTACATAAACTGGGGCGAGTCACCCAGAAGGGACCGATCACTGCCTGGGGATGAGTCAGGCATCAGTCAGTGGATGCTGAGCAATTGTATCACTCCTATCTTCAAGAAGGGTAAGACAGAAGAACTACATGTAGTTTCCCTTACTGGGGAACTATAGGCTGATGAGCTGCACCTCAGTTCTTATGAAAGCAATAGAGCAGCTAATACCATAAAATATTTCCAGGGGCATGAAGGTGATTAGGTGTAATCAGCATGGATTCACAAAGGGGAACGTCTGGCCAACCTGACAACCATCTACAACAAAATGACTGGCTTGGTAGATGAGCATATATTGTCTACCTTGACATTAGCAAGGCTTTTGGCACTTCCTCCTATGAGATCCCCATGAAAAATCAGATGAAGTATAGGCTGGATGAGCAGACAGTGAGGTGAACTGAAAACTGGATGAACAACAAGGCCCAGATGGAGATGATCCCTGGCATGAAGTCTGCTTACAGGCCAGAAATCGATGGTGTACTCCATGGGTCAATAGTGGGTCCAGTCCTGTTCAACATCTTCATTAATCTGACTGATGGCCCAGAATGTACCTTCAGCAAGTTTGCGTAAGACAGAAAAATGGGAGTGGCTGACACACTAGGGGTTGTGCTGCCACCCAGAGGGACCTCAACAGGATTGAGAAATGGGCTGACATGAACCTCATGAAGTTCAACAAGGGGAAGTGCCAAACCCTGTACCTGGAGAGGAATAACTACAAGCACCAGTACATGCTGGGTGACGACCTGATGGAAAGCAGCTTTGCAGAGAAGGACCCGTGAGTCTTCGTGGACAAGCAGCTGAACACTCACCAGCAACATATCTTTTGCCACAAAGGCTAACGTTATCCTGGGCTACATTCAGGACTGTTGCCAGTAGATTGACAGAAGTGATCCTTCCCCTCTATTCAGCACTGGTGCTAAGGCCACACCTGGAGTACTGTGTCTAGTTCTGGGCTTCCCAGTATAAGAGAGAGATGGACGCACTGGAGTACAACAAAGGGCCACTAAAACTTATCTTTCTGAAGAGGTAACAAGTCAGGTACTATAATTTTTCTTGTTGCACATTATTTGTTTTTGTAGTGTGCTATCAAAAAACTTCCCTTTTCATGAAATCTGATTTTGGTTAATCAGTCATTTTCTGTTTGTATGTCCTGTGTTATTATATTAGGACACAGTAATGTGATACATACTATGCTAGTCATTTACACATTCCCGATTCTACTGTGGCTACACTTATCTAGTAAATAGGCAAAGATTTATGTGTAGCATCTGAGCTGTACTCTTTTCTCCCAGAGTTTCCTAATGAATGACTTTGGAGCTTCAGTTTTCTAGAATTCAGCTGACATGACATTTCAGTCATGAAGTATTCGGAGAACAGAGATTTTTGCTTGCACAATCCTAAGTACAACAACAACTGGAACTACAGCCAGAATTAATGTAAGATACTGAATTGAAATTAAAAAAATAAAATAAAAATAGGGAAGAAAAGAAACAGTATCTGTTGAAATCTTTTTTCGATTTCATGGCATTCTGTCTTATTTTTTTTTCCTTTTTCCTTCTCTGTATGGATATCAAAAGCCATTATTATCACAACACTGTGAAACAGTAACATCTGCCTTTTTGGTTTTGCTCACAAACCATGGATGTGATTTCAAACCATTGTTTTTTTAAATTTGTTGCTTGCTTAATGTTGAGAATTTTAACCAGTCTGCCGTTCAGAGTGGCAGTAACTTTATTAACTGTGATGCTTTTATTATTTCTTATAGGATTTGCCTTCTTTCTAGAGTTACTGTTATTTTCAATATTTGCTTTGTAAGACTTTGTGTGACTTCAGTATGCTGTCTACACTCAACTTCAGTGTTTTTTTCTCCCAGTAAATGTAATTTATAACCCTCTAAGTGGCAGCACAGGCAGAACTAAAAAGAAATATTATATCCCCATGTTTTCATCAATATTAACCCAATATGTTGCAATGTATGCTTTGTCTTCACCAATCCAACTATGACTGCTAAATATGAATAATGACAGTCAAACGATGAGCAATCTTTGTTTGTTTTATTATCTACCTATCTGTCTGTTCATCCATCTCCCCAGTATCCAATCACTTCCATGAAAATGAATAGTGATATGTTTTGTGGACTTAATGGAGCCTTTGGCATTTCTCCATTCCAGGACCAGTATTGTGTTGGGGTAGAGCTCTTTTGTTCTTAGTATTTGCTGCGGCTTGTGGGTAACAAGGAATGTCACATTTGAGCTACCTGTCATTCATCAGCCTCTTTGGCTACCCCAGACTCCCTCACATTCACTATTGGCTTTTTGCAAATAATGGCTCTGTTTTTATTTCAACACCTTCCATGCCTTTTATTTTTCATTATTTTATCTCTTCATTTGTTTTCAATTATTTTTTCTTTAAATACTAATTACTACATTTAAAATGTCTTTCCCTGATCCCTCACTTCCATTCACCTCTTAGCTAACTCCATCTTCTGAGCCTACCTTCCATGAAGTCTCACATTCAACTCATTTTTATAGAAACATCTTTTCTATACCTCTCTTCTTAAGTTACATGGGGGAGGGGAGGCTCTGGACACTGGAGTGTCAGAATGGAAGGATACAGGCTTTACAGGAAAGAGAGGCTGGGGAGACGAGGATGGGTTGTCACCCTCTATGTCAATAACCAGATGGAGTGCATAGAGCTCTGCACTATGGGTCAGGATTAAAGACGTTTCACCTCAAAAAGAGAAGGCTCAGGAGAGACCTTACAGCAGCCTTCCAGTACCTAAAGGGGCCTACAAGAAATCTGGCTCTCCAGACTTTTTACAGGGACATGTAGTGACATTACAAGGGGGAATATCCTTAAACTGAAAGAGATTAGATTTACGTTCGATATTAAGAAATAATTCTACATTATAAGGGCGATGAAATGCTAGAACAGGTTACCCAGAGAAGTGGCTACCCCATTCCTGACAAGTGTTCAAGGCCAGGTTGGACAGGACTTTGAGCAACTTGGACATAGCAGGGTGGTTGGAACTAGATGAGCTTTAAGTTCCTTTTTCTAACCCTAACCATTTTATAATTCTATGATATAAAAAGTTGTTATCAAGTCTTGGCTCTAAATCTTATTTCTTCACTGATTACATGTATAATATGAAACTGAACATTGTTCTGGATAATGTAGCTGTACAAGACTATTAAGAAAACACATGCTCCCTTCTGGTCCTATGGAAGGAAGTAGAAATGCTCTTGCTGCTTTCTACTGTTTGTCATACTTCATATGTATTTGATCAAATAAATATTACAGCAGTGTGCTTTGCAGCTGTAAGAAAAGCATCATGTACCTTTCCCTTAAAAAATATTTTACAGAACTGGTTACTTCATATATGAATACTATGATGATATTCCCTTTCATGATGCATCTAGCAGATATTGAAACAATGAACTAAAATTAATAATTAACTGTAACTGATGTCTTAGCATTTTCTTATTCCCTATTTCCCTATTTGTTTATTCTCTTTGACTCATACCTTTTTCTTCACTAATGAAAAAAAAAAACAACATAGAATTTCTCTATCATCTCTAATACACTCAACTGAGAAATGCAAATTAATAGCTTGCTTTTTGTAAATATCTTTGTTGCCAGTGGAGGGACAAGGAATTCTAGGGCAGATTAAGTAAAGTCAAAATGCAGGTCTCCGTTGACTTCATATTATTATGTGCTATATTCTGAAAAGAAACAATTTAAAACTGTAACAAAAAAATGCAGTAGTTACTCAGTATTAATAATAATTAGTTGAGAAAGTGGTATATATACAGTGACACACTTTTAAATACCAGTGTTTTGCACTGTAAGCCATGCAGACGAGACAGGTATGTAAAAGTGAGTAATCAAAAGACTGTAGCAGAGGTTCCTAAGAGGTCAATGCAGAGGTTTTGAAAGTACTGAAACTTATCAGACAGCAAAATAAGGCACACAAAAGGCCAATTAATGATATAAAATTGTGAAACAAGCTAATGAAGCTGCCCATAACTCACAGCATGGCTGAAGTTCCTTTATAGTGTACACAAGACTACATTAAAAAAACCTGATTCTGCAGATGCCATGCTTCAGAACTGGATATGCAGATCTGATCACTCTGGAATTCTACAATTTATTGCTACATATCTATGCATTGTTCTATTAGCTTTAAAGGAAATTTTATTTAGTCTGAAGCATTTCTGACTGCTTTTTGTTTAGACACCTATATTTAATGACTATTTAAACTAGACGTAATATCTGAGTTAAGTAGACTCAAAATTATGCAGCTAATTCTACCTTCAAAAGAATTGAAAGCATCTGGGGACTTTTTAATCTGTCACTGTCTTTTCTAAGTATATCAAAAATATTAATGTACCTATATTCTTTATGGTGCAACTCCTTGGTTTATTAGAAGGAAACTATTATATTCAGAGGTAACTTTTCTGTTCATGTTTTGTGTCTTCATTCCTGATGGAACAAGGAAACAGGTTGTTTTTTACTTGATTGGTTTGGGGTTTTAATTTGAAATAATATTTAAGTAAGTTCTATTACACTGTAGTAAATTACACCCTTTTGTAAAAAAAAGGTTACTGTTTTTAGTTCCCTGCCTAGCTTATGAGCTCACTTCACTGAAATAATAAATTTAAGTGTAATGCCTAACTTCAGAGAGGAAAGAAAACAAACGAGAAAACAAAGAATTATAGAAGACTCAGTTTATTATCAGGCCTCAGAATAAGCCTGGTACAAAGTACCTAGGAAATAGCAAAGAGATTAATATATTTGGGGTAGTCTAGACTAAGGAAGATAAGACTACAAACTTAAGTTAAAAGCTATAACCATCTTCAGGTACATCAAAGACTTGCAAATAGGAAAGACAGTTCTTGCTATGCTGAATTCACAGCACTGATGTAACTTTGTAAAATATATCAAATCAATTGTTAAGAAAACTTTTAATGATGCAGACAGAACAGAATGGCTTGGGAGATCATGAAGTCTCTATCTTTGGAGATATAATAAGAACATGCAAAAAATATTGGTATGCTTGTGGTGGTTTAAACTGGCTAAAGAAAAATGCCCACCCTATTGCCAGATCACTGTCCCTCCTCAAAACTACAGGGCACGAAAACAGGAAGAACACCAGGAATGAGAAAGGGAAAAAAAAAAAAGGGTTGAGATTAGAGCAAGCAGACTGTTTACCAACTACTGCTGTGGGCAAATCAGACTCAACCTGGGGAAAATTAGTTTAATTTATTAACAATTAAAAAATATTAAGGTGTTGAGAAACAAAGACAAACATTAAGACTATGCCTTTCCTCCCCCATTCCCCAAACCCAGCTTCACTCCACTCCAGAGTCCTGTAAACCCTGCAGGGAAACACCTGCTCCAACACAGCCTCTCCATGGGCTGCAGGGGAATCTCTGATTTCCCCTCTGACCTTCTTGTTCTCAGGGTTGTTTCTCACAAGTTTTTCTTTCACTCCTCACCGCCTGTGCAGCATTTTGCTGTTTCTTAAACACATTCTCGCCTGAGGCACCCTCATCCCTGCAGTGAGGCTCAGCCGTGCCCTGTGGTGGTGGGTTGGATCTGGCTGGAACCGGCTGTGCCCAGCACGGAGCAGCCCAGGCCTCTCCTCACAGAGGAGACCTGCAGCCCACCCCTCCACTGCGAGTAGCTTGCAACAGACACCCCCCATGATGATAAATTTAGCTAAACACCCTGAAGGAGGGGGATGGGTTCCAGATTATTTTTTGGTATCTTGCCCTCTTCGGTTTTTCTATGATAATCTTACATATTTTTAAATGAGGATGGTATCAAGTAACAGCCCCCTGTTTTGCAAGTACGAAAGCTCTTTGTAAAGATGTTTTCTTTTCTCCTCGTTATGAGATTGTATTTGTCTACATAAAAACTGTAGCTGCATTCCCTGCAGCACCATTGTTCACACTCTTCCACTTTTAAAATGCTTACAAACGTTGATTTCATGTTTTCTGTCATACCTAGAAACCAATACTGATCAGGTGAGGAAAAATAATAATACAAGTTAATTTTTATGCCTACATCTGAAATGTCAGTCAGTATTGCTTGTACCTTTTACTTACTGCTATCTATTTTAGTACTTAGAGATGCTGTTATTTTCCAAAGTTCTACATTTAGTACATAAACATAAGGTTAGGTTTCTTCAAAAGATCTGTTTTCCAAAGACAAGTGATAAGTGTTAATTGTATAGTCATCAAGAGTATTGAGATATTAACCATATTCTTTCACTTCTTGTTTTTCAGAACTCGCGGCCTTTATCAACAAGTACCTCTTTCAAATCCCATGAATGAAACTATTTACAATCAGTTGATGAAAAACTATCATTTAAATATGTAGTTTGGTCCAAAGCACATCACCAGTGTCAGATGAAATAGCTCTTTCAGTATAGATGACATATTTTCTACATTGAAAAAGGATACCTGAACTACCGGGACACAAGAAAAATGTCACGAGATTTTTAGAGGATTTAAAGCACAAAATGGTAAATGTGCCTGACCTTATTAGTTATATTAAATCCATTTTATCTCTTTCATTAAAAAAAGATTTTTTTCACACCTGACTGCATTTGCTACACAGTAATTTACAAGTGAAATAGAAAGATGTCTTAACTACTGAAAACAGGATACTGCAATCATTACCAGTTGTTACATGTGCTAAGGTTCTTCAGCCACTTGTCTGACTGGGACTGTGGGGTTCTTAGGAACATAAATTCTTCCCAGGATTTTTGAGGACTGCAAAACATATCTCATTATACAAATCTTGAGATGTTACAACATGACAAAGTGAACAACAAAATATTCTGATGAGCAATGTGTACCATTAGCTTGCAGCCAGCTTTGGCACCATAGTGAGACCTCTGAGAAATTGCCTAATCTTTTTTTGCCATGCACCCTCCCCTTTCTTCCTTCTCTCCTCTCCTTCATTCCTTCATTTTCCTTTCTCCTTCACTTTCCTTCTTTTCCTCCCCCTCTCATTTATCTCCCTCCTTCTCTTCTTTCCTTCCTCCAGCACTTGTCCTTCAGCTGATAATATTCAATATGTATGATCAATAAAATGAGACAACTGGGTTTCTACATGGCATATGCCTTTTATAACATCTGCATCATGTGGCATTCATAGTAAGTCACTCATCCCTTGAGTCTATTAAACCATGTCCATTCTCAAGACTTTGTGCTTTGACTGCTTTAAAACTAAGGTCACTATTTGTCTGTTTGGAAACTGTTCAGCGCTTAAGCTGCTGTTGTTCTTACTGACTGTAAGGCAGTGCGCCCTTATAATACCTCCTGCTGATAACAGGTGGATTTGGCTTGTCTAGTCATGATTATGCCTCCCAGAAATATCAAAAGGCTGTTGAGCTGTAATGTTTTTTGTATTCCAAGGGCCAGAATCTGTATCATTTCATCAAGATATATGCATGAGTGCAATTTAAGTGCTAGGAACTGAAGGAAAGTGAATATGTCACTAACAGGTCTCTCTATCCAAAGTTCAATTGGACTTCCTTTAATCTATATCAATTATAAATTAATTTTCAAGAAAAGGCAAAAAACTTGTCAAATGTCTCTGGTATTAGTATTGCCTCATACTACTACTTAAGTCATGAGCATTTTCAGCCTGTTCTTCCATCAAACAGAGATGAGAGTCAGTGTGTCTTGGTTTTTAGTCCTTATGCCTTACTACACTTTTCAAATGTTATATCCCACTTGCTTCATCCTCCACTGTAAATTTTGCTGGCCATGTAAGACTGAAGTATCATGGATCTTCATGGATTCCATCAACTGTAAACACACTCTGACTGTAGCTTAGAGCTTTTATTATTGTACCGCTTGTCAAAATATTATGTTTGTATTGCTTAAATGAAAATTACTGCAGACCCTGGACTCTACAATATTGGGTTCATTTTTCTCTCTGTTCAGAGCAATTGTGAAAATTCAGACAGAAATTCTATTTCCATCCTACACAGCCCACCTCTGCACTTACCTCCAAGCTGCTTTGAATAGAAATTTGTATTCTTAACATGCCTCCTTAACAATTGCTTCTACCATTATTGTCTTAAACAGAAAGTGAACTACAGTTGTGTTCAGATTAAAATGAGCAGACAATTTTGTAAAGAGAAAATTGTTGTGAACAGCTATGTTAAGCATCTGAAGAAAACAATAGGACTGAGAAAGTCAAAGGAAACTAAACCCAAGCTTACTATGCCTTTGCATGAATACTACCTTTGAAAGTTAACACAGAAATCCAAGAATACTGAGGCTATAAAAATCTCTAAATTACTATGGAACAAAATTATAACAATATACCTTATGTGCTTTAAAACTCAAAACACTGTGGAAGTGTTTATTTTTCTACGGAATTTTCACTTTTGCTACTGAAGTTGTCTTTACTTCAGAGGCAACATTACGACAGATCTGTCTACACTGTGTTTGAATGGATTAATATATTTGGTTAAATGGTGAAGATGAGATAAACGAGAACTTTTGTCTTATAAAAATTTTCCCAAGACTTAGGATCTGGTCCTATCAAATAAAAGGCTAACCAAAAATAGGTTATGTGGTAATCAATGTCCCCTATTCATTCAGTTATGATGTTTGGGGGTTTTTTGCTTGTTTGTTGTGTGGTTTTTTTTAATGCATTTACAATGCAGGACTACAGCTGTGACACCTCAAAATTTACCTTGTATTAATTTATAGATCATGGAAAGCTGGTTAAGTCTGATTATAAAAGAGACAAATTCTCTTCATACACAAATGTCTGAAAGAAAAGGAACACCAATTTGACATAAACCAACCTAAATTACATGCCCAGTAAATTTAAGCTTGTAAAATCTATTTTAAGTGAATCTCAATGGGAAAAAAAAAAAAAATGTAATTCCTTATATTAACTATATATAAAAATATAACGTTTAACTTCTTCTACAACTATTATTTTTTTGTATACAGACAAGTAGAAGAACTACTTGCACCTAGAGATATCATTAATTTTCTTTTTAATTTTATGAACACTTAGATGTGCTTATATCTTCCAAGGCCTTGCTAAAAAAATCAGTATTGCATGTATATAGAATCATAGAATGGTTTGGGTTTGAACAGACCCTAATATAACCTAGTTCCAGCCCCTCTAGGAGGGGCAGGAACACCTCCCACTAGACCGCATTGCCAAAGGCTGTGTCCAGCCTGGCCTTGAACACTGCCAGGGATTGAGCTTTACCACTTTTTTGGACAACCTGTTCCAGTGCCTCACCAATATCATAGTAAAGAACTTCTTCCTCATATCAAACCTGAACTTCCCCTTAATTTAAAACCATTACCCCTTGTCCTGTCACTACAGTCCCTATTGAAGAGTCCGACTCCAGCAAGACTGTAGGCCCCCTTCAGATATTGCTATGAGGTCTCCACACAGTGTTCTTCTCCAGGCTGAACAGCCTCAATTTTCTCAGCTTGTCTGCATACGGAAGGTGCTCCAGCCCCCTTATCATCCTTGTGGCTCTCCTCTGGACTTGCTCCAACAATATATAATGAGATGGATTTCTTCCTGACTTCAGAAGGTACTGCCCAGGAGGTGGGGAGGGGCATCTAAGTGGAGGAGTGCTTAATTCCCCCTAGATCCCAAGAGGATTGAAAGAGCATGATTTTGTCTGCAGACAAATTGGAGATTATCAATGTTCATTCCCTTTTCCAGATCATTGTTGAAGATGCTGAATAAAATCAGACAGTGTTTGTCTTTGGGTAACATATGACTGACTTCTCTCTTTCCTGAAAAAATGAGCATTAACTCCTATCCTTTGTTCCTGCTCTTTAAGTGGCTTTTAATCCTTTCCTCCAGTTCCACATAACTTTGTGTTGCTTGGCGCTTTGTCTTGTTTTGTTTTGAGTGGACCACCACTAAAGGGTTGGGTTTTTTTCTTGAAAATATAGAGCATTACACTAACTGCATTTCCTTTTTCCATATGTTTAATGATGAGCTTGCAGAATTTCAGCAGAGTGAGGCAGCATTTCTTTTTATAGATTCCATGCTGACTACAGTAACATCCATATTTGTTGTTTCCAGCTTTACTTTCCCTCACTATCCAGTAACAACTCCAACTCTTCAGTGTTTTCTTTCTAGTCTGTATTACTGACCCTCTCACATCAGTACATCTATCTCTTACCAGTTTTCCGTGTTATCCTCCGTATCTTGTAAGTCAGCACTGAACATGGATTTTCATCTCTTCTTGATCTGGTACTCCACGCTTAATTTTCTATTAGTCTTCACTTACTGTAAATCTACTTTTAGACACGGCATGACACAAATCTGCTCCTCCCCTAGTTTTGCAGGCCTGTAACGGTCCATTTCCCAGTGACTCCTGCTGCCAATGGTACCAGCTCTAAGCTGTTCATGATCACTAGTCACTTTAGGCCTGGCAGAGAGAGAGGAAGTTGCTGGATCCGAAGATAAACCCATCCCTTCTGCCTCACACCTGTACTATGGAACTGATGGGTCCATTGTTCTAATATCTTCAATGAGGATAGGCTAATATAAGGAAACTTGTATTTGAGGGCAAGATCATATCTGATCTGTCATTATTGCCATTTTAAATTCACCTCCCTTGAGGCAGAGGGGATTACAGAAATTCAGTAAAAATTACCTTTGTAATACTGCATATAAAAGTTTTGTGGGATTTTTCTGTATAATGCGATTTACAGCTGGGACACTTAAAATGAAAATTTAAACCTGTAATCCTAAAAACACTTTTAGCTAAAAATACACTACAGGCTAGTTGGAGAATTCTGTATAACTTTGCAGAAAGCATTCACATTCTCATAAAGTAAAATGGTTAATTCATCATTTTAATATATTTTTACAATAAAAATATTTTTTGAAGATTACATTTCCTTTTCCAAGAGTTAAATCTTTAAAAAGCAAACCATTAAATATTCATACTTTCCTAAAATTATAAATTCAGCTATGAACTATTTCAGCTACAGTGGCAGTAACTTCAGAATTTTGCAATGTTTGTATGCAGACACCTGAACAAAAATAATGAAAATGCAGTGTATGTAGAGGGCTTTTTAATAAAGAATGTTAATCATGTTCAGTTTGCAATGTGGAAAAGGCGGGAATGAAAGCTTATTTCTTTTTAAAATTCTAGGCATTTTAAATGTACTACTAAAGAGGAGACCAAACATGAGAAAAAGGTTCTTGTTTTCATTAATAGAGTTAGGATTATTACCCAAGTTTAGATATCTACAACACAAGAGAATACATGCTAGCTAAATATCTAGGCACTTCTTAGAATTAGGGCTAAGATCTAGGTTAAGATCAATTGCTCTGAGGAAATTGCTCTGAGGAAGCAAGATTTTTACCCTGTGGAGGAATGCCCTGGGTAAGTTCATTTCTCAGGTTAAGACACTTAAACTTACGTAACTGTGTGGTTAAATGGTTAGTAGCTGTCTGCATGCATGGATGTGGTCTTCATGTCCCTGCTATTTTCAGCTGTAACGGAATTTGTGAATTTTTCTGAATGAATTTTGAGGAAGTAATGAAAAGCAACTTTACCATTATTATCCTTTAAAACAAAGCAGCTATTAAATCAGTTCTACTGGTCTGAGTTGGCTTTATTATGTAGGAATATTTTATTTGTAAAAATCTAGAAAATAAATGTTCAAATCACTATGTTACCATTAAAATCTTTTTACTACTCCAGATAAATAAACTTTGTTTCATTCAAATTTTTAAGATAACAGTGGTACTACTATTGACAATGTGCTTTTGTAAAACTGAAAAGACAAGGAAAAAAAACCATTTTATTAACTGAGTCACCTTTTAGTATTCTGCCTTTCATTAGCCAAGTTGTTCACTTCATCAAAGCTCAAGCATACATCTCCAAACATCTTCTATGCAATATACTTACAATCTGTACAACACCCACAAATGTTTGAACACTGCTGTATACTTCCAACTTATTTTAGAGCTGACAGTCTTACTTTTCTTCTAAAAGGGCAATTTCCACTTTTAACTGTAGAACTAAGTATTGTTATTCATCTCATGGTCAGTGATTCTTTCCAATTTTTAGAAATAATTTTTTACAATTCATTTTAGTGAAGACTTGTTAGTTGACATATTGGATTAGAGTGTCAGTGAAATGTACAAGTGAGTCTCTAAGGTGTTGATTTATATTTAACCTTGGGAAAGGTCACTTGAATTTGCCTTGACATAACTTTAATAATAGGGAAACTTGAGTGCAAGTTTGCAAACTCCTTTAAAAGGATCACTGAGCTGCTCAGAGTTTGAAGCCACACTGTTTAGTAATTAACAGCGAACTACAAGAAGCATGCATGTCTGGTGTTGTCCCAGAGTAATTATACTTGCCTATTGCAAAGTGCTATCAGAGATATATTCAGTCATAATACTGACTGAGTATACTTAATGTTGAGTTGATATGCTCAATAAATATGAAACTGACTTATAAACCATGCTGGTTTTCTATTAATAAAGACAAAAAAAAATTATGTGATGCAGGAAGATTATCGAAAGCAATAAGAAGTTTTTGAAAGATAGGCTACTTAAGTGAGAAATGGAATCATGCCAAGGAGAGTACATTTAAGAAAACTTAAATCTACTATGTCAGACAAACTAATTCATGTCATTTACATATGTTTCAACGTGTGTATTACTAAGTTAACTTGATAACTAAGTTAAGTTGATCTGCATCATGCTTGTAAACTACAGCTAAACTGCTTTAGCCTCAAAAGGTAAAGTCCTGTCACATATTTTCGTGGCCTAACTTAAGGGCATTTCCCTTAACTCTCAAACTAGAATATTCCTTCATTGCTGAATTAGTCTCTTCAGGGCCTCACAAGCCCGTAGAAAACATAGACTTAATTAAGGTACACTACTCAAACATGATGCGAGTGAAATGTTGTGAACTCGCTGACTCTGAATTGAAAACAATTACTGAAGACACATCTATAGTAGCTAGATCAGAGAACAGGGAAATTTATTTTCATATCTGAGTCCTATGTGACTGACACATATTATGGTCTCTGGCATAAAATAGGCATGTATTCTGGAGAAGAGCTGAGTCTCTCAATTATCTGATCAGTTTCATCTGTCATTAAGTTGCTTCACTGGGATACACAGAAAGTGAGGACAAGTACTGCCTGCGAACCATGGTGAAAGTACAGTGGAACAAAGTGTCCAGTGATAATTTGCAACAGAGGTTAAATGTAACAAAGGATGCTGAGGAAGACTAAAACTCTAACTGTGGAATTTCTAAACTGTTTTTAAAGAAGGTTAAAAATAAGCTGTAGAAATGGCAAAATAAAAAAAAAAAAAAAACCAATCAATCAGCTAGAGTTCTCGTAAAAGATGTTATAATAAAAATAAGTATTTTTGTGATGCTTGAACCATGGGAGAAAAACAAACTCCTGTTCTGGACATGCTGACACAGATTTTATAGTACTTTTGAAACAAGTATAAAATATACATGAAATGATGCAATTAAAAAAGTCATCATCACTTCATTAAAACCCAAAATACAATACACATTTTCTTCCTTAACACTAGAAGTACTAAAGCTATTTCATCAGTGTCATTCATACAGATGGCTAAAAAGCTTGACCATACTTTCTTCATTGTGATAGCTAACAGTAATCACAGAATATTTTACAGGATGTTTTTACAACTAAGGATCATAATCCCCATGATCTACAGGTTTCTCTGAAGAAACTGTTATCCTTGCCAAACTGTTTTATTAAACCATAGCCATTCGGTTCAAAATGAAACAAAAAACTCAACAAATCACAAATGAGATTAAAATATCCTGTAAAAACATAATCTCCAATTACCCTCTTCTCTTTCTCTAGAAGAACACTAAAAAAAACCCACCAGATTCTGTAACAGGAGTATCTCTTTAGGTTGACCTTTGCGCTGACCTGACAGTGCAAGGGCTCAGGACTAGTCTAGTTTGCTTTAATCCCTGTGTTTTTGGGCACAGTAACTGCTGGCTCACCTGCTCCAGCTTCACCTCTAAGAATGGCCCCTATGTGGAGGTGATGATCCAATCTCCACCTCCATCACTGCCTGACAAGCCACAGCCCTTTGTGGCGGGCAGCTGGGAACCACATCCAGGCTACTGCTGGCAGCATGGGAGAACAAAGAATATAGATCATGATATGAAAACATGTAAAAGTAGGTTGAGATGGACCGTTGGCTGACAGGGGAGAAACTTCTAGCATGAATGTCTGATGAAGACCTCAGGATTCTGATGACTTGCTGCAAGTCTCACACGCTCTTCTTGAGGGAGACTGATGTATTGCTCTTTGGACAAGAGGAGGGTGGAAAGCTGAGCATAATATCAAAGTAAAAAATACATAGTAGTGTTGTGGTTTAAGCCCAAGCTGTAAATCAGAACCACGCAGTCTACTGCCCCCCCCACCTTTCTTCCCTCCGCTTCTGGAGGGACGGGGAGGAGAATCAAAAGAATGCAGCTCCCACGGGTTGAGATAAGAACAGTTTAGTAACTAAGGTATAACACAAATCACCACTGCCGCCACCAACAATAACAACGACAAGAGAAATAACAAGGAAAGAGAATACGATACCGCCCGCCGGAAAAGACAGCCCGACCGACCAGGGGACATGCCCTTCCGGGTAGCTCCCAGTTACATCCCCTGGCATGACGTGCTGTGGTATGGAACACCTCCTTGGCCAGTCTGGGTCAGGTGTCCTGTCCCCGCTTCCTCCCGGCCCCTCCTCCTCCCTCGCAGAGCATGAGACTCACAAAGTCCTTGGTCAGTCTAAACATCAGTGTTATCAGTTTTTTGTTCCCAAGCCAAAAGTCAAAAACACAGTGCTGCAACAGCTACTAAGAAGGAAAAAAAAACAACTGACTGCCACTGCTGAACCCAGGACAAGTAGGAAGGTGTTTTTCTATAGTGTTTTTAAAGGTATTATTAATAAGCCTTTGGGTGTTAATTTGGGCTGTGCTAGTATTAGAGAAATTGAACTATTAGGATGTTAAAACATTAATTGTAGAAACAATAGTCTTCTCTCCATACACATATAGTGAAGTCCTTTTACAATTATGACTTTTTTCAAAGTACTCTGGCTGTAATTCACTGATTAAGCAAACAGACCATTTTAAACTAAAGCACCTGGATGATGGAAGCTCTAGCAAAGTAGCTCCAAGCAAAACCACCTCATTCTTATACTATCTCCTGTCCCACAAGTGAGGAGGAGAACTCATTATGGCTTGTAAAGAGGCTAATTGGGCCATTGGGGAAGGCAGGAAATTCAGGTCTCCCTTGCAGGAGTATGTGAAAAAACCTAATAATCTCTAGCGCTCACAGAGGGTTGGTTTTTAACCACTTCTCTTACATCCCATATTCCTACCTAAGAAGTAAGAGGTCCCCCCAGATTCAACAAAACATACTCAAATGGAACACCACTGCTCTTAATCCACCAAACACTGTCTAGGGTAAGCACTACCATTAGAGAGGTAATTAAGATGTTGGTATTTCCTGTAGGTTGTGAATGAGTCACATTAATTTTCTGTTCATCTTCAGAACAGGATCATAGCATCCGTAAGAATTTCCAAAACATCCTTTCTGTTAGGCAATACATAAAAGGTACCTGAGGAGCCTCCTTCCTAACTCCTGGAGCCCAGCCCAGTGCACCCAGAGACCTGGGAGTCCCTCTGTCCTAAGCTAATGAACGTAGCTGTTGCTTTCCTGTTTGAAGGCTCAACCAGCAGCAAAGATGAATATGTATACCACACACACATGTCCTCCACAAATGCAGAAGACGCTAACACAGCCACTACATAGACTGCCCACAGAGAGGGCACTGCCACATCTAACGCTATCAGAACTCACATAAAACATATGCACAAACAGCCAAACCCCGGTCCTCCTCTCTGACTGATCAGGATTGAGGTTTGCTAGTGAAAACACACAGTCCCTTATTCTCTTGTTCAAAAGGACAGACTCATTCCTGGATGCCTTGAACAGTAGCATGGGTCATTTAATATTAATGCCCAGACCCTGTGCCTCTTCTCACCAGATAGTCCAGCTTGTCTGCTAATGAATTACATGTGAACAAACATGGATGTGCACACATATACAAACATGCATGTTCAGGCATATACACAATGTGAAGGGGAAATATAAACATTCCAGTCTTCCTGGACCAGCTCATGCCCAGGCACATGGGCCCTATCTCACTTAGTCCCCTCTGCACTTGCCAGTTCTGGGACTCTCATGTTCTCCAGTTGGCAAAAAGCACAGGAATCACTATAATCCAAGGCCTGATGATAGTCAGTAGCACTAAATTCACTCATTGCAGATACATAATCCTATAAGCTGTGGTCTCCCTGCAGCTGCTAATGCTGAGATCCTCATTTACTCCAGCTGCCAGCACCACAGACATTAGGACCATTATTGCCAGCGGTCTAACTCCATTCGTAGACTCCTAGTTCAGTCACTTTCATGTCTCCAGATTCTGGCATCTACAGCACTTGCAGCTGGGGAGAGGGTGAGATTACATTAAAAGAGAGTTCAGAAAGGATTAAATAAGACTGGACAGACTACAGTGATTCAGTTCAGGCTCAGTCAGACAAGTGTGCTGACCAGCTACTGCTCACACCCTACCAGACAATTTTACTTCTCCTTGCTCTCTGCACTCACCCTATCCTCATTTTGCCCAGATCCCCTTCCTTTAAAAATTCCTTAGTAAGTCTAAGGGTGCAAATTCTGGTATTAATTTGGAGTATTCAAGCATAAGAATAACGGCATGCCTACTGTTAGCTGTTCATTATTAAGTTATGCTACAAATGTTCTTTCAGGAAAGAGTTTTGAGAGCTCAGTGAATGAACAATTAATAAAAAATAAAAATACATAACTGACATGAATATATGCATTGCTAGTCCAATAGATCCGTTCTGTCATTGTGAAAAACACTTGGACAAAACAACGTTTACTTATTTTTAAGAAATACTTGTAAATCATTATAGTTATAAATAAAAATATTATCATTTTATTTACATGCCATCAATTTATAGTAACAAGAATATGTTACACTTTCCCTCAGATCATGTGAACTTCTTACTGCCAGTGTCTTACCTTATTTTGGAGAAAAGGTATGTCAAAGTTTATCAAATCTGAAACACCATTTGCACAGTCTTGGTATTAATATTTGCATCTTCTGTGCAGAAGTTTAATACTAAAACAGAGGAATGTTTTGAATTTGCTGCCATCTTCACACACTTTGAATAGCATTCAAGATACACGATTCATAATTACACAATTCATCTTGTCTGAGAACACAATACAGCCAAAATAGTATAACAGTAGAAAAATATCTCTTTTCATAGAAAAATCGGTTTCACAAGGGTTGGATTTTCTTCAGATAACTATTTTTGAAATTGCCTTAGTGCTAGCAAACACTTTTACACAGGATCACAGGAAGAAATATAGACTTCAACCAACCATATCTGGTCAGAAAATAATTGCAAAATTATGATGTCTGCTAGTCAATCAGTCCTGTTGCAAGGTATGCAGACATACTACATAAAAAAAAATTTAAAACAGGACCTGAGGTACTTTGTATCAAAGCAGGAAAAAAAGAGGTAAATTCCTGAAAATCTGCCTCTCCTCCAGTGATACTTAGAAACAAGAAAGGATTCTCAATTTTCTTTTAGCTAACTGAGGAATAAAAAGGGAGCT
This sequence comes from Psittacula echo, assembly GCF_963264785.1. Taxonomy (NCBI): domain Eukaryota; kingdom Metazoa; phylum Chordata; class Aves; order Psittaciformes; family Psittacidae; genus Psittacula; species Psittacula echo. The sequence continues at coordinate 79,848,889 of NC_137738.1, read as the reverse complement.
AATTCACACTCATAGTCTCCTTTTCTCCATTGCCATCCCTACCAGCTACCTGGAGAGTGGATTGCAATGACTGCTGCTATCCGTTGGAGTTGAGTGTATTGAACTGTTTTAATCTCATTATATGTTTGGGCTTATAGTTTCTGGAAGGGTTTCCTGCTGTCTTTTATCCTCCTCTCCCTCATTAGATCAAAACTGCAAGGATACAGAAGATTTTTTGTGAGGAAAACTTTGAAAGCAATGTGCCCACACAATTTGGGTGAAAGGGACAAGAGTTAAGTGTCTTAAAAAGATACAGGCTGTATGGGGGGAAAAGCTCTTTCTTGAAAACTTTACTAATGGATTTGCCATGTTTGAGGAAAAAAAAGAAAAATTATTTTCCCTTTTTACAGTTTTCTCTGAATGATGGTGACCATGATGCCCTCTACAGCAATGGAAAGTGAGGAAAAGGAAATGAACATGAAACAAATTTACTGGGAGTTTAGAATTAAGCATGTCTATCCCATTTTTAAATTCTAGTTCTACACAGACTTAACTAACATGTCAACAAGATTGTTCAGCCTTTCGCTATGAAAATAAAGATGTGTTCTCATTGGTTCTTGGATCCCTCTAACTCCCTTAAGCTTTTTTTTGTTTCCTTCTTTGTTTTGTTTTTATTTTTAACTCTGCATCTCAATGTAGTATTTTGTTTATATTCTGTGATTGTCAGGGATTACTGATGCTTCCAAGAAAAGACATATTGAAGATTTACTGTCCTTGAATATTCAAGTGCTAGCTTTATACTTTGCTCATTCTTAAAGAATGTTATGTGTATTGCTGCTTCTCTTATACCAACATAGTGAATCTCTGCTATGAAGCACAAGAATGGTATTTTAAGTTTGACTGTTATCTTGACCTCCAAGGAAAAGTGCTTAGGATGGATTCAGATATATTTTCTGATTCAAGCTTCTTTCATGACAACATCTTACTTGTCCAATATATCATAAGTAAACCGATTAGCTTCTGAAAGTTGGAATTTTTTTAATCAAGACACAGCACTAAATCATGAGGCTCCTGACTCTTTAAATTATTTCCACCTTATTTTTCTAGCACATGTGTAAAGAGGATGCTGAAATTATGAATAAAGGTGTCATGATCATTTTAAATCATCCAGCAAGAGCTTCTGATCCTATTCTTGCAAACTCTGTACTTGAGAACCAGTGAGTTAGTGTTTATGAGCCTTCCTTTGTCGTACTGCCAAAAGGAGAAGGTACTCATGGATGGGATTCAATTATGAAAAGCTACCATCATTCATGTTTTACTTTAGTACATAAGTATTTTACAATAGTCACATGGAAGTTTGATTTCTTTATTTTAGAAAACCTACATAAAAAAAAAAAAAAAAAAAAAGAGAAAATTGCAAACTGTGCAATAGTAATCTAAAATAACTCTTTCAATAAAGCAAAAGTCACACTATTATTACAACACAGGAAACCACTATTATAAGACAGGAAACAAAAGTGTTTCTTACCTGTAAAGCCCTTGTCACATTCACAAATAAATGTGTTTGGAGTAACATTGCTGCAGTTACCATTGAAACATGTAGGTGGCTGGCACTGTCCAACTATTTCTGTACAGTTTTTACCTATTTAAAAGGAATTATTTAATTTTTATTTTTTTTCTGAAAAGTCAAATTTATACGTAAAATAAAACATTTTAATAGGTGGATGGATAGATAGGTATTTGAGCTAATGCTGGTTGCTAGTTTTCACCAAAATCACTGAAGTTCTAAAGTAAGGCAGAAAGATAAACAGCTGCTGCAATATGAGCTACTGTGCTCAATCTCATCTGGCATGTAGTTACAAATCAACATATAGCTTAAAACGCAAAAGTGCTACTAGCACTGTAGTATGTTTCATTTTTACATGAATCTAGCTTACAGTTTCTTCCAGAATTGTAAGCAAAAGATGTTTTCATGTGGACTCCAGTTTGACTAAATTTTTCTTAATATGCAGCTTTCTGGAAACTACAGTTTCAATTATACATTGTTTATGCTATTACAACATATGGATCTAAATAACATATAATTATGCTTGCCACTTGGATTGTGGCTATGACATTATTCACTCTTCAACTATTAAAAATTCTAGCAGATTTTATATTATGGGAGGCACATTTTTCCTCCCTTATTCTTGTGTAGCCACATCCATAATATAATGTGGCTTAATCTGCTAGTTTTTCTTGTTCACATGCAGCTTACTTACTGTACCAGTACTGCCAGTATAAAATAATGGCATTAGCCAACACTATCTCATATAGCCTAACAGAATATTTTAAGCATTGCTTGTTGATAACATTAAGCATGATGATTGCTTTCAACAGAATTGTGAATCTCTCAATTAATTTGAATTAAAGTAATATCAAATACTTTTTGATATTATCAATTTCAAAGCATTTTACACAGCCCTCAGAAAATAGGAAATGTACTGCGTACTAATATTTTCCACTATTTTACTAAACTTCAAATAATTATAAAAATACTCTTCTAATAATATTGACTTATTCATACCTGCATAACCTTCTTTTTGCAAATGCATTAGTAATCTAATCATTATGCAGTTTGAAAAGCAGTTAAAAATAAATTACAGCAAACTTTATGCAACATAACCTCACTCCTGACCCGTCAGCTGTGTTTCATAGCATAGCATCACTATTGTGAGAGCACAGAAGTGCAGTCCACCAAAGGAACATTGCTAGAATTCTGCTCCACAAGCACAGAAAGAGCCACAACAATCCTTTTCATGGTATGGATGGATATTTCTGGTACTTTCTAAAGGATTTCCAAACTTCATTGTTCTGAATGCAGCAGGAACAATAAACCCGTAATTTTCTTCATTCCCCTCTAAGAACATATGTAATCATACTATATTCTCTGGTAGTCCAATCCCAAACTCAGATTCAGTTTCTCCAGTGGGTTTTGGGTAATTACTGCAGAATTTCCTGGACAGAATCAAGTGAGTTTTTTTTTAATTTGGTGATAACACCATGTTTAGCAAACTACTTTTCAAAGAACTTGTCAGTGAAAAACAATGTGGAAGATAGAGTATTTTTGTTTGCTTTTTCTTCTAATTAAATCTTTGTCTTTGAAATTAAAAACAAATTTTGTTTTCAAAAACTCCTGTAATATAATGTAAAAGTTCTTAAAACTGAAAAGGGAAGTTTTGTAGCAGGTTGAATGAAATGCTCATTTCAACAAAAACGTTTGCTGTTTTTCAGCAGTCTGGTTAACTACTTTTGGGGAGCTTACTCCAAACACTTTATGTTTTTTGGTGCAGGAACTTGAACTGCTGAACAAACAAACAAAAAACATCTATTACTTCCATAAGTTCAGAAGTACTTACTAATGTAAGGAAGGAAAAGCAGGATAATAAGAACTTACTCTGCTTTCCCCCACAATGCAGATATGAATGTAAGCAACCACAAACTCTCTTCAAATAACTGCACAGTCTCATCAGTGCAGGTGTAGCATTGGCAATGGACAACCAAATTGTACAAAAATTTTGCTAATGATGTTCAAAATGTTTTATCATCAATTAAGGAAAATATATTACCTATGGAACATTTATTCCTAGAGGAGAAAAGAAATACCTGAAAATTTTGGAGGACACATGCATTCATAAGAATCTCCAGAACGTTTTGTTTTCTCAGTGCAGGATGCATTGTTGTGGCAAGGTTTAGTGGAGCATACATCAAACTTCTGGCAGAATCTTCCCGAATACTGTGAGAAACAATGGCAATTATATGCTTTTTCCCAAATGTGGCTTAGACATTTTCCATGCCCAGAGCATAACGGTGCACTTGGAGACTGTTGACAAAACTGCTGTTTCACAGTTACATTCAGACGGAGGCCCATGTTGCACAGTAGTGGGCCTCTCTTATGAAGTTCTGCAAAGTAATGAGTTCCAACACCAAGCCAGTTAGGGTCAACTTGGTGCGTTCCTTTTATCTGACACACAAAAATCAACTGTTCTTGAAGGAAACCAGCTTTAGGGCAGTTAATAAATTCTTCCTTGGAGACATTTACTAAATTCATTCCAAAGGACTGAAAGGATGGCTCGGAGGAAATGAAGAGACTATCACCTAATTGAAGCTGTAAAGGACATATCTGAGGGATATTGAGGTTTTGTTCTTCTGAGATTTCCCCAGAAATACTTTTATTCATATTCCAACATTCAGTGTAAAAGTCTGAGCAGATGTTTTCCCTTGGTGTCCATTTTATTATACTAGGTTTTGGCTTCATTCGCCATTCTGCGGTCATTTGCCTCTCACATATTACCTGCCCCTTTACAACACATAGCTGAAGAAAGCACACAAATATGTGAACTGTTGATTTTGTATTCATCGTTTCACTTGGCAAATGGGAGATGTCTTTCACACCTGCTTCATTACTGAAGATAGCTTCAGAACACTTGTACCTTAAGGTTCATCTGTATTTTCCACAGCAGCCTAGGAATTCAGAGAAAATTATTTGTGTTTTCACATCAAATACAGTTGAATATAAAAGCCTTATTACAAAAATAGAAAATACACAACAAACCAACATCTACGTCTAATTACACTGATGTGGAACTGGAGTAAGTCCAATTAACTGATCAGAACTACACCACTGAAGTCAGATTTTTCCAATTTCTATTTTTGCTAAAGATTTGATTTTCATTTAGTACATTTCATTGTACTTGCATATGGAAGAGAAAGGGCTTAAAAGAATACTTTTTATATTCCATCCCTCTGTTGACAAAAACTAATGATAACCAAGTTTAACATCTGTGGCAAAATTAATAATTAAAGCAGAACATTTAAGCTCTAGTCATGAGCTTTAACCATGGCTGTTACATTAATGATTTATCATTAATTTTTTATAAAGGTAGATATTCTGAAGATGTAGGCCTGTGAATCATGGCTTCAACAAAGAAAACATACAAGCATATCCTCAACTTTTTGATGTTCACGTGCACTCAGCAAAACAATTAATTAAATCCTTAATTTTCCAAGTACTTGTCCAAAAACCAAACCTTAATCATATACTTGAGGTTTTTGATGCATCACAATCAAAGCTAGCAGACTACAGTGTCCTCCAGGACTATTCAATTTATAGAAAAGTCATTCTTGGCCCTTCAATATATCTGGAAATTTTTATTGCATGGAGATCAGTGATTACAGTACAGAAAGAAAACCAAACTAAAATTATTAAGTCATAATTTTATAATTCATAATTCAAGTCATACTGAAAACAACAAAAACACAATGTGTCAAAGTCTTTAGAAACTGTCATTAATAATTTAATTTGCCTTAATGTTTTTTCTCCCTTTTAATTCCGTAATGCCTGTTTTTTCCAGTATATATATGTTACAGTTTAAGATAGCAGCCTCTAAACTGACATTTACAAATGAGAAAATTACTGTGAAGAATAAACTGTATCTTTCAAGGGAAGCCATTCAGTATGAATGCACAATGGCATTTATATTTTGAAATTGGTTTACTATGTTTTCATTTTTACACAGCATATGGAATGACATCTGGATGTGGGCATTTCTACACCTACGTACACCTGTTTCATCTCTGAAGTGCACACAGATTATGATACCACTCTAATTACATCATTTCATTAAATGTCCTATTCAAAAAAATCTTGGGAGCATACTACAGCCTATACTGGAAGACCAAAGAAAGACAGGAAAGATACTGTTTGTGAAAACTTTGAGCTGGAGAACATTAAATGACTCAGCTGCAAAACTTTAAAGATAATATCAAAGGGTAGTACTCAGTCGCTCCTGTTGTCACCTAAATTGGGATGAAAACATCTAAAAATTACCTATGCCTTACTAGTAAATTGCTGTGTATGTCAACCTGTCCAAATGACCTTCGTACAGCACAGTGACCATCACTGTTTAAGCCTTTGAAGATACCAGAAAGGTGTGAACTATGACTAATAGTAATAATAGCAGACTTGAGGGTTAGAATATTAAACTCAGATGTGGTAGAAACTAGATTTTGATCCTCCTCCCAGAGTAGTTTTTATTTTAATTTAATAACTGAATCCCAGTTCTGCCTCCAAATAGTTGAAGTACTCTAACCACCTAGCTCCACAGCCAGGCAAGCATGCCAATTTCTAATTCCTTTCTCTGTCTCTGTATTTCCACCTCTGGAAGCTAATTCCCCAAAGGAAAAAAGAAAGGACATGGATCTGCAAGAAAACTACTAGCTTTGTTATGGAATACTCATAGTTTTTCTATTTTAGACCTTTCCATTATCTTCAGAATCTCATGATGCTCAATGATACCATTAGATAATGTGCTATCAAATGTGTAGTTTGGATCATTTAGCATTTTTTCTTTTAAGGTAGCAGTGTTGAACTATTATACCTATTATAGCTGCTATTACATTTGTTACTATTAGCAGGTGTAAAAGTCTGTGCTCTGTATTACTGTACATTTAAAATCCTACATTCAGCAAGTTATCTTTACATACCTTTTGCATAATGAGATTTTCTCAGATGTTACTAAACTAGATGTTTATAAAAGGTTATTTTTCTTCTTAAGACACTTCAAGAAGAAAGCTATTGCATGTCCAATGCAGAAGAATTCTTGCCCAATTACAATACATTTTGTCTTTCATTCACGTAAACATGCACAGGTATGGTATCATATACAGGCTTCATTTTTACTGGTAAAGAAAACTGGCTTCCTTACAATGTTTGCATGGGATAAAAATTCTGAACTATTTTAAAATACATACTTAGGATCATTGTAACAGTTGATACTCTGTCTTCACAGTTACTATTTTTCATGCAACTGGAAGATTATTATGGGAGTACTAGAATTAATTATGTAAATAAATGCACCCTGTAAAAGCAGTTGCAAAACCAGGGAAAGATGGGAAAGAAATATCAAGAGAACAAAGATTGTTTTTTAGCAATAAAATCAAGAAGGGGAAAAAAAAAAGTTATACAGTGGAGAGTATGAAAAGTAAAGATCCATGCATTGAATAGAGTTACAGTATTAACATACCTGACTAAGAAAATCAGACAAGATATTAAATACCTGCAAAATTATGACCTGAGGCCATGTCATGAGACAAAATTATGTCATAAGATGAAATTTGAAGGTGATTATGATAACTGTTCCATTTTAGGTCTGCTTTAGGTAAGAAGTAAATCTTCCTATCTATAACCCCAGATGCTTCCATGTAATTGATGAAGACTAAGTTCAAGACTGGGACTTATATAGACACACAAAGATACTTGAAGAAAAAATAATTCTTAAAGTTGCATAAAGCTGGGTGAAAAGCAGCACGAAGCTCTATTTTGAACTAAAGGAGAACTAAAGCAGCAAGGTTTATACAGAACCACAGGGAGGTAATTTAAAAGCAAAAAATGAATCACAAGTTATTTGCATTCCAGTCCTTTATTTTCAGTACTATGTTTTCTTTCTATTAATAAGTTATTAAGTACTAATAAAAAAATAAAGTACATTTTAGGGAAGATTGGAGAAATGCCTACAGAAACTAAAAAAAAAAAAAAAAAAAAATTTAGGAACATCATGTCACCATTTGGGAGACAGGAATGAACCTTCTTTTGCCACCACTGCAGATGTCGTGCACACACTTTGTAGACTGCTTCTGTGTGTTTGAGTTCAGCTCTGGCAGGATTGGGCTGCAAACCTCGATAAAAATGCTGTGAAGAGAACTGAGAGGGAGCTGGGGAGGGCAGGATTTGCTGGCAGCTTGCTCACTCAAGACCTACATTTAGGCTCAGGCTCACCCTCGGTGCTCATCTGGGCTATGATGCAAGTAGACTGATACCTGGCCTTATATTTATACCTTGCTTACCTAGGCCTTGACCCTTATCCAAATATTTGACCTACTGGTTTGACCTCAGGACCTGTCTCCTCACTGCGGACTAGCCTGGGCATCACTGGACTATTGACTGGCTCTGAGTGCCACCCCCAACCTGCACTCAGCTTCTCACATGGTGCTGTGCGGCTGTCTTGCAGGACAGACAATGTTTGCTGCTCCCTAGGACTGTGATATCATGCTTTCTTTATTTCTGATGCACATTTAAAAGCATCAGATTTAAGCATTACTTACATACACATAATACAGGAAATGCCACAAATTATAGTGCCTGCATCATTTGACTTCCACACCCTCTGTATGTTTTACAATATCCACTAACTGTCTCAATGACATACCAAGTTGTCCTTTGTGCCTTACATTTTTCATCACAAAATTAATAATTCTCAGGAAATGATGCACTATTTATGTCAATCTTCATTCTTTGCAAATTAACCTTTCCTTATTTACTAAAGGCTATTCAAAACATACCCTGCTGAATTATTAATTTCCCAATACGATTTTCCAGAATAATGAATATGCTAGACGGTGAATTTACCTGCAAGTTAAAATACAGAATCTTGATTTCTACCTTATATTATGTCTATTTTATCAGGGCTTTCTGATGGTTAGCCTTTTATTTACCAATCCATACAACACCACTGTAGGCATAACAATATTGAGTCAGGGGATTTTATTTTACTTTATTGCTAGCTATTATAGTTTTAACCCCAGCTGACAATTCAGCTCTACACAGATGCTTGCTCACTGCTCCCTCCGTGGGATAGGCAGGAGAATCACAAGGGTAAAAGTGAGAAAATACATGGGTTGAGATAAAGACAATTGAATAGGTAAAGCAAAAGCCATGCACGCAAGCAAACCAAAACACGGAATTCATTCACTGCTTCCCATTGGCAAGCAGGTGCTCAGCCGTGTCCAGGAAAGAAGGGCTCCATCACATGTAACAGTTACTTGAGGAAAACAAACCCTGTAACTCTGCATGTCCCCTCTTCTTTCTTACTTCTCCAGATGTTTATTGCTGAGCATGACACCAAGCAGAATGGAATGTCCTTTGGGTCAGCTGTCCTGGCTGTGTCCCCTTCAAACTCCTTGTGCACGTCCAGCCTATTCGCTGGGGAGGTGGGGTGAGAGGCAGAAAAAGCCTTGACTCTGTGTAAGCACTGCTTAGCAACAATGAATGCATCCCTATGTGGTCTACAATGTTTCCAGCACAAATCCAAAAAATTGCCACATATAAGATACTATGAAAAAATTAAACGCCATCCAAGTCAAAAACCAGCACAAATTCTTTTCAGTTATTCTGATATAGAATCACACAAATAATTAAACAAACACGCACATAAACACCTATTACCTCCACACCAAAATGTCTGTTTGAAGTCTTTTCAATTCCTTCAGGGTGGTTATAGGAGATTGGCACATTGTATGTAACACTTCTCTGCTAGCCTAACCTTAATAGACTCCTAATGCTCAGTTTCCTTATGTCCCTGCCCTGGTATAGGTTAACAATGACTGCAGTCTCTGAGCATGTGCACACCCCTGTGGCACGGTGTGCATCTTCCAGCATGCATCCAACCCCTAGCAGCTGCCAGTGCCTTTTGCACATGTGTCTGAGCAGGTCCATGAGCTCCTCTGGCTTCAAAACAGTTTGGTACAGGTAGATTTGCCCACCTCTCTCAGTTCCAGAACCTTCAGGAATTGCCCAGGACAAGCAGAAGGTCAGTTGTGGCCTTGATCCCACTACAATCATGCTACTCAAATCCAGACCTGTGGGCAAGTTTGTTACACACTACACAGATCTTTATTATTTTGTATGATCAACATGCACACATACCAGCATAAAGACTAGAAAACTGACAAAAAAGGCAGTCCGAAGAGTCACAGAGGCAAAACAGATGCTAGTAAAAGTATGTCTTATTTCAACTGCCATGGTTTCACCTAAATAAATAAAAAAAAAATAAAAATTAAAAAAAAAATAAAAATAAAAAAAAAGACATTATTTTCACCTGTCATCTTTATTGTAGCTCTTTTCAAAGATCACCATGAAGACTCTGACTATGACGGTGACCACAACTGTGACCTGCTGAGGTCAGAGAGGCTGTGAGTACAGGAAACTGAACAGTGATGGGAGATCACAGCTACCACGAACACTGGGCAAATAGCCCAAAGGCATAATTAAAGATTCAAGATTATTTTTTCAGATAGGATCAGTGACTGTTTCATGGAGCAATAGGTTAGAAGACACAAAGGACAAAGCAATCTTTGTCATGATTTATGTTATTTTGTATGTCCTGATTCAGAATTGAAAAGTATCTTTTCAAGCTTTCAGAGAAACTGTCCATGAAGTACTTAGATCCAAAATGCTTGCAGAGAAATAAAAGTGAAGTAGTACACAGTTGTCCCAAGTTTCTAAAAGAAACCACTGATGTAGTGAATTTACTAAAAGAAGGCTTAAAAGAGAGCAATGGTGTTAAATGATCATAGAAAAAGCAGAGACTATCTAAGTATACTGTCTGGAGACAGAGAAAAAATGGATACCATTAATCAGGGCTTGAAAATAGATAAAAGGGAGCTGGCATGACTAAACTGGATGATGTGGGAAGGAAAGTAAGCAGCAGACCTTAGAATCTGCCATTTCCTATAAATAAATGATACAAAACCATCACAAACTCTGATATGTTAAATGTGAAAACACAGATTCATATAAAAACACCAGAAGGGAGAAAAGAATCTGAAGAGAAAATAATGATATCAAAACCAGCAACAAATCTCTAGAAAGCAACAGAAAGCCTAACAGAGCCTCCATGACCAACAGACATTCTGTGTACAAGAGACATTGAGATATTTAGAAAAACTAAATTATAGATTTTCATATTCACTGTGACAAAATTTGATGAGGCTGATATAAGAATTTTTCAGGATTTGAAGTGCTGATATTTAAATTGTTGATATTTAAAACAAAATTAACAGAGTCAACTGCAACAGTGAAACAGACTCTATGAAATACCCAGTTTTAAGGAAGTTCCAGAATTAAAGAAATCCACTTATTTTAGTGTATAACCTCCTATGAAAACTATCTTGATATGAAATGTTAGGGAAGAATCAATATGACTTACTGGAGTTTTGGAGAATTCTTCACAGACAGAATATTGTGAAATCACTCTGAAAAAATTAGGATTGTGTCACTCTGCAGCAAGTATAGTTGCTGCAGGGTAAGAAGAAAGTAATGTATTTTATATAATTTAAACACAAAAACCATCTATAGAAGCATCAAAACACATTACTCCCTTCTCCTAGTTGAGTGCCCTACTACATCCTTTCTTAATGACCTGTTAAACTTGAGGTACTTTCTGTTCAGTGTTACCGATTCTTTTGGAGGAGAGTTGGAAAGTGCATTCCTGTGAATCTAATTTATTTTCTCACTGGTGACAGGAGATGCTAAGATGAAGGAAGGTCTCATATCTGGGAAAGAAGGGTCAAGAGCCTGGTGAGACAGGCACACTTGGGAGCTGGGTGCTCACAACTCTTAACAAGCAGTCACAGGCCTCCAAAGTGATGACAGTATTTTCTAAAGACTGAATTACAGAGTTTGAAGCAATGCAGAAAGTTGTTGAAATGACTGGAGGGTGCCCACAAGGATGCTGGAAAGGAACTCTTCATGAGAGACTGTAGTGATAGGACAACGGGTAATGGGCTCAAACTTAAACAGGGGAAGTTTAGATTAGATATAAGGAAGTTCTTTACTGTGAGGGAACAAGCTGCCCAAGAAAGTTGTGAATCTTCCATCCCCAGCAGTGTTCAAGGCCAGGTTGAACAGAGCCTTGGGTGACATGGTCTAGGGTGACGAGTCCTTGCCTATGGCAGGGGGCTTGGAACTAGATGATCTTAAGGTCCTTTCCAAGCCTAACCCTTCTATGATTCTACGATTTGCACAGTACAATAACAGCTCTTAAGAAACCCTTTCTGTGTATGCTGTCTTTCTTGACTTTCTCTGTTAAAATGCTTATTCAAACAGCATGTTTGATTAAGACTTGGCTTTATTTCTTAACTGAAAACCTTTGGGGAGCTTGCTTGAATAGATGGTCTATGCAGAACATGCCTGTAGAAAGCAAATCTGCATCTCCAGCTGATGGAGAGTATGTCAATATGCTTCATACAGCACCTTTTCCTACACTCTCTAAAGAACTTGCATTGTCCTACAATGTGCATGCCTTCTGCTACTTGACACAGTGGCACAGTAGATCATACATTTGCATGAAAACCATGGTCACAATACAAACTAGAGAGGAAAATTACATATTCAGAACTCTTATCTCAGCCAAACCTAAAGCCAATTTCACAAGCTACTGAGAACAGCAATTCTTTTTAGTGCCCTGATAATGCTAGAAATATCAACAATGGGTATTGCGAAGATACACATTGGGGTTTGTGATTATATACCTTTCTAATATCCCTTTATCGACATGTGAATTACCCTGCACTACAACTGTATTAAAAGCAAGGAGGCAGCAGTGTTTTTAAATGTGTTCTGTCCTTTAATATTGCAAAATAACAAAACAAGGTCCTGAAGGTGACCATCAGCTATGATGATGAAGAGCATTAATGTTAGTCAAAACATGTATGGAGCAGTTACTTACTTGAGTTATATTCCTCCCAATAGTTTCCCTGATCAGTTGTTTATGAAAAATGAAATGAAAACAGATTCATTTAAAACAGGACACACAGTTCTCTTGCCCATCATCACACTACCTTTGCTTTTGGTGCTTAAAAGTTAAAAATATTTAATCATGTCAGTAAAGCAGGTGCAAACTTCTTAAAAATGAAAAAAGAATTTTCAACGAGAATGCACTAAACGCATGATGGGAAATGTAGTAGGAAATTATGGGAAATGTAATAGGATTCTAAATGTAAAAGAAAAGATCAGTTTTGCTTATTTTGTGCAGAAGTAATATGTAGATTGGGAACCAATGCTACCAATACCTGCGTTCTGCCACTGACCACCATGTTTACTGCTGTATTTGCCATGAGTTTTCTGATTCTCTTAAGTTCCTCTGCTAATGTATTTCCACTGCTGTCCGCAACTATGACTTGTTGATTTTACTGTTCAACAAGAAACAATTTGTTTTAGTAAAAAATACTTAGGAAGGCACACTAGATTTGACTTCTGCAGGGGTTTTTTTTTTACTCCTTTCATGTTGGATACTCAACTGTTCTTAAACATTGTTGCACTTAATAGTACAACAATTCATGAATAAAGTGTTACTACTTTGAAATCTGAGACACTTCAGAAAGGCTTTTTCCTTCTTGATTACTTTCTACATACCAAAAATAAAAATATAATTTCATTTATAAATGCTCATCAGAGAGGTGAGAAGGATAGCCAGTAGTTCTTCATTTTCATTCTTTTGTTTGAAGAATTCACTTATCCAAAATAATTATTATATGCCAATTTCATGTTTTGGAAAAGTCACTTCAATTTTCTTAGGGAAAGATTAATCTTTTCCTGTAAAAGGCTGAGCAATGAAACAGTTTGAGATATAAAGTAGTACCAATGTAATCAAATTACCTATGGTGATATCAGCCCATTTTATAGTATGATGAATTACAAAATATTTGAAACACTTAACATACATCTGATTGGAACACTTACACTAGTTCCACTGAATTTGAATTGAGACCCCTGTGAATAACAGGTAAAACTATCCCCACTCCCCACCCTCCAAAAAAAAAATTTTTCCGACACAGATTACTAGTTTTTCAAATTGCTAGACTTAAAAAAGAAAATTTTTAGATAGGATAAAGTTTATTACAAATAAAATATAATTACAGATTCTACACTTCTTTTTACCTTGAAATACCCAGGATTTTTCTGTACTTTTCTTCTTTTCTACTCCAAGTGACATGTTTCTAAATTTAAAAAGCAGTCTCTAAGACAACTTATACTAAATAAAAATCAACTGTAGATTAACTACCATGTAGGTGAGTTCTTAAGAATCTCATTCCTGTATGTCCCTCATGCAGAGCAAATTGATTTTTACGGCACTAGACACCCAGATCCCCAAATCATTTTAAACTGATTATCACCTTGTTTCATTTCTTTGAGGGTTTTTGAGTTCTTACAGCATGTATTTTATAGTTGAGTTTACAGTAACCTTTTCATTAAGATTAGAAATATGCTTCTGAAGCCAATTCCAAAACATCCCCATGTAGCATACTTTAGTCCACATAATGTAGCAATCTCAGAACAAGTGAACCTTCACATTAAACAAACCTGAAATAAGCACTTTGAGAATATACCTAGTGCACTTCAGTGACTAATGGATGGCTGATCCACACCTGTAGGGTGAGTTTGCAGTAAAACCCCCAAAAGAAGAATAGAATGGATATCAGGTAGCAGCATCAGGTAGCTTTACAACCGCACATTAAAAATCCTCTTTTATTGCTCCACAGTGCTTGGAAACAAAGGCTTATCTGGGAACTAAATGGGAAGTAAAATAGAACTAATTTCTTAAACTATTGAAGGAGTAAAATTCTCTTGTATTCAACAGAATTGTTCCCTAATTAGAGCAAAGGAATTATGTTAGATCTCAAAACTAGAATAAATCTTGAAAAGAAAATTAATTTTTGCCAATACCAGGTAATCTGGGTCCAGTGAATTGGCCTCAACACAGTGTTAGAGAAAGTATTAGCCTGATTTGCTTATTTATAAAGAACCATATTAGTAAACCATTGCCTGACTACTACAGGCTACTGTAACTGTAGTTGAGGACAGAAAGAACAAGATTGTTAGAGAATCCTAGACACTCCACTTAAATGAAAACTGAATCAGCAAAAGAACAATCCAGAAGTTAAAAGAAGACTCAATTATCTTTTGAATTTGCATTGAAATATTCAAAAAGGATCATAGGACTATGACTTCACTTCTGCCTTTTGTTTGCAATTTATTTCTTTTTTTAAACACCAGAATGCATTTTTGCCCTTGTAAGAAAGACTCTTATCCTATTAAATGGTTTGAAAAAACCCAAAAGACTGGAGTTATTAACAATATCTAAGAATCATACCAAGAACCAAAAGCATTACTTAGGAAGTAGGTAAGTATTAAAATATAGTAATATTCTAGGAGGTAAAAAACAACAGATAAAATGTAATAATCAAATATCAGTTTATTTTTTCAATTCTGTAAGTGGGAAAAATACATTGATCTTCTATATTGTTAAACTGATAGGTTTGGTTTTGGAATTACAATGACCATTACCAACTCCTAAGAGTCATTCTCAAGCACAGCTTGTGACATGTTAGGCCAAGGATCATTCCCAGGAGGCAGGAGGAGTACAGGCATTTGTTCTGGAAGCTGAGTGGTGGTTTGGATAGATCAGACAATCCTCTTAAGCCTCAAGACTAGACAACAGGCTCTGGTAATATTCAGTTACTAGAAAAATTACTTCAGGCTTTTAATGTAGGATATGATTATACTATTTCAGGAAGCTGGGAAGCGCAAGGCAAAAGGCAATGTCTACGTCTACTTAAAAAAATAATTGCCCAGAATGCACGTCCAGAATATATGACTGCTGTTTTATTATTATTTTGAAGTATATTAAAGTACAGTAATTTGACCTGTGAATAATGACAATAAATTAAAATGTGTGACTCACAGTATTAAAGGGTCTGAATTATAATTATCAGTTCAGTGCTGTTGTGTTTTACCTAATACTAGACATTATGAATTCAGATTTAGCAACTACAGTTTTTTGCAAGTATTCTATAGCTGCCATACATGCTCTGGCAGTATATACAATATGTAATCAGAGATAAATATTTAGGTTAACATGGCGATGAAATCTCATTCTTAACACAACATGTAAGTAAAAATCATAGAATCATTTAGGTTGTAAAAGACCTTTAATATCATCAGGTCCAACTGTTAACCTAACACTGCCAAATCCACCACTAAACCATGTCCCTAAGTGCTACATCAACATGTTTTTTAAATACCTGTAGGGATGGTAACTCAACCACTTCCCTGAAAGGGAAGTGCATGGACACAGGGAATGTACGCTCATTATATCTTTCAATATTTATAATGCATATTCCTAGCAGGTATTTTTTTTAAATTCCTAGTAGAGGTGACAGAAGCATCTGTTTAGTAACAGAATTGACAAAGTCATTCCATTTAAAATGTTAAGATTTAGTATATTTGATACTAAGTGTACAGCAATACATCTAGGCAACAAGAGAAATGGAGTAACTGGTTTGCTAGAATTTTGCAAATTACTACTTCAAAAGAGCAGCAAGAATTAAACTGCCTTCCCACTTGCTCCTCCAATTACATTCTCATCTAGATTAACCTGAAGGGCTTGTTTCTAATGATAGGGAATTTAGTTTAGGCTTTTTATCCAACATTTTAGCTGTATTCTTGAAAGAATAATAATTAAAAAGGTAATTAATGACACCTATGACAGTTATGTACCATTTTCTGAGGTTTTAGTTGCCTCTATCATGATTCTTGTATGAATTCACAGAATAAAAATATTTCAGCGATAACAATGAAAACTCAGAAAGCTCACAATTATCACTGTTTTTATTTTGAAAAACTAGAGTAAGTAGGCAGATGATTAAATCCTGTCCTACGTCTTTCAAAGTCACTATTAGCACTCTGAATATCAGCCAAACCTTTGCAAGTCACTGTCAATAACCTGGGTTCTATCTATCTGTGATAAGCTGCAGCAGGTGCACAGCATTTTCACATATGGCACAAAAAAATAAGGTAGTTTTCAAAACCAACCCTTCTTTCAAATGCTATTAGTCAAGATGAGATGAACAGAATTTTTCTAGAAATTTTGAAGAAGGTACCATGTGGATTGTATAAGAGAATGTCAGTGTTGATGTCAAATTATATGAAGAGTTAACAAGTACAATGCTAGAAAGGAACTTGCAGTTTTCCTAAAAGCTCAGGTGAAATGTACACCCAGGGAGTAATCAAGACTCTACAAATAATTCTCAAAAGCAGATTTTAGCTGATGGTGGGAAAAAAAAAAAAGGGGTTATCATCATGGTTTAAGCCCAGGCCGTAAATCAGAACCATGCAGTCTACTTCCCACACACACACACACCTTTCTTCCCTCCACTTCTGGAGGGACGGGAGGAGAATCAAAAGAATGCAACTCCCACGGGTTGAGATAAGAACAGTTTAGTAACTAAGGTATAACACAAATCACTACTGCTACCACCAATAATAATGATAAAGGAAATAACAAGAGAAGGGAATACAACCGCTCACCAACCGGTACCTCGCCCCCCACCCCCACAGGGCATTTGCCACCATCCATGAGTCAGTATAGAGATAAAGTACTGGCCACTTTTCTCGTTCAGCAATGTCCAGGGCCAGCTGGATGGCTTTCACCTCGGCAAACTGACTCGATTCACCCTCCCCTGCAGCAGTTTCTGCAACTTGTCGTTGAGGACTCCATACGGCTGCTTTCCATCTCCGATGTTTTCCCACAATACGGCAGGACCCATCAGTAAACAAGGCATACTGCTTTTCACTTTCTGACAGTTTATTATATGGTGGGGCCTCTTCAGCACGCATCACCTCCTCCTCTGGTGACATTCCAAAATCTTTGCCCTCTGGCCAGTCCATGATGACTTCTAGAATGCCTGGACGACTGGGATTTCCTATTCGAGCTCGTTGTGTAATTAGTGCAGTCCATTTACTCCATGTCGCATCGGGTGCATGATGTGTAGAGGAGACCCTGCCTTTGAACATCCAGCCCAGAACGGGCAACCTGGGTGCCAGGAGGAGCTGTGCTTCAGTGCCAATCACCTCCGAAGCAGCTCGAACCCCTTCATAGGCTGCCAGTATCTCTTTCTCAGTTGGGGTATAGCTGGCCTCAGATCCTTTGTATCCCCGACTCCAAAAGCCGAGGGGTCGACCTCGAGTCTCCCCTGGAGCTTTCTGCCAGAGGCTCCAGGTAGGACCATTCTCCCCAGCTGCGGTGTACAGTACATTTTTTACATCTGGCCCATTCCGGACTGGTCCAAGGGCTACTGCATGAACTATCTCACGTTTAATTTGCTCAAAGGCTTATTGTTGCTCAGGGCCCCATTTAAAATCATTCTTCTTCCGGGTAGCTCCCAGTTACATCCCCTGGCATGACATGCTGTGGTATGGAATACCTCTTTGGCTAGTTTGGGTCAGGTGTCCTGTCCCTGCTTCCTCCCGGCTTCTCCTCCTCCCTGGCAGAGCATGAGACTCAGAAACTCTTTCGTCAGACTAAACATTACTGAGCACCAACTAAAAACATCGGTGTTATCAGTATTATTCCCAGGCCGAAAGTCAAAACCACAGCATTGCACCAGCTACTAAGAAGGAGAAAAACTGACTGCTGCTGCTGAACCCAGGACAGTTATCAAAAAAAAGAAAAAAGTGTGTCAACATTATTCTCCAGATTCTCATCACAAATAATGAATATGATGAGTTACCTTTTGCTGACATAAATATCTCCTGGAACAATATTCAAACCCTCCACTGCTAGGGAAGCAGGTATCCTGTCACCTGTTCCAACTGCAGAAACACACTCTAGGACAGAAAGTTTTACAAAACTCTAATGAGATTGTGCTTGAATTTAATTGCCTGGAAAGATGTGTTTTGGACCTCCTGCTGCTTTTATTCAAGTGGTGATTTTATTCAACTATGCTTGTGTTGCTAGTCAAAGCAGCAACATTTCCTGGCTCAGAGGAAAAAGGTTACTGATGCACCAAAATTAATTTACACTGGTATCTGGAGTATGATTTTCTGTTCTTAAAACAACACTGCTCCAATGGTAGATTTTGGATAGGTAAAATGCATATTTTACTCAGGCTCTCATCATGATCTCAGAAAATTAATTTCTCACACAACTGTGAGTGATTCCTTGCTGTTCTCCTGTTCACTCATCTAAGAGGTGCATGTGCCAGAGTAGCTTTCAGCTCTGAGGGAAGCGTGCAGACTGCAATTGTCACAGCAATGCAGAAACTGGTTCAATGCTTCCTGCTGAGATCATTTCACTTTTTCCAGCAGGTTTTGGTAAAACTCAAGAGCTCATGGGAAAAAAAAAAAAAAAAGAAAAGAAAAATAAAACAAAACAGAACACCTAAACCAATCGATGGCTCCTGAACCCAAATCACAGCTTTGAAACAAATACACCCCTTTTTGTTTTTTTTTTTTTTCTCAGAAGCCAGTTGTGGGTTTGCATTTCTGGATTACTAGAACAAGACACTTAAGTTAGAGGTGATCAGACAAGAAGAGAAGGATTTAAACAGCGTTGCTAATACCCATTGTGTAATTGAATGGTACACCCTGTCCTATGGTCCAGCAGTTTTCAGAGGTCTTTTGGATTTAAAAGCTACACTGTTCTTTTTAGGAAAGTAAAAAAAACCCAAACATCTATACATTTTCAGTAGTCTCTGAAGCCTCCTTCTTGTTCTTGCCAAGATCTTCCTGGGTGTGTTCAAGACCTTGCACTTGCACTGCAAAGCTTCTTCAAAAGCTCATACCAAAGTACTGTCTTTCACTCTGCCCATGGAGGTATCCATATCCAAGGCATCAGTTAGGACAGGGAATACATATCACTTTGTTCTCTGCCACACTCATCATTCTTTGGTTTTAGATGAACACCTGTCAATGACTGAGTGCATGAACTGGTGGTGTAAATGCTTCTCCCTGAGTTCACTGAAAGTATGAATGTCTCCCTGAATCAGGCAGACCCAGCATAACGGGTGAGAACACATGGCTAAACCCAATGAAGAGTGTAAGACAGCTAGCGAAAGAATTTTGAAGAGAGTAAGGGGCTTGATCCAGTTTCAATTCACATTTTTCTTCACTGTGACTGAGGACACCAGCATTGTGATGAGCATATTATAGGGATTTTATTGGGATTGTGACTAAATGGCATATTGCAATTTTCACTTTATTTTGCTGTGTTTAACTTATATTTGTATTGTGTTATGCAGTATATTTTATACAACTCTGCTAAATCAAAAATCCCATGTAACAGCAAATATATTTAAATAATTAAATTTTATATCAAATATTACACCTTCCACCTGTAGACTATCAAGAACCACCTGGTCAGAGTACTGGACTATGACAGTGGCTTACCTAATGAATAACTCAACAATATCATTCAATATGATTTAAATGAAGACTTTGAATTTGACTATTAGTAAAAGCATGATATTTTTGCTATTACAAAAGCATGCTAAAAGCATGTTTGTCCTGAGTTCAGCAGTAGCAGTCATTTTTCTCCTTCTTAGTAGCTGGTGCAGTGCTGTGTTTTTGACTTTCAGCCTGGGAACAGCACTGGTAACACCAATGTTTTAAGTTGTTGCTAAGTAATGTTTACCCTGACCAAGGACTTTCTGAGTCTTATGCTCTGCCAGGGAGGATGGGAGTCCAGGAGGAAGCAGAGACAGGACACCTGACCCAGACTAGCCAAAAGGGTATTCCATACCACAGCATGTTATGCCCAGTATATAAACTGGGGGCAGTTACCTGGAAGGGCTAGATCACTGCTTGGGTCAGGCTGGGTATCAGTTGGCAGGTGGTAAGCAGTTGTATTCTCTTCCCTTGTTATTTCCCTTATCATTATTATTATTGGTGGGTGCAGAAGTGGTTTTGTGTTATACCTTAGTTACTGGACTGTTCTTATCTCAGCCCATGGGAGTTACATTCTTTCGACTCACCTTCCCATCCCTGCGGGAGTGGGGGGAGGCAGAATGAGGGGGGGAGTGAGCGAGTGGCTGCACGGTTCTGAATTACCGGCTGGGCTTAAACCATGACAAGGTTCCACTAAAATGCTTGAAAATTACTACATTAAGATTTTAATTTAGGACAGCTAAACACTTGTAACAATCATATGGTATGAACT
Source organism: Psittacula echo (assembly GCF_963264785.1). Classification (NCBI taxonomy): domain Eukaryota; kingdom Metazoa; phylum Chordata; class Aves; order Psittaciformes; family Psittacidae; genus Psittacula; species Psittacula echo. The sequence goes on along the minus strand of NC_137738.1, from coordinate 79,828,097 downwards.
TCTCATTCTTACTTTTTTTTTATTCTAACTTAGTATGTGTCTTCTGTGTCACTACCGCTATTAATCATTAAATGTGATAATATTCCTACAGCTAGTCATATAACATGACTCTAACACATTGGCTTGCATAAACATAGAAGAAAAAGACCTACTCCTATGTATCTAGACAGACTCAGCCTGCAAATTAAAAAAAAGTTAGAGGAAAAATTTATAGCATATCTTCAAACACTGGTCTTGGTTTTCAAATACACTTACTTACTCTGTTTTCCATAGGCAAACCCACACATATCTATAAATTATGAACTCATTAATTAGGTACAAGTAATACTGTCATTCTTATATTCAATCGTGTGTCTATTTTCTTTAAAGTATCATTCCAAGATGTGACATAGAGCTTAATATCTATGAAGCACATTAGCTAAGCTACAAAGCTGCTTTAAAATAAATCTCTATTGTAGTATCATATGTAGACATACGTTGCATTTGGAAATAATCTTAAAGTGATGCTAATTATTTCAGACTGAATACTTAATGCACTCAGATAACCCTGTAAACTTTTCATTTTAGCTTAGTGAATAGATGTAATACCACACTGTCATACCAGACAGAAGATTTAACTTTACTGATAAAACTATAGAACTGAGCTATGTTTGTGGCAGTTCGCATTTTTACAATACAAATATATTTCATTTTTTCCTATAATTAAAATTCTGTGGTTTTTTTTTTTTTTTTTTTTTTTTCCCTAAAAAGAGAACGTTTAAGTAATATGCAACATACTCTTCTGTGTTACTAGGGGGAAAAAGGCAGAAATTTCTATTTTTCTCTAACAAATGCATAACTTCAGGATTGTAACTGGCAATCAATGGAACATTTAAAAACACTAGAAAAAGAGGAAGGCAATTATATACAAATGTGCTACTAGCTAACCATCAGACAAATATTTTTAAATTGGAATTAATTCCTCATGAAGTATTCAGGCTGAACAACTGTTCAGCTAATTGATAGTGATCAGTCTTACAGAACAGATCAGGATATTATCCTCTATTTCACAGATTGCCTTGATGACTGAAATAGTCAAACGTAAACTTATGACCTATTTTAAAATTCCTATTTGTTCCCCTGCAGCATGCAGCAGACACTGCATAAGCACAATCACAGTAGCTACTCAGAGGCATATGTTCTAAGTAGGTAGAGTCCCTATCCCTTGTGTGCTTGAGATTAAAATGAAATGCCAAGTATTAGGAACTTGGTGTACACCTAATGTATCTTTCTGCAGAGACAGATCAGCGATGTGCTAGGTTTTCCTACATTTTCTAAAGAGAGCAGCAAATGAACCCTATGTGAATGAAACTTTCGAATTAAACATGGATATTTGCAACACAGGAGATTGTTGTGTAGGGAGGAGAAAGCTATGAACTTAAATGTTGAATATATAGGAAACTAATAAGAAGAAAAGATGTCTTTTAAGAAAAATATTCTTAAAAGATTTTGTAGAGTGCAGTATTCGGGACTATGTGTTTACTGGTCATGTCTCCCATTTAAAAGTCTGCTACCACAAGTATCATCTCAGTATTACTTAAGTCCAAAGACTTAAGCATTTAAGTGTAACAAGAGAGAAAGATTTATGCTCTGTTTCAAAACTGCCTATTCCGGCATTTAACTGAGTGAACTTCTCCTGTGGTAGAAAGCATAATCTTTACAGCAGAAGTCACTTTCCCATGACTGTATGAAGGAGTGCTAATGATGCCTCATACATACAGGAGATCACTGTAAAAGATGAGTTTACAGAGGTAAGTCACAGACTTTAGGAAAATGAGATCTAATCATTCAAGCATTTCAGGTGATGATCATGAGAACAGTTAATGAACTAGAAAAAAAGGTGTTAAGTCTCCTGAGTCAATCTCCTAGTGCCTGGGAGGCAATGATTCATATTTGCAGAAGCAATTTCAATATGACATAGCAAAAGGAGTCATTTTAACTAATTATCAAAAGTGTTACAACTTGTTGCTCTATTATAAATACAAAAATATATTACTTATATTTTAAAAAGTCAAAAATCCCCCAACATGTATGGTTTACATTTTCTAGTCTAAAAAACAATACATATTTCCCATCCAAGCAAACAATCATTGCAGGATGTTAATTATTTCTGTTAATAGAACACAGATTTCAAAGTACTGCGATTTCAGGAACAATAATGAATTCTCAGATAATCCAGAGTCATTGTGCGGACGTCTGTTACTTTCCAAAAATTACACATATTTCAGAAGGAATCCAAATTAGCTGTTTATAAGAATCCTGTTTAGGCATAAAATGCTCATTTTTAAAAATAAAAATAATGTAGTCCGGAAGCATATTGTACATAATGGCAGTTGCACAAGTAAATGCATTAAAATTAACAGCCCAGGTAAACTATAACATACAGTACTCAACCATTTAGTCAGTTCACAGCATCATTTAGCTCATGTAGCAAAGAGTTCAATTACAGTAGACATTACTGGAAGAAAAATTAAATTCCACTGAACTTGATTTTCTTTGGATTTTCAAATAAGAAAACTGGGAAGTATTAAAACCACTAACATTTTAAAAGCCAGCACCCTGATCCACCATTATTTCAGGTTACCCAGAGAAGTTATGGATGCCCCAACCCTGGAAGTGTTCAAGGCCAGGTTAGATGGGGCTTTGAGCAAGCTGATCTAGTGGAAGATGCCCCTGCCCATGCCAGGAGAGGTGGAACTAGATGATCTTTAAGGTGCCTTCCAACCCAGAGCATTCTTTGATTTTATTATTTCAGTTTTATATTTGCTATAGAGCCATTCATCTCAATTATCCTTTACTTATTTTGTATGATAAACAGGATAAAGCTACTGCACTTGCATAATAAGGTTAAAATTGTTTCACTTGCCATAAAAAAAGATAGTTAGCCACAAATATAGTAACATGACAAAAGTGAATGCAGTATACCAAAACTAAAAACAAAGAATTCACATACTATTTGGCAACAATACTTCCACTACTCTTTTGGAAAGTGTTTTTGTCCAAAATAATTTCTGAATTTTAATAATGCAATTAAGGGGTATATGTACATTAGTTAGAAGAAAATGCTTTATCAGCACAGAAGACCAATCATTCTGAAGTCACCTGAATGTACTTCAACACATTCTCACATCCTTTTGATTACTTACAATTAATTCAAATCTAAAATAACTCTGATAATTTGTAGCATGCATTTATGGAGTTAAACTGAATAAAAAGGCTCTTCAATAAACATTCTACTATTCCTCAGTCACAAGTTCTTGACCTCTGGAACTACACAGCTGATGAAAGTCCAATATTGAAAACAGGAGTGCAAGATCTAACAACTGTAAAGCAAATTATTCTGCAGCTTTCCTGCATATCATACTCCTCCCCAACCCAAACCCCCTAAACCCCACAAATCTTCACTGAGTAAGCCCATACAAAGCATTGCATATAATTTGTTGCATTTAATCCATACCATTACAAGTTTTAACTTGAGCAAGCTATATTCATTTTGGGAAATGAGATCTAGTATCCAGTTCTGAGTTAGATAGTGCTATCATAATCTAAGATTCACACAGTCTATCTGCTTTAAAATAATTTAACATGCAAAGAAGAAGGAGGCTTGCAAGGAGAAAAAAAAAAATAGAACACTACATAAATTAAAAGTATGAAAATTAAAGATGCTTGATCTCATCAATGATGGTGAGAATTTGAAAGAGGAATGTATTCTCAGCAATTTCAGGAGTGCTTTACCACCAATTAGTTAAGATTTTACTAATCAAATTAAACAGCACAAGAAAAACTTCTATGTTATCAAACAACTAAGAGAAGGCAGCACTACAAAGTCTCTTCCATTTATAGCAGAAATGTCATGCTTTAAATTCATATCAGCATCATTCCGGTAAAATAAAACGACAGCTCTTCACAGAGAAGCCTCCCACCACCTCACACCATGTAGAAGCCTACATTCATGTCTCTATTAGAATGTCTTCTCTGAAGCTGTGGCTCACCCATGAAAGAAAATACCTGTATTAGAAGAATGATCTACCATCACCTCCTGCATGGCTACCTCAGAGTTGAATTGGCAAACTGCTGCAAAAGCAAAGCCAAAACCTGAGGATGTGCTCAAGAATCTACTTGACAAAGTAACACCAAAATAGGGGACAATGTAGATGCATGCGGATGCTAAAAGAATTGTCTGCTGAAGAAGTCCAGGTATGGAAAGGAAAATGCCAAGCAGCATGGTAACTAACAATCTTATCCATACAAAGATACATACGAAGAAGCTCAAAGGAGCTTGAGTGATGCGATACCTTTTTTTCCATGTTACCTGGAATACAGAGGTATTATTTCCTGCTTTTCTGGTCAATCCCCACTTTTTTTCCTACTATGCTGAGCTAGAATGCCTGGCTAGCATTAGATGTTTTTCAGTTAAGTCATATCTTATCCAGAAAATACTTCTGTTCTTGCCCTATTTCTGAATTTTCCACTTTTACAGCATGCCAGGTTATTTAGTGTAATCATGGCTTGCTCCAAAATGAGACGCTGCAGCATTCTCGATATGTTTCATACTCTATTCATACACATATTCTACAACATCGCAATAACTCGCAGCGTGCAAGACATCTTTGCACTTGTAAGATGGTCGTTGTCAGGAAGATATTTTAATTCTAAGGACAAAGAAGGAGAAATGAAGGGGGAAATTATAAAAAGAAAGAATGGGATTAAAAAGAAATGTAAGTTTACTAGATTGAATGACTAAAATCTTATGGAAACGGGAAAATTATAAAAAGAAAGAATGGGATTAAAAAGAAATGTAAGTTTACTAGATTGAATGACTAAAATCTTATGGAAACAGGTCCCTAGAGGGCCTGAAACATGAACAGACTAGGGGCCTTGCATACAAGCTGTGGGATCAGATGCAACGCATAAGGAGCCATGTGAGTGAAGGCACTTGGAGATTCTGTGAGAAACTGACAAACAGGCAGTCAAGGGTGGAAATCTTAGAACTGAAGATGGGAACTCTTTACACATGGTTGAGCAAGAATAAACTCTGCTATGAAACAAAAGTAAATGAACTGACAGGATCTAAAATATTTTACATGTTTTTCACAAAAAATAGTTATGAAAATTTGTCAAATTAAATAAAGATTGGGGAAAAGTATGAGGAACAGAACTGTATTTTTCTTTTTCACAGCTTTAACCTACTTAAACTGGAATGGAATAGGAAACAGCGTTATTTTGTTAACAGTAATATGTTTATTTGATTTGCTAATACTTTTCTGTACTAATTTTATTTTCTTTGTAAGCTTGATAAAGAAAACCACATAATGTAAAAAAAGCATGCTGTTCTATAAGCATTTGGCACAATGTAAACATGCATTTGAAAATAAACCTACAATCAGAAACTACTTTGAATAGTGAGGTGAAAACTTCAGTTATTTTTGCAAGCTTGAAACAGATTTGGTAGTGTTTGGATCTAGGTACCAAGGCTTGAGGATTAATTTTCACATCCTCCTGTTATTATACAGATTGACAGGTAAGCCTCTTGTTTACAGACCTGGCAAATATTGCTATTTTGGGATTCTCTTTTTTTAAATATATAATTTTAACTGAAAAAGGCATTTTCTCATAGCACTATTTGACTGGACTTCCTGTGTATGTTGTCATAAAATTGCAGCACCACCAGCATAACCTACATACTAAATATTTTACAATCTTGTTATCTTCATTTGCCTGTACTGAATTATAACCCAAGTTAAGAATACAAAGTCATTATCAGATAATGATACACAACAGATTTTAGGTGGTTCAGAGATCCCATTCCAAAATCACCTCTTGAAGCCTCCTGAGGTAGCATCTGCTACTGCGCCTTCCTGGAGGATGTTGTTTAAAAGCATACAGTAACGAATCCATTTATAACAAAAGCTGTCTTATTTTCCTGTTCTAGTCTGCCAAGCTCCATGTTTCTGTCTTCAGAAATAAATTAAGCATCTGATTTGCAGAGGGCTATTTATCTCCTATTAGCTGCTTCTCTGTCACTGAAAGAACAGTAAAAAACCGCTTATCTTGCATAGATATGCCTGAATCAAATCGTACTCAGCTGCTTATTTTATCTGACTGATCTAAAGATAGCCATCCAACAGCCACATTGCTTTAACTTAGGTGAAACAAACTACGCTGGACAACCAGCAGTCAAGATAAACCTCATTATTTTCACACTAGATACTGGGTTAGACTTCAATGTAAGTGCTAAATGGCATAAACGGCAATGTTTTGGTAACACAGGCATTGGAGGGGGGCTGCAAGGTACACAGCCTCTGTAGAAGGATGTGGAGGCTGCCCCCATGTTGGGTGCAGGCTGTTCAGGTTGCCTCCACAACACATACCACAGGACACAGCTGAGCCCATCTGCCAAGCTGGTGTTCCTCAGTGAGCACATTTAAGACAGACGAGGAAACATCTAGAAGTGAGAAATGGAACAGGGAGACAGGGGAATAAAAGAATTTAACAAGGGAACAAGGTCAGGGTAGTAGAAGGTGCTCCACAGCAGAGATGAAAGGATTGAGGGCCATAGACAAGCTTATGCTGGTACAGGGACACATGAATTGACTGTAGCCCATGAAGGACCTATGCTGGAGCAGAAGAGCCAAGTGAGAATGAAAAAGCAGCAGACAGAAAGTGTTACCAGATCCTGCTCTAGTGGTATTCTCACTAAAGGCACTGCATGCAACCTGTGGCAATAACAAGGGGAGTGGACACCAGAAGAAGGGGAAGAGAAGTGTCGAGTGAAGTTGATTCTAGGGAAGGGAAAGGAAAGGTATTTTCATAAGTGTTTTGATGTTTAGCTTCTTTGTTACCCTATATTTCAATCAGTTATTAATTTTTTAGGTTAAGTAGCAATAAATTAAGTTAAATTCCCTGAGTAAGGTCTGGTTTGCCTGTGGCAATAAGTGGCAAGTGATTTCTCTGTATTTATTTAGATATTTATTTTAGGGTACAGCTTTGTTTTCTTTTGAAAGTGAGAGATAACTGTGTACTCACTGAAATAAGACATAAATAGTCTGCAGAATCAAGTCCTTTTATATATGTAACAACTGAAAAAAAAGAATATTCTGACTGAATCTTCTGAAATCTCAGGCTTAAAAAAAAAAAAAAAGCTTCAACCTCAAATTCTGAACTTCTTTTGAACATACACTGACCATGAAAATAGGTTGCATGATCTTTGTAATATAAACGCTCTTCAGTCCAATGCAGGTATAGGTTATGCAACTTAACTTCACTGTGACTTGTGAAGAAGTGTGTGAGGTAGATCAGAAAATTTGTTTTATATAGCATAAAGAATTTCTAATTTTGTCACTTCCCTGTCTGCTGTGGAACATGCAATCATCAGCTAAATGTTGATCACACTGTGTCCGTCAGTCTCTTTTCCCAAGTAACAAGCAACAGGACAAGAGGAAGGGGCCTCCAGTTATACTAAGGGAGGTTTAGACTGGATATTAGGAAAAATTCCTTCATCAAAAGGATTGTCACGCATTGGAAAAGGCTGCCCAGGAAGGTGGTTGAGTCACCATAACTAGAGGTCATTTAAAAGTAGATGTGGCACTTAGGGATATGACTTAGTGGTGGACTTTGCAGCACTAGTTGGACTCAACTTTAAAGATCTTTTCCAACCTAAATAATTCTATGACTCTATTTTTAAATAGGCAATTTGGGTTTGGGTTTTTGGGTTGGGTTTTTTTTCAAAATTATCAAGTGTCCATTTATATCTATCACATAGAAATGGAAAATTATATATACATTTTTTTCAACAGAAAAGACATATAAAAGAACGGTGTTTGTTTTAATTTTAGGATAGTATTCCTTGCTACTTTTTACAGATAGGAACATTGGTTTGCTTTGTAAGGATTTTTTTCCTCGTTTTTTCATTTCAGAGGACACATGCTGATCTACTTTTTTTGTAGCTAAATGAAAATGAAAACAAAAGTCTTTACAGAACAATCTCCAAAGCCAGCAGTAAAAATTACTGTCACACCTTTTACACACAGATAGCTGAAACAGATGAAATATTTGAAATTTAGCATTGTAATAGTGCTCATTTTGACAAAGACTATGATTGAAAAAAGGAATTGATTAAATAATGACATAAGAGACCAGAATCTGGTATAAACTCATTAGGCATTGACTGAGATTCCCTTTAGCACCAACTAAGAAAACCCAGCTGCTTCTGCACCTCAAAATAGACATTTTGTGTGCTCAGTCTGGCAGGTAGAGCAGCTGCTCAAGGACAGTAGTTCCCCTAGGAGGAATTTGATTAAAAGACATATGACCCTATACAACCAAAACATTCTCTGAAGTGTGATCAAAAAAGTCTGAAAAAATTAACATGAAATTCTGATCATTGTTATGCAACTTTAAACTGTGCATTGCTACCTTAATGATAACTTTTAAAGCAAAATATAACCTCTTTCCCTTGCCCAGATCCAGCATTTCACTGTAAAATAAATATAAATCTGTTTACAAAAAGGATTTATGTTCATTCAAGTACTAGGAGAAACAAATCAAACTGACAGTAATCTGGATTTCTGTGAAAGCCTAACCTACAACATTTGATCAGTGTTGTTGAAATGACAAAATGCCATTCAGAGTGTTAAGACTATTAATCTCCCTATTAACAATGGAAAATCAAAATTAATGCTTTATTAATAAGAATTTAAATACCCACAATTTAATCTGAAAAAAATTATATTAAATATACTCCACAGTCTGAATGTCACACTTGCACAATAGAAGTGAACTGTGTTTAACAAGATCTGCTTTGAGACAACGTTTGAAGTTTTGACTGCCTTCATGAAATGTATCTGTTTATTTCAATTTTTTTTTTCCTTGAGAACACTCCAGCTGTTTTCTGGATTCTGAACTTAACTTTTCAGAACTATTTTAGCTATTCTGTATTGATTCATAAAAGTGATCCAGCAAGCAAGTGCTCGGAAGTTACCAGAGTTCAGTGTTTGTTTACCATGATCCTTCTGCATTATAGAATCACAAAATCATTAGGATTGGAAGGGACCTCTAGAGATCATTGGCCACAACCTGCATCAGCGAAGGTGGTTAGATATTAGGAACATTTCTTCACCAAAAGGGTGATCAGGTATAGGAACAGGCTGCCCAGGGCAGTAGTGAAATCCCTGACCCTGAGGTTTTCAAAAAAACATGTACATGAGGCCCTTAGTGACATGGTCAAGTGATGGACTTGGCAGTCCTGGGATAAAGGTTGGACTTGATGATCTTAAATGTCTTTTTCAAACTAGTTGATTCTATGATAATATGATCATCTAGTCCAACCCCACTGTCAAGGCAGGTCCACCTAGAACAGGTTACACAGGAGGTTTTACCCCTTTTGATTGGGTTTAGAAGACAATGCTATAGAAGCCAAATACATTTACTCCATACTCACTGGAGGTGGTGAATGAGAAAGTGCACTAAATTTGCTGGTTGTTCTCCTTTTTCCACAGTGTACATGAAAGACCTAATGAACTGGGCCACTCCAATATCTACTATCAGTCTTTGTATTGACAGAATAAAACTTATTACAGTCTAATAACTGGGCTATGACTATCACATTTTTCAGATTAGCTTTCAACTGTAAACTGACTCTTGCTAAAGTCATCATGGGAATGAGAGCTTTGGTTTATGACAGCTTAAATACCTCTTGTCACCTTGTCAGCAAGGTGTTCTGGCATTTGTGTGGGGATTGTGCTGGCTGTGACAAAAAATATTTGAGTATATGCTAAGAATGCTGACCTGGTAATTTAAATCTTAGGATAAGCAAAGATGGTACCAATCATAAGCCAACTGTGATAAGAAATTAAAACATTGGTGGACCAGTAACAACTTAATTTTTACCATATCACATTGGCTATATGATTATTCCCTTGATTTAAGAGTATAGCAATGAGCTGCCCTTGGATAGTCAAAGGCCTGTATAGCTTGATTCTTGTCTCTAGCAGTGGCCAATAATACTTATGAAAGAGCCCAGAAATAGGGCTCTTTGCATTATCACAGCTTTCAGAGACATGCAGCTGAGGAACAGCCTGGGCAATGGTGACAAACTTTGCATTTCACAGCTTTCAATGGATTTATTCATTCACAAAAATAATTTCAATGTTCTTCAAGTCCTTCCTAAAAAAAATAGGTGGATTTGAACATACATGAATTCCTATTTTTACTAATATTCCTCTGATTTTTTTGGAGATACAAATATGACTGTTCCAATACTAAACATCAAGAAAACATCAGAAAGTGTATCAAAGCATAAATCAAATAGTCATTTTGGGGTTCATAATGATTTCATGCCAATATGAGGAGCTGTGAAGACAAAGTGAATATTCTGTCACTGCCAAAGCAGAAAGACACAAACACACTCAGAAACTCCACACCTTCTAGATGCCCAGTTCCAGTTACAAAATTTGTTAACTCTGAACTAAAGACAGCATTTCTTGAAGAAATGACACAACATAAATGTTTCATTTTCTTCTAAACAATTTACAGGCTTTATACGCTGCATTTTAAATACTTCATGCTAAATAACTAAGCACAGTAGTTACTGTTCTGAGTAAGAAATTAGTTCTAAATTTAAATGTAAAAATGGGTTGCACAACAGACAAATGAGGAAGCAGGCAAGGAGGATGTTAATTTACTAATTCAAAATTCTGAGAAAAGGTCTGTATCAGAAACTATGCCATTTACTATACTTAAGCATCTGCCTACACACTCAGGTTCACATGACAGCTCATAAACAAGAGCTTCACCAACCTATGTTTCAACAGAGCAGCTGCATTTTCCAGTATTCTGTCTCAAACAGCAGCCAGTAATAGACACTTAGGAAAAGAGAGTAAAAAATGGAGCTAGTGTGAGTAAATTACGTTTGCTTATGATATTCAGTACTGATTAATGATTACTCAGTAGTGGTTACCCATTGACTTATCATTAGATTCATCTCATTCTATTTCTACTTCCAGAAATATGCTATGGCAAAGTATGCCACAATTGTTAAATAGTGCTTTGGTGGGGTTTAACTCTGTCAGTTATGAACTGTAAAATGTAGTGACTTAGTTATCCATTCTTTCATTTGTCCCTTTTATGAAATGATACATATGGATTGTACTATGCCTTTGGTAAAGATAACCTTTCTCTCAGGAAACTCTATTTCAGGCACCAGGGAAATTAAAAGTGTAACTTTAGCTTCTACCTTAACTATTCAGGATACCAATCCCATCCCTTCCATTTCAAAGCAGAAAATCCTGACAGCAAGGCTGCAGAGGAATCTTGATTCTTGTTAGACCTCACTTGGAGTATTGTGTGCAGTTCTGGAGTCCTCAGCATAAAAAGGACATGGAACTGTTGGAACAAGTCCAGAGGAGGGCCACGAGGATGATCAGGGTACTGGAGCACCTCCCATATGAAGATAGGCTGAGAAAGTTGGGGCTGTTCAGCATGGAGAAGAGAAGGCCTCATAACAGCCTTCCAGTATCTGAAGGGGGCCTATAAGGATGCTGAGGGGGGACTGTAGTGCTAGGACAAGGGGTAACGGGTTAAAACTTAAACAGGGGAAGTTTAGGTTGGACATAAGGAGGAAGTTCTTTACTGTAAGGGTGGTGAGGCACTGGAATGGGTTGCCCAGGGAAGTTGTGAATGCTCCATCCCTGGAGGTGTTGAATGCCAGGCTCGACAGAGCCTTGGGCGACATGGTTTAGTGTGAGATGTCCCTGCCGAGGTTGGAACTAGATGATCCTAAGGTCCTTTCCAACCCTAACTATTCTATGATTCTATGCATACACAGTCCAAATACCAACCAAGTAAGTAAGTTTCTCCCCTGTATTTAGCTTCACAAGAACAGTTAGACTGCCTTAGTTCAAAATCAAATACATAATATCTGCTGCATTTTAGACTTGAATGACTTTACACCAAAATTAACTGGGAGATGTTGACAGTGACTTAACTATTTATTTTGTTCATGTCATATGCCATTACTGAGTGTAGTCTTCAGCTAAAGAAAGTCTGACTGAAGTCCAGAAAGAAGGCTGTCCGCTCGTCGGGCCCTAGTGTTCACATACTGAAAACCCTCCAGAGACTAGATTAGACTGAGCTCATTGGACTGTGCTCAGTTTTGGAAAACCTTCTATAAATGGGAATAAAGGGTTAAGGAGAGAGCCTGCAGCAGAAAGATGCACATAACTGGAAACAAATTTAAAGCTAAGTCTCAGAATGTTTTGGTTTGGAAGGGACCTTACAGATTATCCAATTTTAGCCCCACTGCCATGGGCAGGGACATTGTTCACTAGACCAGATTGCTCAAAGCCCTGTCCAACCTGGCCTTCAACACTTCTGCAAACAGAGCACCTACCTAGCATAAATTACTTACTCCATACCTGGGAAATATTCTGTAGTGAAACCTGAAAACTTCTTGTTGTCTGCACTCATTTCTCAACAAACCACATTTAATCAAGAATTTCCCTAGCTAGAAAATAAAGCAGGGTTTTGGATGACTATTTCATCGAGTCCAGTAAATGTTTAAATATTTATATATCATTAAATTCACCAGCCTTTACTCCCAGGTATGGGTGTATTAAGTACTCTTGGAAAATAAAACGATTTATCTCACATATTTTTATTTCTGATTAAAAAAAAAAAAGAAAATAGATGCCCTACTTTTGAGGTGAGTACTTATATATATAACTGAATGGCAGAACAACCACCAATAGATTTTTGATTGTAGTCTCAATTTTCGTTTGGTTTTCTTGTGCAAGATAAAATTTTTTACCAGACTGAGTGGAATATATCCTTTAAAATGAAACTGGTTTTAACTTTTTCTTTTATCTTTTTTAAAAAAAAACCCACAAAACAAACTACTATGTAGCTTGATTCAAAAGGAACAAATGCATTTACAGCTTCAACTTTTACTTCACTTCCTTTCTGTTTGTAGCTCCTTTAGGAGAGTGAAGTATTGAACATGCCTAAGATTATGAGAGTAAAAATCACACAAACAAGGTTTTTTTTCTGTTGGGAGCTTTTTACGTACCCTAATGGAAGCAGCAGTCATATTGATTATTATTACCAAATGTACTGCTTTGACCCATCATTATGCCTTAAAAGGTATGAATTTGATCTTAAAATCTGTATTCTGCATTTGCAAGTATACTGGGCCTGTCCTATTACCATTTGTCAAAGTCTTGACTTGCAAGTACCATGCACAATTTTTCGCACTAAGATTCAGTTAAGTTCAGATCGATTACACTGTTACTGGGCATATTCATTCATCAGTAACAGACTGCTAATGATCCTATGCCAAAGATTAGCAATCTGTACACAACATACAGAGTGTTGTAACTTATTTTTCTTATGTTTATATTGAACAAAATTTTGTATTTACCAGTATTTTGGACTTAGTATATATCACTGGTCAATTCCTGTATCTTTTAATTCGCTACCTTTTCTTTCCTGAGCTTCTCTTTAAAATATACCTGTATCTTTCTTATGGACTGAGTATCTTTTAATTTGCATCCTTTTGAATAACCTTGAATTTAATGTGTTGACTTCAGTTAAGAAAGAGTTTATGAAAATATGTGCAGAAAAGGAGACTGCTGTGTTGTCTCCTGCTTTGTTGCAAATGACCAGAGAACCACTTCTCTGTTCTTCTGCAAAATAACCTCTAGCTTTTAATGGGAGCTGTGTTAACAAAACCAGTATAGACAGCGAAGTACCTGCATACTATGATACCGCAGAGGTTGGTCAAAGAACATTGGTGGAAGTCACTATTTCATAAATATATGAAATAACTGCAGGGTAATGTTCCTTATGTAATGGTTCACATTTAAATTTTCTCTTCCCTGCCAGTTTTATTTTCAATTTCCTAACATGCTTTTTGTTCAGATGACCACTTTTTCACAAAGGTTTAAATTTACTTTCAATTTTTTTATTTTGCTATAATCATATTTTTTACACAAATTCTATCAACTACACCTTTATAATCTATTTTCATCTGCAGTTTATACAGCTGTTATTTAATTTCAGCTTTCCTTTGGAGTTTTGTTGTATATTTTCCCCCTGAAGACTGTTTGTCTAAAGCCTGCTAAATTTACGACAATTTCTTCCTTCATATCAGAAGACAGTGAAGCACCACTCAGCCTGATAATATCTGGAATGAGTGAAATGCTGTTTGTCTCTTCAGTGACTACTGAAATAAATTAATAGTCAAACTCCTGATGATTGCTCAGAATGCAAATAAAGGCAAAATTCAGAAACAGATAATCATAGAATGGTTAGGGTTGGAAAGGACCTTAAGATCATTTAGTTTCAACCCTCCTGCCATAGGCAGGGACACCTTCCTCTAGATCAGGTGGCACAACGGCAAGATACGCCAATTTCTTTCAAATTAAATTACAGTAAAATTAGAAAGATAAACAAGACTAATGAAACTGTATTCAAAAGCACTTGAATTGCAATTCAGCCAGCAGATGGCAAGTGATGTTCAGTGAAGAAAGACAGTAAGATTGTACTATGCAAATATTCTATGTACTGAAGATCCAGATAAGCCTTTTTTCTCACCTATCCAATTATAATGTGCTTTTGTTACTATAAGATAGGAAAGGGCAGTATCTTATGCACTCTATTAATCTGAAGGATAAGACGTTGAAGATGTAAACTGATTCCTTTGTATTGAGCTTGAAGGGGTTCATTTGTATAATTTTACTGGATGTTCCAATCTGAAATAGATTCATTTGCTTACATTTTGGAGTATTAACTCGAAGTTTAACTCAAGTATTTGGATGAGCAAGCTCATGGAGAAGTAACATGAAAAGGGAAAACCACCAACAATTACTCAAAACAAACTTGAAATATTGCCTATAAAATATTACCGCATCTACAATGAATTATGAAGGACCAAGTATAGCTGAAAAATGAAGTGAATGTTGCAATAAAAATGACAAGTGACAGATGTGTGGTCAAAAATACTGTGGAAAAAAGTGAGGAATAAAAGTCTTTTTACTTTTTTCATTCAATGAATTCTGTTAGTGTTAGGGAACAGCTTTCGATCCTGACATTATAAATTACTAAAAATACAAAATATTTGGTAACAATATAGTTGTAACTCTCAGTGCATTTGTTACGTCATCTAAAATCACTTTTCAGAAAAGGAAAAAACCTCTTAAAAGGCAAAAGTCAAAAAAGTTTTTTCAAAAAGTACCAGCAGCTTCTACTCTACATGTATGTGGCCAGGCACAAGTTGACTTATGCATGCGCTACCCAAAGAACTTGAGAGACCTTCATAAAAAAAATCCAAACCATGCCAAACATCTGAAGGATGCATTTTGATAAAAGCATGTAATATTTTCATTAGTTCAGGTGAAAATTAAAGTTTTCAGCTGACTTTTCCCCACATTTGTCATCAATACTAATTAATAGCCAGGGGTATAATTTTCTCTTGGCATTCTCAGCAGGGTGCATGATAGCTCTCACACTCTTTCTGAAAATATGCAGTTAATCTTGGCTTTATAAACATGATTGCTAACAGAATATATGTTAAAAGTACATAAATAATTCACATTAAAATTAGCCAAATGGAACTAAGGTAGGACAACACTGAAAGAAGAAAACATGCAAATTTACTTCTTAATTGTCTTGAAATAATTTGCAGTTTGTTTCCTTTGGTACCAGTCAAACCTAAATTGTGATGTGGATATACCAGTAAACTGCATGGAGTAGAGTTAGAAGACTTAAATTTTGTTGAGATTTGATGTTAATTGGCTTATCAATCCTGCCAAAGCAATTAAAGCAGCAGTGGGTGGTTTGAGGATAATGCACAAATCATTGATGCCCCATCAAACAATACAGTTACAGCCATATTTTGCCTGAGTGGATCCTGAATGAACTACCCACACAGGACAGAGATTTCAGAAGGCCTCTGTGCAGAAAATTTCTGTGATAAATCAGTCACAAGTGTTAAATGTTGTACAATTTTTGGATTCCAACATTGGACATAGGATAAAACCTTTCATTTTTTAAGTGTAGTTTTAAAAAAGGAAGAAAGAACTGAGGTTTTTTTGTTGTTTTTGTTTTTTTTTTAATGACCAAAATTATACTTGCTGGATTTCAAATATTGTTGCTTTTAGATTCCTAGTAAAGCAAAAGCAAAATTTTATCATTTATGTTTTTGAAGCATGGTTTAGGTTTCAAACAAGTAACTTCAACTGTCCTCAAATGAAGCCACACAGCTTGAACTCCACTATCAAAATTGTAAAAATGTATTCAAATGGTACAAAGATATCAAGGCAGAGTTATTAACACTCCTGAATCTCATCAGTCTACCAGCAGCTGTAGCAGATGTCAGAATCTTTCAGCTAGTTAGAGAATTTTCCAACAGTTGCAGTTGCTTCAGTTTCTTTAGTCCCACTGTTTAAATAATTTAAATGAAATGTCTTTGCAATGACTTCAAACACTGAAGTGTAAATTTTCCATTAAATGTTTGCAAAATGGAAGATGAGTTTCTAGCCTTGTATGTTCTATTTTTATTCCTTAGAATGTTGTTTCAGAATCCAAGTTTCTGGAGTTCAGCATCATAAAGAGACAAAAAATAAGAATATAAGGCTTGGCTATGGGAGTATATTTTGTCTTTACCTGCTCCATCAGTCATCCTATCTGAGGGCCAGATTATTATGTAATGTAAGTCAGAACAGATTTCATGTAACTAGTTTACTGAGCCAAAGATTTTGAGGGGAGTATTAGCTAGAAGTTACCTGCTCTCTATGTCCCCACTATATGGCTCTTTGTAGTGCTGAAGAAAATGCTTTAGACTGAGGCTTGACCTATATTTCACAGTGAAAAGTTTTAATATTAGAGTTTACAATTTCAGATTTTGTCTCATGAAAATGTAAACCTCAGTCATTTGCTTCAGAAAAATCAAATATAAAATTAAAACTAGTTTTCTGCAAAGAATGTGGGAAATTCTTCTTATCTGAGTATATTCCTTGTATTCTTTTCCTCAATATAATGAGAACTTTGCAACTTTCTATGCTATTTGAGCAAAGTTAGAGTAGAAGTATAAGGCTAGTCTGTACTGGCATCTTTATCATGCTGAAGCTAATAAAAGCCTTCTCACACCAGAAATTGGTTTTGCGTGTTTGTTGTTAATTTTACATTTTCTGTCAGATTTTTGTTCTTTTTAGAATTTTAAAATACAATTCAAACAGGAAATATGGGGTTCTTTACAACATTGCATAGCTACATAAATCATAGAGAACTACTCCTTTCTCATCCTTGGACTGTGAATTGGAACAGCACATTTATAATTAAAAAAATCTGGGACTCAATACAAGTAGAAAACATAGCTCTTTGAGACCTAGCAGAAGTAGATAAAGCTGATATATGCTGCTCAATTATAAGATGTATCTATAGAGGATGTATCAAAAATTCTTTGATCTGGATATCTTCGCCAAGCACTCTTTTTGAGGAAGTCTACTCTTCGTGCCTATCAAGTACATCGGTTTGATAGCTGCTTTTATAGATACATTTGATTATTTTTTTCTAAGTAAGCTTGCAAGCTTTTTTTTTGCCTACATGAGAATTGTAATTTACCAAAGCACAGCACTTTTAAAAGTATATGGCATTGATCCAGGATTTTTTTCAGAAGAGATGCAGAGTTCAGTTATGTCTACCATTAGTAAAGCTTTTACAGTATTCATATCCAAAGATTTTGCCCTTTTGCTGTCAAAGCGATTTAGCTACATCTCCATTTCATGAGATCAGGAATCCCGAATTAATCTCTAACCTGCAGTAATAAAGAGAATTTCAGAAAAGCTGACCCAAATTATTTACTGTATGAGTAGGGGTTTCTTAACCTCTTTAAAGATATATCTTTGAGTTACAGACTGAAGTATTGCTACATACATTTTGGAGCAAATATGTGTAGTTTCTCATGAATATTTTTCTGCTTTGTCAATAACAGTGCAGAATTGGTATGGGAAATGTTTAATTATAAAAATATAAACAAAACATAACAGAAGTCACGTAAACCTTAAAAAAAATCTGTAACTATATTCTCAATGCCCCCTTTGAGCACTGCTCTACTCATAGAAAAAAACTTTTTTGGTTTTTTTTTTTTGGGGGGGGGAGGGGAATGAAAACAAAAAAACCAAAATGCTATGCACAAATCAGAAACATACGAAATAAAATATGAAAATTAAAAGGCTTAGAAAAAAACCCAACAAAAGCTAGAAAATTTAAGGAACTTCAGTAAAACAATGATTTAAAAGCCTTTCTTCTCACATAGTAGAGGGAAGCATGGTTTGTTTAGGTTGGTTGTTAGGGGGTTTTGATATGGGGTTCCCCTTAGGCAACTATAGGAATGATTTATATCTGCTGGAAAGTGAAAGAAAATAGTGGATTTTGGGAAGAAACTGTCTCAAATCCTTTTAACATAGTTAACATTGATGAAAAATTGCATGCATAGCATTGTCCATCTATTTTACTTGTATACAAGTACATATATATTATGCAAAGATATGTAAGTATGTTATGTTTACAAGCTCAGACTGGGGAAAAGCCATTTAGGTAACAGAGAAAAAGGTCCTGACAATGCATTTTTACAATTATTTACAAATTTGGAGGTATATTCCATTTGTTCTGCTGGTTAATACAGAAGTGGTGATACAATGCTTAGAACAGCAAGCACTGTATATATGTTGAAACTAATTTTTTGGGCAAATAGCTTATTTAAAGATTTATTTCACTCAAAGCAGTACGTTTTCTAAATTTCACTAAATCAGTTTTTTTCATCTATTTATAGTGGTATCAGAACTTCATTTGACTGGCATATTTAAAATATGGTATTAGTATTAAAAGTTTTTAACTGTATCAGTATGTGTGCTGCGAACTAATTGATTTCAGCTTTGGACACTTGATCATCACATTTAAAGATGTTCTTAACTCCTTACATGATCCATTCAACTCCTGTTGCATACTTTTCACCCAGTCAATCCACCATTTTAGAAAGGATGGTTCAGTGAAGAAGCTGCTAGCTAGACAGAACCATTACTATCTTACAAAATCCTACGATTTTACTGGCTTAGTAGTTCAAATAATCAAGTTATATCAGACATTTATTGATGTCATGATAATGACATGATGTCAGTAAAATATATTTTGCTTTTCCATCAGCTGTTACTTACAGGCAAAAGCTTAAATTTTCCTCTTTATGCTTTCTTATTTGCAGTGGACTTCTGAATGGCTTTGCATCCCATTTGAATTCTTTTAATTGTGAAATATGTATTTTGACAGAAAAAGAAAAGAGCAAAAAGTATCTATTTTCATGTTGTCTGACTTTTTGAAGCAACAGGACCAATTTTGCTTTAAGTCACTAAAGTTAGATATATTTTAAGGTAAAAACATATTAGAAACCTAATCAATTGAAAGATTGTTTCATTTTAGAATAGTTAAAAAGTATGTATATTGCTAAGATGTAAGAGACTTTTTCTAATAGAGTTTTCTCTTTTTTTCTTTTTTTTTTTTCCCTCAGATATATGAAAAAAAAGAGCCCACATACCTTTGGTGCAAATGTCATTTACCCATTACTACTTTGTACTTTGAATCTTTTTCTGAATGTGAACAGCCACCTACTTAGCATAATAAATTTTCTTAATTTTACAGCAGATGTAGTAGTTAAAGCTGAAGAACTGGGTAGTATTTTTATGTATTTACTGTTATAATCTGTGCTGCATAGTCTAACTTCTTATTTGTGCCTAAAGATCAAGAGTGTAGTGGAGGCAAAAACTGGAGTCTGATAGTAACGAATTTACTCCCTTCCCACCCCCAAGAAAAGCTAATCTCCTTCATCCATGGTTCTAAATGCTAACCTATTTTGATAGCATTTGGATTGAGTGACCAAAATGAAACCAAAAGAGCATAATGAAAACTCAATTCCAAGTAACTAAATTGTACTGATGAACATTCCTTCTGGTTAACTGAAAAAGGAGGATTACATCAGGATTTCATAGCATCTATCTAAGTAGACAGGGTAGGCATTTGCTATGGCTGAAAGGCAGTATGACACCTTGTTCTGCAGCATTTCAGGAGATTATGGATTTTTCAGATCCAGGAAGTTTATTTTATTGAAACAAGGAATCTTTCTCAAGATCACTTCTCAGCACTCCATTTCCAGGTATTTCTCAAGCTACTATTGAGTTGTTCTGTGTGCCTTCTTGTTGCACCACCATATACCTTACTTAATGCAATTATCAGGAAAGCAAATAGAAGTATTTCAGACATATCATTGGCTAGGAAATGATGTAAAAGTACAGAAATTATTCTTGACTTCTACTGGAGTGTATAGTTTTTGTAGTATTACTGATTAGGGCCAGTGCCATTTACAAATAATCCTATTACAGCTGCGAGGTTAATTCTTTTCCTAACATCATAAAGAACAGTGACAGATTTTGATTAAAAGAAATATTACATACTTCTACAATTACCACTGTCCCAACTTCAGCTTCAAATTTTGTCGCTTTTATAGAGCCAAAAGCAGGAGTCTAGTTGTACAAAACAACCACTTTTCCTGAACCCATCTTTTAGTCCAGAATTTATAGGTAATTTATTACGATAATTTGATATGAATTTGCCAAACTTTGGCATCCAAGACACAAGCCATTTAAGTTTGTAGATTTTTACTTTATATAACAGTAAAGTTTAAAACCCTGTGGCCATCCAACTATTCTCCAAAGGAAGTCTAAGTCTTGTTAGTCACAGATTGCCTACCCAAGAAAAAGCTCACTGTTAGAAATACGAAGGAATGAAGTGATAGTCTAATTTTCACTCTTTCTTAGATCATATCACTCTCCTCATTGTATTTTTAGAAAAGTTTCATACACAGGAATCTCTTGATTTGAGTCTGTAACTGAACTGAATCTGATGACTAATTTCACCACCTACTGTGTTAAAAATCACTGTTATATGTCCTTTAAAAGTTCTGTACAATATCTCCTTCGAATTAGTGCTCTGACTTACTGTTTCTACAAAAAATATTCCTAGATCAAAAAGAAACATTTCTACAGCCACCTTGCTTTTCCTTTTATCATCTTATATTATCTTTTAGTCTTGTCATTCTTTTCATATGAATCACATAATAACTGTCTCCCCTACACAACTTTTTATACATTTTTTATCTTTTTACCATGGTAAAATATAGAGTAGCTCATTAGTTACTATGATTTTTATTATTATGCCTCAAATTTGACTGTATTACTTCAGTCCATACACTTTATGTAGGTAATTGCAAGAGGCTAAATTCCAGAACTTAGACATATGAATCTTTACATTTATTGTTTCAACTCACTGGAGACATGCAAATTAGAACAAGCTTCAATTATACAAAAGGAGATGCTTCATAATGTCCCTGGCTGCCGTTGCATGTTTTGAATCAATAAATCGTTGTCAGGACTTGCAGATTTTTATAGTTCCTAGCTAACCTTTCAACACCAATTAGTTGCTACATTTTAGACTTTGTATGGTTTTACGGGGAAGGTGGGAAATAACGTGGCTGCTTATTGTTGACCACAGTTTGGGAACCAATAACTAGTGCATCTTTAATTCTGAGCCTGACAGCAACACCTTCCTCAGCAAGAAGGCTGACAGGAAACTCCTAGATGGCTTCTATGTACACAGTGACACATACCTTCAGTGGGAGTATCATTCTGAGGCTCAGCTTTACCTGTGAAGCAGTTTAAAAGAGGTGTAACATAGCCACCATCTCAATCAGTATTTAAACATGCAAAATCTAAGTTCTGATATTTAAGAATACTAGAGTTCAATAAGATGACAGTCTGCTTATTTTCTCTTCAGCAGGAACCTTTACCATCTTAATTCATTTAAGATGTCTCAGAATTGGCTGAGCCTATCTGGTTCTTATTTTTTAAAATGCTTTTTAAGCATTGCATTGTACCATGTCTTGCACTGGTATATTGATAGATGCCGCACTTTAAAATAATGGGCATTTTTTTCAACAATCGCCAAACAGTTGCTTCCCTACTTCCTTTACTTTCCTGGAGGTGAAATTAGAAACCTGAATATGTGGAAACAGCTTTCACACCTTTGGTTACAACAGTTTATATAGTCCTGACAAGCTACAGCTAAATCATTAATTTCCAGGATAAAAAAAAAAAAAAAAGAAACCGAGAGGTAAGTAGAGGCAGGAGAAAAAGAGAGGCATAAATGGTAGAAGACAACAGGAGCCTTCAGCTACACAAATACAGTTAGATAGATATAAGTTGGGCTCCTGGAAAGCCTCTTAGCATTCCTCTTTTCAACTCCTGCTCAACTCTTTTAAGGTGATTCAGTATTTTATGATTTAGTGAGGGAAATGAGATTTGTTACTTTAGCAGAGGTAACACTGAATTGCAAAAATTGTATAGCAACTGAAGTGTCTGAAGTCAGCAAAGCCTAGAATTCTTACTTCCCAAAAACTACTGTATTAAATGTATCAGGTTTAGACAACAGTAACAGTTCTTCAACTGGAAACCCAAAACTTCATCTTTTCCTCTCCAAAAACCTCACAGCTTTGTCCTCTGAGCTTCACAAAATTTCTCCTTTCTTTGCAGATCAGCTGGTAGGGAATGTTAACAAAAAAAAAAAAAAAAAAGTCTTAAGTGTTCCAAATCTACATTCTTCATTTATTTTCATAGAACAAGCTTTTTACTAACCTCTACTTAAAATGCAGACAGAAGTGAAAGTATGAAAAGGTGGCAGCTTGTAGCTCAAGAGAAGAAACTGACAGAAAAAATGAGTTACACAAGTCATCATGGTCAGTGATTCTAATGCTAAGGCAAATAAAATAGCAATAAAGCTAAGCAACAATGTCATTCAGATCAGCTAGTGAGACTGCTGAATGAAAAGTTAAAATAAAACCCACCAGGAACCAAATTAAGCTTTTTTATGCCACAGTAAGTCAAGTCTCAGTCAAGTTGATTTTTCCCTATATTTACACACACTCTAAACTGCAGTATATCAGGACTCCAATAATAATGCTATCTATATTTCTAGCTTATCTCAAGTGCAAAAAGATTCTGTGACACAATACTTATCATTATGCCTTAATGTAGCCAGATCAATACA
Source organism: Psittacula echo (assembly GCF_963264785.1). Lineage (NCBI taxonomy): Eukaryota > Metazoa > Chordata > Aves > Psittaciformes > Psittacidae > Psittacula > Psittacula echo. The sequence goes on along the minus strand of NC_137738.1, from coordinate 79,804,916 downwards.
TTCATTATTGTAGAAGGGTGAAAAACTAGCTTTATGCTAGAAGTTACATTTAGCCACTGTTACAAACTGCAGGATTACAGGTGAAAAAAGGACCAATATCCGAGAATAAGCTAGTTAAGTTACAGGATAATCTGCTATCTGCAATATTTGTCCATAAACAGGATAATGCACTATCTGCAATATTTGCTGGAAAATTCCTAACCTTGAAGGCTTGTTAGTGCCTTCTCGTAGTTGAGGTTTTTATTCAGCCTTTTGTCATGAAGAACTGTGTATTGTTCAATTTTGCTTAGGTTTGTGGCTTAGCAACCTCATTTTTTGGTTTTGCAGTCCATATCTTCACACTTCTAAGCTTTAGGGTTTGTATTTAAATGGATTAAGTTTCATTTATGTGAACTGTTATTCCACATTTTTATCAAGACTAGGAAATGGGTTGGAACCAAAATACTCTTGAATCCCCTCCTTCCCATTCTCTTGATCACTGAAGCAGTTTCTTTATTCCCACTACTGAGGCAATTAAGATTTTATTCCCCTCAGTAGACTATAGAGGTAGCCCATTTTCTTTACTATCAATCAAAGTATTATAGAAGCTTGGAATAATGAAGGGGGAATAGAACTGAAGACATTAAAAAACCAAAACCAAAAGAGGAAAATTATCAGCAAATATTGAAGTTTTATTTTGTCCTATAAGTTAATTATAGGTGTTCTGTTCTTGGTTCTATCATACGATATCTTATGTCTGATAAAGCATTTTACATTAAACATTAGCATTCTACCTCAGGTTGTACTAGCACCCAACTGTAGTTGACAGTATTGGCAGTATTGTTGTCACTCAGCAAAGGTAAACATATGTATAACCATTTTAGAGACTCTGCTTTCAATGTTTTGCAACAGATTTTTCAGATGCACTACGAAAACTCAGAAGTTACCCAATAACCAAACAGGGGCGATTTAGGTTAGATATAAGGAACAAATTCTTCACTGTGATTGGTGTGGCACTGGAACAGATTGCTCAAATAATTTGTGGATGCTCTATCTCTGGAAGCATTCAAGGTCAGTTTGGATAGGGCTTTGAGCAATGTGGTCTAGTGGAAGGTGTCCCTGCCCATGGCAAGGATGTTAGAATTAGACGACCTTGCGACCCTTTACAACTCTAATCATTCTATGAGTCTAAATAGTACTATGAAGTATGTGAGTATATTTATCAGGTGATAAAAATGACAAAATCATTCTATGACCATTCCATTAAAATTGCAAATAAATGGCACTGATCAAAGTGAAACACAAACTTCAATGTGGTATCATGATTTAACACCAGTGGCCAGCTAAGTCTGAGATGTCCCCTGACCTCTGGATTATAAAGTATCTTTGAAGATGCTGTACTATATAACATCATCTTTCAATACTCTTTTCCAGACATAACAGCTACTTAATGCTTTCATGATAAATTTGTTCCACTTCTCAAGTATTTTCAGTACCTTTTCATTTTTTTTTCAGCTTTTTATCATTCTTTTATTAGCAAATATGAAAATTGTAAGAAGTAGTCTGGGATTTGTTTCATGGGTTTTAAAATCAGAAGCCCTATCAATTTTACATTTGTCCTGTGCAGCAGTTTTCTGGGGGTCATCTTCTGTAGCTTTCTTTGTTTGGACTTTTATTCCCCTTCAAAACAACCACTGTTCGGCAGACAGCTCCTCTATTCTACATATATCTCCCAGAGTAATTGCTTCTAAATATACAACTCAAGACAATGAGGAAGAGTATATGATACACCTGCCTCATCTTTTTTAATATTTTTAATGCCCACTAACAGTTTATTTCTGGGGCAATTCAATTGCTTTCTGCATATAAACTATGGAGAAGTAGTCTAGAACCAGTAGTCACTTCAGCTACTTACGTGAAGATAGATGAGACCTTGGTCCACCTCGACTCTTTCTCGTGTTAACAGAAAGAAAGAAGTACTTCCAAAAGATTATTCTGGTCTTCAAGGAGCAGAACACCTTTTCTGTCTTTCTTTTCTGCCTCTGATGACTGAGCTTCTAACTTGAACAGGATGCTAAGTGGAATTAAATGGAGTTAACTGAGAATTTATTACTATAAATTTTGATTATGAACTAAGGGTTCTTAAAAATTAACTGTCAGAAGGAGGAGACAAAGGTAAATTAGTGGCCCATAGGATGTTCAACAGCTAACTATATAAAGTGACTGAAAAAAGACAAATCTTATTTTCGTATGTCTGTGTAAAGTAGTAGCATCTCCAAAAGCAATGGATAAGTAATAATGCCATTGTGTAAGACCTCAGCTGGCATATCCCTCCATAATGAAGAAATAAGACAGGGAAAGTTAACACAGAAGTCGCAGCTGTGATAAGGAAACAGAAAATTGAACTATGGTTGGAAAACAGAGGTTAGCTTGTTTAACTTAAGAAAATGAAGGATGAAAGAAATACGATTTGCAAATACTACGCAGGAGAAAGCTAATGCTGGAAAAGGGTACACATCTACTATGAAAATACTAGAGCAGGTTTTTTTAAAAAAAGATTTGCAGCTGATAATAGGGGACAGCTTCAGCTGCACAGTAAGGGAAAACTTAATAGTTGTATGATGGATCTTATATCTGCATCACATGAAAGACACATAAAACAGCATGAAGTTGGACCAGGTTTCTCTTTGGTTTATATTTCTCAGTACTATTATGCCATTTTCCAGGCACATTAGGATTCCTGCATTAAATGTCTTATACAACTCTTCATTAATGCTGAAGCTGTATCAGAGGTATAAGAAAAAGAAACATGATGACCCTTATCTACAGTGGCTGATATTAAGGGTGCTCCCACCATGTCTTCTGGATCACTGTGTACAGTACGTTGTTGAAAATAGCTATCATATTCAGAAGGACTCAATAATACATCATATTTATTAAAATCTTTTGAAGGAATCTTGCTGTCTTGGGTTCAGCAATAGCAGTCATTTTTCTCCTTAGTAGCTGGTGCAGAGCTGCGTTTTTGACTTTCAGCCTGGGAACAATGCTGATAACACCAATGTTTTTAGTTGTTGCTAAGTCATGTTTACTCTGACCAAGGACTTTCTGAGTCTCATGCTCTGCCAGGGAGGAGGGGAAGCCAGGAAGAAGCAGAAACAGGACACCTGACCCAAACTAGCTGAAAAGGTATTCCATACCACAGCATGTCATGTCCAGTGTATAAACTGGGGGCAGTTACCTGGAAGGTCTAGATCACTGCTCGGGTCAGGCTGGGTATTGGCCGGTGGGTGGTGAGCGGTTGTATTCTCTTCCCTTGTTATTTCCCTTATCATTATTATTACTGGTGGTAGTAGTAGTGATTTGTGTTATACCTTAGTTAATGGACTGCTCTTATCTTAGCCTGTGGGAGCTGCATTCTTTGGAATCTCCTCTCCATCCCTCCGGGAGCTGGGGGAGGGAGGGGGGGACTGAGTGAGAGGCTGTGTGGTTTTGGGTTGCCGAAGGGGTTTAAACCACGACACTTGCTCTCTTGTATCTGAAAGTTTAAATTTTAATTTTTTTGCATTTAAACCCTATAGTGTTTGTGAAGCTTTCATTAGGAAAGGTGACACTCATCGCAGAGAGAAAGAGTTCTCATTATTTCAGTAGCCTAAAAGCTTTAGATTAGATTCTAACACCAAGTGGAAATTCTGCCAGTTTTCTCTGTGTGCACTAATTGGCCCCATTGCTTTCTTTTTAAAAAAATGTCTATACATACATCTAAAAGTTTATTTTAAAATGTATCATCATGGTGAATCTTTTCTGAGTTTAATATTGTCCATCAACCTTGAACCTATGCATACTGTCAAGAAAATGATGAAACAAATTACTGTTTTAATTAAAATTAATCTAAGGACAAATAGGTAAAGTCTGAAAAGGGAAAAGATACATCCATAAAGGACTCCACTGAAGATGCTAAAAAAAGGTTTCATTTAACAGCAATTGTAATCTGCTGAACTTTTTCAATGTTAAATCAATCAATAATCTACCATTTAAATACTCATGAAAGTTAATCCAGCTGCTGGGAAGGGTTTTTGTAACCAGAAAGAAGGTGGAAAGGGTTCAAGGGCCCTGAGCTTTAATGATGTTTCAGAGAATTAAAGTAAATTTTGACCATCCCTGAACTAAAATTCTGTCACAGGTCAACACAGACTTTTGCTTCTTCAGACCCTTTTTATTTCCACCAAGTTGGGATCTTCTCCCTATACCTAACTGTATTCTAAAAACTAACTATAACTTAGAATACTTAATTATTTCAAAAGAGAAAAACCAGGGACATAGTGAAATCTCCATTTCCAGTCTGATGCTCAAATTAGCTCTTTTATCTCAAAACAAATGCAAATTTCTGAAAGAATAGAAATGGCATTAAGATAAACAGAACAGATTACCACCCTGAGGCACTATGTGAAAATCCTCTGTGCTAGGAAGAAGCTTATTGCAGGGGCACAAGTTGTTAAAATTGCCTTTTCATATAAATGTATTTTAAGGCCTTTCATGATAATAAATGTAACTCTTTTTGCCCTTTATCAAATCATTGTCATCTAATTGACAGTTGTAAGAGAAAATTTTGGATCTGTCTTTAATATTACATACATTTCCTCATTTCTCTTTGTAAATAAGATAGTTTTCAGGAATGATCTACCATGCACAACTGGGGGGGAGAAGAAGTGTTCTAAAACCACCAAATATGTGAAGATTTATTTAAGACATAATGAATATTTGGGTTGTTCAGACTATTTATTGTCCACTTCATTGCTTTTGGCTGGTACTGAATTCATTTTTTTCATAGAAGCTTGTACGGTGCTATGTTTTATATTTGTGACCTAAACAATGCTTATAGCATAAGGATGTTTCAGTTATTGCTGGGAAGTGCTTGCACAGAGTTAAGGCTTTTTCTGCTTCTTACACAACCCCACCAGCGAGTAGGCTGGGGGTGCACAAGGAGTTGGGAGGGGACACAGCTGGGACAGCTGACCCCAATTGAAAAAACGGATATTGAATGCTAATAGCAATAAAAGCTGAGAGAAGGAAGAGGAAGGGGAGACATTTAGAATTATGATGTTTGTCTTCCCAAGTCACTGTTGGAGGCCTACTATCCTGAAGATGGCTCTGAATACCTCTGCCTATGGGAAGCAGTGAAAGTATTGCTTAATTTGCTTCATTTGCTCACACAGCTTTTGCTTTCCCTGTCTTTATCTCAACTCATGAATTCTCACTCTTATGCTTCCAACTCGCTCCCCATCACACAATGGGACAGTGAGCAAGGGGCGAGATGCCTAATGGGGTATAACTATGACAGTCAGGAAAATTTTATAACAGTGGAAAGAAATATTACAATAAGACAAGCAATTCATAAGTATACCTTAATCAGGTTACACAGAAGTACTTCTAGTCTAAAAGGTACTATTTGTATTTTATGCTATAGACAACATAAGGAATAAGAACTAGTGTCATAGAAAGCAAATTAATAATGCCTGTAACTTGTAGGGTTACGGGTATTTGAATATCCTATGGATTTTAATTTAGTGTCAAGGCAAATATTAAACATAACTAGGATAATAATACATAAAATTATGACAAATTATATTTTTAGAATATAGTAATCATGTTGAAAATAGGATTGCATGAAGAATTTTAAAATTACATTGTTCAGAGACTGGTATGTTTGGACTGGCCTCTTTGAGTCACGGTGAAGATGTTTCAAAAATTAGTTATATGGTGCGGGGACAATGCATGAATTACAAGCAATCAGAAATCTTGTAGCCTCAGTAGTTCCGATACATAAGCATTGAATTATAGTTAAATACACAAAAGATTGAAGGCTTGATTAAAAATTTTATCATTAAAATAGCAAAGTGAGTATAATTAGATAAAATTTTCTTCATTTAGCTTGGATAGGCATCTTCTTGGGATAAAAAATAGTGGAATTTTTAAGTTTGAATATTAGTTTCTACAATTTTGATAACTACGTAAGATGACTTGTAACAAAACTTGTGTCAATGCAAAAATAAATAGATAACAAGTATCAAATTTACAAATAAATGAAGCTATGAACAGTCATTCAGAAAAGTCTGAATCTAACATGCCAGACTTGAAAATATCCATTTATATTTTCACTTCTAATACTCAAATATTAACAATTTTTTTTGTTTGGAGATAAATTTTATTTGAACTTTTTTAATGATGTACTGTGCTTTCACAGTTTATGGCAATTAAGTACGATTCCATTATAAGAAAGAAAATTAAGTAAGAGAATGTCCTTGCCAAAGAAATTTCCAAGAACAGTTTTTATTAAAACTTCAGTTTTACTGCAATCAGAACCATTTTCAAGAATATCAAGCTTTTACCCTGTCATTGGCAGTGATATAGACAATTTTGGTAATTTTTTTTTTTTTTTTACTGGATTAACGAGAGTATTACCTCTACATATTCCTTTAAGTCACTAGCATTTTTCAGTATTTTGACACTGATTAGTCTATGTGTACAGTTAACAAAGAAAGTATCTTCTTTATTGTATCTATAGAAAAAAATACTAGTAGCACAAACTGCTTGCAATGCAATAAAGTGAGAAACTATATCCTTAACTGTCCAAAACTGTATCAGCTGAATTTCTGAACAAATCTGTGTGTTACAGATCAGATAATTTTTAATTGATCTTAAAGCCTCCTTAGGTATTTGCCTTCTTTTATCTCCACTTATTTTCCATTACAAAATTATAGTCTAACATTTCAGGTGTTACAACATACCTTCAGAACCTACAATGAGAACACAATAGTTTAAAGAAGTACTAAAAAGCTCACATAAACAAACCCAATCCAGGCAGCACTATACAACAACAACATCAGCCCCTGCTCACATCAGTGACCTACATCTGTCTCCTTAAACAACTGAGAAAATAGATAGAACTTGAACAATGCAAAATCAATACACTATTAGTTCCTTATCCTGACCCACTGTCACCGCATCAGGACTGATATACCTTGGCCATGAGAAGAAAATCCTAGCCTCTGGACTATTTCCAAAACAAAATAGCCATTTTCCAACTTTTCTTAAACTCATTAGAGTTAGATACAACAATCGTTGAAACTAACACACCTATACAGTAAAACAGTATACAGAATTGAACTTGGCTAGGGATGATAAGGATAGCAGGGAGAGATTCTATAAGTACATAGCGAATAAAAGACAGACTAGGGACAACGTAGGCCCCCTCTGGAAGATATTGGGAGAACTGGCTACCCTGGATTTGGAGAAGGCTGAGGTTCTTAATGACTTTTTTGCCTCGGTCTTCACTGGCAAAGGCTCTGAGTGCACCACCCAAGTCTTGCAAGCCGGACGCAGGGACTGTAAGAATGAAGACCCCATGTTCACTGTAGGGTGATCCTGATCTGATCTGGTTTGAGACCATCTTAAAAACCTATAAACGTACACAAGTCCATGGGACCTGATGAAATCCATCCACAGGTCCTGAAGGAGCTGGCGAATGAAGTTGCTAAGCCACTGTCCATCATATCTGAAAAATCATGGCAGTCAGGTGAAGTTCCCGATGACTGGAAAAAGGGAAATATAACCCTATTTTTAAGAAGGGAAAAATGGATGACCCAGGGAATTACAGACCAGTCAGTCTCACCTCTGTGCCTGGCAAAATCTTGGAGCAGATTCTCCTGGAAGGCATGCTAAGGCACATGAAAAACAAGGAGGTGGTTGGTGACAGCCAGCATGTCTTCACTAAAGGGAAATCCTGCCTGACCAATTTGGTGGCCTTCTGTCGTGGTTTAAGCCAGTCAGCAAGTCAGCCACGCAGTTTCTCCTCCCTCTACCCTCCAGAGGGATGGGGAGGAGAATCGAAAGAATGTAACTCCCACGGGTTGAGATAAAAACAGTCCAGTAACTAAGGTATAACACAAATCACTACTGCTGCCACCAATAATAATAATGATAAGGGAAATAACAAGGGAAGAGGATACAATACCACCCGCCGGAAATGAGCCTGAGAGAGAAGAGGACGTGCCCTTCCGGGGCACTCCCAGTTACATCCCTGGGCATGATGTGCTGTGGTATGGAATACCTCTTTGGCTAGTTTGGGTCAGGTGTTCTGTCCCTGCTTCCCCCGGCTTCTCCTCCTCCCTGGCAGAGCATGAGACTCACAAAGTCCTTGGTCAGGGTAAACATTCTGACCAGTAACTGAAAACATCGGCTTTATCAGTATTATTCCCAGGCCGAAAGTCAAAACCACAGCGCTGCACCAGCTACTAAGAAGGAGAAAAACTGACTGCTACTGCTGAACCCAGGACACCTTCTATGATGGGGCTATGGAACTGATGGAGAGGGGCAGAGCAGTTGACGTCATCTACATGGATTTGGGCAAAGCGTTCAACACTGTCCCACATGACATCCTTGTCTCTGAATTGGAGAGACATCAATTCGATAGGTGGACCACTCGGTGGATAAAGAACTGGCTGGCTGGCCGTACAAGGGGTAACGGGTTAAAACTTACAGAGGGGAAGTTTAGATTGGATATAAGGAAGAAATTCTTTACTGAGAGGGTGGTGAGGCACTGGAATGGGTTGCCCAGGGAGGTTGTGAGTGCTCCATCCTTGGCGGTGTTCAAGGTCAGGTTGGATGAGGCCTTGGGTGGCGTGGTTTAGTGTGAGGTGTCCCTGCCCATGGCAGGGGGGTTGGAACTAGATGATCTTAAGGTCCTTTCCAACCCTAACTATTCTATGATTCTATGATTGTCTTCTGCCCAAACTAAAAACATCTTTTCATCATGACAATCTGTTACTTGCTCATCAAAAGGGAAAAAGTGCTATCTGCTTCTGTTTACCAACTGAAGTTTATTGATGACTTATTGCAGTGACACCCAATTTCTCTGCCTTCCAAATGAGATTAAACCCATGTTTGTACAGCATTATGGGGAAGCTTCCACTCCTGCTGATACGTGCATGTTTCAGGATAAAGCAAGGTTTTAGTCTCTATCGAACGAATGTAGTATATTCTCCCTTGTCATGGAACCAGTAAACTGAGGGTAAACAAAATTTATTGTTGAAACTCAATTAGAGCTCCACCAATTGGGATATCATCTATGTACTTATACCTGTGGACATCTTCTAGCACCTCCACAATACCAAGGACCTTGGCTAAGGCATTGTGGGCAGTAGTGGGAGAGTGTCTATACCCTTGCTGGAGTCTGTGAAAGGTGTTTTGCATTCTCCCAAATGAAAGCAAACCAGGGTTTGCCTTCTTTCCTTAGGGGAACCATAAAAAAACATAACCTTAATATCTGGAGTGGCCATGCAGTGGTGGGAAGCAGCTTGTATTGCTGTCACTACAGAGGTTATGCTTGGGACAGAAGTAGTCAGTGGTGGAGTATCACTGCTTCATTTCCTATAATCAATTATTAAACATCACTGGCCATCAGCTTTACAGACTGGCCAGAGTGGAGTTAAAAGGGGAGTGTCTACAACTTGTAACAATCTTTAATTACTTCAGAGATGCTCCATTTGGCAGCAGGTATTGAGACACACAGGCTGTTCTTGCGCAGAGGCAATGCAGAGGCTTCTGACTCTCTGCACCCAGAACCCTACACCCTGCCACTGGGTATATAGCATTGCTTGCCTGCTAGTGTATCAAATCCTAATATATTTTCCTTGCGAGTGCTTAAGAGCCACTTCCACAGCTGTCACTCTCTTCCCCCCAGGTAGCCAGAGTTGAGTTTGAGCTTAGAGGAACTTTTCCACTTTCCAGTTACCCACACTATATTTGTAGCTTTCCTTGGCCATTTAATTCCTAAATTCTCCTCTTGCTGTTTATTTAAAACACTGATTTGAACCCTACACCAATCAAAAATTCCAAATCTATTTACTTTAGCTGCACAGGGATATGTATACAGTGCTCCTTATCAGCAGAGCACTGACAGCTGTTCACATACAGCTGTCAGTTGCTCAAGCACCAAACAGCGGCTTTTCTTTTTTTAACCCCTTCAGTTCCTCCCTGCAAAGGTGCAAAAGGATTAAAAGCACCATGGCTGGGACGGGACGGGGCAGGACGGGATGCTTGCCAGTATTCCGGGGCTCGTAACTGTTCCTCCCAGCAATTCCACCAGTTTCCAGATGTGATCAGCAGGTACACCATGCAACATTGTTCAGGGTACCCTGAGCAGAAATGCTTTTTGTCAAAGATGATTTCTTACTGAATCATCAATCAGCTCCGGTCCTCCTCTGGTCAGTTCCAGATCTCGGTGGGGTGGCCGCACAGGGCCACAGTTTATGACTGGCTCGTTGGAGCCTCCCGCTCTCACCCACACCACCCACACCACGCACCGGATCAAAGAACCATGGAATGTTTAGGGTTGGAAAGGACCTTAAGATCATCTAGTTCCAATCCCCCTGCCATGGGCAGGGACACCTCACACCAAACCACGTCACCTAAGGCTCTGGCCAACCTGGCCTTGAACACCGCCAGGGAGGGAACATTCACAACTTCCCTGGGAAACCCATTTCAGTGCCTCACCACCCTTACAGTAAAGAACTTCTTCCTTATATCCAATCTAAACTTCCCCTGTTTAAGTTTGAACCCGTTACCCCTTGTCCTGTCACTACAGTCCCTAATCAATAGTCCATCCCCAGCATCCTTATAAGCCCCCTTCAGATACTGGAAGACTGCTACGAGGTCTCTATGCAGCCTTCTCTTCTCCAGGTTGAACAGCCCCAACTTTCTCAGCCTACCTTCATACGGGAGGTGCTCCAGTCCTCTGATCATCCTCGTGGCCCTCCTCTGGACTTGTTCCAACAGATCCATGTCCTTTTTATGTTGAGGACACCAGAACTGCACACAATACTCCAAGTCAGGTCTCACGGGAGCAGAGTAGAGGGGCAGGATCACCTCCTTCGACCTGCTGGTCACTCTTCTCTTGATGCAGTCCAGGGTACGGTTGGCTTTCTGGGCTGCGAGCACACACTGCTGGCTCACGTTCATTTTCTCATTGACCAACACCCCCAAGTCCTTCTCTGCAGGGCTGCTCTGAATCTCTTCTCTGCCCAACCTATAGCTGTGCCTGGGATTGGTCCGACCCAGGTGTAGGACCTTGCAGTTGGCATGGTTAAACTTCATAAGGTTGGCATCAACCCACCTCACAAGTGTGTCAAGGTCCCTCTGGATGGCATCCCTTCCCTCTGGTGTATCAACCGAACCACACAGCTTGGTGTCGTCGGCAAACTTGCTGAGGGCGCACTCAATCCCACTGTCCATGTCACTGACAAAGATGTTGAACAAGACCGGTCCCAATACCGATCCCTGAGGGACACCACTCATTACTGGTCTCCAGCTGGACATCGAGCCATTGAACACAACTCTTTGTGTGCGGCCATCCAGCCAGTTCTTTATCCACTGAGTGGTCCACCCATCAAATTGATGTCTCTCCAATTTAGAGACAAGGATGTCATGTGGGACAGTGTTGAATGCTTTGCACAACTCCAGGTAAATGACATCAACTGCTCTATCCCTGTCCATCAGTTCCGTAGCCCCATCATAGAAGGCCACCAAATTGGTCAGGCAGGATTTCCCCTTAGTGAAGCTATGCTGGCTGTCACCAACCACCTCCTTGTTTTTCATGTGCCTTAGCATGTCTTCCAGGAGAATCTGCTCCAAGAGTTTGCCAGGCACAGAGGTGAGACTGACTGGTCTGTAATTCCCTGGGTCATCCATTTTCTCCTTCTTGAAAATGGGGGTTATATTTCCCTTTTTCCAGTCATCGGGAACTTCACCTGACTGCCATGATTTTTCAGATATGATGGACAGTGGCTTAGCAACTTAAGTCGCCAGCTCCTTCAGGACCTTTGGATGGATCTCAGCAGGGCAGCCGCGCCGGGCTCGGTTTTATGACCAGCTCATCAGAGCCTCCTGCTCCGGCCTGTGCCACCCGCCAGATCCGCCTAGCCCATCTTGTGCCCATGGGTGAATGTGTTGTGTAACATCTCCGCCCATGTCCAAACTTGAACGGGTGGTTCCGAGGGGCTGATTGTGCCTGAATTCCCTCCCCAAGAGACAAACAATATTTTCAAGGCTTCTGGGGATCCTCTGAGGAGGGATATGGGGTGGCTGGGATCTACTGGAGTGCACATCGGTACTCCATGCAGCCCCCTCCTATACACTGCTTGGATGCAAGCAGCTGTCTGTACTCTGTCCAGTAGCTTCGGCAGCCCTTTCACTTGAACAGTGACTGGCTCTCCTCTCTCCCTTGGCTCTACCCCAAAGCCCAAGAAGCCACTTAGGGAGGTTGCCGCCCTCCCACCCATTGGTCTGTTTCTCAAAAACAACTTTGGACCCCCAAAACCGCATTCTTTATCACTTAGTATCACCTAACAATACCTGATCTCCCCCGGTCAGAGAGACTCCACAAACACTCTGTTGCTGTGTCACCCGACTTACGTGAAAACTCCATTTGCAGTTCCCTGAGATCAGTTCCCAAACAGGAGCTGCACAGGTCGGGGGTTCCCGCCTTACATACCCATCTGCCTTTCAGTTTTAGTAGGGGCTCGCACGTCCCTTTCCTCCAGCTCCTCCACCTCCTCAAGAGCTGCTCTCATCAGAATCTCCCCAGACACTCCCCATCCCAACCCACAGGGTCTGTGCCCACAATCACTTTCCAAATTCGCACAGTACTGGTGTTTCTAGTTTGAGTTTTATTTTCTCGTGCCAGCACAGTTTCAATTCTTTGTTCCAACAAGCTTGCTCTCTTTCTCTTTTTAAACCCTCTTTTCCACGATCCGTCTACAATTGCCTCTACGAATCATCCTTCGCAAAAAGGTTCTGTGCCTGTACCAGGCACGTGCCCAAGGTGGCGCACGCGCTCTCCTTATCACCTCCCCGGTCTCCACAGCATTGCCTGAGTCCCTCTAAGACAGCTCCGGCGTCAAACCACCTCCCCTTTGCTCACTGCATGCCCCTGAGGGAGAAGGGGTTCATCCGTAGAGATTCCTCCACGGATAGCATGCTGGCTACGCCAATATACATACAGATCCAATAAACTAAGGCTGAACCAAACGTGTTGTTCAAACTCAATTAAAGCTCCACCATCAACTACAGATTCTGGATGCCCCATGCATTTGTCGCTACACTGCTGAATCTTAAACTTTATGGTCAACAATCCAAAATGCACCATCACTCATCTAGTAAGAGGAAGGCTCTCAACGTCAAAGAGATCCCTTGGCCAGCGTGCTGACCCAGGGGAGAGTCCATCATCACAGTCGTGCTGCTTTGAGAAGCACCAACTCAGCATAGTGCTCTGGCAAGACTTGTTTTATACCTGGTCAAGTCTGAGCTGTGGTCAAATATGGCCAAACTCATTGGCTGAGGATTTGTTTTTTTTCGGTCCTGCACTTGTCAGCTGCCACCATGTGAGTAGGACAAGAGCTGCAAACATGGGAGCTCTCCTGGGATTTTGTCTGTGGGGGAAACCTTCTGTGGTCCCTTGTGAGGGCTTTTGTTGCAGAGGGAGCACCTACCACATCGCTACAGCCCATTAACTAAAGTGTTGCATCAGTGCAAGTATTTTAAATGGCAACATTTCATACACTGACTTAAAGCACAATGCAGGGTTCTGCTAATACAAATTGCATGGTAATGCGAACAACGTGGGAGATTAATTTTCTGCCAAGCTGGATAACAGCATGGAGCAATTAAAATACTGATTTTTAGAAAGTTTTTAATAGCATATTACTGTGCTTTATGCACTTTTATCCCATCGTATTCTCTACTGCTCTAAAGAGCTTCAATAAATACAGGCAACAACAAATTTCTGCCAATACAGACTGAAGGTTTTTCTACTTACTCCCTTTGTTTTTCTTTCAGATGATTTTCAGTTACATTTGGAGCAGAAAATGTGTTCTATTTCCTTACAAAGTATAATTCTTATATAATTTGCCATCTAGTAAGCTGGTGTAAAAGGTAAAAACACTATAAACAGCAAGTCTGTTACACAAGTTAAGTCTATTTAATTAATTACCATAGATAAAATGTATAGATCATAGAAAGGCTATTGGGATGTTGAAAAATTAGCAGGATAGATCAATCATGAAGTGTCCATAACACTTGATTAGCTGGAACCAATCAAACACAAAACCAAAAGAAATAAATAAACAGGCTTTGGAGCAAGAAATTAAGGCCATATTTACCAGTATTGCATTCATAAAATGTAATGACCCTGGAAAAGATATGTCAGAATGAACAATTCAGCATGATTGTATTCTGAAAAGTGTGGAGGGAGAAGTAATTTTCCATTTGCAAATGTTTGCATTGATTTTTTATGACTGTATTTTTCAGGTAACAAATTACAGGAAAGAATGCAAATATAAGCACAAGCCTGATATAAAAGCACTGGAGAAAACATACATCAAAAGCCTTAAATGAATTAATCTATATCAGTCAGAGAAAATTCTAACTTGATCATAGTTTTTAATTCCTTTCACAAGCAAACCAAAATAAAACTAAAAACACTGTGAAGAACTTCCTAGTGTAGATAAAAGCACAGTAAGAATCAATTACTAGAAATAAGTTTAGAAAAATTTATTGAAGAAAACATATGTCTAAAGGGTAACTGATCCTCTGGTAAGAAGATGAATTCTGTACATTTTTTGTGTGAATCAAAATTGAAAACATTAAGAGAAATAGTAAAGGGTGAGTGTCAGGATGATGGAGCTAGGCTTTTCTCAGTGATGTCCAGTGATAGGACAAGGGGTAATGGGTGTAAACTGGAGCGTAAGAGGTTCCATGTGAACATCAGGAAAAACTTCTTTACTGTGAGAGTCACAGAGCTCTGGAACAGGCTGCCCAGGGGGGTTGTGGAGTCTCCTGCGTTGGAGATATTCAAGGCCTGGCTGGACAAGTTCCTGTGTGATGTACTCTAGGCTACCCTGCTCTTGCAGGGGGGTTGGACTAGATGATCTTTTGAGGTCCCTTCCAACCCTTGGGATTCTGTGATTCTGTGATTCTGTGAAATATGCTTGCCCCAATAAAAAAGAAAAAAAAAGTAATGGGTCTTTTGTGAATGTAACATTACATTGTTAAACAGCTTTTGAGACAAAATCATTAGGCTGGATCTTTTAAATACTTTTCTAATATAAAAAAATCTATGGTATGATATCTGTACTAATATGATAAAGACATACATAAAAACTAATGCACTGAACTGTCTTTCAAGGATATAATTCGCTTTTAAAAAGTACTCCTGAAATTCTCTAATTGCTTCTGGTCTGTACCTATCCATGAGCTTGAACTTCTTCATAACCATAACACATTATGATAAAGATAACAGCACTGTTCGCCAAGTTAAATGTATCAGTCAAGCATGTAATGTTGATGGATTTTTTCCAAAAAAAAAAATTTTTTATTCCAAAAATAACTATTGCAAATTTTACATAAAGTCAGCAGAAAATCAATTATTACACTCACTTTGTAATGTGCAACAGATGCAAAGACCATTAAGACCTTGTCAGAATCGCAAGTATATTGTTGCAATTTAATTGTCTATCATTCCATATGCTTATACCATTTTGACTTTTACAGTAAAATGCGTATGACAAGAGAAAGCAGATGATACATTGTTGCCAGATTTGGAAGTATAATATCAAAATATGTATAATAATGAAAGAAATGCAAGCATTTCAGACAACAGTTATCTCAAAGTATCAGAAGATAAGTTTCATTGACAATGTGTAAACATGATGCTTAAAGACAGGTAAACATGAAAAGAAACTAACCAATAACAATGAAAGTACATTTTATATACATGTTCTTGAAAAAGCTCCCATGAAGGAGCCAGTCTTTCTTACCCTGAATTTGAACAAATAATTTGAGTCACTCATGACATAAGACTTTGCAGTGCTCTGATAACAATAGACAATGGTCAAATGCAAGAAGTAAAGAATTTTGTATTTGGTTGAAACTGTAAATATAAAAAAAGAGCTTTTATTGAGGAGTAATCTTAATTTGCAGTCATAGTGTCTACCATCAAAATTTGCTGTTGACACAAGAGCAATATACAAAGTCTTAACAGATTTCCTGCTATATCTGAATGTAATATACTGTCAAAAAGCAATAAAGTCAGCATAAATGATGCTGGATTATAGAAGGGACAAAATGTGAAACACCTAGGAAACAGACTTGTAATCTAGTGTCTCTTGCTTCTTGTGACACATTTCTGTTTTTTCAGGTTCTATTCGACTGAGAATTTTACAACATTAAATAAACAAGGCTTCATATCCAAGAAGAAAAATAAAATGAATCTGAAAAAGCATATAGTATGATTTTAGTTCTTTCCAGAAACTGGAAGGTCATTAACAACCAAACCAACAAACAATCCCTTTCAGTAAGTATAAACATTACATAAGGAGACCTAACATTGTTATTTAAAAATAGGATGCCTTAAGTGTTTGGTGCTATTCATCACTGTGACCTCCTACCCTAAAACATTTACATCTGTGAATGACAGTGCCATCCTACTATGCTGTTGGTATCATTGTAAAGAGATGTTGCAGAAAAAAAACCACACTGGAATGATGAATCTAGAAGGTGAAGAAGCATGGTGCAGTTAATGCTAGTGACAACCTCAATAACGTGTCATTGATCTGTAGTAGCATTTATATTTTAATTGTGATTGCCAAGTCTATTTGTCATATTAATAATTTTCCAGCAACTTGAAACTTGAAATCTCATCTTTTCAGTTTTTAGATATATACTGTAGTCAACATTGCAAATGGATCTCAGTCAACACATCACATGGATCACAACATCAGATAACAATGAATTACTTAAGGGATATTGCTACCCGAAATATAGATTTATATGGGATGAAAGAAATACTCCCTTCTGTCACTGGAAGCTAAAGTTCAAATTCTCATTAGTGCACAAGTTAAATTTTATTTCTTGAGCTTGTCTTAGTCCCTGTGTGTCCATATCATTAAATCAATGTATTTCCCTGAATAATTGGTTTTGGAGAATGGAATTTGAAATACTGAAAGTGACAGTGTGCACATGTCAAGCTATCTATTCTCTACCACAGAGGGCAAAATAGAATAGAATAAACCAGAAATGTTTCATGTAATGTTTCGCATAGAAAGAGATAGGTAAGCCTCGAACTACACTGTCTTGTGAATTCAGCCATTCCCATATTACATCATTGTTTTGCCATTTCTCTTGAAAAATGCAACAAAATTTTGCTTTTCTTTCTTTTGTATCTGCATGGTCCTTTTTTTAACACAGTCAATTCACATTTTTGCCTAAAATGATCATGCCAATTCCTGCTGCTGAACGTATTCACAGAAGTTGTAATTAAGTTTAATGTGGCAGGTGCCTAAAAAGCACAAGTAGTACAGACTACAAAATAGACATAGAGGCTAGCAATATGTATTAGAATCTTAGTTGTGAGCATCTACTGATAATGTATTAAATTAATTGGACAAGATGAATTTAAATAAAGGATAATCTCTGAGCATGTGTAAGATCTGTTAAAAGAATATCATCAGGATATGTCCTGGGTTCAGCAGTAGCAGTCAGTTTTTCTCCTTCTTAGTAGCTGGTGCAGCACTGTGTTTTTGACTTTTGGCCTGGGAAGAGCTGATAACAACTGATGTTTAGACTGACCAAGGACTTTGTGAGTCTCATGCTCTGCCAGGGAGGAGGAGGGGCCGGGAGGAAGCAGGGACAGGACGCCTGACCCAAACTAGCCAAAGAGGTATTCCATATTTGAATTGAAAACAGGAACAAGGGTCAAGACTAATCATCCCATGAGAGCTGCGGCTTCAGTCTCTGGTGAGCAGGTTCCCAGATGGAGCGGAAGAGCTGATTTTACTCCAGCTCCTATGATAACGAAGAATAATCCCTTTCAATACGACTTAGGTGTCCAACGTTGTGATGACTGTTAGAGGGACCCTGCCTCCAGCCAGGTGGCGGTAGGGGACAATCGGATTTACTGGACTGTGTGGGTCAGATGGCCTGGCACATCAGACCCGCAGAAGTATAAAGCTCTCGTAGATACCGGTGCACAGTGTACCCTGATGCCGTCAAGCTGTCAAGGGGTGGAACCCATCTATATCTCTGGAGTGACAGGAGGATCCCAAGAGTTGACTGTACTGGAGGCTGAGATCAGCCTGACTGGAAGGAAATGGCAAAAGCACCCTATTGTGACTGGTCCAGAGGCTCCATGCATCCTCGGCATAGATTACCTCAGGAGAGGGTACTTCAAAGACCCAAAAGGGTACCGATGGGCTTTTGGTATTGCTGCTTTGGAGACTGAGGAAAATGAGCAGCTGTCCACCTTGCCTGGTCTCTCAGAGGATCCTTCTGTTGTGGGGTTGCTGAAGGTCAAAGAACAACAAGTGCCAATCGCGACCGCAACAGTGCACCGGCGGCAATATCGCACCAACCGAGACTCCCTGATTGCCATCCATAAACTGATCCGTAGTCTGGAGAGTCAGGGAGTGATCAGCAGGACCCGCTCACCCTTTAATAGCCCCATATGGCCAGTGCGAAAGTCTAACGGAGAGTGGAGACTAACAGTAGACTATCGTGGCCTGAATGAAGTCACACCACCATTGAGTGCTGCTGTACCGGACATGCTAGACCTTCAGTATGAACTAGAGTCAAAGGCAGCCAAGTGGTATGCCACGATTGATATTGCCAATGCATTCTTCTCAATTCCTTTGGCAGCAGAGTGCAGGCCACAGTTTGCTTTTACTTGGAGGGGCGTCCAGTACACTTGGAACCGACTGCCCCAGGGGTGGAAACACAGCCCTACCATCTGCCATGGACTGATCCAGAATGCACTGGAACAGGGGCAAGCTCCAGAACACCTGCAGTACATTGATGACATTATTGTGTGGGGTGATACAGCGGAAGAAGTCTTTGAGAAAGGGAGGGAAATAATCCAAATCCTGCTGAAAGCTGGTTTTGCCATAAAACGGAGTAAGGTCAAGGGACCTGCACAGGAGATTCAGTTTTTGGGAATAAAATGGCAAGATGGACGTCGCCAGATCCCTACAGATGTGATCAACAAAATAACAGCAATGTCTCCACCAACTAATAAGAAAGAAACACAAGCTTTCTTGGGTGCTGTGGGGTTCTGGAGAATGCACATCCCAAATTACAGTTCGATTGTAAGCCCTCTCTATCATGTGACCCGGAAGAAGAACGATTTTAAATGGGGCCCTGAGCAACAACAAGCCTTTGAGCAAATTAAACGTGATAGTTCATGCAGTAGCCCTTGGACCAGTCCGGAATGGGCCAGATGTAAAAAATGTACTGTACACCGCAGCCGGGGAGAATGGTCCTACCTGGAGCCTCTGGCAGAAAGCTCCAGGGGAGACTCGAGGTCGACCCCTCGGCTTTTGGAGTCGGGGATACAAAGGATCTGAGGGCAGCTATACCCCAACTGAGAAAGAGATACTGGCAGCCTATGAAGGGGTTCGAGCTGCTTCGGAGGTGATTGGCACTGAAGCACAGCTCCTCCTGGCACCCAGGTTGCCCGTTCTGGGCTGGATGTTCAAAGGCAGGGTCTCCTCTACACATCATGCAACCGATGCTACATGGAGTAAATGGGCTGCACTAATTACACAACGAGCTCGAATAGGAAATCCCAGTCGTCCAGGCATTCTAGAAGTCATCATGGACTGGCCAGAGGGCAAAGATTTTGGAATGTCACCAGAGGAGGAGGTGATGCGTGCTGAAGAGGCCCCACCATATAATAAACTGTCAGAAAGTGAAAAGCAGTATGCCTTGTTTACTGATGGGTCCTGCCGTATTGTGGGAAAACATCGGAGATGGAAAGCAGCCGTATGGAGTCCTCAACGACAAGTTGCAGAAACTGCTGCAGGGGAGGGTGAATCGAGTCAGTTTGCCGAGGTGAAAGCCATCCAGCTGGCCCTGGACATTGCTGAACGAGAAAAGTGGCCAGTACTTTATCTCTATACTGACTCATGGATGGTGGCAAATGCCCTGTGGGGGTGGTTGCAGCAATGGAAGCAGAGCAACTGGCAACGCAGAGGTAAACCCATCTGGGCTGCTGCACTGTGGCAAGATATCGCTGCCCGGGTGCAGAACCTGGTGGTGAAGGTACGCCATGTAGATGCCCATGTACCCAAGAGTCGGGCCACTGAGGAACACCAGAACAACCAACAAGTGGATAAAGCTGCTAAGATTGAAGTGGCTCAGATGGACTTAGATTGGCAACATAAAGGTGAATTATTTTTGGCCCGGTGGGCCCATGACACTTCAGGTCATCAGGGCAGAGATGCAACATACAGATGGGCCCATGATCGAGGGGTGGACTTAACAATGGACACTATTGCCCAGGTTATTCATGAGTGTGAAACATGTGCTGCAATTAAACAAGCCAAACGGTTAAAGCCTCTTTGGTATGGAGGACGATGGCTGAAGTACAAATATGGGGAGGCCTGGCAGATTGATTATATCACACTCCCACCAACCCGCCAAGGCAAGCGCCATGTGCTTACCATGGTGGAAGCAACCACCGGATGGCTGGAAACATACACTGTGCCCCATGCCACTGCCAGGAACACTATCCTGGGCCTTGAGAACCAGATTTTGTGGCGACATGGCACCCCAGAAAGAATTGAATCAGACAATGGGACTCATTTCCGGAATAACCTTATAGACACTTGGGCCAAAGAGCATGGCATTGAGTGGGTATATCACATCCCCTACCATGCACCAGCCTCTGGGAAAATCGAACGGTACAATGGGCTGTTAAAAACTACACTGAGAGCAATGGGTGGGGGAACTTTCAAGCATTGGGATACACACTTACCAAAGGCCACCTGGTTGGTCAACACCAGAGGATCTGCCAACAGGGCTGGCCCAGCCCAGTCAGAACTTTTACATATTGTAGAGGGGGACAAAGTTCCTGTGGTGCACATGAAGAATTTGCTGGGGAAGACAGTCTGGGTTATTCCTGCTTCAGGTAAAGGCAAACCCACTCGTGGGATTGCTTTTGCTCAGGGACCTGGATATACTTGGTGGGTAATGCAGGAAGATGGGGAAGTCCGATGTGTACCTCAAGGGGATTTGATTTTAGGGGAAAACAGACAATGAACTCAATTGTACGCTGTTGCCTGCTATAGCCATCAACTAGAAGTCTGCAGGGCACCAGCGACTGGCCCTGACTTCCCTCCGACCATCATCCCAACAGAGAATGAACTTTGATAGAACCGGATGAGTTCTACAGTAAAGGAATGATCAGCATCAGCAGACAACGATCCAACACTGCACACAGCCTCTCCTGCCCTGAAAGACTGTTACAAGAGATGGAGCCCAACATCATGAATCGAATGGACTCAGTAGCTTTATAGGAATTGGTCTGTGCACTAAGATAACAGTGCACTGAGATGAGAGTGAGGGTATATGGAAAATGTGGGATCTGAGCATGACGTGAATGGTATGGAATAAGGGGTGGATACTGTCCTGGGTTCAGCAGTAGCAGTCAGTTTTTCTCCTTCTTAGTAGCTGGTGCAGCACTGTGTTTTTGACTTTTGGCCTGGGAAGAGCTGATAACAACTGATGTTTAGACTGACCAAGGACTTTGTGAGTCTCATGCTCTGCCAGGGAGGAGGAGGGGCCGGGAGGAAGCAGGGACAGGACGCCTGACCCAAACTAGCCAAAGAGGTATTCCATACCACAGCACGTCATGCCCGGGGATGTAACTGGGAGCTACCCGGAAGGGCACGTCCTCCTTTCGGTCGGGCTCTTTTCCGGCGAGCGGTATCATATTTTCTTCCCTTGTTATTTCTCTTATCATTATTATTATTGGTGTTAGCAGTAGTGATTTGTGTTATACCTGAGTTACTGGACTGTTCTTATCTCAACCCGTGGGAGTTACATTCTTTCGATTCTCCTCCCCATCCCTCTGGGGAGTGGGGGGGGGGGGAAGTAGACTGCGTGGTTCTAATTTACAGCCGGGGCTTAAACCACGACAGGATATTTTGGGTGGAAAGCTGCAAAGCCAAGCCATCAACATCACAGACTGAAAAGCCTGTCAGAGAGCTGAAACTGGTGGATACCAAAAGTGCAAGAGTAGGATACATGCCATTCTATGGGCACAACGTTAATGGCTGAGGTCTGAAGAGCCTGAAAAAAGATACTGTCTGGCAATTTCATGAAATTGAATGGTAATGTCATGAATTTGAATCAAACTCTTGACTAGGAGATGATAATTGTTTGTCCTTCTCTTTGTATTACAAGAACACTTTTAACCTTTGTGTCTACTTTCACACAGATTCTGGATATGAAATCACTGTTGTCTCTTTCACACAGAGAGAAGCAAGCAGTGAGAACCCAAGTAATCTGTGGAAATCTTATAGGAAACCTGTCTCAGGTATAAAATCTTAACATGGTTTCTCTGAAACGTGATTGATCAAGTTCTAATCATTGCATTAACTTGTGTTGGGGCTCTGGTTTAATAATTTTAGGAACATCTGTGGAGATTATCAAAGTCATAAGGGCTCCAGCTCTTCTCGTTAATGTGCTAATAATCAGTAAAATGTCTACAGTGCTCAGAATGAATGCTGACACACTAGACCTCAACACTTCCTTTCCACATTGTGTCCATGAAGCTTTATCAGTGAAATGCTTGAATAGTGATATAACTTATTTTAAAATGCTGATGAACTATTTCGAGGAAATTTTAAGCTGAAATTTAGTGTTGATATTACTCTACAGTTTTGTGAGACATTTAAATTCTTCTGGTCAATGCATCAAACAACTAAAATGAAAACTAAGCATTTTACATGCAATTTAGTGATTTCAATATGTCCATCAGCTTTACCACTTTAATTAATACTAATTCTTGAAAGCATAAACCTAAGTAAAATACTAATTTTTAAATGTTCATATTCCAAGATGTTCTTGGAACTTTAATAGAATGCAAAAGAGTTCCACATCATGACTGGATATCTGAAAAATGGTAATATTTTCTTATATACACAGACACAGGTATATACATCCATTGTGAAATGTGACCTCTTTTTAATTTGGGAAATACAAATTCCATTTACAAAATTATCAGAGTCCCAAATGGACATTATGTCCTGTTAGACATTAGTGCTATTGGTCTACAAACGTATCTCCAACTCCAGCATAAAAATAATTTATTTTACAACTGTCTATTATACACCTTTTTAAATTAAGGAAAATACAAGACCAAGGCACTGCACTGCATTTCACTTAAACTGTCTGAAAATCAGTTCTCCAGGTGAAGCTAGTTCTGTTGGATCTCCACCATTAATGTAAAGAAAGAAAGAAAGATATACCTCAAGAAGATGCCTGGCTTCTGTCTTAGACATTTACGTTAGAATGAATTACTCTCTAGAGATGTCTCCCAGATAGATAGCTTTTCCACAAGCTTATTGACTGAAAGTAGCTGAACAGGAGGAAAGCCTGAGTATACAAATTGATCGTGGAATCATAATGAACTATCACTGTGGATCAGTGGAAGCAAAATAATTTCCAAGGTACTTCAGCTGAAACATTCTCCATAAAAAACAGGGAATCAGCTTTCATTATATTCTGAAATGTTGAACACAATTCTTTTTCCTCATGTTCAAGACCGATAGCATCAAACTACAAAAGATGCTGACGAACAATGACAATGATAAAGCAAGTAGGGAGCTGATCTCAGGAAAGGAAATGGAAAAAATATGGCTTGTTCAGTCTCGCATAGTATTTCTAATATAATGCCAGGAGTCAGAATTGCAGTTTTAGAAGCAGCTTACTATAGACGTGAAATGTATGGGCTTGTCATAAATATTTGCATTAACCAAGAAACTATTATTTTGCTAGAAAATAGGAACCAAAATTCTATGTCTGTATCAGAAGCAATCTTGCAAAAGACAGACAGAGAAGGACTGCAGTACTTCTTTAAATACCTCAACATATCAAGGGTATAAACAACAGCAAAGAAAAAAATTACTGTTTAAGCCACAAGTCAATACTGGCACAGTGCTGGACACTGGCTGTGGAAATATTTGAACCACAAATTAAAAAAATATCTAATAGTCACTAACTGCATCCTAAGCAGTACTCTAATAGAAATGGGTTGGCAATCACAAGAAAGAAGCACAAAAAATAAATCAATGTAAAGGAAAATCCAACTATTTTAAATGGGAAGGTTTTCAGCTATGATCACTGCAATCACACAGAGTTTAGTTCCGACACCCTGGAGCTCCCTTTCACAGCTAAGTTTCTAAATACTTGCTAAAAACACTATCTTGCTGTGTCAGGTCCTCTATTGTCTTAAAAAAAATATTTCCCAATTATATTAGAAAAGCTATTCTTACACTTTTATTGCACGATGCAAATGATTTCTGAATCATCTTGGAAGCAATCTTTTACATTGTAACTATATATAGAGACAAAAAAACGAGAATAGTAATTGCTGACAATAAAAGAAAGAGATAGTTCTATTAATAAGAGCCATGCAACATATCTCCAGCTGCTTTAAGGGACATTCTTAGTGCACAAACTGTTTGATGAGACAGTACAGCAAAGGAGGGAAGGTAGTGGGTTGCAAACAATTTGAGCTATGACTTAAATAGCGTAATATATTGTAATTTCTTAATTATTGAGTATTGCCCATTGTTAAGAAATTATTTTTTAACTATAACTTTAGCCTTGTAGTCACAAGTAAGAAAATTACCTTTATGCATAGGCATTTTTCAGAAATAAGAGATGTGAAATAGCTACACAAGTAAAACAACTGAGCTACATCGATTGTCCATGGATGAAGGGTTTTTCTTTCAGTATTTGAATTTCTCAGAATTTGAAGTCCTGCAAATATACAACACTGGTCATTTTGACCATCTCTAATACCATCCCTGTACCACAATTTGCAACCAATTCATCTTATTTGACTAGTTTCATATCAACAGTCCTCTTTGATAAGTTTAGAAAAGTTGTGATGTTCATATGTTTCAGTTTCAGTTTGCTTGATACGGAGGAAAAAAACAAACAAACAAACAAAAAACCCCAAAAAAACAAAAGAAACCCCAATAGAACCCCAAACCTCGCTACATTAGAAATGGACAATGCTTTACTATCAGTCATTATGAAGATGAAAACAAAAAAAAAAAGTTCCTCATGAAACCTTAGCTCATATCCACCAGAATACACAGCATTAGGATAGTCATTGTTTATCTCATCAGCCCTATGTCTCATCAGCCCTATTTTGTTTAGCTCTTGCATTTATATTTGTTAGCAAAACCACACAATATTATTAAAGAAAAGCTTTGCAGAAAGAGGTAGTAACCTTTAGCAGATGCTACCAAATGACTTGAAAAATGGAAAACCTTTCAAGCATACTAGATTTATGTTATTCTCCACATTAAAATAATATTACCTGAATAATTCAAATATTGATAAAATGGAACTTCAAAAATCTACTCAAAAGTGTGTAAATGTATGAATATAAGTAGTTTACTTTCTATAATTTTAGTGTTGACTGAATCTGCAGGTTTCTTGATCGGTTGCTTACTGTAATAATCAATAAAAGTTTAAAATTATTAATTTAAATGTATGAACAGGCAAGATAGGAACTCATTTATTTGCATGCAAGAGCGAAGAAGAGGACTTCAGAATTATGTGATTCTCAATACATGAGAACCAATTTGAATATATAAGAAAAATCACACAAGAGACAAATGGTTCTAAAATATATGTGAAACGAAAAAAATATTGTGCTGCTATCTAAACAAATAGCTGAAATATTAATTCAAATTAAGAATAAAATATAGACAATGGCTGTTCATCATTCATTCGAAATTTGTTCTGCACAGCTGATGTTTTAAGTTTCCTGTGCATTACCTAAACTACCAGTACTCAACAGACCTAATTGTCCTGTATGTTAAAAGCTATCATAACACTGGTATGCATAACAAAATTACTTAAGTAAGAAAAATTAGATATTCTTCCCCCAGGGGTCCATACTGGGACTGGTACTGTTTAATATCTTCATCAACGACAGACAGTGGGATTTGAGTGCATCATCATCAGGTTGCAGATGACACAAAGCTGAATGGTGCAGTCGACATGCCCGAGGGACAGGAAGCTATCCAGAGGGACTCAGACAGGTTCAAGAGGTGGGCCCACGTGAACCTCATGAGGTTCACTGGGAACAGGTTAAACCTGCAGCTGAGTCAGGGCAACCCCCATATCAACACTGGCTGGGGATGAAGGGATTGAGAGTACCCCTGTGGAGAAGGATCTGGAGGTACTGGTGGATGAAAGGTTGAATGTGAGCTGGCAATGTGCACTCCAAGCTCAGAAGGCAAACCATATCTTGGGCTCCATCCAAAAGAGTATGGCCAGCAAGTCGAGGGAGGTGATTGTGCCTGGTGAGACCCCACTTGGAAGTATTGCATCCAGCTCTGGAGTCCTTAGCACAGGAAAGATACAGACCAGTTGGAGAGGGTTCAGAGAAAGGCCACAAAAATGATCACAGGGATAGAACACCCTATGAGGTGTTTGTATGTGTATCTTTCCTATGAGGAAAGGCTGAGAGAGTTGGGGTTGTTCAGCCTGGAGAAGACTCTGGGGAGACCTTACTGTGGTCTTAAAAGTTCTAAAGAGGAGCCTGTAAGAAAGATGGGGAAAGACTTTTTAACAGGGCCTGTTGCGATAGGACGAGAGGAAATAGTTTTAAACTAAAAGAGGGAACATTCAGGCTGGATGTGAGGAAAAAATTATTTATGATGAGGGTGGTAAAATACTGGAACAGGTTGCCCAGAGAAGTGGTAGATGTGCCATCCTTGGAGACATTCAAGGCCAGGCTGGATGTGCTCCTGGGCAACATTTCTATTTGAAGACGTCCCTGCTCGTTGCAGGGGGCTTGTACTAGATGATTTTGAAAGGTCCCTTCCAACCCAAACTATTCTATGATTCTATGATATTTGAACCCAGTTCTGCCTATGAATAGAACCGTTCAGAAATTTTATGAAACATTATGTGCTGTTAAAACCTGCTAATTGCTAAATTCTGAAAGTTGGAAACATTTTGGTTGCTTGAAGGTAAGACTTCAAGAGGCACAACAGAGTGTAGCCCAGATTGGCTGTTTGACTTGCTGAAGTGCTTTTAGGAGCTGCAGCCCAGAAAAACCAATCCTGTTAGGATTTCAATCTGTCAGCTACTAACTTTGCTGATGATCTCCTTTAGGTGAAAGAGTGAGCTAACATTTCTGAAATAACTTTCTCACAATTTTCAGGATGCTTGGTTATTTGGTTTGTTTGGTTTGGTTTGTTTTTTTCTCATACTGTAACACACAACTTCCACTTAAGAAATTTCTCCAAGACACCACTTTCTGGGTTTTCCTGATGCTATAGTCTATGGAACATAATGGCTGATAATTATTTTGTGTGCATGATATAAAGTATAGTTTCTTAAAACAAAAATAATGACCTTAACGTTTCAGTCTGCGTCAGCAGGAGAAGAGTTATGGACTGCTGATATACTGGTAGTTAGGGATACATTTGAGGAAGTGCAATTCGAACTTTTCTGATGATACACAAGAATTACTTAAGAGATAACATCTTTTTGGCAAAGCAGACAGAAACCAGTAGATTTTGAAAAAGCAAAGAAACATAACTTATCCTCATAAGCGCTAAACTGTAAGGAAATGAGAGAATTATGGCTAAGAGTCAGACCCCAAGAGATATGTTTTAGATAGTTGAAGCGATTCGCTCTTGATCATCTTTCTTGCTCTCTGAATTCTGCGAAACAACTTTTTACAGCTAAATGCTGTACAGACGCAGGTGAAAAGGCAACAAAACGTCCTTAAAGCTATTACATGTTTTCATTCTCTGCTTTTAAATATTGGCAAAGATTCTTCATTGTTTCACACTATGCTGCAGGTATATTTTACTGATAGAGACAAACAATTTAGTTCAAAGTTGAATCCAGAGGGTTCTGTTTAGCATGATCCAACCATGGTCAATGCTGCAGAAATCCTGCCTAAGTGCTACCTTTTTCTTATGTCTTTCTAAGTCACCCTAAATGGCAGATTACAGCTAGTCCCAAGGTTTCTGATGGAAAAGCAGCTTTTCATGCTATCATTTCAGATAGAGTGAGTTATCTTTCAGTAACTCAGAGAACTTGTTTTGTAGCAATCTCACTAACCTGCTAAGAAAGAAAAGGATTGACTATTCTATGCTGGTTCTTCAAAGCTCATTCATGGGTTACTGGAGACCAGGAGCTCCTGGAAGTATCCTGTTTGTATTCATGAGTTCTGCTCCTTCCTTGAACCTGAGAGTCCAGGGATCCAAGCATATGTTCATAGGGATGATCAGTGGTGTCAATATGGCATTCAGATAGGATCACTTTTGCAAGGATCTTCATCTTCCCATGCATCATCTCAGTTCCTCCTTTTTGTTTCAGGAGAGGAAATACGGCTTGCATGTGTATAGCTCAGTAAGCATTCTGCACCAAAGTCCAAAATTTCCTGGTCTTGGATATATGTGGTGTTAAAGTATTAATTAATATATAGCAAAAGACCCCTGAAAATAGACAGATGAAATGAAAGTACTGAGGAAAGTCTAATCTGCGTGTTAATTCTTGTGAGGTTTGGGGTATTTGGAAAAATAAAAAAATAGTATCTAGCTGTACAGAAAAGCTGAAATATTTAAAGATTGGGAATGAGTTATAGCTGCTGAATTAATTAAATATAGGATGCCTGATTCTTTCCTCCTTTGAAAATTTCAGAAAAAGGTTTCTCAAAGTATTCTATTCAATACGGTGCAATTAATGAGTAAGAGTATAACAATTATTATTTAATATGCATGTATATTTTCCTTTATATTTTATGAGAAAATGTCTCTGCATTATTCTCCCCTTGAGAGTAAAGAAAATTTTTTAATGCCTTTTTTTTTTTTTTTTTGTGTGTGGACTGACTGAAACATGTCAAGCCACCATTTTTTGGAGGATAGCAATATTTATAAAGCTTATTAGAAAGTGTCTTTTACCTTTTAAAAATACAAAAGAAAAAGCTATAAACACTGTATAATTGGAATTCAGGTTTTTTTCCCCATATCACATTTTTGCTCAATATTTCAGAGTAAAATGACATAAATGAGACTAGGACCTTATAGTCATCTCAAAAGAATATATTTTGTAGAGGAAATCATCAGTATCTTTTATATTTTGATAATAAATAATTACATTTTGTATAAGCTTGCAATTCTGGCAGGGTAAGTACCTCACCAGAAGAATGTCTCTCAGGAACAACTTATGCATAAATAAAAAGTATTATTTATAGACAAGAAATTAAAGAAGGCATATCTAGCTCTTGTCATAGCTTTGGAGGATCATACATCCTTAATCTGCTTCTTTCATTTTTTTGAAAGGTTACTTATCCGAGTGCACAGTGTAACCCCCTATACTTCTGTTGGTTAACAAATTTAAAGTTTCTGGGGAAAAATAGCTTGACTCATTCCTTAAAAAAGGAACTGCAATTATAAAATATATTCTATATTGTTAGCTTCTTTCTTATTTTGAAGAAGAGCTATTTTTTCTAGGTCATCTAAAAATACTTGATAAGCTGCTGTATTATGAGTGCTGCAAACTATGCTAATTAAAACTGTCTTGTTCTTTTGTGCCTCTTGGTTGGCAACAATGGTTTGTTCCTATATTCTTGGAATCTGAGGCAACCAGAACAAGTGATGCAACACTGACAAATGTTAATTCTCTTCCTATGGCATAGTAAATTCTTTTAAATTTATAGCACATTTCTCAGATAAAAATATAAGATACTTTAAATTATTTATCTCATTTCATTCACAGATCATTTAAAAAATCAAAGTGTTCATCTTTCCCTTGAAAACATCATGCAATATGGTGCAGATATTGAACTGAATCTCCTGAGGCATGATCTGTGCATCTAAACATTATGAAGTTGTACTTCTGCTCCCACATGAAGTTCCTCATGAGAACAGTGTTGAGTATCATAAACTGGTAGATAAAACCACAACACTTGACATTCCAGCTATAAAAAAAATATTATAATAAATGCCTGCTGACATGCAAAACACCATTTAAAAAAAAAAAAAAAAGAATAGTTGTTACTACTTCCTAATAAAAGCCAAATTGTTTCCCGAAAACTGTTTTTCATTGGAAGGGATCACAAGAGGAAAATTACTGTAAAAGAACTGTCCCTCAATAAGTGAGGTGCTGCTGACAATTATGCATTAATATGACGGCAAATTTTCTGAGCTTGCTGTTTCTTTCCTCTAATTGGATTTTGTTGCTTATCAGATCCTCATTTCCATAAGTAAACATTTATCAAATTAATACAGTAGTCAAAAGTGAAGGTAAGAGCCACTGTTATTCTGCTTCCTAGAAAGTCTCCAACTTATTTTCTTATGTACTTTACTAGTGATTCTCAAAGTTATTGTTCCTGCTTTGCTGTAATTACAGGCAATGACAATATTACAAGTTAAAAAACCCCAACGAAACAAAAAAAATCAACCAAGCCCAAAATGCACAGTCTTCTTCCCTCCATAAACTGGTGGCATTAGATGCTTGACCATCTAAATATAAAATTTTGAATCTTTCTTTTAGGTTCAGGTTCACAATTCAAATGGAAAAGATTATATGATAACAGAGGAAACCCTTTTTACCCCTTATACAATAAAATCATATAAGGCCTTATCTGAGTTTACTCCAAATAGTAGAAAACACTTCATTTCCTGTATCATCAAATTATTTTACTTTATGTGAAGTTATATCATAGTAGTGAATCATAATCATCATCATCATCAAATTGACTAGCACAATCAGATCTTAGTATTTTTTTGTTGTTGCCAATAATGAATTTTCAGTTTATAACAAACATTCACATGATCTGTTCTGAACAGCATAGCCTAAAACTTTACCTTTAATCCAATTTTTGTTATTCAGATCTTCAAAATTATACAGTGCTTTTTTTGTGACATATGTTTTATACTGGTTCACTGAAACTATTACATATTTTTACTTCCTCACAACAATGTGAAACCATTATTACTCTTTCGAATTTTGATTGGCACATTATAAATTGCATGTCCACATAAAAGCAAAATTGATGGAAAACAATGCATTGTTGCCTTCTGTGCCATAAGTAAGTCCAGGTCTTCACTGTGGAAAAATAGTAAGTGATCATACAACTGAACAACCTACCATCATGTAGTGAACATGAGGGAACCGAATGAAAATTTTAAAGAGCTGCAAACCAGTCATTTTCTAATTCTGCAGTGCTTGATGTAGCAGTCTTATGACAGTGGGTTTTTCTGTATGGTGTATGCATACTAATATGTATACTACAAGTACAGAGAAGTTTATTTTATGGATACAGAGGCTACATAAGGCTGTAGATTCTAAAACTATAAGCTTATGTTCATCAATGATTTTTCCTTCATGGTTAGCTTGAAACAAAAAGACAATGTCTCTGATTTGGGAGAACTTCCCCTCCTCCTTTCTGTGTTCTGCTACTAAAAGGCAAATAAAGTGGAAAAAAACAATTAAAACAAATTATAGCACTATTTAAAAGAATAGATGGATAGTTATTTCCAGCCACGATGGTTTCAGATCAATGCCACAGTTTAACGGTGATTTGCCTTAAACAAGTGTAGTCCAACAGAACTATGAGTCTGTCAAAGCCAGATACAGATTTAAAATACTAAATATGTCTTTTTATAGACAAGATAAATTCGGGTATTAAATTCCAAAAGACATTGAGTATTTGAGGGGTGGGTGATTAAAATTCTGAGCAAACTTTCTGAAAGTCAATTCTTTTATCTACCATGACTGAACTCGGAACTCAGTCTTTCAGTGTTTTGTTGTTTGGTTGTTTGGTTTTTTTTTTACTCCCATAGCAATAACCTTCTGTTAGAACTAGATCTGTATAAAGAACAAATCTTCCTAATCTGTTTCAGGTGCTAAAGGTTACGAACTCATACAGGTAAACTCAAAGACCTAACCTTAAGCCTTAGGAGGTAAGTGAAGATGGAGTTGATCTGAAAGTGCTGTTAAATAATAGATAAAGAAAACCATGCTCTGGCAGGGAGGCCAGAGTAATCAGCCTTGAGAGATAAATGGCAAAAAAAAAAAAAAAAAAAAAGAAGAAGTAGTGGGGGGAGAAGTGACAAACTTCAAAGAGATGCAGAGCAGAAGAAATGTTTTCTTCAAAAAGAGAAGAAAAAGAAACAATGGGATGCTTCATAATGGCTGGTCTGGAAAAGTCCTGTGCTTGCTGAGCAGCCCAGAAGTAGGGAGTGTTCTTCCTCTGAAGCAGGAAACAATGTAGGTTGTAGCTGTGCAATGTCTAGCCATTTGAACAGTGTTCAGCTATGTTAGAGGTCTCACAGAAACTGATTCTTTCAGCATCTGTAGTAACAGCTTATTCATTAGAAGTAGTGATGATATAATTCACTCTTTACTGATCAGTACAAAGTATCTCTTTTGTAATGTAATTTCTTACAATACTAAGGTTTCGTGACTCTTCATAAATATTAAAATGCATAGTTCCATCAGAAGAATGATAGTGATATCTGAAAAAAGAAAATTCCAGTTTTGGCAAGTAGAAACAAAGAATGGAAGTGCTAACTCGAGGACAAGGAATAGATCATAGTCTTACCCTTATGAACTCACTGTATTTAAGGAAT
Source organism: Psittacula echo (assembly GCF_963264785.1). Taxonomy (NCBI): domain Eukaryota; kingdom Metazoa; phylum Chordata; class Aves; order Psittaciformes; family Psittacidae; genus Psittacula; species Psittacula echo. The sequence continues at coordinate 79,772,208 of NC_137738.1, read as the reverse complement.
TTTTTCCAAGGAACTTTGAAGACATGAAGAAAAAGTTTACAGGATAAGTCAAAAGCTAACTGAAAAATAATAGAAGTCAATGTCATGTAAGCCATCTATTCTCAGTTTGTTCAAATGTATAAATAAAATCTGTGTGTAGAAAAACACTCACAAAAGTTATACATTATTACATTAATTAACTTTGCATGTATGTGTATATATACATCTAAAAGTCTATTTCATGTTTTCAGTTGGTGAAAGTTATGTGAGCCCTGGATATTTAGTGGTCAGTCAAGCAACACTGAATTCCTAAAAACAGAAGAGCCTGCTGACAAGTTAAACCTTCACAGCTACTGTAGCAACATCTGCAGTAACAGATTCCAGAAAACAAGGATGTTTTGTAACGGACACTAAAAAGACTTTTGTTACAGAATTAGTTGAAAATGGTCCTTTTAGGTTTGTCTGGGCAATTGAAAGCATTTTTACCCTGTTTGTCAGGCTAGTTTTTAGCACAGGTGGTCAAGAAAAAAGATACGGGCTCAGAACTGGTGTTATTTTCTGGCTTTCTTAGCTTTCTCATGAATTAACTGTGCTACAGAAAATTACTGACAAAGATGGAAAAAAGAAAATCTCAGCTATGCAGTACTGTAATTCTCCTCTGAAATGCGTAACTGTCCCTTAGGCAGCTTTTAACACCCTTGCAAGCTGTTTGGTTTTTAGTTATAGAAGAAAGCTAGCAATTTGCTTACTTTATATAGAAGCTTGACTTCTTTATTTCCTGTATAATGATTAATTTGTGTCAATATTGTACATGAGTGGGTCTTTTTGATTAGGTTTGATTTTTTGTTCTTTAATTTTAATAATTTTTAGAAGAAAGAAGATCAAAAAATGCCACAGACCAAAACTGGAAAGCCTCACTTTCTTTCCCCACACAAACATGAAAGACTTTAAGCATGGTTTGATGCAGAAGTTGAAAGGAATTTCACTTCACAGTGTCATGATTGAATCTACCTACTCTTATGTAAGTTTGCTGATATGATTATAGTTATGTTTCCAGACTGAATGTGAGGTTGAAAATGAAATGTTTTAAGCATTATTTTATGATATCAGAAACTGGGCACGATCTTAAAAGCATTGATATAATAGAAAGATTTTGATTGTGACTTCAGTTCTTTTTTCCTTTTTTTTTTTTTTTTTTTGTTTGTTTGTTTGTTTTTGTTTTTAGATTGTTGTTATTTGACAATTATTTTGGCTGGTAAACCACAAATGCCCTGTTAAGTGTAAGTCCTTTGTATTCTGCATTAGTTTATATGGACACAAATTAGCACAAATTAAAAATTAGTCTTATAAGTAAAAGCCTTGATCATCTAACTACCAAGGAATCTTAGTTCCTCAGTCAATGGGTATTTTCTCTATTAACTATGTATTCATTCTTAGATCACAGAGCTTTCTGAACTACCTTGGGAATGGCTAAAAGATTCTTGAAATGAATGAGAAGCCTTTCTAATTGCAAAAGCAAACCTAGTTAAACCTTTTGCTACAACTTACAAACTAACTTGAAACCTTTATTTACAAAATCAGTCATTACACAGTAAGAATTTGGTCTAACTTAATGACTTAATTGGATACATTTTATGTATGAAACCTCTGAGATTCACATGTAGAATGTGTATTCATCTATCTTAATACCAACTATAACAGCAGTGGAGTTAATACAGAAATCGTTAAAACAGAAATTGCTTTCTTCTAGCTTGTTTTTAATCATCTGGATTTAGTTTTAACAGTAAAGGAAATAAATACACTTGAGTAAAAAGAAACAGTAGAAAGCTATTCAATACTTCAATTCTTGCCTTAATTATGAACACAAAATGAAGAACTATGTTGCAGATAAATATTTCTCAGTCAAAAGAATACCCTTATTGTTCTTTACTTAAATAAACACAGTGATGAACTGTATGCAATTTAGGAAATAACAAAACAGCTTTATTTTCTATTGATAAATACTGTTATCTGTTACCTTTCTCATGAAGGTTACATCTTCTTCCATTTGAAAGGTTTTTTTATGGCACATGACTGTCATCTTGAGAACATTACAGGAATCTCGCTGTTTAGACTAAAAAGTTTCTTTGAACTTTTCTAATATCTATACTGATATTAAAGAAAAGAAGACTGAACAAACCTGACATTAATGGATGAATTTTGGAAAACAGTAGGGTATATGCATTTAGAAAAGTCTAGATTTTGGTGTTTCTACTTAGAGGCATACTACAGAACTGTTCAATACATATATTTAACTGCAGCACACAAAAAAAAAATAATGGGAGAACAAGTAACATTAACTCCATGGTACATCTTTCATGCATAGAAAAAGTTATTTAGGAAATCTGGGTACAAAGCAAAGCCAGAACTCAACAAGGTTATGTATATTAGTTTTGTGAAACCATGGCTTTATATACTAATCTGTTACTTGAATTTGTAAATAATAGACAAGTTTTAAAGTATTATTTATTAATGATACAGAATAATAGTTAAAACTATAAAAAAAAAAAAAGTGCATGCAAAAAAGAACATACAATATCTCTGTTTTATTTTTAGTGACAGAAAATGTTCCTGACTTTGTAATGGCGAGGGAAAAGTAAAGAATCAAAATTATATTCAGGTTTCTGCTGGTCTTTTTCTCACTAGTGTGGTTATAGTAAAAGAATTTGGTATTCACTATCCAGTCAGAAAAGTAACATAACATCGCTTTTGAAAATGTAGAATTCATGATACAACACTGAACAGGCAGTCAATAATGAAAAAATCTATGAATATTAAGATAATGTATTATTCAAAGTTACGTCCAGTTTCTAGTCAAATCAGCATTTTAACTTAAGTAGGTACATAATGGAATTCATTTGTCTGTTCATTTCTTCATACACATCTTGTTAATAACCCTCAAAGGTTATGTTATTTTATGCATTTGCTATAACAGCCCATAAATGTAAGTCTAGCAAATTCTTCCCTTTTGCAAATACATCATTTTTTAAAAACAAATTACATTTGGAATTCTATCTAGAAGTTGTGATTTTTTTTTTTTTTTCATGTTGTCTAAGTCACTTTTTAAATCTTACATATGGGAAATGGTAAAGGAATATGTTTCCATGGTGTTATGGATGGGATCAAAAAGAAGGTTTGTCATCCAACATCAGTTTTTACAAAAGTTCTTTGGTGCTCAAGGAATATGTTCAACTTCTCTCTCTTGGTGGAAGCAAAGAGACATTTTTAGCTAGTGGGAGAATTAATCATACAGAAAGTACATCTAAAGAAATCTGAACATTAGAAACTCTAGCGAAGAACAGAAGATGTATATTACACACAAATCAAGAAGGCCTCCTTATGACAAGCTACTCAGTACTTTTAGCAATTTAGATAAAGTGTAGCAGGACCTATATGGCAGGTAGTGGGACACTAGGGCTTAAAGACTATGAAGAGGAGCTGACTATGATTAAAAATATAGAAGTAAGAGTTCTTTAGAAAGAAGAAAAGATGGCTGAAGGAGCCTCAGATGACATAAATTGCAGGAGGTACCCAAGTCCCTTAGTTTCTCTTGTAAATACTGGCTGAGAATAAGTAGATCACTGCAGGGCCCATATCCTCTTCTTTATCAATACAGCATGTTATTTCTTATTTCTTTAAAGGCAATGTATAATATATCTCACAACTTCACAAACTGAATCTAAAATATTTAATTGTGTCTTTAAAACTACCATATAATTTCTTTGAAAAGAAGAAAAAAACTCTGTGCTACTTGTGGTGTTTTCTACTGCAATAGTTTACAATGACTTTCACACATTACATTTTGACAGTGGTATTTTATAAGCTGCAATTTTTTTCCATATGTTTATATGTACCTCCCTGCATCATATCAAATGTCAAAGTACGTAAGTTGTATAATATGTTTACTGATAAGTATATGTCTCTTCTATAACAAAATCTAACAATTAGGAAACTTTAATAATAATTTATTTTCATATTTTTTCTAGTTATTATTTGGAAAACATTACATGGTTCTTTTAAAGAATTATGACGCAGCATGAAAATAAAACGAGTTTTGAGAATATTACTCATTTGAAATGGTTGATGCTACTATAGTTCAACTATTCTCTAAGGCCTCAGGTAAATAGAATCATAGAATCATAGAATAGTTGGGGTTGGAAAGGACCTTAAGATCATCTAGTGCCAACCCCCCTGCCATGGGAAGGGACACCTCACACTAAACCATGCCACCCAAGGCTCTGTCCAACCTGGCCTTGAACACCTCCAAGGATGGAGCATTCACAACCTCCCTGGGCAACCCATTCCAGTGCCTCACCACCCTCACAGTAAAGAATTTCTTCTTTATATCCAATCTAAACTTCCCCTGTTTAAGTTTGAACCCGTTACCCCTTGTCCTGTCACTACAGTCCCTGATGAAGAGTCCATCCCCAGCATCCTTGTAGGCCCCCTTCAGATACGAGAAGGCTGCTATGAGGTCTCCACGCAGCCTTCTCTTCTCCAGCCTGAACAACCCCAACTTTCTCAGCCTATCTTCATATGGGAGGTGCTCCAGTCCTCTGATCATCCTCGTGGCCCTCCTCTGGACTTGTTCCAGCAGTTCCATATCCTTTTTATGTTGAGGACACCAGAACTGCACACAATACTCCAAGTGAGGTCTCATGAGAGCAGAGTAGAGGGGCAGGATCATCTCCTCTGACCTGCTGGGCACGCTTCTCTTGATGCAGCCCAGGGTACGGTTAACTTTCTGGGCTGTGAATGCACACTGCCGGCTCATGTTCATTTTTTCATCGACCAACACCCCCAAGTCCTTCTCTGCAGGTCTGCTCTGAATCTCTTCTTTGCCCAACATGTGTTACATTAACTGGTTCATTATAACTACTGTAGACAAGCAAGATTATGAAAACAATGAAGTAGATGATAAAGACAGAACATATGTTCCAGAGTTTGAGGATTCCGGGTGAGAGATAGATACAAGACACAAATAGAGAACTCACACCTAGTTTATTAATATAGGAAAATATAGAGATACTAATAGATACAGTAAAGGATACTTGTGTTGTTTGGTTATCTATCTTACCAACCCCAAAGACCATGTAATGACAATGAGGAAACCAGCTCCGAGAAACATCATCGTATTGCAAGGTGACAAGCTCTACCTTAGTGGGCATCCCCCTGGAGGTAACGTTGACCTGGGTGGTATGAGGTTCTGCCTCTCCAAATCGAATGAGGCTCAGGCTTTTACACTAACAAAAATGCACACTCATTCCAATGCAGGGGGCCAGCCTATGTCGGAAGAAGTGGCCAGCAATATCTAGAAAGGTCTTCAAGGGTCGGGACTTTTCCGGGGAATTCTAAAGCGGTACTATCCTGGGAAGAACCAAAGCTGGACTTTCCGAGGAGTAGCCAAAGCGGAAAAACAGTACTTTTCCATCTTTGTGTGTTTCACCATGGACCATTATCTATTGTCCCTGACAAAACATGCTTCCATTTTTAATATTTAAGCAACTGGAACATATTTTAAAACTCATTTGGTTCCTAAATCTAGCTTGTATAACGATGGATAATTAGTATTTCATTTACTATAAATAAACTAAGTCCAAGGTAAGATTCTGCCTGCAAATTTACCTTCTGATCAAAATGTTCAAGCATATCTGTTTTGATTCATTATTCATATATTTCTATAAATAAAAGTCAATGTATATAACTTTTAAGAAAACATACGGAATTAGTATTAAAAATATGTTACATTTTGGAATTCAAAACTAACATATATGTCATAACAGTGCAATGTGACATTTTCCAAGCTGTCTTTTCCTTCAGAATAGCTATGGCTAATTTTACAATATTGTGTAATAACACTGTATAAAAGGAAAGTCTGCAGAATATTGAGTATATCACAGGTTTGCTTTTCATCAACAAGAACTGAGACCAAGGGCCGAATTCAGGTGCCCGCATGTAGGCATTAGTGCCCTTTGAGAAAACCTGGTATATTGGAGACATCTACACTGTATTCACAGATAGGTTAGAGACCTATTAACCCTTCCGGACTGGCAGCTATAGACCAGATGTCCTGGGTTCAGCAGTAGCAGTCATTTTTTCTCCTTCTTAGTAGCTGGTGCAGTGCTGTGGTTTTGACTTTCAACCTGGGAACAGTGCTGATAATACCAATGTTTTTAGTTGTTGCTAAGTAATGCTTAGTCTCACCAAGGACTTTCTGAGTCTCATGCTCTGCCAGTGAGGAGGGGAAGCCAGGTGGAAGCAGAGACAGGACACCTGACCCAAACTAGCCAAAGGGGTATTGCACACCACAGCACGTCATGGCCACTATATAAACTGGAGGCAGTTACCAGGAAGGGCTAGACCACTGCTTGGGCCTGGCTGGGTATCAGTCAGCAGGTGGTGAGCGGTTGTATTCTCTTCCCTTGTTATTTCCTTTATCATTATTATTATTGGTGGTAGCAGTAGTGGTTTGTGTTATACCTTAGTTACTGGACTGTTCTTATCTCAACCTGTGGGAGTTACATTCTTTTGATTCTCCTCCCCATCCCTCCAGGAGCAGGGGGAGGAAGGAGGGGGGAATGAGCGAGCGGCTGCATGGTTCTGGGTTGCCAGCTGGGCTTAAACCACGACATCAAGCAAGTAAATAATGGTGTTCTTTTGGTCATATAGCATATTTAATCCTTTAGTAGAAGTTATCAAATAGAGTCTTTACAAGACAATTAATAATATATAAAACTATTCAATTCAGGGATTCCAGTATTAATTAATATTGATCTTATGTATAACTAACCTTAGGAATATCTAACATTACTAAGTTCTCTTTTTCCTTATTTTTTTAATATAAAACCGGTATACAAAATGCAAACACACAGTAGTTAAGAGAGGAAAAAGTGTGTTCAAGCTTACTTTAAACAATATAATAAAGACTGCATACTGTTCATATGAGAAAAATACCACTTGCTTAAAATTATGCATCCATTTAGACAGCCTAAAAATCAATGTTTTCCATAGTAATTTTCCCACTTCATATGCTCCTTTCCAGACTGTAATATATATTTGGCTATAAAGACTCCTAGCAATTTATAGGAAGGATGGAAAGTTTATTCCTTTAGTACGTGCAAAGAACATAAATAAATACAACCAGGTATAATTTCAGAGTACACTTCACTTATTTCAGAAGATCTTTGCTTATAAAGAGACCTTAATCAGATATTTATTAGGTTGCCATGTATTCAGTGTATGTTCCATGATTTTTAGTACACAGTTGTATTAGATTAAATATTTTATGAGTAAACCACCCCCCACCCAACCTATCTGTATTTCTGTATCTGTTCATCTACAAATATAATTGAATCATCCGACCTCTTTGTGGTTTTCCTAACATATTACATTACTAATTAAATGATGTTTTGATCTTTGGTTATTTAACACAAATACTGAAAGCTTATGAACACTATATTCATACCAGATAATACAAATATACATGGATATTAAAGGTAGTTGGGAATTACACATGCAATATTCTCCACCTTGGGTAAGAAATAAAAAAAATTAAGTTTTTTTTCTGAAACATTTAAAGCTTTGGATGCTTTTTTTCAGAGTGCTTTAGATAAATGCAGATGCTACTGGCAATATGTGGCAGATCTGTTTACCAATGCAGAAGTAATAGTAAACGTCATCTTGTGTGCTAAACTTTCCTAACAGGTCCCTAGATTATTTGTAATGAACGACTCTTTATTTCTCTGTCACTTCTAATAAACTGAAGGCATTGGATTTATTTTGTCTATTGCTTATTTTCACCTTGTTTTAACTACTTCAAAGTTCTTGAATCACGTTACTTCACTGTTATAAAAATGAGCAATTTCCAAATTTTATCATTATTTGTAGAAAGAAAATAATGATGACAACCTTCTTTGTAAAAGCTTTTTAAAATCTCAGATCTCAAAATACCAGTGGGTATGTTTTATTAGTAATCTCACATATACTTGTATATATTGTATTGTTTATAGCATAATAATCTGGTTTATCTAGATACCTGTTGGAAATACAATTGCATGAACAATTCCCATTTTGTTTCTTCAGAATTAGTAGAATTATTTTTTACTAATAATTAATAATTAATTAATAAAAATCAGAAACTTCCATTCTCTCATCTTGTATGGTAGCACTGCTTTCTGGAAAGCATGACAATGAAGATTACAAAAGGAGAAAGCCCTGCATTTTTTGTTTATTTCAAAGGTTTTCATAGTATAGTATCAAAATATAAATAATACAGAACACTTTCTTCAAGCACTGCCTTGAACAGTGAAGCTAGTAATTTATTTTTCACACATGCGCTACAAAACCACATTATCCCTTATGTAATAGTCTGAATATGCATATATGTCAGAGTGAATAGTCATGCTAACAACCTCTTTCAACAGCTGTGAGTTTACTATCCCACAAACAACAGTGACTTTAGTAGTAACAACATACTATTAATTAGCACAATATGCTTATATTTCTAGACTTCAGAGAATTCAAATTTAAATTTAGAAAGACGAGCAGTTACTGAAAACTATCAATTAAGGCTGATTTCAAAGCAAGTGATCAAATTTATTTTGAGATAATTATTATTTACAGTGAAATGCACTATTACATGTAATGCTATTCTTACCTATTCAGAAGTTAGATCTTTGTGAAAATGGAAGTCACTGTAGTCAAAAAAAGTATCAATCACTATACAAATCAAAATCTGTGGAAAAATTTATAAAGAAAAAGTTGGCATCAGTTTTCTTGTGCACTATGCCAGGTAACAATTAAGCAGCCTGCCTGAAAATCTAAATATTTGTGTTATGAAGACCTAAATCATTTTCTATTAAGAAACCAGGCATTAGAAAAAGATTTGCAGATGACTATAGACGATGGTACTTTAATATGCAACAGAAAAAAAAATTGTATGAAGCCATCTTTTACTCTAAATGAGAAGTCATTAAAGTTCCATTTCTATTTTTATGTGTATGGAATGCTTTTTAATTAACAGACATTATGAATACAATATATTTAACAGATGTACTTTCTAGAGAATCAATTTGTCTCATATTAAAAGTAAATTCTACCATCTGAGATAGAAATAGAATTGTTCTGTTCCATGCAATGGTTTATATTGAGAGCAGCTGCACTTCTATAGTCCTTGAGAGAAGATCATCCTCAATGTAACAGGAGCAACCACTGAACTTCCTTTTCAAAACAACCTGATCCCAGACAGGTTAAACCAGAATGAGGCAGACACTCCCTGCATAAATGAGCATAACATGTCTCTGTTCTAACTGCAGTCTATGGACATGGCATTAGCAATAGTTCTGTCTTTCAAGGTATTAGTTCAATTCTTAAGCAACAGTAGTCAAACAGTATTTTTACTTTCTATGTTGTCTGAGTCTGAGTGAGGAAGGTCACAATTCACAGGAAAAAAGTTGCTTGGTATTTACAGCACAATAGTGCCTTGAAGCTTCCAGCCATTAACCTAGACAGAAAGACCTTTCTGCAAAGAAATTGTGACCAAGTAATCATTTGAACAAGTCACATAAAAATGTGTCCTATTGCACTTGTTAGACCACTACAGGTGATGTTAATAATGAAGCCATGAGAAGATACTTCCCCATCCTTCCCAATTCTGTATCAAATGACACCTATGAGGTACTTTTAGATGCTTATGAGGAACTATCAGTATTGCCAACCTCAAATAATCTGAAATAATGAATCTGAGTTTCACTACATAAGCTCTGACACAATGAAATCACACTGATACGGTCTTTAATCTGAATTAGCTTTGGTTTTCATCTTTCATATTATAATACATGCAAGATTAATGATGTTCCTATGCTTTGTCAACCCACCTGTTCCTGGCATTTAAAAAAAAAATGGAAGCGTACATTTCCTTCATTTCATTTAACTACCTATCTTCCTTTCTGCTTTCCCATCTCCCTGTAAAACTCACTGTAGTAGTGTGATTTGTTGAAGAACACCTTTCCAACAAAACATAATACATTGGTCAATCTATAACTTAGTGCACTAATTATACTTAGAATTTTAAATGTTATTACTTATACAAATAATTATCAAAATCTCTAATATTTTTAAATATTTTTTCTGATATTCACAACAATACCCATGTTGATTACTATAATTAATCACTGCAATCAGCCACAAAAACTACTGTTATACAAAGTAGCTAATATGACTAGACATCAGTATTTACCCAAGTTACTTCTCCTTTCCACCTCTGCTACCTTTGAGTTTTTCTCTGATTGAAACACAGAAACAGTTCTCTTTATCATATGACACAATTTTTTTTCCATTGAGTCAGATTACATGGCAAAGAGGAAACCTAAGCAGGCTTCAAAAAGAAATTTTTTGCAGTGGGTTCTGAGGTCAAATCTCTCCTGCTGAACTGTGCTTCATAAATTCCAGAAAAAGAGAAATCTCTCATGCTTTTACAAATGTGGCATGTGTATGTACTTAGAATTTTGGGGTAAGAAGACAAGGTGGAGAGCTAGGCAAGAAGATGAGAACATCAAGAAGGCTGCAACTGTGCAAGAGCTTCACTGACACAAAAGTTGAAAGAAGAGTAACATCTACAGATATTGAGTGCTAAAATCCATGGTAGGCAACATTTTATTTAATCAACCGAGTTTTGACAAGTGAGTTGTGTAATTCACTGTCACCTATTTGAGTTACTAATTGTTTAATTTTTGGTGATTTCTTTTTAAATGTAATGACATAATAACATACTGCTGTAGTAGCTTATATTTAAGAACAAATATGTTCACCCTTAAAGAAAAGATACTTAAAACAATGGACTGTTATTCAATAGCTCCAATCTTAGCAACTCCTTCTGTTTAACAAATGTTAGCTAATTAAATCTCATTTACACACAGGTGTAATCTTTCCTCTTGACAGTGTGTCTAATGTGCAACTATATATTCTGCACATAAACTCCCCAATTCATATACAACTCTAGTAAATTAAATTTTTACATTACATTTTTTATACAGTATTTTAAAGAAAAAAGCCACAAGACTGACTGGATAAAAGAGATAATTTTATATCTATTAAAAAGCTTAAGATCACTCTCAAATATACAGTGATTAGAATTTCTGTGGCTTCTTTATTTGCCTGTGTGACAACAGCCTCTCCAATCAATGGCTTTGAAGGCTTTTTAGCTTTTTCCTAGCATTTTTAAGCAACTCATTAGGTGTTCTAATATTACTGTTTTTTTTCACAGAAGTAACCAGTCAATACTAATCAAAAGTCATAGACCTGTACCATAATACCATATTAAATAAATAAAATATTTTAATGAAAAGGATTAGAAAAAGATGGAGAACAGTTATTATCAGCCAAACAGAAACTTCTTGAGCACCAAGCAAAAGTTCACTGAGTCAGAGTGAAATAAAATGTCAGCTAAAATTGTGATAGTAGCTTCAAAGCATTGTATATAGGCAAAAAAAAATCTTAGCTCTATGTACAGAATGATGGGCTATAAACTATCTGTTCCTACTTGGGAAAAAAATATGTGGAATCATCTTGACCAGTTCTTTGAAAATAGCAGTCTATAGTTTTCTGCAGTCCAGAAGGTCAACAGAATAATTAGGAATCATTAGAAAAATAACTAAGAACAAAACAGAAATCTTAATTTTGCCACTGTTTAAATACTTCATAGAGTCTTAAATTCTGTAGCAATTCTCTTGTAAACTTTCTCAAGTGGAGTAATCAAGATTTAAAAGTAAAGAAAACATTCAGAAGCGTAAAAAACTCCCATATAAGGACAGACAAAACAGCAGGACTGCAATAAATAATGTAATGAATGAATGAAGAATATGTATTCCCAACTTTTCATCTACTATTGAGAAAAACAGTGGAAATTCACAAGCTGAATTTAATTCTTGAAATTAAATTTAACTTCTGAATAAATTTTTTGGTACAGATATGATAATAATGAATTCAGATACTATAATACAGATAAACACAGAAGGTACAATATCATTAAGGATACCTACCTAGCTGGAAGAAGCCAGAGCATACTGCTAGTCAGAGACATGCAAATCTGATGTGACGTAAGTAGTTCCAGTTACAAACTTGAGAATAAAGAATGAAATCCAGGCTACCTGACTAACAGCTCTCTAGAAGTCTCATGTGATGTCAGTCTTACTATTTGGGAGCTAAAATGTTCATACAGTCTCCTTCATAACAACATGATGCGAGGATGCTGAAGTTACTTGAGATGAGAATTTAGATTCGCCAACCAATACGGTTCCAGGTGCAAAAGCCTACTGAGCTAAAAGGAGTGCAATAAAGTCTTTCCTAACTCCATGTAAAATTGCAACCTACAATAGGTTAGATTATTACAGTCCCAGGACCTCTAAGAAGCAAAAGTAATAAGTGAGAAGGGTTACAAAGCAAGCTGTCACCGTTATATTATGGAGGAATAAATACAGACTTCTTACCCCTAGAAACTGTTGATCAACCTATTCCCTGGTACCAGTAGCAACTTTGAAGCCAGTGTAAATGAAAACTGAAAATGAAATTTCCAATGTCTACATGTTAAATAGGCAAACTGTATCAGCCTCCCTGTTGTCATTCACTCAATTCCAACCCACCACTTTCTCGTTTCTATCCAAAGGTGACACAAGCGACCAGGAAAGGTACCACTGCACTTCCACACACAGGAGGAAAAAGAAGCTAAAAGAAATGTTATCACTATCTTTATCAAATCTTTTAAATCCATGCTTTGGGTCTTGATGCCGAAACATTTTATATATAAGCTATAACTGTCTCATATGATCAATGTGTTAAAATCATGAGGGAAAAATATAGAACTTATTGGAATATAAATATATTCAGTTACAGGGCTTCAATGGCAAAACAGCCTGTATAAATTAACATTATCTTATATACACACAATATAACATTACCAGCTGCTATAGCAGTACTGCACAGCATAAACCAATTATAAATAGATTTTCAGTTAGTATTAACTAAAACTGTGAAATTTTATACATTTTGAAAACTAAGAACAGGCAAAAAGTTTGCCTGAAATCTTAACTTACTTTAAAAGTTAAGAGTTCCTTGTAAATGATCTTCACATTCTAAATATTGTAATCCTTAGGGGAAAAAAAAACAAACCCAGATACATTCCTCAACTGTTTGAAGAATATTTTGTCACTTATAGGCTGCTTTTAGGGTTTCAACTGCAAATGAAATCAGACATAGGGTTTTGAATGATCAAAAGTACACCCAGAAATTATACTTCTGTATTTTCCTAACATATTTACATGCTTTTTTGTAAAAGGTAATAAATAATATTTAAAGTGTTTCCTCTAGAACTAATGTTTGTCCATAGCTGTATAGTAGTGTTAGTTTCTTTCTTTACTCAGCTCACTATTATGGGAACTTCTGTCACCCTCTGAAATGGATGCAAAAATATATGTTAGCAAGAAATAAACAGGTTAACCTTATTAACATATCAGAACACAGAACCTACTGTGTTTTGAAGTTCCTATCTAAAATGAGCGATTGAAGGCTATTTTCATCTAGTTCCCATGTGGCTAGAGTCATAGAAATCTGACTGAGAAAACTGAATTATTTTGTGTGGTGGTGGCTGACTGGTAGGGTATATTTAAAGACATAAAAATGCATTTGGAAGGGTCATTGCATTTTATCAGCAACAGTTTTATAAACAATAAAAGGTGATAAAAACTGAAACATAAGCATTTGTCAGTGCCCTTTATACAGTAGGTGTAGCGGTGTAACATTTGTCTAGTGGTGATTTGGAGGTACTTAAAGGCTTGTTGTAACATGGCCAGTTGTGCAATCTCACCCCAGAATTTTAACAGGATTGTTTCATTGGGCTTGCTACTAAATGCAAGGTGAGATAGTTCTGTTCAGATAATGAAGCTATGAAACTTTCTTTTAACTCTTTGTTTAATTCTAATATAAATTTCTTCATAAATAATCTTGCAGCACAGACTACATAGTAATGGAAGTCCAAATACAAGGAACTGAATACATAAAAGTTAGACATCACCGCTCAGCCTGGAACTTGGAGTATGATTCAGTCTCCAAAGCTAGACACACAGGCTTTTATAAATAACAGCAACACAGATCTGAATCCAAAGCTGCTGAACACTGACCAGGGGTTCACCAGAAGTTAGCACATCATTCAGCAATTTTCCACAGGTATCACAGAATGGCTTGAGAAGAAAGGGATCTTAAAGATAATCTAGTTCCAACTGTACTGCCATGGGCAGTGACACCTTCCACTGGACTAGGCTTGTCAAAGTCCAACCTGGCCTTCAGCACTGCCAGGGATGGGGCAGCCACAACTCACTTGTTCCAGTGTCTCACCTTCCTCACAGTAAAGAATTTTTCTCCTAGTATATAATCTAAATCTACCCTCTCTCAGTTTAAAGCCATTCCCCCTTGTCCTGTTACTCCATGCCCTTGTAAGACCTCCCTCCCTAGATTTCTTTTAGGCCCCCATTTAGATATTGGAAAAATGCTTTAAGATCTCCCCTGAGCCTTCTCCAGGCTGAACAAGCCCAACTCTCTCAGCCTGTCTTTATAAGAGAGGTGCTCCAACCCTCAGATCATCTTTCTGGCTTCCTCTGGACTTGCTCAAGCCCATCCATGTTCCTCTTGTGTTGGGGGCCCTAGAGGTGAACACACTACTCCACATGGTGTCCCCACAAGAGCAGAATAGAGGGGGAGTCGCCTCCCTTTACCTGCTGGTCATGCTCCTTTCGATGAAGCCCAGGATACGGTTGGCTTTCTGGGCTGCAAGCGCACACTGTCAGCCCATGTTGAGCTTTTCATCAACCAACACCCCCAAGCCCTTCTCCTCAAGGTTGCTCTCAATTCATTCTCCACCCAGCCTGTTTTTGTGCTTGGGATTGTCCTGACCCAGGTGTAGAATCTTGCACTTGGCCTCGTTGAGCTTCATGAGTTTGGCACTGGCCCACCTCTCAAGCGTGTCATGATCCCTCTGGATGGCATCCCTTCCCCCCAGAATGTCACGATACCACACCCTGTTTGCCTGTCCTGTTCACAGACCTCTTGGTCACTCCATAAGGCTGCCTTTTGTGGGAGTGGAGGATGGCCACAATTACTCCTGGACCTGCCCACACCTGGTCAGTGCTCTTGTGATAGCTGACATGATGGTTCCTGGTGGGTTTCTGTGCTCTCCTCGGGTTTCCCATGCTCAGCAACCCCACTGTATGTCACAATCCCCTGCTCTGCTGAGGAGCACGGCCTGCACTGGAGCTGACTGGCTTGGTGAAGTGATAGGTAGGGAAACAGGAAATGATGAGAGCAGTGGTGACTTCAAAATCTATGTCTCACAGGAATCACACAATGCTCAGGAATGATGCTGTCATCCACTGAGGATGTAACACTCTTCTTATCAAAGCATTCATGCAGAAAGTGCAAGAACAAGGCTCAGTATCTTCCTTTTTTTAAGGGAATTCAAATATGTATGTTCCTAGAGATTACTTCGCGTTAAGTAGATGATGGCTAATATGAGGCTTGGAAATTCTCTTCCTTTTCTTGTGAAAGTGAGGCCCTATAGAATCAGCAAAGGAGCTCCAAGTTCCGATTCTCGCTCCCAAACCTGTTATATAAATTTTATGTCTGATGCCTAATTAATCAACAGTCCCTTGAACAAGGATTTCTCTTTCATTTGCAAATCTAGCTTTTAAATCGAAATTGCTTGGTGAGTCATCAGCTCTGGGGATAACAGATTAGACATTCAATATTATCTTAATACCTTTTTTCCTCCTTTTTTTTTTTTTTTTACTTCTTCTAATTACAGCAATATACTTCTTTATTTATTTGTTTTACTTTTCCTTCTAAATACAGCATTGTGTTCTAGCTGACATTTTTGGTCAAAACTGAACTTGAAGATATTGACTATGAGTCTAATCAATAGGGAACTTTTTCATGTTTTGTAAGGCAACTGAATACCTATTTACAGATAAGTAATTTGAAACAATGAAAACAGACAGCACAGGCAAAGGACAAAGAATTCACGAGATAGTACTTTAAATGTGTTTGTTCCTATTCTTCTAAAAATATTTTGAAATATACTAGTGCCACATCCTAGAGATGGAGAAAAGGAGCTGTAGTATTTTGAAGCCAATTTCTGGAATTGCTGGTCTATAAACTATTCCATGAAAATGAAAAGACCTGGCTAAAGTACAGGCTTATTTGAATACTCACACACAGATCATGAAACAGTTGTCATGGTTTAAGCCCAGGCCGTAAATCAGAACCAGGCAGTCCACTTCCCCCCCCTCTGATTTACGGCCTGGGCTTAAACCATGACAACAGTCCAGCACCAAAGCAGCTATAGAAGTTTAATAACTAGTAAAATTTCTGAAGCTAGGTCTGGAAGTAATGAAAGTTGTTAATATAAGCAGATATTCTGAATAAAAGCTTGCTCACTGTTAATTAGACCCCAGATATACAAGGCAGGATACTCAGATTTCTCAGCAAGGTAAAATCTCCAAAACCGTTGATTTCACATTGATACTATGCAAGCAGTATTTCCTTTTCTTAACATTCTTTACATGGAAAATAAACAAGTGAAATCTGTACCATGTAATAAAAGGAACCCCATACTGTAATATGAACCTTATATTAAAAAACAGAATCACAGTAGTATTCAACTTAAAGCTATTTTGTTACTTGGAAAATATATATGATACCCAGGAACTAGAACAAAGACAAGAAAGTAACACCCAGAAGGCCATGTGTAGGAAAATATAGTCTGAAAGGACTTGACATACCTTTGGAACAGCTAGGCACTAGTCAAGCAGATTCTCCAAAGTAGGTAGTCAGGTAAATCAAAGTATACATGCCACCTTTTATTGAGCATCTTTGAAAACAGACTGGGGCTTCTTAATCTTGAAAGACATTCAGAAGAGGATTACACTGTGAGAATTTGGAAATCTTATAAATTTTCCTTTCTATATGCTTACAGATACTTTCATTGGAAAATGAGGACTTCCCTTTAAAATTCACAAATTTTTTTCCACTCGAATTAAAAAAAAAAAAAAAACACCAAAAAAACACCTTTGAGGTTTCGTTTCAATTTCATGTGAAAAAGGCCACTTCTAGAAATAAGTGATCATTTTAGTACAGTATTCCATTCAATGAGAAATTACTGAGTTCCCCTTCAGAGATAATTCACTGGTTTGCTTCAAGCAGTAGTAACAAAATGATCTCTCTCTACCTAGCTTTCATTTAATAGATTGATGCAGAGACTTAAGAGACTATGAAGTGGAAAGAACTAGATAAACTAGAATAGGCTCAAAGGTGTTCTTACAAGTTGATTATAATTAAAGATAATACTGATATCATGACTGTTTCAGTTTTCATTCAATTTTTTCTATTTAATATTAAATATGGCTTTATTATACTCTGTCCTATACTGCTTAGAACTTCCACACTTCATCAGCTCATCAGAGTTGCCTTCAAAAAGGTTCCTAAAAAAGGGAAAATTTTTGTTCTGATTGCTGTTTGTGTTACTATTAGCTTAGGGTAAATTTTTCAGAAGACTTTTAGGTTTCCAAAAAATGCCTTTAAAATAATTTTGCTGCTAAACTTTTACAGAATTCAACCAATTTTTTTCAAATTCAGGTTATGGTATAAACATTTCAGCTATGATGGGTTTACCACCTTGCTATGGTCACCCAGTGCATCAACCTATTTAACAATCACATTCAGTCTTTCTCAATACAGGAATAAAGACATCTCCCTATGTGGACAAGGAAAGTTTCATACATTTCCACTTCCCTAGGTAAATTACCATGTAATCTTTCTTCTCCTTATTCAGGATATATTCAGGTTCTAAGATGTGCAATGTCAATGATCATGTAATGTTGCTAAGCAGTTATTCTTGTACAAAAATATTACTAAATATTTCAGCTATCTATGTAATATTGACCAAAACTACATTATGAAGAGAAAGTAAAAACAAAATTTAACTCATTCAAATCTGTTAGTTCAAAATTATAGCCAAATAGCACGATTTATCACATGAATGCAGAAATGTATATATATAAAGGATTGTGTATGTTCCTTGAAGTACTTCCTCTGCTATTTTTTTGAAGATCCACCCTATATATTCTACTACAGTGAAGACATACTAGATTTTAATTTTAGTTATAATCAATAACCAAAAACTTAGTGTCATAGTTTAAGTGTTTAACACACTTATCTATGCTACAATTTTTGTGGCTATCTAATCCTTAATTTACATGCATGTGCAAAACTCTAAGTAGCTAGCTAAGTCCTTTATAACCTATTCACTAGACTTCATTGGTATTATTTTTTGTACTTTCTCCCGTTGTTGATACAAATGACATCAAATTCTTTACTGGTATTTCTTCAGTAAGCATCACATAGGGCTAGAATATCCAAACCACCGAAACCTATTTTGAAGTCTGCAGCGCTGTGAAAGTTTTACATATTCCTACGAAACCAATGGGTCATGAAAAATCCGGTGTCTTTGCCTTCATGACAAAGATTAACGGGAACAGAAGATGGCTTGGCATGAATCCATTTTGTGACAAAAACTGCCATGAGAATACAAAATAGCACAATATTAATCCATTCTCATGAAAATGATGGTAATGAAAATGAGAAATGGCATCAACTAAATCCATTTTCATTACTCTGTTATGATTGCAATCTGGTAGCTCTCAGATACTGCACTGAGTGAACAGATCTATACTTCAGCCACATTTTTAATGCCTTTGATGAGCATCTCCTTACCATTATATGCCATTTCATTCTATACATTCAATTCTTGTTTTAAAAAGCTTTTAGATCAGTTCCAGGTATCTAAACTTGACAGAATATTTATTAATGGTCCTTAAAAATGGCCCATATAAAGCAAAGCCATGGAACTCTCTCTGAAGAAACTGGCATTGCATGACCTGATTACTGAAAATGCAGAATTCCCCATGTTTGTAATAAAATTATGTAAAAATGCAGACGCATAGTACAAAACTGTAAGTGCTCAAATCAAACTAATTTTCCTTTTAAAAAAGTCTTAAAAAATGTTGTACTTAATGAAAAGAAAAAGTATATTTTAGATCCCAAGTGTTTTAAGATACTTAAGATGCTCAGGCTAAGAAAGTTGGGGTTGTTCAGGCTGGAGAAGAGAAGGCTGCGTGGAGACCTCATAGCAGCCTTCCAATATCTGAAGGAAGCCTACAAGGGTGCTGGAGAGGGACTATTCATTAGGGACTATAGTGATAGGACAAGGGGTAATGGGCTAAAATTTAAACAGAGGAAGTCCAGGTTAGATATAAGGAAGAAGTTCTTTACCATGAGGGTGGTGAGGCACTGGAACAGGTTGCCCAACAAAGTGGTAAATGCAGGGACACCTCACACTAGACCATGCTGCCCAAGGCTCTGTCCAACCTGGCCTTGAACACTGCCAGGGATGGAAGATTCACAACTTTCTTGGGCAACACGTTCCAGTGCCTCACCACCCTCACAGTAAAGAGTGTCAACACAGACCAATTTAAAATATATGCTGCTTAACATTCAGAAAGATCACTGAAAAGAAATCTGCAAAGAATCATATCCTTATTTTAACTATACTATGTGTTAACTCTATGTTTCCATCACTTCAGTTCCTACAGTGAGATTACTTTGGCTGTATTAATAGTTTTATGAAACTAACACCAGCATTTATGTTATGTTAGAGATAGGCTGGAGAGTATGGAACTCTGTCTGGGGATAAGTGAGCAGTCGACAGAGAGGTTGTGGGTCAGGGTTAAAGGGAGAACAGCGAAGGGAGACATTACTGTGGGGATGTAAAAATACAGTTCTAACAAACGTGAATTTTCAGTGTGTATGTATGCCCCACTCTTTAATATACTTACACCTAACATATTTTTAGCTCTATACTTCAATTTTTGCATTTTTGAAAAGCTTAAACAACTCCCTGTATTTTGATTTCCCATGCACTACAGAACCTGATGCCCAGAGAATAGGATTAATCATACTCTAGAAATACAGCTCAGTGTTTCAACATGAAAAACTGAGCAGCCTTACAGCTACAGAGCTCATTTGAATATTACAGCAGGAACTTCCACATTCCTACCTTGGCTTTTTGCATGACTTCCTTTGTGTCCATGATCTCTAAGAATTCCCCTTCTGCCTACCATCATAATAAGGTTACTGCAGGACAATCTCTGTAAATGGTAAATCCAGGATTTTCAAATTCTTTCTCTGGCATTTTTTAAATAGAGGTGACAAAGTTCCCAACTAGCAAATTACCTCAGCAAATAAAAATCTTGCTTGTGATTATGGCTATATTACAATAAATGCCATCCAAACACAGGGTAGTGACCCATGATACTCTCTTTTCACAGCTCTCACCATAAACCCAAGAAATTTGGTCACAAAAGTCTTGATAAAGTGATAACACAAACCTCCTGCCATGCTAGTGTATCACAAGCCTTCCTGAGACCATGAGACGCAAAGATGCTGCAGCCCTACTGCAACCTGAGCATCTATAGCACTTGGGTAGCAGCTTCCTTCCATATGGCCTGTTCACTGCAAACCTATACAGGCGTGCCTTTCTGTTGCTATAAACAAAAAAATGAAGGGGGGGTGGGGAGTGAGCGAGTGCTGCATGGTTCTGAGTTGCTGTCTGGGCTTGATCAACATAAAAATCAACCTAAAAAGCAGGACAGTAGAGGTTAGTCAAAAGCACACATGGAAGATTTTCAATCATACATTAAGCTTGCAAAAACACACATAATACCTTAAAGATTTGGAATAAAACTTATTCCAGGAAAAGGCATTTACTTAGGCAGTTGAAGTCTGGATCCATAAGGTCTTCTTAACTTCTGTTTCCCTTCTTATAAAAATCAGTGTATGCAAGTTAGACTTTTAGAAAGTAATGAGCATAATTTATTGTATTATATATCCATGTCTTTTCATGTGTCTGAATTTTTTTTTTTTCTTTATGATCATTTCTGTAAGTTATGGATCAGTGTGTCACTGAGATTTTCTTTATTAGCCTGAGTGTTGTTTGCCTTCACCTGCAGTCAGAAATACTGGTACATTTGCATCAAAGCAATATGTGAAAAAAAAGAAAAAGCATTGAACTCAACCCGATTTCACATAATTTATTCGCTATACAATTTGCCAGAGTTCTTCTGACAAAGAATTTAACAATAATAAAACCTAGCTTATTAATCTACTCATTTCTGAAATAAATTAGCATGGTAAAAAAATCTTAGAAATGTTAACATAGTGCAATTTTGAATTAACTTTACAGTCTTGCCTTGTCCCCTGCGCCTTATCCTACCACACTAAGTCTGCTGTTGGTCCTGTAATCCTAATAACATTCAGAACTGACCAGTTATCTTCAAAGCACAGTCACTTGTTACTTTTTATTTTCCCCATCACAGTTTTGAAGTTTTAAATTAAAAGAAAGCAGATAAAGTATATTGATTCAGAATGGTACTAAGCAACAACTATGCTCTGCCTTATATCATATGAGCAATTATCTATTTTTTAACAGAAAGTTGCTTTGTCTTCACTTGAATAGTAATTTACATCCTCTACTGCAGTATCAGGCAGGACTAAAATTCTACATAGATTATATAAGGCCCATTTCAAATTTTTATTCAAAAAGACCCCTGAAATATTGGATAAGTTGGCTTTGTCTCTCTTTTCTTATCCACAGAGTCTTTGTCCCATGTCTAGTCATCTGTCTGTTTAACAATGTCAGGATGCTGCCTCATAGGAGCTAGCTGATACAGTTCTCCTTATGAACAAAATGATCTCTCCAGGCAGTGACATCAGACACTGTCTTCAAGGTGATGCAGGCTCCTATTGTCGTGGTTTAAGCCCAAGCTGTAAATCAGAACCACGCAGTCTACTGCCCCCCCCCCCACACCTTTCTTCCCTCCGCTCCTGGAGGGACGGGGAGGAGAATCAAAAGAATGCAGCTCCCACGGGTTGAGATAAAGACAGTCCAGCAACTAAGGTATAACACAAATCACCACTGCCGCCACCAACAATAACAACGACAAGAGAAATAACAAGGGAAGAGAATACGATACCGCCCGCCGGAAAAGACAGCCCGACCGAAAAGGCGACGTGCCCTTCCGGGTAGCTCCCAGTTACATCCCCTGGCATGACGTGCTGTGGTATGGAACACCTCCTTGGCCAGTCTGGATCAGGTGTCCTGTCCCCGCTTCCTCCCGGCCCCTCCTCCTCCCTGGCAGAGCATGAGACTCACAAAGTCCTTGGTCAGTCTAAACATCAGTGTTATCAGTTTTTTTTGTTCCCAGGCCAAAAGTCAAAAACACAGTGCTGCAACAGCTACTAAGAAGGAGAAAAAAACTGACTGCCACTGCTGAACCCAGGACAGTATCCACCCCTTGTTCCATACCATTCACGTCATGCTCAGATCCCACATTTTCCATATACCCTCACTCTCATCTCGGTGCACTGTTATCTTAGTGCACGGACCAATTCCTATAAAGCTACTGAGTCCATTCGGTTCATGATGTTGGGCTCCATCTCTTGGAACAGTCTTTCAGGGCAGAAGAAGCTGTGTGCAGTGTTGGATCGTTGCCTGCTGATGCTGATCATTCCTTTACTGTAGAACTCGTCCGGTTCTATCACAGTTCATTCTCTGTTGGGATGATGGTCGGAGGGAAGTCAGGGCCAGTCGCTGGTGCCCTGCAGACTTCTAGTTGATGGCTATAGCCATCATTGTCTGTTTTCCCCTAAAATCAAATCCCCTTGAGGTAAGCATCGGACTTCCCCATCTTCCCGC
This sequence comes from Psittacula echo, assembly GCF_963264785.1. NCBI lineage: Eukaryota > Metazoa > Chordata > Aves > Psittaciformes > Psittacidae > Psittacula > Psittacula echo. The sequence goes on along the minus strand of NC_137738.1, from coordinate 79,749,338 downwards.
ATTACCCACCAAGTATATCCAGGTCCCTGAGCAAAAGCAATCCCACGAGTGGGTTTGCCTTTACCTGAAGCAGGAATAACCCAGACTGTCTTCCCCAGCAAATTCTTCACGTGCACCACAGGAACTTTGTCCCCTTCTACAATATGTAAAAGTTCTGACTGGGCTGGGCCAGCCCTGTTGGCAGATCCTCTGGTGTTGACCAACCAGGTGGCCTTTGGTAAGTGTGTATCCCAATGCTTGAAAGTTCCCCCACCCATTGCTCTCAATGTAGTTTTTAACAGCCCATTATAGCGTTCGATTTTCCCAGAGGCTGGTGCATGGTAGGGGATGTGATATACCCACTCAATGCCATGCTCTTTGGCCCAAGTGTCTATAAGGTTATTCCGGAAATGAGTTCCATTATCTGATTCAATTCTTTCTGGGGTGCCATGTCGCCACAAAATCTGGTTCTCAAGGCCCAGGATAGTGTTCCGGGCAGTGGCATGGGGCACAGTGTATGTTTCCAGCCATCCGGTGGTTGCTTCCACCATGGTAAGCACATGGCGCTTGCCTTGGCGGGTTGGTGGGAGTGTGATATAGTCAATTTGCCAGGCCTCCCCATATTTATACTTCAGCCATCGTCCTCCATACCAAAGAGGCTTTAACCGTTTGGCTTGTTTAATTGCAGCACATGTTTCACACTCATGAATAACCTGGGCAATAGTGTCCATTGTTAAGTCCACCCCTCGATCACGGGCCCATCTGTATGTTGCATCTCTGCCCTGATGACCTGAAGTGTCATGGGCCCACCGGGCCAAAAATAATTCACCTTTATGTTGCCAATCTAAGTCCATCTGAGCCACTTCAATCTTAGCAGCTTTATCCACTTGTTGGTTGTTCTGGTGTTCCTCAGTGGCCCGACTCTTGGGTACATGGGCGTCTACATGGCGTACCTTCACCACCAGGTTCTGCACCCGGGCAGCGATATCTTGCCACAGTGCAGCAGCCCAGATGGGTTTACCTCTGCGTTGCCAGTTGCTCTGCTTCCATTGCTGCAACCACCCCCACAGGGCATTTGCCACCATCCATGAGTCAGTATAGAGATAAAGTACTGGCCACTTTTCTCGTTCAGCAATGTCCAGGGCCAGCTGGATGGCTTTCACCTCGGCAAACTGACTCGATTCACCCTCCCCTTCAGCAGTTTCTGCAACTTGTCGTTGAGGACTCCATACAGCTGCCTTCCATCTCCGATGTTTTCCCACAATACGGCAGGACCCATCAGTAAACAAGGCATACTGCTTTTCACTTTCTGACAGTTTATTATATGGTGGGGCCTCTTCAGCACGCATCACCTCCTCCTCTGGTGACATTCCAAAATCTTTGCCCTCTGGCCAGTCCATGATGACTTCTAGAATGCCTGGACGACTGGGATTTCCTATTCGAGCTCGTTGTGTAATTAGTGCAGCCCATTTACTCCATGTCGCATCGGGTGCATGATGTGTAGAGGAGACCCTGCCTTTGAACATCCAGCCCAGAACGGGCAACCGGGGTGCCAGGAGGAGCTGTGCTTCAGTGCCAATCACCTCCGAAGCAGCTCGAACCCCTTCATAGGCTGCCAGTATCTCTTTCTCAGTTGGGGTATAGCTGGCCTCAGATCCTTTGTATCCCCAACTCCAAAAGCCGAGGGGTCGACCTCGAGTCTCCCCTGGAGCTTTCTGCCAGAGGCCCCAGGTAGGACCATTCTCCCCGGCTGCGGTGTACAGTACATTTTTTACATCTGGCCCATTCCGGACTGGTCCAAGGGCTACTGCATGAACTATCTCTCCTTTAATTTGCTCAAAGGCTTGTTGTTGCTCAGGGCCCCATTTAAAATCATTCTTCTTCCGGGTTACATGATAGAGAGGGCTTACAATCGAACTGTAATTTGGGATGTGCATTCTCCAGAACCCCACAGCACCCAAAAAAGCTTGTGTTTCTTTCTTATTAGTTGGTGGAGACATTGCTATTATTTTGTTGATCACATCTGTAGGGATCTGGCGACGTCCATCTTGCCATTTTATTCCCAAAAATTGAATCTCCTGTGCAGGTCCCTTGACCTTACTCCGTTTTATGGCAAAACCAGCTTTCAGCAGGATTTGGATTATTTCCCTCCCTTTCTCAAAGACTTCTTCCGCTGTATCACCCCACACAATAATGTCGTCAATGTACTGCAGGTGTTCTGGAGCTTGCCCCTGTTCCAGTGCATTCTGGATCAGTCCATGGCAGATGGTAGGGCTGTGTTTCCACCCCTGGGGCAGTTGGTTCCAAGTGTACTGGACGCCCCTCCAAGTAAAAGCAAACTGTGGCCTGCACTCTGCTGCCAAAGGAATTGAGAAGAATGCATTGGCAATATCAATCGTGGCATACCACTTGGCTGCCTTTGACTCCAGTTCATACTGAAGTTCTAGCATGTCCGGTACGGCAGCACTCAATGGTGGTGTGACTTCATTCAGGCCACGATAGTCTACTGTTAGTCTCCACTCTCCGTTAGACTTTTGCACTGGCCATATGGGGCTATTAAAGGGTGAGCGAGTCCTGCTGATCACTCCCTGACTCTCCAGACTACGGATCAGTTTATGGATGGCAATCAGGGAGTCTCGGTTGGTGCGATACTGCCGCCGGTGCACTGTTGTGGTTGCGATTGGTACTTGTTGTTCTTCGACCTTCAGCAACCCCACAACAGAGGGATCCTCTGAGAGACCAGGCAAGGTGGACAGCTGCTCATTTTCCTCAGTCTCCAAAGCAGCAATACCAAAAGCCCATCGGTACCCTTTTGGGTCTTTGAAGTACCCTCTCCTGAGGTAATCTATGCCGAGGATGCATGGAGCCTCTGGACCAGTCACAATGGGGTGCTTTTGCCATTTCCTTCCAGTCAGGCTGATCTCAGCCTCCAGTACAGTCAACTCTTGGGATCCTCCTGTCACTCCAGAGATATAGATGGGTTCCACCCCTTGACAGCTTGACGGCATCAGGGTACACTGTGCACCGGTATCTACGAGAGCTTTATACTTCTGCGGGACTGATGTGCCAGGCCATCTGACCCACACAGTCCAGTAAATCCGATTATCCCCTACCTCCACCTGGCTGGAGGTAGGGTCCCTCTAACAGTCATCACAACGTTGGACACCTAAGTCGTGTTGAAAGGGATTATTCTTCGTTATCACAGGAGCTGGAGTAAAATCAGCTCTTCCGCTCCATCTGGGAACCTGCTCACCAGAGACTGAAGCCGCAGCTCTCATGGGATGATTAGTCTTGACCCTTGTTCCTATTTTCAATTCATGCACCCGTTCCTCCAAAGCTGAAGTAGGTTTTCCATCCCACTTCGTCATGTCTTCTCCATGATCCCGCAGGTAAAACCATAGGGTGGCCCGTGGTGTTTGCCTTCTATATCTTCTGTCTTGAACAATAGGACATCTTTTGTTAACAGCTGAGACGTATGTTGGTACACGTGAGGAGCTGGATAAATCAGATAGATCGTCCCTCAATTGTTTGACATCCTGGGACAGTTTTTCCACAGCTGAGATGATAGAAGGGGTGAGATTGTCTTCAAACTCTCGGAGTTTGTGAATCATTTCATGCACTGTTGGTGTTACTATGTCACCCCAGGTTACTGTTGCCAATGAATGGGCATATGATGACGGTGCATTCCGTGTAAGTTTTCGCCACATGGGTCGTGTACATTCGACTTCATCTGGGTCTATGGGTATATCTCCGTTATTCGGTTTGGTGTGATAGATCATCTCTACGATGGCTGATTCCCTCAGAGACTGGATGCCTTTGTCTAAAGTAGTCCACTTGGCCGAACGACTCGTAACATCATCCTTGTATGGAAACCTTTCTTTCACAGCTGCCAAGAGCCGCCTCCAAAGACTGAGGGACTTTTTCTCTCTTGCAATTGCTTTGTCAATTCCCCTTCTCTAGAAAGTGATCCCAGCTGCTTGGCTTCCATACCTCCTAGTTCGTGACCATCAGCCCCATTGTCCCAGCATCGGAGCAACCAGGTGATGATGTGCTCCCTTGGTTGACGGGTAAAATCTTTTCGCATATTCCGTAGCTCGGTTGAAGTCCGAGGTGGAGAAGTCACCTCTTCTTCTTCTTCTTCGTCATGGGATGATGACTCCTGATCAGATGGTGGCCCGGGTGGTGAATACATTGTTTCTTCATCTTGCTTCACCCTTCTTGCCTCTTTTTTGCTTTTTCTCTTGCGTACAGGGGCAATTGATATTGGTACGAATTGGTCCTCTGGTTTAGCTGCAGTCATTATCACTGTGCTTTGAGTAGCAACTGTACTTGTCGCTGGGGGTGGTGTAGCTGCTGTGGTTGGGGCTGGGGTAGCTTCGCTATCTGTTGCAGTTGAAGTTTGAGTAGCGGCTGTACTTGTCGCTGGGGGTGGTGTAGCTGCTGTGGTTGGAGCTGGGGTAGCTTCACTGTCTGTTGCAGTTGAAGTTTGAGTAGCGGCTGTACTTGTCGCTGGGGGTGGTGTAGCTGCTGTGGTTGGAGCTGGGGTAGCTTCGCTGTCTGTTGCAGTTGAAGTTTGAGTAGTGGCTGTACTTGTCGCTGGGGTAGCTGCACTGTCTGTTGCAGTCGAAGTTTGAGTAGTGGCTGTACTTGTCGCTAGGGGTGGTGTAGCTGCTGTGCTCGGAGCTGGAGTAGCTGCGCTGTCTGTTGCTTCGCCCTCAGATCCAGGGACATTTCTTTCCTTTTGAAGGTGCTGGATAGTGTTGAACAAGGCCCGGTAAGCATAGGCCAAGCCCCAGCACGTTGACATGATTTGTCCCTCTCTGGTATGACCAGGATGACAGCACACCTCATTTAAGTGTTTTACTAATTCTTCTGGATTTTGCACTTGTTCGGTGGTGAAGTTCCAAAACACTGGAGGGGCCCACTGACCTAGATACTTGCCCATACTATCCCACACACCCTGCCACTCATGGCTGTCCAGCCTCGGGGAAAATCTCTCGGTCCCCCTATTTTGTTGTCTAACCCCAGACAAGGCCCAAACCCGACTCTGCTTAACTCTTGAGATCAGACGTAATGGTTGTGGACAAAACACACTCTGTATGCGTGCCAACATGGTGACCCCCATCACAATCAGCAAACAGGTCTCAACAATATTAAAAGGCCACTCAAAAACTTCAAAACTCTCAAATGATGCTGTAAACGGTCTGGAAGGGGCACTGGGAGGGTAAAAGAATGTCTCCTTCAAAGGTTGACCACCCAGGAAGGAGAAAAAAGATGTATAGTTGCTAAGCATTTGTATTATATACCTCCCAAAGTATAAAGGTGGTGACCACACTGGGAACATAAGCCAGACCAGTTTCATGATCAATTTTTCTATTGTATTACAAGTCATTGCCATAAAATACAATGAGACAATAACCTTAGCCCAAGCCCCACACTTGAAAAACACTAACACAGCAAATACCGGCTCTAAGTAACCTACGGCATATTGAGACTGTGAGATCAAAAACAACAACTTTGAGAGCCAATAAATCAGCATTGTGACAAGTGACTATCAATCCAAAACACTGAATGCTTATCACAAATACGATTAGACACACTCCGGTCAGATCTGTCGTTATCTCAACCCTTCGTGCCCCACGTTGGGCACCAAAATAAAACTGTTGTGGTTTAAGCCCAAGCTGTAAATCAGAACCACGCAGTCTACTGCCCCCCCCCTACCTTTCTTCCCTCCGCTCCTGGAGGGACGGGGAGGAGAATCAAAAGAATGCAACTCCCACGGGTTGAGATAAGAACAGTTTAATAACTAAGGTATAACACAAATCACCACTGCCGCCACCAACAATAACAACGACAAGAGAAATAACAAGGGAAGAGAATACGATACCGCCCACCGGAAAAGACAGCCCGATCGAAAAGGCGACGTGCTCTTCCGGGTAGCTCCCAGTTACATCCCCTGGCATGACGTGCTGTGGTATGGAACACCTCCTTGGCCAGTCTGGATCAGGTGTCCTGTCCCCTCTTCCTCCCGGCCCCTCCTCCTCCCTGGCAGAGCATGAGACTCACAAAGTCCTTGGTCAGTCTAAACATCAGTGTTATCAGTTTTTTTTGTTCCCAGGCCAAAAGTCAAAAACACAGTGCTGCAACAGCTACTAAGAAGGAGAAAAAAACTGACTGCCACTGCTGAACCCAGCACACCTATGTAGAGTTAGTGTTATAAAACCACATTTATAGTTTCTTGAAAATCATATCTAGGGCAGTTTTTGAAGAGATCTGTGCCAGTGTAGACAGCAGGGAATCAGCACTCAAATCTCAGCATAGTTAAAATAGAACTACTTGAACCAAGCAAAAGCTGAGTGGTCTGGACCATCTGAAAATTGGTCCTGAACACCCAGATTCTCTGACTGAACTTCTTTGCGTAGGTTGAATGATTTTTCTAAGGACTGATGTTATATTAAGTTGTAGTGCCCTTCACAAAGTTGCTGTGTCAACTACTTGACAAAGTACCATGCATCTATATTCGCTGTGCATTTTAACATGCAGAGAGTAGCCAGAAGACATGATGGCTCCTGGCTAAAGAATTCATAATGAAACAGACAGGCTTACAAGTGCTGATGATATGATCAGAAGAGAAAATTAAAATTAACTAAGTAACTAAATGTAAGGCATTTAACAACAGGTGGACTGAGCTCTGATACTTCCAAAACCAAAAATAGCAAAACGTATACATACAATTAGGTACATGTATATATACATAAGATTCAAAAAATTTAGAAACTGGATTCAGGAGCACAAACTCTCTTAGACTGAATATGAAAGGCAAAGCACTGTTTCACTGAAATGGAATTAGAAAGTACATTAATTACTTCTCACAATGTTTCTTCCACAACAGATATTGAAAAATGATTTCTATAGTACACACTTGACAATATGAGGAATTAATCTGTGCGTGTGTGTGTGTGATTAATGCTCTCTGATGTAATGAGTTCTTTATATTGTTTTCCTGTACTCCAGTCATCTATGTTTTCTTAGATCACCTGTTTTTCTATTAGGAGGAGTGGAACTGCTAGTTTTGTACCTGACTCTGAATCAGGCTGAGTAAGCTTCACCTTAGTGGAACAATGAAGCACGTACAATACAGGCAAAGCCACTGGTCTGCAGGAAGGTAGCTGTGTGTTTACATTAAACACCTGTAAAAAGGCACATGTCAAAAATTCAAGAACAGAGGAAAAGTGACTCAGTGCTTTTTGAGCAAAAGCAATACTTTTCATTGTCACTCCTGCTGAAATTGTTCAAAGGGAAGCAGAGTTAGGTTTCTGTTCATCTGGAATTCTGAAAGAGTGCAAACAATTCTGCATTCCAAGGAAACTGAGGAGAAAGTGATCTATACATGCACTGGAACATTTTGGCAGATCTGAAAGTTTCTTGAATTGTGCATGAGATTGTGTACATATATATATGCATGTATATATTACATGTATTCATATATATATTTCAGAAAGTCCTGCAAAAATCTGTCTACACAATATTGTTGCAATATATCCTTTCCTTAAGGTTAAAGCAGTAGCCCATAGTAACAAGAAGACTTGCAAGGCATGTGTCTCTGAAACAGTAATCTACTATATCCTCAAGTTAAAAGAATTACCCAAATTGTGCTGTAGCAGATTCTGTCTGCCACAGGTGAAACTTTGCTTTGTGTCTGCTTAACAGCTATCAAAATGACTGTTCATAAAAATGGCAGACAAATGATGTCCTGTTCTACTGGCTCATAATATCTCAAAAGACTAGTTGCTCTCCACCCTGGTTTTCATGACTGGTGATTTCACAATTCAGTGAAACAAAACAGATCTGATATTGTAAAGCCACATTGTTTTGCAGCTTTTAGTAGAACACAGTGTATAAAGTAGTCTCTGTTTAAGAATATGGTTTGTGCAAGTATACAAAGTGATTGCCATCCTGCTAATGAGCTGAGTATAAACAGTTTACATCTTGAGCTGAAGTGCTACCATTTTTTAGGGCTAGAAGCACACATATCGTCTCTGAATCTGTCACAACAACATAAGCTTAATAAAAGCAAGGAGACATAAAATGAAGACTACACCAAGTGGCATGATAGGGGGATAACACTACCACTTCTAATTAACTGTGTTGAATTTGCCCCTGATACAGGAATGGACTGCCATTGACATATTCTTTCACATTTCATGTCAGTGTGAGATGCTGCCAGTAATATATCATAAAAATATGCCATTAAAACATAGTGTAAAAAGGACTTTCTATGCAAAAGAAAATCCAATAAAAGGCAAGTATGCAGTTCAGTGTCCTGCCTTGATTACAGGATTTGCTTCTGTCTTTGTTTTTAATCCTTCTATCACACTGTGTATGACTTAATGTGTGAAGTACTTTAGTATGGCATGATTGTTTTGTTATTTCAGGCAGCCCACCAGCTGTGGGCCAGCACGTGGTCAAACTGATTTGTTCTTGGCAGGAAGCTAAGAACACATAACACTTTCAATTGGACATTATGACTTTGGGGCTTTATGGTGGGAAATAGCCAAAAGTGTTAACTCAAGACTTTCAACAGCATACAGTTTGGTCTCCTAATCAGTCACAACCTCTGCGCTTAGAAAGTGGTGGATTAATGGCAGTTTTCAGAAAATGCTGTCAAGTTTACAGTGGTTTGTTAATTTCTCAAACTGCATAACTACTCCCGTCAATTACATACTGATTCTCATGACAATGATTGTCATGAGAAAAGGAAATTCTACAACATGAATCTTTTCTTTTAATAAAAATTATTGCAAGGATTTGACAGAGTACAAAATTCAACCCACCCTCTTAATCTTGAAAGTGTCATCTGCCGTCCCTTTCAAATGCCGTAAGGGAGGTGACAGCTTGGACGTTATCTGTCACAAAACCAGAAAGCAGATCTGTGCTTCCTTCAACACAGTGAATCATCATGAAAAGATTGTATTGTAAGTGATAAAGGCTGCTACTTATGCAAATTAATAAACAGGTGAGAAATCAATTTTTTTAATTTAGCTAAACAAAAAGGTTGAATAGGGATGAAAAGCAGAGCTTGGTCAAACTGAAATGTTTGGCAAAATTCCTCCTTTTTTCACTTAGAGATGAAAATCTGTGTAATAGTTCAAGAGGATAGATGTTCAGTCCATTCTGCCAATCTCATTTTTTAGAAAGCTTTGCTTTTTCCAACATGTTGCTGTCTTATACTCTCTTCTGTCATTTGTTATTAAGGCTGCTACCTGTAATATGTTACAAAGCCAGCCTGAAAAATCTTTTTTGTTTGTTTTAATTAGATGTTTTGGCAATTAAGGTAATAGGCAACAATATTTCATTGAAATTAAAGGAAAAGGAAAGAGTATAATAAATTATTCCAGTGACTAGCGTTACGTGAATAACATACCGCAACCTTTTGTCACCCTGGAAGATGAAAGTTCCACAATTTAAAGAAATAAATTGGCATGTCAAGCATCCTTTACATTGTAGTCATGGGCTTTTAGGCTGTGTAATATTCATTGATTAGCATAACTGTTAACTAGTGTAGTCATAGTGCTGCATTGAATATGGCTGTATTGGCTAAGATGCATAACACTACAAGATAAATTTACAAAACTTGGCGGGGGGGGGTGGTTCACAACCAAGTTAGCCTGACATTAGTTTAAAATAAAGTATTCGAGATGCAGAACTGAAGAAGAACGTGACAAAATACACCATTATTTGTATGATCATCCAAATATTGCTTAAAAAATTGAACCTGAAAATCTTTTTTTTCTTTTTCTCTTGTGTAGACAAATGCACATCCCACAGGACTAAGAAAAACTAGACTAATTCTCCATTACATTATAATCTTTGTGTAAGGCACATGTAGGTTCTTTATCTTTACATACAGCTGATGGTTTTTAAATACAGTTCATAATACTGTAGCTAAAATAATCTGAAGATAATCTGAATATGTGCAAGACTATGAGATGTTATGTTGCACTTGTGGTTACAGAAGGGGAGATAACATTTAAGAGCAAAAGAAGACACAGTTTCATTGCAAAATGTTTACTTTAAGGCTATTCAGCACAAATGAAGCACGATAAGCTTCATTGTTTCAGGGCCTAATACCAGAAGCTTCAGTTGTCTCTTAGGATAAAAAGTAATATTATCATCTATTTTAAAAACAAGAGAACAATTCAAGACTGTGACAAGGTCATAATGCCCTCATACTTTTCCCCTTTATGTTATAAATCACCATTTAATTTTCACTATATATATATCCTGCCTGTGTAAATGCAAAATCTGACAATAAATGAAAACAAATTATTTCCTAGGTGACAAGTGGGGAAAATATGGACACATTGTAACAAAAGGTGATTTATCCATATAGTTGTATAATGATAAGGACATATATTTTTTAATAACAAGATGTCCTAAAGATATCTTTCTTATATATATATGAGTATAAATAACTACTGCGCTTTCAGCAATGCATCATTTATCTGTAAAAGAATAAATACTGTAAAGCAGTGGGGATAGAAAAGAAATTCGAAGCAATAACATTACATATGAGTTACTGTATGATCTTCAGAATGTCAGGACACTATCCAATTACATTGTTACCTAAAGCAAGCATAGAGTAGCACTGCTCACCACAGAGTAAGAGCTAATAAGAGGAGTAGTCTCTAATGAAAATATGCCTTCACACTGAGTTTAACCCCCACTCTCACAGATGAGAAATAATAAATTGAAATTAGCCTGATAAATACTGAGGGCGTTACAGAAAGTAATGCTGATGTCCTTATGAAATGACAAGGGACACTGCTTTCAGAATAAACATATAAATATAGCAGTTACCTAGTCACAGGTTCATGACAGTGGGGAGAACAGGCTCAAGAAGAGGTGAAGCAGGGGAACAGCTAACAAGCTCCAGAATGTCTCCCTACAACTCTGCAAATGGAATTTAACAACAAAAAAAACCCCATAGATTAAACAGGAGGACATGCTACTCAGTAAAAAGACCCCTCAGCTCTTGGTTTTGGTTTTCAAAACACTTTACTTCAAACACACAGTAATGCATAAAGAAATTGGAAAACACAGGGCTAATTTTATACCTGAAGGAGGAGCTGTGCCACACAGTGTTTATTTGGATCAGGAACGTGTTTTTTAAGTGAATATCCTGACTGCCCTCCACCTACAGTGCTTCAGATGACATAGCAGATGAAGAGTACTCCTTTCAAATAAAATTAAACCAGAATATGTACTCCTGATGTGTAACTAATAAATCCACCTGCTAACAGGCATTCAAGTCCTCAGGTAGAAACCACAGTTAATCCAACCTATAGATTCTGAAATGCATAATGTGGATATCAAACCTTCCACACAAAGGGTTTTGCTATGAAAACCCACTCCAGTTGGGACACAGTACTTACTGTGTTGGACTGAATCTTTTTGGCCAATGCTACCAGATGCGCAAAAAGGCAGCATGTCTGGGGTTTTGCACAACATGCCTGTGGGGGTTGGAATGTACCAAAACTGTCAGAGGCTATGGGAAGGGAGAATTATAGCAGGCAATTAAGAGTGGTTACAGGAAGAAGGAACTACAGCAGGCAATTAAGAGTGACCCATCCATGACTGGTACTTGGAAGATGTTGGGACTGGCAAGGAACAAGGACATTAGAACTGGACAGAGGATGTCGGAACTGGAAAGAGGATGTCGATAAGAAAATCAGATAGACCCTTCACCTGATGTAACCGCAAGGCAAACACAGATGTGCTTGGCTAATTGCTTGGAAGCATATAAATATCATGTAACCTTTTCAATAAACTATCCAGCTTGTACTCTACCTCTGGGTCCGTGCCTTCCATCCTCACAAATGGCACCCGAACAGGGACTTTCTGAAGAGCCATGATTCGGTGATCGGTGAGGACACTCAGCCGAACTCCAAAAAGAGCTGCGCAGCATTTAACTGATACCTCTGATTGAGGTAAGCGGGTGGGAATGGGAACATGGGGAATTCAGTATCCCCTGAATACAAGTCGGTGTATAGAGTATTAGTAAAATTTTTAGCGAAGAAAGGGGTTACTGTAAAGGAAGACAGACTGAAAGACTTATTAATATCGGCTTCGGCCCATGCCCCTGAGGCGACCTCAACTAACATTTATCAGAAGGGAGTATGGGACAAGATTGGGGTCTGTCTCTGGGACACAGCTACAAGGGATGACACAGGGGCACCCAAATTGCTGGGGGTATGGCGCTCCATCTATGAGGCACTTGACGGGGCAGCACAGGAGGTGCCAGCACCATCAACCCCCTCTGTCCTAACAAACGACATAACAAACGATACCCATTCTGTTTCAATGAACAACACGCTGTTCACTCCAGACCCTCTCAACCGAGGGCTAATAGACCCAGAAACTGAGCCAGATTTATTCCCGCCTGACCCTGATGCTGGCTGTACTGGCTGTTGTGCGACACAAGCTTTGCTGGTGCTTACGCACCCTCCTGTGCGCACCGATCGGTGGGGAAATGTCTGCCGGGAGGCTGTGGCAGAAGGAAATATAGAGTGCTTGAAAGCGCTCACCATGCCGGTCCTTTTGCGAGCAAATGGGGCAGCAGAATGGGAAGGATTCCAATGGAGCCTGATTAAGGAGATTCGGCGTGGTGTAAAGGAGTCTGGGCTCCACTCACCTTATAGGAAAGGTCTCATTCAGTCGGTTTTTAACACCACCTTGATGCTGCCCAATGATTGCCGCACTTTGGCGCAAATAATACTAACCCAGACTCAACATATGATGTGGAAACAGGCTTGGAGGGAAAATTGTGAGCGTGCCACCATGGACAATGTGGGGCGTCAGCAGGGGGATCCCCTATACGGTATCGGGCTAGATGTTTTCTTAGGCGAGGGACCCTTACATGAACATAACGTGCAGTTGCGAATTGTTAGAGAAGCTCTGATCCAGGGACAGAATGAAACGTTGAAGGCCATGTTCAGCCTCCCTGAGGGACACGGGGCTGGTTCAAAGTCTTTCTCCACTATAAAACAAAAGGCTACCGAACCATATATGAGGTTTATTGATTGGCTACATGATGGGTTAGAGCGACAGACTGAACACCCTGAAGCCCGCCAAATACTTTTAAAGACCTCGCGGTAGCCAATACCAATGTCGATTGCAAAAAGATTCTCGATTCGCTACTGGCAGCTAATCCTGATGCGAATATTCCCCAGATGGTGGAGGCTTGTAATGTAGTGGGAACCCAGACGTGGCAGATGTAAGCTATGACACAAGCCTTTGCCGCCTGTTGGGCACGGGGGGCACAAGGGGCTTGTTTTTGTGGTCGGATGGACCATTTGAGACAGGATTGCCCAAAGGGCCCCCCCATATGTCCGAGGTGCAGAAAAGGCAAACACTATGCCAACCACTGATGGTCACAATATGAGAGGGAAGGAAAACCCCTACCTGAACCCTGGGGGGCAGGAAACCAATATCAGAGCGCCAAGGGGAAGGGCACAAAGATATCAAGTGCTCCCCAAGGCACCAGAATGTGGACGGGGGTAGTAGCAGCCAACTCAGGGCAGCCACCTGAGGCAGTGCCGGGCTGGACTTGGCCACCTCCCAGTCCACATACTTAGTGGATTCCAAGCCTGTATCTATACCCACTGGGGTACAAGGGCCCTTGTTGGAAGGGCATGCCCTACTTTTGGGACGCTCTTCCACGACCCTTATGGGCCTGTTCGTGCTGCCAGGGGTAATCGATGAGGACTATACTGGGGAAATAAAAATCATGGCACGGACCCCTCAACCCCGGCAGGATCCCAAATTGCTCACCTCGTCCCATTTTTTGCAATGCGGGATGAGAACTGAAAAACTGTAACTGATTCCCAAAGACTAGAGAAGTGGTTCGGATCTACCAGGGCACCAGTGTTTTATTGGGCTGAGGACATAAAGACAAAGAGACCAATGCTCAGCTGTAAGGTCTGCAATTCCGCTAATCAGGAGATAACTGTTAATGGTCTGGTAGATACAGGTGCGGATGTTACTATCACTGTGGTCCAAGATTGGCCTCTGCAGTGGGATTCGGAACCGACCCACACCTCGGTAACCGTGGTAGGTAGTCATATAAGCCCCTACCAGAGCAAATCTTTGATATTGATTCTCGGTCCCGAGAGCCGAGTGGCAACACTTAAGCCTCTGATCCTCCCAATTCTGGTGACACTGTGGGGACAAGATGCACTATCCCAATTGAATGTGTGGCTGCAAAATTTTATCTAGGAGCCACTGATGAGCAACCTACTTTGAAAATGATATGGTTCATGACTACACCTGTTTGGGTTGATCAGTGGCCTTTGACTGCAGAAAAGCTGCGGTATCTCCACGACCTTGTGAATGAGCAACTATGGCTAGGACATATCGTCCCAACCCAAAGCCCTTGGAATATTCCAGTTTTTGTTATCCAGAAAAAGTCAGGAAAGCGGAGCCATCCTAGAAGATATGGGCCCTTTACAACAAGGCCTGCCTTCACCCACTCCCATCCCTCAGGACTGGCCGCTCGTTATTATAGATTTAAAAGATTGCTTCTTTACAATTCCATTGCATCCTGACAATGCTCCGTGTTTTGACTTTTCCGTCCCGTCTATAAATATGGCTGAGCCTAGCAAGCAATATCACTGGACAGTTCTACCCCAGGGGATGAAAAACAGCCCTACTATATGTCAATGGTATGTGGCACGTGCATTATCACCAGTTCGAGTATCCTTCTCTGACTGTTTGCTATATCATTATATGGACGATATTTTGCTTGCTGCTCCCACTGGGTCACAACTGGAAGAAGTACTAACTGCAACAATAAAAGCCCTAACTGCAGTTCATCTTGTAATAGCAACGGAAAAGGTCCAGAAGATGGCACCATGGCAGTACCTGGGATGGCGGATAGCAGAACGGACTGTAGCACCCTCCTCATTGCAGATTTCACTGCAAGACCCTGAATGACTTGCAAAAACTCTTGAGGACTGTTAATTGGATACGGCCTATCCTCAGAATTTCCACAGAGGAACTTTCCCCCTTATTTGACATTTTAAAGGGGGATCCCGATTTGTCATCCCCAAGGGAGCTATCCCCTATAGTGTGAGCAGCGCTCCAGTCAGTCCTTGTGAAGGTGCAGCACTCACGTGCTGACCGTTATGATCCTAAATAACCTGTTGATCTTTATGTCTTTTCAGGTAACAAGCGACAAAAGGCGCTTTTGGGCCAAATGCAAAATCACCAGCTTTTATTGCTTGAGTGGGTATTTTTACCCCATATGGGGAAATTAACAATATCCTCTCTAGTGGATCAACTGGCAGAACTAATTGGCAAGGCACGTATACGCCTGCGACAGTTCCTGGGCCTCGAACCTGCAACTGTATATTTGAGTATTACCATGGAGCTTTTAAATTACCTGTTTCAATTTAGTGACGCCTTTGAATATGCACTGGCAGGTTTTTCAGGACAGATTTCTATTCATTGGCCAAAAACCGCCTTGCTACAGTCCTTTGATTTTATACTCCTGAAACTCTGTATGGCTCAAAGCCATAGCCCCATACCCGGAGCAAGGACAATTTTTACGGATGGATCAGGAAAATCTGGTAAATCCGTCCTGGTTTGGAAAGTTGGTACCACTTGGTGCTCTGACGTGTCACATATGCAAGTCTCTACGCAGGTTGTGGAGCCGGCAGCGGTTGTCAGAGCATTTTCACGTTGGCCAGATGAGCCCTTGAACATTGTCTCAGATTCTCAGTATGTAGTTGGCATAGTATAACGCGCAGAATGTACACTGCTGAGAGAAATTTCAAATGCTTTGTTGTATGATTTGTTTAGGACTCTGGTCACCCTTTTACGCAGCCGGGTGAGTTCTTATTTTATCACACACCTTCACGCACACACCTCCCTCCCGGGGCCTATTGTAGAAGGCAACTGCTACGCTGATGCTCTAACAGCCCTGGCACTGGTCCCAAATACCTTGATGAAAGCAAGGCTATCACACGATTTTTAGTTTCACCTGTCCCAGGAACAGGCACGGTCAATCGTCCGATCTTGCCACAGTTGTCAGAATTTTTTGTTGCCTCCTTTATATGGTGTCAACCCTTGCGGTCTACAATCCCTTGACCTCTGGCAGACAGACGTCACTCATTTCCCAGCCTTTGGCCGTTTCAAATACATTCACATTTCATTAGATACTCACTCTAGCCTCCTCTTTGCCAGTCCACATGCTGGGGAAAAGGCCCATCATGTCTGTCAGCACTGGACACAGGCTTTCGCCTTTATGGGAATGCCGAGCTGTATGAAAACTGATAATGGCCCAGCATATACACCCTGCAACGTTACTGCCTTTTTGTCTGCCTAGGGCATTGAACATGTCACAGGCATTCCACACAACCCCACTGGGCAAGCGCTCATTGAATGTGCCCATGGGACCCTCAAAAATATGTTATTAAAACAAGAAGGGGGAAGCAAGGGCTATAACATCCCCCAGGAACACATAGCAAAAGCGTTACATGTTCTGAATTTTTTAAATTACTGGCAAGACGCCAGCCACCAGTGGAAAAACATTTCGGACAATCCGCCTTAGAAGCAATTCATGGCCAAGCGCCAGTTATGATAAAAACCCCAGAATCTGGTCAATGGGAAGGGCCATACCCTCTAATAACTTGGGGGAAGGGTTATGCTTGTGTCTCGACAAGTACTCGACATCAACGGATTCCAGCACGATAGGTCTGACCAGCACTCAGAACCCCTGAGTCATACATCTGATCGCGTGTATGCCGATTCATCAGTGGTTTGGAACTGTGTCCTGGGTTCAGCAGTGGCAGTCAGTTTTTTTTCTCCTTCTTAGTAGCTGTTGCAGCACTGTGTTTTTGACTTTTGGCCTGGGAACAAAAAACTGATAACACTGATGTTTAGACTGACCAAGGACTTTGTGAGTCTCATGCTCTGCCAGGGAGGAGGAGGGGCCGGGAGGAAGCGGGGACAGGACACCTGATCCAGACTGGCCAAGGAGGTGTTCCATACCACAGCACGTCATGCCAGGGGATGTAACTGGGAGCTACCCGGAAGGGCACGTCGCCTTTTCGGTCGGGCTGTCTTTTCCGGCGGGCGGTATCGTATTCTCTTCCCTTGTTATTTCTCTTGTCGTTGTTATTGTTGGTGGCGGCAGTGGTGATTTGTGTTATACCTTAGTTATTAAACTGTTCTTATCTCAACCCGTGGGAGTTGCATTCTTTTGATTCTCCTCCCCGTCCCTCCAGGAGCAGAGGGAAGAAAGGTGGGGGGGGGGAAGTGGACTTCGTGGTTCTGCTTTATGGCCTGGGCTTAAACCACGACAAACTGATTCCTGGGAATTATATAAGATTGGCTACTCACTCCTCGGAGAACCACCAAGTGGGGTTACCACTTACACTGGTGCTTACCGAGCCAGGGTGACACATCCATTAGCTATAGATTGGGAACATCATGATCCAGAACTGTTGCCACTAGAAAACAGGCAAAAGCAGAGTATACCGTGTTTAGCTTGTCCAGGCAGCAGGCACTGTGCTTGGGTCTTACTTGAGTGCCCCTGCCAGCGGCTACGGTATTGTGCCTTGCGCCTTAGGGAAAAATGGTGCACAATCTGCCGCCACAATCAGGAGGCAGAACCTAGTGCTAATGTGGTACGCCTGGTGTGTGGCAGATCACGCTTGATTCCTGAAATCTGGGAAGTTTGTACTCTAGGTTACCCTGCTCTTGCAGGGGGTTTTGGACTAGATGATCTTTTGAGGTCCCTTCCAACCCTCGTGATTCTGTGATTCTGTGACTGATTGGGAAAGAACCAAACGTATCTGTTCAAAAACAATTTTGGTGGAAATTGCATAAAAAGCGAAAATGAGGCTTGCTGTAATACGTGTTGTTATATGCATATTTGTATTTGTTTTATCAGACACTAGAGCCATTTGGGAATCAACAGCAGAGCGGAGAAATATTTGGGTGACCATGGCGAATGCCACAGGGCAGGACACCATCTGCCTCTCGGTGTCATTCACGGGCAACCCCTTTTGGTAGGTCTTCCCAACACTGATCATATAGAATTATTGTGTAACATAATACTTCATGTGCCCCAGGTATTTAGTAAATGGTATGACAACTGGGATGGATGGATACCGTACTTACCCCCACTTTCATAGTGAGCCGCAAGAAATAGAGCTATTGGGATCTGTAAAAATGGACTATTGTCTGTTTTTCAACTACTCTGGAACCAACATGTCATGAGGGGTGGTCACCGTTAATGCTGGTATGCAGGTGTATCATAATGATTCTGTCTGGTGTAATTACACCAGTCCCAATATATTGAAACCCCTGAATAAACCAGTAGGCCTGCCCACCGGTGTATTTCTAATATGTGGGGATCGGGCCTGGCAAGGAGTGCCATCCCATATAAAAGGTGGCCCCTGTGCAGTAGGGACTCTAGGTATCCTCATTCCCAATAACACCATGATAATAAACAAGCGAAGATCACATTCTCAAAGGTCAACACATGCTTTTCAGCCGAACTGCGATGACAAAGTAAAACTTTGGAACCCAGGTGAAATAATAGCTGCCTCATTTTTAGCTCCTGGAGTAGCTAGTGCACAAGCCTTAGCAGCATTAAATAAATTAGGATGCTGGCTTGCTAAACAAACTAATGCTACAGCATCTGCTTTCTCTGCACTGCTCACTGATGTTGATTCTATCAGACATGCGACATTGTAAAATAGATCAACAATCGATTTTCTCCTCTTAGCACACGGACATGGGTGTGAAATTTTGGAAGGAATGTGTTGCATGAATTTATCATGCCATTCAGAATCCATACGTGAAAGTATCCGTAAATTAAAAGACAGTGTGACAAAGTTAAGGGAAGATGATACAGATTGGTTATCATCAATTTTCTCTGGTTAGGGTATAACTGGATGGCTGTTGACTTTGGTTAAGGGGGGGACTGACCTTTTTGCTTGTTCTCTTTGCTATCATATGCGTTGTACCTTGCTTATTACAATGTATGCAGTGAATGTTATCCCAAGCTTTTGAAAGACGTGTATACTGCATTGCAAAAACAAGAAGGGGGAACTGTGGGGGTTGGAATGTACCAAAACTGTCAGAGGCTATGGGAAGGGAGAATTATAGCAGGCAATTAAGAGCGGTTACGGGAAGAAGGAACTACAGCAGGCAATTAAGAGTGACCCGTCCATGACTGGTACTTGGAAGATGTTGGGATTGGCAAGGAACAAGGACATCGGAACTGGACAGAGGATGTCGGAACTGGAAGGAGGATGTTGATAAGAAAATCAGATAGACCCTTCACCTGATGTAACCGTAAGGCAAACACAGATGTGCTTGGCTAATTGCTTGGAAGCATATAAATATCGTGTAACCTTTGCAATAAACGATCCAGCTTGCACTCTGCCTCTGGGTCCATGCCTCCACCCTCACACGTGCCCACTACTTTTCCGAAGTTGCTCTGAGCAGCTACCGTGTTGCAGTTTGAGAAATAAATATTCACTGTAACCACATTTCCCATTTAAGAGCTATAAGGAAGAACACACAGAATCTGGATGTCTACAGAGCTCTACTTTAGAGAAGCTCCCATGAATCCTCCTTCTTTTTGTGCCTGAGCAGTACTTTTATAAACCAGATTTTGCTATTTTAACTTCAAATTATCAGTTTACACTAAAAATTACCTCACGTGGGGGACTCATACTAAGAAAATAAAAGACACAAGATATATGAAAAAAAGAAGATATTAAAAACCACATTGATTCTTCCTTCCCCATCCACAGAAATAATTCTTCTTCAGTATGTGAAACTTTTTTTCAGGGAAACAGATAGTCTTACTTGATCTCTTATAATGCTACTTTCCCTTACATTTCACTAGGTACTTAGATTTGACAAAGGTAGGTTTTGTAGATAAAAATCCAGTCTTGTGGTGGACACCAACTAGTGGAAACTCCATTGCTTCTATTTCTTTCACCCAGTTTCAATCTTCTACCTTTAGTTTCTGTACATTAGTTTCTATGCTATGTTTACAGTATTTGAAAAACATTTCACTAATATGAAAAGTTGCTGTTGAGATACTTTAAGGCAACCTGTCAGCCTTGCATATAAAAAGCTACATTCTTGAATTCTATCCCAAGCAGTTCTATTCAACAATGCCTCAAAGATTCTTTCAATTCTCATCAGCTTCCCTTTACAATTTTCAGCAAAAATGACATTACATCACCAGTTTCACCAGAAGCGTGTACGAGAATAATCATCCCTTTAATTTGCTTTCTTTATTTTATTGTTAATTATGGAGTTGATCTGTTTCATTTTAAATTCCACATTAGAAAGAATTTTATGAATAAATGTATCTGCTTTAGAAATTTTGTCCTTTGAAATTTCCCAATTTTGATATGACATTACATTTACACTTCTACAATATACAGTATTATATGGCAATAGAATTTTGCACGTCATAGACATAAAAGCATCACTGTGACAGTCTGTGACAGTAAAATTACTTTGAGACTTAAACAATTCATGAACATTGTATTAATAGCATGTTGTTAAATAGGACTTGAGGAGCATTAGACCTTTGGTCCAATAGCTTAACATACATATGGAAGAAGCAGAAAAATCAGTTTGGATAGAAGAAAAAAAAATCACTGTTCATTTATTTGGTTTTCTTCATTGATATTAATGGAAACGAAACTGGTTTTTTTTTTCTCTCTGAGACAAACCCTAAATTGTGGCCATCTTAAAACTGAATATATAATTTCTGCTTCATGAAGGTGGCATTAACCTTTAAGCCTAAGTAGCTCAGGTATTTTCTGAATGTTCTGCATCCTTATAAAATTCTTTAAATACCACAATTTTGAGTTTTTCTCATTATTTCATTGAAGCTAACCCAAATTGTATAATATACGTAACAATTCAGTGAGCAAGTAGAGAAAAGTATAACTATATAAATTACAGGCTAAGGCCCTCCACAAGAAAGTGCAAGAAGTAGCTTAAGCCTAGTAAGAAGCAGGAGACTTCCACGGAAATCCATGTTAATCTCTTGACTACTGAAGAAGATAGATAAACAGCTCCACAGTTTCAAGATTACTACCTATCCTGGAAGAACCTAATATCCTTCCTTTCTTTTGTCACATTGAAATCTTTCAGACATTTTAAATTCCCTCTTCCTATGAAGGTTGAGCTACATAATTCTCATTTCCATTTCTTTATAGAACAGTGCTTTGTGCACCCACTGAAGAAGGGTGTGTGTACCCCATCAGTGACCTATTTATATGCTGTTAGCATCCACTCAACCTGTGAAGCACCTTGTGTTGAACAATTATAGATCCTTGAAGATAAAAACAAAACAAAGACTATAAGCATCTAATGGAAAAAAAAAAGGCCACAGAGTGCCTTCCTTTCAACCATTTATTTACGTGAGCAGCTTTACCTAACCAGTGCTTTCATGCTTCATAGAATATTTATCCTATTTATTTTTGCAGTATTGATGCATAAAATAATGGCAGCTACTGTCTTCCAAAGGAACACACTGTCTGGGAGTCACGCAAAATTAGAGAAGTGAGTAAAAGGTTGGAAGACCAGAAGGGACCTACAGACACAGCAGCAACTTGACAATGTACAGTATGACAAGATATTTTCAGCCTTCATCAATGAATATCATTTATAGAAAAAAATAATCTTTGTCTCTTTAGATTTAATAAATAATTATTATGATTTATAATTGCTGCAATAATTGTACTGATCCAGCAAGTCAACGTGCAAAATATATTTATAGCTAATAACAGCTTCTTCATCAAGTACCTTGGAAATCTTTATTAACCTTAAGAAATCTTTCGCACTTTAGTATGAAATTTACGTTAAATACATTTTAGGATGAAGGTGACTTTTACTACAACTCTTATCCAAGGCATGCTTAGCAATATACACACAGTCATCAACACTTTGAGTGATAGATTATGATCTAATCTGGCATTCCATTTGCACAGGCAGTTTTTCAGTATATTTGACATTGATCATCTGTCCATTTGATTTGTTAACTTTATAAAAAGCTGGGGTTTACACAAAATAACTAGAGGCTTGCAACTTAGAGAAAATGCTGTTATTTTATATTTTACTTCATCATAATGATCCTTTCCAGAGAAATGGTTTTGATTGGTGAAACCAGTTACATTATTTTTCTTTCTCTATCAACTTTCCTTAGCTAAATGAGTCTCAGGAATTTGGGGCTCAAATGTGACTAATTTGACTGGCACAAGAGAATGGATACTACACTGACAGAATGGGGAGATAGTAACCAAATGCATCAGTATGGATGTGAAATTACCATGCTGCTGCATCTATCATAGTCTTGTCAGCATGTCCGCTCTATAACAGATCTTATTTCTTATAAATCTTCTATCTACCAAACGTTGATGAAAAAACCCCAAACAACTCAGAAACCACAAACCAAGGCAGTGTATGAAAACAGAAAGAAAACCAGCTCTCCCAAATGGTGTTGGGAACACAAATTGTTTAAATTCATGTTTGCCAAAGATCATATTTTTAACGTTCATTGCACAGCAGTTTCACAGAGTGAACATCTTCTAAAGAAAAGGTAGATATTAAAGCAACATATTTTTTCCCTACTCATGTAAAAGCTTGCTGATACTATTTTGGAACGTGTACAAAGAATAAGAACTGGAGGAAAACATGGATGAGCCTGTGTGCAAATGTCCACACATTTTCTGCAACATACATGCATGTAAGTAAAATACTGATCCCAAATTTGGCAAATATATTCGTGATTTGTTAAAATTTGCACACATTTTTCAGATAAGTTACTTGTCTATAATACAAATAAACTCTGATTTTTAGTTCTCCAGACCAAGCAGTTTACTGATGACTAAACAAATAAATTCGGCCTCAATTTAGCCTTAAATACTCAACTGTGTTCCCCTGAACAATATTGTTTCTCTAGAAACACTTTTTTGAACAGGATTGGCTGCTTTGTATTTACAGTAAAATGATCCTTTTATGCATCTCTAGTAATTACATTACCAAAGTACCTCCAATTGTTATTATCAAAACATTGATTACTCTATTGAAACATCGCCGGTATTGTAGAAAACTACCAACTCAATTTTGAAGAATAAAAACTTAACTTTAAAAGCAAGCATTGATTAAGAAATTTGTTAAAATTCATTGAAAGTGTGGCCTGAGTTCTACAGCTGATAATGTTTAAACTGGTGGGTCCAGTGTGCTGCTCAGCACTGTGAGGATATGCAGGGATTTCTACTGGTTGAGACATTTAGTACTGTGTGCTGTTTGCAATGCTCTATGTGCGGTCAAGATCTGTGGGGGTTTTGCTGCTGTTCCACTTCTATCCTCATATATTTCGAAAGAGAGATCTGTACCAAAGGTTTGACAAGTGTGGTTTTTCATTTCCTGCTCATCCTTAAATCAGTTTACAGCATAATACAGTCTAGTCAAGGGGCTGCTGATTCCCTGCACCTTTTCTTGTTGGTAAATGTACTGACTAGACATCAGAAATGCACAATCTCCTCTAGTGTGCAGCTCTTCCTCATTTAATTCCTTGTCTTTAAGTTAACTTAACTACAGATGTGTAAAAAGTGGTACTTTTTTTGTGCGATATTATGAACCTGAAATACAACCATGTATAAACAAGGTGTATGTGTTTTGTTACGTTTAAAGCATTTCAAATATGTCATGTTAAAATTATATGCAATATTTCTAATATATTTTCAGTAAATATTTATATGTCTTTCACATTATTATCTCTTTCTCATAACACACTGTTCCTTGGTAAAGGCCAGATATCACTGCTGATACTTTGAAAAGGCCTTTGGACAATGACTATTATTGTCCTGGCTATTTCAGAAAAGAGGTTTAGCCCTAAATTAGATGAATGTTGTATTTTAATGAAATTGCTTAAAGACTTCTTACTAAACACCATCTTCAGAAGTATAAAGGCACATCTCTTCATTTCATTTCAGTAATAAAGCCACAGTTACAACTGCTTTATTTAACCTATACCATAGCTTTCATGGTTAACATAGCCAAATTTTGTACACCAAGAAATGACAGTAATTCAGGCTTACTTACAAAGGTGTTTTAACAAATGTATCAACTATACTTTGTACAAATATTGCTTAAAAAAAAGTTACTGTATCTAAGTAAAATCCCTTAAAAACATCATGCATGTTATCAATTATGAGATCAGATCACAAAAATATAATGAGAAAGAATGGCTATTTATTAAAATGAAATTCAAAACTCCACTGTTCTGGGAGCTCTCCATGCTAGCTGGGTGGGCTAGAATGTGTGTGTCTTAGAAATGAAAATAAAAAAAAAAAATAAAAAAAAATCAGAAGATGCTGTCTTTGTTTTTAGTGAACAGAGAAAAGCTTTTGTTTAGGCTATGTTAGTAAGTACATTTAGTCACTAAATTACTTCCAGAAACATTTTACAGTTTTCCTGTGCAAAAATAATACGTGAGATCTGGGCAAAGTTTTTAATTAACATCATATATTTTAAGTCAAATACAGTTGTCTATTCTGTGAACAGTAACTCCTAAACCAGGTACATTCTATATAGTTTGCATATTGCTTGCTATTGTCAGCCTGGAGAGTGACAACAGTATGAAAACAATAATATCAAAATTAACTTTAAACACCTTGGGAATATGTTCATCCTGCCAAATATATAATCAAATGAAAATACAGCTTTTTAATATTTGCTGTCTTAAATAAGCACTAAAAGCCCTGTAACCTCTTATGCTTTACAGAGTAAACTCAGAAGTAAACAGGCCTACATATACCCCAGACTTTATCTTTCTAATCTGGTGATGAATATAGCAGGCCACCATCTGGTGTGCATGTACATTAGCAACTAAAATACAGCTCTATAGTCTAATAAGCACAAACTTTAACTGCTACTTACCACTTCTTTCCAGATACAGAAGGTCTCAGATTATATTTGACAAAAAAAACTGTAGAAAACAAGCATACGGTTAACTGTTTTTGTTCTGGATTTCAGACGCAGACAGTGAAGCAGAGAGAGCTTTCCTGTTGCTAAGGAGACCTGACGCTGAGGATTTAATGACAGCATCAGGTGGTATTGTGCTGGAGATTGTGTGCTTGAGGGACTAGACAGCAATCCTGCTGATAAGAAGTAAGAATTAATTCCAAATGTTTTCAATTTATTTTACCAGAAGAATCCTTTTATTGCTCAAATATTTTAATTTGATAGTAGCTGCAAAGAATTTATATTAGTGGTAGGAAAACATATAACAGTGAAACATAATCTGTGTGGAACCTTGTTAGACAGATAGTTAATCTTCATAAAACCTTTAGTCCATATGTAAATTATAAAATTAATACTCTATTTCAAGTTTTTAGTCTGAAGAAGATACGTATTTTCCTTCCTCAAAATATTTGGTTTTAAACTGACAGCTTGAAAAAATGAAGACTTTTTAAATTCTACTGTTTAAGTTCACGTGAAAAAGGGATCCAAAGAAGAAAAATTTCCAACAAATTCCACATTCACAGAGGCCTGGAACTATTAAAATTCAGGGATTTATATAATACTCAGTCATTCATTTAGATTTGTAAACGTTTTTATTTTGTTACATGAAAACACTACTATAATTTTAAAATAGCATTTCTGATTCACAGCCTGCAAAGTATCCCCTGCCAGAATGTAGGTTGATACATGTCTTTGGCAGTTCAAAATTTTCTTTAGTGAAGTATTTTAATACTTCACAAATCATTTGGAGTTTCATTTCCCCCCGCTGATTAGTTGATCATTGTTAGATGAATAAATATCAGAAACAATACTATCTGAAAAAAAATTATTATAATATCAAATATGTCTTTTTTTTGTTATTACATCTAAGTTCTAGGATATTAGTTAATTGGGAAGTTTATATAAATACACAGAAATAATAATTTATATTTTACTGGGGGTCTTTCATTCCAAAGTATTTTACAAACCTTTGCATTCCAACACTACATAATTCTGGGAAGCCTGTTGACTGTCTTCACAGAATCAGCTCCTTTCCTTCAAGGATAAGGCTGCTGCAACTTTACTCTCCAAACAGAGCAGCAAGATCTGCCATTTTAAAGGTCTAAACCAAACATCACATAAGAGCAATTGATCTATCTGCCTTTGAAGGTTAAAGATTGATTCAGTCCTACTGAGATTTAAGTCTGTATCTCCAGGATACTTAGGTGTTTTAAACCTGAAGATAACACCATCAATAGGCCTCACCATTAGCATCAAAGGGAATTTCTGATTATGTCAACCCTAGGTCCAAGCAATACCTCTACCTGCTGTCCTTAACAAGAAAAAAAAATAAAGAAAAAAAACCAACCAACCAAACAAACAAAAAACTAACCAAGCACTAGCAGAATCTTGCTTAGCAAAAATGTTATGAATTTCCCTATAATATTTACTCTTTGGATCTTAAACAATACTGGAAAAATTATTTCATGTTGATCTGTGAAAAATTATTTCATGGTCAAACTAAAACTTCATGAAAAAATGGTTCAGGTTGAACCAAATTTTTTTTTTCTATTGATTTTTGAGCAAGAGTGAGGAGATTCAAGCGGAGGAGTAGGGCTGTCTTTCACAAAAATAGCAACAGCAACAAAATAATATTAATTTGGATCAATACAGGTAATCCTGAGTTAAACAGGCTGATGCCTTTTGAATTAAACATTTCAATACTATCTTAAGAAAAAATTACCTTCAAATGAACAATGTTGTGAATGCAAAAGAGCTTCTTTTTGAATAGAAAAAATTAAATGTGTTAGCATTTCAAAAATCAACCGCGTTCTAACTTTTTGAAAAATTAACCTATATTTTAGCCCAAGTTGCTCACCTGTTTCAATTTTAATTTCTTGTTCTAGACAACTTCTTCCAATTCTTCTTTGGGCAAATGTAATACTTGTCAGAACCAGTAAAAAAATCCCACAGATTATGTTGAGCAAGAGCTTTGAAAACATCCTAGGATGAGCCTTTTCAGAATGTACCACTACAGAGTATAATATGAAAAAGAATATATAGTATTTGAACAGAAAATACTGCATGTACACTCACCTTTCTTATTTTAAAAGTTAGAAAGAAGGGCCTTGGAGAGGCTCCAACAGTGGCTTTTAGGAAAACATAAGGTAAAATCATTCTGAAGTTTTTTTAATAGGCAAAATTATCAATGGAGGTTAACCAGCAACAAAAATGAAAAAAAAAAAACCAAACCCCAAACCAAAAACCTAACCAAAACCCTGCATTACACATGACAGCAATTGAGACTATGTTAAAATCTAAATAAAATAATTTTATGGCAATTTCATCAAAAACATACATCTATTTCTTGAAATCTCTTTTGGTCAACTGTGTAAAACACACCACACAGAGGGTTAAAATATCTTAGATGAATCTGTGCTTTGAATCATTGTGACCTATGGTATCTTTTTTTCCTTCTGATTTTAGGTGTGCATGTGTTATAAAAGGTGTTAAGAATGACTTTATTATTTCTGAAAAGACAGAAAGAACACTCCTTCTGAGAAGCAACAAGATACACTTAGAGAAAAGTCCCAGGGGCCACAAGATTTTGCAAAAGAACGTGAACTAAAAGAATCACAGAGAGGGAGCGGAGATCTGAATTTTATGCTGAGTCTGAAAACCTGCCGAGAAGACTGGGAAGCACACAGTCCTTATAGGCCACAAATGGGCCAAAGCAAGATTGTGTAGATAGTATTATAACTTAAAAAGTTGCTGAGGACTGGAAATCAGGCTTAGGGGAGAAGAACTCCTAGCGGTGACAAGAATAAGAAGGTGCAGAGCTGCTTATAAATCCTTTTCATTTCTATCCTCTGTGCAATTTATCTGTTTCTTATTCAAAATATTCACTGTATCAGTGGCTTTTGAACAAAGCCTTGCTGGTTTTGGCTGAAAAACTTTTTTTGTTTGTTTGCTTGTTTGTTTGTTTGAGGTTTTTTTTTAATTGAACTCCTGAAGGAAAAAGAAACACATCCATGTTGTCAGTGAAACAAAGAATTTTTCAGTCTTGAACAGCTCCAGAAGGCAGGAAACAGTGAGGAGATTAATTAAAATAATAAAATATTACAACAAATCAGACATAAGAGATGATGATAATGTGTTTTCTTCAGATGATGTCGTGGTTTAAGCCCCGGCTGTAAATTAGAACCACGCAGTCTACTTCCCCCCCCCCCACTCCCCAGAGGGATGGGGAGGAGAATCGAAAGAATGTAACTCCCACGGGTTGAGATAAGAACAGTCCAGTAACTCAGGTATAACACAAATCACTACTGCTGCCACCAATAATAATAATGATAAGAGAAATAACAAGGGAAGAAAATATGATACCGCTCGCCGGAAAAGAGCCCGACCGAAAAGAGGACGTGCCCTTCCGGGTAGCTCCCAGTTACATCCCCGGGCATGACGTGCTGTGGTATGGAATACCTCTTTGGCTAGTTTGGGTCAGGCGTCCTGTCCCTGCTTCCTCCCGGCCCCTCCTCCTCCCTAGCAGAGTATGAGACTCACAAAGTCCTTGGTCAGTCTAAACATCAGTTGTTATCAGCTCTTCCCAGGCCAAAAGTCAAAAACACAGTGCTGCAACAGCTACTAAGAAGGAGAAAAACTGACTGCTACTGCTGAACCCAGGACAGATGAGTATAAAGTAGTTCCATTTTGATAAAATTCTTTATTTTGAAAGACTGTTACAGCAGCTGGAAAATGACTAGACTGCTTAATCATGCAGCTGGAGCAGAACAATAAGCCAGACTGATTGTTCTGATCATACAAGTTGAGCCTGCTTCTGCTATCAAGAGGATCAAGGTGGGAACAAAGTAAAGCCACTTCCCTGGTTGCCCAGCTTGATCCAAGAAGGTGGTATCACAATACCAGAAGCTTGGTATCACAATGCTGGTGACCCTTTCAGCCTGACGGAGTTGGCAACTCTTTTTTTAAGCAGTCTGTTGGATGAAGTTCATCAGGCAATGAAGATGACATGTATGTTTGAAAAATGTTGATTGTATGTTTTTCTTATACCTATTTTTTCCTAAAATTTAGTTTAGCAGACATTTAAAAAACATCAGCAAAGCCTGAAGGAACCTCAAGTGACTGTTAGATTAAATTAAGATCCTTGTATACAGAAAATTTATGAATGCCAAAATGCTTTTCTGAATTTAAGCCACTTGTTACACTCTTACTTCCACTCTAAAAATTCCATGCTATACATAACCATAATGGGACAGTTAGAAACACTTTCTAAAATATGAGAGAAAGGACATGATGATAAACCACACTAAAAGGTTTTGGTTCTTGTTGTCACTGGACATTATGGCTGAATATCATGCTGAAAGTAAATTTTCCTCCCTTAGAACTGAGGCCTCAGGCCATGAGGTATGTGGTGAAGGGATTAACGGCAACACCCTGATAGGGTGATGGGCTGCTGATGGGGGTGATTAAGTTATCGCAGAAGTCAGATGTACCTTAATGACTCCGCAGGGTGAAAGAGGGAGAGATGTTAACGTTCACTGTTTCTGTTCCACCCTTGCGCAAAAACCACAGCGCTTGAGCAGCTTGACTAAAGGTAATTGAAGTTATCGTTATCCCTCATTTAAAATAAAAAACACACCAAAATGAGAACGTTGCTGTCCTCCGCTCGCCCCCATCTATGACGGCAGCAACATGTAATTTGACTACAGTCTAATCTCCACCTCTCACTAAAGTCATAGAATCATAGAATCATAGAATAGTTAGGGTTGGAAAGGACCTTAAGATCATCTAGTTCCAACCCCCCTGCCATGGGCAGGGACATCCCACACTAAACCATGTCACCCAAGGCCTCATCCAACCTGGCCTTGAACACCACCAAGGATGGAGCATTCGCAACCTCCCTGGGCAACCCATTCCAGTGCCTCACCACCCTCTCAGTAAAGAATTTCTTCCTTAGATCCAATCTAAACTTCCCCTGTTTAAGTTTGAACCCGTTACCCCTTGTCCTGTCACTACAGTCCCTGATGAAGAGTCCATCCCCAGCATCCTTGTAGGCCCCCTTCAGATACTGGAAGGCTGCTATGAGGTCTCCACGCAGCCTTCTCTTCTCCATCCTGAACAACCCCAACTTTCTCAGCCTATCTTCATACGGGAGGTGCTCCAGTCCCCTGATCATCCTTGTGGCCCTCCTCTGGACTTGTTCCAACAGATCCATGTCCTTTTTATGTTGAGGACACCAGAACTACACACAATACTCCAAGTGAGGTCTCATGAGAGCAGAGTAGAGGGGCAGGATCACCTCCTTCGACCTGCTGGTCACTCTTCTCTTGATGCAGTCCAGGGTACGGTTGGCTTTCTGGGCTGCGAGCGCACACTGAAGCCGCCTCATGTTCATTTTTTCATTGACCAACACCCCCACGTCCTTCTCTGCAGGGCTGCTCTGAATCTCTTCTCTGCCCAACCTATAGCTGTGCCTGGGATTGGTCTGACCCAGGTGTAGGACCTTGCACTTGGCAGGGTTAAACTTCATGAGGTTGGCATCAGCCCACCTCACAAGTGTGTCAAGGTCCCTTTGGATGGCATCCCTTCCCTCCGGCGTATCAACCGAACCACACAGCTTGGTGTCATCGGCAAACTTGCTGAGGGCGCACTCAATCCCACTGTCCATGTCACTGACAAAGATGTTGAACAAGACCAGTCCCAACACCGATCCCTGAGGGACACCACTAGTTACCGATCTCCAGCCGGACATCGAGCCATTGACCACAACTCTTTGTGTGCGGCCATCCAGCCAGTTCTTTATCCACTGAGTGGTCCACCCATCAAATTGATGTCTCTCCAATTTAGAGACAAGGATATCATGTGGGACAGTGTCAAAGGCTTTGCACAACTCCAGGTAGGTGACGTCAACTGCTCTGCACCTGTCCATCAGTTTCGTAGCCCCATCATAGAAGGCCACCAAATTGGTCAGGCAGGATTTCCCCTTAGTGAAGCCATGCTGGCTGTCACCAACCACCTCCTTGTTTTTCATGTGCCTTAGCATGCCTTCCAGGAGAATCTGCTCCAAGAGTTTGCCAGGCACAGAGGTGAGACTGACTGGTCTGTAATTCCCCGGGTCATCCATTTTCACCTTCTTGAAAATGGGGGTTATATTTCCCTTCTTCCAGTTGTCGGGAACTTCACCTGACTGCCATGATTTTTCAAATATGATGGCCAGTGGCTTAGCAACTTCATTCGCCGGCTCCTTCAGGACCCACAGATGGATTTCATCAGGTCCCATGGACTTGTGTACGTTTAGGTTTTTAAGATGGTCTCGAACCAGATCCTCTCCTACAGTGGGCCTAGGGTCTTCATTCTCACAGTCCCTGCGTTCGTCTTCCAAGTCTTGGGTGGTGCGGTCAGAGACTTTGCCAGTGAAGACCGAGGCAAAGAAGTCATTAAGAACTTAAAGTCATTAAGAACCTAAAGTCAAATTTCTCATTTGAACTCCTTCATGGCAGAGGATGAGAATACAACCTCGCTCTGCAGACAAGCAAACGGGCTTGCTTCTCTCTCCTTCCCAAAGCAGGGACGCCTCTTTGGTAAGATTTGCACCTCCGACTACGCTGGATGATACCCAGGGTGGAAACTGATCTCAACGAAGTACCAATTGGTTATTTTTCTTTATGAACTCAGCTAATCGCTGGCTAGTTTTGATTTTAGCACTAATGCAGTAAGTGAATTTACCAACGGAAATTCTGAATTTGTATTTCCTTTGCTTCAATAAAGCGCGCTATGCGTGACTCTGTAACCATGAAAGTTCTTACTGCCTGTGACTGGACTTACAGTGTTGAACTGGTTATAATTAGAAATTAAACCTCGCTGCACTCAGCCCATCTGACCTCTGAGGCCTGGTTGGAATGCAAGGGTGTTTTGTTGTTGTTTTTTTTTTTGCCAAATTTCTATATTCTAATGCAACACCTTTGAAAAACCAACTGTTTATTTTGGATGAAGCACCATTATGAAAAAAATAAGAATCTCAGACTACTGCTGAATTCATATTGAAAAGGATGGAATTGTCTTGGTTAAAATAGGTAATAACTTATGCTCTATGATGGAATTATCCTACCTTAAAGGTATTATATAATACTATGTGAAAATATACTACCCAAATGCAATATGAAGGAAAATATATGTGAAATATCAATATCTTAGAAAACCAGATTTGTAGCAAATTATCCTCACAGGTAGCTCAATTTATCAAGATAGTTAGCATCCCAAGCTGTCTGGGAATCCTACCAACAGTGTCCTAATAGAAAACTGCATCACTATTTATTCTCAAGTGTATCACCTCATGAATTACTATCATTCAAAAATCTAGCAATTTTCTCATTCACAGCTACTACAGCACAATTATACCAGCCATAGATTAGAGTATAGTACTCGAGGTGAGGTCTCACAAAGGGGTAGAGGGGAAGTATCACCTCCCTTGACCTGCTGGCCAGGCTTCTTCTGATGTAGCAGGGCTGTTCACACAGGTCAATCTCTGCTCAGCCTGTAGTTGTGCTTTGCCCTGACCCAGGTGCAGGCCATTCCACCTGGCCTAGATGAACTTCATGGGGTCTGCACTGGCCCACTTCTCAAGCCTGTCAAGGTCCCTCTGGATGGAATCCCTTCCCTCCAGCATGTTGAGTATGTCGAATTAAATATCACAACCATCTCCTTTTCTAGGTAATTCATACCTCTGAAAAAAATAGCCTGCAGTAGCTACTCTGCTACTTCAAATAAAAAAGCTCATCCTCCTAGTTCTGGGCACATTTTTAATACCCTATCAATGTGGAGAAGTGTATCATCACATATCTCATACCAAGAAAATCTTAGAATACTCTCTGCCTCTCAATATTGCAGCCCATGTTGTCAGTCATTTAGTTTGCAACAGATTCATTCCTTCTCCCATGCTTCTCTTTCTCTCCAGCCTTCCTCACTTCTCAAAATGCCCCCATACCTGGGCTAAATAGGAATTTCCTATAAATAATTCTATTCTCACTTTAACTGTGCATATTTTTATGTTTCATTATGAGAGCTGGTCTCTTTTGGGCAAGAACCATATATTTTCTTCCTCCACTGTTAAAAGGATACATCTGAAGCTACACAAAAACATTAAATAATGAACAATAGAAAATGGTTCAGAACTCTCCTTTACCAAAACTTAAATCTAGCAAGATTTCAAGGAAACATTATTGGAAGCAAAGTGAGAAAAGCCGTCAGTAAGCTATGTGTAGATTTATGTTTGGTAGTAGCTTAGAGCAGACAGCTCTTTTATCTATAAAGATATTACTTCACCTCATCTCTACCCTTCAGGATATATATACATATATATGAAGCCTAATAAATAAAATAAGCACTTCAAAGCACCTTGGTTCATGTTGTCGTATTCCATACCGTCACTACCTATAACGCAGACACTGTACAAGATATATATACATAATACCGATATGGCATTTTATACATATGGCATAGTGATTAGCATTTTTGTACATTTGGTATGACTATGAAGATCTAACAAGATACTAGTTTAGTCATTTTACAGTAGAGTTGCACCTTTTCATTTTAAACCTAGAAAGAGACCTGAAAAAGCAAAAGTATTTTGTCACTGGACAGGCTATTTAATCCCTGGATTACAGTTTGGTTTGTTGTTTGTGGATTGTTGCTCGCTTGTTTGTTTTTTCTTAAAAAACCTCAGATATATTTCTACCATTTAAATTATACCTATATTTTCCATTTCCTGACTTATTTTTTTCTCATATTTTTCATCTAAATATCACAACTCCAATAGCTATTATTTTAGAAAACTACCTCAATACCTGTCACACTATCCAAACAGTTAAGGCTGATGTGCAGATCAGTGGCAAATACTGGTTCATGCACAAGCAGGTCCAGATTTTCTGATCTGCATTCCCAGAATGTCCTGCAGGACCCTTATCACTTCTCTCAACTGCCCTGTGGCCCTGAATCTATAGGACAATGTCAAAGCACAATGAAGTATAACACAAGATGTAATGAGAGCACATTGGGATGCTGGCTAAAGCAGGAAGCAGGGGAATGGGAGAGGAGTACACTATGACAAGATGTGTAAGGAAATGAGGAATGCATTACTGGGTTCCAGATATAGAGTGGAAAACTAATGGAAGCATAAGGGGTTTTGTTGCCGTCTTAGTTTGAAGGAGTAGGGTAAGCACAAAAAGAGAGCTAATTATTCTTATCCACACATGCAACAAGAGCTGGGTTTATTGTTGTTACTGCTTATACCTCTGCTTGGCTACACCAGCAAAAGCTAGAGAAATTGAATCTGAAATCTCATTACAAAAATTGTGAGGTTCATAGATTTTCACTAAAGCAAGTGTTCTGTCTGCATTTATCTCCTTACATCATAGTAATATTTACTTTTTTTCCAGTATACAGTCTGTAGTCTGGTTTTATAGGGCAAGATATTTTAATATTACTGATGTCTGGATGTCACATCATGTCTGGATGTGTGACCTCAGGACCAGGAAATAGGATCTGCTATTGCTCAGTTTAGTAATATAGAAGAAACCTTATATGTCATTTATGCAAAGGAAAGTAAATGAGCTCTGTGTTGTAGCTTTCTGGGAAGTCGAGAACTATAGCTATTAATTAATTATCTCTTTCAGAATTTTATAAAAACGTGAATGTAGTTTTAAAGTTGATTTTAAATAAAATACATGAACTATTGTCCACAGCATGAAGAAATTTATTCATTTTGGCTTCTTTCTACTGAATAATAACCAGTTAAGTCTTTGATATGAAACTATCAAGAATGCTATGCAAAGGTATTAAGAGAGATACTAATGTGACTTTCCTAAAGTCCTTGCATGATGTTGGAAAAATAAATGAACATCATTTGTATTCCTGTAGTAATTTAGGTAGTCAGGTTTTTTATTTCAGTTTTAGGTGCTTTTAAGCAAATAGGTTCTTATACTAAATGGTGGCACAGATTTATTTTTTTTTTTTTTTGCTGTGCTTCAGTATTTTTAAAAAATAAATCTATTGTTATAATGAAATGGACTATATATAATCTCTTCCCTTATTTCATCTACAAGAGACCAGGATAGTTTGTCTTCCTCTGTGGGATGCCAGTGCACACTTGCGAAATAAAACCACAGGAAAAAAACCCATAAAACAAAACCTCAACAAAAAACCCAACTAACCAACAAACCCCCCCCCAAAAAAAACCTCTAAAAAACAAAACCAAAAAACCCCAAACCAAAACACCACCATCCCACACATCCACCCAAATCTAGCCCTATTTCCTGGGTATGTTAGATGCTAGGTTTGAATTGCAGGACAGTGCATCTCAGACATTCTCCAGAACAATGGATCTTCCAAATTGCACTATGATTTCTTCTCCCAAGGAAACAAGGCTGCACAGAGTGATGATGTATATCTGTCTCTTATCCTACATAGATTCAGAATGTTTTCAAGGTGTAGCACAGAGCATAAAACACATGCTTTAAAATGTGGTTATCACCAATTTAACCCTGAGGACTTATGTTTTTGTTCTCTACGCCTCTTCCATTTAGACGGTCAAAACCACTTATGGCACAAACATCAGTTGCCAGTTTGCGTCCTTACTACACATAAGATCCAACATGACTTACAAAATGAAAGTTTCCCTACTTAACCTACTGTCGTGGTTTAAGCCCCGGCTGTAAATTAGAACCACGCAGTCTACTTCCCCCCCCACTCCCCAGAGGGATGGGGAGGAGAATCAAAAGAATGCAACTCCCACGGATTGAGATAAAAACAGTCCAGTAACTAAGGTATAACACAAATCACTACTGCTGCCATCAATAATAATAATGATAAGAGAAATAACAAGGGAAGAGAATATGATACCGCTCGCCGGAGAAGACAGCCCAACCAAAAAAAGGCGACGTGCCCTTCCGGGTAGCTCCCAGTTATGTCCCCCTGCATGACGTGCTGTGGTATGGAATACCTCTTTGGCTAGTTTGGGTCAGGTGTCCTGTCCCTGCTTCCTCCCGTCTTCTCCTCCTCCCTAGCAGAGCATGAGACTCACAAAGTCCTTGGTCAGTCTAAACATCAGTGTTATCAGCTTTTGTTCCCAGGCCAAAAGTCAAAAACACAGTGCTGCAACAGCTACTAAGAAGGAGAAAAACTGACTGCTACTGCTGAACCCAGGACACCTACCTACAAGATTCTCCCTGGTGAGTATGCTTAGGATGTGCATTCTCTCATATAAAACACAACAAGCAGGCAATTATGTCTTCTCCCATTCATTAGCCAAGAATTCAGTTCCACAATGTGGAACTGTTGTCTGCAAGTTGATTTTTCCTCCTCCAGCTACTAGAATTTTCACTGAAACTTGGACTATTCTCAGACAAAAACTCCTGTTGACAACTTTTGCTTATTATGAAATGCTGAAATTATCTCTACTATTTGTTCTGTTGCTCAGTGATCATTTAACTGATTTATATTATAGCAGGGCACCAACCTAAAAGCCTTTTGCACTTTCCCATCGTATTCATCTAGCACCTTAGAATGTGCTATACCTAGACTGTTTATCTGTAAAAGGTAGAGGTTAGGTTCAAATATTAATTTAACAAGATGTTTAAGAGGCTTAAGTGGTGTCTTCAAATCTCATTTAATTCAGGAAAATTAATGAATTATCATGTAACAATTTTATGCATAGGAACTGCTCCTCTTTCTTTTTGAGGAATAAAAAGTGTTTATCTGTTCTAAGTGATGGATAAACACAGCTTTTCCTAGATGACTTCTCTGCGCTGTTAGCACAGACAAAAGGTTGGAAGTCTTTGGAGTTGGGTAGATGTGGTTTTTGCATCTTACTCAGTGCCAGCAGGCAAAGGGTCCACAACAGAATTAATGCAGGTTTCAGGCTGTTCAGCTGACCTTGGCTAAACTTACAATTTACATTCCTGTGTCACCATCTTTCAACTAAGCTCAGCTTCACTTGGGATGATTTCAGATGGTTATCCCTTCAGCCACAGTCATTTCAAAACAGTAAAAACCACTAGAAGAGCAAATGTTATTTTCTAAGTGGCTTCTTTACTGCTTTGCTCTTTCTCTAGTTCTACAATATAAACTACGGCCATACAATAGAACTTCCTCTGGTTAGAGTCATATTGTGTGTTAAGGCTTTTGCATTAAGAAGAAAACTTCTTCTTCTTTTGTTCTCTTTATGTTTTTTTATTCTTTCCTAGCAAATTTATGACTTTACAGCTAGTTAATTCATGAATTTACAGAGAATAAAAGAAAAACATATAAATACTAGATTTGCTAGATTAAAGAAAGATGTAAAATAAACTAAACTGTAAAATGTGATCGTTACCACTGTTCAAGTACTATATTAGCAATACAATTTCAAGCAATGTATGCTTCAATAACAACTGGAAAATGTGAGGGTAACAGCATAAGAGAACACTTTATATTAGCACTTAAAAAGAATGACCCTAATATCTAGGAGATTATTCTCTCTTTTCAAATCAAACCTCTGGATCCTATTTCAACTGTGAGGGAACTTGAGTGATTGCCATTAATAATTCAACCTCGAACAGTTCCCCATTGTTTTGGAAGTACAGGCATATCTCTACCTAATATACTCTTTTTCATTTTTACCACTTGGAACCATTACGTTGGCCACTGGTCTTGGGCTACATCGCAAGAATGGTGAAATGTAATAAAATAACAAGAAATTCAGACATATTTAAAGTTCAAAACCCGAAAGATACATTTGCATCATGCACTGATAGAAATAGTTGCAGTTTTTAATTTAGCTTTTAACCCAGAGGAGAGAGCATTTCACCTTAGGGATATTTATTTTATAAAGATGTATTAGGTCACTGTAGGCCACAGTACCAGAGTAGTGCTTTTTTTTATAAAGCTATCTTCAAATCTGCTAGTAGAATAGCAAAAAATAAAGTAATAAAAAACATTTATGTGTGCTTTCTCATGTAACCAGTTGTACAAAATATATTATTTTAGAATTTTCCTGACATTATTACTCTGCCTGTACTTTATTTTCTGCTATAAAAAAGTACTTGTAAAATCCACGGCTTGTAACTTTTAAAGTTCAAATTCATAAGATATTCTCTCATGTTGCAGTTTTAATTCTACTCTGATAAATATTATTATTTTTAAATACAGTAGGCATAATATGAGGTTTAGACAGCTTTTAACTTGACTTCAATCTCTCTTCCAACACTTCGCAATTCTTCTGCTTTTGTATCAGATCCTATAAATGAACAGTCTCTTTATATATCCACATTGGTCCCATTAATAGTAAATACACCTATGCAACAAACAGAGAATAGAACCTAAATCTTTTACTTCTCTCTCTAGAATATATTTCTGTAAATTCAGAGCATACAATGGGTTGATGACCCATTTATCTGAATTTTAAGTGAACTCACACTATAGCATGGATTTGAGACATCCATATAACTGTCAGGAGACTAAAATAATTTTCTGCTAGCTAGTGGAAGCTACTTCCTTTTTCCTTGCTTGTTCTCATATGCGCATATACACCTTCTGAAAAAAGGATTGCTGATTTCAGTTGGATTTAGACATTCCAGCAGAATGAAAGCCAAAATTGTTGTATTTGTTGTGGTTATTAATATTTGGTAATGAACATGAATACATAACTAAAGAACATTTGGAAAGTTGTCATGGGTTTAGTGACAAATGAAACAAAAATGGCTATGACAGAAAAAATTTAAATATGCAAGCTTGGCCATGCCATGATTCTTGTGCACATTTTCTGGAGCCAATTTCTCATCATCCTCATATCTGGTTTTGATTACTGTGAAGTGACTGAGTATAGATGCCTAGTTTGTTGCGATTGCTGTACCTTTCCATTTTTTAGAAGCATTAGCTGAGTAGATACTATTTGATTGCACCAAATGTCCATCACATTTTGCCTGTGGGAATATCTGGAATAATAAGTAACAACTCACAGGGATATTCCTCTATAAACACTGTTAAACCTCAAGACCTCAACACCTCAGGAAGTCCTTCCATGCATTTTATCACAGAGACAATGTCGG
The DNA here is from genome assembly GCF_963264785.1 of Psittacula echo. NCBI lineage: Eukaryota > Metazoa > Chordata > Aves > Psittaciformes > Psittacidae > Psittacula > Psittacula echo. The sequence continues at coordinate 79,710,207 of NC_137738.1, read as the reverse complement.
TTTGGAAGAAGAATTGGACCTTTTGAAAATGTTGCCTCAGAATTAAAAATTATATTTTTTTGTAAATCTGAACTTTTGATTAAATATTTCACCCCCCCCCCAAAAAAAAAACCAAACCCCAGAACACTCCCCCCACAAACAAAAAGAACCCCAACTTTCAGGAGCAACAGAAATGAAACCTGAGAATGAAATATTTTTGTCTGCTATCTCTAAACATCTCAGTTTGGTAATATTGCTGTCATACCTTAGGAGAATCCAAAATTCAGTGCCTCAGATTGTTATTCTCCTCCAAGGATTAAGTTCTCCAGACTAGTTATTATCTTATTACTGACTGGATTTAAGAGAGGGAAGTTCCATTTTTCAGAAAAAAGTTGCTTTGTTTTAGGAAAAAAAGTCATTGCAGCTTCTGACCACAGAGATTTGAACCCTATTTGTGTACACATTTTGTTGATGGAAGTGTTTTGAGAGCTGCTATTTAACATGATCTGATTCACTGCCCATGTAAGTCAAAGGAAATCACCCTTTTATGGAGCTAAGATGCAATATGTTCAGCTGAAAGAAAATGGTGTTAAGTGTGAATTTATCATTAGCTGTCATCCTCTCTTTTTTTCTTTTTCCTCATTTTAAGAAGGATTATTATCTGAAAGGAAACAATCTACAAGCTACTTGGAGGGGTCAACAATCTACTCCTTTAGTATGTTCAGTAACAAACATAGATCAAGATGGAGCTAGTAAACTTGTGTATTCGCTTAACAAGAAGGGTGGTTCCTCTATTCCTCATTCCTGTTTATTATACAGGTATTTCGTCTAGTGTGAGATGAAATATTCCCAACTGATATAGCTAACAATTTTGGATTTCTTATTCTTATATAGCCTCCCAGAATTCAGCCCATATTTGATCCTCTTGCACTTTTCCTGTGAGGTGAAGGAATACATTAAAAAAATCTTTGAAGGCATCAATCAAAGTAAAAACATCTCTAAACCAGAAGCCCTTTATGAGCTCCATATACATGCCTGCATTTACTTTAAAGGCTAAGATTATAGTAGGCACAAGGGGGGTTTAGCACAAGCATATGGAATCTTGTACACAAGCTCTTACCCTTCATCTCAGTACCTGGCCATCTCTTTTTCAGGTAGGGAAAGGAGCTTTGTTGAAAACAATCAGTTTGAAAATGACCTAAAAAAATACAAAGGCAAGTTTTTTCTAATAATGAAAAAGACAAATATACTCCATAGGAATCCAAGAAGCCACAATCAAGTGCTTAAAATCACTTTAATTTTCAGTAGATTTACTTTCCCAGGCATATTTTAAAATCATAACCCCTCAGTGCTGAATGTATAGTAGATGTGATTAACACGTGCCTTGGGTGTGCTGCAGGCATTTGTTCACATACCCACAGTCTGTTATCAGTCAAAGCAACTCCACTGTTGTTATGTTTTGTTGCTTGCTTATTTGACCATGTTCTTCATCCATCCCTTTCTGTAAGTACATATTTATATATATCTAACCATAAAAAGTACAATACCATTGGCTAAATTTTCATATACGTCCTCTTTTAGAAAAGATTTATCTCACCTGATAATTACTAATTTTATTGCTCAGTCTCTGTGCAAATACAGAATGATTATCCAATTAGTCTGTTTCCAGCAGTGCTTGCATAGTCAGTCATGATTGTGATCACCAGAGCAAGCTGCTTACTTTAATATTCCAAGTCAACATAAGAAGGAAACCACAGGCTATTTTACCTTTTTTTATGCATTCCAATATAGTTAGGAAGTAGAAGAAAGAGAAAGAGATTGAAGTTATAATTTACTGTGCAATGTATAGATCAGACTGAATGCTTATTTGCTGAAGACAAGTTAATTGTCTTTAGGACAAAAAAAAAAAATTAAAAAAAATACAGTATTGTGTGTATCAGAGGAGGACAAGACTCTATTAATTTTGTTGGCTAGAAACCACTAGGGTCCTACATTACCTGAAAATTCAATTTACAGTGCTTTTCAATTGAATTCAATTTCCCTTCTCCTTCTTTGTTTCTTTACCACTGTCATTCTCACTTTGGCTGTGGTAGCTGTAGAAAGATAGATCCGGGGGCAGGTTGAGGGGTTTATATGTAATGTATGGAAAACCTCAATGAACAGTGCTTTATTTGTTTCTGTGTATACAAAACAGAGAGGAAAAGGACTCTATCTCAGTCACATAGTTTCTTTCTAAGGAACCTGGTTTAAAAACCTGTTTTGGCCATGGTTTAAGAAGCCAAAATCACCAAAGTGATTGCTGTTGCAGATGGTTAAAGCAGGTTGTGATCTGAACTTGATCAACCAATACAGAAATACAGAGGTCTGGACTATTTTATAACTGCCTGTAATTCATTTTACCACATTATTTAAGACAGAGATAAATTTATACTTTATTTTTCGAACAAGCAGCAATTCGGTACTCTGTAGTTTCTCATAGGCTGCCTTTGAATGCAATTCAGATTGTGCAGATGGCCTGCACAGGGATGACACATCACTTAAGTCCCAATTAGCTCCTCACTATAGAATTTAAATGGGATTACACGATACATAAAACCTTGGCACTGTCTGAGAAGTGATTTACAACCTCTGAAATTACAGGCTACACATCTAACAACCAGAGATTTAAGTACTATATCTTTTTTTTTTTTTTTTTTCAAAATGTAAAGATACTGGAATAGCGAATGTCTTTTCTTTGAAATTTTTACTGAAAAATATTTTGGCACATTCAGGAACTCTAGTTCTCTAAGTCTGGCAAATGACCAGAAGTATCACATCCTTATTAACATGTGTCTCATCTGTGTTTTCTGAGAAGCATGCATTTGCTTGGCAGCTGTAGCTTGCAACACATTAGCTTCCTTTCTTTTTTGTCTTGCTACATATTTTTAACTCACAAAGAGCAAGCTGAAGCCATCAAGTATTTCTCAATCCAGATTAAAGATCAACTATAATGGCTGCAACAAAAGGCAAAGATGGATTTGCAGAAAGGATTTTTTGCATGTTACATTTATAATATGGCAAGAGAGTTCTACAAAGGCACCAATGAAAAAAGAACATTTTATTTCTATCCATTGGAAGCTGAACAATTAATTGTTTTTTAAATTACCCTCCATTCTTAAAATACGCTTCACAGCTGCACTTTATTGACTGTCTTTTTTCTCAGATAAATAACTTGCCCCTGTGTTGAAGTCTACTGAAACAGTGAGATCTACCCTTACGCTCAAAAGCGCAAAATCTGTTAGCTTGCTCTTGTGTGGCAGGGTTGTTTTCTGAAGGAATTAAACTACTATTAAAATATATACATTTATTTAAATCTATTCAGCAAAACCTCTATCTTGGCTTCCTTTGGGTCTGATGTTCTGCTGGTTTTCTTGTTGGTTCATTTTTTCATGCAAAGAACTCTAGTGCTAATGTGTTTTAAAAAAAGATTTTTAAAGTATTAAGATTTTGTAAAATGTTATGTGCTAGAGTAATCCCTAATGCAGGTTATCCTGGTTGGCAAAGATCTTGGAAGCAGAAGGTTCATTAGACTCTAAACACTTGACCAGTTTTAATTACTTTATTGGAGATTCTTCCTCTTGGAATGTGAAGAAGAGTGTCACAAATTTTTGGTAAAGAAACCCCATCAAGTTTAGATTCTGCAAATGCTTTTTGTTTCAATATAGCCAAAATGGACACTGAAAAGGCATAATTCTGAAAGAGGATTTATCATGAAAGTCCAACTACACAAAATGTGATGCACCAAAAATAAAAGGCTAAAGGCATCCACAGAAGTGTGAACAGAAAATTGTTAAGCAGGAGCAAAAAGGAGCTATTACATGTGTTCTCAGCATTAATAAGATTCCTGTTGGAATATCACAGTCAGTTTTCACTTGCTTGTGTTTGTGAATGATTTGCAAGAGTGGTACAAAAACTGAGACACAGTTTCATGGAAGTTTGGATTTAGCTCATGCAGATTGGGCTCCGCTGGATATAGACATGTGTGTCTGTAGTGTAGCTATCTACAAGAGGGTAGACTCAGCTTAAATACTAGGAAAAAATTCTTCAGTACTCCACTGTGAGGGTAATGAGGCATAGGAACAAGCTACCCAGGCAAGTTGCGGATGCCCAGTCTGTGGAAGTGTTAAAGGCCAGGCTGGACTGAGCTTTGAGCAACTTGGTTTAGTGAACGGTGTCCCTGCCCCTGGCAGGTGTGTTAGAACTAGATGATCTTTAAGGTCCCTTCCAATCCAAACATTCTATGAGTCTATGAGTCTATAAGTGGCCTAAATGATTAAGCTTCCTTTATATTGAGTATGCATCTTAGGCTTGACTGTATTACCTGGGTGTTTGGTGCATTTGAGATTGTTGTCCTCTAGGTACCACTCTAAGTGTTCATGTCTCTCCTGTCACATTTACCAGTCCAGTGTGGATATCCCAGATACTCCAGGGTGTTTAAAATGGCACAAAATACTTATATTTGTGCAATTGGACTGTGACTCTAATCAATATAATTGACGGTATGCAGAGAGACATTTAGCTCATTCCAAACTGCACACATCTGCCTGAAGACTTTGCTAGGAGCCCTTGACTGTGTTGATTTGATCTCCATGGACTGTAATGAAATCTTAGATGTTTACCTAGTCTACATGTAGATACCTGTGTTATAGAGAGCTGGATTTCACCCACAGTCTGCCTTGACATTTAGGAGAGAATAACCTATCAAAACATGCGTAAAGGAAGAACGCCTCTGCAAGTGGACTTTTCAGTGTAGAGTATATGAGAAATAGCAAGATTCAAGCTATGCAAAATGAACATAGAAGATAACTAAACTTGAAATCAGACACATTTGAAGAGCAAAACCAATAAGGCACTCAGGAGTCAAGACTATACAGCCCTGTCAGGTAGTGGAAATAACCTGAATCGACTTGATATCAAACTTGATATTTTTTTTCAGATCTCTGTACTGGTTTCAGCTGGGATAGAGTTATTTTTCTTTCCAGTAGCTGGTATATTGCTGTGTTTTGGCTTTAGTTGGCTTTTGTAAGATATATGTCATAGACTATTAAAAAAAATACAGAATAATGAAATAATTGCTTGTTACCTAAAGGCCAGCATTAAGCAAAATTACATAATATGTTATCATAACAGTTTTTTTGGCCATAAAGCCTATTGCTACATTTATACTTGTTAATAAATGGGGGCATGAGATTAAGCTCTTGCCCATGAGTGTCCATTTCTTTTCTTAACACAACCCCTGGTGTGGCTTTGCCTTAGGCTAAATAACATTCTCCCAGACAATGTTGAGACACAGTTGAGGAAATAATATATGTGAAACCTCTGTTTCAAAGACACATTTGCATATAATACACATAGGAAGTCCAAATTTCCTTTTCGCCCTGCAGTTAAATAACGATAGCGCTGTTACTTTGCAGTATTTCACTTTATGTAGCTTCCTTGCTAATTTATATTTTCAACAGAACTATTGAATTTCTTCCCTTCAAAATGCAAGTTACCTTCCAGCACAACCTGGAGTACGTCTTGCAGCTGAGATATAGCAGAAGAGTTAATAGTGTGCTATTGTTAGCAAGTCAGGATCAAACTCAGCTCTGCACTAATAGTCACAATAAAACAAGTATTGCTGACCCATAAGCTGAGGTTATGACAGATGTGAAAAATGAATGAATTTCCTAATTTCTAGTATTGTCAAGTTTTATATGGAAAATAGAGAAAGTGGTATATTTCTATTAATTTTTAATGCAATATGTTGTGAGCCTAAGAGCGTATTTTATCTGAGGATTGTCCACTTGGTGGATCTGTTATATTATAAACAGATGTATTTCAGCATGCATTTTAAAGTATGTGTTGTGGTTTCTCTGTAAAATAGAAGTATTTCATGCTTTAACAAATGGTTTTCATTACACGGCAAGTATAACTTCTGTATGTGCATCTGCTTCATAATGTGATTTATGATCTTAATGGCATCTATTCTCATACTCTTCCTTTCATAAAAATGAAATCATGTCCTATCTGTTTATCTGTATCTGTTTTTTCTCATAAGCAATAATAATCGGAAGATATCATGTGGCTCTGGTAAAGCTCAGCCTTTGCTGCTCTCACACATTGCTGAATTTGGATCTCTGCGTTTTACATCTCTGTATTCCTATGCTTCTTGAGTTTTGAATGGTCAGGAGCATTGCTTCTTTCTCTCACCTTTCTGCCTGTTAACCCTTCTCATAAATGAGACCAGTGTCTCTCTCTACTCTCTAGAAGTCTTTCTACTTCTATTCTTGCCCATCAGACTAACATCTGTTTGGGAGGAGGCCATGAGCTTTCAAGTCAGCAGTGGTTGAAAAATTTAATAACAATTGATTTTTTAAGTTATTATGGTCTCTCAATGTCTGCTTTAACAGTAACAGAAGGATTAAAATGTGTTGTGACATTCACATGCCTTGTGCAATCAGTGAATAACCCTTTCAAATCTCAGAAAAAAAAACCTTCTCATGCACACACATACACACAGAAATCTTATAGCTACTTATGTTCAATACCTGGTAAACCATATCTGTGTATTGGCATATCAGCATTTGTGCTCTCAGTTTGTCATCAGTGGAAGCTGCCTTTTTATAAAATAAATTATATTCCATGATAAAATGATATTAACATACATTTCAATACTTAAAGCAGATTAATTTCTAAGAAATAATTTACATTAATATATTAGTGTTCTGATTATATAAACCACTACAGCAGAAATATCAGAGAGAGTCTTTTTTTTTGTCTGGACCTAAGTACTTGTGAGTGCTTTTATGGATAGCAGAAAGGTTCTCATTGCAGATTAATATATTTTTCATATGTTGCTCTTCTTTCCAGTATATAATATGGTTCTTCTCTAATAGGATTTTAGGATTGTATCTTAAGTAGAGAGATCCTGTTTACAGAGCTATGACTTCAGCTCAGAATAATGTAGGAACTGTGACTATATTAGAAATACAGTCTTGAATTGCTTGTTTGCTTCCTGGTCTGCCTGACGATAGTGGTTCTTTTAGTCATAATCTTTAATAACCTATATTTTTGATATTATGTATCTCTAATAACAAGAAAAAACCTTCTAGCCTTTAGTAGATCACAAAGCTTTCTGAAAGCTGGATGTTTCCTTTTTCTTGCTACTATATATCATTGGTAACTATACAGAACAGTAAGCGCTATGCTACCCTCAAACTAGAGTGAGAGCAGACTCAAAAGACCTTTCAAAGATTCTCATCGCCTACTTTATATCAGACACCAAATCATGCTTCAGCTTCAACCATTTAGAGCCATTAAATAGCTAGTGGGATTTTCTGTAACAGTAGGAGCATTAACCTCAGTGTCCTGGACAACTTCCAACACAAGTAATTACACTGTGCCAGTAAATTCCCCCTGCATTTTATTTGGACACTGCATTTCTTTTTCTTCTAGTAAAACATTATGTGAGGTTTGCTGTGCATTGTTAAACAGGTGCTGAGTTTTACCTAAAGTGGTTGCATTTCAAGGACATGGGAAGTGATCTCTGCAAGATAGAGGGTTCAAATACCAGTTTGGAATGCATTCTGGTACCCTTTGAATGATAAGCATTATATGAGGTTACTTTTTATGGTTTTATTATTATACTCATGCAGAGGACTGCTAAAGAAACACAAGAATCTTAAACAACTTTAAGTAGAATGCACTAAACTGCTCTTCAGAATTTTTTTACTAATTTTGAATAGCATTGGGCTGATAATTTTCTCCGTAACTTCTCAGGATCTCAGCAATACCCCTGTTTCATAGTATAATAAAGATACTGCTTTCATAATTTTACTTACAGAAAATAAGAGTGCTTATATGCAAGAGCAGCTAGTAGCTTACAGAGGAGCTCATTTTCTCATCCCAGAGACTGGCACTCAGGTTTTTGCCTATTTTGAGCTAGAGTAAGGGCTTAATCTCTTTTCTCACTGTGTCTCTCAAGACAAGCTGCTTAATTATTTGAGCTCTGGGTATTAGTTACTCAATTATGAGTTGAAATGTCCCCCCAAAAAAGAAGCCTTGAAGGTCTGCATATTCTGTTTTTTTGTAATTTTTTTTCCTGTAACTGGCTTTATTCTTGATCCTGGGATCATTTACCTGTGCTACATATTCTGGGGTGCTTTGTAACTGTTCTGCAATGCTAAGAAAGCAAATTTGAACTTGTTCCAAGCTTGTGTATATGCAACAAATGAACTGCTCAAAATTCGTGACTAATTAGTTATTGTTTGCACAGTGCTTTGAATATATAAAGTACTTTGTAAATGCTAGGCATTATTACATAAGACACAGTCCACTGCAGAGATAAGAGATGCTTTACTGAGGTCATATCTTCTGTAGCAGCTTTATGTTATTGTGCAAGAACATGAAAGCTGTATGACTTATAAAATTCATTCCTGAATGCACTCCACCATATCAAAAGTCTTCAAATCATGGCATTTCAGTCACTTAGAAAAGAAGTCTAGACTACTAATTGTATAGAAACTGAGCTATAAATTTTACTACCTAAGAGCACTTTGATGGATATCTTTGAAGTAAGGTGTAGATATTCTAAAGTTTCTAGCAGATAATTTTTTTGATGTCTTCCAAACAAGACACTATTTTGCTTTTTTTCTAATGTAAAGTAGGCATGTACTGGCATACTTCAAATCATCTCACTCACCCCACGTGTAATTTCTTTAGTGAGTGTGTTTTGGAGTATGCCACAGGCTGTATTATTAAGCTTGAAGTAACCTCTAAGTTAATTTGAATTTTATTTTAGTAACACTAATCTTTAACCAAGACCTATTAGAAAACATATTTTCACAGAAATGTGTTGTGGTTTTAAACAGTTGTTAGCTGGTGCAGCTTCTCTTTTGTCCCTTTTATACTCTGCAGCCTGTGTAAGGGAGATGCATGCTGCTCCCATTTAAAAGTGTTAAAGTAATAGTGTTCCTGACCACACCTGTCTAATACTCCTAGAGGCATTCTATCTGCATCAACATCCTGCAGGTAGAATGCCTGCAGCAAGTATCACACGGTTAATGCTTTGTTTAACTTGCTTCATATGATAGTGCAGTTTATCCCACTCCTTTCACCATATGCTCAAGAACTGTGAATGCTGAAAAATAGATTCTCTGTGTCTGACTCCTGAGGTACATTTCTGAATTCTGAGCCCTGTTCTATTAAGCATTTTAGTATGACTACTGTTACTAAGAATACTGTTATTACTGTTATTACAGATGCTATTTACCAAACAAAGCTGATTTAGTAAAATGCAAAGCATGATTAAATAACTTAGTGTCACAGTATAGTGCATTCCTGAAAAATCACAGTGTTTTTCATTTCTTATTTATTTTCATTCTGCAGCCTCTTATTTCATCTACACTGTGTAAGAAGATCACATCAGACAATTAGACCATATACAAGTGATTAAACTTCAAAATATGAACATACAGGATTGTATGTGACCACCTGCAGAGGTTAACTAAAATTAATGTTTGTCAAAATTTAATAATTTTCTTCTATGGATGGGACTTTTAAATCTGTAGAGCTGACAGTATAAACAATATAAAAAAGCAAACCATTTCTGAACTATGAAAAGGAATTAAGAATGTAGGAAGAGTAAATAATTTGAGGGCTTACTAATCAATCAAGGAAAAATATGCCAATCATAAACATGGGTGAAGCTTTTTTATTTCTTCCATACAATATAAACCAAGTGTTCTCCACAATGAAATCTATTGTTTGATGTAATCTTCTCTTAAGGATCTTCCACAATCAAGGTGGAATTAAAGATGGAAGGGTCCGTTCAACTTCTAGCATTTTCAGAGTCAAGCAAAAAAGCTTCCTACCATTTTGTGGCTGAATATGCCTAGGGTTTTTTTTCGCTCAGAGGAACTCCTTGCTTACACATAAACTATATACTTTACTTAGAACATTTCATATGTGTCGCTTAGACCACAGAAAAAAAAGTGGAATAGGAGTGTCTCCAGGATGGATCTAGATCCAAAAGTCAGTTTATGAGGATAGAGAAGTTTAGCTCACGATTTTCAATAAGCATATGTCAAGTTACATCAGCTGCAATTCTGAAAATCTAGGAATTTTCAGTGAAGTTTGAAAGAGTTTCAAGTAAGCAAAAATAGCAGAGTAGAATACAAACATTTAAACATAATTATAGAGTTAACTAGCACTCAGAAGAGATGAATTTTAGGTTGACTCTTGAAATAGAGTGGTATATGTAAATAACTTGCTTAGCATGCCTTAAAGTGAATTATGAATATTATATTTCTGGCATGCTGTTGAACTATGCACCAGAAGCTAAGAAATCACAATATACTCCTAAGCAAAGTAACCTGTAAACCCTTGGGCATGGTCAGAATGTTACCAATTATAAAGCTAAATATTAGATTTGCTTTTCAAATTGTTGAGTTCTCATCACTTTCTTTACAAAAAGAAAATGACAGAGTGATAGAAGGTAAGGAAGCTCCTCCAGGGATTGCTGTATCAGAGGCACCCATACAGTTATGGATCATTATGACAGCATTGTAAAGCAGTAACAGGTTGAAACACTGACTCACTGAAGAATTTGCTACAAATTTGAAAATTTCATAACCACATGATACAGACATAAAAAAAAAATCTATGCCTAAAACGTTGTACAGAGAAAAATACTTTTACTAGCAAAGCTGTTGAATTTTTTTGTGACTGTAAGTGTGGCAAACCCAAGGGAAAAAATCATTCTGTGGAAACTAAAATGTAAATATTTCTTATAGAAACCCTAGGTCACTCTCCTAGTCTTACCTGAAGCAGAAGGAATTTTACAAGCCTACACTAAATAGGCTTTGTGAGGACAAAAAAATATTAGATTGTGGTAAACACAGCAATCACAAAAGTAAGATTTTAATTTAAGGACACACACACACACCTTTCTCCTCTTGCTTTCTCAATGAGCTTCCAGGCACTTTTTGTATGGGGAGTTTCCTTGCTCTTCACCCACTTCCTTGTATTTGATGTTGGATTCTTCCACCTCTCTCTGCTGGGGTGGGGTGGGGTGGCTGCTGTCATGAGCTGAGAAGCAAAGTACTGAAGTTGACTAGCTGCTCCAGAGAAGAAGAGAAGGGTGCAAAGATTCTGCTGAGCTGTTGGTTATCTTAAAAAGATACTGCAGTGCCTTGAGCATAGTATTTTCTAAAGAGAAGTTACCCCATAAGGTGTGAACTATAAGAAAACTGTAAGGACATGCCTACTCAAAGAAATATGTTTTTCTGACAAACAGTGAATTCCAGAAATATTGTAAGCAACATTTTAGAAGTATCCAAAGATTTTTGTTATTGCCATTTTGGATATACAATGATATGTCTAATTTTCCCTTGAGACTAAGCACTTGGATTTTTTACTATAAGAACTCAAAGTATATATTGACTGAAAAATATTCCATTGAAATTGATAGTTCCTTAAAACCTCAGATTTTATAGTTGAAACAATGTGGAAGCATACTTGTCAGTCTGGAGTTATATATTATTCCACAGAAAGTCTGAGACAAGAAATAAGTATTTTTTAATAGCTAAATAATTGTGCTCAGTTAAACCATGTGCATTCTTGAGTTATTTGGTGCTGATTCAGATGACTGTAACCAAAAGTTTTGATTCTTAAGGTTGTTATTTGTAATCATCTATGAAATATTACTTCTGGAAATATTTTTAGCAATTCTATCAGGTTTTCTCTTGTGTAGGTTATCATAATTTCAATAAAATCCTAAAATGCTCTTTGTTTCGTTATATGGGCTAGCTGTTTGTGGCACCCCTGCTTCTGAAATGCCCTTTTCGGTTAATTTTGAAGTATTTTGAAACCACTTTTACTACCTCAAATTGGAATCCTCTGATGAAATCTAGAATGTTGTAGGACACAAAGACTTACAGTAGTATAACTCACTAAAGAGAGTCTTATGTAGACATAATTATCATCCAAATAGCTGTAATTCCAGTTTAAGTAATGATGAACTCTCAAACTGTCCAGGATTCAGAGCATTTGGGCTGCAATATTAGAAACTTTGTCTGATTAACCAATGTATCTGCTTGGGCTGGAAAAAAAACAACTCAAACCCACTTTGCTTCTCAGGGACATTGAATAATGGAATGGTTGGCACAATTAACAAAGGAGAGGCAAAAACAGGCTAGAACATTATGGATTTTTTTTTTTTTTTTTTTTTTTTTTTTTTGCTAAAACACCCTCAAATTACAACAGATAAAAGGCTTTTCTTTGCTCTGGTTGTCATTACTGATATTGTCTCAACTGAACAGGCACATGGCTTTCTCACACAGTATAGTAATAACAGGCTAATGAGGAGGCTAAGGCTCTTCAGAAATCCATGCCAGGATGTACTATACTGGAGGCAAGACACTGTAATTGATACTGCTATGTATTCTACTTTATATCAATCCCCTCTAATTGTTTTCCAGTATTGTCTTAGAAAAGTGGGTATGATCACCTCAGTATTTGCTGTGTTAGAAAACACAGAAAATAGACCTGCAAAAAACTTGAGGTATCATATAATCAAATTCTCTGCCTTAGGACAGAATCAGCTGTAGCCAAGGTATTGCTAATGCATTTGCTTTACCTATTTTTTTATTTTTTTTATTTTTAAATATCAATGGTATGGATTCTAAAAGCTCCCTAGACAATGTACTACAAAGCCTAATTACCCTTACCAATAGATAGATCCTTACCTTTTTTATGTCTAACTTAAATATCCCTCCTTGCAAATTAAGCTCATTACTTTTGGGCCAATGGAATACAGAACAGTTAATTGTCTTCCTCTTTCCAATTGCTTCCTATTACTGGAAGGCTGTTACCTTGTCTCATGGTCTTTAAATTTTCCTGAACATGGAAGTAATACAGAAAGACAGCTATCGGTCATATTCAGAACTAAACTGTTGAGCAAGTGGTGAAGGTAATCTGGAGTTAAAAGTAAATATTCTATGTGTTCATTATGCTTGACTGAATAGTTTCTTGGTATAAAGGGTTAAGAAATCAAGATTCATCAATACTCACATATATTTGTCAAGGCAAATTGAGTTCTATTTTACTAAAATACTGAATATATTATAGGGAGTCTATCCTCTGTAGAAATCTTCTATCAGATTAAGCTAATTTGCAATGATGGCAAGGATACATAGGGTTATTTTATTACAGTTGCATTACTAGTAGCACTTCATTTAAGTGAATCTAGTTTATGAATGCTAATATAGTGACAGAGGTAGAAAGAAAGGAATTGCTCTACTTCTCATATGAGAATAATTCATAAAACACATACAGAAATAGGCTTGAATTTTCCAGTACAATGAAATGAAAATATTCTAGAATAATTAACTGAATAAAAGCTGTGAAAACAAATAGGACTCCACTTAGCTTGTTTGAAGCCAGTAGTATGCAAGATTTGAAACACTAAAATATAGGATCACTAACATTCTATTTCTAAAAACAATTTCCCTGGGTAAAAATAATTTTCAGTTTATAAGAAACATCTTTAAGTGTTCAGAATATTTAAAAAAATAAAAATTAAAATAAGAAAAGCTTTAGTTATTAACTGGCTTTTCAGAAAATAACTGTGCCAGATGTCAGTTTATGTCAGCTTTGAAATAGTTTCATACAATATAATGTGTATTTCCTCTTTCTATATATCCCTGAAAGGACATCGAAAAAAATATTCAAGCAAAAGTTTTCAAATCTTACTAAAATCATATCAGAAAGAAGATCTTAACATTTCAAGTGAATAAAAATAAATGTAAATGGAGATAGTTATAATACCCCCCTTTTTTTTTTCTCTTTTGTAATGAAAAATAAAGAATACAAAGTAGTTAGAATTAGCATTGATAACACACATTAAGTTTAGTAGGTGTTGTAACAAAAAAACAAACCAAAAAGCCAAAACCAACCAAACAAAAAATCGACCTCAGAGAAAATCCCAATAATAAAACCCCTTTCACCTTAATGTACAGTAGAAAATTAAGCTCAAATACAAGAAAAGATCAGCACAGTGCTGTGTGTAGTAGAAAGCATGGCTGAACTTCACTACAAATGGTGGTATTTAAATCGTCTTTTTCCAGTTTCTTTGTCTTTTTGTCTATCTATTTAGCAGAACTTCAAAGTTTCCTAATATGTAACTTCACTAACTAGTAATAAATGTAGAAATAAGTTTTTCTGAGGTAAAAATGTTGGACCTTCTAAGCAGATGAATTTCTGCTCAGGACACACAGATTTCTCTTTGCTTAAATCACATCTGAGTTTGACCCCAAGACTTTTCAAAACTGCTGCTGCTGCTGCTCATTTGATCCACAGGCTGTTACAACTCCCCATCCTAACAAAGAAGGGCTATGTGTGAGGTAGGTATTAAGACATAAAACTGCAAGGCAAAGGAATTCTGAGTATGAATCCCACAGCACTACAGCAGTGCTTGAAAGCATCTGTTCCAGAGAAGGGGAAATGGTAGGATGAAAGACACAAGATGGTGTAATAACATTTTGTCTTTCTCTAAATCGAGATCTAAGCAAAACGTGTTTGCTTCTTCCAAGAGGCTTAAATCTTCTATAGCTGCGGGAACTGATGGTTATAAAAGTCAGCAAGGACAGGAAGGAGTACCACAGCACACTCATCAGGGAAATATATACAATGGTATTTGTATTCCTGGTGCCAATATCCAGTAAGAAGTGAAAAAATAACATATGCCAAGCACTTATTTATTGTGCTGTTTCCAGAGTTAATATATAAATTACAGGGCATGGCACATATATAATGGATAGAAATCATTAAAGCGTGATTGGAATCAGACAGGGAACTGTGAAAATACTATGCGGTACTTCACACCATCTTGCCCTCAATGGCATCCCTATCAAATTTACTTCTGTTTGAAGAGCCTAACTGCTGAGTCTGTATTCCTGACTTGGAATTTCACCTTTGTTATTTTTATATAAATCATAACCTGCACAACGTTGGCAGCTGAGTGGAAGATATGCTAAGAAAGTACCCACTTCCTCTTCTGTATAGTCTTGGTCTGAAGTGCTACCCTTAGAAAACGTGTCTTGTCAGCTGAATTGTGATACAACTATGCAAAGCCTTTGTTTTGTCATTTAGCACAGAAAATAATTGATTTAATCTATTCTTCAAGCACAATATAAGCATTAAATAAGAACTGGTGGAAGCTGAACAAACACAGGAGTAGGGAATATAATGAGAAACACCACACTTCCACAGTGATTTTTATGAGTTTTAAACTAATTCAACTTCTGGCTCAGACATAGGTTTGCCAAAACTAGGGCAAAGGCACATGGGCTACAAAATTTGGAAAGGTTAAGAGTCAGGTATAGTCTGCTATTATTTTTTGTTTTGTCTAATTGCAATGTACTGCAATGTAAGTGACCTCCAAGTGCTATGGAAGGATTCCTCACAGCAAATGGAGGCAAAGTGGTACAAGTTATGCACAGAGATGTCATTCACAAATGGCTGCGAATCTTTTGTCATGGAACTTGCCTGCATGGGGAATCTCCATGATAACTGTTGGACATTTGACTGCAGATGCAATTACAGTTCTTCCTTCTGGAGCTCTACTGGGCATGTGTCTCTGGGTTTGACAGTGGGGTCTGCAAGTCCCTGTGAGGAGAGGCTGGGGCTGCCCCGTGCCAGACACAGCCGGTTCCAGCCGCATCCAACCCACCCACTGCAAGGCACGGCTGAGCCCCACAGCCAAGGTGGTGGCATCTTGGGATGCATGTGTAAGAAAGGACAGAAAATGCCACAGAGAGACAGTGGGAGTGGGGAAAGGAGCAAAAGAAAGTTGAGAAAACAGAGAGATGCTGAAATGATGAAGAGGAATAACACAGCTCAGTGACCGAGTGCAGTGGAGCAGAGGAGAAGGAGGGAGAAGGCCAGAGATTGCAAAGAGAAACTGCTGCCTCCTCACCACAATGCCCATTGTGTTACTGGTTGCCTCATGAAGGGACTAAGCTTAAACGCAATGATATAAAAAGGGGGACAAGAGGTACTTTGGGTGATGAAAAGCCTGGGAAAGGGGGATGAAAGGTGCTTTCCCCACATGTGAAATGTTTGTTTCTTTTTCTTGGCTTTTGTTTCCCAATATCTGATTCAGCAATTGAACATTTATATCAGTTGTCAATAAATGAAGCCAATTTCCCAAAGCTAGGTCTGTTCTGTCCACAATAGTAACTGGTACTTTTCTCCTGTCTTTACTCTCTGTCATTATCTGAAGCCACAAGCTTTCTCATCCCTGTTTTTCTCCCCTGCTTCACTGAAGAGAGGGAGTAAGAAAGCAGCTGAGTGGGAGTTTGGCTGTTAGCCAAGGCTTACCAGTCACAGGCGAAAACTCAGTATCTGTGTGTAGTGCAGACATGTAGCAAAGCCAAGAAAATAAACTAATTTGAGTGTAAATATTGCTATATATCTATATATGTTTATATATACTATATATATAATTAAAGAAAAATCAGATGTTAAATCCAAACTATGTTTCTTAAATCAGTAAAACAGTTTTACCAACACAACTACAGGCAGGGATAATTTATTTATGCTTTATTAGAACCAACAGAGGTAAGCTGTAACAAGAATTGCATCTAAGAAACAAGATATATGATTTATTTTTTTTTACAGATAGTGTAGATTAGTTGGTCTAGACTCATGGTATTAAAGACCACATAAGAAATATCATTTCGCTTGTGTGATGATATCTTCTCAGCAAATATTACTTCAATTTGGATAATTTAAATGTTTGCTTCTTCCCTGCTAAAAAGATTTCCTGAGCCAATATTTATGACTGTGAACAAATTCAGGAAACTTATCACTTGTTCAATTTAAATTGAATTTATGTTGATTGTGGATGTACTTAAGTCCAAACTTTGGCACTGTTCTAGCTATAAGTATACTTGCTATTAAAGGAAAAAAAATATTATACATATATATATATATATATACAAAGTTTATACATACTTTGAAGCAGTTGCAAAAGTAAATGAGAGCTTAACATTATCTCATTGCATTTATTGTTGTAAGGATATGCACATTATGGAAACAGCTAATTCTGCAGAATCTGGAAACACTTTTCAACTACACATGATTTAAATTCTGGAATGTAACTAAAATATTTCATAATTCCTTCTTTTTAAGTGAACCAAAAAAATAAATAAATAAAAATTACCTGTTGCTAGTAGAAACTGCTGTGTATTAAAGAAATCTTCCAAAACACTACACACGTGTTTACTAATCAGACTTCCTTTTTCAATTTAAGTTCTTAATCACATAAATATCCATCGATACATCTTTGCTTTAAGGTCATAGGAAGCAAGATTAAATTAATCTTCTAGGAAATCATCTGACAATTTGAACATGCTGAGTTAAAAGATTATTCAAAGCTTTTGTGCAGATATGTAAAATATCACTTTATAAATCAATCTGACACATTTCATGAATGGTATTAAGTCACAGTGTGTAGTATAGAAAATAAATATGAAAGACTTTGCAATGTTTGCATTGCAGTTTACAAAATCTTCCCACATACTAACTCCATAAAGTGATTGTAACTCCTAGTTAATGAATGGAAGACTCTATCTCCACTCAATTCATACTTCAAAACATATGCTTCATGCATCCTTGCAATACAAAGCAAAAAACTTTATCTAGGATGAGAGCTGCATTTTTCTTCAATGAAAAATGTTGGTTTTTTAAAGAAAATAAAAGCTTTAGTAAAAAGGTTTTTTTTGTTAAAAACTGCTCTACAGTCAATCTATGACTGTATGAACACCAGTGCTATTTGACATCTCTGTATGATCAAGGAAAAGAAAAAACCAGTGAACACAAGGGTAATAACCAAAATCTATTCTCAGTTCTAAAATCTTTATTCTCCATGCAGATTGTATCAGCATTTGTTCTCTAGAGGTATAGAAGACTGTTGTCTTATATATTAATGAGAAAGAGTATCATGTAATTAGGTATTCACATGGCCCTGTAACTATACAACACCAAAGAGAAAGCATAATTTGACTTCTGAGTACAAGATCTCAGTTTGCAGTAGTATTTGATAAAAAAATCTGACCGATCCCTAGTAATCCTTGGGCATATTTTGATAAGGGCACATAAAGGAAAAAAAATGAGTAAAAAGTGAAAAATGCATTTGAAATAAAAAATGTGCAATTGTGCAGAAAAAATTGGTTGGTTTTTTGAAAGTTTCAATGAGGTTTGACATTTCCACAGAATTAAATTGCCTCATTTCTTTGGAAATGACAGTGCTGCCTCAACAGATGAAGAGCCATCTCCTATCTGCCATTTCCAAGTTCTTGTTTCAAGAAATGGGAAATGTACTCCCTCCAAATGAGGTGTGTGCTTCAGTGTAAAACATTGAGCATCATATTCAACCTTTAAATTTGTAAACATATCGGAAAGCTTGTGCATTAGATTAAAGCATGTAGCCATTATCAACACTCTTAAGATCACATGCATAAGTATTCCAGGTTCTTTGAACGGATTATGGATAAGGCTAGTTCATCTCTGTAATGAACTAAGCACGCCAAGCTCTGTGGTAGGTCCATGCAAACCTCTTCAAGTTCAGCAGGCCAAGTGCAAGGTTCTGCACCTGGGTCAGAGCAATCCAAAGCACAGCTACAGACTGGGTGGAGAATGGATTGAGAGCAGCCCTAAAGAGAAGGACTTCGGGATGCTGGTTGATGAGAAGCTCAGCATGACTTGGGTAAAGGATGAATAAATATGTATAATGTTTCATATGATTCTAAGGCTCTCTAGAAAGATTTTGTCAAATACCCATCCAAGGCTAACTTTCACATATAGTTTCTAAGTTTAAACCTCTCTCTCATACTGCTAGTGGGTTTTTTATTTTTTCCAGGGCATTACTCACAAGTTTGAATAAGCTTTACTTAGGTATTCAGGGAATGAATTCAAATCAGTAACACTATTATAATTATATTCCATCTGATTCTCTCTCCACTTAGTAGAATTTAACAGTTTACCTATTTTTGACAGTCACTGGCTTGTGTAAGTTGCCCACAATGTTATCTAGATTTAATTTCCTACAAAGACTTGTCAACACTAATTTTGAGAAAGCTAAGCAGGGTACGGCCTCAATAGCTTCAGTATTTTGATGGGTGATAGGATAGATTGTGAGAAAATAACTGGAAATCTTATGTTCATTTTTTCTCTGCTAATGTAAGGGAGTGAGCTATTCCCTTTCAAAAAGTTTAAAAAAAAAAAAAATCCTTTCATGCTTTTTATCTTCCTATTTTGTTATAAAAGGACTGTTGAAAGGGCTTTTTTCCAATTCCAGAACATCATATCAGGCACAAGAAAAATTTTGAGATCACAGAATGGTTTGGGTTGGAAGGGACCTTAAAGATCATCTAGTTCCAACCAGCCTGTCATGAGGAGGGAGACCTCCCGCTAGACCAGGTTGCTCAAGGCCCTGTCCAACCTGGCCTTGAACACTGTAACCTTATTTAGGTGTTCCTGCTCTGGCAGGGGGATTGGGCTAGATGATCTTTTGAGGTCCCTTCCAATCTCTAACATACTGTGATACTGTGATACTGCCAGGGATGGGGCAGCCACAGCTTCTCTGGGCAACCTGTTCCAGTGTTCCACCACCCTCTCGGTAAAAAATTTCTTCCTAATATCTAATCTAAATCTACTCTCTTTCAGTTTAAAGCCATTCCTCCTTGTCCTGTCACTACATGCCCTTGTAAAAAGTCCCTATCCAGATTTTTTGTAGTTCCTCTTTAGGCACTGAAAGGCTGCTTGAAGTTCTCCCTTGAGCCTTCTCTTCCCAGGCTGAACAAGCCCAACTCTCTCTTCCTGTCTTCACAGGAGAGGTGCTCCAGCCCTTGGATCAACTTTGTAGCCTACTCTGGACCCACTCCAACAGGTCCACATATTTCTTGTACAGGCAGCCTCACAGCTAAATGCAGTACTCCAGGTGAGGCCTCATGAGAACGGAGTAGAAAGGGAGAATCACATCCCTTAACCTGCTGGCCACACTCCTTTTGATGCAGCCCAGAATAAGGTTGGCTTTCTGTCCCGCAAGCACACAGTGCTGGTTCATGTTGAGCTTCTCTTCAACCAAAACCACAAATATTTCTTCTCAGGGCTGTTTTCAATCCATTCTCTGCTCAGCCTGTGTTTGTGCTCTATCAGACACCATCCATCAGGCCTGGTTTGGTCTTTGCCTGCATGCATTTGATTAAACATTTTCCAAGTAAGGTCAGAGCTGTTAGGTGAAACCACCATCCAGTGACAGGTAATTTCTGTAATGCTATGCTAAACTTGGTCATTGCTTCTCCAGCTACAGCTGACAGTTGTTGAAGAAACTGTCTATTTGCTAAATCATGCTTGCTTGCTACTGCTTTCTAGCACTGAGTTTCTTAACTCCCATCCAGACTGCAATTTAGAAATTCAAGATTTTGGGAAAGAATTCGCTTTCCTCTTTCTCCTGCTGCTGGAGGGTGCAGAAAGAAAGCTCAGAGTACAAGATATGCTATCTCAATATAAACTACCTCAACTCTGCCAAGCAAGAGCATGCATATATGTAGTTACTCTAGAAAAATAAGGGACAACTTTTATGGGATTGCATCTTATTCTCCAGTAACTTGCTTAGTTACCAAAATTGTTAACATTGTCTCTGCAAAATGCAGTGAAAAGTATTTATTTACCTCGTGGAAGTCTTATGAAGATAAAACACTGAAGACTTGCTGGGTAGTTAAGATAAGTTTAATGCCAGAATCTGTGACAGAACTTCAGAGAGTTGATTTTTTTTCCTATCAAATCTACAGTTGTGCTCCAACTTCAAGAAAAAAGGATGGTATTCTTTTTGTTGTATCTATATCAGGAAGTAAAACAGGCCAGCAACTATTTGCCTGAGAATGCCATGTGGCATACCACACATACAACTCTGTAGTCCTAATGGGACCACCTTGACAATTGAACAGTATGATCAACTTCATTTCAGTTTTTAAGTCTATAACCTGGTCTGGTTCAGTTTATTTGTATAGATGTAATTTCTCTGTACACTTTGTTCACCTTTTCTATTTCATCAGAAGATCTCTTACCATTTTATATCATGTAAGAGCCTAAATCCATAACCATCACATAAAATATTCATAAAAACCCCACAAAGTGGACTTCATTAAAAGCAAAACAAAACCCCATGAACCACCTTTTAATGTTTAATTAACTAAACTTTTGTGGCACTGTAATTTCTAATGAGGGTTCAGATAGAAAATCTTAATTTCCCAAGGGTCTATGATGATCAGAACCTAAACCAAACATGCAAGTTTCAAGTAACTTTTCTTTTAATAGCTAATTGTTTTAAAATATGACAGTAGAGCCTCATATAGGGTTTTGCAAAGTCTCTATGACAATAGAAAACCCTGTTAAATTCTGAAGTATTTCACACAGAGTATTTTCCCAGTGTTTTCCAGCTCTGCAGTGAATAAGCATTTCCTGAGCTGAAAGCTCACAGAAAGCTTCTCTGTAATAAACTAGTCAGTGTTTGAGGGAGTCCCTGTCAGCAGAATGTGGTTAAAAGAGGTAATTTTCATAATATGAAAATTGCCAAAATTCAAAATCAGTTTGAACCACAAGAAAGTTTAAAAAAAATCCCTTAACTTATTAAATCTTTGAGTAGAAATTCCTTTTCCTTTCACAGTAACCCACTCACCCTTTGGGGTATAAGGAATATTTGCATGGTAATAAGGTAGAAATACTTTCCCCAAGGCATTTAAGTGACACTATTCTTTATGCAGTGTGAATTTTCAGGAAAGTGCCTGGTCAGAATAAGGTTTGTCCCATATTTATACACCTGAGAATTTTAAAATACAACAGTATCTGAAATGAATATTAAAAATCCACATAGATGGCAGAAGAATAGGCATAAATATAATTTAAAAGCAGAAATATAAACATAATTTCAACTGTCAAGTTAAATGCCCATGACTTGCACAATAAAACTTTCAAAGAGTGCCCAAGTAACTAAAAAAAAAAAAAGACCCTTATCACCAAAATGATCTCAATATACTAGCAGAGTAAAAAAAAAATTCACTGGTATGAACTAGATTTTCCTGGTAGAAGGAAAAGGATTGAAAAAAGGAGTTTATACATATCAGAATTTCCACTTGCTCATAAGAATCATATATTCCTTATTTTCATGTTCTCTTATGCTTTTGTGAGGCAGTCTCTTTGAACAACAACAATAAAAACAAAATAAAAAAGAGTAGAAACCTAAACCATATCTTAATACCATCTTAATACTTAGCATTTGTCACCCGCAGACACTCAAGGTAGATAAGCAGCATGGATTAGTTTAAGAGAGGAGGAACTAAAGCTCTAGAGGTGTGATCACTGCACAGGGCTGCATAACAGATCAGGAGTTAAAAGGGACCCACAGGAACATCAAGTCCAACTCCTCACACAACTACATAAACCTAAAACACATAACTGTCATCCATATGCTCCTTAAACTCTGGCATATGGAAAATATTTGTTAAAATGGTGTCCTGGTTTAGCAGTAGCAGTCATTTTTTCTACTGGTGCAGTGCTGTGTTTTGACTTTCGACCTGGGAATAATATGATAAAGCTGATGTTTTCAGTTGTGGGTCAGAATGTTTACCCTGACCAAGGACTTTGTGAGTCTCCTGCTCTGCCAGGGAGGAGGAGAAGCCGGGAGGAAGCAGGGACAGGACACCTGACCCAAACTAGCCAAAGAGGTATTCCATACCATAGCACGTCATGCCCAGGATGTAGAACTGAGAGTCCCCGGAAGGGCTGGATCATGGCAGGGTGGGGGTGAGGTACCGGTTGGTGAGCGGTTGTATTCTCTTCCTTGTTATTTCCTTTATCATTATTACTATTAGTGGTAGCAGTAGTGATTTGTGTTATACCTTAGTTATTAAACTGTTCTTATCTCAACCAGTGGGAGCTGCATTCTTTTGATTCTCCTCCCCGTCCCTCCAGGAGCGGGGGGAAGAAAGGTGGGGGGGAAGTGGACTTCGTGGTTCTGATTTACGGCCTGGGCTTAAACCACGACAAATGGCAAAGACAACGATTAGTAGAAATATATAATTGTTAAAGTACTGCCTAAAAGAATACAATAAATATCAGTAACCACTGGAAAAGTATTAGGCAGAGGGAGAAGCTTTCGAGGATTTAAAACTCATCTCAGCTGATGTTCTCCCATCACTAGTTATTTTAAGTAATCATTCTATTCTATAAATGTCATTAAGACCTTCAACTCAAATAAGTTTTAAGTGTCTGAAAAAATGGCTAAAGGAGGCAAATGTTAAGTTAGTTTCCACAGCTATATAAAAAGTGTCAAGCTTCTCACACCCTCCTCTGAAAAAATAAAATAACGTTTAGACAAAGTTACTCATTGACAGACTCCTTGTTATAATAATTATTACAGCAATAATTACAGGCACTTTCAACACAATTTCTTATTTTAGTAACATTTCTCAGAATTAGTAGCTGTAAAGTAAGTCAAAGAGTCAGCAAAGAGTCCAAAGCTATTCTAAACGGAGATTCAATTTAAACAGAATCCAGAAAGCTTTCAGGCAAGAAGAAATCAGTTGATGATAAGTGTGGAAGGATAATAGAAACATGTGCACTGTGTAAACAAGCCTATCTTGCTATTTAATAAATATGCAACTGTATATATACTGCGGCCATCTAAAAATTTGCAAAGACATTTGTGAAGCTTATCACAAAGTCCATACTATATGTTCCTGTTCAAATTTTAGTATAAGGTAGAGTTAATTTTTTTCCTAGCATGATATTAATGTTTTAATGTACATATTGCTACCAGCTATAATGAATCTCACTTTAAATTTGCATACACATAACTCCTGTTAGCTGATAAAGAGGCTTATATTAGTGTCATAAAAATGAACTTTGCTAACTTTTGAGTACACCAAACATATATTGAACTATTGTAAACACTGATGTAATTCTCAAGATCTGAAGACTTTCAAAAGCTATTTTTTTCATAAACCAATCTGTAAAGTATGAAATTATAAATTTTGTTTTACATAAATAAATTTATAAACATGGCACAGAATGTGGGATGTGTACTCACAGCAACATACAGAATTCTGTGTACCACTTTCACTGTGCTTTTTTAAAATGTGTGTGGACTTTCGGAGTCTACCATTATCTACCTTGCCATAGTCATTAGCGATGGGAATTTCACCTTCCAGGTAAATTTTTACCATGTTTGCAATTTTGAATTATTTTTAATATTGATTAAAAAAAATAATCAGCAAAAATAATAAATCTTGATACTTCCAAGCATTCCTTACTGAGGAAATATTTTGGTAGCTTCAACTAAGAAATTATATTCTAATATCAATTTCTTTGTACCAACAGAGATTTTGCCACTGAATTAATGATCATTATCGTAATTGTGAAACTATAATCGTTTTCAGTGTTCCCTATGTTTTCCAAAAGCTGGGTACAATGAGCCTTAAAAACAGTGTGAGAGAGTTGATGCCTTTACATGAATACTCAGAACTGAAATATCTTACATGATTATGAGAAACATTGAAATACTCGCTTTCTTCGCAGTTTTCTACCTTGCTACTTTTGTTTGCTGAGTTTCATTGTTGGTGTACTGCGCTAATTTT
Organism: Psittacula echo; assembly: GCF_963264785.1. Taxonomy (NCBI): domain Eukaryota; kingdom Metazoa; phylum Chordata; class Aves; order Psittaciformes; family Psittacidae; genus Psittacula; species Psittacula echo. The sequence goes on along the minus strand of NC_137738.1, from coordinate 79,685,509 downwards.
AGGTGACAGTTAGATGTTACTCAAACCTGTGGACTCAGATAAACAGTTCACAGTATCACAGTATCACAGTCTGTTAGAGATTGGAAGGGATCTCAAAAGATCATCTAGTCCAATCCCCCTGCCGGAGCAGGAATACCTAGATGAGGTTACACAGGAACGTGTCCAGGCAGGTTTTGAATGTCTCCAGAAAAGGAGACTCCACAACCCCCCTGGGCAGCCTGTTCCAGTGTTCTGTCACCCTCACTGAGAAGAAGTTTCTTCTCAAGTTTAAGTGGAACCTCTTGTGTTCCAGTTTGTACCCATTACCCCTTGTCCTATCATTGTTTGCCACTGAGAAGAGCCTGGCTCCATCCTCGCGACACTCCCCCTTTATAAATTTATATACACTAATAAGGTCACCCCTCAGTCTCCTCTTCTCCAAACTATAGAGACCCAGCTCCCTCAGCATTTCCTCGTAAGGGAGATGCTCCACTCCCTTAATCATCTTAGTTGCCCTGTGCTGGACTCTCTCCAGCAGGTCCCTGTCCTTCTTGAACTGAGGGGCCCAGAACTGGACACAATATTCCAGATGTGGTCTCACCAGGGCAGAGTAGAGGGGAAGGAGGACCTCTCTTGACCTACTGACCACCCCCCTTCTAATACACCCCAGGATGCCATTGGCCTTCTTGGCCACAGGGGCACAGTGTTGGCTCATGGTCATCCTGCCATCCACTAGGACCCCCAGGTCCCTCTCCCTTACACTACTCTCTAACAGGTCGTTCCCCAACCTATACTGGAACCTGGGGTTGTTCCTGCCCAGATGCAGGACTCTACACTTTCCCTTATTATATTTCATCAAGTTACTCCCTGCCCAACTCTCCAGCCTGTCCAGGTCTCGCTGGATGGCAGCACAGCCTTCTGGCGTGTCAGCCACTCCTCCCAGCTTAGTGTCATCAGCAAACTTGCTGATAGTACACTCAATTCCCTCATCTAAATCGTTGATGAATATATTAAATAATACTGGTCCCAGTACTGACCCTTGAGGCACTCCACTAGATACAGGCCTTCAACTAGAGTCCGCCCCATAGACTACAACTCTCTGGCTTCTCTCCTTCAGCCAGTTCGCAGTCCACTTCACTACCTGATCATCCAGACCACACTTCCTCAATTTAGCTATGAGGGTGCTGTGGGAGACTGTGTCAAATGCTTTGCTGAAGTCAAGGTAGACCACATCCACCGCTCTGCCATCATCCATCCACCCTGTTATTTCCTCATAAAAGGCTATGAGGTTGGTCAAGCATGACTTCCCCTTGGTAAAGCCATGTTGACTGCCCCTCATAACCCTCTTATCCTTGACATGCCTTAAGATGGCACCAAGGATAAGGTGTTCCATCACTTTCCCAGGGATGGAAGTGAGGCTGACTGGTCTATAGTTACCCGGGTCCTTTTTCTTGCCCTTTTTGAAGACTAGAGTGACATTTGCTTTCCTCCAGTCCTCAGGCACCTCTCCCGTTTCCCAAGACTTGGTAAAGATGATGGAGAGTGGTCTAGCAATGACTTCCGCCAGTTCCCTCAGCACCCGCGGGTGCATCCCATCTGGACCCATGGATTTATGGATGTCCAGATTGCTCAACTGGTCTCTAACCCATTCCTCATCGACTAAGGCAAACTGCTCTGTTGACCTGACTTCATCTGAGGTCTCAGGAGTACAGGGCTCTTCAGGACTGCCTCCGGCAGAGTAGACTGAGACAAAGAAGGCATTCAATAACTCTGCCATCTCTGTATCTTCTGTCACCAGGGCACCCATGCCGTTCACCAGTGGGCCTACCTTGCCTCTGGTGTTAGTTTTATCAGCTATGTATTTGAAAAAGCTCTTTCTGCTGTCCTTGACCCCTCTTGCCAGATTTAATTCTAAGGAGGCCTTAGCCATCCTAGCTGCCTTCCTACATCCTCTAGCAGCAGCCTTATATTCCTCCCAAGTGGCCAGCCCCTCCTTCCATGACCTGTAAGCTCTCCTCTTCCACTTGAGCATACCCAGCAGTTCCTTATTTAGCCACGCAGGTCTCCCGGCCCTCTTCCTTGACTTCCTACATGTCGGAATGCTCTGCTCTTGAGCTCGGAATAAGCAATCCTTGAATGCCAACCAACTATCTTGGGCCCCTTTACCTTCAAGCAGCCTTGCCCATGGGATTTCCCCTAGCAATTGCTTGAAAAGGCCAAAGTTTGCCCTGCTAAAGTCCAGGGTTGCAATTCTACTTGCTATTCTACTGGTCCTACCACACAAGATCCTGAATTCCACCATCTCGCGGTCACTGCAACCAAGGCAGCTCTCAACCTTTACTGTTTCCACCAGACCCTCCTTGTTAGTGAGGATGAGATCCAGCAGCGCTCCTCTCCTGGTTGGCTCATCCACCATTTGCATGAGGAAGTTATCATCCATACACTGGAGGAACCTCCTGGACTGTGGCTGGGTTGCTGAGTAGTCCTTCCAGCAAACATCAGGGAAGTTAAAATCCCCCATGATGACTATGGCCTGTGACTGTGAGGCCGCTCTCAGCTGCCTGTAGAAGGCCTCGTCAACTTCCTCACCCTGATCTGGTGGCCTGTAACAGACACCCAGAACAGTATCACCCCTGCCAGCCTGCCCCTTAATTCTCACTCACAGACTCTCAACTCATTCAGTTCATTTAAATCATGTATTTTGCATCAACATGCAACATTTTAGCCTAGAGTCCTTACATAATTCTGGACAAGATCTAGAAACTCTTTCTTCAGGCATCTACAGCACACTGCAGTTCTGTTGCTTCTTTCGCAGTGTTCTTTGAATATTCTAGTATTCTGTCTTTTCTCACATTTCCTTTCCTTGGACACCACTTGCTTGTCTCATATCCTCTACAGTGCAGACAAAATGAGGCTTTTAATGTGTGGAGTAATGCTGGGATATATAGGCATGACCAAAGAGAGGTTATGGTTATTTCCCTCCAGAGAAGGGAGAGAAGAAATTAACTAAAACGATCTTTCTGTTTCCCTTTTGTTCATATTTTTATAAAATCGTCAGACTTGGCAGAAGTAATATTCTCTTTCCATAGACACTCATTAACAAAGACCCCTGAAGAGGACTTTTCTAATTGAAGAGACTTAATTTTTAAGGATAGGTTTGGGGGTTTTGGTGGCTTTTTTTTAAATGAAAGCATACATGTATGGAATTCATTTGGAGAAACTTTTTTTCTGTCTGTCAAATGCAATACCACAAATCATAGCGTAATTTATCTTCTAAATTGTACAAAATCATTGTTTAACTCAAATTTGTGACAAAAAAAAAAAAGATTTTGTGTAGCATCGAGTATCTTATAATGATGTAAAACCACCCATGCTAAAAAGAAGAAACGGGGATAATATGAGGGAGGGATCTTTGCATGGACTCAGGAAAAAAGAGACCAAACTAAATTATTTTCCAGGCATACTAAAATATAGATCTACGTGAGAAGCTCTTTATGGACTGATACTGGTTTGGTTCCTAATCAATAAAGAGCATTGGTATCTGAATGACTTACTAAATTCATTCTTATGAAATCAGTTTTAATCTGCTGAGGACTTAATTGCATTTATTATATGATTAATTGTGTCAGGGTGCTTGGAGCCTTGGACAGGCTTTTGAAATAATTTACAACTGATTAAAACAAAAAACAACAAAAAAAAACCCCACAATGCCACCATATTTTAGGAACTCAGTAAAAGAAAATAATTCTCTAAATCTGGAAGAAGAAATTATACCTCTGCTGTAGGATAAGCACTGTTAAAGATTGATTTTTAAATTAATTTTTTTAGTGCAAAGATAGTAGAATCATAGAATCATAGAATAGTTAGGGTTGGAAAGGACCTTCAGATCATCTAGTCCCAACCCCCCTGCCATGGGCAGGGACACCTCACACTAAACCACGTCACCTAAGGCCTCATCCAACCTGGCCTTGAACACCGCCAAGGATGGAGCATTCACAACCTCCCTGGGCAACCCATTCCAGTGCCTCACCACCCTCTCAGTAAAGAATTTCTTCTTTATATCCAATCTAAACTTCCCCTGTTTAAGTTTGAACCAGTTACCCCTTGTCCTCTCACTACAGTCCCTGATGAATAGCCCCTCCCCAGCATCCTTGTAGGCCCCCTTCAGATACTGGAAGGCTGCTATGAGGTCTCCACGCAGCCTTCTCTTTTCTAGGCTGAACAGCCTCAACTTTCTCAGCCTGTCTCCATACGGAAGGTGCTCCACTCCCCTGATCATCCTCGTGGCCCTCCTCTGGACTTGTTCCAACAGATCCATGTCATTCTTCATGTTGAGGACACCAGAACTGTACACAATTCTCCAAGTGAGGTTTCACGAGAGCAGAGTAGAGGGGCAGGATCACCTCCTTCGACCTGGTGGTCACTCTCCTCTTGATGCAGCCCAGGATATGGTTGGCTTTCTGGGCTGCGAGTGAACACTGACAGCTCATGTTCATTTTTTCATTGACCAACACCCCCACTTCCTTCTCTGCAGGGCTGCTCTGAATCTCTTCTCTGCCCAACCTATAGCTGTGCCTGGGATTGGTCCGACCCAGGTGTAGGACCCTGCACTTGGCAGGGTTAAACTTCATAAGGTTGGCATCAGCCCACCTCACAAGTGTGTCAAGGTCGCTCTGGATGGCATCCCTTCCCTCCCTCGTATCAACCGAACCACACAGCTTGGTGTCATCGGCAAACTTGCTGAGGGCGCACCCAATCCCACTGTCCATGTCACTGACAAAGATGTTGAACAAGGCAGGTCCCAACACCGATCCCTGAGGGACACCACTCGTTACCGGTCTCCAGCCGGACATTGGGCCATTGACTACAACTCTTTGTGTGCAGCCATCCAGCCAGTTCTTTATGCACTGAGTGGTCCACCCATCAAATTGATGTCTCTCCAATTTAGAGACAAGGATATCATGTGGGACAGTGTCGAACGCTTTGCACAACTCCAGGTAGGTGACGTCAACTGCTCTGCACCTGTCCATCAGTTTCGTAGCCCCATCATAGAAGGCCACCAAATTGGTCAGGCAGGATTTCCCATTAGTGAAGCCATGCTGGCTGTCACCAGCCACCTCCTTGTTTTTCATGTGCCTTAGCATGCCTTCCAGGAGAATCTGCTCCAAGAGTTTGCCAGGCACAGAGGTGAGACTGACTGGTCTGCAGTTCCCTGGGTCATCCATTTTCACCTTCTTGAAAATGGGGGTTATATTTCCCTTCTTCCAGTCATCGGGAACTTCACCTGACTGCCATGATTTTTCAAATATGATGGACAGTGGCTTAGCAACTTCATTCGCCAGCTCCTTCAGGACCCACGGATGGATATTGTCAGGTCCCATGGACTTGTGTACATTTAGTTTTTAAGATGGTCTCAAACCAGATCCTCTCCTACAGTGGGCCTAGGGTCTTAATTCTCACAGTCCCTGCGTTTGTCTTCCAAGTCTTGGGTGGTGCGGTCAGAGACTTTGCCAGTGAAGACCGAGGCAAAGAAGTCATTAAGAACCTCAGCCTTCTCCAAATCCCAGGTAGCCATTTCTCCCGATATCTTCCGAAGGGGGCCTACGTTGTCCCTAGTCTGTCTTTTACTCGCTACGTACCTATGGAATCCCTTCCTATTATCCTTAACATCTCTAGCCAAGTTCAATTGTAACTGGGCCTTAGCCTTCCTCACCTGGTCCCTAGCTTCCTGAACAACATCCCTGTGTTCTTCCCAGGCCGCCTGTCCCTGCTTCCACCTTTTATAAGCCTCTTTTTTCCTTTGAATTTTCCTGAGCAGCTCCTTATCCATGCAAGGAGATCTCCTGGCCCTCCTGCTGCACTTCCTTCTAGTTGGGATGCAACACTCCTGAGCTTGCAGCAGGTGATCCTTGAATAACAACCAACAGTCTTGGGCCCCCCTGCCCCCTAGGGCTGTATCCCATGGAACCTTACTAAGCATGCTCCTGAAGAGGCCAAAGTCTGCTCTCTTGAAGTCCAGGGCAGGGAGCTTGCTGCATGCTCTTCTCACTGCCCCAAGGGTCCCAAATTTGACCATCTCGTGGTCACTGCAACCAAGGCTGCCCTGGAGTGTCACATTTCTAACCAGCCCTTCCCTGTTGGTGAGCAGGAGGTCAAGCATGGCACCTCTCCTTGTTGGCTCCTCTATTACTTGCAGAAGGAAGTTGTCTTCCACACAATCGAGGAACCTCCTGGATTTTTTTTTGTGCCAGGCCGTACCTTCACTCCAACAGATGTCAGGGTGGTTGAAGTCTCCCATGAGAACAAGGGCTTGTGAGCCTGAGGCTGTTCCTACCTGCCTATAGAGCACTTCATCCTCAGATTCCTCTTGATCAGGCGGTCTGTAACAGATCCCCACAGTGATGTCCCCCATCGCTGCTCTCCCTTTAACTCTGACCCACAAACTCTCTGTCAACTGCTCACCTGTCCCCAGACAGAGTTCCATACTCTCCAGCCTATCCCTAACATAAATAGCAACTCGCCCTCCCTGCCTGCCAGGCCTGTCTTTTCTATAGAGCCTGTAAACTTCCATTCCAACACTCCAGTCGTAGGAGCCATCCCACCATGTTTCTGTGATGCCTACTAGATCACACTCCCGTAGTCGTGCACACATCTCTAATTCCTCTTGTTTGTTCCCCATGCTACGGCCATTTGTATAGAGGCATCTGAGCCGAGCTCCAAATGAAGCCGGCTCATTGGCTGGAGCGGCTGGAATATCTCTGCATCGCTCCGAGCATTTATTGTAGGTGCTGGCAACTGACTGGGTGTGTTGGGATGAAACAATGCCTCCCTCCCCCAACACATCTAGTTTAAAGCAACCTTGACCAGCCTGGCAAGCCTCCTACCAAAACCACTCTTCCTCTTCTTTGTAACAGTGTTTGGGCTGAAATGTAACATTTGCTGTAGAAAGACTATTGCTTCTAGCCCTCTGAATTTAGTGTGATATTTTCAAGAGCCCTACCCTTGCTTATTCCTCATTCCATGTATTTATTTTTCCTCCCAGTACTTTAAATTGCCTTTTGGTAGGATGTCTTTGCCATATCATAAATATACATATACTCAGCTGTGTTGGATCTGGCTGGGATGGGGTTAACTTTGCCCATAGCAGCCCATACAGTGTACCTGGAAGAATGTTGATAACACACCAGTGTTTTAGGAATCGCTGAGCAGTGCTCATGCAGCACCTAGGCTGTCTCACACACATACATACATGCGTGCGCGCGCGTCAGTATCTTCAAGTGGGCAAAAGGCTGGGAGACATAAAACTGAGATAGCTGATCCAAACTGACCAAGAGGATATTACATACCATATGGTATTATGCTCAGCAATAAAAGCTGAAAGGAAAAAAGTGATAGGGGAGGGGCACAGGGAATTTATTATTAAGGTGTTTGTCTCCTGAAGACACTGTTATGTGTACTGAGGCCTAACTTAACAGGAAATGGCTGGACATTTAATGCTGATAGGAAGTAGAGAATAAATTTTTTTTTCTGTTGGTTTTCTTCTGTGTTCAGCCTTTGTTTTCTTACATTAAGCTGTTTTTTTCTAGACCCATGAGTTTTTCATCTTATTTTCTCTGTCTCTCGTGCGAGAGCGGCTTGATGGGCATCTGGCAGCCAGGCAAGGTTAATCCAACACATCAGTAAAAAAAAAACCAAACAACCAAACAAAAACCCCCAAACCAATATCTACTTTTACTTCTTGTACAAAATTTACAGATGTAGGATTACTTGCAATATTAAAAAATTGAGCTCTTTGAGGAAATTATAGGACTTGGGGGCACAGAGTGGCCACCTACATTGTTCTGTTTACTGAAAAACATAACCCTTAAAACATCAGAAGCAGTCACTTATAAAGCGGGAAATCTACAGAAAACTGCTCAGAATATGAAAATTAAACACAAGACTTTAAATTCCCTGCCCTTGCATCTTGCATTGTGGTTTAACCCATCAGGTAGATAAACACCACACAACCACTTGCTCACTTCTCCCCTGCAGGGGGATGGGGGAGAGAAATTAGAAGGGAGTAAAAAGACAAAAAAAAAAGCAAATTTTGTGGATTGAGATAAAGACAGTTTATTTAATAGGGCAGAAAAGAAAGATAAAAAAGTAATAATAATGATAAAACAATTAGAATATACAAAAGAAACGATGCACAATGCAATTGCCCACTACTCACTTACTCATGCCCAGCCAGTTCCTGAGCAGCATCCCCTAGCTAGCATTTACCTTTGTTTACATACTGAGTACGACATCTGTCACAAAGCCAATATATTGAGACTAAATGAAATTTATTGTTCAAATTCAATTAAAGCTCCATTAACATCAACTACAGATTCAGGATGTTGTGTGGATTTGTCACTACACTGCTGACTCAAGAATTAATTCTTAAAGGTATGTAGTGAATCATCCAAAATATTCAATCACTCACCTAATAAATAGAGGGCTCTCATAATAGAGGACTCTCTTGAGGAGTTTCCTTCGATGGCATCCCAACCCAAGGGAAGAGTCTGCAACTCCAGGCCCGCTGCTTTGAGCAGAAACAACTCACAATGTCTCTTTGGTGGGATTCCATTTATACCCCAGTTGAATACGATCTGTAGTCAAATATTAACACGCAGCCCCCATTGGCTGAGGACTCCAAATTCCTTACCTTTGTATCTGCTTACCACCACCACAAGGACATGACAAGAGCTGTGCAGGGAATTTTTGAGGGCTTTTGTCAGGTCTGTTTGTGGGTGCAGCTGCCACAATGTCATAGGGCATGGAATATCCCTTGGGCCAGTTTAAGTCAGCTCTCCTGTCTATGTCCTCTCCCAGCTCCTTGTGCCCTCCCAGCCTCCTCACTGGTGAGGTGAGAAGCTGAAAAGTGCTTGACACTGCCTATCAACAACTAAAACATCGGTGTGTTATCAACATTATTCTCATCCTAAATACAAACCACAGCACTATACCAGCTACTAGGAAGAAACTGAATCCATGACATCTTGCCATACAACAGCTGCAATTTCTTCAGGGAAACCAAGTATGTCAGTCTCTTCCTCACCTCCATCCTTTATCTGTGAACTGTTTCTGACAACCAGATGAGACTGATTGTGTAATCTCTTGCCACCTGAATCAAATGAACTAACCAGACTTTTCAATTATATTATAATTTCCAGTCCAGTGAAACCTCATTTTGAATGAGTATCAAGTCTGCATCAATTCATAGAAAATGTAGTTTAAACATTTTAATTGTTCCTTTACAAAAGTAAACAGTACATACTTCAGTACAAAAATCCACAAAAAAAAAACAACCTACAAACATTAACAGATATTCTGATGAGGAATACAACATTTTACATTCTCATGCTATGGTAAATCTCTGTAGTGTTCAGTTTGAGGACCAAGACACTTACAGTTTAATCCCTTGGATGACAGAGACAGAATACACTCAGTAAAACACATCTCAAGATTTCCTATTATGCACATTCATTCACTCAGTTATTCTTCCTGTTGACCCTTTCATAATTTTTTGACTAATATTCTTTAATCTTTTCATTTTTAATAAAAATGTGCTGTGATGCAGTGTAAGGCTACAACTTTTGCCCAATCTTCATTTTATTTATAAGAACAGCACTGTTTGACACATCTGTCCTAGAAATCTCTTTGATATGGGTTAGAGATCATACCTGCCACCAAAACCACTCTTCCAGTGATCTATCCTGGTGTTTAATATGTGTGGATAACTTATATAGAATTAATAACAAAGACATTTTAGTGATATGTCCCTCCTGCATGCCTGTCAAAACCAAACCAATCAAACACTCCCCTTCTTCTCCCTCAAAATATCCTCAAAACCACCAAAGTAAAATTATTCTCTAAAGAAGCTATGAAGAAATTAATACAATAGTAAGTAAATAATTCAGGGGATTTCTCAATTCAGTTACCTGCTGTCCTCCATGTATTTCATTTTGAAATCAGTTTTATCATAACTTTCTTTGTCTTTGCTGATGTTCCTTTTTCTTTAACCAGATTTTACCCTAAAATCTGCTTACTTTCTAAATGCATAATTTTGCACAGCATTAGCTTAAGTCTTTAACTGGGTATCTGCACTGGCTTGGGCTCTTCTCTAGATTCTCACATCAAACCTATTCAAAGTTACTCACATTGTTTTGCATAAAGACATCTTTTCTATGGGTCCACATCACTAGTAACCTTGTGAAGCATCTCTCTCATCTTGATTATCTAAAACATTCCTTCCACTTACCTTCATGAAATACAATTATGCCTTTCTGACAGCCAGCCAAACAGCTAATGCAAAGCCTCTCCTCCTAGTCTGTCACTTTAACTTTATAACCCTTCTTCTACACCGTTCTACTGGCCGCTTTTCTGACAGCAGAATAGAAATAGACATTTTCACAGTCAAGGATCTTACAGACTATCTCTATCAGCTCTCAATTATTATTCAATATTAGGAGAATTATTCTTGCCTATGACTAGCAGTTGAGTCTAGCTTCACCAGCTTTTTTTTTTTTTAAAAAAAAAAAACAATGATTTATGAGACAGAAACTGCATGAGTTCCAAAAGGAGGTGGGAAATTACCCTAACCTACTTTGCTGATGTTTTAACTAAATGATTCCCATGAGCAGTTGCCAACACATCACATAGGCTAGCACAGTAATGGTTTGACTCTCTTCCGACTAATTCAGTTTTCATGAAATGGGAATTAAGTCATAAGAAATATGCAAACTCTTTGATAAGTAAAAATAGTTTAATCTTCACCTACTTTTTAATCAACTGTGGCAGTACATGACCTATAAGATAATGTTTGCTGAAAAACGCTTCAATTTTCTAAATATACTCTGTGAAATGGAAACTCTTCCTTCCTACTGCCATCTTAGAGAAAAAGAGTTCCTTGAGGGATTGCTCTAGTTCTTTTTTCCTACCCATTAGACCTTTTATATTAATTTTATACATTTAATCACTTATTTAAAGAAATAATCCTGCGTTCATTTTGTCTTTACAGAATTAATAACCTAGCACAAAGAGCTAACGCCCTTTATCTACACAGGCAAAATGCTACCTGTTCACTATGATCATATTCTAGAAAGTACTCAGTTGCTGAAAGTATTTTCCCTTTGAGATTTAAACTATCCACAAACTGTATGATCTCTGTACCAAAAAGAAAAGACAACTCCCAAAAAAGCCCACCCAAACCCAAGCCCCATAGCTTAACCTGAAAACCTAGAAACTCCTCTGTCATCAGATTTACCACACACAGACAATACATATCATTTTAGACCATCTTTCATCATGGTAACTGCCCAAATAAGGTAAATTTAACAAAAGTAATTTAACAAAGAGCTACTGTTAGATTAGGGGAAAGAGTAATATTTAAATATAGGAAGATAACAGAAGAAAAAACATTCTGATTTTTTTAAATAGAAATAAAAAACCCTCTGGATTTTTTCTGTATTCTGGAAATAATAGAATCATAGACTCAGAGAGTATTTCAGGTTGGAAGAGAACCTATAAGGATCATTGAGTCCAACTCCATGCTCCTCTCAGAACTACCTAAAACTAAATGATACGAATAAGAGCATTGTTCCAACACTCCATGAAGTGTGAAAGGCTTGGTGCCATGAACACTTAGTTCTCTGGGGAGCCTGTTCTCAGTGATGAACCTTTTTCTAATGCCCAAATGTGGATAGAATAGCTGATATCCCACTTGTGTTAAGCTCTACAAAATATTCTCAGATAGTCCTCTTTTCTTAACTAGCTATTAGCTGACGAAGGCAAGCTGTATAGCACACAGAATGCTTTTCAAAATATTCTGTTGAATTTTTAAAGGTTATCACACTAGTAGCTAGTCCAGATCTCATGACCCATTTGCATGAGAAAACGACATTCGGGTAACCGCTAAAAAAATACAATCTTTTCTAAAAACTGGTTGTTTGGAGAGTTACACAAGAATTACTATAAATCATTATGCATTTTAATACTTTATTGTAGTTGGAACACATCTTCCTTAAAACTGAAAAATCATTGGAAATTTAATACACACATCTAGTGATTGAGTATGATAAGAAAGAGGGCCTAACAGAGTGTGTGATGGAACTGTCTCTATCTCAACCTTTAATATTTAAAAACCTCATAACAATTCATGTTCTACACGTTTTACATGAATAGTAATAGAATGAAAACTGCATATGTCATTTGCCTTCAGGTGAATTCAGAAATTTTCATCAACCTTGACTTTCAAATAATTTGTGCATCAACAGTTAAAAGTACATAGCTTGTTACACTAATTATTTTTAATTATTAAATACTGGTTACAGTACCATAAAGGTAACCAGAGGGAGGTTTTATAAAAAAAAAGACAATAAGCATAATCCTGTCTAGGAAAGAGCTGTTGCACATTTATAATCACTCTCTAAAACTAATGTGAATCACTACACGAGTTCTATGCATGTAACAGATGAAGTACACAAAGATTTGCAAAGTATCTGAGAGCGCCCATACTTTTTCATTAATTCTTCCATGCTACTTCAATTTCATACTCTTAGCTCTTAATATGGGGCAATCAATTTTTTATATAATAATCAGTCACCAGAGCATTAGGGCGTCTGCAGTAAACAAAGATGTTTTACATTACATCTTGCATATGTTGTAGCAGTAAAACTAAACTGTACTTTTTAAGAAAATACTGTAAACACTGGCATAAGCATCAGGTTCCCTGACAGCATGTGCCCTACAGCTCTAAGGTCCAGGGATGTAACTGGAATCCTACTGTTTTATTTTGTTTGCCAAGTCATCAAAGTTGTTTTGAATCATCAGTGTTCTTCTGAATCTTAATGAACAATTTTGATGGATGCCCTTGACCCCCTTAACCAAACTACATAGTTTGTAGTTTGGTACAGACCCCAAAGGAGGTAAAGGCCTGAGACTTAGCCAGATCAGTAAGTCTTCCATGTAACTAACAAAGTGGCAGAGTGACTCAATGAGCATTAACACATATGAGCTTGGAACACTGATCATGTATTTAACGCATGAATAGCATATATCTTTTCCAAGATTCATTTGTCAAGGAACAAAAAATGTTGTGGGTACAAGAAGTCTGCATACCTTTTCCATTTCCTATTGTATATAATTTGTCTACAAGCCAAGTACTTTATTCCTTAAATATGCCTTAGTGATCTAGGCAGGGTGGTTGTATGGCAGTACAGCTGGGAGGCCTCTCAAGGTTGCTTCTCAAGGCAGAGACTTTTCTACTAAAGACAGGTTTTTGGATGAGTCCAATTCAAGTTCTCTCTAAATTGCGACTGCACTGCACACCAGTGATTCTACCCTTTGCTGGGACATCTCTCAAGGTTTGATATTCCTTACCTGAGAATGAGAGATCCTTTCTTACTCAAGGTGGAGACACCCTTTGTTTGCAAGTAAGTTGCTGATAGCAAGCTAAATTAATACTAATGAAATCCAGGTAGTTAAGTCCTTTAGACATACACTGTTGTCCAAGTCTGAGGCTCAAGACTGGACCTAGCCACATATAAGATCCATCAGGAGTTTAGAACACAAGGGGCTCAACTCAGAACCTTGTGACTCAATGGGAGGGTCTCCCTTACCCTTTTGCATCTTTGGTCTCTACATAAATAATTTCAAATTTATTTTAATTAGATTTTCCTTTCTATGTTTTCTAGAATTATAGAACCATAGAATGGTTTGGGTTGGAAGGGACCTTAAAGGTCATCTAGTTCCAATCCCCCTGCACACAGGCACGGACACCTTCCACTAGACCCTGCTGCCTTGAACACTTCCAGAGATAAGGCATCAACAACTTCTCTGGGCAACGTGTTTCAGTGTCTCACCATCCTCATAGTAAAGAATTTTTTCCTAGTATCTGATCTAAATCCACTCTCAGTTTAAAGCCATTACCCTTTTCCCTAACACTATGTGACAGGACATTAATTCATGAATTAAGTAATAAAGTCAATCTTGCCTGCAAACTTTGTTTAGTTGCACTTTTATAAATACTCATTAAACCCACTTTTGCTAATACCTTTGACAGTGATCCTTTAAGCGACCTAATCCAGTCATTCACAACAATAATTCACAGTTTTCTGAGTGATGGATTCTCTGACATTATTAGTCAAGCAGAGATACATGATTCTGTACTACAGCTTCAGGAAATGTCAGATGATATTTCAGCATAAGCCTTTACTTCAAGAGGAGGTGGGAGAAAGTACTCTTAGAGTACCTAATTTCATGAAATGATAATTTTCCAGGTTCAAGATTGATGTTCAGGTTTCTGTACAGCTATCCTGAGTTGGAAGGGATCCAGGAGGTTCACAGAGTCTAACTTCAGACTCCACACAGGGCAACCTAAAAGTTAAACCATACATCTAAGCATTGTCCAAACACTTCTTGAACATTTACAGGTTTGGGGCCATTAGCACTTCCCTGAGAAGCTTGTTCCAGTGATTGGCCATCCTATCAATTAAGAGCTTTTTCCTAATATTCAATCTGAACTTCCCCTGATGCAGCAATAAGCTATTCCCTTAAACCCTATCACTTGACATCAGACAGAAGAGTTAAGCACCTTCACCTCCACTTACCCCCATGGCAAAGTGGTAGACATCAACCTTCACCCCCTTTCCTAAGAAAATATACAGAGCACATTCAATATGACAAAACTTACACTGAGGAGATAAACAGCAGAGAAGAATAAGACTGGCAGTTCTGAGACCATACCATTCACATAATTTCAGTAAGCTACCCATATTCGCATCTCCATGGCTGACACAATAATTGGCATACATAACAATTACAGGATTGTAATTCCAGGATCATATACATTCTCTTCAATACAGTTCCTAGTTATTCTCAACATCCTTTTGAAAAAAAGGAGAAAAGAGATAACACTAACAACCAGAATGACAAAAATGGCAGAAAAAGACAATTACAGTCACTCTTTCTTTCTCCATTTCTCATCTCTCAGTTCTGCTTCTCAAATGAGAACTAAAATCTGAAAGACCAGACAAAAATGCTCAGCTATTTTAAATGAAAAAGGGTTCAATATAGTTTATGGCATATCGTAATTGTCCAAAACCTAATTCACAGTATCACAGTATCACAGTATGTTAGAGATTGGAAGGGACCTCAAAAGATCATCTAGTCCAATCCCCCTGCCGGAGCAGGAATACCTAGATAAGGTTACACAGGAATGTGTCCAGGCGGGTTTTGAATGTCTCCAGAGAAGGAGACTCCACAACCCCCCTGGGCAGCCTGTTCCAGTGTTCCGTCACCAAATGTACAGTTCCCTGTCAAATGTACAGTGTTTCACACTGCTACTCTGAAAAGACATGCATTATACCACAAACTTAACTGCTGTCCTCATTGCCACATCAACTTTTGCTTTACAGGTGTGAAACCCCCTTGGTCTTTTGTTGTAAAATCAATTGACATTAATGAAATTAGTAAATAACTTTGAACTGTAGTCAGGATGCCTTATATACGTGAAAACTTGAAGAGTAGATGTGATATAGGATTGCAAAATATAGTATGTGAAGATCTGTCCTGTGTGATAATCTTTACTTCAAGTAATTTCTACTGGAAATTACTTGGGAATGGTGGGGAAAGGTGAGTAATTTAGAAGGGGTGGGGAAAGGTAAGCAATTTAGAAGCTTTAGAGGAGAGGAGGAAAACATAAAATATTTCTGGAAAGTGATCTATGCATAACTGAAGGAATCATAAGAGATCTTTTTCATAGAAATAAAAAGGTGAAAAGATAAACATAGTGTAAACAAAAATGACAAAATGAGAAATAAAGAAGCAGCTTGTTCCAAACATAACCTGTCCTGTCAAATTAAAAAAATAAGTAAAATGGATTGAAAACACAATGTAAGAAAAAAAAAAAAAATACAACACACTATGAGATGGAGGGATATTGCCACAACAACATTAGATGACAAAAGAATTATCTAGCAAAATTCCTTGCCCAAAGTGGAGTGTGCAAGTGCATTATCAGAACCTGAGAGAAAAACAACAGAATTGTGTCAATATTGGGCATTATTGTATCTATAACCAAGGAACCTCCTGATGCTGCAATATTTAAAACTTAAATATATAATTCTAAAAAAAAAAAAAAAAAAGCCCTGCTACCCAAGCCACAGCAGAATCTGTCCACATCCACTACTTTATTGTTATTGCACATTCTGTATTTCTGTCCACTTTCTTTGACTTCATTGATCTTAACTCAGTTATGCCGAGATTTACATTAGCTAAAGATCTGGACTCAAACATTTTACACCTGGCATATGACCACCATAGAGGAATACAATAAGATGCAGAAACTTGACATGTTTTTATTAAATATTAAAACTGTCACCAGTTTTAACAGAGGCAGGGATTTGGTCACAGTTCTTAAAGTCTCACTTATCAACATTATTTCTGTGTATAAAAATCACCAGACTGTGACATAACTGTAACTGTCAGTGATACCTTACAATGACTGATTAAAGTATGGATTTTTTTTTTTTCTTCTTCTTTCCTATAATGTGTAGCCAATCAAAAATAAGTATCTGTGAATTATATAGACAACAAGTTGGGCAAATGTTCTCATTTTTTTCAAGTGCTTTTACTATCTATTCTGCAAGTTTCCTCTAGAAACCACAAAACAAATGGCTGCTGCTCCATTAAGAAAGCTCCACTTGTATTCTGTAAGCACCAGTTTCATTTGACTCTCAAATTCCTAATGGAGTTTAAAATTAAAATTAATGTTTCTGTTTACTTTCTAGTGTATTCAAAAAGCCTAATCAATGATGTCAGCACATCTCAGTAATAGTGTTTTTCTATTAATGTCTGATACAGGCAGTAAAGGAAGCATGGGGCACTGTTCAGTAGGCCCTTCACTGGAGGTTTTTTTTATGTTGTCAGCTGTGAATCAACTGAACTGTAATAAATAGTACACCTAGTGGAAACAAAATAGCATAATGGCAAGACTGAGATTATACATTTCAGCATTCATAAATGTTGATAAGTTACCACTTAAAGCTTTTTTTAGAAAGATAATCTTTCATATGTACCTCTCCCCCTAGGGCTGTGACTCCATCATTTAATCTTGATAGCTCTATGTATGGACCATTATGTCTCCATTGACACTGCTTATGCAGCAGCTGTTTTATACAAATCTCTTTTGTTCTCATAATCTTTGCTGTCACTAGCACAGCTGTCTTAGTTGTACACTGGCTTTGTTGATTTCAGGTTAGTGAGCCTATTTAAATCAGTTGAGAATCTGGATCTAAACCTTTGTGATTAACATTTGACAAATATTTTCTAGGAAGAAACAAATAACAGGTACTTGAGCATAAGCCTTCCTTTTAAAATATAATTTTGAACATAAATACTCATTTACAAAACAGAAAAAAAGAATCTTTTCTTCTACACAGCAAATTTAAAGCACGAATCCCTAGGGAATTTGACTGTATTACAGAATATGCACATAAGAAGGATTGTAAATTAAATTATTCTTTATTGCTTTATAAGCTAAGCATTTAAATTTGCACCATCTACAAAATGTTAGAGATTACAACTGTAACTGCCATTTCAAATAGTTTTAGAAGATGTGCATTTTTTCTATGAACCTTAAGTTTAGAGCTCTTTTAAATTACATATGCAAGTCTCTTAGAAATACTGCATGAATTCATACCGTACACCAGATGCAGTCTGTGGTATCATTTCCTGAGATATGTGAGTATTATGCAACATTTTCAGGATATTAACAAAATTTACAAGGTCAGATTACTGTCGAACTGTCATAATGGTTAAGAAAAACAGTCCCCATTGACATACCCCTTAAAAGCAGCTAAAAGGCAAAAGAAAATTGAATTAATGCAGCATGTTCTTGATCAATATACCTGCTGGCCATTAAGACTTTAATACTGCCACTAATACATTCATTTTTCACCCTACTACAGCCTTACGAAATTTAGCTTAGTGGATTACAAACCAAAATAAAAAAAAAAAGAAAGTAAGATATAACAGATGATTATTTGGCCTTTAATACTGAAGAGTATTGATATTCTGATTAGATTTCACTAATAATAACCTCATTTGAAGAACAGAGCAACAGATTTGCACAAAGAACTTCATTACATTTATACTATATATGAGTAGTTGAGGAGTATTTTAAACTTTGCAATAAGAAAAAAATTATAAAGTTATATATAAAATTTAAATTGCATTCAACCAATATCAAATTAAACTACTATTAAACTACTATCTACTGAGATCAGACATTTATTCTAAAACAATACACTGCAGTACAATACAAAATAAATCACTAACACTTTTTAGCAAGGTATTCACTATAAGTGGGACTATAACTCATCAGCTCACAACAGACAGGAGAAAATAATAACAAAGTTGTCAAGTCCCAGAAATGAAAGTTAGAAAATGAATGTTTTCCTACAGCATGAATGTAGAATTTTATAACTCACAAAATTAAATATGGCAATTTTCTATTTTCAAAATACAGCTCTCCTATCTTCAGTCAAAATTGAAACACATTAGTGGAGGAGGAAATGGAAGTTAAGTTGTTACTGTGTGAATCCCTCATTACGGTCGAGTTTCCATCCACATATTATTCTCAACGAGGTCACTTGTTTGGTATCAACCTAAAGATTGGTTTGGTAGCAGTTGTTAAATTTGGTCTTGTTTTACCTGATTGTTGCACAGAATATGGTGCAAGTGCTTTCAATAAACAGAATTATTCCCTTAATTAGCTTGCAGGGCCTGTTATTTCTGATACGTCTTTCTGTAATTTGACGGTCATGTAAAAAAGCAATTCTGATTCTTGTACAAAGAATTCGTGTTTCCTCGTTCTGATTTATTTTTACTCTAACATTTTCCTTATTTGATGTAGACCAAAATGAGGCAATCTGCACCTTATGACCAAAAAAAAGAATGTGGTAGAGGGCTGTTTAACATTATAAATGATTAAATTCTCAGCCAACTTCATGGATCAATGACTGACAAGACCTAAGTTGGATAATGCTGGAAGGTTAGATCCACCTAGGCTTACATGTTTATTTTCCCCTCTCTTCCAACTCTTGCTGTTAAAGCACTAACTCTTAAGAAATAACCTTGAAAAAACCCTCTGGTCTTGTAAACACAATGTTGTTGATTTACACTGGCAATAAGTTCTGAACTTAAAAAACAACAAGTTTGTACCATTTGCACTCAGTTTTCAGGAGGGATAATAAATGCTTGCTTTTTAATACTACTATATCATTTTAAAATCTCAATGCATTAAAATATAAAACACTAGGAGCAGTCATTTTTAAAGTCTTTATTGAAGAAAGACTGAAACCTCACCTCCCTTGTATGCATGCTTGTCGGAGATTTGAGGCTACGACAGTGGACATCTGTTCTGATAGTAAAATGTCTTCAAAGAGATACAATTATCAGTAAGGATTTTGCTTTCTTATTCAGTTTGCAATATCTGGGCAGGACCTGGATTGAGTATCTGAAAGGTAACCTGGTCTTATTATTAAAAAAACCCAATTTGAATGCCTAAGTAGAGAAATATTAATCATGTGAATTGTATTCTCAATTATGATATAAAAACCAACTTTTTGTATGATCAACTTAGTTTTGCAATCCTAATCCTAACATTTGCACACATTTATGCATGATACTTCAGAAAGATGACTGTTACAAGATTTCTAGAATACTTCACTATTTCAAGTTGAGTGCTTTTTCATTGAAGCTCATCTTTGATCGCATATACGTTACTTTGATCAGTTTCATATTCAGATAATAGACTGCTTAGAAATGAAAAACGTATCGTAAGGCTACTTTAGTCTAAACTGCACTCACAAATCTGGCAATATATTTTTCTTGCCTGTGATTTTCTTTTAATACTCAATTTATGTCAGTAGTGACAGAAATTGTATTTCATAATATTATGACAGGATATATGCAAAAATTTTAAGAAAATCATAAAGCGTTTAGTTATTCAACTTAGATAATAACTGTTAAAGAAAGTTTCCTTAGGCCTGTACTTAATGCAGTCTTGGTGTTTTTGGTAATCATATAGATATTGGAATTAAGAACAGACTCATTAAATTTTCAAGCAATATGAAATGGTGAATGAAGTTGCTAAGCCACTGGCCATCATATTTGAAAAATCATGGCAGTCAGGTGAAGTTCCCGATGACTGGAAGAAGGGAAATATAACCCCCATTTTCAAGAAGGTGAAAATGGATGACCCAGGGAACTGCAGACCAGGCAGTCTCACCTCTGTGCCTGGCAAAATCTTGGAGCAGATTCTCCTGGAAGGCATGCTAAGGCACATGAAAAACAAGGAGGTGGTTGGTGACAGCCAGCATGGCTTCACTAAGGGGAAATCCTGCCTGACCAATTTGGTGGCCTTCTATGGTGGGGCTACGAAACTGATGGACAGGGGTAGAGCAGTTGACGTCATCTACCTGGAGTTGTGCAAAGCGTTCGACACTGTCCCACATGACATCCTTGTCTCTAAATTGGAGAGACATCAATTTGATGGGTGGACCACTCGGTGGATAAAGAACTGGCTGGATGGCCGCACACAAAGAGTTGTAGTCAATGGCTCGATGTCCGGCTGGAGATTGGTAACTAGAGGTGTCCCTCAGGGATCGGTGTTGGGACCAGTCTTGTTCAACATCTTTGTCAGTGACATGGACAGTGGGATTGAGTGCACCCTCAGCGAGTTTGCTGATGACACCAAGCTGTGTGGTTCGGTTGATACACTGGAGGAAAGGGATGCCATCCAGAGCGACCTTGACACGCTTGTGAGGTGGGCTGATGCCAACCTCATGAAGTTTAACCCTGCCAAGTGCAAGGTCCTACACCTGGGTCGGACCAATCCCAGGCACAGCTATAGGTTGGGCAGAGAAGAGATTCAGAGCAGCCCTGCAGAGAAGGAAGTGGGGGTGTTGGTCGATGAAAAAATGAACATGAGCCGGCAGTGTGCGCTCACAGCCCAGAAAGCCAACCATATCCTGGGCTGCATCAAGAGCAGTGTGACCAGCATGTCAAAGGAGGTGATCCTGCCCCTCTACTCTGCTCTCGTGAAACCTCACTTGGAGTATTGTGTGCAGTTCTGGTGTCCTCAACATAAAAAGGACATGGAACTGTTGGAACAAGTCCAGAGGAGGGCCACGAGGATGACTGGAGCACCTCCCGTATGAAGATAGGCTGAGAAAGTTGGGGCTGTTCAGCCTAGAAAAGAGAAGGCTGCGTGGAGACCTCATAGCAGCCTTCCAGTATCTGAAGGGGGCCTACAAGGATGCTGGGGAGGGACTATTCATCAGGGACTGTAGTGAGAGGACAAGGCGTAACGGGTTCAAACTTAAACAGGGGAAGTTTAGATTGGATATAAAGAAGAAATTCTTTACTGAGAGGGTGGTGAGGCACTGGAATGGGTTGCCCAGGGAGGTTGTGAATGCTCCATCCCTGGCAGCATTCAAGGCCAGTCTGGACAGAGCCTTGCGCGGCATGGTTTAGTGTGAGGTGTCCCTGCCCATGGCAGGGGGGTTGGAACTAGATGATCTTAAGGTCCTTTCCAATCCTAAATATTCTATGATTCTATTCTATCATTTTATGAACAATTGCTGCAAATAAGGATTAGAATTTTAAATTATTTAAGGAAGTAATCTGAAAAAATATAAGTTATAAATCAACAGGGACAAAAATTACTTGTTCTGCACTTAAGAATAATCACCTGCATGAATGCAGGATAAAGACAAGTAGCAATTTCACAGAAATTAATTTAGGGAAATAATCAGGCTCCACGCAAAACAAATTGCTATTCTACCACCAAAAAAAGTTCCACAATATGTTGACAGAATTTTGAAAAGCCTGTCTACAAGGTATGCAAAGAGAATTTTCTGCTCCACCGCACATTGCTGTGTCTGCACTGGGAAACTGTATTCAAATATGGACACTGCACTTCCTGAAAGAGCTCAGCTCATGGATCAAAATGAAGGTAATGTAAAATAGCAGTTTTATAGAAAGCAGAGAGCATGAACATGGGTTTAGAGAGAGACTGATTTGATTTCTAAAACTTGAGACTGAGTACGGAAATGTTAATGCTCTCCAAATTCATCAAAGGCTACTGCTAGGGGGAGAGGAATTATTTGTTCTTTATGTCCATATTAAGTGGGTTTCAATCAGAGCAAGGGAGATTCAGATTATAGTCCACAAAAAGCTTTCTGATGGTAACAATAATGAAATGCTGGCACAGTTCAATATGGGGAGACTGTAGACGCCTTTATAAAGAGGTTAAGTAAACATCCATTGCGATATACATAGCTAGAGCTAATATTGCCTTAGATCGGGAAAGCTGACCAGGTGACATTACAGTCCTCTATCATTCTACGTGAGCAATATAGAAATATACACAGAAGAACGGAGTTTTCCTAAATGGGTTTAAGACAGCCATGAGGGAGGAGAACTACCAGATGTATTGACATATACTGTATGTAACAGCTGACATTTCATTATCAGATTGTTACACTTCCGCTAGCGCAAACTCTTAGTCTTGGTGACTTGTCTGAATCTTGTTTGAAATGTAAGTATGTCTATGTTTATATGACATGTATATGATGATAAGAAAGAATGTAGCTTCAGGAGCTACAGCAGAACAAAACCATTTTGAAAAGACTACTTCAAATGGCAAAGACTGTAATGATCAAATAGTTATTTCTCTGGAAGGTGTTCCATGTTCCTATGTTCCATAACTTTTTAAAACTCTGAATTCCATCTGGATTTGAAAGATTCTTTATTTTTCCATAGAAAAATGTTAAGTAACTGCATTTCCCTTTTGCCTTTGGAGATGTGCGGGATTTGGCCCAGTTTGCAAATACACATAAATCTTTCCTACATGACAGTTATAACAGCCTAAGCAGAAGGGCCTATGCAGCGGTAAATTTCAGATGTTTTCCTAATGCTTCAGCACTAAGCTAGAGTTTATTTCTGATATAAAATAGATAGAAGAGGTGCTATCAAACAGTTTTATTTCCTTTGTGACATAAAGCCTCCATCACATGAATGAAAGCCTAGGTCTTTCCAAACAGTAAACTTGCTGAAAAATGGATTGAAGAGCTTCACAATGACAACCTCAAGGAAAAAAGGTAGTGCCTTGAGGTTGTGCTGCAGAGAGAAATACAGAAAAATATAGCCAAACTTAATGGAAAAACAAAATGGGAAAATTCTACATTTTGAATGGGCAGAAGGGAAGGCAAATTTCCCTACCATACACTTTTTCCTATAATGAGAATATAAGTTGCCTTAGAGAGCAATGGAAGCACAGCCTTCCACATTGAGTAGTTTTTAATGCTGTATTTGATGAACTAGGAAAAAAAAAAAAAAAAAACAACAAAAAAGGGGGTAAGAATCAAGTCTGGAAAGGAAATCACTGAAGAATTGTCATTAAATTTAGAGTTTCCAAACAATTGAAATAGATAAGCAGCATAAGACAGGCGAGATAATGGATACAGCGGCCCATATTCATCCTATCTAATTTTGGATGCATAAATAATGTACCAAGTTAAGCACTTACATGCCTAAGGATCTGTAAAAAGTCAGTGTAGAAAAATAGATGCCTATATACGGTGCATCACTTCATCCCAAATCTTAAAATACTTTACGAAAGTCCTGTCTCTTGCAAGCTATAGTGAATAACTTTTGAAGAGTTAAACTGGGACAATCAATATTATCTTAGTGTAATGAAAAATAAGGCCTGCATGCAAATACAATGGGAGCCAAAGAGAAAGGCTAAGAATAGGGTATTTAGAACATCTTTCTCAATCTTTGTTTATCAGAGGTGAACAAAAAGGATTCCCAAGAAAAGAAAAAAGGAAGTTTTACTGAGTGACTTCTACAGTTGCCTGAACATGACTTTCAACTGTACAAGACCTAAGCATGCAGAATTCCAGAAATGTGGCCTTACTGGTCCAAGAAAATTAACCTTTAAGTAATTACTCTGAGTATTAAAAGCTTTTTGAAGTTTTTTTGAAGTTTCCTAGGCTTTCTTTCAAGTGTTTGAGATGTCTCTCACCTTAATTTAGGAAATCTGAAAATGTGTGAAAATGTTTGAAAATAAGATCCAAAACAGTAGGGAAAACACTTGTCAGTATTTTATATTGCAAATTTATATTGGTTTAGAATATAAAAATTATACACTGATTTATATTGTTTGCAAAGACTGCAAACCCAGAACTATGGATATTTCAACCAAAATTTAATCTTCCTCTATTAACATTTTTCATGGAATTGTTTTGGGCTTTTTTCTTTTGTTTTGTTTG
Organism: Psittacula echo; assembly: GCF_963264785.1. Taxonomy (NCBI): domain Eukaryota; kingdom Metazoa; phylum Chordata; class Aves; order Psittaciformes; family Psittacidae; genus Psittacula; species Psittacula echo. The sequence goes on along the minus strand of NC_137738.1, from coordinate 79,661,165 downwards.
GGGTTCTTTTCATATTTATACACAATAATAGTATTGGATCTGCTTTTCTACTCTCTCCAGTATACAGTGACTCCAGCAGAATAATTGGACTCTTAAGTAGACTCCAATGGATCTAGGACTCCATAATTACTTTCCATTATTCTAGTTCTGGCAAAGAGTAGGATATTTTAGAGACTGCTCTACTGTTAGTTATTGTCAGAAGTTCCCAAGAGAAAGTCTTCAGTCTTGGTTTAATTCATACACATATATATATTTTCTTTTTCCCTCTGAAATGTACCAAAATCCCTTGTTGCAAAGTGGAAGAATCTTCATCTCCACTTCATTTGTATTGCTGGAATATAAATACTAGCGAATATTTCTACAGCATCTTTCATTACAACATTTGTATTTCTATATAAGTACATAATTATTTTACGATATTTATTTAAATATAATAAATATATAATATATATAATATATAATAATATAATAAATAATAATATAATAAATAATATATAATAAATATAATAAATAATAAGTAAATATTTATTTACAGATCATGTTACCAGTTTACCAACTGAGAAAGAGTGGAAATATAATCCTGGTGGTATCAAATGGTATTTTCTTATGAAGACACAAATAACTCAATACTTACATATATTTTTTTAAAATAATATTTCAAATGTCGTATTTCAGATACTTCTGACAGTTGAATTAAAAAGAACTGTAGTAGAGTATTTGATAGGTTTTGCTAAATGCAGCAAGCATAAATAAAAAGAGAAATAGTGTTTTGTTTCTTTTCATAGTACTGTATATAAAAACCAAAAACCTCAAACAACAAAACAACCTGAACATTCTTCAATGTACTGTTGAATGTAAGAGACAGTCAACAAAACTCTATTCCTCACGTAAGCACAACTGTCACTAAAGTCAATAGCAATTCTGCTATGTATGGAGAGGGATATTTGGCCCTTAGTGGCTATGAGAGAAGTATTGTGTGGCAGTGATGCTCAACAAGTGTGGAAATGACAGCTTGAAGATGAATATAAGAATAAATTGGAAGTGACAGTGAGTCTGACTACATGTACAGTCTTTTTTGTAGAAATGAGCTAAAAGTAACGTCTCAAGTACTGTCACTTTTTCTTGCCACTAGCAGCTATTTTTATAAATCCAGAATAAGCAAAGTGGCCTATAGGCCAAATATTTCTATGGAGAATAAAAATTGAATTATTTCCTGGAGCTGTATATGATACCAAATTTACAGTACCAATAATAAAACCAACTGACTTTAAAGCAGAAGTTTGGGCACTGAGACTCTCAAGAAATAATACTAACACTATCCATTGTTTCTTGCTATCTGTGAGCAGATTCTTGATTTAGTTTTTGAGGAAGAAAATGGAAATACTTACTATATATATATATATATATACATAAGTAATGACAGAGAATCAGGATTTAAGTAGCGTCAGACTGCCATTCACATCATCCTGATGGAACTAGAAATATTTTTAACAGTTGGTGTTCCTGAAAATGCCTAAAGGGATACTCCTCACTTGGAGTATTGTGTGCAGTTCTGGTGTCCTCAACATAAAAAGGACATGGAACTGTTGGAACAAGTCCAGAGGAGGGCCACGAGGATGATCAGGGGACTGGAGCACCTCCCGTATGAAGATAGGCTGAGAAAGTTGGGGCTGTTCAGCCTAGAAAAGAGAAGGCTGCGTGGAGACCTCATAGCAGCCTTCCAGCATCTGAAGGGGGCCTACAAGGATGCTGGGGAGGGACTCTTCATTAGGGACTGTAGTGACAGGACAAGGGGTAACGGGTTCAAACTTAAACAGGGGAAGTTTAGATTGGATATAAGGAAGAAATTCTTTACTCAGAGGGTGGTGAGGCACTGGAATGGGTTGCCCAGGGAAGTTGTGAATGCTCCATCCCTGGCGGTGTTCAAGGCCAGGTTGGATGAGGCCTTGGGTGACATGGTTTAGTGTGAGATGTCCCTGCCTATGGCAGGGGGGTTGAAACTGGATGATCTTAAGGTCCTTTCCAACCCTAACTATTCTATGATTCTATGAAAACCATTTTGAGTCCTTTAGACACCTATGTTATTTTATAACTTAGGTGTATATAAGCTTAAATTAGAACAGCTGATGTAATAATCATTAAATTTAATTTAATTTAAATAATTTTAGTCCTCCTTAAATCCACTGTACTGCTAGCAAGACTGATTTTCATTTAAGATTTTTTGGTTGGTTGGTTGTTGTTTTTTTTTTGTGAAAAGATAATGTGGCAATTTTGTAAAAAGGATTCCCTCTTTGGAATTATATATACATAAAGTAGTCCAAGATATCTAATGAGATTGAGCATCTTGTACCCATCATATCACTTTCAGTGCATTTTACAGCTAAGCAAAATTAATGACTGTTAAAAGAAACAGCAATATAAATTTGGACGGGAGTAAAGGTGTAAGACTTTCGGTTTCTAGATCTCACAGCTCTAAAGAGCACTATTAAATCAAAATTTGCCTGGGGCTTTTTGCATGCTGGTCATAAATCTCAAAAAGAATAAGCATTACCTCCTTCATAGGAGGAACTAAGAAAGTCTGCTTTGGGAAGGGTAATATTTCAGAGGGGGCCTTTTAGAATGAGCAGTGGTCGTTTTGCTTTTCGTTGGTTTTTTTGTTTGTTTGTTTGTTTTTAATTCTTGGAAGTGTAAGCTCCTCTTGGAAAGTCAGCCATATTCAAAGTATAGGATAGATGAAAAGTAGCACTCGGGTAATGTGGGAACCCAGTTCCTTGTAGGGAAGCATAGACATTAAAGAACTTCGTACATAGGGAGGTTTTATCTTCTTCCTTAAAGAGTAAGCCTTTAAAGTCCTTTTTAAGACTGAACATAAGGCTAACACTTGATAATTGTGATTGAATTTATCTGCATTATTCAAAATGCTTTTACACATTTTGAGCATAACCTCTTATTTTCTTGTAATTCGAGTAAATACCGAGAAAATTTTCACATTTCAGTCATACAGAACTGATGCAGGTACCTGCACAGAGTGAACAGAATTCAGGCTGGGTTAACATCCATTAACAATACATGAGAAAGGATACAGAAAAGCAAAGAAACCAAATACCACCAAGCAACCAGAGGAAAAAAAAAAAAAACAAAAAACCTAAACCAAAACAAAGCTAGATACTGAGTTTCAAAAGTGTTTTCAGGAAGTAAACTCAGTAGCAAAATAACTTCCTACATTAATTTTGAACACTGAGTTTTTCTGCTTTTTTAATAAATATTGAAGACTTCTGGTAACTGTTATTGCTTCAGCTCTTTCCTAAAATACTGTAATGTGTGCTCTTTAATAAAAGAGCTTTGGAATAATATTCCAGAAAGCAAATTTAATAAAGTTCTAGTGTGCATTCTGAAATCCTTCCTCCAGTTTGCAAATTAATGCAAGCTCTTTCCATAAAATACTAAAAAGAACAAACCTGGAGCCACTCTGGGCTTGAATGGCTGCAGCTGAGAACAGTATTTTACTTTAAAAGTTATAATTTAATTTGTACAATAGAGACCACTATAGTTATTTATTAGCTAGTACATGATCATTTTGTTTTGTTGTATGACAGCTCAGAAAGTGTATCTTTGTTTCATTGATACAGGTTCCACAAATTCATAAAAATAACAGTGTTTTTAACTAATAAGTAATTCTAGTAAAAAATCTGTGATTTTCTCATCCTTTTGAATCTTATTTGTAAAATAGGGATAATAATATCTGCCAAATCTGACAAAACAACATTTTGACTATGAATGATTTTCAAGGTTAAGTGGGTGAGGACTGTAATCAAAAGGACCTTCAGTAAAATATAAGATTTTCTACACAGTGCAATATATATGAATGAAATACAAAAGATAAGCAGGGATGTCATGCTGAACAGTGCAGACCAAAAGCAATATTGAGAGTTTGCCTCATTCTGTAAGTATTTTCTAACTCATGGTACTAATCTCGAACATAGATATTCAGATTTTTAAGTCAATATAGCTATGAAATGTTGAGAAATGAACACATGCACAGTGTTAAAAGAGGAGATGCCTGAATAACAAAGGGATAGAAACCAAAGTATTGCACAAGTAACTCTGGAATCGAAAGGAATAAACACAAAAAAAGTTTGAATTAATACTGTACAGAAAACTAGATGAAAATTTAATGCATCCTAACTTAAATAAATGAATTTGTAACCTTTACAACATTTCAATCCTTTTCAAGTCACACATGTTCAATCATTTAAAACATAGATTTATGTTAACAGCTTGGGAATTTTCAACTGAACAATATTCCTTCTTATTATACGTTAACATACATTGATTCTCCTTTCTGCAACATTGCCATATTTGGGTAATTATTGGTAGTTATTATTTGTAAAAGAAAAATAACAGAGACATATATTCATTATACGTGAAATTAAATTGAGTACAAAGACAAAATAAAATGAAATCAGTAAGTTGATTTAGTCCATATAATGAGAATTTAAATGGCTGATTTTTAAAATGCCTGGATCACAGTGCAGATTTTTACACAGATGTTTATAGAGAAAAAAAGTCATTAAGAAACTCATATTGGTCCCCATGACATATTTCCAGCTTAGAATATAATGTTAAAAGAAACCTAATATAGATACATAGATGTCTACAACTATTCTACTCACTTAAGGCTTCTTGGTTTTGATACAAAGATTCACTTTTGGGATGCAGTTTGTCTGACCTGTTTCAGATATCCGCTTACAGTGAGATCAATCATATCCCAAAATTGCTTATTTCTCTCCTCAACTATAAAGGCAGTCTATTTAAATTTTGAAAGATAAAACCAGACGTGAAACTGAAACAGATGAGTGGCATTATGAACATTTACCCTATAGCAAAGATTAGTTCCCCAGTCTTTGACTCAGAAAAGCACATTTTCTAGCTGCTGAACCTATAGCTAAATTTTTTTTTACAATCTGTGAAAGAGGCATTTAACACAATCTTTCTAAGATTATGTCTAAACAGAGGACAGAATTAAGTGCATCTAACTTTAAGAAATACAGACGAGCAAGATGACACTTTAATTACATTTGGAAGTTACAGTCTATGTACTAACGAAATCTCTATTAACAATACTTTCTCTTGCAGCTACAGTAAATGTAGCTATTCCACATTGTGCAATTATCTTTGCTGTTTCCAATAACAACCACAAAAAAGGAGAGTTTTGGAAAAACTAGAGAGTCAAAATGCAGTTCCTAGAAAGTACTGAAAGAATGCGAACATAATCACATCATCACTTTGGAAACAAGAACAGTTTAAGATACTACTATATCCCAGTGGCTTACCAGCAGAAGTTGTTGAATAGATAGAATATAATACATTTTAGACAAATTTGGCCAAGTTTCCATGAACCATTTCCAGGACTACTCTTGTTAGGGAAGGGTGAAATTTTGTTTGTCATAATCATATAAGAGTGATAGAAGTGATTTTATTTAAAAAATTTGTCAATCAATAGAAAGCCTTATACCTTTATACTTATATCAAAATGTGTAATTTTGCTATTTTGTGTTTTAGTCATTTTATAACTAACTTTGTAGTTTTGTATTTCAGTTACTCTATAGCTGTTTCAATAGGCTATTGTGTTTAGAAATCATAAATCATTAGGAAAACAATTGTACATTTATCTTTAGTTACTAGAAAACAATTGTACATTTATCTTTAGTTACTTTATAACTAAGCATTATGTTAGAAACCTAATCAAGGAACAATTTGTACGATGACTGAAAATATCCAAGAATAAAGTTAGAATGGAAAACTTTGTTCAAAACCTGGCTGGAACTACCGTTCTGGCCAGTTGCACTTAAGAAACTAGTTAACAATAGTTCCGCAGTTTAGACCAAGGTTAAGTCATCAGAGTGCAGGTGCAAGTGTAAAGATCATTATAATACAAAGCGGGAATAGATCATGAATCTGTATAGGCGTATTGCATCAGCCGACTTGTAATGTATAAATTGCGAACGCGATGTGACGGGGTTAGAACCAGATTTGGGTGTGTACCCCTGGTTCTCGGCGCCTTAATAAAGCACCTCATATAACCATTCCGGTGGTTATGTGTTTGTCTCAACGCTAACACTCTAACACAAAATGATTTGACATTACACTGAAATGGATTAGGAATGCTCAAAGGGTTGTTTTCTGTTGGCGTCACTGTCTGAGTGGTACACTCCAGGTAGGTGGTGGTTACCAATAGCTGTCAAGAGTAATGTCTTCAGTTACCTCCTGCATTCATAAGAATATACGTATTTACACTGTGAAATCCTGACAAGGTACATTTATTTTCTACCTTTGATAAAAAGCCGAATACAAGTTGCTACTCAATATTTCAGAACAGAAAGTATATCCCATTCTGTGCAAAACTCATAATTATTTGACAGTGTACCTAACTCTGTTAAATGGAAATGCTTTTTCTTCAACACTCTCTAAATGGCATTTTTGGTGATAGCACATAGCATCCTTAAAACATGTAGTATTTAAATAGATTTTCACATAATATATGGAACATTTCATTGCTATTGCTAAATAAAGGAAAGAGTAAGAGCCTAACTAGTTATAATTGTTAAGTACTTTCCTCTTTGATGTTGCACACCTGAAGAACAAAATAAATCAAAAACTCCAGTAGAGCAATTTAAACAGTAGTGATTAAATCTGAATTTGGAATGAAACTGTGAGAGCTTCAAACTACAAATAAAGGTAATTCTCATGGAAAGCTGAAGCAGAAACCACTCAAATATGCTATATGTTAATATATGTTAGTCTTTCTGTTTCCAAGGGTTTTGTTCTCATGATCATTTTTAGTAAGCTTTGTTACCTTGAAGCATTTGTAAACCTACCAGAATAAAATACACGGCAACTTAAGTTGTCTGCCCCTCCCCTTCTATTTTCATGAATTTCTAAGATTTGATGAATAGGTCAGTCATACAAATCTATCAGCACATAATATAGATTTGCTTTGGTGATGTGAGCACTACTGCAATTGTATGTATTTTTATGCATATATGTATGCATATATATGTCAGGTATCTAAACATAACCGTGATGAGAAGTTTGAACTGTAAAAAATTAATAAAGTTTATTAAGTATATTCATTAGTAACACGTTATAGACCTCGCTAGCTCTTACACAATATTAATCATTATTACTGCATTTTCAAAACTTTGTCTTTAGCGTTTATATCTTAAATAAGCTCTGAACATACAAAAGTATGGAGCTGAAGCTGTTTAGTTATCATGAATACCTACAGTTTTTGGTGACTGTTAGTCTCTGAGGCTCGGGAGATCAGTCTCAGGAGCTCACTGCTGAAAGAACTCAGAGCTGAAGTCACTCTGTTCTCTTTCTTTGACTTTCCTTGCTTATATGTGCTGTTTTTCTACTGTTGAGCCTGTCACAAAAAGTCTGTGAGGGGGTCTTATCTGCTCCTGATACTGCTTTCATAATTTTTTATTTTGCCAGTCATCTTTCTTTTGTATTTTGCTGCAGGATGTATGCAGAATGCCTTGCTTATTTGAAGCTCTATTTTGCTTATTCTGTCCTTATACTAACTTTTATTGTTTGAATGCTTCCTATGTGCAACTATGGGACTTTATTTGCCTCTTTGGTGGTCATGCAGACGATACATTTAGGCAAAATGTTCATACATTGTCTTTAGCTATGCCATGACAGTGCTACAGAATGCTTAAATACTATTGCTGTTTACACTACTTTATACAACTTTACTATGGTTTATAGTCAGTTATATCCTAGTTAATGTAATTATAATTTCTTTTGGCTACAAACTCTCTCACCTGAAAAATAATAGTAATAATAAAAACATACACAGACTGCAGCAGTTTCTGATTTACTTTTCAGCGGCAAAATCATGCCACATTTCAATAACTATTTTGGAAGCTGCATAATTAGCCCTTACCATTACCCTTCATACATTTTACAGGCCTGATTCATGAGCTCATTAAGGTTAGTCTACCTTTTAAGCAGTTGTTTAACAGTAAGTACACTTTAGAAGTTAGTGGCCTTGTTAAAGTTAAGCATGGCTTAGGTACTTTGATGAAACAAATTTTGAGGCCACATCTACACTTTGCAACAGTGCACAGTAGAGGCATCTTTATGCTTTTTTGATCTAGTACCCTCCAAACTGAGAAGAGGCATATACTCATGAGTAAGACTTTTTCTGGCTGAGAATGAAAGGTCTACAGTCAGTGTGAAAAATTACATCAATGGTTACACTGCATTTTGGAATCTGACTTCAATCCCTGCATAGACATGAAATGGTTAAATGTGCCAGCATGTCTTAGAACTGAGACAGAGTGAATATACTTTCTCTTGAAATGATTTTATCTATGTGCTTTATGTTGCTTCAGGTAGAAAAAAGATTTCATTAGAAATCTAAAATACCTTCTCAGTATAATAAAATCCTTGGCTATACTAAGGTAATAGGCCTTTTCCTAGTGAAGTGGAGCAAGAAGACCTTCACTAGTCAAGGAGGTAAAACAGAACAGCAGGTCAGACATCTCAAAAATCTATCTGAACTAGCTGAATTTTGGTCAGTTAGAATTGAGCTTATCTATTTTGCCCCCCAGTTACAAGCACAGCATATGTTAGCTCTAACACTGCAGAGACTAAAAAAGCAAGTCTAAGCCAGATAAGGAAAAATGACAGGCAGGCAACTGTTTTACACTGTAAGATGGGTTCAGAATGCTAAGGGATGGTAGCTGCATTAGCCTGACTTACCCTTCTAGCAAACCATTTTCATGGAAATATAGTCATGACTGCAGTACACTTATGCTCACTAATTACATCAATATGAGAATTAAGGGCTGTGATTTGCACATACAGTATTTACAGGCTGTTAATAAATCTACTTGAAAGAAGTATAGACTGCATCCATGTTAGTCTTCTACTTCTCCATTGCACAGATTAACAGTGATCATTAAAGACAGGGAAACCAATTAAGTATGAGAATCCCACGGAAGAGGTATCTGGAATGTATAAGAATTGTAGCTTTCTACAATAATCTGTCTCTGTGTTAATAATTTCAGCCTTGCAAATGAGAAAATAAACAATGCAAGGCTCATCCTGATTTGTTTATGCAATAATTTAATAATTTAGTAAAGCTGTGTGTTTACTGAGTTGAAAGACTAGCATTTATCACAACATACACAATGACATTTTCATAGCATTTCAGTCCTACAGTGTTAACAGTGGAAATGCGAGGAACTTGATGAGAAACGTTCCTTTCTTTGCTCGTTTTATTTACAGAAGAAAATAAATTAATAATCCTATGGTAAAGGTTGTGCTGATATATTTTGAAGGCTACTATATTTTCTTATGCAATTCCATCAGTTCTAGTTCGGATGTTTCAACTTCTCAGACCTAAAGTCTTGATGAAGTTCTATGAGAGCTAGAGAAACTGAGTAAATATCTGTGAGGGCAGAACCTAAAAGCAATAGTACAGAATATGTAATAGAAATGCAGACACTATTTCCAGGTCATAAATGTCTCTGAGTAACTGGAGATAGACAAGAACATGGATAAAACCCAAGTCTGAGTTATACTGGGAAATTTTAAAATACAAAATAGTATTTTTTTTTTCTAAATTAAAAATGCCAAATGTAGATGCTTCAAGGGTTTTTATCAAACATAAACTGACAGTGATATTTTCATGGAATGTCTGAGATTCAACAATACTTAAAAAGAACTGTGTAAGTTAGATATTTTTTCTATATAAGGACTTAATTTTGCTTGTTTTGTGTCCAGTTAAACTTGCTGTTGCCTGTTGTTGGTTGGTATACACCATCTATGTCACAAGATTATTATTCCTAAGGCTTGTTAAGTAGAGTTTATTATTTATTTTTAACACAAAAATATCTCAAGTATCTGTCCAACATCATGACTCTGTGAGAAAAAAGAATTAAGAGGAGTAGTACAGATATAAATTCAGTATTCTTCGATTTAGAACTAGGAAAAGATAATTTGCAAAGGACTGTCAAAGACTTAACAACACTTACACAGCATGAGCTTTTGACACTGCAAAAAATATGTTAGGTCTATATCCGTTTTGCCTGATAAATGTTTTCTTGAGTATGTAAAAGCACACTGAATATAAAAATACATTAAAATATGCCCACATTTTTTTAACAGTCTAGGGAGAGTATTATTCCTATGAATAATCATAGGAGAGATAGATAATGAGAAAAGGAGAGAAAATAGTAATGAAATGCAGAGAAAAAATAAAAAGAAGGGAAAATAGAAACCATTAGAAAGTTGCAGACTGAATTATTCAGAGATACACCTTTAACTATACCTTACTATTGTGATAGCTATGAATACAGGAAGTCTGGAATGGATCTGCAAATGTTGGTGATTTTATTAAATTAAAATATTTACTCACTGCATCATCTGTCTTATTTACCTCATGCCCAGAATGATTACTGAATCCACAAATATAATAACCAATCAACACTGAGGAAAGATTACTTAGGATAAAACCTAAAGATATTGTTTTGATTACATCACACATCTGCTGACTCTAAGAAGATGAGGTTTTACTGAAGACACAGATTTAGTGTCACACTCAGACAAACCTTTGGCCTCCTGGAGCACTTTTGGTCTTTAAATTAATGTTTCTATTCTTAAGCTTATATGGTTTAAAAGCTAAGGGATGCAATTTCAGTAGGACATTAAAACATAGCAGGAGAATACTCAACAGCAACAGAAATGCATGTATTATACCAAGCATTTTGTAAAACCATACATCTAAGCATGGTCAAAGCATTAGAAACAGCAATATCATGCATGAGCCAAGAAAACATACTGGGACAAGCTGTGGCTGAACTTAGTAAAAACAAAAAAGCGGTACAAAGATTACACACAGTGATAAATTTCATAAACAGTTCTGCCTCAGAAACTGCACGGATCTATAGACAAACCAGTTTCTTCACTTAAAATGTTAATGAACACATCTAAGCATATACACTCTGCCTGTAGTTCTAATTCTGGTGTGGCTAGGTGTTTCTAGTCTTTTAATAAAAATAGTCCTTCACAGCAGCATACTGTGATGAATGGATAAGAAAGAGAATCAGGCATATATAGTTTATGGTGCAGCCTGCAGACAGCCTTATTGTTTGGTTCTTCTGTTTGGTTGTTGGTTTTGTGTTTTGTTTTTGTTTTACCTCTTCTTCTCACCTCCTTTCTTCTCTTCAGTTACTCATTTAAATGTAACTGCAAACAGCACCTCATTTAGATGCTAGGTAGAGTTCTGTTCAAAAACATAATGGGAAAATATATTCTTATTTATTGCTGAAGCAGTTTTAGTGGAGTGGAGATTCCACACTTGGTACTCTGCACGAAGAAGGAATGGAGTTTGTTGGAACAGTTTCCCATATTTTTTTAGCTTCATTCTCTTTTTCTCAGGGTAAAAGCAAGGGAGGACCAGGTATGTGGTGTCAGAAATTGGTCATTAATATGCAGTGATATTAGTATATTACAAAGATGCACTTAAATTAGTGACTTTTGGCTGAGGAAATGACATAATCGAGCCATAAGGGTGCATTTAATGGGTTTGATGATTTATTTTGTGCAAACATCCTTGTTTTCATGCAGCCGGTGAGAGAAAAATATTAAAAATACCTTAGATTTAGAAGTTCTGCATATAGTAGCACTAAAATTTTTTTCAAAACAAGGAAAAGGTGAATGCAGTCAAACCACATATGGTATTATTCAGTTTTATTAAACTTCCCATGTTAAGAAGACTCAACAGCTATCAATTTACTTCTTAAAGGAATTAAAGACAAGCAAGCCAGGTACCACTACTAGAGCAAGAATGAAATGTATTATATAATTCATTTTATTTTATACAGTCACCTCTGCAATAATTTGAACTGCACAGAAGCTATACAGACAGCAAAAACAGTCTTCTAATAAAGCTTACAGACAACAGAAATGCACTTTTAAAGATCACCTGTTGAAAGTCACTCATCCGTGACAATATTTAATTGGTCAGATTACTTACAAAGAAAATAAGATCAATTTAAGAAATTTAAAATATATATAGATAAAAAAATCTTATACTTCTGTAAAACTCTATGACATTACCCAAATATTTCTATGTGTTCTGGTAATATTTTAAGGCTGTATTTATATTTTCTTGTTTATGTTGTGAGCTTGGGTTTTTATTTTTTAAATTATTAACTCAAATTTAGTTTATCAGTGACTGTAACAAAGACAGTGTGGAATGTGGTTATAATAATCCAGGTATATTAGATGCTGAGAAAACAACCTGACTGATCTGAGTTTTCCAGATTTAGCAATGGGAAACAAAACAAAACAATCAAACAAACGAAAAATCCATATCCATGAAAAAGAAATCTATCCAAAATGTTGGACCTTGATAATGATATACACTAATATGCTCACTAACATAATCTAAAACTGCACATTTCTCTTGAAAATGAGTATGTACAGACTTTATAAATAGTTTCCATTAATCCACATGCCATTATCTGATTAGACGAATCTAAACTTTCTAGCTGCAAATAACTTTAAATGAAAGCAAATTCTCACGAATTTTCTTTATCTGCCTGCAGTTATTTTTTACTTGGTTTAGCTCTGATGGCAATTTATCTAAATGACCAGGTGCCTTCAGCGGATTTATTTTAATTCTTTGTAAGACACAACCATGGGTGATGACAGTAAACATATAAAAATGGTACACAAGTAGATACCAGAGTAGCGAAGAGAACACCATCAGCATGAATGTCATATCCCCCCAGTGAAGGACTGCAAATGCTCACTGTAATATGTCTGCTGAGAACATAAGGATGAAAGCACCAACTTTAGGGTCAAGAAGAGAAAAGGAAGAGTCAGCATCAAGCCAGAAAAAGGGTTAGAAAATAAGAGGTATTTGTGTAACAGTTTAAACTACATTATTAACCTTTCTTTTTCTGTAATAGTTAGATCTAGACTAATAATTATTAGATTAATGCTAGTATTTCAGTTGTCTGAAGAGTAAGTCCTTCACTTTCTGTATCTATAAGGTGTGCTTCCTCTTTCCCCATACGTAAGACTTTGAATGTAACAGTATGAGCCATTGTTCAATGTCTACCACTACGGCTGTAATAATAAGCAATCTGTTATTTATTACAGAATTCTTGTAAATTGTTTCGTTAATCTGTTCAAGTAAAGATTATTTATGGATTGCTTAATATATATGTTACCATTTGAAGGATGAAAAGAAGGATATGAAAAGATACAAAATAGAAAGCTACACAGACAGAAATATATCGGTTAGGTAAGAATAACAATTAGAAATTGTATATTAAACTATAACTTATTGTCATGGTTTAAGCTTAGCCGGTAAATCAGAAGGGCCACACCACCCTGAAAATGCCTAATCTCGTCTGATCTCGGGAGCTAAGTAAGGTCGGGGTCAGTTAGTACTTGGATGGGACACCGCTGGGAATCCCAGGTGCTGCACGCTTCATCCTGTCCTGGGTTCGGCAGTAGCAGTCATTTTTCTCCTTCTTAGTAGCTGGTGCAGTGCTGTGATTTTGACTTTCAGCCTGGGAACAATGCTGATAATACCGATGTTTTTAGTTGTTGCTAAGTCATGTTTACTGTGACCAAGGACTTTGTGAGTCTCATGTTCTGCTAGGGAGGAGGGGAAGTCAGGAAGAAGCAGAGACAGGACACCCGACCCAAACTGACCAAAGAGGTATTACATACCACAGCATGTCATGCCCATTATATAAACTGGGGGCAGTTACCCAAAAGGGTTGGATCACTGCCGGGATCGGGCTGGGCATTGGTCAGTGGGTGGTGAGCGGTTGTATTCTCTTCCTTTGTTATTTCCCTTATCATTATTATTATTGGTGGTAGCAGCAGTGGCTTGTGTTACATCTTAGTTACTGGACAGTTCTTAACTCATGGGAGTTACATTCTTTTGATTCTCCTCCACATCCCTCCAGAAGCAGGGGGAGGAAGAGGGGGGGACTGAGAGAGAGGTTGCATGGTTCTGATTTGCTGGCTGAGCTTAAACCATGACAATTATATACGGATATATAAATCCTTGATACTTAGGTGAGTTTATCTACACAGTTTTTCAGTTTCAGGTCAGATAGATGACCCTTACATATCCAATAGAACCAACAGGCCCATGAAGATATTGATGGTAAAATGATAAAATATGAAGATTACTAGGTTCCATTGGTCACAGTAACAGTACTGCTTCGCCTCTGCATTTAATTTCTCAGTGCCAAATAACATCTACATAAAAAATCTATGTACAGCAAATACACCAAATGCAGTTCACCAGGTGAATGAAAGCAGACACTCACGCACAGTTGTAAGTTTAAATTTATTTGAAGTTCCTGCCTTTGACAGCAATAAAGCTCATTATTGTTAGGACATATATTTTCTAACACTGACATTCATGGCAGGCTTGAACTACACAATAAATCTGCCGTTGCAAGACAAGTAACAACAATGATTCTTTAATGTTGGTGACTTTTCCTAGAGAGGTAGAATCCATCAACATAAACTTAACAAAAAAGAAAAAAAAGTCCTCTATATACTGCTACAAACATCCACCTTTTCAGTCCTTTATATAATAATCTGTCACCTTTTCAGTCTTCTGTATAAATTGCTGTTAAGTAGCAGTGATAAAAAGTACTTACTTTAATGGAAGAAAATCTCACTAACATATTAACTGTCTTTAATGATTATTATTTGAAAGCCATTATGAATCTGTCTAATAGAAGATGCAAATGTTGAACTACATTTGACTTTTAAAAAGTAAAATACTAAAACATTTAGCACTGCAAGATAAAATGCAAATTTCAACAAATGTATTTGATTATTAATTTGGTCAGGTCTTAATGTTTATATGTATGATTCCAAGCATTGATTATGTACTCTTACCATAAACTATGTCTCACAAATATTCTATTTCAGAATAGATAAGCAAGGTCATTTCCCTAATATTTAAGTCTAATAAATATGTTGGCTCCAATTTTTGAATTTTCCCCTAATTGCAAATGTTACTAGCCTTTAGCATCAAATAATATGATGTGATAAAAGAGGCCAGCCTAAGTCTAAAATAAAACTATTGATTTTTTTTCTCGGTAATTAGGATGGTAAATTTTTAAATACTATCTAATTTTGAAACATCTGTGGAAAAGGATTTTACAAAAAGATTTCTCCCTTCAGGCTTTGGAACTTGCATAGTGCAAAATATAGTTTCTCATAAAGTGATAGTTCTAATTATTTATTTATGGAAGGAATCAAAGTTTTAGTTGGAATTCAGTGAATTACTGCACCCTGGATCTTGCTTCAGTGAAGCAGAGCATGTAATATTTCAGTATGCTTCAACAGTAATGCTGCTTTTGATGAACAAGTTTTTCTGATACAGTAGAAATTTCTGGACATTTGTGGTAGGAGTGTAGGAAGTTTCTTTATATAGACTTGTTTGTTGCCCTGGCTGCAGACTAAACTGTAACATTCATAATGTGCTTTATCTAAGCTAGTTTGCAATGGCTTTGGCAGCCAGCAAGCAGCCAGTAATTTCCAAATTTCAGGAGCAATCGCTTTGTGCCCTGAAGTCATGACAAAAATCTAACTGCAGAGGAGCTGACATTTCAGCCAGTGTAAGTATTCAAAGCCATTCCCCTATACAGGAATCATCTTAAAGTCACATTAGCATGGTAGCAAATCATTTGGAGTGCCATGTGACATAAAGAAAATAGGAAAATCTGGATCATTTTATACAATGGGATAACTATGCTAACTTTCACTGACATTCATTGTTCATTGTTTGTCACATTATTTTATCATGCTTTCTTCTCCCCTATGTGATAATCCACGGTTATGGAACAAGAAAACAAAATCACTCAAGTATTTGAATACTCATTACACTATGCTGTTAAAAGCAACTTTTGCGTGGAAAAGAGTAAGATAAATGAAATCATTGATTATACAGTCAAGAGATGTTACTAATGATTGATCAGTAGTGTATCCGTTACTTAAGACTAACTTCAGCAATTCCAAGTGATACAGACAAACATTAAACTCCAAAACTGCTAGGCTGTCCTTTGAAAAACATTGGAAAATATCAAGCTTACAATGCAATTTTGCTTTACAAAAGCACATCCTGATTGCAGCCCTCCTATGCTATTGTTGTGTTAGCCATCTACCAACTGGCTGCAGTTGCACACAACAGCAGCTTTTAGATACTTTTGTCAGGCAGTGGTTAGGCAGGTTCCAGCTGTAATTGAATCCTTGGCCAAAAATGCCGTATTTTGAGTACATCCTGTTTTATTTTGTTCTTAGACTTGAAAACTTCTTATTTGGATTGTGAACATGTGAATTACCAGTATTTGATAAAGATTATTTAATAAAGATGAACAATGTCCTTGCTCATAGCAGTGGGATTGAGCTAGATGATCTTTAAAGGACCCTTCCAACCCAAGCCATTCTATGATTCTAGGATTTTAAGATGCTTTGAATATGAAGGACTCTTTCTAATACATGCATACTTTTACCAGGAATTTTCATGCCGGTGTTTAACTCTTTTTTAAAATGGTTAGGTTCATCTTCAAAGGCATGGATTTTTTCCTGGGTTAGCTGAGCTCAATACTTTTTATCCATTCTTTTTCTTTTTCTTCCTCCTTACGCTACTCCAATGTTGCAGTATCCTCAGTCAGAAAGAAAATCGTGGTACTGATGAAGTGCTTTAATAAACTGTGTACTGGAGACAGACGCATGACTTGAAAATAGCTGAAAACAGTAGTGCAATAAAGCAGTACTATGGTCCTTACTGACAGCAAGTTTCCCTGTACAAACCTGATTGGTATCTCTTGACAATGTTTGGAAAATGCAAATCGCTACAACTCAGTAAGCAATACGCCTAATCATGCGGAGTAAATGCATTCCCAAACCTACACACTTTATTGTTGGATTTAATATATAATTGATTGAACCACCATATTTTGACAAGCTCTCAGGATGGTATATTTAAGCAAAGATCTGTCAACTGCTACAGCACATTTATGTTAGGACTGAAGTCATTTATTTTAATGTCCATAGCTATAGCTGCAGAAGTGGAAGAGAAAAATTATCCAGGTACTCAAGAATTATCCAAGTACTTTCAAAAGACTGCATGGAGGCTAAGGCACTTGTCTACGACAGGCACAGTAAAATATAAGTGTGCCAGCCTGCTTCATTCTTCTGCAGGGAAGCAGTACCATTCCCTTAAGTTCTGGGCACTGCAGAAAAAAATGTGCATCTAACTCCATGTCCTTCTCCCAAAGAGCATATAAGGCAGGTTCATCTACTACATTATAAAAGCAGGTGGCTGAAAATTGTTCTTGGGGCTGAACTGATGATCAAGCTACTAATAGGATTAAGCTGGAGAAGGAACTAAATATGGTTCTTCAAGTCAAAAGGTCAAAAAAATCCTCACTGTAACCTCAGGAAAGTCACTTAACCTTTCTGAGCCTCCAAATTTCCAATTACTTCCACTGTCATTTGTTCTGTACATTTAATAAAACAGCAAAGGATGATAACAGTTCACTGAGGACCTTAGAGCTTTAAATAATTAATGTTATCAAACTTTTGAACTCGTCAAGAAGGAAAAAGGTCAATCAATCAGAATGACACAGGATTACACTCCCAATACATAGTGAAGCCTGTTTTTTCCTTAGAGGCAGGTTATAGCTACTTGTTATTAGAAAAGTATACTATTGTTAGAGGACCCTACTGGAAATGCTCCCCTGTTTCTCCCCCATAAAATGTTTTAAATGAACAGCTAAAAGTTTTACACTGGAAAAATCACAATTTTGTCACTGTGTCAGCAATACTACTTTCATCCAAGTGATCAGAAAAAGGATAGCTGGTCTACACATATGTTCATCTGCATTTTTATAGCTGATCTGTGCTTTGCTTTATTATAATATTGTGTTACACACCAAAAAACTACATGTAAATAGCAAGAGAAAAAAATACAAAACCCAGTGAAACAGTAAATGCAGTTTTGTTAGTTATGTTTATTTATAATCTTTGAAAAAATACCTCACCAAATTTTGTGTATAAAGTTTCATATTCTGGGCACTATACTTCCTTAGTTCATCACCCAGATAGTAACTAATGCGCAGACCTTTATGAATTCATATATTATTTAACCATAATTTTTCAAGGAAAACATTTGTGTCAACCGTGATGCTTTTTCTTTATTAAGACTATAAACATGAATTATTCTTAATAAAGCTGGATGATCCATTCTAACTGCTTTTCCAGAAGATGATTTGAATGTTTTTCAGAGATTCAAGAGAAAAAGAGGAAAAAAATGAACAGAAAGTTACTGAATGAAAATTTAAAGAAAACATAATTATTGCTAATTATAGAAAGTTACAGAAATCTAATAATACAAAGTGTTCTTATGATCTTCTATGATAAAAACATTAAAGAGAAGGAGAATAGAAATATATGATATAAAAAGAAGAAAAGCTAGGAAAAATATCTTACTATTTTTTCTTTGGATTTTTTTTAAACAATTATTCTGTTTCTTCTTTATTTTTCTCCCCTAATAGCCCTATACTCAATGCGACCATTCCATTAAAACAGAAAAGCTCAATAACTTAATTATAGTAAGACTGTTTCCATATGTACATGGCATACAATACTTCTAATGATACTGAAAATCAGCATATATGTATATTCTTGAATCTTGAATTACTGCATAAATTCCAGTCCAAAGGTATAAAAATGGTAACAATTAGGATTTTTATTTATAAGTTTAATCAGTGGATGGTGCACAACTACACGCAGCAGCTCAAAGTAACATTAACATTTATTATTTTGGAATGGATATGAGTCACCCATCATTAAGGCAGATATTTTTGTGTAGAAAATAATTCTTCCACTATATTCCTTGAAGTCATAAAAGGAATCAGACATATCTGATGCAAGAACATTAGTCCACTTTATTCTGGCTTTACAGTGTGAATTGGGGTAGCTGAGGAACATCAGGTGTTCAGTAATAGACAAAGTAAGATTATGTAACTCATTGTGCTGGTTTTGGATGGGGTACAGGTAATTTTCTCCAAAACAGCTAGTATGAGGCTATGTTTTGGATTTGTGATGGGAACAGTGTTGATATCACAGAGATGTTTTAACTATTGCTGAGCAGTGCTTGGGAGATGCACAGAAGTTTGGGAGGGACACAGCCTGGAGAGCTGATCCCAGATGATCAAAGGAATATCCCATACCATATGACATCATGCTCACCATATAAAGCTGGGGGAAAAAGAAGCAAGGGGAAAAAGTTCAGAGTTAAGGCATTTTGTCTTCCCAAGTAAAGATTGCAAGTGCTAGAGCCCAGCTTTCCCGGAGATAGCTAACGGGAGTAGCAAATTTCTTATTTTGCTTTGCTTGCGTGCATGGTTTTTGCTTTAACTGTTAAACTGTCTTTAATTCAATGCACTTTTACTCTTCTGATTTTCTCCTTGATTCTACTGGGGGGATTGAGAGAGTGGCTGTGTGGTTCTTAGTTTTCAGCTGGGGTTAAATCAAAACACCCAGGGAGCAGGAAGTTTCCAACTGCTTTTGATGCTCTGAAACAAAACCTGTAATTACTTTTTTGTTGATGTATTTACTGGATCTAATTTATGGTAGCGTAGTTGATGGTTATTTGCAAACAACCATTATCTTCTATCAAAGTATATTAATACTGAAAAGGTGAATAATTTTCAAGTACAATGCTTAATGTCAGAGGTGATCTAGAGAAAAAGAAATCTCAAAACAAATAGGACATTTTTTCACATATTTGTTAAACGTATGCTTGGTAGCTATGTTCTGAGGCCTTAGAGTCCCATCAGTCCCTTAGAAGTTCATTATCTTCAGACACAAACAACTGGAAAGTGGCTGATAAACAAAATCATTAGCCCAATTTTTCCATTTACTTTGAGGATTCAGAAACAGGTGCTGTAAAGCAAACCCCCATTAAACAGCTGTTCGTTTCATTTCCAGTAGTAGTATAAACCACACTCCTTCATCTCAGAATTGAGTATGTCACTGTTACACAATTTAGTGTAATTTAGTGCATAAGTGGCCATCTCCTTTCAAAAACTTCAATCTGAACTGCAATGTGAACATGACAACTAAGAGCCCGGTCAGATTCTAATGTGTTTGCACAGTGTGTTGCTTACAATTTCCAAGTGGTATCCAGTAATATAAGTGTAGTTGCTTCATCTATTTTGTTGCAAGTCAGAACTAAGGCATATTTTCATACTCTTTTCTGTTTCTTCTGCTGATTATATTTTTTCATCTTCTATAATGTATGCTATAGAATGTAAAAGAGATGTTCCAGAAATCCAGTCTATAGCATGTTAATAAAAGATAGTCTACATTTATTTTGAGGCAGGCCTCCATAATTTTTCAAATATGTGGTTCTTCACTTATGCTTAAAACATTTTATTGTAGCAGTGCCTCTAGTGGCAAAATCACCTCAACAATCATCTAATTTCTACAGTCAAATAGAATTTTCACTAGAAGATCATTTTAAATAACTATGCAAAAGATCTGGGAACAAACCTAATAAAGACTATTTCTAAAGAGAGGAAAAAAAAAAAAAAAACAAAAAGGGAAAAAGCTTCCTATTTCCTAGCTCAATAAATGACTTATAACAATTTGAAATTATTTTTTAAACTGGTCTGTAGATGCAGGCAACTACCACTCTACCACTTTACTCACATTTTAAGGTTTGAACCAATGGAATTTGTTATGTTGGAAGGAATTCATTGAGCAAAATTAAGAAAACTCAGTTTTTGAGGTTACAAATAAGACTACACTATCACCCCACAGTTTTCTCAGTAAAAATTCATACATCTTGGAGGTAAGCAGTATCTTTTTAAAAATAACACTATTTTATAAATGTATGTTTTATATATTGTCTGACACACAAAAAAATGTGAAAATAAAACATAATTAAAATAATTCAATAAAACATAATTAGAATTTGACTGGGCCATGTATTTTCATTTTACTTTTCTGATCTCTTTGTCTTCATTAAGTTATTTTATTGCCTAGTAAGTTGTAAAATAAGCAAGGACTTCCTCTCACGAACTCCCTGCTTTCCTACTGGTAAAGTAGCAAAGTCTCCATGATCCTTGTAGTTAGTGTTGTCATACGAAGATGAATGTATTTTTCATGATTCATTGAGAACTGCTGATGTAGGAAGTTACATAGTGGCTTTTCATAAGAGAGTATAAAATGGGTGAGAATCAGTAGTTTGCACCAGCTTTTACTAATACAGGTAATGTCCCAGTGCCTAACGTCTCCTGCTTATGGTAGACAATATCATTATATATTTGCAGATGCTGGCTGCTTACAATTGCTTTTTATTTCACTAAATGCTGAAAGTGAAAAAAGTTACAATATCCTCTGAAAGACAGAATTGATCTATATACAAAATATAAATTGTTGTATCTACAGAGTAATATGAAGCCCACATTTAATCTGACCAGAAGTAAATATTACACTAGATAGATGAAAGATAATTTGCACTCCAACATTCATTGATGGCTTGGCTTTGAGAGCAAAGATTTGGGAAGGGCTTTACCCACGCTTACTACACGCAGGACAACCAAGGGCATTAATCTCACGTTAACACACTACATCTGGGGAACATTGCTATGATGATGAATTTCAACAGTTCTTCTTCCCTTAAGTTTCTTGTTTCCTCTAAACATATACTGACAATAGCTAAAATGAAACCAACAACATAATAATGGCCAAAATACTTTTTTTTTTCTTCTTTCATAGCTTTCAGTCATATTGGATGCATCACACTCAGAAACTTGCTATGGGCAAAAGGGAACCAAACATGTATACGAAGCTGAGAATTTTTTATTAGTCCAAAATACAGTAAACAGATATTGCTGGCTCAGTTAGTAACACTAACACTCAAGGTGCAAATTAGTGCACACAAGTCTGAAGAATACAAGGGTTAAAACTGTTGCACCAAAACCAAATCAAACTTCACTTCCTTGCATCTACTCATTTTCCCAGACAACACCCTGTGATGGTAAAGAGACCCTTTTTGTGTGCATCTCAAAACAACTCAAAGGATAGGAGGGCCTGACCCTATCAAAAGGTAAAATGGTCCCACAGCTGCATAGTATGTGTCTCTCTGTCTTGGGTTACAAGGACTGGAACAGAAAGAATTTCCAGTTGCTGACTGAGAAAATGTTGCTGGGTCTACAGGGTGGTAAGTCGATTTCTGCTTTTCCTTTTTTCATTTATCCTCTTCTTCTTTTTTTTTTTTTTTTTTTTTTGTGTGTGTGTGTGTATGTGTCTTTTATAGGAACAAAAATGTGTGAAGACTTTTGTTTCTCTTGACATAGTTTTAGGGGAGTTATTGATAAAATAAATTGTGGGTTCTCCCCTCTCTCCCCTTCAGTCTCTGGAGGGTTTCATTTGTGAACTGCACGAAGTTTATTTTAAGTAATCGCCTCTTCTCTGACCCACCTAGCCGGACAGGATGAACTCTTTAAGCCCAGACACACTCAAGGCTATGATTTCTCAGACAGTGACTGCAGTGGGGAGGGAAAGGTGTCGCCCCTTTGTTAACCACCAAAACTGAAGTTGAAGCAGGGGAGGGAAGAGTCACAGGCTGTGGTGCAGGTTTTATGTGAACAGCACCCAGCTCAGACCCGGTGGGACAGAGCACCTGCACTGCCATGTCAGTATGCAGCTGGGGATCTCCTAAGAGCAAAATCATATTTACTGTACTGGTTCATTATGAAATAAAAGATAAACTGCTATCTGACTTCTGCCTTCCTTCTATAAAACAAAACCAGTACCTCTAATATCTATAAATGGCAATTTCATTTTCTCTTAGTCTTGCTTCCTGACAGACTTCCCATCATTCAGTAATAAACTATTGACACATTGATCAATGAATCTACCTATCAGTCAGGCATAAAAGAAACATGATAAACTGTAACTTTTATTAGTTGCATTGTTATTAGATCTGGTGTACAGACATACAAAATAACAGAGGGGAAGAAAAAAAACCATAAAATTTTCACTGTCTTGTACAGAAAAGACCAGCCCTTTCTTAACCCACAGTTCCATTTTTATATGCCTGATGTACAGAAGGGAAAAAAGATAATTATAACTCCATTCTGATTTTCTAATTAAATGCTCTTTATTTCATCAGTATTATAGGGTTCCAAACCATGTGCATTTTAGGTTGCTATACTGTATCATTCCTATGTATGGCATACAAAGTAAACAGATTCTTTATAATTTCTTATATAAATGCCTGAAAATACATATTTTCAAACATCGTAAGTATCTTAGTGACTACTGGTATCCCAAAAGTCTCAGCTGTCTTCAGTAGTTGAAAGTCAGTGATGTTTTCAGAATCCCTTCTTTGCTATGGTGTTATATGGAATGCTGATATGAAACTGTGCTCTGCATTCACCAAGAAGAGGCTCAGTATTCTGCACTGCAGCTTACAATTATTAGCAGCAGCATACTCACCCTGACTAATGACAAGTGTCTCTCATTTATTCCCACAGGGCTGGCAATGGTAGTTGACATAAATAGGAATTGCCTCTACTTTAAATATCAGCTGAAGGGGGGTTTAGAAGAGCATAGCTATCCATTACTGTGCTAAGAATATCAACAAACCCCACGTATCTAATGCTGAAAAAAGGCTCATTTTTAGTTATTGCCTCATGAAAGCAAATAGAATGTCTACTGGGGAAAATGTAGAAAAGCTGGGGTTTGTTGTTTTCTTTTTTCATGTATTTATTCTTTGTAGCATGATTATGACAAACATCTGTTGTGTTGTAGGACAGACCAGAAAGGAAAGAATAGCATGATAGAAGGAAATACGTAACACTTTAATTTATATATTTTTAGGTTCACTTATTTTAAAAATCCCTTTCAAAAAGCTCATATCTGTAGTATTTTCAACAATGATCTCTTAACTTTCAAATTATAGTAAAAGCAGTAAAAGAATTGATGTAAATTTAATGAATGCTATCTTAGCCTACAAAGTAAAGAAGCAGAAAAAAATCCTCTTCAGTCGCTTTGGCTTGGGACATAGCTTATAGTCCCTGAATACTGAATGGGGATTTACAGCTTGACAACTAATATGGAATGGATCTCTTTAGATACAGATCACCACTAGCTAAGGATCATTTCTGTAGTAAGAGAACTCTATTGACCTGTTTGGTTTATTTCTATGTTACACAACTTCTTGTTCAAAGGAGATGATTATTCACGTTAGTGTAAAAATGCATGTTGGCACTTGGAAGTAATTCCAAAGGGAAAAAAAAAAAAAAAAAAAAAAGAAGTAGCTTTTCACGGTTCTTTAATTCCTTGTAAAACTACAGCATTAAACTCTAATATTTGCAGGTTAGGAACTTTTGGTCTGATTCTGTAGTCTATTACACATCCAAACATCTCAAAGCAGGGAAAAATAAATAGAAAATACTACTGTATTGCTTTTGGTAATCATTTATATTTACTTAGAGCGTATGGAAGTGCCTTTATAAAATGGAGCAAATAGGAAATCAAGTCCTCGGTTTCCTGTGTTCTGCACAATTCCTAAAATATTTCTTCTTTGGAGAGCATTGGCCTAGAAGTTTTTGTGCTTTTATGAATGCATTGTCAAGAAGCAGACAATACAGCTCCATCCTACAGAGTACAGAGAACTTTCAATTCTCATTATCTCAGACACTGTCTTTGGAACTTTTGAAAAATGTAATGCATTTAATGGAAGACATATAAAATATGTCATTTAGGAAAATTTAAGGAAAATGATAGGCACTGGTAGGCCTATTAATGGTAGGCCTATTAAATGAGAAAGATATAGGAGATAAATCAATAGAACACAATATATTTGTGTGTGTATAAAGTAAGTGTTTGGCAAAGCCTATTTAGAGAACTGTTCAGATGAATGTACACAATGGGACTGTGTCCTGGTTTAGCAGTAGCAGTCATTTCTTCTCCTTCTTAGTAGCTGATGCAGCGCTGTGTTTTTGACTTTCGGCCTGGGAACAGAGCTGATAATGTGATAAACGGCAAACTGTGTTTGTTCATTAAATACCCGAATAAGGGAATGGAATTTACTGCTTATTGCTTAAAAGGCAAACCGCATAGGAACTGCAAACTACATGGAAAATTACGCAGAATTAATTGTTTGTTTGTTTGTTTGTTTGTTTGTTTGTTTTTAATCAAATCTTGCAAGCTTGCTTTAGCTTGCGGGCTTACTTAAGTTTGCAGGATTGCTTAGGCGCCTGGGACACCTGGAAGGGAAATGCAAAAGATAACTGCAAGCAACTGGGAATACAAGAAATGACCGTTTAAGGAAATGCAAAATGTAGTATGTGAGGTTTGTTCATCAAAAGGTTTAAAGAGCAACTTGTAACCAATTAATATGTGAAATGTGAAACATTGTTAAGAAACTCTTTTTGTATGTACCCGCTTGCAAAACCTTGTAGCCATTCAAAATATTGCTTGTTAGACCTTGATAAACTCTTTGTAACTGCCACACAAAGCTAGCGAAGCAAAGTGATAGACCGCAGGCATCTGGTGTTTAAACAAGGTATCCGGAACCAAGTAAGACTGGGTGTGTGTGTCAACTAGATATGTTGAAACTAGGTCAAAAATCAGGAGGAAGACAGCTTGCCTTCATCCCCACGACCACCGGGAGGCAGAATATAGCCCCCCAGGAACAAGCCCCACATGTGCAGAGTACTATGGAAGACATATGTGCCGCAAGACTATAAAAGGAGGGACTCACGGGGAAAGAATTTGCATGCCATTGACAGAGCGGAGAGTCCCCGGCCACCCGGTGCTGTTTTGCTTGCTGTTGCCTGTTTAATAAAACGATTGATCTTGATTGGCTTAGTCTCTGTCAATTATTGAGACTCATTTATAACAATAACACCGATGTTTAGCCTGACCAAGGGAGTGGAGCATCTCCCTTATGGGGAAAGGCTGAGGGAGCTGAGTCTCTATAGTTTGGAGGAGAGGAGACTGAGGGGTGACCTTATTAGTGTATATAAATATATAAAGGGGGAGTGTCGTGAGGATGGAGCCAGGCTCTTCTCAGTGGCAAACAATGATAGGACAAGGGGTAATGGGCACAAACTGGAACACAAGAGGTTCCACTTAAACTTGAGAAGAAACTTCTTCTCAGTGAGGGTGACGGAACACTGGAACAGGCTGCCCAGGGAGGTTGTGGAGTCTCCTTCTCTGGAGACATTCAAAACCCGCCTGGACACATTCCTGTGTAACCTTATCTAGGTGTTCCTGCTCTGGCAGGGGGATTGGACTAGATGATCTTTTGAGGTCCCTTCCAATCTCTAACATACTGTGATACTGTGATACTTTGTGAGTCTCATGCTCTGCCAGGGAGGAGGGGAAGCCGGGAGGAAGCAGAGACAGGACACCTGACCCAAACTAGCCAAAGAGGTATTCCATACCACAGCACGTCATGCCCAGGATGTAGAGCTGAGTGTTCCCGGAAGGGCTAGAACTCTGCTGGATGGGGGGCAAGGTATTGGTATCGGTCGGTGGGTGGTGAGGTGTTGTATTCTCTTCCCTTGTTATTTCCTTTATCATTATTACTATTGGTGGTAGCAGTAGTGGTTTGTGTTATACCTTAGTTACTAAACTGTTCTTATTTCAACCCGTGGGAGTTGCATTCTTTCGATTCTCCTCCCCGTCCCTCCAGGAGCGGAGGGAAGAAAGGTGGGGGGGGAAGTAGACTGCGTGGTTCTGATTTATGGCCTGGGCTTAAACCATGACAGGCTGTTAGAGAATTACAAAGTGTACAAAATTTTCAAAGCATTATGAAATACAGATTTTGGTTCTAAACATCTGGGCTCCTTTCTAGTATCTTCTGATTACACCAAGAGCTTTGTACAGCAATATTGATTTTTTTTTTTTTTTTTTTAAGGGCTAATTTGCAAAATCAGAACAGGTGGCATGACTGGAATTATCCATTGAAAACTATGGCTTTTCAGGTTTTACTTTGGCAGTTTTAACATATCTAATGAATCAACGGATTCATATAAATGCAAAGAAGTGTTCATTGGAAAACTCAAACTTTTCGTTTGTTGCAGATTCTAACTGAGCACTTACCTAAAACAATAACAACACAAAAAATATCCAAGTAACATTGTTTTTATCTGCTTTCACAAGTAGTTCAAAATAGAATCACTACCTTTCTAAATAAATAAAGGAAAAGAATTTAACACAAAACAATGATAAATCATAGCTGAGAATTGATAATGACACTGAACTGAGCTGAAAATTATAATTAAATTTAATACATCAGAAATATTTTCTTACAAAAAAAATTTATTAACCTACACATTGTGTGCTTGAAAGTGGTTTAAGAATTCTAAGCAGCCATGCCATTTATTTTTAATATCACTTCCAAAATGGTCTGCTGCTTTTGTTCCAATGTCATTTCCAGGTGGACAGACAATTTTTTCACATTTTATTAGCAAAATTTGTCATCAGAAGAGGTTCACAGTGTGAACACCTATCTGAGTGTATCATACATGTGAAAAGAATAAAGTTGTATAAGCAAAGTTAGGCATTTGGTCTAGAACCTTTTGCATCAACAACTGAATCTCTAGCCATTTCAACTACAGCTAAAGAAATTAATATACAAAATAATGGTAGGTATAATCACAAGGTTGGATCAAAGAATAATTCAGTTTGGATGGGACCTCAGAAGGTCCCTACTCTTAACCTCCTGCTCAAAGCACGGTCAGCTGTTTGTTCAGATCAGGTTGCTCAAGGCTGAGTCTTGAAAACCAGGGGTGGAGACTGCACAGCCTCTACAGTCAACCTGCTCCATTCCTAAGCTGTCTTTATGGGGAAAATGCTTTTCTTTAGATCTAACCTGAATCTCTCTTTTCAGGTTATGACCATTGTCTGTTATCTTCCTACCATGTATCACATGAAGAGCCTGTCTTTGTCTTCCTGATATTGTCAGAACCAGCTCTTTTGCACGTTAAATCCTAGAATGGTTTGGGTTGGAAGGGACCTTAAAGATCATCTGGTTCAATCCCCCCTGCCATTGGCAGGAACATCCTCCACTAGACCAGGTTGCTGAAAGCCCTGTCCAACCTGTCTTTGCCATATGTAAATTCAACCTCAGTAGAGTGGCTTTAACAAGCATACTCTTAGTTCATTATACATTCGCATATGGCATGTGTCTAGGCATAAGCTCATATAAGGTCTGTATCCCTCTTGAATACTAATTTAAAGCTTTATTTTCTCAGTTAATAAACAAGCAACAAATAGAATCTAGCCATCTGTCCAGTAGTATTTGTATTATACTGCTGTAAAAAAAACCCCAAACAAAACACACACCCCCTCCATCCTGCAAAAAAAGAAACAAGCCTTGGAAGATTATCCAGTCTCTTAAACTATTGGGTTAAAGGGCTAATTCTACTGGATTTGGAGACTAAGAAAAAAAACACTACATAAAAAGTGTAAGAAAACCTTAGAAGTGTTCACCGAGGCATAAAAACCATTTCTAATGGCATTTAAAATGAGTCCATTTCTTTGTAGCAGCAGTAAGTCTCCTTCACAGCCCTGTGATGGAATTCTGGTATGCATGTGATGGGAGTCTTTCATAGCATCACAGCTTTTATGTCTACAGTGTAAACATCTACATAGAGCAAGTATTTCTATTGTAAAGTATTATTATACTTTATTATTATAAGTATTTCTATTATAAAGAAATAGGTACCTTCAAGGCATGAACCCCAGCTAGGGAGTATGTAACCTATGTAGGATAGCAGTAACACATGTCCTCTGTATGTATGAACAGGAGGCCATGACATGGTATATGCAGTCAGAGGCAAGTTTTATTCTTGGAAATAAGCTCTAAGTAGGGAAGCATTCTATGTTAATTTTGAAAGTAAATTGGATAAAGGTCTGGAATGTGTGATATACAATAAAGTCGGCCATTTATATGATTGAATTTTCTTATGAAACATAATTATTTAACTACTTAATATTGGAAGATGTTAAGAAGACACCTGAATATAATTATGTAGTCCATAAAAACCTGACAGGATTTCTATTTCTGTAAGTTAGTAGTGATTTTATATTTCCTTTTTTCCTACTGGAACCACACATATATAAATCAGAGGACTGATAGTGAATGCTCTTTTGTGTTAGACAGAACATGATTTTCACACATAGGGTTTTGTTAAACACACCCCCCCCCAGCTTCACATCCTTTATGTAATTCTCAAATTATTCTTGAGTGAATGGTAACTTCTCACCATTGTACAATTTCTGTTCAGCCCTTTATATTTCTCTTAACCAACTATGCATCTATTCAATAATCATTCCTTATTGTTAATTCTCTTTAATGACACAATTTTTCTTTTTTAATCTAATTATTGAATATTGATTGATCACTATTAAAATTTACTTCAAGAACATTAATAGATTTATGAAGCATGACTTTCCTTTGCCAAAGGTGTATTGATCTTTGCATTATATCATGTTTATTTATGCATTTACCGATATTATTATTATAGCATCTATTATGTTGCCTTGAAGTAGAGTTACGTTTATTCATCTGTGCTTCCTAGAATCATTGCGAGAGGCCTCAAGTTCAACTTGAGACTGTTGCACAATTTATCTGCAAAAAAACTCTTGGTCTGGAATTTTCGGTGGCTAAGATGAGTGTTACTGTCTAAAATAAAATTACTTTATTCTGAAATAGCCTTGTTCTCAACATATTCCTGTTAGGCTTATGCCAAGGTATAACCCCATCTTGCAGCTAAACCCCACAGAGTTGTTTACTGTCTCTTCCCCAGATGGATGGGGGAGGGAATCAGAAAGGTAAAAGAAGTAAACCCGTGGTTTGAGATCAAGCCAATTGAACAGGGAAAGCAAAAGTGGCACAATGCAAGCAGCAAAATAAGGAATTCATTCACAACTTCCAATCAGCAGGCAGACACCTTGCCATTTCCAGGAAAACTTTATCACATGTACCAGTGTCTCGGGAAGACAAATACTGTAACTCCCATGTCCCACCCCCATCACCTTTCTTTCTCTGAGCCTTTATTGCTCAGCATATCATATGGCATGGAATACTCCTTGGTCAGTTTGAGTCAGCTGTCCCTGCTGTGTCCCCTCACAGCCTTTTTCCCACCCCTAGCCTACTTGCTGGTGGGACAGTGTGAGAAGCAGAAAAGGCCTTGATGCTGTGTAAGGACAGCTCAATAACACCTTTGTGTTATCAGCAGTGTTATCACAAATACAAAACATAGCATGATACAAACTACCATGAAGAAAATAGCAACTCTCCTATCTAAAGCCACTGTTTTAAATAAGCTTTGAATATTTATCAGGCCTCCTAACAAAACTGCATGGTGCCTGCTTTGAAATGTTTGCTTGGGTTGGCCTATCTAATGACATTCATAGCGTTCTGGAGTTTATTATTTGTTACTGTTTCTAAGGGTATGTGGAATGAGAGTGTTTGCTCCTTTAAGGCTGCCTGATCAAGGACCTTTTTCCATGTAGGGAAAAGAAGGGAAAATGCGAAAGGGAAAAAAACATAGAGAGGGACATACAGGGACATAAACCTGACCAACAGCTAGAAAGGGAGGTGGTGGTGAGAACCAGACAGATTGATGTGGGTATGTGAGAGTGAGAATGTTTATTCTAGCTAAGTTATCTGATTGGGAGTCTTTTCAGTTGAGGAACTAAGGAAAAAAAGGTGAAAATGGAAACAGACATGACAAAATAAGCATGGAGATAAAGACAGGAAAGAAACCCTTGCCAGTTACCCTAATTAATGGGTGTCCTGGCTTCAGCAGTAGCAGTCAGTTTTTCTCCTTCTTAGTAGCTGTTGCAGCACTGTGTTTTTGACTTTTGGCCTGGAAACAAAGCTGATAACACTGATGTTTAGACTGACCAAGGACTTTGTGAGTCTCATGCTCTGCCAGGGAGGACGAGAAGCCGGGAGGAAGCGGGGACAGGACACCTGACCCAAACTAGCCAAAGAGGTATTCCATACCACAGCACGTCATGCCAGGGGATGTAACTGGGAGCTACCCGGAAGGGCACATCCTCTTTTCGGTCGGGCTCTTTTCCGGCGAGCGGTATCATATTCTCTTCCCTTGTTATTTCTCTTATCATTATTATTATTGGTGGCAGCAGTAGTGATTTGTGTTATACCTGAGTTACTGGACTGTTTTTATCTCAACCCGTGGGAGTTACATTCTTTCGATTCTCCTCCCCATCCCTCTGGGGAGTGGGGGGGGGGGAGTAGACTGCGTGGTTCTAATTTACAGCAGGGGCTTAAACCACGACAATGGGCTAGAAAGAAACTAAAAGTGCCACTTCCAGGAATACCAACTTTGACACTGGTTGGGCTGGGGTAATGGGCAAGTGTCCACGTCAGTATGCTTGGGGAGACTTCTAGTGCTGTTTTTGCTAGGCGGTACAGAGATGGACTGACTGGTGGTTTGGGAAGTGTAAGGCAGGTGAGGGTGGCTGGGGTCTGGGCAGGGGTGCTGGGTGGACATGGGGGCAGTGCTCAAGGGTGACAGAAGAAGAAACTTAAATCTTTGTCCAAGCCTTGGAAGATTATCCAGTCTCATTAAACTATTGGGTTAAAGGGCTAATTCTGCTGGATTTGGAGACTAAGAAAACACCCCCAAACACATATGTGCTAAAACTGTACAGGAGATACAGACTGAACTTTATAATATTTCAGACTATGGAAATAAATTTTTCAGCAAATTATCTGTTTTTCCAGATGCCTCATCCCTGTTCATCTTCAACTGTTGTTCAGTAGTTTTGATTTTCTTAATGACTTATTTTAAACTAACTTTCTGTTTTATTTCTCTCTTAGCTTTTGCATATGATATAGAAGGTGACACTGATTTTGCAAAATTTGGTGTGTTCCAATACTAAGTGTTAAATAGTCAGAAGTCTTCAAAGGAATTACTTTTTAATGGATGATTTTCTGATTTTAGGGTTTTATTTTCAGTATCTTTGTAGTATGATGAACTTAAGCTGTATGTGGTGTGCTATATGTGGCATACAAAGAACTGCTTTGGCAGAGGAGTACTTTCAGTGCTGAGTACTTACACTACTCTGAGATTCCTGTAGGCCTTGTGATGTAAAAAGTGTACAAAGTGTAGGATTCTTCCAAAGCTAAGAACCATCACAGTGACTTTTAGCCTGTGTATTAGATCATTTTTTAATGATATGCTTCTCTATTTCACACTTAATTTCCTTCACGACCCTCAGATGAATAATACCCGGTTTCAGTGATATACTGCACATAAGTTTTTAAAGTTGCTCTATAACTTCCTCCATGGATGCTATGATTTTGTTAAAGCCATAGCATAATTTCTAATGAAAAGTGCCCTTGGAAGAGTAATCTCCCTGTAGCCCTTGATAGTCAAGAGAGATGCAAAAAATTAATTTAACTCCTCTTTTATTTTACCATCCTCTCTAATTGCTCCCTTCATTCCTTATTCTAATGCACCCTGTATAAGGTATCTTCTGCCTTTTTATGTGCTGCATAAAGTTTTATTGTTTATATTGATATACCTACCAGTGCACTGTGAAGTGCGTGCTATAGAGAAGGCACAGAGCAGTCTTGATGTTACTCAGTGGACTGAGTCCCTGTTGTGCCTTCTCAGTGACCTTGCATTTTGAGTTGTCGCTTACATCCTTCCAAGGAGGGTAAAACACTATGAAATAATAAAGGTAACGTTTCATAGCCTATTCTGTGGCAGTAAATGTGTGGAGCAAAACAGAAGACCTGTTACTGATGAAAAAAACCTTGTGGATGTAAATGTAGGTAAGCTTGACCACCAAGGATCCTTGTCTGAGTGGGAGAAATACACTTTAGAGTTCTTTTTTTCACAAAGTCCTTTCTAGCTGACTGCTAAAGGCACCTTCTTCAAAATTTACTCAGTGGAGACATGGTAAAACCTTAATGCTTTCTTTCTGGCTTCTTATAAAATGCCTCCTTAAAGAGTACTGCCAGGTGAAGGGAAGAGCGGAGGCTGATGAAAGGTGAATGCTGAAGTAACTAATATTCAGTCTCCTCATTCTATGGTCAAACTTCCATCCCTGGGCTGCTGTCTCATTATGAAATGTGAGACATTTCAAAGGCAGAAGAAACCTGTCTCTTTACTTGCAATGAGGCCTTATAGGCAGGACAGCAGGTGGAAACCTTGGCCCTGTAAATAAGTCTGCTCTCAGCAAGGGGAGGCTCTGTCTGGGTGCTGCTGGTTCAGCTGCTGCACCAGGCCCAGTGACTGCTGCCTCCCCTGCTCCAGCTTCAGCTCTGGGGGTGGCCCTGCTGGGGAGGGGGTGACACCACCTGCCTGTCACTGCCTGGCAAAACACAGCCCTTTGCGTGCCTGGGGCTGGCAGGGCTGGCAGCCTGGGAGAAGGAAAGGGGTCTGTGACAGAGAGATGTGCAAATATAGGAACAGATGGACCCCAGAGACACCTTGACAAAGGCCTCAGTATGCAACAGTTCCTCCCATTTTGTTATTGAGGTTTTCCTGTGCTAGACAGTTGGGAGTCTTCCACTTGTTAACCTGATTTGCTTCCTTTTGTCTGTAACTGAATGTGACTGATCTGCTCTGTCTTTTCTTTGCTTGGATGTGGGTCTGATGTTAGAGAAAATGTCTGTGCATTTTGCAGGATGGGGAGGACAGCCTGGTGATACACCTACACTGCAGACTGAGAGGCTGAGAATAGTTCTTGAAACTATCTCTGTGAATGGTATGGCTTCAACAGTGACAAAAAAACCAGTGTTATGTGATGGTTGCTTTATGCGGAGAAACTATGATCACTCTAAGGGAATCTGCTTTTAATCTGGAAGCAATAGATATGGGAAATTAATTTCTACTGGCTTCATAGCTCTTTTCTTATTCATCTCCTTTCTCAGAAAGCTATGTTAATTACTGTGTATGAAAATAAGGAATGGATAGGCTCATGACGCTGAAAAATTAATTTCATAGGTTGCTGTGAAATCCTGTTGAAGATGTGAAGTTAATTGAAGTATGTTACCAGGTTCAAGCTATAAAGAAATAAGGAATTTTGAAAGAGAAGAACTGGGCAAAGATTGAGTCTCATAGATATATCTATAGCTTTTAAATTAGGTATATAGACCAGAAGAAAAATGCTTTAGATAAATCCTTTAGATGCATGCTTCAGAACATACTTGGACAAGGTCCTGAGCAGTCTGATCCAAGTTGATCCTGCTGTCAGTGTGGAATTGGACCAGATAAGCACTAGCGGTCTCTTCTAGCCTAATTTTCTTGGTTTACACTGATACTTAAAAAATATTTTTCTCTTTGCCTCTAAATGATATTTAGAGAAAACACAGATAGAACACTACTGCATCATGAAGTGATTTCCCTCCTGCTAGAAACAAACATTGCTGCTGCCTTTATTGATACACCTCTGGAAAATGGAAGGGCAGGCTGTTCCTTAGCAAGATTTTGCTGTGGTAGAAATTTTCAAATAATAATAAAAAGTCATCGATCACCCATAAAAATAATCCCTCTAGTAGTGTTTTTGGTCAAGGTCCTTTATTATAGGCCTATTTAACCCTAATTTATAACTGGTGAGCTAAACATTTTACTATAAATAATTCTCTAATCTTTGTTATAAACCTAAATTACTCACTGAAAATTCCTTCCTTGACATGAGGTTTGAACAGACTCAACTGAATTTCCACAACAATTACTGTAATAGTAAGAGAAATACAATTTCATTAAAAATAGAAAACATTAAATAAAATGCGATCTGGAACTTCTGAAGACATTGAGAAGAGGAATCAGCCATATACACTGAAATTTTTGATTATCATTACTAAGTTTGTAAATTGAAGGGGTTTTGGCAGTCTGATGATTGTCAAGCACAGACTCTACTGTGTGTAATGACCTTAGTATTTTCTTTAATGTCAGATTTAAGTATAGTGCTATATAGCACTATACATGGCACAATATGGTGACAGTCCGGTGCCAAAAAGATAATGGGGCTTTCCTCTGAATGACAAAAAATCCAAAGTCCTGTGTCATGCCAAATGGTGTAACACAGAGCAGAAAAGTCAAAAGGCAGCACAAGGTTTTTGGCACTGTGTTCGTGCTAGTTTAATGCATGTACATCTATTAAAATTAAACTCAAAATATATAAGGAGAAATGGATTTTAATAGCACAGAATAACTTTAATGCAGATATTCCAGAATGCAACAAAATGGACAATAAGGATATTTTAGGTTTCTTCTGGACAGAAGGTAAATGTGTCAGCAAACATGTGACTTGGAGAAACAGAAAAAAATGTTGGAGGAGGAGGGAAAGCTCATATCCTGCTTCTTCCAAGTGTTAAATATTTCTTTATTAGAAAAAAAAAAAAAATTAAGAGCAGTAGCAATAGAATAGATGACAAAATATGATAGTTCTAAGTTCTACACTTTAAAAGGTCCTCAGAAAATATTATTCTGTGTCAATTCTCAGAGTTGGTATGTTACATAAATGCCCCAAACTCAACACTGGATCAAGATTTCCAAAGAAAAAGGGACTTCACAGAAAATATCCTACTCCAAGAGATATTTGATGTAAGAGTTAGTAACTACTATTCTCAGCTGTATGGGCACATAAAAAATTTCCCTTTGGCAATAGAAAAAGAGGAAGTGTCACAAAAATTGTAACGCTATAAAAAAGTAGTTATTTTTTCTGTCACTGGGGTCAGTATAGTAGCAGTACTAGTCAGTATTCATTGTTTTACTAGCACTGACATAAAGAAATGTAGGAAAATTGGCCCTGCTGGATGGGAAGTCCCAGGGCTTAGTGGAAAAGCTTTAAGTTCTGCAATAAAGAAGATTCAGGTAATGTTGCTTCCACAATCAAAAGGAGCATTGGTGAGTTATACTCTGAGTCTGATAAACTTTAAGGGGGAGAGAGGGAGAAGTCTATTTAGATTTACAACCATCTGTAAAGGAAAAAAAAATCTGAAGTGTAAATTATTTTGTATTATACTTCTGCATACATCTGTTAAGACTGTCTGAGCATGTCATGTACACAGTCACATGCACTTTGGAAAGCAAAAACCTTGACTATAATAATAGCTCACTATACTCATGTCAAACATTTATGTTTGGATCTTATCCAGGTGGTTTCAGACTAAAGTAAAATGTTATGCCTGAGTTATTGTATATCCAGTTTCTTGAGATTTATATATATTCTGGCAAACGCTTATTCATAGTAGTGCTTGTGGGGGCTGATTTAATACATATTTTACAACAAAGTTTAAATATCCCTTTGGGTAAAATGAAAGACATAGATTAAAACAAAATCATTGAACTCATTGCCCTTAACTTATCCTTTTATGTATAAAAGGAATATAGAGGTCTGTACTGAATGTAAATGTGAAAAATCCACATTTTAAAACCTTTGCCTTCTAAACCTTGAGTCCATAATGTCTAACTTTTCAAATCTCAGTTTCATCAAGTTAATTCTCAGTTAGTAAGAGAAAAAGGCATTCAGTTTCTGTCTTGCATTGTGTTTTCCAGCCTGTCATTTCAAGAGTTACAGAATTTAGATGGATTACGGCATTTATTGCTACGTCTGATACATTCTTCTCAAATTGAGCATTATAAATATTAACTAGTATCTATTTCCTTCAGTGTCCAACTGTAGTACTGGCCCCTAAGATCACAACAAATTGTGACAAGGGAGTATGATAGTTTATTTTTAGAGTGCAGTTAGCTAAGAAATGTTGAAACAGGTAGAATACAGAGAAATGGGAAAACTATTTTAAGCAATAGCACTTATCTTGAGCATTCAAACAGTTAAAAAGCAAATAAATTTAAATTTTATTTGAAATTTATTTTCAAGTTTAAAATTTATTTGAAATTTATATTTCAAATAGACATAATACTAGATGTTCTTATTTTTCCATTTTGGATCTTTTCATATGCTTCTGTTGGTGGGGGGTATTGTTGGGGCAAAACAGATCCCTGTATAACTTTGGACAACTCTGTCTGAAATTCAGGTAGATTTTACAATATGTATGTATATATTTACAGTGAAGATAGCTTTTGGTTCCACACTACTCAGACACCTGCATCTGGGCCCACTACAGTTATTTTTGCAAAAAAACAACAAAACCATGACAGAATTAATATATTTTATTTCAGGCATTGACTTTAGTGTTTTTAAAGTGAGTGGAAATGCTTCTCTTTATCCAGCTCTCCTCCTTTCTTTCCACCACTGCCCTCCTCCTGTCTGTGTTCACTGGTGACAGGGAACGTACAATACCTAAGCTTTTAACTTTGGCAGCTAAATGAAGTGCTTAAAGTTGGGTAGGGAATAACTTTTGCTTCCTTGAAAATAGTTATTCTAACAAAAGGCTATGTTAAGAAAAGCTTTCAGTTTCTATTCTACAAAAATAAGAGTGTGTGCAGTGTAGACCAAGGCACTGTTACCTCAGTGGCAGTAACATACTCATCATGAAAAAATTCTTACATTTGCAAGAGTTTTGTAGAGTTTAAGTAGATAATAAAGCTGTTAAATATGCTGAATTACATTAGGAATCAAGCTCATTACAACTACTCACAAATAATGTTAGTCTGTCAGTCAGTGACTATGTTATTTTTAAAATACATTTTCATCATTAATTGAGTACGTCTAAGAAGAAAATATTTGATATTTTTGTGGACTCATTATGACGTAAGGCATTTAGAATGCTTTGGTAAGCACATTCTGTGAGAATTTATTCCAGGCCCTTCTTAATGTTTTTCTGCAAAAAGCTGTAATCTGCTGAGCTGCTTGTTTAATTAAAAATCGTAGAGAGAAAGTAAAATTTGATGCTAGACTTCAGAATTATGTTGCATTCTAATTAGCTAGAAAATTAATATCATTCTTCATGGTGGAAAGAGAAAGGGAGCAACTTTCAGTTTAAAATAAAGCTGATTCATTTCAAGTTTGACTAATACAGTTAGATGTTCTTTGTATGAATTTAATCTAATTAGTTCAGAGTAAGATTGTAGTAAAACTATAATAACATGACTTTTTGTAAACTTGGTAAATCATAACTTGTTTCTTGTGGCATGATTTAGATGAATCTTTTCTTAATTCTTTGTTATGCTTTGTTTGATATCAAGAAGAGGTTCTGTAAGTAAGGATGAAAGCATACATGCACATTTTTCTTATTCAGCAGGACAAATTAAAAACTTTAAAAAAATATTTTAAACAATTCAGATCTGGCAAAAAGGGATGTTGTCAGTGCAGTTTTTCAGGGTTCCGTGTTGGAACTTCTTATTTATACATGATCTGGGAAAGGGAGTATACATGATCAGGGACTTCAGCAAAACATTCAATGTTGTCTACCACAGCTTCCTCCTTGACAAACTGGCAAGATACAGACTCGATAGGTGGTCTGCGAGATGGATAAGAGACGGTAGCGATCAGTGATTTTTGCTCAGGCTGGCAGCCTGTCACAAGCGGGGTACCCCCGAGGTTGATACTGGGCCCAATGCTGTTCAGCATCTTCATAAATATTCTGGATGATAGGATTGGAAGTACTCTCACCATGTCTTCTGATGACAGAATACTGGGTAGTGAGGTGGACACATCAGAAAGACCTGGACACATCATTTGGCAAAAAGACTGGGACAGGCTGGAAGAGTGGGCTAGTGAGAACAGTGTGAAGTTTAAGAAAGGCAAGTGCAAAGTCCTGCACCTGGGATAACAACCAAGGATCCCAGTACAGGCTACGATCTGTGTGGCTGGGAAGCAGCCCTGCTGTGAAAGGGCATGAGGGTTCTGGTTGTCAACAAACTGAACATAGGTGAGCATTGCAGTGCTGCAGCAAGCAGCAAAGACAAATCAGATCCTGGGCTGCATCTGCAGTGTCCTTAATAGCAGGCTAAAGATGTGATCATCTGACTCTACTTAGTGCTGGTCAGGCTGCACCTGGGTTAATGTGCCCAGTTCTAGTCCTCACAAGTCAAGAAAGACACAAATAGGCTGGAGAGGGACCAAAGGAGGGTCATGAAGATGTTCAAAGGTTTGGAGAACCTGCCCAGTGACGAAAGACTGAAGGAGTTAAGTCTTTTCTCCATGAAGGAGAAGACCTGGGGAGGAGTCTTCACCACAATGTACTAGCAGCTACAAGGAGGACAAAGTCTCTCTCTTCAGTAGGCAATACATGAAGACAAGGGGCAACAGGTACATGTTTCACTGGAAGGCTTCTGTGGGTAGCCAGGGTCTGGCGGTCGGAAGATATAGCGCTGTACGGAAAGATAGGGCCCCTCTCCTGATAGCCAATAACACTTAGTTTATGAGGTAAGCAGGCGGAAGGGACGTTGTAAATCCAAGCTATATAACGCTGTGTCATTAAGCAATAAAGCGCCATTTGCCGTCCACCACATTGGTGTCTGTGAGCTAATGGCCCAGTCGGCCAGGGGTGGGCCGTTGCACCGTTCCTGAACCAGGTCGCCATGCCCATTAGAGGCAACAAGTGGTGCCGAAACCCGGGAAATCGCCTGGACGGGTGAACGGCGGCCGGAGCTGCAGAACCAGCCCAGCGGGGAGGACGCTCCCGGACCCACAAGCAGGATGGAATCCGTTGTGAAGGTCATATCCAAAATGCATAGGCAGTGGGGTACTGATTGTAAGCCCAAAGATTTTACTCTCGCAGTTGCAAGGCTTTTGGGGAAGGTTATGCAAGCCCTGCGGAAAGCCATACGTGAGCAGGAAACCTGGAAGGCGGCGAAATCCTGCTTGCAAGACACCCCAAGACTGGGGGTCGGGGCGGCCACGCGGACTCTGAACTCCCCCGATGGTCCCGGCTCTCCTGAGCCTGTGCTATCTCGGGAGGGCGACGCACCTCCCTATCTTCTGAACCCCGATCTGTTTCCGGATAAACGGAAACCACCAGAGTCCGTTTGGGGTGGGGAGGCTGCAATTGCTGCGGGGAACGCGGAGCCCGGAGAAGGCTGGGTCGAGCTATCGCCCTATGCGCCTCAAGATGGCGCTGAGCAAAAAGACGGAGGGCGGGACGAACCAAGGGGGAGGAGCGGACCAGGAAGGAGGGGCGGGCAAAAGGGGGGGGAACGGCCTGCCCGCAAGGGGAAGGAACAGCCCGCCCACAAGAGAAGCGGGCGGGGCCGGAGCCCGGCAAGGGGAAACCGGACACCGGATACAACCGGTCAGTCAAGTTCTAATTCTGAATCAGACACTGGCTGGGGATCAGACAATAGTTGGGATAAGTGGCTCACAACTGGTCCAAATTTAGAGTGGCCAGAAACGGAGATAAACAGAATTAAGGGCCAAAATATCCCCATCCAAATTAAAAAGGAATCACGGGGGGAGGAGGTCCCTCTCACAGACTGGAGAAAAATAATGATTGAGCGTGCCAACTGGACCCCATCGACCGCATTAGTGTTTCCGGTCCGAGTGACGGATGGAGGACAGAGGGTCCACTCGCCAATAAACCCTAAGGATATACAAGCAATTTTTAAAGCAATCGCAGACAAAGGCCTTAATTCTGCAATGGTCTCTACCCTTATAGATGGTGTCTTTGGGGGAGACGATATGCTCCCATTCGATATAAAACAAACTTGTAGACTGATTTTTGATGGAGCGGGGATGATCGTTTTCAAACAGGAATGGGAGGATAACTGTGCGAGACAGTTAGCCCAAGCAGTCGGGGCAGATCATCCGCTACATGGCTCCAGCCTGCAGCAGCTGATGGGTACAGACTCAACAATGATTACCCCCCAGGCGCAGGCCCAGGGCATGCGGGCTCACGAGGTAATGACAACCACTCGTGCAGCTAGAGAAGCCATTCACACAGCTTCTAGAGTTATTGCTAAGCCATTGCCATGGACCACAATAAAGCAAAATGAAAGTGAAAGCTTTACGCAGTTTGTGGATCGTCTCCAGGCCACAGTCGACTCTTCGAACCTGCCTGTGGAAGCGAAGGGCCCGGTTGTGGCAGAATGTTTATGCCAACAGTGTAATTCGACAACCAAAGAGATTCTGCGATCACTCCCGGTGGGGTCGAGTATCGCAGACATGATCAAGCATGTCACAAAGGAAGAACATTTAGCACCAATTCAGGCGGCTGTTCGCACCACAGTGACTAATATGATGGCATGTTTTAATGTGGCCAGGCAGGCCACGTTGTAGCTAATTGCCCTCTGCCCTCCCCGCGCCAGAACAGGCCTAGAGGACCGTGTTGGGTCTGTGGAAAGAAAGGACATTTTGCTAAGGACTGTAGATCCAAACAGGGAAACGGGAAGGGAAGAGGACACCCGGGCCGCACACAGCCCTCTCCCACTTGGAACGTGAGGTGGCCCAACTATGCCAACCCCGGATGGGGTGAAGCGTTCCCGAACCCGCTATCCCCTCGAGAAGCGACCAACTTCATGGTCCAACCGATGATCCAGCTGAATCAGTCCCTACCTCAGGGACAACAAGGACCACACCCTGGGGACGAGACCCCAGGGTGGCCCTGGCAGTAAAGTGTGATAACCCTCCAGTGGTGTCCGCTTAAGTCTATTAAACCGGACCTCCAGAATAAAGCTTGTCCTGGTTTAGCAGTAGCAGTCAGTTTTTCTACTGGTGCAGTGCTGTGTTTTGACTTTTGGCCTGGGAATAATACTGATAAAGCTGATGTTTTCAGTTGCTGGTCAGAATGTTTACCCTGAGCAAGGACTTTGTGAGTCTCATGCTCTGCCAGGGAGGAGGAGAAGCCGGGAGGAAGCAGAGACAGGACACCTGACCCAAACTAGCCAAAGAGGTATTCCATACCACAGCACGTCATGCCAGGGGATGTAACTGGGAGCTACCTGGAAGGGCACATCCTCTTTTCGGTCGGGCTCTTTTCCGGCGAGCGGTATCATATTCTCTTCCCTTGTTATTTCTCTTATCATTATTATTATTGGTGGCAGCAGTAGTGATTTGTGTTATACCTGAGTTACTGGACTGTTTTTATCTCAACCCGTGGGAGTTACATTCTTTCGATTCTCCCCCCCATCCCTCTGGGGAGTGGGGGGGGGGAAGTAGACTGCGTGGTTCTAATTTACAGCCGGGGCTTAAACCACGACAGTTCTTTTTGGCGCCCAACGTGGGGCATGAACCGGTTGAGATAACGACAGATCTGACCAGAGTGTGTCTAATCGTATTTGTGATAAGCATTCAGTGTTTTGGATTAATAGTCACTCGTCACAATGCTGATTTATTGGCTCTCAAAGTTGTTGTTTTTGATCTCACAGTCTCAATATGCCGTAGGTTACTTAGAGCCGGTATTTGCTGTGTTAGTGTTTTTCAAGTGTGGGGCTTGGGCTAAGGTTATTGTCTCATTGTATTTTATGGCAATGACTTGTAATACAATAGAAAAATTGATCATGAAACTGATCTGGCTTATGTTCCCAGTGTGGTCACCACCTTTATACTTTGGGAGGTATATAATACAAATGCTAAGCATGAAATATATTTGTATTATAATGAAATATATATAAATGAAAATTGTGAGGTTTTGTTTACAGGACCGATTCATTGGACACCCTTGTGACCAGTACTTCCTACTACCAGAAGGGGACGGTGAGCCAACAAACTCCCTACCCACACCTAAGAGCCCTACAGCAACTGAATACCCCGCATCAACAGAACACCTGCAACGTCAAAATGCCCCTCGCGGGGGGGGGCCACGGTACTTTTGTGCAATCATGTTTTTGGGGCTTATCACCGTGGGGAAGGCAGAATCAGATTCTCATTATCCCCATCAGCCATTCACATGGACATTGTATCAATTTGGCTCTGGCACAGTTATACAAACTATAACAACTTCAGGGGCTCCTAGCTTTAAGATCACCTTGTGTCAACTAACACCTGTATGTCCATGTCAAAATATGATG
This sequence comes from Psittacula echo, assembly GCF_963264785.1. NCBI lineage: Eukaryota > Metazoa > Chordata > Aves > Psittaciformes > Psittacidae > Psittacula > Psittacula echo. The sequence continues at coordinate 79,618,164 of NC_137738.1, read as the reverse complement.
GACCTTTATCTTTGCCCTGCTCCCAATCCGGGAAAAGGGTACTGTAACCTCCCCGGACACTATTACTGTGGATATTGGGGCTGTGAGACGATTGCAAATGTGTGGGTTCCAGAACCCAGGAAAGATCCCTTCTTGAAAGTCTCTCAGACCCCTTACAAGTGTAAACAAGTGAAAGACAATTCGTTGGGGAGACTAAGAAGGTCCCCCCATTGGGGACCAAGAGGGCGCCCCCAGTATGGAGGTCATGGTAAGGAATGGTGTACCCGGCATTTGTATTTGAATGTGGCAAGTCTCCAAGATCCTGGCTGGCTAGTGGGAAAGATTTGGGGAGTTCGATATTACGAGTTGGGAAAAGATAGAGATGGCTCCATCCGCATTCAAAAAATACTGGTCCCAAATGATCCGCTGCCAGTAGGCCCCAGCCATGTACTTCCTGATAAAGTGGTTCTGACTACTCCGACCACTCCCAGTCGAAAATATGTAACTAAAGAGACTAACAACCAAGACATATCAACAGAAATGTATGTTACCGCACCTACAGTGACACGCACCACTAAAATCCCTTATGAAGATCCTCTCTGGAGAATGATGCAAGCCAGCTATCGAGTATTGAACAAAACCGACCCAAACTTTACAGAGCATTGCTGGCTATGCTATGGAATAAAACCACCCTTTTATGAGGCCGTAGGAATAAGTGACATACCTATTCAGGCAAATGATACAAATCCACCCCAATATATATGGGACATAGAAAAACAAGGTATAACGCTAGCACACGTAGTAGGAAGTGGTGCATGTCTGGGTGCTGTCCCAGACAACAAACAACGGTTGTATGTTAGTAAGGTACAGGATGGAACCTTGGCAAAGTGGTTAATACCAGTCAAAAATGCTAAATGGGTCTGTTCTATTATCGGGGTTACACCCGGCTTTTCTTTGGAAAACTTTAACAGATCTGCGGAATACTGTGTCCAAGTGTCAATAATCCCCAAGATATTTTACCATCCTGAAGAATTTGTTTACCGCTCACATATTACCCCAGAACATCATCTGTCGAAACGAGAACCCTTTACAGCAATAACGGTAGCCACCCTATTACTTGTAGGAGGTGCAGGTCTAGGTACAGTCGTAGCATCCTTAGTACAACAGAGTAAAGAATTTAATGCCTTAAGAATAGCGGTCGATAAAGATTTAGCCACAATCAAACAATCGATAACTGCATTGAAGCAATCAGTTAGATCATTATCCGAGGTAGTGCTACAAAACCGTAGAGGTCTGGACCTGATGTTTCTACGACAGGGAGGAGTGTGTGCTGTGTTGAAAGAGGAGTGCTGTGTATACGCGGACCATACCGGAGTGGTAAGAGACACCATGGCAAAGTTACGGGAGGGTTTAGAAAAACGAAGAAGGGAACGAGAGGCACACCAAGATTGGTTTGCATCCTGGTTTACCCAATCGCCATGGCTGACTTCCTTGGTATCTACCTTGATGGGACCGATTGTAATGATTGCACTGACACTGATCTTCGGACCCTGTATATTAAATAAGCTTGTGTCGTTTATTAAGAACCGGCTAGAAATGGTTAACATTATGCTAGTAGAACGCCGGCAATTGCTTTGATACTGTGTTTAGTTAATGTTACCTCAAGTTATTTTACTTGAATTTAACTACCTGGACAAATCCAAACCCCTGAGAGACCTTTTTAGACATTGTCGCCTCCTTTTACCATGTAGACTGGCCCCCTACCCCCTGTGGTAACAGGTGTGCACTTTTAAAAGTTGGAACGCCTGAACCTCATGCTGAGTGAAGGGAACAAAAACTCATCACAGTCAGGTCAACGTTGCCTGCGCGGGGACGCCCGCTAAGGTTGAGTCTGTCACCTCACACAGCAGTGACGCCTTTCCGACATAGTTTATCGATGGCCTTCCCAGGGCCCATAAATTCAATCTGGAATACAATACCTCAGAGAGATCTTGTTTTCAGCTACACTTGTTCTCAACATTCCCTTTAGTTACCCCCAATCTTACCTCGTTGTTCCAATATACCTCTTGATTACCTTTTACTTAATGTGCCTTATGTTTTCTACTCGAGTTTGTAGTATAAAATTATTTTACAATACACAGTAGAAATAAGATTCTTTTTGTAATACAATATATTTTCTTTAAGCTAATTACTTTTTAGTTGATATAATTATGCATAGGGAGGGGGGAAATGTGGGTAGCCAGGGTCTGGTGGTCGGAAGATATCGCGCTGTACGGAAAGATAGGGCCCCTCTCCTGATAGCCAATAACACTTAGTTTATGAGGTAAGCAGACGGAAGGGACGTTGTAAATCCAAGCTATATAACGCCGTGTCATTAAGCAATAAAGCGCCATTTGCCGTCCACCACATTGGTGTCTGTGAGCTAATGGCCCAGTCGGCCAGGGGTGGGCCGTTGCACCGTTCCTGAACCAGGTCGCCACGCCCACTAGAGGCAACAGGCTTCTAATCTCAGTGTAAGAAAGAAAATGTTTATATTAAAAACAACCCAGGGACATGGGTGTGAGGTGTCTTCCAATCTCCTCTATCACTCTTCTCAGCCGGAAAGCGGGGGAGAAAATGAGATGGGCTAAAAATGACAATGGTCAAGGCCAAGTTGGATGGGGCTTTGAGCAACCTGGTCTAGTGAAGGGTGTTCCTTCCTGTGACAGGCAGGTTGGAACTAGGTGGTCTCTATGATCCTTTCCATGACCCTATGATTCTGCAAGAAATCTATCTGAATAATTTCAGGTAGATGAAGGCACACAGAATCTAGCAGTGACAAGTCTTTCGTAGTATGATAAGAGACAGGCACACTTAAAATATTTTAATTTTTCTTGCAAATTATCCAAAAAAAGAACTTTATATTTTTTGGTAAAACTTTGAGTTTCATGCTAAAATAGAAACATATTTTGATTTTCCTTTTGATGAAGGGGGACCATCCCCTCAACTACCCATTAATTTCTGGGGTTTGTTGAGGTTTCTTTCTGGTGGTGTTTTTTGTTTTGCTTTGGATATTGGGGGATTTTTTTTCCTAGTTTAACAGCTGAATTAAAAACTTGCACGTGTTCATAACTCTAATATATACACTGTCTTTTCCAGTTATTCATGACACTTCCATCTAATGTACCATGAAGGGCTGTCGCTAGCCTGATTGTGTCCGGTTTGACCAAATGATTTAGTCTGTTCATAAATATGTCACTCATTAGAAAATCAGTAGTGATAGAGAAATTGCAAAAAAATCTATCCACAGGCTACCGTTTAAATCAAATGATAGAACACATTAACTCCTCAATTACTGCCTGTTTCTAACTCAATTTGAACTTCACTTACTGAAGACCTATATTACTGGGAAAACTGCAACCTTCTAAATGTCTTGCATCACTCAGTCTATAGTCAGCTGATCAGAATAATGTATGTGCTTTGTTTTCTGCTTTTGGTACTGACAACAATTTAGAACTTGTAATGTTATTTCCTCAATTCTGTAAGCAAAATAGAGTCTTGCATTTCTTTAATATAATATTCCAGTTGTCAGCTGAAGAAAACAGTTTTGAGTTTCATATCCAAAAATAAGGTTCTGTGAAATGAATAACCACAGCTGGAAATGTAATGACCTCTCACCAGATGTCCATGACATTTCCATTTGAGATAGTCTTCTTAAGTCTTCAAATCTTGGTTCTTAATCTTCTTCACATTTACAGTTATCTGTGCAATCTTGCTGGCTGTTCCTTAATATCATTTTCTTTCCTCAGAATTGGATGTGGTATGCCTCTGGCTTTTAGGGATTATATTGCAGTTTGAATCCTTAGTTTATCCAAAATAATTCCTCATGACCCAGTTATGTTGTTGTTTCTGACTTTAAATAAATCAGATTTTCTTTTGTGTTATTACTTAATGTAATTTAAACTTAAATTATCTTACAAAGACCCTAACTTTGCACACTGGCCAGTAAAAGTAGTCTCTTTTTCTGAGTGGGTCCCCATTTACTTCAGTGGAGCCCTGCATAGGCTAAAGCTTTAGTTAATGAGTAACAGCTTGCTAGACAGCTCTCAAATAACACAAAATGAAAATTTCATCATTTGATGGCACTAGATTTGATTTTTCAAAAAAACCTGCAAGGTAATGAAAATCTTGAGTTTTCGTGGAACTGAATGCACTGAAACTTTTAAAGGACCAACTCTAAAAACACAATTTGGGAACCCTAAGTGAAACTTAGAAGTTTCAGTTTTGATCCTACTCCTCAAAAGTTACAAAAAAACCACCCACCAAAACCCCAAAACATTTATGATGTTTCATTTTCCACAAGTAATTTCTCCAGGTATGTAAAGTATTTTTGGCAATATTGAAAGTTTAACAGTGCTTTGGAATCACCACTTTCTTTCACCAAAAGAGATTGTACTATTCCATTTTTAAGAGGATGTCAAATGGTGGATGCCAAATATGTTGGCAACACTTAGAAATGAATAAAGATATCAACTAAGAAAACCTGTAGTGTTACTTAAGTACTGAATATTGAATGGCTTAAGAATTAATTTAAAGATTAATTTAAATCCTTCTGTCTGGGGAAGTTTTACAGTCTTATGTTCTCTCTCCCAAATAAATATTTTAGCCATGAGTTGATATGCTAGGTTGGAAAGTTGAGGACTATGGTCGATAGGCCTTCTCTTGAAGCTGTTTCAAATGGCAAAAGAGAAACTACACATTTGATGGGCCAGGAAGACTGTAAATATAAATGTCTGTCTAATCTAGGGATGAGAACACCTTTGTGAGAATGATGAATAAACCCTTCTCCTAACAGGCTGTTTACTGTAAGATGTATACAATAAGCAAGTACTGAATAATCAATTGAACCACTCAGGCACTCTAAGATGTGCTGTGTGTGAATTTAAGCCCAAAGGGCTTGGAAGGGCAAATAAAACCACCTGTTTTACATCACGGGTGAATGTTTTAACTAGAAAACTGTTGGGCATGGTAGAGCAGGAGAGGAGATCCTTCTGTTTCATTTCAGAAGTAAAAGTTACCATTCAGTGTGCTTAAAAAAAAAAAAAGGAAGAAGAGTATAGTGGCTTAAGTTCAGGAGAGATTTAAAACTAGGAATGCAAAGTAGGAGGATATACAAATACTTTCAGATGCTGGCACAGCGGCTGTCCCTTAGAGCTTAAAATTTTTAGAATGCTTTGTACAGCAGTCATAATCACAAAGGATAACTAACAGTTATTTCCTTCTTGTGGGCTACAATGGGGCTGTGTATTGGGTTCAGCAGTAGTAGTCATTTTTCTCCTTCTTAGTAGCTGGTGCAGTGCTGTGGTTTTGACTTTCAGCCTGGGAACAATGCTGATAACACTGATGTTTTTAGTTATCGCTGTCATGTTTACTCTAACCAAGGACTTTTCTGGGTCTCATGCTCTTGCAGGGAGGAGGGGAAGCCAAGAGGAAGCAGAGACAGGACACCTGACCCAAACTAACCAAAGAGGTATTCCATACCACAGCATGTCATGGCCACTATATAAACTGGGGGTCAGTTACCTGGAAGGGCTAGATCGCTTCTCGGGCTGGGCTGGATATCAGTCGGCAGGTGGTGAGTGGTAGTATTCTCTTCCCTTGTTATTTCCCTTATCATTATTATTACTGGTGGTAGCAGTAGTGGTGTGTTATACTTTAGTTACTGGACTGTTCTTATCTCAACCCGTGGGAGTTACATTCTTTGGATTCTCCTTCCCATACCTCTGGGAGCAGGGGGAAGAAGAAGGGGAGTGGAGTGAGCAAGCAGCTACATGGTTCTGAGTTACCAGCTGGCCTTAAACCACAACAGGCTGGCATTGTAATTAGAGATTATTAGGCTCCGGATTACAGTTAGGTAATAAGTAAAAACTTCTCTTGTATATTTGCCAAGGAATTCATTTTGATTTCCCACTGTTTCTTTACCTCAGGCATACATAGTTTAGATCCTGTTGTGCCGATGTTCAAAAATACAGTGATCTGTTTCACTGATGAACTGTAGAAGGAATCTGAGGCAATGTACTGTACAAAGGAAGAATACTGTAATTTAGACCTCTAGTTCTGATTCACGGAGCTTAATTCCAAAGGTCTTATTCAATAGCAATCCATTTACTATAATAAAAATTCATGGGAAGTAAATGAGAATAGCACTGGTGTCATTATATTTGTGCAAATTTCAGCAAGGATATTCAGTAGTACCTGTAATCTTACTAATTTTCAAGATCCAACTTCTTTTAGAAAAATCATAGTAGGAATAGCTCTTCTTTATCTGAATTCTTAATTTCTCTTCCAGTCAAAGAAATAAAGAGAGATTTTTTTCCTCAGATCTTTCATATTTTCAGGAAGCCAAAGGAAGTTACTTGTCTTACTGCATAGCATTAAATTGGCCCATTTGTCATGGGTTCAGCAGTATCAGTCATTTTTCTCCCTCTTAGTAGCTGGTGCAGTGCTGTGGTTTTGACTTTCGGCCTGGGAATAATACTGATAAAGCTGATGTTTTCAGTTGCTGGTCAGATTGTTTACCCTGAGCAAGGACTTTGTGAGTCTCATGCTCTGCCAGGGAGGAGGAGAAGCCAGGAGGAAGCAGGGACAGTACACCTGACCCAAACTAGCCAAAGAGGTATTCCATACCACAGCGCATCATGCCCAGGATGTAAAACCGGGGGCAGTTACCCGGAAGGGCTAGTTCACTGCTCGGTCAGGCGGGGTATTGATTGGCGGGTGGTGAGCGGTTGTATTCTCTTCCCTTGTTATTTCTCTTATCATTATTGTTATTGATGGTAGCAGTAGTGGTTTGTGTTATACCTTAGTTACTGGATTGTTCTTATCTTAACCTGTGGGAGTTACGTTCTTTTGATTCTCCTCCCCATCCCTCCGGGAGCGGAGGGGGAAGGAGGGGAGTGAGAGAGAGGCTGAGTGGTTCTGGTCTATGGCTGGGCTTAAACCACACCACCATTGAAAATATTAATTTGAAGCGATTTGCATTGAAGGTTATGCTCCTGAATGGGTAACACATACACAGATATACTGAGTCTTATTCTTTTGCCATTATACAACTATTTCTGGTTAACAATATACAATTTCAAAAAATCAGCTTATAGTTTGCTTGGCTTATTTATAGGCCAAGCTCATCTCTAGTCATGATCTGACAGTTTAAAGCTTGCTTCTAAGAACATTTTATCCAGCATTAATATATGTTCTCTGGTAGCAAGACAAAGTCTATCTTATTGATGCAGTCTTCATAGCTGTTTAAAATCTGATTGAAACAGCAGTATGTATCATTTAAGTACAAACATTTTAACACTAGAAAGATCTATTACAATGTGACTTTCCTAGGTCTGTGGAGGTATCTGTTGTCAAAGAATGTTTCTGAGAACATTTAGCAACACTGCAGATTAAGACTTGGATTAATACAACTGTACCTCTGTCATACAACCTCTGTCATACAATTTAGCTGCCTAAATCCTCTAAACTCATTTCTAGCCCTAAAGATTCATAAATTCTCTACAGTAAAGTGAACACCTCAATTTCTGTTATTAGGCATTTGCAGAATTTATAATATATTTTATGCCTAAACTGAGTGGTTAGTTCCCTTTCTGCCTCACATAAAGGATATAAAAAAAAAAAAAAAGGGGGGAAAAGCCACCCCAAACAATAAAATAAACCCAAGTGGTGCACAATACAATTGCTCACCACCCAGTGACCAATACTTAGCAGTGATGGGTCCCTCCCGGGTGACGACTCCAGGTTTGTATACTGGGCATGACATGTTGTGGTATGGAATACCCCTTTGGCTAGTTTGGGTCAGGTGTCCTGTCTCTGTTCCCTCCCGGCTTCCTGTGCCCCTCCTTACTGGCAGAGCATGAGGCTGAAAAATCCTGGATCAAGGTAAGGGCTACTTAACACACCAATGTTTTTAGTTGTTGCTATCAGCACTGTTTTGGGACTAAAGCCAAAACACAGCACTGCACCAGCTACTAGGAAGGAGAAAAATAACTGTTACATCTGAAACAAGGACATACATACAAGGTAGAAAACTGCCAGCAATGTTTACCTTTTCAAATTTATTATTTTTTTATTTTATTAACATTTTTATATGGTGCTATTAATGAATTAAAGGTGTTTTACATAGATTTCTTAGCTCTAAATACAAACCTCCAAATGTCTACTGATTTTTCTGTTTATTCTCATAATCTTAGTTTTAAAATATTTATCACATTATTTAAATGTGATACTTACCTTTTTTAATAAAACTGTGGTTGCATTTGAGCACTTTATCCACCTTCAGTGTTTTTAAACATAAGTTCATAATAACCAATAAGAGCTTGAAAAGGGCCACTGAGGTGCTCTTTAAACTTGATGTTTTACAACATTCCTGTTTTCCTCTCTTTTATACATCACATTCATCTTAGTTCAGTAGTATTTCACACTGACTTGAAATACTTTTATATTCTAAAGCTAAATACCTACTTAAGTTTGAGACAAATTAGGATTTTAAATTCCTGACAATATGTTCGTCATACATTATTCCTTACAGCAGCAGCCCACAGTTTTTCCCAACATTTTATTCCTTCATTCCTTTTAAGCTACGTGGTAATTTTGTTTAAAGGCATTTTTCTTCTTTTCTTGTCTCTTTTTTTTTTTCTAATTCCCTTTTTCTTCTGGCAATTTATCATCAGAGACTTCTCCTTCTTCCTACTACAAACCTGCCTTTTTTTTTTTTTTTCCCTTTATTTCGTTTAGTATTTTGGCAGAGCTGGACACAGCAAAATAATTTTATCATTTACATTGAATTCAAACCTATATGAATAGTTGAAAATTACTTTTTCCTGCTCTTTTTTTTTTTTCCGTTTCTCCATGCTGTTGATATTTTTAGACAAAGTGCAGTATTGACTGATACATGCAGAAAATGGCAATACTACGTTAACATTTCCTTTTAATATGAGCGTGTTGCTAGAAACTCAGATTTTAAACCTGTGGACTAATATGTATTTTCCTCACAGATGTTCATGTTTCTGCCTATCTCAGTGCAGAAAAGTGTAGCAAATCAGTCTACATTTAGACAGGAAACAATCCTATACAATATTTGATCTAGAAATAATCAGTGTGTAAAAGTGGCCAACACAGGGATTTGTCCAGCTCTGCCCAGTGAGCAACATGTCACTGAACAGAGAGAATAAGGATATTGTTCACCCTCATGCCTATGTTAAATAATGGAGAGGCTGAGGCATAACAAAGATACTTTAGAAATACTAGTTTTGTTCGAAATTTTTATAAATACTCTTGGTTTATAATTGATTTCCAGTCTTACGTTTCCTCTCTTTCTTAATTAAGTGTTTTATATACTGATTTGGTGTTTACAGGGATGCTGACAAGAAGTACCTATGAAAATTATCTTGGGAAATTATCTGGTGATGGTAATTAAGTTTTAAAGTAATCTGAAGATATTCGAATTTGCCCCTTGGAAGCATCAAGCAGTAGGGTTGAACAGATACCATTAGTTGTTTCATAGAAAAGGATATTATATTTCCAGCAGATAGTTGGGAATATTGTGTGCCATATAAGAGTATCTTCTAAGATATTGAGTACATTCATATATCTCTTTATCAAATATTCTGTAATCCAGGCATATAGAATCTGTGTGACTCAGAAAATTGAACCAGTGCACATTACAGGGGTTTACCCCTACTTCATTAAACCACAAAGCGTATGAATGATGGCCACTTGAGTGAAGGAGGAAGACTTTCTGCTACAGAATTTGGCACTTGACCGGTTAAGAAAGAAGCAGATACAAGGGATTACAGGAAAAATTGATGGAAATCATTGGAAATTACGAGAAATGCTGGTGACATGAATAGGGTCAAAAGTCAAGATGCCACCCTCTGAAAAACCTTGAGATCCATCTTTACTGAGAACAAAAGAAACATGTATTTGAACTTAGAAATCTGGATGACAGGGATAAACCCATAGTGTAGTCATTTCATGTGATTAGTTTAATCTTGGAGGTGCAGCCTTGTCTTGTTGCTAAAACAGAGAACACATTTGATTTTTTGATAAAATTAAGGGAAATGATGTTTTATTTCAGTAAAGATACAGAAGTTCTACTCCATTTTCCCCCATCACTTACGAAGAATACTTAATTTACTGATTTTCTAATTCATTAGTTTTTCCTTTTATACACTGACAAAAGTGGATGTATATTTTTTCCATTAAAATATTTTGTGCTCAAAAACCAAAAAATGATTCTTTAGCCTAGGATATTTTTTCTTAGTTTTAATAATGTTAACAAAATTTAGAACTTGAATTTCATCTGGACATACAGAACAAGACTACTAGCAAGTCAAGTTAAATTTTAGGGTCCATAAAAATAGGGTCATAACTTTTCCACTGATTCAGCGAGCTTTTGAAATGTCAATGTTAATCCCAACTTTCATACACTTTAAACTAGAGAACATTACCAACCTTCTTTGTTGTGGATATAGTCTCAAAAATGTTAGCTAATTGCAGAGATAGGTTCTCTAAAGTGTTATCCATAAATACTACATCCCTGGCTGCTACTATGTTGGATAAATCTGTTTCTAGAGTGGAATAGACGTGCTTCCTCCTCAACAAGTCCAGCACAACAAGAACCATAAAAGTTATACATCCTGTAATACACTTTGTTCTTTACTGATACAAAATGTCTCACCAGAACACCAAGGCAAGCAGTCCTAGGAGTTGCTGTGTAGCTATGAGTAAGTCTCTAATATGGTTCCCTATGTAGTTTTCACTCACAATCTATGTAGATTTCAATCACAATAGCTTTTTGGATGTTAATTTCCAAAAAAGTACAGGAGCGACATGCTACCTTCAATGCATACAGAGTTTTTAAACAGCGTGGCATTTTACAGATGTTCTACTGCTCTTGATAATATTCGCTTCCTAAATCCTAATCATAATATTAGCAGTAGCATAAGCAATAGAAATTTTTATTATCATCTTCAGAATAGAGGTGAACCCTAGATGTAAAATTCACTCATGAAATGGCAACACATACCAATAGACAAATTAAACTGAAATGTATAGATGAACACAGTAGCCTTGGGGAATGAATAAGGTCATGCACAACAGTACCATAGTACAAGCACAACTGAGGTTTCTAAGGAATATTTTATGAGAAAAATAAAAAAACCAGTCTAAACCTGTTAATTAAGTTCTACAGGAAAGTAAAAAATAGTTCTACCCTAAACAATACCTACTGTAATTTTTCTTCACACAGAATACCAGTGCCATAATGGTTTTAAGATGGAAACCTGTCAACCGCAATTGAATTATTAGAATGTGCATCAGTTCTGGAACTGACTGTCTTATGAGAAAACAAAAAGGTCTACATCTATAAATATTGTAACTCTTTTTTACCCAGGAATTTTTGAGTTTTCTGAATAACAGTGTCAAGGTCTATAGGAAGATATTCTGCATCTCAAACACCTAGACACTCAGTTGTGATACTTTTTTTCATGAAAGAAAATGCTTTTTAATTTGTGCTAGTATGAATGGTACAGCTACCTTTAACTCATGCCTAGTATTCAGACTTCAATATACACATGATATAGGCATAGGGGGAATTTGGTAAAGCAAGCTTTATGCAATATGTTTTTCAAACAAATGACTGAAACAAATACTGAATTCAATGAAACGTGAAAATTTTCATTATAAGAGTTAAAAAAACCCCAACCAAACCCACAAAAAAAAAAAAAAATCCAAGAAACCACAATAAAATCCCAAGTCAATATTCTTACTAAGAGCCATCAATATTTCCTCTGCAATTTGAAATGGCATTTTAACAACTTACACAGTTGTATTGTGTGTGTGGTTTTAATTTAGGGGATGGAAGGTAAAATGCTATGCTACATTGGGTAGGTTAAGGTGGTTTTGCTGCTCTAAATGATCAGTCTGAAAGTTTGTGTGTACTTTAAGTTAATACATCCAGTGGATAAAGAGAGGCACTGCATTTCTACACAGACTAAGCATGTGTCCTGGTTTAGCAGTAGCAGTCAGTTTTTCTACTGGTGCAGTGCTGTGGTTTGACTTTCGACCTGGGAATAATACTGACAAAGCTGATGTTTTCAGTTGCTGGTCAGAATGTTTACCCTGAGCAAGGACTTTGTGAGTCTCATGCTCTGCCAGGGAGGAGGAGAAGCCGGGAGGAAGCAGGGACAGGACACCTGACCCAAACTAGCCAAAGAGGTATTCCATACCATAGCACGTCATGCTCAGGATGTAGAACGGAGAGTCGCCCGGAAGGGCTGGAGCACTGTGGGGTGGGGGCGAGGTACCGGTTGGTGAGCGGTTGTATTCTCTTCCCTTGTTATTTCCTTTATCATTATTACTATTAGTGGTAGCAGTAGTGATTTGTGTTATACCTTAGTTATTAAACTGTTCTTATCTCAACCCATGGGAGTTGCATTCTTTTGATTCTCCTCCCTGTCCCTCCAGAAGCGGAGGGAAGAAAGGTGGGGGGGGAAGTGGACTGCATGGTTCTGATTTACGGCCTGGGCTTAAACCACGACAGCATGTAATATGGTTAAGTAAATTTAGTGACACTAAAGACTTAGACAAAAAAAAATAATGGTAATATTTTCCTAAGGTTTTCTGTTTGATTTTTTTTTTTTTTAATTTCTCTGCATGAAAGGAGCTTCATCAGTAAAACTATTGTGCACAAAAGTGATACTGACAATGAAGTATGCTAAAAACATGTTCTACTTTAAAATTAAACATGCAAACCTGAAGATCATTTGCAATACTTTGGTATATAAAAATTTTATGAAGTCATCTATATATTTCTTAAATGTATCTTACAAGCATTAAAATTCTTTCTTTAAATGCACTGCTTTATGTTAGTTTAAATGTTCATTCATTATCTCGGCATGTCTTTAAAAGGAGAATGGAATGGTAAAACCTTACCCAATAGATGAGTATTTTTCCAAAGCAGTTAATAAGAGACATTTTCATTGTTTCATAGTATTAAAAACTACTCAGGCAATAAACAGCAGGCTATCACTTGTATTAAATATACATGAAAGTCTCTAAAGCATTTTATATGTTTTGAAAACTGAAGTATGTTATTCAATGATGATCAGAAAGAAAATGTAACTTAGTTTAAAGCTTGGGGATAAGGGGACATAAAAAAAATAAATCATGTTTCTTAGTTTCTTCCACAGCATACAGCAGAATGGATCACAAAAAAAAAACAACAAAAAAAACCCCAACCCAACCCAACAATTAAAGATTACTGTCTCAAAGAGAAATAAAAATACTAAAATGCTTTAGAAAAGATTCTGAAACAGTAAAAAAAAAAAGATTCTGAAAAGTTAAAAAAAAAAAAAGGAAAAATATTAGATTTCATAAATTTCTCTGGAATTTTGTAGCTCAATTGACATTTCCTGGAGAGTATTTTCTGTTTAAATTACATGACATTTTTGCATACAATATCAACCTTTTGGATTTATTCAGTCTCTAAATACTTGAAGCTTAAATCTTTCTAAGCAAATGAACATAAAATTTAACACTTAGTAAGTATTTTTAATACTAAATATTAAAATGACAATTTTGGTCCACAAAGAATATCCTGTCAAGCTTTTATATAGGTGTCATTGAGAACTTAATTGCATCATCATTCATACATTAAAGGTCTAACTCCAAAACAAACTTGTATACTTTCAATCTTAATGTTTTTATCTACAATTTCACCATGTTTTTGGGGTTAACAGGATCAGCACCTCTTCTCTGAAATATGCTTCGAACAAGGAAGTATTGCTTAGATTTTTCTTTATATGCAAGGAATTCTAGATCCTAAAATTCTATGTGAATTTCTAAAATATTTGCATTACTAAATTTCAAAAGGATCATTACCATATATCTTTCTGTGAGAACATTCTCAGAATAGACAGAAAGCTCTTTCTTTTTCTCTCTCTTTTCCTGTGTGTAAAGGAATTCAATGGAATAATGTTGAATTACAAAAGTATGGAATATCTACTACTTTCAACCAGCTGAACTATGCACAAAATATTCATATAGCAGCAAGACACAAAAACTTATGTATTAAACACCCTCCTGCTAGATGTGACCCATCCTCCGTAACAGAAAGCCTTGCTTACATTACCTAGCAAACACATAACAGCTCAAGAGTCACAAGTTGTCTGCCATTGATTTAGATGATGAATAATATGAGTCACACTCTTTCACAGACACCCCCTTGTCATGGGGAAAGAGCAAGAAAGTAGTCCAAGGCGAAGGAATCCAACACATTTTACAACATCCGGTGAAAAACGAATTGGATATAGCCCCTACCATGGGAGAGACTCTTAAGGCTATACAGCAGGTGAAAACAGGCAAGGCAGCTGGGGTCGACGGAATCCCACCCGAAATCTGGAAGCTGGGGTTATCTACCGCCTATCTATCATGGGTTATCTACCGCCATCACCTACGACCCCTCGAACGCTTCCATCAGCGCTGCCTCTGTACAATTCTAAACATCCATTGGACTGACTATGGGTCAAATGTTACTGTCCTTGAACGGCAGGGGTCACCAGTATCGAGGCCTTATTGCTGCAATCACAGCTGCGCTGGGCAGGGCACATCTCTAGGATGAAGGACCACTGCCTCCCTAAGATTGTGTTTTACGGTGAACTCGCCACCAGCTACCGCAAGAGAAGTGCCCCAAAGAAGAGATATAAGGACTCCCTGAAACAATACCTCAGCTTTGGCCATATTGATTACCACCAGTGGTCCACTCTGGCCTCCAATCAGGAGGCTTGGAGACACACTGTACATAACAGCGTTGTCTCCTTTGAGAGCACACGCAGAATTAGTCTTGAGGAGAAAAGACACGTAGAAAGAATCGCGCCCCACCTATATCACCCAAGGAGACCTTCCACTGTGCTTTTTGCAAGCAGATTTGCCTATCCTACATTGGCCTTTTTAGTCATCAGCGTGCTTGTAGTAAGCATGGGTAAAGCCCTTCCCAAATCTTCGTTCGCAGTCAGGCCATGATGATGAGTCACATTATGCCTCAGATTATCCTAGGTTTCAACTTAAAATGGAAATAATTTAAAAAAAAAATCAAGCATTGCTCTGATGAATAAGATTAATGTTTGAGTTCAGGAAGATTAGAATAATAGAATCATAGAATAGTTAGGGTTGGAAAGGACCTTAAGATCATCTAGTTCCAACCTGGGCAGGGACACCTCACACTAAACCATGTCACCCAAGGCTTTGTCCAACCTGGCCTTGAACACTGCCAGGGATGGAGCATTCACAACTTCCCTGGGCAACCCATTCCAGTGCCTCACCACCCTTACAGAGCTTGTTCCTTATATCCAATCTAAACTTCCCCTGTTTAAGTTTTAACCTGTTACCCCTTGTCTTGTCACTACAGTCCCTAATGAAGAGTCCCTCCCCAGCATCCTTATAGGCCCCCTTCAGATACTGGAAGGCTGCTATGAGGTCTCCCATTAGAGAAAGTATTATTTCCTTTATGGGAAGTCCAATACCTAGTTCATGTATCTGTTTCCGTCTTGATCTGCAAAACAGTGTATATTTTCTGATGGTATAACAGTATATCTTACAACACAATTTCCGTGGTGAAGACTATGGAAGAAATGCAAGACAATAATGAGAATCTCAATCTTTTAACTCTTAATTCCTGTCTGTATTTTTATGATCAAAGCATTTTATTTTACCCTGTAATTGCTGCTACTTGTAGTCAATGTTTCGTCACTTGCAAACCCAACCATCTTAGATCTCCAAAGTAGAGGAATGTAAAATGCTTTTGTCTCTAGTGGCAATTATTAAGCTCCCTTCTGCTGCTACCTTTGATAAATATCAAAGAAAGTAATTGTAATGATATTGATCTGTCCTTAGTGAATTTGTTATAAATAGTAATACAGATATAAATCCTGGTCAAGTCTGGCACATAATCCTGGTGTGCTTTTGTTTATGAATATTTATTTGATAAATCTAACTTTTGGAGAGAAGAATATAAACCCAAGAAAAAATATCATATCTGTTGTTAACAAGACTAAACATAATTGCTGTAGAAAGAATTAAGAAAACATCAAACCCCACCAGTCAAATAACTCTTTAGCATGTATGGCATTTAGTATTAGTTGTGTGTAAAAGGCATAACTCTTATTTATGCTTCTACCTAATAATCAAAATCCATTTCTATTTTCGTGGTGGTACAGAAATCTCAAACTGTTTTTCCAATTAATTTTTTTTCTCTTTAAACAAAACTAAAATAAATCTGATTATAAAACGCATTTTTATACAACAGTGAGAGGCCATTTCTCTCTGATAGTTCTGAAATTTTACCTGGAATGAGTACTTGCTCATGTGGAGCTAATACTTGATTTAAGTACAAATCCTGACACACCCGTACTTGAGTGAAGGCATATGTTATTGGTTTCAGTTCCATTTGCATTTCCATGCTAAGACATCTTAGTATTTTCTTTTTCTTTTCACTAGCCTGACTTCCTTTTGTCCTTAAACCTGAGGTCAGAAGTACCTTTATTCTGTAGGAAGTCTGGTAGTAGTAATCACAAACCAATATATATGTATTTAACATCTGCAATGTATACAAGATACAGCATTTTTCAGTGCAAAATTATAATAAAGAATGCTAAATTTTATACTTAGCCTTGGTTGGAATACAGGAATTTGCTTCTTCATTTAACCTTTTCCTTACTTTTAAAGACTGGTTCAGCTGGTTACATATATACATATACATATATATGTATATATATATACACACACATAGAACTGTCTGTTTTGCTAGCATAGGAAAAGGTATTACAGTTTAAGTAAAGTTTTAACTCAAACCAGTTGTATAGAAAAGCACTATTTTCTGAGGTAGGTGTAAAGCAATGGCTAACACTCAGTATAGTAACAGCATAGGTGAAGAAAGATTGCGTTTGTTGTAACTTAGTAATTTCCAAGATGAAACTGTTCCATTGCAAGAAAAAGACATGGCTGGTTTGTTTGCTTGGTTTTTCTCTTGGCAACAACAACAAACCCAGTAAAACCCAACCAACCAAATAAACAAACTAAACCCAAAGTAACTACATACCAAAGTAAAACAAACATAAAGAAGTAAACATACAAGAGGGGAATGGACAGGCTCCAAAAGAGGTATATAGAAATACGTGTGAGCATTCAGAGGTGACATTAGGAGGACAAAATCTCAGCTGGGGCTCAAATTGGCAAGAAATGTGTAAAATAGCAAGAAAGAGTCCTGTACCTATGTTAGTAGAAAACAGATGTACAAGGAATATTTAGGTCCACTGCTGAATGGGACTGGCAAGTTAGTCATAAGTAGCATAAAAAGGCTGAGATACTTAATGCACTCTTTGTCTCAGTCTTCGTGGGTAAGGTCAGTCCCAAAGCCTTTTTTCCAAGAGGCAGTGATGAAGCAAAGAATGATGAAGTGAACATCTGAACAAATTGGACATATACACACCTATAGGGCCTGACAAGGATATATGGCAGGGTGCAAAAAGAGTTGTCTGACATCCTTGCAAAATTGTTCTTTATTATCTTTGAAAGGGTCAGGTGGGGTCCTGAATCATTGTGAAAGGGAAAATAATACACCCATTTATACACAAGGCAAAAAGGAAGGTCCAGGAAACTGTAGGCCAGTTAGCCTTACTTAAGCCTCACTGGGAAAATTAATGACTAGGTCCTCATGGAAATTATTTCCCAGCACATGAAAAACAAAGTGAACAGCAAAAAGTGATGGGTAAATGCAGTGCTCATTTACCAAAGGTAAATTGTGCTTGACAAACTCAGTTGTCTTCTGTGATGAAAGTACTTTCTCAGTGGATGTAGGCAGAGCTGTGGATGTTGTGTATCTTGATTTTAGCTAAGCATTTAACATGATTTGCCACAGCATTCTTGTTGACAAGCTGGTTAAGGTATGGATTGGACAGGCAGATCACAGAATAGATGGAAAACAAGCTGAATTCCTGGGCTCAGAGGGTTGAAAAAAAGTTGATGGTTCAAAGTAGCACCCATTCATAAGTGGAGTTGCTCAGAAGTTGATACTGCAGCTGTTAACATTCAGTAAACAGTTGGGATTATGGGGTTGAATGCACCCATACCAACTTTTCAGATGATACCAAACTGGGAGGAGAGGTAGATATATCAGGAGGAAGAGTCACCATAGACAGACCTTGACAGGATGACTAGGCCAACAAGAATTCCATGAACTTTAACAAGGATAACTAAGAAGTCCTGCAACTAGGAAATAATAATTCCAAGCACCATCACGGGTTGGAGTATGAAAAGCAGGGGTGTAGCTCTGCCAGAAAGGTCCTGGGGTTCATGGAGGTGAGCATTCTGGTTATGAACCAGCAGTGTGTTCCCTGGCAATAAAGAAGACAAAGCATATCCTGGACTGCATCAGCAGTATAGTGAACAGATCAAGGAAGGTGGTTGCTCAGCTGTACTTTATCAAACCAGTTTTATTCTATCCAGTCCAAGAAAGGCATTGAAATACTGGAGAACATCCCAGGGAGGACAACCAAGGTGATAGGGTTGGAAAATTTTACATATGATGGAAGACTGAAGGAACTGGGTTTATTCAGAGAAAAGAAAGCTTAGGGGGACTGTAATTACACTCTTCCAATACCTAAGAACAATTACAGAGGAGGTGGAGGTTCCCTTTTCACAAAGATAAACGGTGATAGGGCAGTAGGCCTCAGTGTAAGAAAAAAAATCCTTAATCATGAAAACAATTTAACATTGGATTGGGTCATGTAGAGAACTGGCAAAATCTTCCTCCTTATAGTATTCCAGACTCTGAAATTCAAGACAGGATCATGGATAACCAGATTTCCCTTCTAACCTAAAATTTTCTATGGTTCTGTGGTGTCTGTAAGAAATATCTCTTATAACTAGAGATGACAAGAAGGTGAAAAAATGTGGTTGACAGCAGGTGTGACCCTTGGAAATGAGGTCTTCTGAAATTCAGTATACACTTGCTCAGCTTTGGTATCACATAAAGAAACCATGCAATTGCACCTGTGGTTCAAAGGGCAAAGATGGGGTTTTTTGTGCTCTTGTAAATCACTATGGTAACACTCTTACATAAAAAGCACCCTTGTGGTAGCAAGAGGAATGATAATCTCCCTGGCTTCAGTTTTCAGAAATTCAGCATCTAATCTAAACTAGCCATCCAGCACCTCATCATAATTAGTGCAGAGAGACAGATGTTTCTGGAAAGAAAGATCCTAGACAACTATCACAAGCCAGATGCCTATCATCTAGGCATAACAAAAATTGAGATGAATTGCTTTTTAAGTGACATGCTCAAGGAAAAATAATTATTTCTTATATAATAACTGGCTCAGAAATTTTCTGAAAAGGAGTAAGTTCGAAAAGGGATGCACCATGTACTAATTCATGTTCTGAGTGAGAAAATAAATTATTTCAGATGTTTAGGGGGTGCTTTTTTATGAGGTGGATGACACAATGGTCCTAAGACCATTATGGGGCTGTATAGAATCTTCTAGTAATGGAACAGAAACCTCAGTGATAGAA
Organism: Psittacula echo; assembly: GCF_963264785.1. Taxonomy (NCBI): domain Eukaryota; kingdom Metazoa; phylum Chordata; class Aves; order Psittaciformes; family Psittacidae; genus Psittacula; species Psittacula echo. Next base: position 79,598,574 of record NC_137738.1, on the reverse strand, counting down.
ATAGAATGAGAGAAAATTTTGAAGTGTTTGATAAGAGAAATCTGTTGGGAATAGGAAAAAGAAACCACAACTGTTCTGTGCTGAATGTTGTGGCTAGGTTTAATTTGTGCCATTCCAGACTTCAGTGCCCTTTTATTATTCTTTTTATGCCTATATTTGTATACCAGAATTTAATACTGTTTTATAGCATAATAATTTTGATTAGTTTTAAGGGGATATTATTTTTTTAAAATGATAGATTAAACACTTCAGCACAGAATACTTCAAGTCTTGTGGACTGCTTGATTTATTCCTTGCCAGCAGCACTGCACCTAAGGTCTTATTTAAAATATATTGCCCACCGTCACTGCCTGAACTCCTTTGGTGTTCTAATGTTATTTCAAGAGGAGCCAGAACTGTTTGCCTTGGGCTTTCCAGATGATTGTGGTTCTCTGCTTTTCAGATCAATTCCTGAGGCAGGAGAGATAGAACCACTGCAGATCTTAGAAACAATACTTTATTGGCTCCAGACATACCTGCCTTATTTTCAGGAACATGTATAAGGCAGAGCCCATAGAAACTGGCTGCACAGATCACTTGGGCCCAAATGCCGTATTGCTTCTCCTGATTTTTGGAAGGGAGTGTGGAACATAGACAAAATGAGGTCTATAACTGCTGGGCAGTTTTGTATACCATTTGTATCTTAGCTACCTAAATAGTAATTTTAAGAAATATTTTTAAATGAGACCTGTTTTGTGGATTCTAAATTATTGAAAACAGTTCTGTATTACTTGTCAGCCAAGTGCAAAACACTGCTTAAAATTACAGCCCTTGTAGTTCTCTTAGATACATAATTATTCTCATCCTTGTTATTTAGTCAAATCAGATAAAGCTAAAGAAATTGGAAATATAAAAGAAAAAAAAAAGAAACAGTGCATTTATATTGAGTTTCTTAGCATTTCTTAGCTTATTTCTTAGCCAAGATAGATTGTATTATGATCAATCTGTTCTCATATATGTAAACATTCTTTTGTAATAACATTGCCACATAAACCTAATACATATGGATACAGCATAAGGACTGTGAGGAGTCTTTAGGCTTAAAGAAAGTATAATAAGAACTCTATAGACTAAAGCTGACATCAGATATAAACCTAATTTGTGGACCACTTATTCAGCCAACTTTGTATCTGCTTTTTTTGCAGCAATACAAAAATTCATTGAAGTGGTTTTACAAAGCAGCACCACTCAGACAATTAAATAGCCAATTTACAAGAAACAAGATACACAGGTTCCTCATCTCTTAGAGTCCTGTATCACCTCCTTTTTTTACTATTGCATCATACTTACAGAAAATAATTCCCATTTACAGTTATCAGTGGTCACTAAGAAGACTTACTTGACAGTGTGAAAGACTACTCTGTGAGACACATGAGTATTGTAGAAAAACTTTGTTTTCAAGATTTTCTTGTGTGTTATATTCAGTACCTTTCTGAATATTGCGTGGTATTTTTTTTATTATGAAGTCAGAGTACTACTCATCGTAACAAATAGAAGTGGGCAGACCCTGGGCATTCTTCTGGTTTGCGTATATTACAGAGTGAACTCAGAAGCACAGATGTGGACTCTTTACCAGCAACAGATCACAGTGTATTTATTGACAAGTCTAAACCTAATGATCAGCCAAAATGAGAAGAGGTTTGTGTTTGTTTTCTCTGTTGGCTGCATCTGGTACTTGTAAGGTTTTTATTCTCAAGTGATAATTTACATCAACAGAATAATTCATAATAGTTGTTGTGAGTTATTTGGTAATAGAAATCATTGTATTTGAATTTTGACACAGCCCCACAGTGCTGGGTGAAACTAAATATCATACATCTGTGAGCCCAATTTATGCAAATTGTGATAGGCTGTTAAAATTAGCTGTCTCTAGGCTACTTTATGTGACTACATGGGTTGCTTCGACAATGAGTCTTTGCTTTTCCTTCCTGACACACGCTGCTAGAAAATAGAGGAATACTGTGTTCTCTCATGTATAACACTGACACATACAATTGAATATCCGCACTTTTTACTTTTTTTCTGTTCTAGCTGCTAACAGCTGAGTGCTAATGTGATATAAAAGCTGTTTCCAAAAAAACCATGCATATTTATATATCTGCCTCTTAGAGCTGGTAGTATAGCCATAAGAAAAATTAGTTTTGGAGGAAATAAATGGTAATTCATGTATAAGCCTTTAAACTGTTTATTTTGTTACACATTATTTTATCATCTTAGCATACTTAGTTTAAGAGGAACTGCATTTTGTCAAGGACACTGAAAACATCCTTCTCTCTCATCTGTCATGTACAGCATTTCCAAATCTGAAGGGTTTTTGTTGTTAGGTGGGTTTGGTTTGGGTGTTGTGGTGGTGGTTTTGTTTTGGTTTTTTTTGTTTGGTTTTGGGGTTTTTTTAGTTTTTTGTTTGTTTGTTTTGGTTTTGGTTTGGTTTCTTAGGGTTTTTTGGCTTGATTTTCCCCTGAGGAAATTCTTGAGGAATATTAATAAAAATATTTTGAATAATACGAAAATAATTTTTTCTGAGGTTCTGTCAGTCTCATCTGAGTGGCAAATATGTTATTCTCTTTATTATACTCCTCTACCTTTTACTTCCTGCTATTGCACATTTTGTTGGTGATTTAAAACTCCCCTTTTTATTGATCAAGCCTTCAATTAGTGATTTTATTATAAAGCTCAGAAACAAACAAACAGAAAATAATTCAAAAGCCTTTCTCACAGTGTTTAGATGCAGAAATAAATATTTCCTCTCCCAACACACACTAAAACCATCATAGAATGCATCGTGAAAGACTGCAAGTTTCTTTTTACAAGTTTGCAAAGGTTTTTATAAAATTGCACAAGATTGCCTACAGGACAATTGTATTTATTAGTGTTGATATCACAGTTGCATAGAGAAGAGAATATATTTATTATAGAAAAGCAATACAAAAGAGAAAACATATTAAATGGGATGACTAAGCATTGGGCACCTAGATGGTTACAGGATAAAATTAGGTTTGATGAACTAGAAATAACACTGTTCCCACTGACTTATGAGGGCTAGGACGCTACCCAGCATTTGGGATCCATAAAGATCCTTTATTATGTGAAAGGATGGAAACAATGTTGTATTGTTTTCAGGCTTAGAAAGATAAAGAATACATACTGTATAGTGAAAGAAGTATAAAAAAAGCTTTTGCAATTTAGAAAGGAAAAAGACATTTTAGAAAGAAGAATATGTATCATTTTTGTTAATTTATGAATTTATTTCTTTAGCATTTTCTCAATTTTTAAACTTTTAGCTTCTATTTCTTCTGCTTTGTTACTTAAGCTACTCTCATGTATTTATTCTACATGTGCATACTATGAGCTAGACTGATTTCCCTTTGTTATTTTGTGATGTCTTCTGAGACACTTTGAGGTAAAAAAAACAATGCATATGAGAATGACAAGCATAATGTTAGTATCCAGCAAAGGTAATAATCATTCTTTATTCCTCTCTCATTCTCTTTCTATTCCAAAATTTAGTAGAAGCTATTTGGCTTGATATTCTTTTAAACAAAAACTTTACAATTTAAATTTAAAATAGGTCTTTGATGGGAAGCTAAATGAAACTATAGGCAGGGTATAGGGGGTCTTGCAAGCTGTTGGCAATGGACGGGCAGGCTACAGGTCTCTTCTGCTGTCAGGAGAGGCTGGGGCTGTGCTGTACACAGCCAGTTCCAGCCGGATCCAGCCCATCCACCGCAGGGCACAGCTAAGCCCCGCAGCTGAGGTGGCGGTGCTTCAGGGGAAAGCTATTTCAGAAAGGGCAAAGAATGCCAGGTGATGAAGGATGATGAATATAAAAGACTGACAAAATACAGAGGCAGCACCGAGGGGAAAGAGAAGTAGAGGAGGAGGTGCTCCAGGTGCCAGAGCAGAGATTCCCTGCAAGCACATGGAGAAGACCCCAAATCAAATCTGTTTTGCCCATGACAGTAACTGGCAAGTGATTTCCCTGTCTTTATGTCAACTCATGAGTATTTCATCTCATTTTCTTCCTGTGTCCTGTAAGGGAGGGGGAGTGAGAGCAGCTGAGTGGAGATCCGGCAGCCAGGCCAGGGTCGATGGACCACACATACGTAAGATATGTTGTATGTAATATGTAGTCCTCTTAGGATGTAGAATTGTTTCAAAGAAAAAGAAAAAAAGAGAAAATGAAATAGAGAGAAAGAAAGACGGAACTAACCTAGATCATTGATCATTTGAAATTACTATTGAAGGGTTTAATTTCACCCACATTACCCTTCTGAGTAGTGTTCTATGAAAGCTATGTAACATCTCTTTCCTATTTTTATTACTTTGATGCACTGTCAAATGAAGACCATGGGCATTTCTTGTTGACGTACATTTATTAGCACAAGAGGATACCAGTAGTATAAAGATTGCCTTCATTCCATCATTTATTACAGTTGATCTTCAGTCATAACAATTTGACAGTCTTAGCATTCTTCCTCTTGAAATTGGTTGTGTTAATTGATGTCCATCTAGTGCACAGATGAAAGGATAATTACGAAAGGAAATTATGAGGTCATATTTTATTAACAATGCTCACATTTATTTCCTTTTCTTGAAAATGTGTGTGTAAGTTTGTTGTGAGTTAACCTCAGTATGCAGCTAAGTACCACACATGCGCTCACTCACTTCCCTTTTCATCCCCAATGGAATGGTGGAAAATAAAAGGAGTAATAAAAGTGACACCACATAGTGTGGTATCAGCATTGTTTTGGTCACAGATCTAAACCACCACCATATGAGATGCAATGAACAAAATTAACTCTATCCCAGCCTGAATCAGTACAATGCTGAATGTACAGAAAAGCTTTCAGATACTGAGGTTGTAGTACCTATTTGTTGTTTTGATTTTGTTATTTTTTTTCTGGTATTTTTTCAGTTTGAGATTTTTTTAGGTAGGCTGCAGTTTCCGCTGTTTTTTTAAAGTTATTCAACAATTGACAACTGTGGAAATATAAAATGAAGGCTATTCAGTCATTTCCAAGAAAGTAATAATAAAGTATTTTTCTGCATGATGAAAATATCTGGCTGCTTTCCTCTTAAATTGTTCCATTTTTTGCACGGTTCAGAACAAGGGAACCACATTTCAAGGGGGCAACAGTTCCTTTTGTGTCAGCTAAATACTGGCCAGTCTTGAAAACTACAACTTTCACTTGCTTAATTGGAACTCTGATCTTTGCAACTGACTTGCCAAAGCTTTTATTTTTACCAGGCACTGTCAAAGTTCTCACAAATCAGACTCCTATACTCTATCAAAGTCGTAGAGCACAATGAGTTCCTTCATGTCCCCAGTCACAAATATGAGCAGTGACAATTATATTTTCTCAGGCCAAAATTGTGTTATTTTATTATATATTTTATTATATAATTATAATTGTGACCATTACAAAAAAGTGAGCTGGTAAGAAGATGTGGCCTCTGAAATACCTCTTGCCAAATATTTCAATCCTAATGAATTGGCATTTCCTGACAGAAAAAAACACCACTGTGTGTTAATTTGCTTCTGCTCCTCAGCTTCTATGTCGTAAAAGAACAAGTTGTTTAGCCTGAAGTTTTCACAAGAACTGTTTGCATTCTTTGATTTTGGCTTCTCAGTCGGAGACCTTGCATAGTGATTAAAGATTCCTAGTGGTTTCACAAATCCAGAGAATTCAGTGCAAACTATGCTTTAATATAGACATTCTATAATATGCTACCATACTTGTAGAAATCTGGCTAAAAAATAACTAGATACCCAACAAACTAAATATCCCAATAATAGCCTTTTGCCTTTAGTGTATTACTTAATGTTTGCTGCTTCTGTAAAATGCGGATAATACTCCATTGGATAATACTCCACTTGATCTGCAGTTAATGAAAATTAATGAAGCACCAGAACTATAGGGCTGAATGTTCCAAGAGAAGCAGAATAAAGTGATTAATTCTGTGTACGAACTGGCTTCTCTCACTTAGGCACCAAATTTCCCTGAAGTTTTAGAGGCCAAGTGAAATATTTCTCCTCAATTAAGTGTTCATGTTCTCTCTATTATCAGTAGAAGGAATCTGAGTGCACAAAAGAGTTGAGCTACACAGACAAATAGTGGTTTTTGACCTTCTGCCACATTTTTTAGTTATCTTGTTTGGTTTTCTTAATATATTACAGATTTTTTTTTGTGTTGTATGTAGTATCACAGTATACAAAAAATATATGAAATCAATGGGACTCTGTCTTATTTTACTATTCAGCTTTATTACAGAAGCGCAGTTGGGGTTTGAATGACTGAAATTGTAATGGATTTTAATATAATGCATTGCCCTATACAATAATTTATCAGACCTGACTTACTTATTTTTAACTTAGTCTTTCTGTAAAGAACTTCTTTTTAACTGGATGGAAAAACCAAGTTATGCTATCATTAATAAATCATTTTTTCTTTTCATGTCAAATTAAATAGAAAATATTACCAGTATATTGTGAAAAGGTTATTTTTTTCAACTTGTATTTTTTCTCCCTTTCATTTGTTATAAATGAATATATGTTTATTTTTAAGGTAATTACTTTTTGGGACATGTACTGATTATTACATAATTATTTTCTTTCTTGTATTTGTTGGTATACTGATCAATTTTTTTTGGCTTGAGGATTGGTTTTTCTCTTAGCTCTTTAACTGTTCCTATTTCTTTATCTTTCATTTTTACCCTTATTTTCTTTTTTTCTCAAATTGAGTATCAGTGTTGTTACGTGGCTTGAAATTTAAAGTACTAACTTGTAGGCTCATTAAAAATATGATTTTTTCAAGGGTCTTTCAAGGGGCTGTTGAGATGCTGTCCAGCCCTTGGATTATAAAACCTTCTCTATCATCCATGTGGCCATGAATGATATTGCCAAGGGAGACCCGGAGAGCATCAGCAGTGAGCACAGATCTCAGAGGGCTAATGTGAAAGCCAGGGGAGTCCAGGTGATGGTCTCTGGATCCAACAGTGACATGGAAAGGGCAAGCCTGGATGCATCCTGTGAGTCAGTACCTGTCTACCCAGCCATTGCTGCTGGAAGGACTGTGACTTAACAATCAGGACACCCTCACTAAGTACTGAGAACTATAGAAGAGAGAAAGGATCTATCTGACAAACAAGGCAAAGCCCAGTTAATGAGTCAATAACGTAGGAGAGTTTCACAGTAGGTTTGTGAAAAGTGACTAAATACTGAAGAGAAGTTAATGTACCAGAGGCAGTGAGGAAGTACCCAGGAACCCAAGAAATTGCATGATGGAGGTGTCTGTCAGATCTCTAGGAAATCTCTGTGAATGTGCACCCATACCTCAAGCCTGTATGCAAATGTACACGCTGTGGAAAACAAGCAGAGAGAATTTGAGGTCTCTGTGTGTTCAGAGCTTTCATCTCATTGGGATTACAGAGAAATGGTAGGGTAGGCTGCTAGCAAGTGTACTGAAATGGATGTATTCAAGCTTTATAGACCATGCAGCCAGAAGAGTTGAGTAGGTGTCAAAAAGGCACGGGTACACAGGGAACTCCTGACAGAGCTAACACAAAACGGAAGTATACAAAGGGTAGAAGTAGGGATAAGCTACTTAGGAAGAATATAATGGCATTGCCTGAGCTTGCAGGGATTGAGTTTGGAAATCCAAGCTTACACTGGAGCTGAAAGTATGAAGCTGAGGGGTATAAAGGAGCTTCTGTAAATACACTGACAGGAAAAAGGAAAGAACAGGGAAAACAAGGGCCTGCTGCTCAGTGGGGCAAGGGAGCTAGGGACCAAGGACAAGGAAAAGGCTAAGATACTCAGAATCTTTCCTCAATATTAACTGGTAAGGTTTGCTTTTATGGTCACTGGGCCTAAAACCAGAGTCTGTGGAATGAAGCTTTGCCTGCAGTAGCGTTAGTGATCATTTAAACAAATGTGACATAGAGAAGTCCAAGGTATGGTAGCATCTGTATGGCCCACCCATGGCAAATGATGTAGATAACAACTGTTGATAAGAATGTGAGTGCAAATGTCATGTCTGCAGACTGAATACACAAAAGCATTTGAAGGGTGTTTGCCCAAAAATAATACTGTTAAAGAGGAAGACGGCCATCAGCTGCATTCAGCAGTAACAGGGGAAAAGGAGGCTAAAGCAGGGAATTAAAGGCTTGTAAAATGGTACAAAATAAAATCACATTTTTGCAGGAGATTGAAACACAGAAATTTACATTTTCTTTGTCCCATTAATTTTTATTACAGTACCACCTTGATGATGAAAGCAAAAACTAGATTCTGATCAAACCACTGTCCTGAGTTCAGCAGTAGCAGTTATTTTTTCCCCTTCTTAGTAGCTGGTGCAGTGCTGTGTGTTTGACTTTCGGCCTGGGAACAGCGCTGATAACACCTATGTTTTTAGTTACTGCTCAAATGTTGAGTGTGACCAAGGACTTTCTGAGTCTCATGCTCTGCCAGGGAGGAGGGAAAGCTGGGAGGAAACAGAGACAGGACCCCTGACCCAAACTAACCAAAGAGGTATTCCATACCATAGCACATCATGCCCAGGATGTAAACTGAAAGTTACCCGGAAGGGCTAGTTCGCTGCTCCATTGGGCTGGGTATTGGTGGGTGGTGTTGTATTGTCTTCCCTTGTTATTTCCCTTATCATTACTATTATTATTGGTGGTAGCAGTAGTGATTTGTGCTATACCTTAGTTACTGGACTGTTCTTATCTCAACCCGTGGGAGTTACATTCTTTCGATTCTTCTCCCCATCCCTCTGGGAGTCGGGGGGAGCAAGGGGAGGGAGTGAGCGAGTGAGACTGCATGGCGGACTGAGTTTAAACCATGACAGTTCTTTTTGGAGCCCGACATGGGGCACGAAGGGTTGAGATAACGACAGATCTGACTGGAGTGTGTCTAATCATATTTGTGATAAGCATTCATTGTTTCGGATTAACAGTCACTCGTCACAATGCTGATTTATTGGCTCTCAATTTTGTTGCTCTTGATCTCACAGTTTCAGTATGCCGTGCCTTACTTGCTGTGTTAGTGTTTATTGGCTGGGGGCCTTGGGCTAAGGTTCTTGTCTCACTGTACTTTATGGTAATGACTTTAATACGGGAAGCTCCGGCAGCAGAGTGGGATGGATGTGGCCGTGCACTTGTACCTGGCCGTCCCGCTGCTCTTCACCATCCTGGCTCTTGTCCTCACCTCTGTCTTCTTAAGGCTGCAGGGAGCTGAGGGGGAGCAGCTCTGGGAGCTGGCGATGGCCAAAGCAGCCCAGGAGAGTGGCCCCGGGGACCAAGCGGTGGCGGGAGTGGGGCCGGAGGCCGGGAGGGAGCGGCTGCTGGTGGAGGAGGTTGGGGCAGTCGAGCAGTGGGAGGAGGCAGCGAAGGAGCCGATCCCTGCGGCCAAGTCGATCTCTGCAGCTGAGCCCAGCCCTGTGGCAGCCGAGAGCATCCCCTGGCAGCCGCCCGCTGAGCCTCACGAGACCAAGCCCCAGGAGGATGCGGAGAGCAAGATACCACCTTTGGAAGCCTCAGCTGGGTCCAGTCTCGGGCACCCAGGACAAGTGGAGGATGCAGGAGACCACGCAGCGTTTCCCAGCAAGGCAGAGGAGGAAGATCTGGACTTACAAAAAGGGAACCTGGTGGCGAGAGAGCCGGCAAGCACAGCAGCTACACCAGCCCCTGTGACAAATACAGCATCATCATTTGAGGGTTCTGAAGGTTTTGAATGGCCTTTGGGTACCCTTGAGACCTGCCTGCTGATTGTGATGGGGATCACCATGTTGACACACATACAGAGTGTGTTCTACCCACGGCCATTTTGTCTGATCTTGAAAATTAAGCAGAGTTGGGTTTGGGTCTTGTCTAGGGTTAGATGATGATATAAGAGGACCAAGAGGTTTTCCCCAAGGCTGGGCAGTCATGAGTGTCAGGGTGTGTGGGACAGTATGGGCAAGTATCTAGTCCATTGGGCCCCTCCAGTGCTTTGGAAGTGTCAGAGGCGGAAGGCAGCTGTATGGAGTCCCCAACGACAAGTTGCAGAAACTACTGAAGAGGAGGGTGAATTATTTTGAGCCTGGTGGGCCCATGACACTTCAGGCCGTCAGGGCAGAAATGCAACACAGAGATGGACTCATGATCGAGGGGTGGACTTAGCAATAGACACTATTGCCCAGGTTATTCACAAGTGTGAACAATGCACACAGCCTCTCCTGCTCTGAAAGACTGTTACAAGAGGTGATGCCCGATACCATGGACCGGATGGACTCAGCAGCTTTATAGGGATTGGTCCATGTATTAAGGAATGATATCTCTCTCTCTGTGGATGTATATATATGTATATATATGAGATAAGAGTGATGGTATATTGAAAATGTGGGATCTGAGCATGACGTGAATGGTATGGAATAAGGGGTGGATACTGTCCTGGGTTCAGCAGTAGCAATCAGTTTTCTCCTTCTTAGTAGCTGGTGCAGTACTGTGTTTTTGACTTTCGACCTGGAAACAGCGCTGATAACACCTATGTTTTTAGTTACTGCTCAAATGTTGAGTGTGACCAAGGACTTTCTGAGTCTCATGCTCTGCCAAGGAGGAGGGAAAGCTGGGAGGAAGCAGAGACAGGACCCCTGACCCAAACTAGCCAGAGAGGTATTCCATACCATAGCACGTCATGCCCAGGATGTAAAATGAAAGTTACCTGGAAGGGCTAGTTCACTGCTCCGTTGGGCTGGGTATCAGCGGGTGGTATTGTATTCTCTTCCCTTGTTATTTCCCATATCATTACTATTATTATTGGTGATAGCAGTAGTGGTTTTCTGTTATACCTTAGTTACTGGACTGTTCTTATCTCAACCTGTGGGAGTTACATTCTTTCAATTCTCATTCCCCATCCCTCTGGAAGGGGGGGGGGAGCAAGGGGAGGGAGTGAGCGAGCAAGACTGCGTGGCGGACTGATTTTAAACCATGACAACCACTTGAGAAAGTCTTTTAAATACTGCTTTCTTAAACTAGTATTAATGTTTGTCTTTTCATGAGTAGTTCTGTCAGATCTAATAATAATAATAAACTTTTTGCTTAAATTTTAAGTGTTCAGACCGCTGCAGTACTTCTTACAATGATTTGTAAATTTACATTTATCCTGAGAGACATCATGGACATGGTCATACCACCTCTGACAAAAAACTGTTGTTATCAGGTAACAGCTGGATTGCTTCAGTGGAGGGAGGGAGAACTCACTTTTGATGCTCTTCACGTCATAAAACACCAAATAGGATGTAATTTGGCATTGGTGGTTTAATGATGGAGACACCTATTCACTTTCAGCTACTGTGGATAGATAAAACTACATAACTCACTCTTCATAGACAACAACACAGAACACCTGTCAGATGGTAATGACTTTCAGTCACAACTAACATGGAATTAATTCAACCCAGAAACCTAGTAGGAAAATCATGCACGTTGTCAATTGAGGAGCTCATTAAACTAGACTAAGGTCATACAAGAAGACAGTGGCAAATTCAAGCACAGAGGCTTCTCTGAAACTTAGACTGTGTTGATTAGCATTGAAGAAGGAACCAGAACATCAGCATTTATCTTGATTTTAAACAGGAAAACAAGTCAGAATTTTACATCTTAGTGTCCTTTATTTGATGAAGTTAGGAACAATATATTCATGTTTTCTTAAGGAATCAGAAGTTACTTTTTTAGGAAACAAGACAGCATACGCAGATTGTTTTTTACATAATTATATCACAGTATCACAGTATGCTAGAGATTGGAGGGGACCTCAAAAGATCATCTAGTCCAATCCCCCTGCCGGAGCAGGAATACCTAGATGAGGTTACACAGGAATGTGTCCAGGCGGGTTTTGAATGTTTCCAGAGAAGGAGACTCCACAACGCCCCTGGGCAGCCTGTTCCAGTGTTCCGTCACCCTCATTGAGAAGAAGTTTCTTCTCAAGCTTAAGTGGAACCTCTTGTGTTCCAGTTTGTACCCATTACCCCTTGTCCTATCATTGTTTGCCACTGAGAAGAGCCTGGCTCCATCCTCGTGACACTCCCCCTTTATATATTTATATACACTAATAAGGTCCCCCCGCAGTCTCCTCTTCTCCAAACTATAGAGACCCAGCTCCCTCAGCATTTACTCGTAAAGGAGATGCTCCACTCCCTTAACCATCTTAGTTGCCCTGCGTTGGATTCTCTCCAGCAGGTCCCTGTCCTTCTTGAACTGAGGGGCCCAGAACTGGACACAATATTCCAGATGCGGTCTCACCAGGGCAGAGTAGAGGGGAAGGAGGACCTGTCTCGACCTACTGACCACCCCCCTTCTAATACACCCCAGGATGCCATTGGCCTTCTTGGCCACAAGGGCACAGTGTTGGCTCATGGTCATCCTGCCATCCACTAGGACCCCCAGGTCCCTCCCCCTACACTGCTCTCTAACAGGTCATTCCCCAACCTATACTGGAACCTGGTGTTGTTCCTGCCCAGATGCAGGATTCTACACTTTCCCTTGTTATATTTCATCAAGTTACTCCCTGCCCAACTCTCCAGCCTGTCCAGGTCTCGCTGGATGGCAGCACAGCCTTCCGGCGTGTCAGCCACTCCTCCCAGCTTAGTGTCATCAGCAAACTTGCTGATAGTACACTCAATTCCCTCATCTAAATCGTTGATGAATATATTAAATAATACTGGTCCCAGTACTCACCCTTGAGGCACTCCACTAGATACAGGCCTCCAACTAGAGTCCGCCCCATAGACTACAACTCTCTGGCTTCTCTCTGTCAGCAAGTTCGCAGTCCACCTCACAACCTGATCATCCAGACCACACTTCCTCAATTTAGCTGTGAGGATGCTGTGGGAGACTGTGTCAAATGCTTTGCTGAAGTCAAGGTAGACCACATCCACCGCTCTGCCATCATCCATCCACCCTGTTATTTCCTCATAAAAGGCTATGAGGTTGGTCAAGCATGACTTCCCCTTGGTAAAGCCATGTTGACTGCCCCTCATAACCCTCTTATCCTTGACATGCCTTAAGATGGCACCAAGGATAAGGTGTTCCATCACTTTCCCAGGGATGGAAGTGAGGCTGACTGGTCTATAGTTACCCGGGTCCTTTTTCTTGCCCTTTTTGAAGACTAGAGTGACATTTGCTTTCCTCCAGTCCTCAGGCACCTCTCCCGTTTCCCAAGACTTGGTAAAGATGATGGAGAGTGGTCTAGCAATGACTTCTGCCAGTTCCCTCAGCACCCGCGGGTGCATCCCATCTGGACCCATGGATTTATGGATGTCCAGATTGCTCAACTGGTCTCTAACCCATTCCTCATCGACTGAGGCAAACTGCTCTGTTGACCTGACTTCATCTGAGGTCTCAGGAGTACAGGGCTCTTCAGGACTGCCTCCGGCAGAGTAGACTGAGACAAAGAAGGCATTCAATAACTCTGCCATCTCTGTATCTTCTGTCACCAGGGCACCCATGCCGTTCACCAGTGGGCCTACCTTGCCTCTGGTGTTAGTTTTATCAGCTATGTATTTGAAAAAGCTCTTTCTGCTGTCCTTGACCCCTCTTGCCAGATTTAATTCTAAGGAGGCCTTAGCCATCCTAGCTGCCTTCCTACATCCTCTAGCAGCAGCCTTATATTCCTCCCAAGTGGCCAGCCCCTCCTTCCATGACCTGTAAACTCTCCTCTTCCACTTGAGCATACCCAGCAGTTCCTTATTTAGCCACGCAGGTCTCCCGGCCCTCTTCCTTGACTTCCTACATGTCGGGATGCTCTGCTCTTGAGCTCGGAATAAGCAATCCTTGAATGCCAACCAACTATCTTGGGCCCCTTTACCTTCAAGCAGCCTTGCCCATGGGATTTCCCCTAGCAATTGCTTGAAAAGGCCAAAGTTTGCCCTGCTAAAGTCCAGGGTTGCAATTCTACTTGCTATTCTACTGGTCCTACCACACAAGATCCTGAATTCCACCATCTCGTGGTCGCTGCAACCAAGGCAGCCCTCAACCTTTACTGCTTCCACCAGACCCTCCTTGTTAGTGAGGATGAGATCCAGCAGCGCTCCTCTCCTGGTTGGCTCATCCACCATTTGCATGAGGAAGTTATCATCCATACACTGGAGGAACCTCCTGGACTGTGGCTGGGTTGCTGAGTAGTCCTTCCAGCAAACATCAGGGAAGTTAAAATCCCCCACGATGACCACGGCCTGTGACTGTGAGGCTGCTCTCAGCTGCCTGTAGAAGGCCTCGTCAACTTCCTCACCCTGATCTGGTGGCCTGTAACAGACACCCACAACAGTATCGCCCCTGCCAGCCTGCCCCTTAATTCTCACCCACAGACTCTCAACTCGCTCGTCCCCTGTCCCTGGACAGAACTCAGTACATTGCAGCTGCTCTTGCACATAAAGAGCAACCCCACCAGCCCGCCTGGCTGGCCTGTCTTTCCTGAAAAGGACATAGCCCTCCATGAGTATATTCCAGTCATGTGAGCTGTTCCACCACGTCTCTGTAATTGCCACCAGATCATAATCTCCTAACTTAACACAGGTCTCTAACTCCTCCTGCTTATTTCCCATGCCGTGCACGTTGGTGTACAGGCATTTCAGGGAGCGAGCTGAGCACACCGATTTCATCATATGGGCTACAGATTCTTCTGAGAGAAAACAGAACTGAATACAAGTCAGGGTAGAGATAATCTCCCATCACTCTGTGTAGTTTCTTATATTTAGAAAAATGAAAATGAATAGAAGTGCTTTAAGGAAGTGAAGTATAGGATATTGTATTAGATGTTAGGTGTGAAGGCCATCTTTAGTTGATGGAGAAAACTGTAACCTTCCTACTAATATTATGTCCACATCCACAGAAGGGAAATACAAGCCTCCAGGGTTGTCATTTTGAGCTCCTGCTAGAGAAGTAACAAAGGTTAAAAAGTTAAAAAGTATATCTAAATATTTCTGAAATTAGTATGTACCACTACTAAGAAGTAATAATGGAAAAAAGGACAAGGGACTCATGTGGTTAACTAAGAAAGTAATAAGAGGTTATCAGTGGGGGAAAAAAACATCTCGTGACATAAAACAAAATATAAAAATCATGAAGAAAAGTATGAATTAAAGCCAAATGGTTTATAAAAGCTAAAAGTGGCAGGAGAAGATTATTCAAGAAAAGAATCAAATAATAAAAGTTTTTTTCGCAGATAACATTTTCAACAGGAAAATACAGTCAGCATGTAAATCATGGGAATCCAAATCATGATGCTTGGAAAGCCCTCAAAATCTTTTGTGACATAGACGCTCATCCTCCCAGAGGAGTCCATTCTGTCACAGAGAACTCTTCTATACTTTTGATTTGACTTCCTTTTCCCATGGTATTAAGTATCTCTTGGAGTTCTTATTTCTCATTTTGCTCTTCAACAACTGGTATATAACAATATCTCCAGTGTACAAGAAAATTCATAAACAAGAGCCCTTAATCTCCCCTTAAAACTAAGTGAAAATTAAATAAAATAAAATAAATAAAATCTTCAGCGTCTAGAGGGTGGCAGCAAGGACATGTAGGTTGAGAGGAATACAAAGAAATTGTCTGACAGCCAAGAATCAGGTTCATAAAGCTAAAGCCCTGAAAGAATTAAATCTGGCCAGGGACATGAAGGGCAACAAGAAAAGCTTCTATAGGTACATCAGTGATAAAAGTAAGACCAGGGAAAATGTAGGCCCCCTCCAGAAGGAAATGGGAGACCTGGTTACCCAGGATGTGGAGAAGGCTGAGGTACTCAACAACTTTTTAGCCTTGGTCCTCACCAGCAAGTTTTCCAGCCACCCTACCCAAGTTGTAGAAGGCAAAGGCAGGGACTGGGAGAATGAAGAACCACATGATGTAAGAGAAGATCAGGTTTGGGACCATGTAAGGAACCTGAAGGTGCATAGGTCCATGGGATCTGAGGAGATGATGCATCTGTGGGTCCTGAGGGAACTGGTGGGTGAATGTGACCAAGCCATTGTCCATCATATTTGAGGAGTTATGGCAGTCCAGTGAAGTTCCCACTGACTGAAAAATAGGAAACATAACCTCTATTTATAAAAAGGGTAAAAAGGAAGACCCAAGGAGCTACAGGCCAATCAGTCTTATCTGTGTGACTGGCCAGATCATGGAGCAAATCCTCCTGGAAACTACACTAAGATGCATGGAAAATAAGGAAGTGATTGGTGATGGCTAACATGGATTCACTAAGGGCAAATTGTGTGTGACAAATTTGGTGGCCTTCTACAATGGAGTTAGAGCATTGGTAGATAAGGGAAGAGTGACTAGTGTCAATTCTTTATCGTGAGTGTGGTGAGACAGTGGAACAGGTTACCCAGAAAAGTGGTGAATGCCCCTTCCCTGGAAGCGTTCAATGCCAGGCTGGATGAGGCTTTGGGCAATCTGGTCTAGTGGAAGGTATCCCTGCCCATGATCTTGTGGTTCCTTCCAACCCGAATGATTCTATGATTCTATATTTATAGATCAGTTCTACTTATACATGTATGATATTTCTATGTAATTTACTTCTGCTTTTCTTTCTCTTGGATATTACCAGTTTGCAAGCAGTTACTGGTGTAGTGATACACATGGCCAGTTGAACTGGATTTCACAACTAAAACAAAATTCTGTTAGCAAGACAGGATTCAGGATTAAGGGAAAAGTATATCTTATACCTTTATAACTCTGGGAATTCTCGTCGTTTAAAAATTCTGGATATTCATCCTAAATCTATAAACTAATTCCTCCCCTGTGACCTAATGCGAAGACTATTAAATCCATTATTGTACTGTCAGGATCTTTTATAGTTTCTGTTATTCTGTGGTGTATAAGATGTCTGTAAAATGTGTGATAATGTATATGATAGTAGCAGAATCTTGGGTTATTATGCTATGATATTACATGCTCAATTTCTAAGCTCCTTTTCTTCCTTTATTATTTTCCTTTTTTCTTCCTGTTCATCCTTTTTTTTAGAGACAAAATTCATAATAGAATGGAGTTAAGGACAGCAAGAAATATTTCTACTTTGAAGATTCTAAATCTTCAGGTATTACTGCATGTAATTTAAAATACTAAATAGGCAGTCTAGAGTTAAAGTAATCCAAATATGCTATGCTAAGAAACAATTATTACAAAGAAATTAGAATTTCAACTACATATCTTGCCATAAAATTACGATTGGGTAAAACAGAAGACATTCTGTTGGGAAGTTTTGAAACAATATATTTTTATATGCCTAGAGCATGACTATACAAATAGATATGACACATCAAATATAATCTGCCTTGCAGGCACTTTTTCAGAGAGGTGGAAACCATTTTTAAATGAATATCATTGACTGGAAACAGCTCATGTCTGTTAACCTGTGAGTTAACATGTCTGTCTGCACTATTTTACTATTCTTTAGAAAAACCCTTAAATGAAACATGGCGGAAATTTTTTCGCATTTTTCAGGCCTTTTCATAGAATCATAGGATAGTTAGGGTTGGAAAGGACCTTAAGATTATCTAGTTCCAACCCCCCTGCCATGGGCAGGGACACCTCACACTAAACCATGTCACCCAAGGCTCTGTCCAACCTGGCCTTGAACACTGCCAGGGATGGAGAATTCACAGCTTCCCTGGGCAACCCATTCCAGTGCCTCACCACCCTAACAGTACAGAATTTCTTCTTTATATCCAATCTAAACATCCCCTGTTTAAGTTTGAGCCCATTACCCCTTGTTCTATCACTACAGTCCCTAATGAGCAGTCCTCAGCATCCTTCTAAGCCCCCTTCAGATACTGGAAGGCTGCTATGAGGTCTCCACGCAGCCTTCTCTTCACCAGCCTGAACAGCCCCAACTTTCTCAGCCTATCTTCATACGGGAGGTGCTCCAGTCCCCTGATCATCCTCGTGGCTCTCCTCTGGACTTGTTCCAACAGTTTCATGTTCTTTTTATGTTGCGGACACCAGAACTGCAGACAATACTCCAAGTGAGGTCTCACAAGAACAGAGTAGAGGGGCAGGATCACCTTCTTTGACCTGCTGGTCACTCTCCTCTTGATGCTGCCCAGGATACAGTTGGCTTTCTGGGCTGCAAGCACACACTGCCAGCTCACGTTCATTTTTTCATCGACCAACACCCCTAAGTCCTTCTCTGCAGGGCTGCTCTGAATCTCTTCTCTGCCCAACCTATAGCTGTGCCTGGGATTGGTTCAACCCAGGTGTAGGACCTTGCACTTGGCAGGGTTAAACTTCATGAGGTTGGCATCAGCCCACCTCACAAGCTTGTCAAGGTCCCTCTGGATGGCATTCGTTCCCTCCAGTGTATCAACCAAACCACACAGCTTGGTGTCATCGGCAAACTTGCTGAAGGCACACTCAGTCCCACTGTCCATGTCACCAACAAAGATGTTGAACAAGACCGGTCCCAACACCGATCCCTGAGGGACACCACTCGTTACAGGTCTCCAGCCGGACATTGGGCCATTGACTACAACTCTTTGTGTGCAGCCATCCAGCCAGTTCTTTATCCACCGAGTGGTCGGCCCATCAAATTGATGTCTCTCCAATCTAGAGACAAGGATGTCATGTGGGACAGTGTTGAATGCTTTGCACAAATCCAGGTAGATGACGTCAACTGCTCTAGCCGTGTCCATCAGTTCCATAGCCCCACCATAGAAGGCCACCAAATTGGTCAGGCAGGATTTCCCCTTAGTGAAGCCATGCTGGCTGCCACCAACCACCTTGTTGTTTTCTATGTGCCTTAGCGTGCCTTCCAGGAGAATCTGCTCCAAGATTTTGCCAGGCACAGGTGAGACTGACTGGTCTGTAATTCCCTGGGTCATCCATTTTCCCCTTCTTGAAAATGGGGGTTATATTACCCTTTTTCCAGTTGTCGGGAACTTCACCTGACTGCCGTGATTTTTCAAATATGATGGCCAGTGGCTTAGCAACTTCATTTGCCAGCTCTATCAGGACCTGCAGATGGATTTCATCACATCCCATGGACTTGTGTACATTCATGTTCTTAAGATGGTCTTGAACCAGATCCTCTCTACAGTGGGCCCAAGGTCTTCATTCTCACAGTCCCTGGGTCTGCCTTCCAAGACTTGGGTGGTGTGGTCAGAGCATTTGCCAATGAAGACTGAGGCAAAGAAGTCATTAAGAACCTCAGCTTTTTCCAAATCCAGGGTAGCCCGTTCTCCTGATAGCTTCCAGAGAGGGCCCACGTTGTCCCTAGTCTGTCTTTTTACTTGCTTGTTGAGAAAAAGCCCTCATTTTTGTTATGTTTCTAACTTGTTGGAGTATGATACATATCATATGCTACACCTTGCATACATATCTCACCTTGTTCTGTTTGGATTTTGTTTCATTTTTTTTTTGTCCTTTTTTTCTTGTTCATAGTATCTTGAATGGAAATAGAAACTTCATAATGAAGCTTAGAAAAAATTGCCGTTGTTCTGGAGCATATGATTTTCCTGAATAATTTCATTTTTGCTATGTATACTATTCCTTACTCCCTTTCTTTCTCATCTTCTGGTTCCCTACACTTTCTCTTCTGCCCAGCCTCTCCTTCTCTTACCTGATGATTCACTGCCGGGGACATGTAAGACCATATGAGACAGTGCTTGTTTACTCTAAAAGTATTAAGATGCAAAGTGAAGCTGATGTTCTTGGAGCTTGAGTCATTCCCTGTAAGGGCTCCCATCTACCACCATGACATATGTGTTTAAAAATACCTTTGTGTCAGTGTGATCTAATTCTTCTCAGAAATATAGTGCTTTTTTCTCTGTCATTCTTGTGAGTGATATAAAGCAGATAAAATGACAGGAGTGAGTCATGAGCTGACTTAGTTCTTTTTAAGCGACTACAACATTTACTATGAGGTATCTCTAAAAAAGCAGGAAGGATTATTGTACAGAATTCTTTTTATATATTGTTCCTACTTCCTAAATAAGCATAGCACGATTTCCGCATTTCATTAACTTGACCTTTCCTATGTTGTTTTGATCCACGTAGAGTAACATAAAATTGATGTTCCAGAAAAATACCATTAACAGATATCTTATCCTTTACTGGATTAATTACTCTTTCTTAAAGTCTGTGAGAAAATAGTGGACAATTGTCTTCCTATGGCCTTTGCACAATTAAGCAATGTGTTTGAGAACCGTTATGAGGTAAGAAACACTAAATGGCACAGTAAAATCCTTCCAAACCCACTTTGCAGATCTTCATGACTCAGGATTTGCTTGCCTCTTTTACATGTTGAATTGTACTAGTCAAGGTACTTGTTTAATTTATTTAGGCAAAATTGCAATTTATAACACAAAAATCAAATTTAATGTTGATAAGAACATGTATGACAGATTTCTATACACGCATATATACATGTCTATATAAAGGTCTAAAGACTGGGCATTGGATCTGAAAACTTTTGCATGTGTCTGGAGAGTAACTGCCTAAGGTTAAAATCCTCAACTTATTTGCTTGAGTGATTTCTTCAACAAAGCAAAGATAGAATTACTTGATTTTGATTACACACTATGATCTTTAAAGTGGAACAGTACATCATAGTAAAATTTATTCCTTTGGAGAACGGGCAAGAAAGATGTTTCTGAAAAGAAAATGCAAGAATGGAAATCTGTTTGTTTGGGGTTTTTTATTGTATGTGTGTGGTTTGGGGCTTCGTTTTTTTTTTTCTTTTTTTTTTTTTTTGCGGGGGGGAAGTTTTTTTTTGCTGGGGGATGATATGCGGCTAAAAGTCAAATTCCCACTGAAGCCACAGCAGTAAAACTTACTCAGACTAGATGCTTCTGCTGATTGATTAGTTTACACATGACTGCAAGCAGTTGCTGTTGTAAAGAATTCTGTCCAGTGCATTTTGTCAATGAAAATTTCATAGATAATTATTTAAAAGAATATACAGGCATAAAGTGTTTTACATTAAATGTCTGTGAAACTTCTTAGAGAATATACCCTGAGAGTGCACAGCAAGTTGAAGTCTGGAATTTTGACACAAAATATCTCTTCTGAATCAAACTGATCTAGTCTCTCCCTGAAAATACAGGAATACAGTCTTCATTATTCTAGGAGTTGAAATGAAGTATCTAAAAAAAAAACCAAAACCAAACCCACCAAACTTAAAAGACGCCACGAGTAAAGGATTATGAAAAACCTACTGACAGAAAAAAGAAGCCAGTCCCTAATTTTTTTTAAACTCAGTAATTCTGAAGAGCAGAGGAAAATGAAAGTATCTTTTTGCCTGTTTTTTCATTTACGCATGGAATGGCTTGCTACAGTTAATTCGGAGAAGGAAAACATTTGGAGTAAAAAGAAATAAAGCACAAAATCTTGCTACTTTTTAGATATCTAGTGTTGTATTTTAGAGATAAAATTTTCTAATTGAAAATCTACTATGTTTAACAACAAATACAAATATATATTCTATAAGAGGTATCATAAGTTAAATATTATTTTACAAAATTTCCACTAGTATTCCTGTGATTGTACAACTCTCTCTATATCCTTTCAATTCACTAATGATTTTAGTAGCATTATGCATGACAATATGATTAATGTGATCTGACCTTTGTAAGATGGAAGGCTAAGAAAAACTCAATTCAGAGGGAGTATTGGAAGAAATCATTACAAATATCACTCATTATTTTCCTTCTAGTCTTCATGGTGGCGGTAGGAAAATAAATGACATTTTATTTACAGTATCAAATTCTGCAGATGTACAAGCAGCATCATTGCTCTATTTTTTGCTGCTGCAGCAAATTTAGCCATATAGTCTTCACAAGTGCCTTCTTGTTTCTCATTTATGAAGGAAAAAATGTATATCACACTGAATTCAGTCCTTAGAAGAGAGGCAGCTAACTTAGGACCTGAGCAAGACCCAGCTGTTGTTCATAAATTGGATATACAGATGCTGTTGGATTAAGAAGTAAATAATTAAATAATTTGAGAGATGTTGACAGCCAATTAGAATATTGGGGTTCTTTTCTAAAGTAATTAACAAGCCATACTTGTGTTCTGTAGCTGGTTCAGAAGTGGTTTGGTTATTTATTATTAAATAGTTTGACAACACAGTATTTCTGAGTCCTCCCAGGATAATGTACATGATATGGAAACAAAAGTGAAAGAAGGCAGTGCTGGGGCTGGGAAGGGTTTAAGATTGTTGAGAGAAACTTTGTAGAGGTGAGAACTCAGAAAGAGGCCCAGGTGAAAGTATTACACTTCTCTATTGCTACCTTTTCCTCTTTAAAATATCCCTTAAAGATTCACTGCTCCTGAGATACACACAAAACTAGATTTTTATATTCATGAAAATACAACACCCGAGGGCTTTAGTGCATATTGTCTTTTCTGCAGCTACTGCTTATTTTGCAAGCTCTTTGGGAAAGGTGTCCTTTGTCTTCTACAAGATAATGCATGTTATTGATCATAATCAAAAATAGAAACAATACATTTGATATACACAGTATGATATTCAAAATACCTTCCAATTATAATCACAATATATAAAGTGAATGTCAAAGGTACCAGGGGACTTCAGTTTGCTCATGTACTGTAGCTCCTAGCTTTCAACTGTTCTGCTTGCCACTATAATTAATGTCTGAGAATTAGTGACAAGCTGCCATGGAGGAGATAGGTAGGTATCTAAAATAGGATTTCACAACCCCGCTGGCTATCTCAGTCAAAGAGCAGAAAATGAAAAGGAACAGATAGGGCATATGTTCCACCCCTTTACATTCCCAAGCATCTGAATCTAGGCCAGCTGGAGATTTCTGCCTCCACTCAGCTATGAGACATCTCAGCTGTAAGTCAGATAAAAGGAGAATACAAGCCTAGCTTTTTAATGTCCCAGATAGGTTTTAATTGAAGAGGTTTTGACAAATGCATAAAAATGTAATAAAATATGGAGCCATGTCCTCAGTTGACTTTGTGTGAGGGTCAGATATATTCTTACAAGATAATGCTATAGACAGCGTACCAGTACTGAGATACCTGTTAGGGGTACCTTGAACAAGGGCTTTTAATAGCGTAGGGGTGGATGGGGCTGGATCCATCTCCATCATAATGTAATATAGAAAGAGGGGAAAGCACTGCTGTACAGTTTTCATTCATGTAATAACTTTTAAGACAGGCCACTGAACCACATGGCACTACTGCTGGGGCTAGAATCACCTCATTAAATATGCAAATGGAGATACACCACTGTCAGAAACTTGGTTACAAATTAAAGTACAGAGGAGAAGCTATAAAGTAGCTGTAGGTACAAACAGTTCTGAGGATTTTATTTGAGTGTATCTATCTAAGTCCTCCCATCCATTTAGCTTTGAAATATCATTTTTAGGCAGGAAAGAATATAATAGCCTAGAATGATTGTATATAGCACATATAGTTATTCTGTGAAATATTTCTTCTTTCCTCTTATTTTCTTCTTCAAGCATTAGAACAGGCTGCCCAGGAAAGCTGTTTGCTCACCGTCCCTGGAGGTAGTTAAAAGACATGTAGATGTGGGGCTTAGGTACATGGGTTAGTGGTGGACCTGGCAGCTAGGTTTATGGTTAGACTCAATGATCTTAAAGGTCTTTTCCAGCATAACCGATTCTATGATTCTCTTCTTTGGATATTCATTCTCTATACACAGTATAGACTGTCTATGTGTTGCTTTACGGAAAATGGAAGATACATAGATGAAACACTATGATGTGTTCCCTGTCATGCAGAGAATTATTTCCTTGCAATTTGTGTGGTTTTTTTTTATTATTACAATTCAGGATCACAGATATTTATATGTAGGCACTTCATCTGAATGCAATAAACATTTCACTGGTAGAATAGAAAGCAGGCGTTGTTCTAGGCAGTGTTACATAGTTTGAGTCATCTATTTACAAGCCAGCATACGTGTTTCACTCACAGGTTTCTGAAAACAAAAGGTAATATATTTTTAATTCCAGAACAGACATTATTCTGATGCATCTATATGTATTAAGAATGCATGTGCATTGGTATCATAGCATATCACTGGTTTTACCACCTTCCTTCCTTGCTACTTCTTTTTCTACTACATCAGTCATGACTAATTATCACTTTTAGTCAGATTTTGTATTATCTTAATTGTCCTCTACATTTAATAGTTACTTCAGTTGGATAAATTCTACTGTACTGTAAGACTTGATAACTTTCTACATTGTCCAAGTATTGAACATACAGCAAGTAACTGGACGTTTTTGCATGCCAGGTTTGTGAATGAGGGGAAAAAATCAAGCATACTTTGGCCTTACTACTTGCACAAAAAAGCACATTTAAATATACAATTTTCTGTGATAGCTACTTTTGCTAATTGTAATCATTATTGCATAATAATGATTGGATTTTGATTATATATTCCTTATATTGCCTTTTGTACTCCAAATTCAGTAATTTTTTTGTTCATTTTGCAGTCTGTGTGAAAACAAGACTTCCCTTTATACTTATACATTAATGTATTCTCTTTTTAATCACAAATGGTGCTGAGTGCAGAAGCATGCATTAGGCAGAAGAGAGAAGGGGGTTAAGATCACCTTGTTTGCAGTAATGAGGCTTTCAATCAGGTTGTATCTGGACTTGAAGTGGTCATTAAGTACCTCAGCCTTCTTCATGTGTCAGGTTATTAGGTCTGTTTCCTTCTGGAGGGCACCCTATCGAGCTTGATTCTCCTGCTAGGAATGTCAGACAAATGTTTCTTGTGTGGTATCCTATAGATTTCAGAAGAAATTCTGTCACGGAAGGGACTCAGTCGGAGATCAATGTGATCAGACAAAGCCATTTATTCTAGAAAACTAACTCTTTATATACTATTTCTTAAAGTTGTTTTCACTAACTTGGCACATTGTGATTGGATACATATCTGTGAGGCCCTTAACAACTAACATATAATTGGTTAAGCACAGGTGTGAGAACCTGACCTTCAAAGTTTTCCAACAGTCCTCAATTTAGCAACTCAGTAAATTCCAGCTCCTTCTTATCTTGCTGGGATTCTCACTCCCAGTGCCTCGCTCCCATCCTCCTCCACCTTTTGTTGTTCCTTGGTTCGTGTCGAACTCCATGTAGGCACTTGCTGATCTGGGTATGTGGCTGTTCTTTGCCAGAAAGTCATCCACATCTCCCCCTTTTTCTTTTTATACAAGCCAAACATGCTTTGTAGCACTCATAATCATTCGTTGGATACATTAAAAATACACAGCAACAAAATCAAAATCGTTAAAATGACAATAAACACCATTAGTCCACCTTTTACTAAAGCAACCAGCCAACCTGTCAGTCCCCATTCACCTAATAAATTGTCCAGCCAAAAGGTTGCCCATCCTCATACACCATGTGTAAGATCTTAGCATGTTTCCATATTTCTTCAACAGATGCCAATCACAGGCTGCTGGGTCTGCCATTTTTCTCCTGGATGGCTCTCTGATAACAGGGGAGGCCATCCCTCACATCAAGGTCTGGCATGGCATGTGTCCCCATCCCTCCACACCTGCTGGGTTGCAGCCAACAGTAGAGCTAAAGGTTCTTCTTGGTGGCAAACACAGAGGCCAACCCAGTCTTGCCCTTGACTGTGGCAGCAGGCATTTGGTCAACCTCAGTTCTTGTACTTCGTTGTCAATGCACAGTTTCACCTGTTTCATCCAGTAACAAGTTGCTACTGTGGCAAAGCATACACAGATTTACATTACCAGAGTAACTATTACAGGTTACAACACCATGTTGAAAATGCTGATGGCAGTGAGAAACCAGCCAAAGAACTTTCTTACCAGTGGAGTTCTCCCACCCTCTTAATTTGTTCCATTACCTGCTTTATAACACTACCATTGTATTAGAATCTTTCTAGCTTTTGTCTTAGCATTTTCAAGCAGCTGCTGCAAATTTGCATGCTCTAACATCTTTTACAAGTAACAAATCCACACAATACAAGGTATAGTTTCTCATTAGCAACTGGCTAGTAAATACAGGTGGTTTTATACACAAAATCACAGCCTCTAATAATAGCTACGTTACAAGCACACATATTCAAGTTGTTACTTTTCAGTTGCCCTCAAGTGATGTCCTGTAACCATTCTTTTTTTTTTCTTCCTCTATTTCATTCTGCTCGAGGTATTCACTGTCAGCTCCTATAACTGAGGCATTGGGTTCCTCCACTTGTCTGTCCAGCTCATGGCAAGGCTTTGCAAACTTTGCAGGCAGCTGCCACGGACCTGTAGGTAGGAGGATACAAACATACCCCCTCTCCCAGGCTATCAGCTCTTGAGAAGGTGTTGGGTTAAAGTGATTCAAAGGCATCCTGATGGAAAAGGAATGTGAAGCTACAGCTGCCTGCCTAGTTAGCAGCAGCCATAAATACCTGCTAGCAACCACACTTTCGCATTAACCCTTTCTTGCCCAAAATGTTAATCTGCTACCCATTAAAAACTTTTACACAAACCCAACAACAAAAAATACACAGAACACTGTCTGCACTCAACACACATACACATGCATGCATGGGATCCCACAAGCAAACTCCATACAATTACAATATTTGAAATACAAAAACCAGACAATCATTACTCCCACTACACGGTCCCTCATACAGAACGTGGCGTAAGGACCCTGTGAAGACAATCAAAAAATCAGCTCCAAGCAGCATCATCACAGTGTGAGGTGGCAGGCTCAACTTTAGCAGGCGTCCCCGCAGGGGCTCTGCCTCCCCACATCGCATGAGCCTTGGGCTTTTACACTGACCAAAATGCACACTCATTCCGATGCAGGTGGCCAGCCTACATCGGAAGAAGTGGTCAGCAATATCCATAAAAGTCTCCAAGGGTTGATAGAAACATGGATATACTTATGTTTGCTATCTTCTAGTACATGTGGATCACAGAGAGACTATCAAATGAGTTGTATAGGGGGTCCCAAGTCCACAGTCCGCAACGGTACTCATATAACATGTTCAAAAGCCTACAAGGCTTAAGACTTGTTCAATTATTTAAAGGGATTCCTAATAATGGTGCATTAAATTGCTCTACATTTTCACACACCCAACAGTTTTTCACTTGCGTACAATTAACTACCTTTTCTGACAGATCTACATAAGCATTAGCCTTAAAAGCAGTATTAGCTATCTGAAACATAAGCATGCATATTGAAAGAAAGAATACTCTATCTACACTCATGACTATGTCTATCTTCATGCTTCTAAGCAGATCGCTTGGCACACCTTCGCTTAGTCCCCTCCCAATGCTCAGGAGGAATCTGCCATTTGTATGGCACCAGTAAGGGCTTTGAACATTCAAATTGAATAATGCGTATCTGCTTCTTCTGCTTCAATACCTGTCTCTGCAGCTCAAACTGTCCTTCAGAAATTCTAGGCGTGAAACCTGGCTCATGCCTCTTCATCCAGCCGATTCATTCGCCGGCAATGAGGGTGTTCTGTCTTCTTTTGGCAACGCTGGCTCCTTCCAAGGTTTCACCCATCGAGCTGGTACCCAACGTGGACCAGAGTCTGTGATTACACACATATATCCTCGACCAGTTAGTTTTACTTCCACAGGACCCTTCCAGGTACCAGTTTCCAGATCCCTATACTGGACCAGTATACCCTGAGTCTTATTCACATAACCTGACCCTAACGCTTGACATGTATTACAGCAGGAGGGTCACTAGAGTCTCCTACCAATCGCAAAAAGTTCATAACATACACAGCTTTCTGTATTCTTGCTGCCGGGATAAGCCCTTCTTCCCCCGTTTTTTGTTTTTCTAACAATTGTTTCAAGGTCTGATGCGTACATTCAATAATAGCCTGACCTGTAGGAGAATGAGGAATACCAGTGATATGAGCAATGCCCCAGTTATTTAAAAATTTAGACAGCATTGAAGAAGTGTAGCTAGGTGCATTATCCGTTTTAAGCTGTAAAGGTACTCCCATAACTGCAAAACAACCACGCAAATGCGTGATTACATGGTGTGTGGTTTTGCCAGCCAGAGGGGTAGCCCAAACAAAGTGCGAAAAGGTATCGATAATAACATGGACATACTTCAATTTTCCAAAAGATGATTCATGGGTTACATCCATCCGCCAAAGTTGGAGAGGCTGGAGACCTCGAGGATTGACTCCAAGGCCTATGCTTATTGTCTGGCCCTGACAATCAGGACAAGACTGTACAATGCCTGTCAGGGACAAGCCAAACTGGCAAACTAACATTTTTGCTGATTGGTGAAAGAAGGCATGAAATGCTCGGGCTTGTTGAGAAATATCTACCAGTGGTCCTGCCCAAGCTGGAGCAACTAATTTATCTGCTTTGTCATTACCATCACTAAGGCTCCCTGGGATGCCCAAGTGACTGCGAATATGCATAATGAAATATTTACAGTTATGATTATTTACAAGATGTAACAAAGTTTTCAACAAAGTCCATAACCTGCAATTAACAACCTCCTGTAAAATTGCCCTCTCTAGACATTGAACAATTCCTATGACATACAAAGAATCACAATGTTAAGCAGAGTATCAGGCCATCGCAGAAATACCACAACAATAACACTTAGTTCAAACGTTTGTAAGAAATCTGTAGAGTGACCAGGTATTTTGTTTCTTCCAACCATCTCCTGTTTTCCAAACATATCCGGCTATGTGATTATTTCTGCTAGCATCTGTAAAAACAGTTATACCTGAAACAGGTCTGTCAGAGTAAAAGGTAACATCTTCATATTGGTTGTTTTTTAGCACGGTAAACAAGTTATGTGGCAGAAAATGTATGCTAACTTGGCCAACAAAATCTACTAAGACAGTGAAAAACAGTGCTGGACTACTGTGCCCACTCCAACCATATTTTGGTAAGGGGTAAACAAATTTGTGATGGATCACTACCTAGAATTTCTTGACAACGTTCACAACCTTGCTTAATTAAAAGGGCAAAGGCTTCCAATCGTGTAGTAACAGTTTTGCGCAACCAGTAAGGTAAGAAGATCCATTCCAATATACACAAGGGATCCTTTTTCTGCAGATTCCATTGTGCCAACAGACTAAACGGATGATACTGATTGTTTACAACAAACAAAGTTATAGATAAATCTGGGTTCCATTGGGAAGCATAAGACGTAGATATTTTAGCCATAATATGGGCTAGGGCTTCATGCTGGATTTTTGACAGAGTTCTCTTTTCCTCTGTCTGTGGTTTGCTCTTCAAAAGAGGCATTAGTTCTGCCAAATCATTAGTAATTCCACATAAGGAACAGATCCACTGAATATCACCTATCGATTTCTGCATGTCTGACAAGGTTCTTATCTCCGTAGTAATCTTCATCTTCTGGGGCCTAACTTCAGTTCTGGAAATAATCCACCCCAGGTATCTCCATGGGGCATTATGCTGTACCTTTTCAGGTGCAATCACTAAACCTACTTTTGCCAGTTTGGAGAGGTATCAGTTATGGTAAAATCTATTACTGTTGCCATGTCCACTCCGGCACTCCCTGCTGTAGCGGAGGGGATGCGGTCCAAACACTCTGATTTTGTGTCATAGCCTGGGGTGGCATCGCGCTCACACTCAAGTTTCCCAACGGAGTTCCATCTTTCTTATACTTCGAGTGACATTCAGTTGCCCTATGGCCATGTTTGTTGCATCTAGTACAATCACCTGTAAAAACTGAAGCACCACCTGCTGAGTTAGTTTTCTTTACATCGTTCTCTATGATGCCCCATTTGCCCACAATTAAAACATCTCATGCCCTTCATACCCCCTCGATCACCTCGACCTTGCTGTAACAGAGGTTTGACAGCAGCAGCAAAGGCAGTAGCCATGTATTCTGCCTTTTCCTCGGCCGTGCCCACCTTAGAACAAGCGTTCATCATTTCCTGCAAGCCAGCAGATTTCGGTAAAACATGTAAAATACGCTTACAAGCTGGGTTAGCATTTTCCATGGCCAAGGACATAAGCACAGATTCTTTAGCAATAGGTGCCAAATCAATATTCTTTTCAATAGCTGCTGTCAATCTATCAATAAATTGCATATATGGCTCAGTAATTCCCTGTTTTATCGACGTATAGGAGGGATTAGGTTTTCCTGCTTCTGGCACAGCTTTTAAAGCAGCTAAGGCCAATTGCTGCGCTTGCTGTAACACCTCGGTCCTCATACGAGCCTATACTGCATCAGGGTGAAATTGTCCCTTCCCTATTAACATTTCATATGTAACACCATGTAAGGGATCATTAGGGTTGCGACCCAAATTATCATCAGCAGCTCTTTCAGCAAGCTCCTCAAACCCACTTTTAAAATGTAATAGCTGCGAAGGAGTTAACAGGACTGAAGCTACCTTAAGACAATCATTGGGAGTTAAGACCATACTAGAAAACAAGGCAGTTAACATTTGTTGTGTATATAGAGAAGACAACCCATATTGAGAAATTGCTCCCCTAAGTTCCTTTATGATTTTCCAGTCCATAGGAGTCCATTGGGTTTGTCCCTGAACATTCGTAATGACTGGAAATGCAGCAGGGATGTCAATTGGTAGAACAGTGCCGTCTATGACTGCGTCTTGAATAAGATCTCGCCATCTCAAGGCACTAGGGTTAGCTTGCAGAGGGGGCTTCGAGGGCGGTGGCAAGGGCATAGCAAAAGGATTAACCTTGTTTAACTTTTCTGATTCGTGCCCCTCTTGCTTTGCTTCAATTTGCTCCAATCGGTCTCGTAGGTCCCGTAATTTTTTATCTAAAAGCTTAGTCCACTGCCCCCAATCCTGGTCAGTTTTTGGCCCCGGTTGGGGCAGCGCTAACGATGGTGTACATGGTACGGGTGGGTATAAATTCGGAGTCTCAGTGTCCTCCTCTGGATGTTCCCATTCTTCTGCATCAGGTGGTGGAAGGGCGGCGGCGGCGTAAAAGCAGCCGTCAGGAGCGGGGGGCGCTGTGAGGGCGGCGTGAGGGGCGGGCGGGCCATCGTCGACGTGAGGGGCGGGCGGGGGAATTTGGGGGCTGGGCTCAGGGGCGGTAGCGGCACGAAAAGGATTCGAGTTTGGCCGTTTTGGCGGTCCATCATCCTTTTCAAAATCCCGATCACTAGTTATTGCTGCCGCCGGTGAAGGCATTGTCGGCACAGGATAGGGAGGATGCGCTGGATCCTCAAACATTCGCACTCTAGGGTGCACAAGCTTTCGAACCAGATGTTTTGCGCTTGAAGCGGCAGGCAGTTCCCCCTTAAGTACGGTGTCCGCTGTCGGACTCACAGCAGCCGGTCCCCCATGGTTTTGTGACGGCGAGTCAGAAAAAGCCGCAAAAGCTGACTTTACTACTTGTTGCTCAACCTTCATCATGCATATAGTTTCTTTTAGTAACCGCCACAGGGTAGCTAGAGATTTTGCTTCTTTAGACCCAAGGGTAATTTCGTCCCACAGGCGTGCCCCAATCTTTTCCCAAGTCCCAAGCTCAAAGGCTTCGCCGACCCCCCGGATTAAGTTTTTCTCTGTACTCCAGAGCAACAACTTTTTTAACATAGAGTCATCATACTCTATCCTTCTCGTAAAGGGGATATGCTGGAAGAGCTTAAATATTGCTGCCTTTTTTTTACTCGAGTACCCATTTTAATCCTCTTCCGAACACTCGGCTGCTCACCTGAATTCCACTGTAGTGTCTCCCAGGCTCAAAGGCTCCGTTCCGTTCCGAGGCTTTTGCCTCCCGGGCTCAAAGGCTCCGTAGCATTCCGAGGCTTCTGCCTCCCAGGCTCAAAGGCTCCGTAGCGTTCCGAGGCTTTTGCTTCCCAGGCTCAAAGGCTCCGTAGGGTTCCGAGGCTTCTGCCTCCTGGGCTCAAAGGCTCCGTAGGGTTCCGAGGCTTCTGCCTCCTGGGCTCAAAGGCTCCGTAGGGTTCCGAGGCTTTTGCCTCCCGGGCTCAAAGGCTCCGTAGGGTTCCAAGGCTTTTGCCTCCCGGGCTCAAAGGCTCCGTAGGGTTCCGAGGCTTCTGCCTCCCGGGCTCAAAGGCTCCGTAGCGGTCCGATCCTGCTGGATCCCGGTCCTGCCGGATGAATCCTGGTCCTGCCGGATCGACTTCCCTGCGGCACCGTGTTCTTCATTTTCAATGTGAAAAAGCCTGTTCGGGCGCCATTTGTCACGGAAGGGACTCAGTCGGAGATCAATGTGATCAGACAAAGCCATTTATTCTAGAAAACTAACTCTTTATATACTATTTCTTAAAGTTGTTTTCACTAACTTGGCACATTGTGATTGGATACATATCTGTGAGGCCCTTAACAACTAACATATAATTGGTTAAGCACAGGTGTGAGAACCTGACCTTCAAAGTTTTCCAACAGTCCTCAATTTAGCAACTCAGTAAATTCCAGCTCCTTCTTATCTTGCTGGGATTCTCACTCCCAGTGCCTCGCTCCCATCCTCCTCCACCTTTTGTTGTTCCTTGGTTCGTGTTGAACTCCATGTAGGCACTTGCTGATCTGGGTATGTGGCTGTTCTTTGCCAGAAAATCATCCACAAAATTCTTGCATCATCTCTCAACAGTTAAAAGAACATTTTAAAAATCAAGAGAATTTTCAAGACAAATTCCAACATCAGTTTTACACAACTGTATGTAATACACTGGTTGCTGTAGTATACAGTTATATAGTATATATCATAACCACAATGAACCATAGTATAACACGTTGTGTTAATCTGATCGGTATTGCCTGTATCCTTGTATGCTGAAGAAGCTTCTCAGATTCCCTTTGTGGCCTTCCAACATCCTTTCATCATGATGCTGTTGATATAACTATTTGATGAAGTGCTTTCAATTCTGAATAAGCAGATGTTAGCTCCATAGAAGCTATGTTATCCTCCTTGGTGGCTGGGCACATAAGTTCCAAAGGGAGGGGTTGTTCAATAAATAATTGATAACAAGAAGCTTTCCAAGGTAGATGAGAGACAGATCCTATTTAAAGTGATTTTGTCTCAGTGGTGGATCTCTCTAACTCCAGGGTTATCTTATCTCAAACTTGTATTAGTTCTGCTTCAATCAGCATTTTAGACCCCAGTGGGGCACTGCTGATTAATTAGTTATTGTTCAGTAACTTCATCTTCTGGCCCTGACTCCAGCCACTCAGTCTAGTGTGTATTGATCAGTCTCAATCTGTGGAATGTTCTTTTTAAGGCTGCTTAAGAACTGATCGGTCCGGATGAACTAGATACTGACCTTGGCCTTCGTTCATTAACATATTTAAGCATACACCCTCATCAAAAAAGGAGAAAAATCCAGTAAATTCAACTAAACTATTTCTTCCTCCCTAAATTTAGGCAGATGCTTAAATACTTTGTTGCTGCCAGGGCTTTGGCTGGTTGTCTTGTAGATGAAGTATACTAAGAGGCTGGGAATGTAGGAACACTGAATCTTGGACAATTTTTTAAATCTATCTTATCTATCTCAAACACTGACTCATATCATACACCTTTTTTGTAGGTTAGAATGAGCAAAAATCTTTGCCACAGGTAAATCACTTGTAGGAGATTCGTCTCCTTTTTTTTTTTTTTTTTTTTTTTTCCCCTAAAAACCTGACATTTAATACTTTGTGAAGGCCTCAGAACGAAATCATTTAAAAACATCCTGGATATTTAGAAATGTTTGGTGATGGTGTAGCAGGTGTCATGGATTAACTAGGCACGTATGAACATGGAAGATTCTCAGATCACTTTTCAACCTTTATCATTTACAGATATTCCTAAGGTTTCTTCTAAAGAAAGGTATGAATATATAGCACTACGAGTAAAATGCTTTTGTTTGAGTGGGACTTTGTAGGGAATGATGGGTTAAGATGAGTAATTTCTACTGTCCTAATATAAAAGAGCTCACTATTTCACAGAATTTATAAGCTCAGAAGATCTGCTGATTCTGCAGGAATGGATAGCCTCAGGAGACCAAAAGGCTGCTGACCACACAATGGGGTACCCTGGTGTCAGGTTGTGTAACTCAGGCTGCACCCAAGAGGGCAGGGACTGCTGAATGCAGATGAAACCCTGTAGGGTCATATATACATGTAAGATGAAACAGACCTTTGAGGGATTTTATAAACAGCTGTATAGAAGACACTGGTGTGCCAGTGGCTCTTTGTTCTTGAATCCACCTTTGGAAATGGACTCCAAATTGAAACCTGGACAGATAAGTATGTGAGAATGCATGCACAAATAAAGTTTATGTGAGTGAATAAGTGTATGTGTTTTGTTAATAATCATTTTAGTAATAACAAAAGCTTGTTTCTACTGGTAATAACTACTTGGTGTATGAAAGCTTTCTTAAGAAATACTGTTTGTAGCAGTGCGTCTGCTCTGTATGATTTTCTAGGCCACTCTATGATCTCAGGAATTCCCACCATGCCTTGGCCTTTATGTAATGAGCAGAACAGTGAAATCTTCCATGGCTAAGGAGTGAGTCACTGTTTGTACCAGGGACTCCTGGCTCTTGGTTAAGGTGGGAAGTGAGAATAAGGATAATCAGTCATCCCTTGATAGCCTCAGAACATTAATTCCATTGATTGTAACCCAAGTGGAATGGTACCACTGTCACTGGATTGAAAATTTCTAGTAGTTGCTGACTTGTGTTGTGGCCATGATGGAAATTTACTAATTACTAAAACAAATCATCTTGAGAACCTATAAACAATGCTCTTAAGTGAGGCCCTTTGAGTCCTTCTGGGCTGCAGAAGACTGTGATCAGCATCTCTCTCTGGGTGGAATAACTCAGAGTAATGGGAGGACTGTTTCCTAAAGACCACACCGAGGCTGAAGTTCGCCACTCCTCAAGACTTAACCCTTGCCTTTTGAGAAATGCTGAGACATTAGATGCGAATATTTCACTGATCTTGAGGGGAATTCTGGACAGGTATACCTTTATATGTCTTCATGTGTGTGTGTACAGATTGCTATAGCAAGTGTAGTGAATTCTATTGACTCACTTTATAAGATCCACCACAAACTGCTGCTAAATAAAAACTGTAAAAATCCCCTTTGTGGTGAACGGGTACCCTTGTAAGCCTTTAGATATATACTGTTGACCAAGTCAAGTCAGAACTAAGACTAGACCCAGCTACACCTGGGCTCTTTTGGGAGTTTAGAAAGCAAGAGGGTCTTTTCTGAATCTTGTGACTCAACAGGAGGATTTCCTTACTCCCTGTATCTTTTCAATTAGGCATAAAACCTTGTCCAAGTCTGAGACTAAGATTGGATTGTGCTGCATCTAGGTTCCGTCAGGAGCTCAGAAAGCAGAAGTTTTCCCAGTTCAACATCTTGCTCTAATATCTACATTTAGGTGGAATGAATTTGGGCCTCGATACCTAAGAAACAACATATTGGAAGAAATGTTGCCCTCATTTAGAACTGCAGTAGATAGGTGGAGGACATCTGTTATCCACATTTTTCTGATCCTTCTAGCCCCTATTAGTTTTAGAAATCACTTTGCACCTTGAAGTCTTAGCGGAATAAAAAAAAAAAAAGATGTGTAAGATTTTCTTAATTGGCGTAGTGTTTAACACTGAGCATCTTGTGCTATCCATTGGAAAGTTCAACTTAGCTTGAGTATTTTCTAGCAAAAAATGTTATTTATAAGAGAAACCAAATGAAACAAGACTCTTCAAATAAATTTTGATTATGTTTTATCAAAATAGGTTTTTCATAATCAGGAACATTTAGGAATCAAGCCTAAAGACAGAATTCATATGCTAAGTAATATTTTTATTTTTTTTTTTGCCTGTCAAGTGGAAAATCTGGTAGAAACCATAGAAAAAAAGAAAACAAATCTCAATTTTAATATCCTGTGAAAAATGTCCTAAATGCACTTGAGTTACTGGAGGGGTTTTTTTAATTGCCTTTTCTGATTTAATATAAAAAGTCTTAAATTGAGGGGAATGGCAACCTCATCCAGATGCAATCCAATACCAGCCTAAATTTTGCTGAGTCCATTTACTCAGTGACATTGTGTAGAGATGGGTTTCACAGGCCAATCCTGTCCTTTTGTATCCTGAACACTCTCCATTCTAGTTTCTCAAGCTTACCTTTTTTTGCATATTTTATATATTTTTTGTTAAAAATGCAAACAAAACTTCCCTACCCCCCTTTTATGCAACAGTCAAAAAGAAAATAGTTATAAAATTAAAGAATTCTCTCAGATTTTCAACTTCATTAAAATTCTTTGCTTTAAAGGTTCTTTAGGGGTAGTTAGGACACGCTGTAAACAGGTGAAATGTTGGTTTTGCATTCTATTGGGTTATTTCAAGTAATTAAAACACCCTATACATGAAGACTATAGGAGAATCATTTAAATAATTTTCTTCTGCATATACTTGCTTTGATTTTCTCATTGTCAATAAGGACTAAATTGTATTGGGACACCCACAGCATATTAAAAAAAAATAAAAAAATAAAATTTGGGTTAGATAAAAAATTTGACATCAGAGCTTAAGTTAATAATACTGTACTACATATAATAGCTTTCCCTGTTCCAAACAATGAAAATTTTATACATCTTTTTCATGTTACTGGGGTTTTTTTTGTTTGGTTGTTTGGGTTCTTTTGTTTCAGTTTTTTTTGTTGTTTTTAAGTAATCATAATTGATAAACTTGGCCTGCAATGAAGAACGTTAAGTGCATCTTTATGATTGCTGTGAGGAAAGCCAAGAAAGAGCATAATAAAGAAACAGCATGATAAATAAAAATTATGTTAATTTAAATCACTGACACTTAATCTGTAACTGCTGTGAGTCACTATGGCATAAAGCAGAGCCACTAGGAGCCACAATACATGTTTTACTAGTCTGCTATACAAAAATGCATGTAAAAATGTATTTCAAAATAAAGGTTAAGACATTCATCCACTGACTTACATATAATTTGCTATAATAACAAGATTATTTATGATAGGTTCAAAGTGGTTTCTTAGATTATAAATCAGAAGTGAAATTCTACAGCGCTGTTAGATGAGAGTGGTTAGTTGTATGGCTAGACAGGCAATCAACTGAGTGCAGGTTTTTTTCGCTTCTGATTCAGTGAGAGCTGAAAATATATCTTCATTCTGCATAAGTGTCTGCAGATAGAAATACTAAAATAGGGATTTGGAGACTTCTTTGTATTGAGAAGCATGTTTCTACAAGCCTGATGGTCAGGTTCTTTTATGCTATAATCTGTATTTTGATGTGATTTATCCTGTGAGGTTAGGGCATAGTCTCGTAGGGCTTAGCATTGTGGAGACTGCTAAGTTTTTAAATAATTGTTCTGTGATGTGGTTACTTCCTAGAATGCAACAGCAAACCCCAAAATATCTAGATCATAACCCACAAGAGTTCTTGAGAATATAGTGACTTAGAATCTCCCAAAAAAGATATCAAGGAAACAACATTTCTGACGACTTATCCTGCTTTCAGCTGGGATAGAGTTAATTTTCTTCCTAGTAGCTGGTGCAGTGCTGTGTTTTGGCTTTAGTCTGAGAACAATGCTGATAGCACACCGATGTTGTTGCTAAGTAGCACTTACCCTGATCAAGGACTTTTCAGTCTCTCATGCTCTGCCAATGAGGAGGTGCACAAAAAAACACGAGGCAAAAAGCCATACATGCAAGCGAAGCAAAACAACGAATTCATTCACCACTTCCCATTGCCAAGCTGGTGTTCAGCCATCTCTAGGAGAGCAAGGCCCCATCAAACATAACAGATAGTTGGGAAGACAGAATGCCATAACTTCAAATATTCCCCCTTCTTTCTTTTTCCCGCAGCTTTATATGTTGAGCATGAGGTCATATGGTTTGGAATATCCCTTTGGTCAGTTGGGGTCAGCTATTGCATTTGTGTCCCTTCCCTACTTGTGCACCCCCAGCCTGCTCTCTGACGGGGTGGGGTGAGAGGTGGAAAAGGCCTTGACTCTGTGTAAGCACTGTCCAGCAGTAACTAAAACATCCCTGAATGATCAACACCATTTCCAATGCAAATCCAAAATACATAGTATCACAGTATGCTAGAGATTGGAGAGGACCTCAAAAGATTATCTAGTCCAATCCCCCTGCCGGAGCAGGAATACCTAGATGAGGTTACACAGGAATGTGTCCAGGCGGGTTTTGAATGTCTCCAGAGAAGGAGACTCCACAACGCCCCTGGGCAGCCTGTTCCAGTGTTCTGTCACCCTCACTGAGAAGAAGTTTCTTCTTAAGTTTAAGTGGAACCTCTTGTGTTCCAGTTTGTACCCATTACCCCTTGTCCTATCATTGTTTGCCACTGAGAAGAGCCTGGCTCCATCCTCGTGACACTCCCCCTTTATATATTTATATACACTAATAAGATCCCCACGCAGTCTCCTCTTCTCCAAACTATAGAGACCCAGCTCCCTCAGCCTTTCCTCATAAGGGAGATGCTCCACTACCTTAATCATCTTAGTTGCCCTGCGTTGGATTCTCTCCAGCAGGTCCCTGTCCTTCTTGAACTGAGGGGCCCAGAACTGGACACAATATTCCAGATGCGGTCTCACCAGGGCAGAGTAGAGGGGAAGGAGGACCTGTCTCGACCTACTGACCACCCCCTTTCTAATACACCCCAGGATGCCATTGGCCTTCTTGGCCACAGGGGCACAGTGTTGGCTCATGGTCATCCTGCCATCCACTAGGACCCCCAGGTCCCTCCCCCTACACTGCTCTCTAACAGGTCGTTCCCCAACCTATACTGGAACCTGGTGTTGTTCCTGCCCAGATGCAGGATTCTACACTTTCCCTTATTATATTTCATCAAGTTACTCCCTGCCCAACTCTCCAGCCTGTCCAGGTCTCGCTGGGTGGCAGCACAGCCTTCTGGCATGTCAGCCACTCCTCCCAGCTTAGTGTCATCAGCAAACTTGCTGATAGTACACTCAATTCCCTCATCTAAATCATTGATGAATATATTAAA
Source organism: Psittacula echo (assembly GCF_963264785.1). NCBI lineage: Eukaryota > Metazoa > Chordata > Aves > Psittaciformes > Psittacidae > Psittacula > Psittacula echo. The sequence continues at coordinate 79,559,613 of NC_137738.1, read as the reverse complement.
TAATACTGGTCCCAGTACTGACCCTTGAGGCACTCCACTAGATACAGGCCTCCAACTAGAGTCCGCCCCATAGACTACTCTGGCTTCTCTCCTTCAGCCAGTTTGCAGTCCACCTCACTACCTGATCATCCAGACCACACTTCCTCAATTTAGCTATGAGGATGCTGTGGGAGACTGTGTCAAATGCTTTGCTGAAGTCAAGGTAGACCACATCCACCGCTCTGCCATCATCCATCCACCCTGTTATTTCCTCATAAAAGGCTATGAGGTTGGTCAAGCATGACTTCCCCTTGGTAAAGCCATGTTGACTGCCCCTCATAACCCTCTTATCCTTGACATGCCTTAAGATGGCACCAAGGATAAGGTGTTCCATCACTTTCCCAGGGATGGAAGTGAGGCTGACTGGTCTATAGTTACCCGGGTCCTTTTTCTTGCCCTTTTTGAAGACTAGAGTGACATTTGCTTTCCTCCAGTCCTCAGGCACCTCTCCCGTTTCCCAAGACTTGGTAAAGATGATGGAGAGTGGTCTAGCAATGACTTCTGCCAGTTCCCTCAGCACCCGCGGGTGCATCCCATCTGGACCCATGGATTTATGGATGTCCAGATTGCTCAACTGGTCTCTAACCCATTCCTCATCGACTGAGGCAAACTGCTCTGTTGACCTGACTTCATCTGAGGTCTCAGGAGTACAGGGCTCTTCAGGACTGCCTCCGGCAGAGTAGACTGAGACAAAGAAGGCATTCAATAACTCTGCCATCTCTGTATCTTCTGTCACCAGGGCACCCATGCCGTTCACCAGTGGGCCTACCTTGCCTCTGGTGTTAGTTTTATCAGCTATGTATTTGAAAAAGCTCTTTCTGCTGTCCTTGACCCCTCTTGCCAGATTTAATTCTAAGGAGGCCTTAGCCATCCTAGCTGCCTTCCTACATCCTCTAGCAGCAGCCTTATATTCCTCCCAAGTGGCCAGCCCCTCCTTCCATGATCTGTAAACTCTCCTCTTCCACTTGAGCATACCCAGCAGTTCCTTATTTAGCCACGCAGGTCTCCCGGCCCTCTTCCTTGACTTCCTACATGTCGGGATGCTCTGCTCTTGAGCTCGGAATAAGCAATCCTTGAATGCCAACCAACTATCTTGGGCCCCTTTACCTTCAAGCAGCCTTGCCCATGGGATTTCCCCTAGCAATTGCTTGAAAAGGCCAAAGTTTGCCCTGCTAAAGTCCAGGGTTGCAATTCTACTTGCTATTCTACTGGTCCTACCACACAAGATCCTGAATTCCACCATCTCGTGGTCGCTGCAACCAAGGCAGCCCTCAACCTTTACTGCTTCCACCAGACCCTCCTTGTTAGTGAGGATGAGATCCAGCAGCGCTCCTCTCCTGGTTGGCTCATCCACCATTTGCATGAGGAAGTTATCATCCATACACTGGAGGAACCTCCTGGACTGTGGCTGGGTTGCTGAGTAGTCCTTCCAGCAAACATCAGGGAAGTTAAAATCCCCCATGATGACTATGGCCTGTGACTGTGAGGCCGCTCTCAGCTGCCTGTAGAAGGCCTCGTCAACTTCCTCACCCTGATCTGGTGGCCTGTAACAGACACCCACAACAGTATCACCCCTGCCAGCCTACCCCTTAATTCTCACCCACAGACTCTCAACTCGCTCGTCCCCTGTCCCTGGACAGAACTCAGTACATTGCAGCTGCTCTCGCACATAAAGAGCAACCGCACCAGCCCGCCTGGCTGGCCTGTCTTTCCTGAAAAGGACATAGCCCTCCATGAGTATATTCCAGTCATGTGAGCTGTCCCACCACGTCTCTGTAATTGCCACCAGATCATAATCTCCTGACTTAACACAGGTCTCTAACTCCTCCTGTTTATTTCCCATGCTGCACGCATTGGTGTACAGGCATTTCAAGGAGGGAGCTGAGCTCACCGATTTCACCCTAGGATTATAGGAGGCCTCCCAGTCTTCATCAATCCTAGAGTGCTGCCCCACTGGGGCAAGCCCAGTTACAACCCCATCCCCCTTTGAATCTAGTTTAAAGCTCTCCAAATGAGCCCTGCTAATTCATGCCCCAGCATCCTTTTGCCTCGGTGAGATAAACCTTTCCCACGTGCCATCATCCGGACTGGAGCCCTATAAAACCAGCTGTTATCAAAGAATCCAAAGCCCTGCCTGCAGCACCAGTCTTGTAGCCAATTGTTTACAGACTGAATTTTCCCATTCAGTCCCACTTCATCACCGGAAGATGGAAGAAGTGAGGAGAAGATCACTTGAGCCCCAGACTCTTTTACCATCCGCCCCAAGGCCCTGTAGTCTTTCTTCATCCCCCTCAGACTGCGGGAAGCAGCTTCCCCCCCACCTGTCTGGAAGACCAGCAGCGGGTAGTAGTCTCTCGGGTGCACCAGGTTGGGGAGCGCCCTGGTGATATCCCTGATCCAGGCTCCAGGCAGACTACACACTTCCCTATGATGAGGGTCAACTCTCCATATTGGGCCCTCTGTTCCTATCAGAAGGGAATTGCCTACGACAATGACCTTTCTTTCTTTCTTTCTTATCAGAGGCAGCCTTGAGGTGCGAAGTCAACTGCCTTTTCCTATGTGACCTTGTAGTCTGGCCTTGCACCACATCCTCACCTACCTCTCCATCAAGATCCAGGGCCTCAAACCTATTACTGAGGAGCACCTGGGGAAGCAGGGCAGGAAGGGAGGAAGGTTGCCCACGACTCCGAACTGGAACTTGCTTCCAGCTCTCATTGTCTTTTTCGTCCCTTACCTCTGCGCGACAGCTACAGGGCAGGGGCTGTCTTGGGCCATCCCCCTCTGTCTGAGAGGGCAGGGGGTCCATCCCCTTTTGGGGGGTATCTCCCTGGAACCGTTCCTGCTGGCACGCCAGGGAGTTACTCCACCAGTCGATCTCCCTTTCACACTCCCTGATGGTCCTCAGCGTCTCGACCTCCTCCTTAAGTTCTGCCACCAAGCTAAGCAGATCTTCTACCTGCTCACACCTCACGCAGGTGGAATGCTGGCCTCCCTCCCTCAGCAGCAGCAGGCTCTGGCACTCCCTGCAGTCAGAGACCTGAACAGCCACAGTTTGGAACAGGGTCTCTGTCTGAGTTGCTACAGTCTCCTTACTGCAAGCTCTCTTTCTGGAGGCAACCATATTGGTCAGCAGTCTGGGACACCAGCAACAGGGTCCACAACACGACCTGCTTGTTCCTCCCTGCGCCTGGTGGCTCTTTCAAGGCAAGGGGCAGGGGTGCGGTCGCCGTCACCGCGGGAACGCCCCCTGCCACGTCAGCCGCTCTCTTGTAAGGGCTGCTGGGGCTTCGGGGATCGGGAGATGTCGGGAATCGCGATGTCTCTGCGCTATCCCCTCTGCTTTTCCTAATCTCTGCTGAACCTCGTGGTCTCTGAAGCGTGCCGGCTCCGGCTCTAGCTGGGCTAGCTCCGATCAGCTGACTGACCAATACGACCCTATAGTAGTGACTGTAAAGAAAATAATCTATGTCCCAGCCAAAACCAGCCCACACCACTATCATGAATTAATAACAGTGCAAATGGCAAACCACAAATGACTTCTGGCCGTGCTCTCTCCCCACTATGTATCTTGTATGTATATGCGGATTCACTACTTACTTCTGTTCCTGTCCCACTGGTACATCTAGTCTTTCTGTCTTTATGAAATTTCCTTTAGAATTTTTGTTGTCAGTTGCAGTTTGTGGACCTTGTTCCTGACAAAAGATTTTTTCCTGGATCATGGGTGTTCTAGGAGAAAACATAACAAAGTAAATAAGCAAAAACCACCATAACTGCAACATAAGTTCAGGGTATTTCACTTTTAGATTTTATTATTTTTAGTACCTGTTATTAAGAAACTGTGTAATCCATGCTTCATTTTCTTTTTGTTCTACAGCAGAATATTTTTTATGTAAGCTGAGTATGTTTCACTTTTGAGAATTTTAATATTTTGAATTTTAGCCTGTGAACAAGTTATGAAATAATGCAGTTTCTGCTCTTCCAATTTTTTTTATATAGTTGGCAATTTTTTTTCTTAAACTATGCATATTACAGTGTTATTAACACATTAGGAAATGCATATGCCCATGGATATTGTAAAGTAGCCTCTGGAAGTAATATTTTTCCATCCTCACATCACAGAATCTGTTTGTAAATTATTTTAAAAGTTTGCTGTTAAACCAATCTCTATCTGATCCAACAAATGTCTTTGTAAAATATTAACAAATTAAGATGCCTAATAGAACGAAGTGTCATCGTCTTTGCTTTTATAAACATAAGCTATGTGTTGCTTTGAGTTTTAAAGTAAAGATTTAGTTTTTACTTTCTTTGCAGACTCCTTTTTCTGTGCACATCTGGATAAGCAAAATAGACGTGTGTGAAGGAGACAGACACACTTAAAAAATGTAGCTATAGCAAGTGAACTGGGGATGGAGTAAGTCACTCAGACGCAAAATATTAGATTTCAGACTCCTGCTTTTTTAGTATTTTTTGTCTAATTATGAAGACAAATAAAGTAGGATTTATTACACAGTGCAGATATATCTTCAGTAAGACATCTGAAGTACTCTCCTTAAGTTTCTTTGCTACTCAACTGAAAAAAAATAGATGTTTCTTCACTGAGAATTACATGAACCATATTAAATGTGTACCTGAGGATGCAATAAATAGGGCTTTGAAACTCTTTATTTCCTTCTCCTGAATGTAAAAGAAATCTACATACAAGTTTGATTATTCAGCCTTATAACTCTTCACAATAGATTTGTGAAGTGAGACAAGTACTGCTTTTTGTGTCAGGGGCTTTTGTTTGTTTTATTTTTTTACATTGGAGGTGGCTAAAAGTCCATTTCTAGAAGCAGCAAGAGTGTCTCAGTTAACATGAAGCTGTAAAGCTTGCTTAGCTTTTGTTTGTAGCAAGACCCATTTCACATTCATACTTCAGATATTTCTGGACTTTTTTGCCATATCTTATGATAATGCTTTCAAGTGTAGATACTACACATGTTGCAGCTGCCAGATATCTGCAAGACATAAATTTAGACCAAAAGGAAGTGATTTGTCCTTCTTCCCTTCTTTTTCCCAGCTAGGGATATAGCTCTGATGAGATTTACTGCTTAGGAATAGGATTGATTTCCTTTGTTTTGAGGAAGTTCAAAATTCATCACCTTAATCGCTGCATTATAGTGGAGAGAAACTTACATAATGAATATTCCATCAGGTGTGCAAATAGAGAATTGAGATCTACCAAATAAGAGAGAAAACAATGTAAGATTTTATGTATAACCTAACCTTTGTAGTTAAGACAACCATTTATAAGGGTGGGCTGAAGTATTTTTTAATTTTATTCGTGAAGTGTATCATGTAAAATCCAGTTGCAGTGACTGGAGTAAGAACAGACACTCAAAACATCCTTCCGAAGTGGATGCTCTAACCTCTAGTCATATTCAACTGCTTCAACCACATTCTGTCCCCGCATGTCTTTTTTTTAAAGTTGAAGAGGTATATTGAGGTACATTAAGGATAACTGTGCCCCATAGTATTTTACATATAGGCTGCAGTTCTTTTGCAGGAGACTGAAGAATTTGCATCAGTGTCAAAAAGAGTCTCTGTATTGGCTCTCTCTCATGTACTTGTCCCAGCCGTGACTCGCGTTGACTGCTGTTGGAAAGGTGGTGTCTCATATAGCCATTTAAGAAAAGAAAGATATTGATGCTTGGTCTTTGAATGTGAGATTGTACCCCAGTGTCAGAGAACTATGCAAGACCATGCATCCCCGGAGAGGCAAGCCCTTTCAGATATCTGACTAAAGTCAACTGATCCCCAGAAATACACATGTACTCTCTCTCAGTGTGCTAGGTATTTTCGTTCACAGACATTTCCAAGCAAGCCCAAGCCCAATTTTTCCTCAAACTTGCTAAATTTTTCAGTCTGTCTACCAAGTTCTTTTTCTTTGATGTTTCTAATTAATCCAAATTTTAAAATCATTATTGGAAGGGAAATCAAATGTGTATAAGACCCCAGTGAAACAAATGTGATGTGTCTACACTGACTACATGTAGTTCTGCACAAACCAGCACGAAGTGGTAGGATTTCAGAACATTGCTGTCATAGAGATGAATATAAACAGAATAGACAAGCAATGATATTATCAGTATTAGCATATCTTATTCATGAAGGTTAAAGCAGTGCTTCACTGAAGGATAAAAGAGGAAAAGGCTCAAGTAAAGACAAGTTGAACCCAGGACTACCTCATTTCTCTCATGGACTTTACAAACCTTGGCACTACACTCCTATGAAAGCAGACGGATACTGAGTTTATGTATCTCTAAATAAGAGAGTCTGAACTTTCAATATCTGTGTAATTTACAGTTGTACTTGTTTCATTTCTGTAGTATATTGACTCCTGATTCATAGAGACTCCTCTGTCATTGCTAATGTGATCTGCATAGAAAACATGAAATCCATTAGCCCCTCAACTATTTTAATGGTACAGTGTGGTATACATATGACTTCAAATACTGTTTACTGAACTGACTGGATGTTGGTTCACTGATTTAGTTTCACAGCCCAAGTTAGATAAGGTAAAGGCATTTTCTGACACTGAACAAAACCCATTTGTTCTGCTAAGCAGGGTACTAAACAAAACAATCCCACAGTAGCCATAAAACATGCAATTTATTAAACAAGCACACTAAAGCAAATAAGCACACTAAAGCAAACAAGCACAGTAATCAGGTTTATATCGATATCTAGCTATATATATATAGTAAATACAATATAGTGAATCAGAGATAGATATGTGTATCTCACAGAGAAATTAGCAATGCATCAGATCATTACTGCATAGAGAGAACAGAGATTAAGAAGAAATACATCACCAGTTACCACTGAATCATCGTCCAGGCCCAGACTTCAAGCTGGGAAGGCCAGTTGCAGCTCATTCTGCGTAATTGGGAAAGTTCCTGTGCAGTGCATCCACCCATAGGTGAGGCTTCAGGTTCAGCTACAAGAGGGCTTTTCTACTCTTAGAAGAACAACCGATGCTATGCCAGTTTTTGTTTACTCATGGAGCCGTGCAATTTCTCATCATCTGTTTTCTGTGCTGAAAGTGTTGGTCAGGCACCCTAGTGTAGTCAAGTATGAAGGTCATAGAACAGCTATACCCTTACATTTTGCTGCCTCTTTCTGATGAATAGTCACAATAGTCACAATGAACATAAATATATATACTTTATCCATTACACTCTGTCAGAAACATACTTTATGTCTCTCAGTCATGAGCGGGAATCAACTTTCAGCTAGGGTCCCATCCATTATATCGTTTTAACAGCTTCTATTTAAAATCAGAATCCCTTTTAAAGACAAGTACTTCACATAGGTGGTGAGAAGGAGAGAAATATTTCTGCAGAATGAAAACTTAAGACAAAATCTCTAATAAATAATACATCAAAGATACTACAAATAAGTGCATGAAATCCAGTAAGATTCTTTATCTAAATTAGAAGAACTGGTGTGTATCTGTATCTGTATAAGCAGATAAAGGAGATGGCAGGGAAAACAAGTTATATAAGGTTAAAAAACCATTTTTTATGAATGACTTTTTAATTAATATTCTCATCTGTATGTCATCAAGTGTATTGGGTTTTCATGGCAAGGTTTTGGTAGTGGGGGGGACTCCAGGAGTGGCTTCTGTGAGAAGCTCCTAGAAGTTTTCTCTGGGTCCGAAAGAGCCAGTGCCAACTGGCTCCAAGATGGACCAACTGCTGGCCAAAGCCAAGCTCATCAGTGATGGTGGTAGCACCTGGGGGATAACATGTTTAAGAAGAGAAAATAAGCTGCAGAACTGCTGTACAACAGAAACTTCAGCCACAGAGAGGAGTGAGAATAAGTGAGTTTGGGTTTGGATTAGATGATCTCCAGAAGTCCTTTCCAACCCTAATGATTCTGTGAAACAGCTCTGCAGTCACCAGGTTGAGTGCAGAAGGAGCAGAGGAGGTGCTCCATGCAGCGGGAATAGAATGGTTTTGGTGAACATCTGGAGTGCAGACATGGTCAACCCACCACATCAAGTTAGCAGAAAATTCCTCCTGTATCTTCAGTAATGCCAATCAGTAGAACTGCTTATTGATTTAAAAGAATTTTTAATCATAAAATAAAATTGAATGTATAATATATGGCAGAATTAAGCCAAAATTTCTGTTACTGAATCTTTATGTACTCTTACATACACAGAAACAAAACCAAACCTAAAGCAATTTGTTTAGTTGAAAAGTTTCTAAAAATTCAAATATCTTGAAGAAACATGCCAGAGACGCAATTCAGCTGCATTTGTGGACAATGCACAAGAAAGTTGATTTTACACAAAAGTGTTTGTGTTGAATACCTTGATGCTTGTTAAATAAATCTGGCTCCTTCAACACTAATATTCTCTGCTTTGTTCCTATACTGCTAATGATGTGAATTCCTCATACACATTTTGTAGATGACATCTAAAACATTTTAAGCACAAGAAAGGATATCGCACCAAGGTCAGACCTCAGCTGAACTCTTTTCTAACCACTTTGAGCCAAAATAATGCTCACAAGTTATTGCACCTGAAGGTAGCATTTGCGGCAAAACCAAGTATGTTCTCAGATAGATAGGTTTTTTTCACTATCAAGCTCAGTTGAATTTCACTACAGAGTACCCAGCGATAACCTATGTAAAGGTTATGGCCTGTTAGTGTTCTCTAATGTGTGTTGTGATTTATTCATTTCTAACTCCATGTACACCTAAATGAGAATGACCCATGAAGTCATTTTAATTAAAACTCTCATTGCCCACTTGTTTGCCTGTCTGATTCACACATCTTTACTACTCCATTGACAGGACAAGCGAGATACATGTGTGAATGCAGATTTTACAATTTAAATTTCATTGATGTAAAACTTGCAAACAAAAATCTCTAGAATAATTTCCTGCTATTTCCAGCCCTAGGAAACAACCTGCTTACTCAGAATTGGAGATGATTATTTTACTGTTCCTTTGAAGATATCTGTCCTCCTTTTTAAAATATTTTCTAGAGTACCTTAATCAAGCCTTTCATCTAGACAGATAAACAGGTCACTCCATTTTAATTATTAGCTTCCTTATTCCAACAATTTTCAGCAGGGTAGGATGTGTATTCTAAAGACTGAATTTAAATTAGTACCACCTCATCCATCAGTATTTCTACATGTAACAACGAGCAGCAGATCATAAACCCTTTCAGAAACTCTTTCAGAAAACAAATTCTTTTAGAAAAAACACTTTATCTCTACCTGATTAAAATACATTCAGGGAATATTTGCAGGAAGTAAGAACTTTTCAGCTACAACTGCGGCTACATTGGAAAGAGAGACTTCTCACAGTTATTGAGGCAGTAGTTTTTATAGCACCTGAAATATTGTTGATACTCTTGTCTGGTAAAAAAGCTCATCTGTAATGTAAATCTATTCTGTGTACCTCCAGTTGATGGTAAAAAAAAATGCAGGAAAGAAGGAGAGGAAAATAACTGGAGGAAAATTTTAATTTGATATCTACAAAGAGACAGTGAAAGTTTTGTCTTACTAAGAAGAAACTCATATAAGTTGTCTTGTTCAAAGTAGCAGACTAGGTCTCTTGGCTCAGATGTTAAAAAGCCGACACCACTGATTAAGACTAATATTTAGGATTAATAGAGTACATAAAGAATATCAAACATGCCACTATAGGTCACAGAGTGGTACTGCTAGAGCAGGGAGATTAGACTAGATGATGTCCAGAAAGTCCCTTCCAATCTCAGTCTTTCTGTAATTCTGAGATTCTGTATGGCTTGAGGGATTTGACTTTATGACTATGGAATTCTTTCTCATGATCAGAGGATCCTAGAAAGAAATAGTATCTGCCTGACCAAGTGGGGCATGAGCATTTTTGTTTACAGGCTAGGCAACCTTGTGGAAAGAGCTTCAAACAAAGTAAGCCTACATCAATGGACAGGTAAAGAGCTATGTCATGTATCTTGACTTCTGTAAGGCCTTTGATATGGTACCCCATAATATCATCTCTCTAAATTGGAGAAATACAGATTTGATGAATGGATAAAGAATTGGCCGATGTTTGCATCCAGCGGATAGTGGTCTATGGCTCAGTGTCCAGATGGGCATTGGTGTTAAGTAGTGTCTCTCAGGGGTCCATATTGGGATCAGGACTGTTTAATACCTTCATCAATGGCATAGACAGAGGGATTGAATGCACCGTCAGCAAGTTTGCTGATGACACCAAGCTGAGTGTTGTGGCTGACATGCTTGAGAGTTTGGATGCCAGTGTGAGGGACCTGGACAAGCTCTGACATGCCTCTGAGTCACCTGGGTTTGTTGAGCTTGGTGAAGAAAATGGTTGAGGGAGGAATTTATTAACATGTATAAACATCCGATAGGGGAAGTAAGGTATTTTGAGCTAGATCCTTCTCAGTGGTGTCAAAGGAAAAGATAGGAAGCAGCGGACAGAAACTGAAATACAGAAAACTCCATTTAAATGTAAGAAGACATTTTTACTGTGTGAGTAGCCCAGTACTGAAATAAGTTGCCCAGAGAAACTGTGGAGTCTCCATTCTTGGAAACTCAGTCTCAGTCTCAGTCAAAATCTGAACGGATACTGTCCTGAACAATCTGCTCTAGCTGACCCAGATTTGAGCAGAGGATTAGACTGGATGTCAATTAGTCCAGATGCCATTCAACTTCAGTTCTGTGATTCCATGATATGATTAAAGAACGGCTGTAACCTTATAGAAAAACAAAACAAAACAAAACTATGAGGGGCTTCCTGAAAGTCTGCTTTTGTGTGACATTGCAAATAAAAAATTCTGAAGGTTCCATTTCCTTTCAAAATAAAGGTGTGGTCAGAGGAGTTAAACAAAAGGGCTGGAGCCAGAGGACAAATTCCTTGTAATGAAGGCCAAGCACAACAATTAGGCCTCTTCTATCCTGCTTCAAACATCAACAAAAAAACCCAGTATCTGGAGCACTGTGAAACTGGAGAGATTTTACCAAAAGCAAAAACCCAACCATCAGGTTTTGCTGCAGGTAGTCATATTAATACTGCTGTAGCCTTTTTTCAAAACTCACTAAAGAATATAAATGAATCCTTAAAGTCTACATAATTTTTATTTTAATCTTTCATAGGAAAGGTTAGACAGAGCCCTGGGCGACATGCTCTACAGTGAGGCATTCTTGACCATGGCAGGGGGATTGGAACTAGATGATCTTAAGATGATCTTTCAAACCCTAACTATTCTTTGATTCTATGACAGGAAATACATGTGACTTTACTTATACTCTCAGTTTATCTAATGGAAAATCAAACTGTTTTTCTTGTACTGGAAATGACACTAGTTTATACATATCAGTTAAATATTAAAGAATGCAACATACATTTTGCAAAAAAAAAACCCAACAAACCCACTCCTTTTTGAGTGCTACAGCAGCACATTCTTCGCAATTGTATCTTACTTGATATTAAGTTGGAGTACTTTCAATATTACTGAAAATATTTCTATTCTGAAAGGAACAGCAAAGCACTGTTTTATAACAGATTGCAAAAATACACATGTATTTTCATAACACTTTCTGATAATAAGACCTGTTGAAGTGGTGCCCTGTGGCTTGCTTCCTAATGTAAGGCATTAATAGTTGTGGTCCAGTATTGCTAGTGAAGATGAAAAAGCTTTAAAGATTCAACCTGATGCACTTCCTGCAACTGAAGTATCTCACAGAAATCATGTATAGAACTACATAGATGGGAATTATCTGCCTGGGAATGCAAGAACTGAATTATTGACCCATTAGTGTAACCACTTTTAAGAAATTCTGTTAATGTATGCTACCACTAAAAGGATTCTGCTAGAATCATAGCTTATATAGCTTATATAGCTTATGAAGGATGACAGATGAAAACATTTAAAAATTTTCCCCTGATGAGATGAAAAGGAACAAAAGCTTACACAGGGGAAAGGCCTGAGTTACTGAATATTCAGATTTTTATGACCTTGGTTTTTTGTTTCCTGAAATTCCTTGTATTTTGAGTGTCTTCTCTTTCACTCCATCCCTGTCCTGCATGTCCCTTCACTTCAGTCTTTCTCACAGTAAAATTTTATTTTGAGAATGTCCCTTATGTTTCCCAGTTTTATACTTCAACTTTGAATTTGTTGCATGCAGAAACTAAGCATACAAAAACCTCTCCCTTTGCATCTGAGAGTGTATTATCCAATAAGAATAAATGGTGGCAAACATTCCCTTACACTTTTCTTTAATTAGAAGTTTGATCAACATAGGACTCTAAAGAGGTTAATTGCAGCCAGCATTTCCAGGTGTTCTTCTAGACCACTGAGCATCAGAGGTGCAACAACAGTTCAAAGATTCGATGGTTCATTCTTGCATTTGTGAACTACCAGTTCTGCTTAATCATAGGGCTTTTTTCACTTTTTTTTCACTAAGACTTACTTAAGAATAAACCCTATTTTGGATAGTTAATGAAGCATTTATATTCAAATATTTTCATCTGAAATGGAAAAAAAAAAAAAGTTCTATCCCTTTCCTGTTATTGAAAAGACAATTAGTGAAATATAATGTTAATACCAAATACATATTTTTGACAATACATTTTTCATTTTTTCCCCAGCATGCTTGACTGGAAAGAGTGACCCAACACAGCTAAATAACAAATCAAACCTTCTAAACATTACACCTTCCACCCCTCCTGCCCCCACATGAACACACATGCACTTTTTAAATTAAAAAATTCTTCTGCATAACATAACATAATCTATGATTGTCTTTCCTGGGACTTTTTCATTCCTATTCAAGACAGACTTTTTAGGTCATTGTAGTCTTTGTTTTAGCACAAATTAATATGCATAACTACAGAAATATTTTCCCCAAGCACTAGTCAAAGTAGGACTTTTAAAAGCCCTGGTCAAGACAGGGATTTTTCTAACAAAGTTGAGAGAGTGATAGGTGATAAGTGGTCCTAGAAAATACCAGGGAAAAGGGAAAAGAAAGAGACAAGTATAGGCTTACTTAGTAGTAAGCATGGTAGTGTAAACAGTAAGAATGAAGTGCAAATACTTAAGCGAAAGGCTAACATAAAATAATACACTCTTATTTTGACCAGTCTGTAAAAGGAAAGTAATGACTTACCTTCATCTTGAATGTGTTAGTGTAATGCCTTGCACACAATAAAATTGTCCTTGTCAGAGCCTCTGGTCATTTCATAGAATCATAGAATAGTTAGGGTTGGAAAGGACCTTAAGATTATCTAGTTCCAACCCCCCTGCCATGGGCAGGGACACCTCACACTAAACCATATCACCCAAGGCTCTATCCAACCTGGCCTTGAACACTGCCAGGGATGGAGCATTCACAACCTCCCTGGGCAACTCATTCCAGTGCCTCACCAGCCTTACAATAAAGAATTTCTTCCTCATATCCAATCTAAACTTCCCTTGTGTAAGTTTGAACCTGTTATCCCTTGTCCTGTCACTACAGTCCCTAATCAAGAGTCTCTACCCAGCATCCCTATAGGCTCCCGTCAAATACTGAAAGGCTTCTATGAGGTCTCCACGCAGCCTTCTCTTCTCCAGGCTGAACTGCCCCAACTTTCTCAGCCTCTCTTCATATGGGAGGTACCCCAGTCCCCTCATCATCCTCGTAGCTCTCCTCTGGACTTGTTCCAACAGTTCTATGTCATTCTTCATGTTGAGGACACCAGAACTGCAGACAATACTCCAAGTGAGGTCTCATGAGAGCAGAGTAGAGGGGCAGGATCACCTCTTTAGACCTGCTGGTCACGCTGCTCTTGATGCAGCCCAGGATATGGTTGGTTTTCTGGGCTGCGAGCATACACTGCTGGCTCATGTTCATTTTCTCATCAACCAACACCCCTAAGTCCTTCTCTGCAGGGCTGCTCTGAATCTCTTCTCTGCCCAACCTGTAGCTGTGCCTGGGATTGCTCCAACCCAGGTGTAGGACCTTGCACGTGGCAGGGTTAAACTTCATGAGGTTGGCATCAGCCCACCTCACAAGTGTGTTGCGGTCCCTTTGGATGGCATCCCTTCCCTCCAGCGTACCAATCGAACCACACAGCTTGATGTCATTAACAAACTTGCTGAAGGCACATGTGGAGACATGGTTAGCAAGCAAAGGTCATGTTCCCATGTCTGAGCTTAATTAAGCACAGATTCTGTGAAAGTGAGAAAAAACACCAGTTGTGTACAGTTGCCAGCAGTGGAAAAACCCTGGAAGTTAACCAATAGAGATAGAAGACCAGCTGGCCAACCTTGTAGCTAAAAATTGTCTGTGAACTAGGAGCAGAGACCTTGAGAGGAGGATGTGTATATGAGCAGGGGAAAATCACCGAAATGCACCTGGAATGTACCCAATGCTGTATATGCCAACCAATCACTACGGGAAGCTGTGTGTACATGGCAGTTTGACACTATATATACCCATTATTTGAGCACAATAAACGGATCACTTTTATCAATCATATTGATTGTGCATGTGTTCCCTCCGTGTGCGACGACATATTGGCGCCCGAACAGCGACCAACAGAGGAACCCGGGTACCCGTAGTGGCTGGGAGAATTGCGCACGGAGCGGGAAAGCACCGGAGAAGCAGCATCCGGAGGGCTGAAAGAAAAAAAAATGCTCGGTTTTGCTGGTCGAAGATGCCAGGCAGAGAACGGGCAGTGAAAGAAGAAAAAAGAGGCCAATCCTGAAAGAGAAGAGGAGCCTATGATAAAAAAAGAAAAAAAAAAAATCGGACTACTAAGTAGTCCTAAGGTAAAGCCCGGAGAAGAGACAGAGGTCAATCCTGAAAGAGAATAGGAGCCTCTGAGCCTGGAGGACGAAGAGGGAGCCTCCGCCGCCCGCTGAGTTGGCCTGCTTGCTGGTGAGCTGCATTGGTACCAAAACTTAAAAAAGAGAGAGTAGTGAAAAATGGAAAGACAAGCGGCCTTTGATTTATTTAAGTGCTTCTTAGAGAAGCGGGATCTAGGAAAAGGGCTTACTGCCCTCTTTGATTATGGAAGGAGCCGTGGGGTGCTATCGAGAAAGTTGTCTCCAGGAGAGGAGCTGCCGGAGCGCTGCGAGCGGAGGAGCCGCGGGTGCAGACCTTTGCGCAGGAGCTGCGGTGGAAGGTGCTCCGGGAGGCGCGGCCGGAGTCCCTGGGCCGCGCGGCCGAGAGGGCAGCGCTGGAGCTGCAGCGCGACTGCCAGAAACTGCGGCAACGGCAACAGCAACAACGGCAGCCGCAGGAAAACGCGAAGTGGAGTGTTGTGAGCCCTGGTAACACTCCCCTTTGTGCGACACGGCGAGGGACAGGGGGGTTCCCCACAACGAGCGACAACAACCCTCAAAGCCTACCCTGGGGGAATCCTCCCTGCTGACGACAAATTGGCCCATACAGAAAAAAAAAAAAAAAAAAAAAAAAAAGAAAAAAAAAAAAAAAAAGAGTACCTTTATAGCCTTTTGAACATGTTATATGAGTACTATGGCAGGCTGTGGACTTGAAACCCCGTATACAACTCATTTGATAGTCTGTCTGTGATCCACATGTACTAGAAGTTGGGAAATATATATCCATGTATATCCATGTTTCTATCAGCCCTTGGAGACTTTTTAAGGATATTGCTGACCACTTCTTCCGATGTAGGCTGGCCACCTGCATCGGAACGAGTGTGCATTTTGGTCAGTGTAAAAGCCCAAGGCTCATGCGATGTGGGGAGGCAGAGCCTCTGCGGGGACACCCGCTAAAGTTGAGCCTGCCGCCTCGCACTGTGATGATGCTGCTTGGAGCTGATTTTTGATTGTCTTCACAGGGTCCTTACGCCACGTTCCGTATGAGGGACTGTGTAGTGGGAGTAATGATTGTCTGGGCTTTGTGTTTTGAATATTGTAGTTGTATGGAGTGTGCTTGTGGGATCCCATGCATATGCGCATATGTGTGTGTGTGTGTGTTTTAAGGACAGACAGTGTTCTGTGTGTTTTTTGTTGTTGGGTTTGTGTAAAAGTTTTAATGGGTAGCAGATTAACATTTTGGACAAGAAAGGGTTAATGCAAAGTGCCGTTGCTGGCAGCTATTTACGGCTGCTGCTAAGCAGGCAAGCAGCTGTAGCTTCACATTCCTTTCCCATCAGAATGCCTTTGAATCACTCTAACCCAGCTCCTTCTCAGGAGCTGAGAGGGGGTATGTTTGTATCCTCCTACCTACAAATCCATGGTGGCTACCTGCAAAGCTTGTTAACCCTTACCATAAGCTGGACAGACAAGTGGAGAAACCTGATACCTCAGCTATAGGAGCTGACAGTAAATACCCCAAGCAGAATGAGATAGAGGAAAAGAAAAATAAATGATTGCAGGACATCACTTGGGGGTAACTGAAAAGTAACAACTTGAATGTGTGTGCTTGTAACGTAGCTATTATTAGAGGCTGTGATTTTGTGTATAAAACCACCTGTATTTACTAGCCAGTTACTAATGAGAAACTATACCTTGTACTGTGTGGATTTGTTACTTGTAAAAGATGTTAGAGCATGCAAATTTGCAGCAGCTACTAGAAAATGCTAAGACAAAAACTAGAAAGATTGTAATACAATGGTAGCGTAGAGGGAAAAGGAAAAGGAAAAAAAAAAATAATAAAAAAAAAAAATAAAAGAAAGCCATCTTCAACATGCTGCACAAGAAGCTGCACCAGTAGACCTGGACAAGAACCCGAACATTTGGACTCTTATCAACCACAAACCTTGAAAGAAGTGAAAGGGACAAGTTGGGAAGAACCGGAGAAAGAACATCGGGTGGAACCGAAGAGAGAACAGCAAGATAATTTCTGAGGACTGTAAATTTGGAAGCAGGAGGATGCTTAAGACATGATAAAGAATGTGTAGTCAAGGGGAAGTGAAAGTTCGGTATTATAATGAGTAGTGATGGCAAAGAACTATGTTTTAAGTAATGTGGATTATAATGTGGAAATAATGGACAGTAATGTGATTGGCTAAGAAAATACGTGATCAATAAGATTGTTTCGTGACCAAAGGAACTAACCACTACTAACCGCTAGGCAGAATACTATAAAAGCCTGTAAGCTCACTCAATAAGGGATTTTGTTTGTAGCCAGAAATGGAGTCTGTGCCTTAGTTGCCACAGGATCGGGCCTGGCAGGGGGTGCCGTCCTATGTAAAGTCCCATATAATTGCCCATGTACAGTAGGTATCTTAGGCATGTTTATCCCTAATAGCACTATGGTAATATACAAAAGAGGATTGTGTTCTTGAAGGTCAAAGCATGCTTTTCATTTGAGCTGTGATGACAAAGTAAATTTTTGGAACCTGGGTGAAATAATAGCTGCCTCATTTTTAGCTCCCAAAGTAGCTAGAGCTCAAGCTTTAGCAACATTAAATAAACTAGGCTGTTGGCTTGCAAGACAGACAAATGCTACTTCACTTGCTATGAGTGGACTCTTGACTGATATCAATAGTATTCGTCATGCCACCTTACAGAATAGAGCAGCAATCGATTTTTTGTTGTTGGCACAAGGACATGGTTGCGCAGAGTTTGAAGGAATGTGCTGTATGAATTTGTCAGATCATTCGGAGTCAATTTATAAAAGTATACAACAATTAAGAGAAGGGGTCAAATGACTAATGAGAGATGATGGATTGGATTGGTTGACAAAACTCTTTGGAGGATGGGGAATTTCTGGATGGCTTAAAGATTTGCTTATGCAAGGTGCAACTATATTATGTGCAATAGTCTTATTCGTATTAATAGCAAGTTGTATGCTGCGATGTGTGATATCAATGCTTAAGAAAAGTGTAGCGTCCATTTGACTTGCTCAAAAAGAAAAAGGGGGAATTGTGGAGACATGGTTAGCAAGCAAAGGTCATGTTCCCATGTCTGAGCTTAATTAAGCACAGATTCTGTGAAAGTGAGAAAAAACACCAGTTGTGTACAGTTGCCAGCAGTGGAAAAACCCTGGAAGTTAACCAATAGAGATAGAAGACCAGCTGGCCAACCTTGTAGCTAAAAATTGTCTGTGAACTAGGAGCAGAGACCTTGAGGGGAGGATGTGTATATGAGCAGGGGAAAATCACCGAAATGCACCTGGAATGTACCCAATGCTGTATATGCCAACCAATCACTATGGGAAGCTGTGTGTACGTGGCAGTTTGACACTATATATACCCATTATTTGAGCACAATAAACGGATCACTTTTATCAATCATATTGATTGTGCATGTGTTCCCTCCGTGCACGACGACAGGCGCACTTAGTCCCACTGTCCATGTCACCAACAAAGATGTTGAACAAGACCAGTCCCAACACCGATCCCTGAGGGACACCACTCGTTACTGATATCCAGCTGGACATCGAGCCATTGACCACAACTCTTTGTGTGCAGCCATCCAGCCAGTTCTTTATGCACCGAGTGGTCCGCCCATCAAATTGATGTCTCTCCAATCTAGAGACAAGGATGTCATGTGGGACAGTGTTGAATGCTTTGCACAAATCCAGGTAGATGACGTCAACTGCTCTACCGCTGTCCATCAGTTCCATAGCCCCACCATAGAAGGCCACCAAATTGGTCAGGCAGGATTTCCCCTTAGTGAAGCCATGCTGGCTGTCACCAACCACCTTGTTGGTTTTCATGTGCCTTAGCATGCCTTCCAGGAGAATCTGTTCCAAGATTTTGCCAGACACAGAGATGAGACTGAGTGGTCTGCAGTTCCCTGGGTCATCCATTTTCCCCTTCTTGAAAATGGGGGTTATATTACCCTTTTTCCAGTTGTCGGGAACTTCACTTGACTGCCGTGATTTTTCAAATATGATGGCCAGTGGCTTAGCAACTTCATTTGCTAGCTCCTTCAGGACCCATGGATGGATTTCATCAGGTCCCATGGACTTGTGCATGTTCATGTTCTTAAGATGATCTAGAACCAGATCCTCTCTACAGTGGCCCCAAGGTCTTCATTCTCACAGTCCCTGCATCTGCCTTCCAAGACTTGGGTGGTATGGTCAGAGCATTTGCCAGCGAAGACTGAGGCAAAGAAGTCATTAATAACCTCAACCTTCTCCAAATCCAGGGTAGCCCGTTCTCCTGATAGCTTCTGGAGGGGGCCTACATTGTCCGTAGTCTGTCTTTTATTCGCAATGTACCTATAGAATCCCTTCCTGTTATCTTTCACATCCCTAATTTCTTGGGAAAGAACTGGAATCTTCAGACAGCAAATTTGCTGACAGAGAAGCAATCTGTGATACAATACAGACAGAAGGAACTGTAGAACCCCAGGGAAACAATGGTCATTACAACAACACAAGAGTTGTCCAGGGAATGCAAGTCAGAAATAAGCATTACAATCACTGTTCTCAAAGAAGGAAAAAGGACAATTTTAAAAAAGATCTCAGTGTCCTAACTTTACAGTAAAACCATTACTCATATATGGAAGCTGTCATTAAGTATAACAGAGAGATACTTTTCTAATATGCTGTCTTTTCCCCACAGACTATTTATATTTTAATCCTTGAGGCAAAATGCATTGTTTTCTTGGTCAGAAGCATATCTGGTAAAAATGTAGCTGTCTTATAATAAAGAAAGCTCAAAAAAATCCGCCAAAATTCATCTAGGCATTTTAGATCTGCTTCTCTATTGCTCCGTATTGCATATAGTTCACATCTGAATAAAGAGAGTGAAAAGTGAGTGTAATAAGCCTCCAAAATTAGACTTTGCCAAAAGCACAGACTAAACAATAAAGCAAGCTTGGATGCAAAGCATAATTTTTAATATTCTAGCTCAGAATCTAATGAATTCTAAGTGTGTGAATGCAAATCCCAATTTAAGGAAGAAAACTGAACCTTTCTTTTCCTTTGCTTTTACGATAATCCCTGCTTTCTGATAATGCTTTGATTAGAGTACCAGCTGACTCAGGCTATAGTTCAATTTTTCAACACTGTTTGTAGCAGAAAATATGTAAGCTTCTGCCCCGCTCCTTCTCCAGGTATTTATTCCTATCTTCCTCTTGCAGTTCAATGTTTCTTCAGTTGAACCTGTGAAACTTATTAGAAGAATCATAGGACTGTGACTTTAATCCAGATCCAAGAAATAAGAAGTTAAAAACCCCACTGTTCACAATTTATTTTTTTTTTTTCATTAGAAACAACATTCTAAATTTACTTTTATCGACAAAGCTATTTTAGGAGATACAGTTCCCCGGTCTCAGGGAGGGAGGTGTTTGTCTCACACTACTCAGCATTGTTTGCCCATTTGGCTGTAGTACCAGAGAATGGTCCTGGTGCGTTATCATTTCTATAGAGACAAAAATTAAAGAATCCCATCAATTCCAACAGCCAGTAGTCTAGTGGTGTAGGTACTGGAATGTTGGCAAGCCAGTTCATCAGGGAATGTTTATGTCTTTTGGCATAGACATCCCATAACCTGGAACTGAGCTCATTTTCACTGGATACTCATTGATTTGATGATACATTATTTCGCAGTAAACGTGAAGTAGGTAAGAAATAAGTGTGGTGACATTAGCACAGTCTCACTAAACTAACAATTCAGCCATAGCACCGCATGGCACCATAATTATTTTACCTTTGAGGTCAATCAAGTAAATCTACTTGATGAACATGACTTCAAATTTACTCAAGTTGACACCATAGGGAATTTCCTCACTAAGTAGTTGTGTCACAAATGGCGCTGGAAACAAACAAACAAAAGTATGTTTGGATTTGATCCTTGTGCTTTTTTAAGGTGTTTTATTTCTATTTTTAGCCTGGACTGAAGAGGTCTTTCTTTCCAAGACAATTTTTCAAAATCAGAATATTTTCAGTAAGGAAAAATATTTGTGAGAAGTTGGATTTTTCTGATGAAGACAACTTCATTGGTATATTCATAATGAGCACCGTTGAGCACTTCATTCAGAAATCATGTAGCATATTAAGGAAGGAAATGAGTTGACTGGAGATGCAAAACTACTTAAGGAAAATAAGCCTAAGAAGCAAACGGAGAGACAAGGACACATAGAACACAAAAATATGAAAACTTCTGAAACAGGCTGATGCTGAATGAAAGGGTTAATGATTCAGTATTATATGATCCGATAACACTTACAACACCAGATATCAAAAGCAGCGTGACCAGCAGGTCGAAGGAGGTGATCCTGCCCCTCTACTCCGTTCTCGTGAGACCTCACTTGGAGTATTGTGTGCAGTTCTGGTGTCCTCAACATAAAAAGGACATGGAACTGTTGGAACAAGTCCAGAGGAGGTCCACGAGGATGATCAGGGGACTGGAGCACCTCCTGTATGAAGATAGGCTGAGAAAGTTGGGGCAGTTCAGCCTGGAGAAGAGAAGGCTGCGTGGAGACCTCATAGCAGCCTTCCAGTATCTGAAGGGGGCCTACAAGGATGCTGGGGAGGGACTATTCATCAGTGACTGTAGTGATATGACAAGCGGTAACAGGTTCAAACTTAAACAGAGGAAGTTTAGATTAGATCTAAGGAAGAAATTCTTTATTGTAAGGCTGGTAAGGCACTGGAATGGGTTGCCCAGGGAGGTTGTGAATGCTCCATCCTTGGTGGTGTTCAAGGCCAGGTTGGATGAGGCCTTGGGTGACATGGTTTAGTGTGGGGTGTCCCTGCCCATGGGAGGGGGGTTGGCACTAGATGATCTTAAGGTCCTTTCCAACCCTAACTATTCTATGATTCTTTGATTCTATATCAGAATTGAGGTTTGGTTTTACTCCTGTATGCTTTAAAGCATAATTTCCCAAAATAACCTCCATTCCCCATTGATTTAATTAAGCTTTACCTATATTTTACATATTAAGAAATTTAATGAAATCTAAACATACTTGTTAAAATGGTTTTCCTATGCTACTCATACAGTACTAAAGGAACATTTAAATGGAGAATGAAGCTGTACTGTTAACAATATTTTTAGATTATAGTTGTAAAGTTCAAAGAAAAAACATCTTAAAAAAATGTAAATTATGCAAACTCAAAGAATATTACTTATTCAAGTGAGTTTTGGAGGATAATATTCTCTGAAGAAAATGTGCGTCCTAAAATCACTGACTACCTTGCAAATACATGATAACAGTGTCCTTGTAAGGAGGGTATTATTCTTGGTTCTTACATGGATACTAAGAAACACAACATCTGAAGAATGTGTTAAAATTATACATGGTTTATTGCCACATAACCCAGACTGATTTAAATGAATTTGTAAAGTGAAACAGTTGGTGCTGAGGACCAAGAATCCACACTATATACATTTCAGAAATTCCTTTGGACCAGTTCTATCTTGGTTCTGTGCACCAAATACTCGTGATCTGCACTCATTGAGAGTTTCTTAGTTTATTTGAAAGAAACACGTTTCATTCTGAAAGCACTCTTAACTCTTAAGTTGTGTAGAGTAGGAGGTGTAAGGAAGTGGGTATGACTGGAAGGTTTTTTTCAAAAGCACACAAGGATTTGGTCTAAAATGCTAGTGTAGAAGCATCTATGAAGAGCACAGAGAGCAAGTAAGAGCTTCAAGCAGAGTTCCAGTCCAAAAAAGTGGTTCTCCTTTCTTAGGAGAGAAGTTCTTCCGATTAAAAATGTTAATGCTTCTTCATGTACTTTCTTGATGCCTTAGTTTCAGTGTTCATACTTTGAAGATATGCTTTTTCCTTCCTATCAAACTCAATTGCAGTGGCTCTGAATATTTCAGAGTCACTAAACTTAATTAAACTCAAACTCCAATTAAACTCAATCTCAGGACTGTCTGCAGTTACTTTCTGGGGCATCCTGCCATGCGCCCCAGAACTCATATAGGCTTATATAGCTGTAGGTCAGCTGCATGTGGGACTGTGCTGCAATTTCCATTCCAATCACAGACCTAAGTTTTGTCTCTTTGGAAGCTGCTGTATGGAAGATTGTTGATATGTGCCCAAGCCAGGTATGGAATTGAGTGACAAGGCCCTGAGTGTACTGCTCCAGCTTAGGGGGGTTGGCTGCAGGTGTCTGCTCAGAGCTCGTGTCATGGAGGAAAGCAGCACTGTCAAACTACTACTGTGGCTGTTCTGTGCATGGGAGTAGTGAACTTACTATAGAATTTAGATGTGCATATAAGGAACAAGAAAAAAATACATAAGGTTGAGGAAAGCTCATTATAGATCTTCAGCATCTTGGGGAAGTAAATTTCCCTTCACTGTTTTTTATTTAGTTTTTTTGCTCTTCCCCTTCCCTTCCCCACGTTATTTCTAGGAGGATTTATTGAAAATCCTACAGGTTTCTTTATTGTCCTAAATATAACCAGCCTTAATAATTTGGCTTTTTCTTTATTATTTATAGGATAAGCTTTTATTTATATGTCTTCTATTCTTCATAAACTTTTCTTCAGAAGAGTAGATTCAACAAATTGTCAGTTCACCTACTTTGTCTTAAAAGCTGTAAATTCATTAATAAATTGTTGCAAAAACAATTACAAATTAAGTCTTCAAAATAAAAGGGCTAAAAGTATTTTGCCTTTAAATAATTGCTATCTTGTTATTAGTAATGGTACAGTATACGCAACTTCAAAGCATTCTGCAATTGCTAATTAAACCTCAAAAAACTTCTGTGAATTCTTTCTGCATTATTAATACTGTTATACAAGTTTTCTAGCTAACGCCTTAAGGACTAAAATCATAACAGGGATTTAGGCACCAAGAATCTCTTCAGGCACCAAAATTAGTCAATATTGCTGTTCACAGAAGTCCCTTCCTGCCTTGCGTATGAAGTCTTTAGCTGCTGAAATTTATGCTAGTAATTTTTCCAGATACTGGCTCACCTTTGTCAGCAAATGTAAGAGTTGCCTGTTCGTGTTGCCTGTTCCACTACTCTGCCTGAAGTTGCCAAGCTGAACTGATCGTTTATCTTCTCCCTACCCTTTGAAACGTTAATAATTGATCTTAATTACTAACTCCTTCAATTCTGATTATTGTTCTAGGTTGTAACTTAAAGAACAGAGGAATAAATAAATGTTCTATTCATACAAGTTTAATCAACCACTGCAAAGAGTTCTTAACACACTTTTAGTAATATACATGGGTACAACTGCCTGAATCTGAGAGTCAGATCTCTGTGGTTTGATAAAACATGCTAGCTTCACTCTTTTTACCTGCTAGATAAGCACTCCATCAACAGCCAGATGACAGCAACTGTTAAAGTCTTAGATTGAAACTGCTTACCTTCTTACACAGTTAAGGTGTAAATTAATGAAGAGCAAGAACACTGGTCTCTTTCAATGTCTTAACTACTGAAGGAGATGATTATTTTAACAATCAACGTATTTCTCCATTGAATACTTATTTCAAGAGTTCATTGTCTTCTACCATTATGCTTTCTTAGAGCTTCTGAAAATTTGGTGTTGCAACAAATGAACCTTACAAAAATTAAGATCCGTGGTTCTACATTGTATTCTGAGAAGATAAATTTCAAGTTACAGATGTTCAGGTATGAAGAATTGTATCAGAAGTCATCATTATGAGGATTGTTCTAGTGACTGATAGAGATTTTAGAAAGTAACATTTCGAAATGTCTTAGCTTGTTTGGATATTATCCTTATTAGAAAATTTAGACTTTTAGTTTAAAGTTTTGAACATTTTTGATATTTGATCCCATGTCATCAGCTGTCAGTCACTCAGGACCAGGGTACACAAGACACAGGGTCATTGCAGATTGCATTATTGAACCTGGGTATTTGCTAGTATAAATAGCACAGTCTTGTTAAAAACATTATTTAATTCAATATTATCATTGCCATCATCATAGAATGGTTTGGGTTGAAGAGACCTTAAAGATCACCTGGTTTCAACCCTCCAGCCATGACCAGGGACACCCTCCACTAGACCAGGCTGCTGAAAGCACTGTCCAACCTGACCTTGAACACTTCCAGGATGGGGCATCCACAATTTTTCCAGGCAATGTGCTCCAATATCTCACCATAGTAAAGAATTTCTTCCCAATATCTAATCTAAATGTACCCTTTTCCAGCTTGAAGCCATTACTCCTTGTTCTGTCATTACATGCCCTTGTAAAAAGTCTTTCAAGACTATTCCTTTTATTACCCGTTTAGTATTTCCTTAATAATCTCTTTACAACTAATAATTGCTGTAAAAATATTACTTACTTTGTTTATCTAGGCTAAGCATGTGAAAAAACACTGTATGCAATTCTTATGTATAATTCTGAAAAAAAAAAAGGGGGAACAAAACCATGGATCTAATTGCATTAAGTTTCCTAGAGTTGAGAAAACTTTGGCTCAAGTAGTTTTTGATACACTGAGCAGAAGACAAGTAAAGATCAAAATACTTTTTATCTCATATGCATGTCAATTATTTACTTGAGAAAACTCTTACAATTCTTAAAACTCAAAACAGCTCATATACTTTAAGATTATAATATACTAATAGCATATTATATTTCCTACTTCATAGAAAATCAGTTGTATGACTGGTAATCAGCTGTTCCTTACATTACCTTTTCCCAGCAATATCTTTTACATAATCAGTGTGAATGTTTTTTTTGACTAAGACTGCTTTTCCCTAATGAAATCTATGAATTCTTAACCTGGGGAGTATGAAATTCATAGGATGTGTAACTTATTCTATAGTCAACACTATAGAACTGCAAGTATGGTGTTCATAAGTACTTAGACTTTACTTGTATTCTAAGTAGATTAGCATGCTAGCAGACAAAGATTGCATTGTCTACATAATCAAAGTAAGTTCAGTACTGTCTTTTTATTCACTGATGCATAACTCTATCCTTCACAAGCTTGAGTGAGGTTTTCAAAAGGTTAAGCAAGAAATTCACAGGAGATGATATTTTTTTTTAATCTAATTCAGAACTGTCCTGGGTTCAGCAGTAGCAGTCAGTTTTTCTCCTTCTTAGTAGCTGTTGCAGCACTGTGTTTTTGACTTTCGGCCTCGGAACAGAGCTGATAACACTGATGTTTAGACTGACCAAGGACTTTGTGAGTCTCATGCTCTGCCAGGGAGGAGGAGGGGCCGGGAGGAAGCAGGGACAGGACACCTGACCCAAACTAGCCAAAGAGGTATTCCATACCACAGCACGTCATGCCCGGGGATGTAACTGGGAGCTACCCGGAAGGGCACGTCCTCTTTTCGGTCGGGCTCTTTTCCGGCGAGCGGTATCATATTTTCTTCCCTTGTTATTTCTCTTATCATTATTATTATTGGTGGCAGCAGTAGTGATTTGTGTTATACCTTAGTTACTGGACTGTTCTTATCTCAACCCGTGGGAGTTACATTCTTTCGATTCTCCTCCCCATCCCTCTGGGGGGGGGGGGGGGGGGGGGAGTAGACTGCGTGGTTCTAATTTACAGCCGGGGCTTAAACCACGACAGTTCTTTTTTGGCGCCCAACGTGGGGCACGAACCCACGAAGGGTTGAGATAACGACAGATCTGACCAGAGTGTGTCTAATTGTATTTGTGATAAGCATTCAGTGTTTTAGATTAATAGTCACTCGTCACAATGCTGATTTATTGGCTCTCAAAGTTGTTGGTTTTGATCTCACAGTCTCAATATGCCGTAGGTTACTTAGAGCCGGTATTTGCTGTGTTGATGTTTTTCAAGTGTGGGGCTTGGGCTAAGGTTGTTGTCTCGTTGTATTTTGTGGCAATGACTTATAATACAATAGAAGGATTGATCATGAAACTGATCTGGCTTGTGTTCCCAGTGTGGTCACCACCTTTATACTTTGGGAGGTATATAATACAAATGCTTAGCAAGTATACATCTTTTTTCTCCTTCCTGGGTGGTCAACCTATGAAGGAGACATTCTTTTACCCTCCCAGTGCCCCTCCCAGACCGTTTACAGCATCGTTTGAGAGTTTTGAAATTTTTGAGTGGCCTTTTAATATTGTTGAGACCTGTTTGCTGATTGTGATGGGGGTCACCATGTTGGCACGCATACAGAGTGTGTTTTGTCCACAACCATTACGTCTGATCTCAAGAGTTAAGCAGAGTCGGGTTTGGGTCTTGTCTGGGGTTAGACGACAAAATAGGGGGACCGAGAGATTTTCCCCGAGGCTGGACAGCCATGAGTGGCAAGGTGCGTGGGATAGTATGGGCAAGTATCTAGGTCAGTGGGCCCCTCCAGTGTTTTGGAATTTCACCACCGAACAACTGCAAAATCCAGAAGAATTAGTAAAACACTTAAATGAGGTGTGTTGTCATCCTGGTCATACAAGAGCGGGACAAATCATGTCAACGTGCTGGGGCTTGGCCTATGCTTACCAGGCCTTGTTCAACGCTATCCAGAACCTTCAAAAGGGAAAAAATGTCCCTGGATCTGAGGGCAGAGATGCAACATACAGATGGGCCCGTGATCGAGGGGTGGACTTAACAATGGACACTATTGCCCGGGTTATTCATGAGTGTGAAACATGTGCTGCAATTAAACAAGCCAAACGGTTAAAGCCTCTTTGGTATGGAGGACGATGGCTGAAGTACAAATATGGGGAGGCCTGGCAGATTGATTATATCACACTCCCACCAACCCGCCAAGGCAAGCGCCATGTGCTTACCATGGTGGAAACAAGCACCGGATGGCTGGAAACATACGCTGTGCCCCATGCCACTGCCAGGAACACTATCCTGGGCCTTGAGAACCAGATTTTGTGGCGACATGGCAGCCCAGAAAGAATTGAATCAGATAATGGGACTCATTTCCGGAATAACCTTATAGACACTTGGGCCAAAGAGCATGGCATTGAGTGGGTATATCACATCCCCTACCATGCACCAGCCTCTGGGAAAATCGAATGGTACAATGGGCTGTTAAAAACTACACTGAGAGCAATGGGTGGGGGAACTTTCAAGCATTGGGATACACACTTACCAAAGGCCACCTGGTTGGTCAACACCAGAGGATCTGCCAACAGGGCTGGCCCAGCCCAGTCAGAACTTTTACATATTGTAGAGGGGGACAAAGTTCCTGTGGTGCACATGAAGAATTTGCTAGGGAAGACAGTCTGGGTTATTCCTGCTTCAGGTAAAGGCAAACCCACTCGTGGGATTGCTTTTGCTCAGGGACCTGGATATACTTGGTGGGTAATGCGGGAAGATGGGGAAGTCCGATGCTTACCTCAAGGGGATTTGATTTTAGGGGAAAACAGACAATGAACTCAATTGTACGCTGTTGCCTGCTATAGCCATCAACTAGAAGTCTGCAGGGCACCAGCGACTGGCCCTGACTTCCCTCCGACCATCATCCCAACAGAGAATGAACTTTGATAGAACCGGATGAGTTCTACAGTAAAGGAATGATCAGCATCAGCAGACAACGATCCAACACTGCACACAGCTTCTTCTGCCCTGAAAGACTGTTCCAAGAGATGGAGCCCAACATCATGAACCGAATGGACTCAGTAGCTTTATAGGAATTGGTCCCTGCACTAAGATAACAGTTCACTGAAATGAGAGTGAGGGTATATGGAAAATGTGGGATCTGAGCATGACGTGAATGGTATGGAATAAGGGGTGGATACTGTCCTGGGTTCAGCAGTAGCAGTCAGTTTTTCTCCTTCTTAGTAGCTGTTGCAGCACTGTGTTTTTGACTTTCGGCCTCGGAACAGAGCTGATAACACTGATGTTTAGACTGACCAAGGACTTTGTGAGTCTCATGCTCTGCCAGGGAGGAGGAGGGGCCGGGAGGAAGCAGGGACAGGACGCCTGACCCAAACTAGCCAAAGAGGTATTCCATACCACAGCACGCCATGCCCGGGGATGTAACTGGGAGCTACCCGGAAGGGCACGTCCTCTTTTCGGTCGGGCTCTTTTCCGGCGAGCGGTATCATATTTTCTTCCCTTGTTATTTCTCTTATCATTATTATTATTGGTGGCAGCAGTAGTGATTTGTGTTATACCTTAGTTACTGGACTGTTCTTATCTCAACCCGTGGGAGTTACATTCTTTCGATTCTCCTCCCCATCCCTCTGGGGGGGGGGGGGGGGGGGAGTAGACTGCGTGGTTCTAATTTACAGCCGGGGCTTAAACCACGACAAGAACAAATGTCAGATCCTTCTTTGTCTTCTTTGTTCTTCTCAATCCTTTCCACACATACCTACAGCTTTGCTCAGTTTAATGCTCAACATAACATCTGTGAACCAGGAGAATTTGCGTGGTAATCGTTAAACTTGATGACAGTATCATGGTCTGGTGCAAATTTTCCTTTTCATGCCAGTACTCAAGAACCCACCTTTTCATCTCCAAAATTTACCAGAGAAGCAGAATGAGAACATTGCCACAAGAAGTAGCAAACATCTAAGTAAAGTGTGGGGAAAAAAAAAAAAAAAATAAAAGCACTTACTCTCCCTGTCTTTCCTTAAACATAGAAAATATACTTGGTCAGTCATCAAGCAATCTTTAGAAAGAATGAGAAGTTTATTTCTCTCATGATTTCATTATGAAGACCTTAAATAAAAAAACCCACATTTAGTTCTAAGGCCAAAATCTGTATTTTCTCATCTTCCAATGAATTACATGGTTTACAAGTACATATATTTGTACATATGTATGCACACTTCTGCACTGATGAAGTTAAACCAATACACTCTTTCTAGTTTCCTTTTTAGATTTAAAGGTGAAATAGTATGAACAACTTCAGGTCAAAGTCAAACTAAGACTCTTCGGAATATTAAAATGTACATGTCCAAATGAATTGTTTGAGATGATTTATAAATAATTGGTATAAATTAATAGAATTATCCAGGACTGAACTTTATAAAAATCCTGGAACCATATTTCCTGAAAATTTTATCTGTACTTTGAAGGACACAGAGGCACTCATCTCTTGGCCTGACCCAGTCTCAAGGGACGTGTGTTACGTACCAGGGGCATGGATCAGGGATGTTGCAGAGAGGCTGCCTGGCCCAATAAGTCCCACTGACTATTTCCTAATTCTAGTCGTCCACATGGGTGCTAGTGATATGGATAGCAGTAGCCCAGAGGACATAAAGAAGGACTACAGAGCTCTGGGAGAGGTGGTTAGGGGCTCTGGAGCTCAGACTGTCTTTTCATCAATTCTCCAGGATAAAAGGGAGGACCTTACAAAGGCTAGGCAGATTTGCCAGGTTAATAAATGGTTAGAACAGTGGTGCCATAGTCAGGGGTTTGGGTATTTAGAACATGGAACTTGATTTGGGAGGTCAGGTCTATTGGAGGCTGATGGAGCTTGTCTGACAACAAGGGGGAAGAGAGGTTTTGGTAGGAGGTTTGCCAGGCTGGTCAAGGTCTCTTTAAACTAGATGTGTTGGGGGAGGGGGGCATCATTCCATCCCAACACACCCAGTCAGTTGCCAGCACCTATAATAAATGCTTGGAGCAATGTAGAGATATTCCAACCACTCCAGCCAATGAGCTGGCTTCATTTGGAGCTTGGCTCAGATGCCTCTGTACACACGCCTGTAGCATGAGGAACAAACAAGAGGAATTAGAGATGTGTGCACGTCTACGGGGGTATGATATAGTAGGCATCACAGAAGCATGGTGGGATGGCTCCTATGACTGGAGTGTTGGAATGGAAAGTTACAGGCTCTTTAGAAAAGACAGGCCTGGTAGGCGGGGAGAGGGAGTTGCTATTTATGTTAGGGATAAGCTGGAGAGTATGGAACTCTGTCTGGGGACAGGTGAGCAGTCAGCAGAATATTTGTGCGTCAGGGTTAAAGGGAGAACAGCGATGGGTGACATTACTGTGGGGATCTGTTACAGACCGCCTGATCAAGAGGAATCTGTGGATGAAGTGCTCTATAGGCAGATAGGAACAGCCTCACACTCACAGGCCCTTGTTCTCATGGGAGACTTCAACCACCCTGATATCTGTTGGAGTGAAGGTACGGCCCGGCACAAGCAATCCAGGAGGTTCCTCGTTGTGTGGAAGACAACTTCCTTCTGCAAGTAATAGAGGAGCCAACAAGGAGAGGTGCCATGCTTGACCTCCTGCTCACCAACAGGGAAGGGCTGGTTGGAAATGTGACACTCCAGGGCAGCCTTGGTTGCAGCAATCATGAGATGGTGGAGTTAGAGATCTTCAGGACAGTGAGAAGAGCATGCAGCAAGCTCACTGCCCTGGACTTCAAGCAAGCAGACTTTGGCCTCTTCAGGAACCTGCTTAGTAAGGTTCCATGGGATAAAGCCCTAGAGGGCAGGGAGGGCCAAGACTGTTGGTTGATATTTAAGGATTACCTCTAGAAGCTCAGGAGTGTTGCATCCCAACTAGAAGGAAATGCGGCAGGAGGGCCAGGAGCTGCTGGGGAAACTTAGAGGGGAAAAAGAGGCTTATAAAAGGTGGAAGCAAGGACAGGTGGCCTGGAAAGAATACAGGGATGTTGTTCGGGAAGCTAGGGACCAGGTCAGGAAAGCTAAGGCCCAGTTAGATTTAAACTTGGCTAGAGATGTGAAAGATAACAGGAAGGGATTCTATAGGTACATCGCAAATAAGAGACAGACTAGGGACAATGTGGGCCCTCTCAGAAGCTATCAGCCTGAGTTTCTCAATGACTTCTTTGCCTCGGTCTTCACTGGCACATACTATGACCACACTACTCAAGTCTTGGAAGGCAGATGCAGGGACCGTGAGAATGAAGACCTTGGGCCCACTGTAGGAGAGGATCTGGCTCGAGACCATCTTAAGAACATGAACATGCACAAGTCCATGGGACCTGATGAAATCCATCCACGGGTCCTGAAGGAGTTGGTGAATGAAGTTGCTAAGCCACTGTACATCATATTTGAAAAATCATGGTAGTCAGGTGAAGTTCCTGATGATTGGAAAAAGGGAACTATAACCCCCATTTTCAAGAAAGGAAAAATGGATGACCCAGGGAACTACAGACCAGTCAGTCTCACCTGTGTGCCTGGCAAAATCTTGGAGCAGATTCTCCTGGAAGGCATGCTAAGGCACACAGTATTTTGTTAAAAATACGGGGGGGGGGGGGGGGGCTGTACCATATAAACTTTATAATGTAAATATGCTATGAGTGGTTTTCTTCAAACAAAATTGCTTTTCAACCTTCTCCGAATTTATCTTTCCAATTTAATTTGAGTATCTGACTAGGAAGTAGAGAGATAATGCAATGCGAATGTACTGATAAAATTGCATAATGAAATAATGACATTTCAATAGCCTAAATAACTCATTTTGGGGGAAAATGATCTATCTTACCCATGTGCATTAAAATTATTGGTTAAAATCCCTAAAAGTATGATAGAATTTTTTAATTTTTTCTAAATTTGAAAATTTAATGCTAAAGAGATTAAACTGTTGAACTTGCCATTTCTGATACATACTGCCAAGAGGAAAATTCTGCTCTAGGCAGAGGAATATATCTCATGGGAAGAAGGTACTGTATGCTTTGTCTCAATTTCTAAAACATGCGTTTTTAATATGCTGCTGAAGGGTAAAATATGTCTCCCAGTAGAACATGACATGATTCTCCTCACTTTATTTTATGCTTCCAATCTTGTGTTTCATAGACTGTTCAGAATGGAGCCATGTAGAAATTTATGGCTTCACTCATCTGTAATTCTAATAAACTAGCTGGGTGAAGAGATTCATCCAAGCATGAATAAATATGAAATATAGAAGAATCTTTGTAAGAAATAAGTGGTATAAACATATTCTTGTTGGCTTCACAATATTGTGGGAATATACCTGTAATAAATGTATTGACTATTCTATAAAAGCACCATAATATCACAATATTGCTGTTATCGTAATTTGGCAGGTTTTTTTTTTTTTTATAGGGTGAAAGTGCCCATAGCACAATGGTATATTTTTATCTCATAGTTAAGAGATTGTTAATAAGGCATCTATTGTGGATTAATATTTCTGTAGGGAATAAGTATCAAGGATAAATGTTAAGAGCAAAACAACTTAATGTTTCTGGACCTCTGGTTAGTGAAATGTAATCATACTTGTGAGCTTCACAGACTCCTTCGTAAAACAAAGCACTATGTAAAAACAGGCTCTTGAATTTAAGGCAGCCTTAGTGGCTGGGGTGAGCCTTGTTTCAACATGAAAGAAAATGCACACATTTAAAATTGAATTGCACATAAATGGCTTGATAAACCAACAAGACCGGAAGGCTGTCATCTAATAATAGTGCTGCATATTAAAAATGTAAGAAAAACTAAGGTTCAGAAAATTACTATGTCCAATGTTGTATAAAGGTAAAGGCAACACAGAAATAAAGCTCACTTCCATAATATCTAGTATCTTGCTGATTATTAGTGAATCATATTGCCTGTTCAGATTACATTTATTTATCACAAGATACATATCAACAGATAATCAAATTCCTGAGACCAGATCTGGGAAAATACTTGCAAGTGGTGATATTCACCTTCTGTATTCTCTATATTTATATATTGTCTCTGGAAAGTGTCGGTAGAATTAAGGATTGTGTTCTGGTAGCCAAGTTTTGCATGGTGAAGTAATAATTTTTATTGCACTTGCTAAAATAGTTGAAAAACAAAGTGGTTTCTCTGTAGGTGAACTTTTGGCACTATAGGATTGAAACAGAAGCACCGAACTTCAAAACAAAGCATGAATTAAGAGCAGTTGTTCCAAGTTTAACCAGATGAAGTGATCTGTCTGACCAATGAGAGAAGAAAACTCAAACACATTCGTGAGCATTATCACTATTATTAACATTCTCAATAAAGCTGATTAACCCAGCTTAGGACCTACTTGAGTCTATGCAGAGAACAACCCCACTGTTTGGCTTCTTCTAGGACTCAAACAAGCTTTGCTGGAGATACCTCTCTGAACACTATGTGAACTATTGTAAATCTTAATAATAATTCTGCACCTACACAAGTTTTGAGTTTGCCTTAGGACCAAAATAATTTTTCCTGTTAAAAATTCCCTTTAAGGTGGTTCCCATGAGACTAATTTTTGGCACCACTGCCCTGATTTATATTCAGTATTATGTTTAATGCTTGAAATGTCAAATGTGGTTGGAGATATTTGTGTTGAATAAAGAAAGCAAAGATCACATGTTGACAAAGCCTTTTCCTGGCACACTGCAGCAGAAAGCATTCATAAGTCATGAAGAGATTATTTGCTTTGACTGGTAGAGAAGGCTTCCATAAAACACTGTAGTAATTTCTGCAATTAAAATGCTTTAAAGAGACTTGTCAGTGATAAGGCTTTAAGAAAAAGTTAATTTATTCCATTTCATATATGACAAAAATGCATATATTTTATTTCTGAATTCTTTCCTCTCATGTACTTTTCCCAGGGTTACTACAGAAAGGGCAAAGAAGACAAAGCCATTCCAAGACTTACAAAGTCTATTACATGTTATCAGTTTCTTCTCTCTTTAGAGTGATTTTTTAAAATTAAATATTTAAAGTAGTTCTTTTCTGAAATGGCATGTAATAATGAATGATCTGGAAAGAATCAGAAGACCAGATGATCATATTACGTTTAGTAAATTCCTTAAAAAAGAATAAGGACGGATTGATGGTGATTCTGATTCATGAGACATAATTAGTAGGCGCAAGTAGATAGTAAAAGTAATAAGATGTTCAGTTATTCCACAGTTTCACAGTCATCATTAAACCTACTAAAGTAGCCTGTTTCCTAAAAAAGTATCTCTAGTGAAAGTATGAAAAAAAAATCATATTGGTGGTATTTGCAGAATATCTGTTAAAGGTGTTTATGAATTAAGAACTTAGATGCTCTATGAAACTTTTATCTTACCCAAAAATTAATCCTTAGAGAAAGGAACAAATCACTGCACTGCTGAAATAGCTGGAAATAGAGTTAGAAACTGAGATTTATGTCAATTTGGAAGATATCAGTTTATTAGCTTAAGAACAAAAAGACAACACACAATACTGTGATATTACTGATAAAAAAAAGCTTGGTTGTGTCCAGAAAACATAATAGATGCCTCAAGAGTTGTTATCCCTGTGAAAATACAGCTTTTTTCATTATTGCCAAGTTCACTGTTAGTTCGAGGAAGCAATCCTATAGAGGTCAGCTGAGTAGCTTAGGCCTGTCCACAACTAATCCAAGTTATGTATTGGATTTAACTCTTACCAAAAAATTATGAAACTTTGCTTCATTGTATATAGTTTTTGAACAACAAGAATTAGATAGCATATTGAATTAATTAATATGTGTTATAAGGAATAAGTGATACCTTGCTGTTGAATGAGTGTGCAGGGGATGTGAATGCAAAAGAATTTCTCTTTTAAACAGCCAGAGTTGCTGCAACAATCAAGTACAGGTTATGTCCAAGGAATACAGAGGAGACAAAGCCTAGTTCAAAGCTGCTTGTTGCCTGACTGTTCTGCCTGTCCATTTGTGCAGGCCTATTAACTTGGCCAAGGATCCTAAATTCATTTTGTACAGACTAATGTTGGTGTGAATTTATCACCAAACCTGGAAGAAGCTATAAGCGTTAATCGTATAATCATAACAACTAACATATAATTGGTTAAGCACAGGTGTGAAAACCTGACCTTCAAAGCTTGCCCACAGTCCACAATTTAGCAACTCAGTAAATTTCAGCTCCTTCTTATCTTGCTGGGATTGTTACTCCCAGCGCCTCACTCCCATAGTCCTTCACCTTTAGTTGTTCCTTGGTTCATGTCGAACTCCACGTAGGCACTTGCTGATCTGGGTATGTGGCCGTTCTTTGCCAGAAAATCATTCACATGAAGAGGCAGCTAAAGCCCCATAGATGGCATGTCAGCCCTAGGTGCTGAGGAGGAAGCATCAGCTCTATGAAACTATAAAATCCTTCATCGCATATGGCGAAAGATTCATAGTGAAAATGAACTTATCATTCCCTTATAGAAGTACACTAGTGGTATAATAAGCTGCCAAGGAAGGAAATCTGATCACTTAGCAACTGCTCTGGCCTGAAAATTTCTAAATCTGAGGATTAGGAACATATTTTCAAGGATAGTTTCAATTGATTCACATGGCCATTCATTCTCTCTCTGTTGACTTTTCTCTCCCATTACCCAATTTTCCTCATCATGGTTCACTTTTGTGTAAACAGTGTTCATATGCCTGTCCTGTGATCAGGCCAATTCCACCACATAATGACAAGCAGTTTCCCCTCTGACTTTGAGTATAAAAATCAATTATATGTATAGTTCTTCTTCACAGTTACTCATGATAAAGAGTACGTATTTCAGAATTCATACAAATGTAAAACCCACCTTACTATGCTCTGACTTGCTTTGCATATGTCATTACTCCTGCTGCCTCACTAATTTAATTGTACTGTTCACATGAAAAAATGATGCCAACATTTAAATCTCTTTCTCTCAGTAGGCATAAATGCCAGTGAAAGAACACTGACTTCAGGTTAATTTCTATTTAAAATGATGTACTTAGCTTCCCCAGAGGTCTTAAATAGGTAGATAATGTTACTACAGAGAATCCCTGAATCTATAAAGAATTTTTACCAGCAAATTCTCATGGACTTTTATACCACATTGCAGAATCTTTCCCTGCTCAGTGCAAAGATCTGTTAATGTTACTGTTGTCAGACCTTCTCTTTGTTCTTTAAGAAGGATAACTTGCTCTTCTTTTTCTCACAATAATTAGTACCTCTCCTTACCACACAAGTAACTCAGTAATGCTTAATTCTTCATTCTTCATGCTGGGACCAGATATACAGATCGATGCAGAAGTATCAGAAACAGTAAGGATTAATTTTTGGGTATGACTGCACTGGATTCTTATCATGGAAAGCTTGTAAACTGTTAGCGTATTCCATGCTTTCTTTTGGCCCATGCTCTTTAGCAGTCTCCTAGACAATGCCCAGCCTGGGTTCAGGAATTAGCACAAGCCAGACAGAATTCCCAAACGCAATTTGGATACAGTCACCCTCTTTCAGACGGGAACTGAGTTCAGATGTGTAAACAAAAGCCAAGTTTTGCCATTTTGTCTGGAATTTACTGAGTTGCTAAATTGTGGACTGTGGGCAAGCTTTGAAGGTCAGGTTCTCACACCTGTGTTTAACCAATTATATGTTAGTTTTTAAGGGCCTTAAAGATACGTATCCAATCACAATGTGCCAAGTTATTGCAAGCAACTTTAAGCAATAGTATATAAAGAGTTAGTTTTCTATAATAAATGGCTTTTGTCTGATCACATTGATCTCCAACTGAGTCCATTCCGCAACATCTTCAGAATGGCATAAGTCTTCTGTACACCTGTTGTCAGCTGTATGCAGATGTCTTGAATACCTTTACTGTTTGAGAAAATTAACTGAGCTTGAATAGCTAATGCAAACAAATTATGTTTACTGAGGATGATGGGGCAAGAACTGGTCTGTTTTTTGTATCTTGCACAAGTCACTTCCAATTTTAAAGATTCTTCATGTTCTTTGCTCTGCTACATGCAGCATTCATTTGATTAATTAGCTAAAGGCATAACTTACCCATCATGGCTAAACGTATTTACTAAGATTTAGAACCGGAATCTATGATCCATAGGCTCTTACTGGGGAATGCAAGCGTCTTGCTAACTATTATGCAGTCTGGCTGAGAAGTAACTTTAATGATGATGCAGATTGTTCTTTTTTTGAAAGACTTACTGGAAATCTTTCTTACAGGCTTTCATATTTTTTAATACAGACAAATCACATTAATTTCCATTGGTATTTTCCCATGGGCATTGCCAGCCATCCATGACTCAATGGGAAACATTCTTGTGTGTTTTCAGGGACTATTAAATGTGCAGGACCCCATTCAGGGCAGAGCTTTAGTTCTTATCCCGTATGCCAGCTTTTCTGATCATTGTTGAGTGATCATTCTCTGCCTGACCGGCATGGCTACAAATTGTGTAAGTGCCAGAAGGAGCAGTTAGAAATGTAAGGATTATTATTTCACAAGAAAAAGACAGAGAAATGCATTTGAATGGGCAGTGCTCTGGTGAAACTTATCTCCTGGCACGCTATCACACTCAGTTACAGACTGTTTTTAATACTATGTCTGCCTGAATAAGCAATGCTGTCTGCTCTGCACACTACCTATCATAATACAGAGGGACACAGCCTATTTTTCATAGCAGATATCCTGTAAATCAGTAAAGAAAACTAATGTTTATAAACTGATAATCCATAAGATATCTCTGATTTTAGGAAATATCTCTGTTCAATGATTTTAAAGCAACTTCTGTAGCTAAAATCTGAAGTGTGCCACACTCACATAAGAGCTGCTGCTGTCTAAAAATTTTAACCAGAAATTTCTTCATATTAAAAATTTCTCAAGTCTTGATTTGAAAATGCAAAATGGCTAATTTTTGAAATTAAATTTATAAACTTAAGACATCTTCAAAGAAAGTGGGAAAAAGTTCTCTGTAGTTGGGAGAATGGGAAATGAAACGTCACTGGGCACAAGTGCTGGGAAGCATCTGCTTAAAGTAGTAATTTCCAAATGAAGAAAATAGATTGAATATTATAAATAATTAATTAAAGTTTTTGGTAGACATAATAAAATTGTCCAAAAAGATAGTGATTAGTTGTGCAACTATGTATGAAAAAGTGTTGTATGACTTTAAACAAACCTTTTTAAACAGAACGATTTTTGAAATATTAAAAAATATAACTTACAACTTAAGGTTTATTGTTGTGTACCACTAAATTCTTTCCATTATTATCTGTTATCAGTAAAATGTAATTAAGTAACAGTAACCAGGACACAACCCTCTTCCATTTCATCTACAACTTTTTTCATTTGCCAACAGCGGCACTGCTTCCTTTGGATGTTGCTTAGGGTCTCCTAAAATAGGGAGTCATCATGCCCAATTTGTAAATGCATTGTGCTGTACTGAGTAATGCTTTTTTCATGATTCTGAGTCTACATTCATACAAGGAAAAGTTTAATGTTTCTATTTTTAAGAGTGAAAATATTGCCAAAATGCAAGATTATCTATTTTCTGTAATGAGCTGTATTAAGGAAATAGTGCCCAAACAGACTCTTAAATATTGCAAATTTCCAGTAACATGACAATCAGGAAAATAATCTGCTTCTTACTGTTTTGCTGTTGGTTAGTTGGGAAGGGAGTTGTTTTAAGAGTCTTCTTGCTGTCTTCAGGAAATTAAGTTCTAATATATTTTTTAAGGATTTATATAAAACTTTTAAGTGTTTTATAGCAATCTTTTGAAAACATTACTTTTCATATGACCTTAGTGCATATTGAGAAGTTGTATTGACAGCTAATGGTTAAAATATGAATGTACTTCTAGCTTCTCTTATGCTTTTCACTGAATATTATCAGCAAATGTTTAATAATTTATATGAACAGAGCCTTGCTAAGTATTCTGTCAATTTTATTTATTGTCTGAGTGATTAGGAAGTTGACCAGTAGAGTTCAGTATTGTGAATTTATGGGGAAAATCCCAACTTTTTTCTTACGTAGAAGTCTTCCACTGAAATATTAATGGAAGCTCTATCTACTGATTCTACTTACTGCCCTTCAGGGACTATCACATAATTTATTTTGTTTTTTTACTCACCATTTGTTGTCTTCTGCTGTTAATGTATCAACTCAATCTTAGAGTAACACACACTTTGCAAGTTTCCCAGCATTTTCCACAACAGGTCCCTTGTTGAGGTCTGGAGATTTGCCTGTGCATTTGATACAGAATGTGTTTTGGGCAGCAACTTTTGTCAATTTTTATGGGCACTGCTTACTTTCTCTTAAATTTAATGAAAATATAATCTAGCCAGAGAATGAGATATATTTGGTATTAAAGATAGTTTTAGCTGCTTGATGATTATATTAGGAAAAAGAGAAAGGAACTGATCTAGAGACATAGAGGCAGATGGGCAAATACTGCCTGTCTGGTAAAAGTAAGAAAATATTTTGTGATACAGAACTCATCTTTCTTTGTCATATAATCATAGAATAGTTGGGGTTGGAAAAGACCTTAAGGTCACCTAGTTCCAGCCCCTCTTATGGTAGTATATTCCTTTTTTTCTGGCTAGCAGCAGAAGTTTGCTTTGTCTTTTCCAGTTGCTTTTTTCCACTTCATACATCAAGATATCTGCAACCATGTTGGCTATGTTTTGTCTCCCATTCTCTATTTCTGAGCACTCCTGCTTATTGCATCCTAATTATAGTGTCTTTCAGAATTCCCTGGTGAGGGCATTGGTTCAATGCTAATTTACATTGAAGAGTGTCTCCCACTGATTCAGTACCATTAAAAAACTTGCTGTAACACTGAAGTGTTCCTTGGAGGTCTCCAACTCTACTATTAATTCAGCCTGAATCTGCTTAGCTTGTTAGGTCTGATAGTGTTACAGCCCATGGTGG
This sequence comes from Psittacula echo, assembly GCF_963264785.1. Taxonomy (NCBI): domain Eukaryota; kingdom Metazoa; phylum Chordata; class Aves; order Psittaciformes; family Psittacidae; genus Psittacula; species Psittacula echo. Next base: position 79,519,205 of record NC_137738.1, on the reverse strand, counting down.
CATGATTGCTTAAATTCATAGAAGACTGTAAGAGATTTGACAGTGTGTTTTTTTAAGAGAATAGTCTTCTAGTAGATGAGTGAAAGAATGGTCAGTCTAACAGGGATCAACTGAAAATACTTATTACAAATAAATTAATAACAATATTTGCAGTAATATTTTTTAAGTTGTGCAATGATAACATATTTGTTAAAATGTATTTAATATGCAAATATTAATGTAATTGAAACTTTATAAGAAAAATGGTTAACTTCTTATACAGTGCATACCTAAATGTATAGATTTCAGATGACAAGGAATGAAGGAAACATCTTGCAAAAGAGAGGTTTCATGCCACATCTATAAACTCTGAAGTCATGTACATTCTTTTATAAATGTCTTAATATTTACTATTGCATCTAAATTAAGTAGTCATTCTCAAGAATAGTAAGAATTGCTACAGTTTGATCTGAATAACCTCGATAATCTAGTTCCAAATTTACCCAGGCTAAAAGATATTTTCCCTGTCATTTTACTAAATTGAGTACTTGATGCACTCTTTAAGAGCATGGGTAATCTTAGTGATTTCTGTACACTGAAAGACTATGGATAAAAGGTTGAAGAAAACCTTAACAGTCTTTGATAAAACCGTAAGGATCATTAAGCTTACTAACGTATGAAGCAAAAGGAAAAACAGAAGCAGCAGTCGTAGTCTTGGTTGTGGTAGGACTTGCTGAATCAAGAAAGGCAACTTCTTGCACACCAGGAACTAAGCCGTGCTCATTGTATTTGGTAATATTTATTATGGATTAATGATTACAGTAAAAGCAAGGGGCCACAGTTCTGGAAAAGGACTTCTCTGTTAGGGCTGTTAAGCATGATAGAAAGAGAATTCATCAATATTTTTCAGAACCGTTCCTTGACCTCAAGTTTCTTATGTGTTTTCACATTTATGATAACTTTCCTCAAGTATGTGACAAAATCCTTGAGCTAGCTTGGGAGCTCCAGTTATCATTTAGAGTATAGCATATGAATTCACGTACCTTACAAAACCTTCAAATCCAGTCATTCTTCTTGTCTACAATTGTAGTTACAACGCTTATCTTTTATAACAACAATTTTTATCCAAAAATCTCAAGATGTGTAACAGAGGAAGACAGTATTAGTTCTTTAAATAATTGTTGTACAAAACATATTTCTGAATTTATGGGCAGATGAAAGCTGCCTTTATGTCCACTTTTTCTTCCGCACTATGGGTAATACTCACTGCCTTGCAATGTTGACACACTGGCTATAGGTTCTGTATAGTCTTTTTATATTGTCTTTTCTTTTTTTGAGTTTGAATATCCATTAGGGAACTCCAAGTAATGCCACACGAATGATGAAGAGACTTCTACTAGCTAGTCTGAGTGGAACTACTTTCTAGCAATGGTATACTGTAACTCTCATTTGTCTGCTATTGTAGCAGCCTCATATCCTTTCTTGATTTCACTGTAATGAGTAAAGGTACGACACCTCCAGGGTCTTCAAGCCACTGTTTCTGATGTAAAAGAGAATATGTGGTTATCCCACCCCTTCATTTCTATCTTCCACTTAGTTAATGTTTTTTAAGCACCATTAAGATTTAAGCATCAGAAGCCGTGTAGAACAACACAAACACTACGAAGTATGCTTTTTCCTATACAGGCCTACAATGTATTCATTATTTTAAATGCTTATCCCCTTTTTGTTCTCATAGTAAATTTTACTTCTGTAAAGAGCAAAAATAATTTCTATGCATGTCTAACAAAATATACTGGTGAAAATGTTTTACTCCATATTTGCTGAAGTTTCTGATTACATGTTTTTCTGTAGTTACATATTTTTAATGTTATTTGTGGTTTGCCTTTCTGCCTACTTCTGCATTTTAAAGCATATGTGGTGGTGTCATAGAATGAGCAAAGCTGTAGTATTAAAGTAAGAGTAATGAGGTTGTTTTTGAAGTCTGACACATATGTCTTGTTCTCTTTTCGAAAGATTATTATTACTTTCATAATACTCAAGCAGGTTGCCTGAAATAAAAAGGAGTTAAAAAGTCTTTTCCTGAATGTTCTTCAGCTTCATCACTGTTTTGTTGGAGGGAGGACTGAGAAAAAAGACGTGTTTTAGAGGAAGATTTAAATTTTTTAGAAAGGAAAGAGGAAGAAGAAAATCTAAATTTTTTTCAAAATGTGTATGATAGTATATTTTTCAAAATCTTCATTGAGTTAGGAGGTTATATGCTTACATGGAAATTATCTAGAAAATTTTGATGAATACACAGACTATGAAACAAAAAGGGTTAGGTCTCTCATATAAAAATGCATGCACTAAAACCAGCTTCCAATTTATCCTTGTCAATGATAGATTTCCATTACTAACCAAATGAGCAGTCTATATCTATCCTACCTTGATAGTCTTCAGCAAGAAAGTCAGATCCCTTCTGTGGTGTGATGCTGAGGTCCTTTTTGTCCTTTTTTTTCTAACATGAATCTATGAAGTCTGCATCCTTTAGTCAGGGGAATAATTTCTCCCTGGTGCTGTATGTATTGGTAAGTTTCTGAACAATGTGCTTCCATATTGTGTATGTTAGAATCAAACGTGCTAGAGAATAAGCAATTTTTTTTAATTTACATTAAGCTAAAGTGAATCATACAGTCATAGAATAGTTTGGGTTGGAAGGGACCTTCAAAGGTCATCTAGTACAACCCCAGTATCAGACGTAGTTTAACTGGACTGTACATTTTGAAAGAGAAGGACATGGGAAAAAAACCTTCATGTATCATCTTTTGATAAGTTTCTGTCTTCCATCAGTGTAGGGCTAATTATGTTTGGTCATTTTAGGGCTTTGTTTTTTTAAGCCTGAATATTCAAAATAGAGTTTCTATATTATCCTTAATCTGATATCCATTTCTGAGGGTGGATTTAAGATCATTTGCATGGTAATTTACTGCTTGTGGGTGTTGTTAAAGATTTACATTTCTTCATCCCGGGCTACAGCAATAAATAGCTGCAGGCTATTTGGAACTACACTAAAATAGTTGATGGGACCATTTCTTGAAAAATGTAGACCTTTGAGCAGAGACCAATGAAACAAGTAAGAATAAACTCATCAAAATGTCAGAAACTCGTAACACTCATTAGCATAATGCACTTTTAGAATCTAACAGAACAGGAATTAGTAACCTCTCTGAATCAGATGGCTTTCTCTTCTGCATGTCCAAACAAGACCTTAGTAGGTCTTAATAGCTCCGGCGTGACCAGTAGCTCTGAAACAAGAGCAGATCATTATTAATTTTCTTTTTTTTTTTTTTTTTTTCTTTTTTTTCTTTTTTAATGTTACCATCATCTCCACCATGGATACTATAGATCACAGAGGGAAGGTTGATAGTAACTGTCTGTTGGATATCAGCTCACTGTAGAAGAAGCTGTAGCCTGAAAGGAGCACTTACATATAAGAACCATGAAAGCATTGGAGGTTCCAGAATAAGATTACACCCATGCAGCAAATAGTGTGGGAAGCTGCTCCTTTGCCTCAAAAGTAGTGCTGTCTTAAGCACCTATGCTATGTTGTGTTGTTTTGGAAAGTAACTCAAAGTATAAGGATGCCATTACTTAAGACTTGCAGCCTTGAACAACTCTTTCAAGTTAAGCTTTGTCACCAAAAGCTAGTGAAGCTAGTTGCAAATTTTGAAACTTTATTCTCATAAGATTTTTTTCTCCTCTTTTTATAGAATTTCACAATGGATGTTGTGAAATTCTGAGAGACAGGAAGAAGATTAGGAACAAAACTTATTATCTGCTTATAAATTTTCAAAGGTCTTTTGCTCATTAAATGTGCTTTGCAAAATCTTATTCTCCCTGGAGTTCAGTGTGCAGTTTCCTAACCCTGGAAACACATGCTAACTCTGTCCTAGTAGGTAGATTTTAGTGAAAAAAAAAAAAAAAGAATCATAGAATCATATAATAGTTAGTGTTGGAAAGGACCTTAAGATCATCTACTTCCAACCCCCCTGCCATGGGCAGGGACACCTCACACTAAACACCGCCAGAGAGGGAGCATTCACAGCTTGCTTCGGCAACCCATTCCAGTGCCTCACCACCCTTACAGTAAAGAACTTCTTCCTTATATCCAATCTAAACTTCCTCTGTTTAAGTTTTAACCCGTTACCCCTTGTCCTATCGCTACAGTCCCTAATGAAGAGTCCCTCCCCAGTATCCTTATAGGCCCACTTCAGGTACTGGAAGGCTGCTATGAGATCTCCACACAGCCTTCTCTTCTCCAGGCTGAACAGCCCCAACTTTCTCAGCCTATCTTCATACGGGAGGTGCTCCAGTCTCCTGATCAGTCTCATGGCTCTCCTCTGGACTTGTTCCAACAGTTCCATGTCCTTTTTATGTTGAGGATACCAGCACTGTGCACAATACTCCAAGTGAGGTCTCACGAGAGCAGAGTAGAGGGCAGGATCACTTATGCTAGAAAAATCAACAAACACATTTTATTCTTAGTATTTATTCCTTTGGTATTAAGTTTTACTAAGCAATCAGGTATTTCTCTTTTACAAGAAAGAGTTAATTTAGTATTAACAGGTAATTCCTCGGAAAAAAATCCTTCCCGAGTCACTTGGAAAGAATACATGAACTGAAGCCACCTCAAGCCTGCTGTCCTCTTCAAAGCTCATTCTATTGGTTGTTCAGTTTTTATACTGTGTTGCACTGAGCCACTGTCCTGGGTTCAACCAGCTTGTAACAAGCTTTTTCTGTGCAGAGCCCTGGGCTTCCTTTTCCCCTTCTTCCCCAGCCGTGCGGTGCAGGCTGTGTACTGAAGGAGGAGAGGTGATGGTAGGGGGGGAGATTGTCTTCGAACTCTCGGAGTTTGTGAATCATTTCATCCACTGTTGGTGTTACTATGTCACCCCAGGTTACTGTTGCCAATGAATGGGCATATGATGACGATGCATTCCGTGTAAGTTTTCGCCACATGGGTCGTGTACATTCGACTTCATCTGGGTCTATGGGTATATCTCCGTTATTCGGTTTGGTGTGATAGATCATCTCTACGATGGCTGATTCCCTCAGAGACTGGATGCCTTTGTCTAAAGTAGTCCACTTGGCCGAACGACTCGTAACATCGTCCTTGTATGGAAACCTTTCTTTCACAGCTGCCAAGAGCCGCCTCCAAAGACTGAGGGACTTTTTCTCTCTTGCAATTGCTTTGTCAATTCCCCCTTCTCTAGAAAGTGATCCCAGCTGCTTGACTTCCATACCTCCTAGTTCGTGACCATCAGCCCCATTGTCCCAGCATCGGAGCAACCAGGTGATGATGTGCTCCCCTGGTTGACGGGTAAAATCTTTTCGCATATTCCGTAGCTCGGTTGAAGTCCGAGGTCGAGAAGTCACCTCTTCTTCTTCTTTGTCATGTGATGATGACTCCTGATCAGATGGTGGCCCGGGTGGTGAATACATTGTTTCTTCATCTTGCTTCACCCTTCTTGCCTCTTTTTTGCTTTTTCTCTTGCGTATGGGGGCAATCGATATTGGTATGAATTGGTCCTCTGGTTTAGCTGCAGTCATCACTGTGGTTTGAGTAGCAACAGTACTTGTCGCTGGGGGTGGTGTAGCTGCTGTGGTTGGAGCTGGGGTAGCTTCGCTGTCTGTTGCAGTTGAAGTTTGAGTAGCGGCTGTACTTGTCGCTGGGGTAGCTGCATTGTCTGTTGCAGTTGAAGTTTGAGTAGTGGCTGTACTTGTCGCTGGGGTAGCTGCACTGTCTGTTGCAGTCGAAGTTTGAGTAGTGGCTGTACTTGTCGCTGGGGGTGGTGTAGCTGCTGTGCTCGGAGCTGGAGTAGCTGCGCTGTCTGTTGCAGTCAAAGTTTGAGTAGTGGCTGTACTTGTCGCTGGGGTAGCTGCACTGTCTGTTGCAGTCGAAGTTTGAGTAGTGGCTGTACTTGTCGCTAGGGGTGGTGTAGCTGCTGTGCTCGGAGCTGGAGTAGCTGCGCTGTCTGTTGCTTCGCCCTCAGATCCAGGGACATTTTTTCCCTTTTGAAGGTGCTGGATAGTGTTGAACAAGGCCCGGTAAGCATAGGCCAAGCCCCAGCACGTTGACATGATTTGTCCCTCTCTTGTATGACCAGGATGACAACACACCTCATTTAAGAGTTTTACTAATTCTTCTGGATTTTGCAGTTGTTCGGTGGTAAAATTCCAAAACACTGGAGGGGCCCACTGACCTAGATACTTGCCCATACTATCCCACACACCCTGCCACTCATGGCTATCCAACCTCGGGGAAAATCTCTCGGTCCCCCTATTTTGTTGTCTAACCCCAGACAAGACCCAAACCCGACTCTGCTTAACTCTTGAGATCAGACGTAATGGTTGTGAACAAAACACACTCTGTATGCGTGCCAACGTTGTGATGACTGTTAGAGGGACCCTGCCTCCAGCCAGGTGGAGGTAGGGGATAATCGGATTTACTGGACTGTGTGGGTCAGATGGCCTGGCACATCAGTCCCGCAGAAGTATAAAGCTCTCGTAGATACCGGTGCACAGTGTACCCTGATGCCGTCAAGCTGTCAAGGGGTGGAACCCATCTATATCTCTGGAGTGACAGGAAGATCCCAAGAGTTGACTGTACTGGAGGCTGAGATCAGCCTGACTGGAAGGAAATGGCAAAAGCACCCCATTGTGACTGGTCCAGAGGCTCCATGCATCCTCGGCATAGATTACCTCAAGAGAGGGTACTTCAAAGACCCAAAAGGGTACCAATAGGCTTTTGGTATTGCTGCTTTGGAGACTGAGGAAAATGAGCAGCTGTCCACCTTGCCTGGTCTCTCAGAGGATCCTTCTGTTGTGGGGTTGCTGAAGGTCGAAGAACAACAAGTGCCAATCGCGACCGCAACAGTGCACCGGCGGCAATATCGCACCAACCGAGACTCCCTGATTCCCATCCATAAGCTGATCCGTAGTCTGGAGAGTCAGGGAGTGATCAGCAGGACCCGCTCACCCTTTAATAGCCCCATATGGCCAGTGCAAAAGTCTAACGGAGAGTGGAGACTAACAGTAGACTATCGTGGCCTGAATGAAGTCACACCACCATTGAGTGCTGCTGTACCGGACATGCTAGACCTTCAGTATGAACTGGAGTCAAAAGCAGCCAAGTGGTATGCCACGATTGATATTGCCAATGCATTCTTCTCAATTCCTTTGGCAGCAGAATGCAGGCCACAGTTTGCTTTTACTTGGAGGGGCGTCCAGTACACTTGGAACCGACTGCCCCAGGGGTGGAAACACAGCCCTACCATTTGCCATGGACTGATCCAGAATGCACTGGAAGAGGGGCAAGCTCCAGAACACCTGCAGTACATTGATGACATTATTGTGTGGGGTGATACAGCGGAAGAAGTCTTTGAGAAAGGGAGGGAAATAATCCAAATCCTGCTGAAAGCTGGTTTTGCCATAAAACAGAGTAAGGTCAAGGGACCTGCACAGGAGATTCAATTTTTGGGAATAAAATGGCAAGATGGACGTCGCCAGATCCCTACAGATGTGATCAACAAAATAATAGCAATGTCTCCACCAACTAATAAGAAAGAAACACAAGCTTTCTTGGGTGCTGTGGGGTTCTGGAGAATGCACATCCCCAATTACAGTTTGATTGTAAGCCCTCTCTATCATGTGACCCGGAAGAAGAACGATTTTAAATGGGGCCCTGAGCAACAACAAGCCTTTGAGCAAATTAAACGTGAGATAGTTCATGCAGTAGCCCTTGGACCAGTCCGGACTGGGCCAGATGTAAAAAATGTACTGTACACCGCAGCTGGGGAGAATGGTCCTACCTGGAGCCTCTGGCAGAAAGCTCCAGGGGAGACTCGAGGTCGACCCCTCGGCTTTTGGAGTCGGGGATACAAAGGATCTGAGGCCAGCTATACCCCAACTGAGAAAGAGATACTGGCGGCCTATGAAGGGGTTCGAGCTGCTTCGGAGGTGATTGGCACTGAAGCACAGCTCCTCCTGGCACCCCGGTTGCCCGTTCTGGGCTGGATGTTCAAAGGCAGGGTCTCCTCTACACATCATGCAACCGATGCGACATGGAGTAAATGGGCTGCACTAATTACACAACGAGCTCGAATAGGAAATCCCAGTCGTCCAGGCATTCTAGAAGTCATCATGGACTGGCCAGAGGGCAAAGATTTTGGAATGTCACCAGAGGAGGAGCTGATGTGTGCTGAAGAGGCCCCACCATATAATAAATTGTCAGAAAATGAAAAGCAGTATGCCTTGTTTACTGATGGGTCCTGCCGTATTGTGGGAAAACATCGGAGATGGAAGGCAGCTGTATGGAGTCCTCAACGACAAGTTGCAGAAACTGCTGAAGGGGAGGGTGAATCGAGTCAGTTTGCCGAGGTGAAAGCCATCCAGCTGGCCCTGGACATTGCTGAACGAGAAAAGTGGCCAGTACTTTATCTCTATACTGACTCATGGATGGTGGCAAATGCCCTGTGGGGGTGGTTGCAGCAATGGAAGCAGAGCAACTGGCAACGCAGAGGTAAACCCATTTGGGCTGCTGCACTGTGGCAAGATATCGCTGCCCGGGTGCAGAACCTGGTGGTGAAGGTATGCCATGTAGACGCCCATGTACCCAAGAGTCGGGCCACTGAGGAACACCAGAACAACCAACAAGTGGACAAAGCTGCTAAGATTGAAGTGGCTCAGATGGACTTAGATTGGCAACATAAAGGTGAATTATTTTTGGCCCGGTGGGCCCATGACACTTCAGGTCATCAGGGCAGAGATGCAACATACAGATGGGCCCGTGATCGAGGGGTGGACTTAACAATGGACACTATTGCCCGGGTTATTCATGAGTGTGAAACATGTGCTGCAATTAAACAAGCCAAACGGTTAAAGCCTCTTTGGTATGGAGGACGATGGCTGAAGTATAAATATGGGGAGGCCTGGCAGATTGATTATATCACACTCCCACCAACCCGCCAAGGCAAGCGCCATGTGCTTACCATGGTGGAAACAAGCACCGGATGGCTGGAAACATACGCTGTGCCCCATGCCACTGCCAGGAACACTATCCTGGGCCTTGAGAACCAGATTTTGTGGCGACATGGCAGCCCAGAAAGAATTGAATCAGATAATGGGACTCATTTCCGGAATAACCTTATAGACACTTGGGCCAAAGAGCATGGCATTGAGTGGGTGTATCACATCCCCTACCATGCACCAGCCTCTGGGAAAATCGAATGGTACAATGGGCTGTTAAAGACTACACTGAGAGCAATGAGTGGGGGAACTTTCAAGCATTGGGATACACACTTACCAAAGGCCACCTGGTTGGTCAACACCAGAGGATCTGCCAACAGGGCTGGCCCAGCCCAGTCAGAACTTTTACGTATTGTAGAGGGGGACAAAGTTCCTGTGGTGCACATGAAGAATTTGCTAGGGAAGACAGTCTGGGTTATTCCTGCTTCAGGTAAAGGCAAACCCACTCGTGGGATTGCTTTTGCTCAGGGACCTGGATATACTTGGTGGGTAATGCGGGAAGATGGGGAAGTCCGATGCTTACCTCAAGGGGATTTGATTTTAGGGGAAAACAGACAATGAACTCAATTGTACGCTGTTGCCTGCTATAGCCATCAACTAGAAGTCTGCAGGGCACCAGCGACTGGCCCTGACTTCCCTCCGACCATCATCCCAACAGAGAATGAACTTTGATAGAACCGGACGAGTTCTACAGTAAAGGAATGATCAGCATCAGCAGGCAACGATCCAACACTGCACACAGCCTCTCCTGCCCTGAAAGACTGTTCCAAGAGATGGAGCCCAACATCATGAACCGAATGGACTCAGTAGCTTTATAGGAATTGGTCCGTGCACTAAGATAACAGTGCACTGAAATGAGAGTGAGGGTATATGGAAAATGTGGGATCTGAGCATGACGTGAATGGTATGGAATAAGGGGTGGATACTGTCCTGGGTTCAGCAGTAGCAGTCAGTTTTTCTCCTTCTTAGTAGCTGTTGCAGCACTGTGTTTCTGACTTTTGGCCTGGGAATAGCTGATAACAGCGATGTTTAGACTGACCAAGGACTTTGTGAGTCTCATGCTCTGCCAGGGAGGAGGAGGGGCCGGGAGGAAGCAGGGACAGGACGCCTGACCCAAACTAGCCAAAGAGGTATTCCATACCACAGCACGTCATGCCCGGGGATGTAACTGGGAGCTACCCGGAAGGGCACGTCCTCTTTTCGGTCGGGCTCTTTTCCGGCGAGCGGTATCATATTTTCTTCCCTTGTTATTTCTCTTATCATTATTATTATTGGTGGCAGCAGTAGTGATTTGTGTTATACCTGAGTTACTGGACTGTTTTTATCTCAACCCCGTGGGAGTTACATTCTTTCGATTCTCCTCCCCATCCCTCTGGGGAGTGGGGGGGGAGGGGGGAAGTAGACTGCGTGGTTCTAATTTACGGCCTGGGCTTAAACCACGACAGCCACTCAGTAACCTCCCCCGATGCTGGTCTGGCTCTCTCAGGAGGACTGTCACAATTCTTTGATTAACTTGGGGAAGGCCATTTAGACAGCCAGCTTGATCCACTCAACTATCACAGCCCTTCATCTAAAAAAGAGATTGCCCTCTGTTCGTCTGGTCAGTTTTAACAACATTATTAATAAGCTTTTCTGTATTATCCAGATAAGTTAGATTATTGGCTTTTTAAAACTCTAGCTGGACTAACAATAATGCTCTGGCTCTGTATATATGGGTTTACCTTTTTGTCTCTAACAAGATTTGGGTCTAACAGATTCCTGTAGACTTTCACCCTTTGAGATACAGATCATCATGGTGTTAAATGGTAGGACATTGCATTTAGTGTAATGGCAATCATAAATGTGGGAATTCTGGAAACTGAATTGTTTCATACTAAAGCTTAAATGAAGCATTCTGAATGTTAAATTTTCACACAGCCTTTCCACCTAAGTGGTATGCCTGAGGAAGTAAGTCATACACTTTCTTCTACATGTAATCTGATCTAAAACATATCCAGAGGAGTAGTTCTGAAAACAATTAATTTGGCAACTTGTGAAGTGGTGCATTATTAACCATTGATCAGATAAAGTGTATGTCATTCTTGGTTATTTTGCATTAAGACAAGAATCTAATATTTAATAAGTTGTGTCTGCATATAGTACATCTTTCCTTAATGCATGTATCAATGACAGAAGTGAGTTAGAAAATGACAGGAGTTAAGAAAAGAAGGATTAAGGCTGTTTGACCTCAAAGGATACTCTAAAGGTATATTTCTTAAATCAGAAACTTAAGCATCTCCAGACAATTGTAAAACAGATAACCTTACATGCTAAGAGCAGGCAATTATGTTTATATGATAGGGATAAGGACCCAGCTTTTACTGAGGATTAGTATTAATATCTCTAAATTGGGTTAGGTGAAAGTAAAAGAAACACAACCCGCATTTGGGTTTTACTTCTATTTATAGAGAAGCTTACATAAGGTAAATATTATAATACAAATACAAATAATTTGGAAGTGTTTTTATTGGCATAGTATAGCTCTATGAACATATTCCTCCGCCACAGGTCTCATGACTGCAAAGAACCTAAGATATTTTATAGAACCTGTAATTATATGGTTTATCAGCTATGTTTTTCTTGATTGGAAGAAAGGGAATTAATCAACTTCGCAAGATACCATAACAAGTTAGTGCAGTCAGCAAGAACCCTGAACTTCTAACCCATCCCTTTACTTTTTTCCATCAACTGAACTGTATCCAACAGTTCAATCTGTCAGGAACTGCAGAACAGCATATATCTGTATCCTGTGTGACTAGTAAGTTGTTATCTTTCTCTGTAATAATTTAGTAATTACTTGGAGAAACAAGAAGACGAAAATAAATGTACTCGGGTTTTCTGTGTCCAAAAGCAGATGGCAATTTATCTCTGCATCCTTCATTTTAGAACCAATTTTTTAGAAAAGTATAGAGATCTAGCAAAAACCTTCATTCTCTGTGTAACTATTCTATAGCAATCAGTGAAGGCTTTACTAGCCTTTGAAGCAAGATAATGTCAGGATTTTTGGATGGTATTAGGCATGACAGCTTTGACAGCTAGTGCTTGCTATCCTGTGTTTGATGATCCATCCATACACTGACAAACTTCAGCTTGTGGAACTTCAAATTAATGTAGGGAAGGAAGATAAAAAAAGTATCTTCTAATGAGTTTTAACATAGACATACAGAAGTGTTTTGTATTTAAAAAAAAAGGACCTTCCAGATACTCTTTAAGAGGTAGGTAAATAAAGACTGTTTTAACTGCAACGGTAACGTGGGTAATGACACAAAAAAAAAGTTAAGGAAATTTTAGTGTACAAATCTGATCCAAGTTAACTAAGTTAACAGAAGTAAAGTTTTTGCTCATGATTTCAGTGTTTTGGAATACATTTGGTGCATATTTCAAAGGGTCAAGTTACTATGTTATTTAAGAAGCAGTTTCATCAGTCCACAGAAATATTCACACTGTTTTCATTTAACTCCCATAATTTGCCCAGTCCTGTGAAGAAATAAAAATCTTCTCTTGAGAATCTGCTTAACAAGACTAGCTACTGAGAATACAAAGGTCATGTTCTAAGCAACACACAACTTTTTCAAAGCACACAAGGCAATAGAATGGTAAAATAAGAATATAATGAATTATTTGTATCATTTTATTATTTTGGAAAAATAAAATGCTGTGATTGCATGTAATCATAAACAAAGGACATTGTTTTCTATGGCTTAAATCATGGAAAGCACAGTTGGTGTAAGAGACAGAGTTAAAGTAGTTGGTATTCAGAAACAAGAACCTTGTCAGTGCTAATGGGTTACTGTGACATTTACTTAGTACAGAAATAAGACAAAGAAATATTTACTTTTCTCAGTAGCCCAGCTACTGAGTAGGACATGAAGTGAGAACAGCTGTGATGCTGCTGGTGAGATGCAGACCTGATTTCTGCTTCCTTCACACTGAATAGTTGGCTCTGACTCAATAGCTCTACTTGCATACAAGTCACTGTGAGCAAGGGTAAGAGAATTATGCCTTTCACTGAACTGAATATGGGTATTCTCTTAATGACCACTCCAATAAAATGGTCATCCTTCTCACACCATCATCGTTCTCACACCATTGCTTCCACATCCATAGTAACACTGAATTTCACAAGCGGTGACCTCAGCAAAATGCCTAATTTTACTGATTTGGAGGTTTTGGAGAATTTTTCTGCACTATGCTGTATTCTTAATAGTTGACTGCTTCACTGGGAATGTCTCAGACTTTCAATTCACCTATTTGGTTTTCACCCAGCATCACAGGTTGGGTTGGCAGAAATAGGAGTATTCAGGGCAATTCCCTGAGGATAAGAAAAAGGAAATAATCAAGAAACTATTAAGGATTAGGAGGAATAAGGAATGTTCTTATCAATCAGAAGAATAAGAGAATATCATAAGGAGAGAGAAAGGCTTGTGTGCATTGGGACCCAAACCATCTCTCAACAGTTGAGTTACAGGTACAGTCCTGCTCATACTTGCCCTGTCAGCTTTTGCTCTCATGAGGATGTTCAGTTTCATTAGCTGAAGTGTGTACCAGAGTGTGGAGGACAACAGAGCAAATGTGATACTGTGGCATTTGATCTTGTACCTTCCCACTTGCTACTTTTAATAAAGAAAAATGCAGTGACGAAATCACACTATTGATCTGAAATGAAGCAGAACTCTGCACAACTTTCCCAAAGCTAGACAAGTTAAAGGTGCTTTCTTTCCCATTCCATGAACCTAGACTTCAGAATAGGAAACTAAAATTAAAAATTAATTGACTTCTGACATAAGTGTTTGTAGACACCTAGAGAAAATGATGTATATATTCCATCAAACAAACAAAAAAAACCCCACCAAAACAAACCAAAAAGTAATTTTAAAAATCTTTGAAAAATAACCTTGTAGTAAACGTAGAAGCTGGAATGAACAGGTAAATAAAATTTGAAGATCCAGAAAAAATAAAATATGTGAATGAGAAATATCTCTACATTGTGGTAAATTTATTAAAAAATGCATTTATTCATGGAACAAGGAAATCTTTAAGAATAAGAATGGATTTTTGAAGTTATTATAGGAAATTATCAGAGTTCAGTACTCTCTGATTGGGGTCTTTCAGATATTCCATGCATAGAAGGTATAACGTTTTATATCAAATTTACTTATTTGATGATAGTTGATGTTATACAGGATTTCTGATTTAGCAGAGTAAGACAAAATATACTGCATAACACAATACAAATGCAATTTAAATTTAGCAGAATAAAGCAACTTCAGTACACAGTGGAACCAGAATATCAACATGATCCCTGTTACTGGTCTCTGTAATATGCTCACTGTTGGGACACTGGACATCACCAGTTGCTAGGAATGAAAGTGTGAGTTGAGGCTACGTCAAATTTGTTCTCATAATTTAAATTCCTATGACAGTTGTCTCGTTTTATACTCTATGTTAAGCATATTGACTGCTCTGATGCTGGTCTGGCTAACTCAAGGGGACATTCGAATTCTGGGGGATGTTACTGAACTGGGGAGAAACATTTATACCCTCAGTTGATCTACTCAACTGTTGATAACAGTTCCTCTAATACAAAGACTGGTCCCCTTTGTGAGGAGGTAGAATCAGCTTCTTAGCTTCTTTGAAACTGCTGTGGTCAGTTACACCCTGTGTAATTCTCTGACCTTCATGGACACATCACCCTTGCCTTTCTTCTCTGAGCCTTCTTTGATTTTAGAGGCTATTCAGTTACAGAAATATAATGCCAGTAGCCTCATATAGTAATAGTTATAGTCAATTGGATCTAGAATCTGACAAATAGTTAAGATATATAATTTTCAGCATGAAAATAATAAAGAATAAATTGTGAAATATTTATTTCAGGTACTATGAACTACATGATGACTGTTATTAATCTTTAACATGGTTTTAGGAAATTAATTAGCCTAGAATTTTCAGCTGGAAGTGGCTGAACATTCTTCAAGTAGCAGAGCAGAAATATCCTGAAGGGAACTGCCTTCTGCTATGCCGAAAAAAGAAATGGGATTTTCACATTACAAGTAGGTGATGGCTATGTAGCACTTCTCATTGCCTAGTTACCCTGCTGATTGGAAGGTTGTTTTCTCTTTTCACACCATGGGATCAAGCAAACCTGCCAGGAGATTGTTTTAAACATGAGGCTGTAGCTTCAGGTATAGTGAGTGAGATGCTTACCTGCCACTGTGTAGAAATAATGTAATATTCATAGAGGGCACTGAAAGATCCAGTAGTTAGTAGGGCTCTCATGGTTAAGGTACTTGGAACTGGAAAGGTCTAAGTTGTTCCATGAGCTACTTATACACGTTATCCAATGACTGTCTCATGTAAAATGTGTAGTCACTGTAACACAGGACAGAACCCGTGTCTCTTTTCTCAACTGAGATTTTGAACAAGTAGGCTACTGAGTCATCGTTATGCTTGCTGTCTTTCTGATCCTGTAAATTTGTAATTCCTTTCTACACAATGAAAAGCTTCAAAAAGAAGAGTATTCTTAACCTCAGTACAGCCTACAGCTCAGGTATCAAGAGGCTTGGGAGTGAGGTTGAACCTTTTTGTTACTGATTATTCTATCACAGTCACTATGTGTAAGTGAGAACATAATTTATGTAAGTATATGTGACTTTTTTTTCTTCCAGGTGTGCTCCAGAAAGGAACAGCTGATGCATTTTGTGAGCAGCCTGTTCCTGTAGATGTGTGCACATTCACAGAATATCTAATGACAGTGGAAACTTAATTGGAGAAATGACTGTTTTTCCATTCTTGTTGTACTTAGCTGTTATGTGTTTCATTAGTTCTTAAACTGTATCAATATCAGGATACGTTTGATTGTAAAAATCCAGAATGTGAAATTACTGGGGAATGTCACTGTCAAAAAGTGAGGTGTATATTGAATTTCACATTATGACTGGGCAGCATTTTGCATGATTAACAGGCTGAATTATATCTACAACTTACTTGAGTCATCATAGAATCATAGAATCATAGAATAGTTAGGGTTGGAAAGGACCTTAAGATCATCTAGTTCCAAACCCCCGGCCATGAGCAGGGACACCTCACACTAAACCGTGTCACCCAAGGCTCTATCCAACCTGTCCTTGAACACCGCCAAGGATGGAGCATTCACAGCTTCCTTGGGCAACCCATTCCAGTGCCTCATCACCCTTACAGTAAAGAAATTCTTCCTTATATCCAATCTAAACTTCCCCTGTGTAAGTTTGAACCCATTACCCCTTGTCCTGTCACTACAGTCTCTAATCAAGAGTCTCTACCCAGCATCCCTGTAGGCCCCCTTCAGATACTGGAAGGCTGCTATGAGGTCTCCATGCAGCCTTCTCTTCTCCAGGCTGAACAGCCCCAACTTTCTCAGCGTCTCTTCACATGGGAGGTGCTCCAGTCCCCTGATCATCCTCGTGGCCCTCCTCTGGACATGTTCCAACAGTTCCATATCATTCTTCATGTTGAGGACACCAGAACTGCAGACAATACTCCAAGTGAGGTCTCACGAGAGCAGAGTAGAGGGGCAGGATCACCTCTTTCGACCTGCTGGTCACACTGCTCTTGATGCAGCCCAGGATACGGTTGGCTTTCTGGGCTGCAAGTGCACACCGCTGGCTCACGTTCATTTTCTCATCAACCAACACCCCCAAGTCCTTCTCTGCAGGGCTGCTCTGAATCTCTTCTCTGCCCAACCTGTAGCTGTGCCTGGGATTGCTCCAACCCAGGTGTAGGACCTTGCACGTGGCAGGGTTAAACTTCATGAGGTTGGCATCAGCCCACCTCACAAGTGTGTTGCGGTCCCTTTGGATGGCATCCCTTCCCTCCAGCGTATCAACCGAACCACACAGCTTGGTGTCATCGGCAAACTTGCTGAGGGCGCACTCAATCCCACTGTCCATGTCACCGACAAAGATGTTGGACAATACCGGTCCCAACACCTATCCCTGAGGGACACCACTAGTTACGGGTCTCCGGCCGGACAGTGGGCCATTGACTACAACTCTTTGTGTGCGGCCATCCAGCCAGTTCTTTATCCACCGAGTGGTCCACCTATCAAATTGATGTCTCTCCAATCTAGAGACAAGGATGTTGTGTGGGACAGTGTCAAATGCTTAAAGCCCCTTATGCCTTGTACATCTTGGGTGAAAGTCTTGACTTCCTGAGTGATTAGCTTAGAGTTTATCTTTCTCTGCTTTTTAGGAGAAAATTTGCTTAGCTACTTCTTGCAGCTACTAGAGATTTTGTTTTTTTCAATAACTATACCACTAATTAATAGAAGATGATGATTAACCTGAGTGGCTAAAATTTTATATGACACCACTTTCAGAACTAAATGCCAACTTGTCCTGGGTTCAGCAGTAGTAGTCATTTTTTCTCTTTCTTAGTAGCTGGTGCAGCGCTGTGTTTTTGACTTTCGGCCTGGGAACAGTGCTGATAAAACCGATGTTTTTAGTTGCTGGTCAGGATGTTTAGTGTGACCAAGGACTTTGTGAGTCTCATGCTCTGCCGGGGAGGAGGGGAAGCTGGGAGGAAGCAGAGACAGGACCCCTGACGCAAACTAGCCACAGAGGTATTCCATACCACAGCACGTCATGCCCAGGAGGTAACTGGGAGTTACCCGGAAGGGCTGGTTCACTGCTGGGTGGGGGTGAGGTATTGGTCAATGGGTTGTGAGGTGTTGCATTCTCTCCCCTTGTTATTTCCTTTATCATTATTATTATTGGTGGTAGCAGTAGTGATTTGTGTTATACTTTAGTTACTGGACTGTTCTTATCTCAACCCGTGGGAGTTGCATTCTTTCAATTCTCCTTCTCATCTCTCCAGGAGTGGGGGGAGGAAAGGGGGGAGTGAGAGAACGAGGTGCCTGGTTGGGTTTAAACCTCGACACAACTACAAAATTTTATTCATGTAATTTTACCAAATTTCTTACAATTTATATGGACCTGTATATGTGTGTATATATATATAAATTAGACATTGTATGACTATATCCACTGTCATACAGACATGTACAATTAAAAATATAAAAATAACCCTTTAGTTAAGTAGTTGAAAACAAATACTCAGATTTTAAAATTATTAAGTCCCATAGTATTACCTGAGCACAAGGGTCTCCTATTTTATTCTTACAATTTTATTTTCCACATAAATTACAATTTTATTCTCTGTTTTCTTAAGTCTAATGAAGTTAAACTGCATTTGGTAATTTCTTCCCTCATGGACTATTTGTATGTTTCTATTATGACAGTGTTGGTTTTTTTATTTTGGCTTCTTGATATGACATTAGTTGAATTACATGGGCAAAGAAGAAAATAAAAACAGAACCCACTGAAGAGAAAGAGGGTAAGTGTGTCTGCTTTAGGACTCCTTCACTGCTTACTACACAGATGCCACTACTTCTTGTCATTCATTAGATCACAGAGCAAGGGAAATTGAAGTCTCTCAGTCCTGCATTACTGATTACAACAGTGCAGTGGACCCAGTAGAATATTTGGTAAGTGAAACAGCTTTTACATAACTCTGGTGTGCTACAAAAGCTGGCATTCAGGGTAGAGTAGTTTTTAAAAATAAGACCAGTTTTTACAGGTCATTCTGAAACCCAATTGATCGGTGGATATCTTACACACTACCTATGAAAGACTTCAGGATGTCACTAATTCACCTCCTGCTCAAAGCAGGGTCCACTACAGGTTCAGAATTTTTTCCTGAGACTTTATCCCTATGATATTGTACCCTTTATGTTAAGAAGCTCAGGTCATGATTAAGTTGAAAAGGCCGAACACATTATTCAGTTAACCATCATCTTTCGTCTGCTCATTTGAATATCAACTTACAGCTGATATCCCTAATATAATTTATATATCTGTTTTCATTTATTCTTCTATCTTATGTTAAATGAAAGTGCTAAGAATTAGCTATAAAAGTAATGATGAGATAGTAGAGAATGACATTATGGAGTGGTATAGATTTGCAGGGGCAGTAGCAGTGTTCCTGGCACTTCTTGGTGCTTGTTGCTTCAGGTGATTACTGAATACATCAGACCGTAGTTGTTGAGATTATGGAGAATTTGAAAAATTCCTTGATGCCTGTTTTAACATGTCTTGGGTATGGGTATATCTCTATTCATCTTCTCTGCCACAGAAAGGAACAAGCAATAACTCTGTAACCCACTCTGTCCTTGGGATTTAAAAGATTGGAAGCTCCGAGGTATTTTCAAATATTTATGTCCGGTATGGACGCACAGAATACTGGTGCAATGCCAACCAGCCAGCTAACATCTATTTTCAACAGACAGAATGTGTATCTCCCCTGCTGATTTTGCCCAAAGCCTTTTTCATTTTTTTGACTTTCTACTTGTGTAAGTTGATAATTAGAAAACAAGATAGCAATTATTAATTTTATAACACTAAAAAAGTATTATTAAAGTAAAATATTATCTTCTTTTCTGTCTTAATATCTATAATTTCAGTTATTCTGATATCTTGTAATTATTCCTATGAGGTTCAGTGTACAAGCTGTTTACATGAGATGAATGGAAGCATGAAAAGTACATGCTCCATTACACTCACAGTGTATTGCTTCTTAATTTACATCTTGCTTTGGGCAATGCAAGAGATTTTTCTGGCAATTTCTATGTGGCTGTTTCAAATTCTGTAGATTTATCTCCCAAGGCTGCTTTTACTTCTGATTTGAAAAACATTTTGTAGTCAGAAATTTCACCATGTATTTGTCAGATAAATTTCCTACTTATCTTATTTTGCTTATGGCAACATAGTGGTTTAAGGGAGGAGAGAAGCATAATGACCATGACTTATTCTAATGGGACAAGAAAATGTAGGGCTTGAAGACAATGAATATAATTACATTTTTATGAGCAATCATATAAATATATTATTAAAGTACTTTTTTTAAACAGCATGCTCAAAATGAGAATAAGAGATAATAAAATCAGCCAGAATAAATCTTTTGTATACTTCCCAGAGTATTCCTTCTGCCTAATCTATACCCAGTAACACTGGAAATCATTAGTTAAAGGAACTTTCATCACAGCAGACAAATACTTTCTTATACAAGTGTGTTTTTTCAGCATGACCCACTAATACATGTGAAAAGCAGTTTTGACAAGAAATAACAGACTGGCACAATGGAGTTGCACCTTGTGCTGGTTTTGGGTATGATAGAGTTTAATTCTTTCATAGCAGTTTGCATGGGTCTGTGTTCTGGATTTGTGTTGAAAACAGTATTCACAGAACACTGATGTTTTAGCTATTGCTGAGCACTGCTTAAATAACATCAAGGCCTTTTCTGCTTCTAATGCTGCCTTGCTGGCCAGCAGGCTGGGGTTACACAAGAAATTAGGAGGGAACACAGGCAGGACAGCTGGTCCCTGCTGACCAAAGGGATGTCCTATAACATATGACATCATGCTCAGTGATAAAAGCTGCAGATTAGAAGGTGAGACATTTGAAGTTATAGCATGTGTCTTCCCGAGTCACTGTTACACATTGTTAAGGCCTTCTGTTCTGAAGATGGCTAAGTGTCTGCCTGCCAATGGGTAGCAGTGAATTAATTTTTTTAATTTGCTTTGGTTTTGCTTTACCTGCTAAACTGTCTTTATCTTTAACCCATGAGTTTTCTCACTTTTCCCCTTCTAATTCTCTTCCCCATTCTTCCAGAGAGGAGTGAGAAGTAGCTGTGTGGGCCTTACTATCTGCTGGCCGGGATCAATCCTAACCATTCTATGACTGTGTGATTCTATGACACTCCTCTGTGACTACGAAAATGTAAAGAAGAAAGTAAATGTTAAAAAGTCATAATTACACTATGAAGACCAGTCTCTCAATCTGACTGATTCAAGCAGAGCTCATTTTCAGAATAGTTTACCTAAACAAACACAACAGCCAAGTTAGAACATGGTGTTTTGTACTGACCTAACGGAGCTGACTTAAGATCTCCAAATACGACGACGAATTATCCACCAGTATTCCTAAGTTGTTCTCCATAGGTAAACAATTCAAAGAATGCGGAGTCCAACTGTAGCTTCCAGTGCCCAAAGAGTAACACAAAACTTACAGATCAAAGTTTATGTGTACTCCTAACTTCTTTATTGACAGTAAGTGTGTGAGTAGCATAACTAGAACAAAACCACAAACATTTCCTAGCATTTCCAGCTGGCTAGAAGATTCTAGCATATGATGAGCTGGCCTTGGTTACACATTTTCATCTATCTCTTGGCTAGGTTACAGAAATGTGATATACTTGGGCAAGAAGCCCCGTGTGTTTAGGAAACTACAACTAAATACAGAAGTACAGACCACCCAAAACATATCAAAACTGTTCTGTACTTTCTATATTAGTTACCATACAGTTATGTTCATGACACATTGTAGCTTGTTTCCAACATCCCTAAAAGACCTCCAGAAGTTCCAAGTTAAAGATTGACACTTTGGCTCTTCTAAAAACAACAGACATTTTTACAAGTACATAACTAGCATCTTTTAAGCAGCAGATTTTCCTTAGGCACTACTTCTTGTCTATGGAGTAAGTTCTAGAGACAGGAGGCTATCATTGAATATTATTTGAATCCCATAGCTATGACATTTTGAGATCTTTATGGACTATTGATAGTATGGTCCCCAGGGCAATGCTTAACTATTTTTCTTGATAGGAAGGTTTTCTATAAATCTGTTGGATTTCCGTATGTGCTATTTTTAGTGAATTAATTCTTCTCACACCACTGTCTCCATCTTTATAAATATGTCTTCATATTAGAAGTCTCTTCTGCTACCTCTTCTTTCTCTTCTCTAGCCTTTTTCCTTCTACCTCCTTCCCTTCCTCATTTTCAGTCTTTTTTTGTAGATTGCATACTTCTGATCATTCTTGTACTTTGTTAGTCTCTTTATAATTTGTTCACATACTTCTTAAGCTGTAATGTCTAAAGCCAAACACTATGAACCTCTCTCTGTGGCCTCTGCTGTAATTTCTTCCCCAAAGAGTTTAGCTGCCCTTATTCTGTGATCCACCTTTGATAAGCCCCATCTGTGTAACCTTGATTCAGACTGCTGAAACAGAGCATTGAGACTGACTGTAAAGAGATAAGAAAGGTCGAAATTACAGAGTGATAGAACTGCTGATCTGATGCTGTTATTAGATTAAGAGAGAAAACATTGATATGAAAGATAAAATCTTAAAAAAGAATAATGCAGAGAGAGTAGGTGGAGGCTGCTCAGTCAGGGACAGTCAGAAGCTGCCAGGCTGGGGTCAAGCCATCAGGATTGTCACAGTTGATGGAGCTGGATGAAGGGGACAGCTCCACAACCCTGATGATGGCTCCCAGAGTTGTGATCGCTGACCATTCTCTCCCTACCGGCGCCTCCTCAGCTCATGAAAGATTTACTGGTGCTGTACCAGAGTGTGGGCACACCAGCACTTAACTAAATACTATCTGGTTTTTATGTGCGTTGGCCACTAAAAAAATGGTTTAGACTTATGAGTCACTCATACTCTGCTTACAGTCTAGTTATGTCCAGCTAATGGTGCCTGAACAAACCAATCTAAAATGGCTCTAACAGCATTGTCCACAAATAGAGATCTTACAGGTCTTGACTAAAGACAGATAATTACAAAACACAGTGTCTTTCAGACAACTGCTTCTGTCTTTGTCTACATGTTTAAATTTGGAAATAAGTATACACTAAGCTACAAAAAAACATTACTAATATAAAGCATCCACTTTATTTTAGAAACATGGACCCTAGATAAAGGCAAAATGACGGTATGACACATGTTAATCATATTACTTAACCAACTCTTTGTAGGGAAAAGAAAAAAAAGCTTGGTATAAATATTGAAATAGAATAAAATAGAATTCTTTCAAAGAAAGAGACAGACTGGGCTTTATGAAAAAGTAAATACTAAGAATGGTCACAAACCATACTTCATGGGTTTTGAAACAAATAGCTAATTTTAGATCCTTATCTTCAATTACTGTTAACACAGGCTGCTTTTTTAGTCTCAGAATTAAGTTATGCTCATTTTTCATTTTTCTTTCCCTCATGGTGTGTCTGGGATGCTCCTAGTCAGTAAGGAAGCACCTGTAAGAGCAGGGTTTTCTGCTTCTATTATATTAGCAATGATGGAAGATTTTGGGCATTTTGATAAAGGGCATTTATAACAGCTACTGGCAGCTTTTGTAACCTCACTGCCTTGAGAACAATAGACATTTTGAAAAGAGTATTCTTGGGGGACTTAACTGTAGTTTAGTCGCTTGCTGCTAAATAAAAAGTAAGACTTTTAAAAGTACCTGTAAACATCAAGGAAGAAATACTGACTCACAAGTCTTTGTTATTATATACAGATTAATTTATTATTTTTTACTATGTAGGAATTTTAGATTATAGATGTTAATTGCATATGAGACAAAATTAGTATGTTTCAGAGAGCTTTTTTTTTTTTTTTCTAGTAATATATTTTCATTAATTTTATTCAAAATTGCTTTGCTTAGGAAAACTCAGGCAATTCTTCACAAAGACCAAATGCAGGATTTACAATATTTTTTGTATTTTTTTAGTCATTATGTCAACATTTAGGGAACTCTTATCAGTCTTTAAGACATTAACATTCCTTCAATACCTTGTTTCAGCTGTTAAAATCATGCTGAGATATATGTGTCTGCTCAACAAAACCAGTAGATTTCTATAAGTTTCTTATGGGATCATCCATGTGCTGCTGTAGTATTACTTCAGACCCACTTTGAACCCCTTTGCTATTTAACACTTTTGGGAAAATGCCAGCTAGCAGAATATTATTCTGATGTTTTAGCAGTATTTGGGCAAGCTTATCTTTACTCTTAAACAGCAATCTGCCAAATGCATGATTTTCCTTTATTATTTTTATGGTTTCATAGTAAATAACCCATATTCTAGATTGTTGATTGTACTATTCAAATACAACTTTCTCTGAAAAAAATTGAAACCCTATCATTTATTTGCTTTTCTCTCTTCTCCTGTACCTAGTAACAGCTTAGACAATTGCTATATTCATCTTGCATGTTTTCATTCTCTTTTAAAATAACATTGCAAAAATAATCATGGAAGGATCTTTTTACTGTCAACTTACACTACAGCAGAATTACCATCCTGAAAAGCTACAGGGAAGATTAGATGACACTGCCATGGAAGGCATTTATGGGCACAAAAACTATTTGTAAGAACCCCAGAAAACATGTCACTCTGGTTAGTTGGCTCTGAGTAGTCTTATGGGGAACATGATTCAAATATAGATAGTTTCTGGTACTGCATATTAAACTGATGCCAGGTATTTGAAGTCTAAAATGTGAATTTGCTCTAAATCTCAGATATACGCTGAAATACCTAATACAGTATGCTCTCAATTGCTTTATTTATCAGAGGATGAGTTCACTTCTGGTATTTACTCAAGATTTACTAGAACTGTATGAACTTCTTTTTGACCTGAGCATTTGGTTTAGAACATTTACAAGGTCTAGTTTCCAGCTTGCTCACGTTTAGAAGTCTACAAATCTGGTATCTTTCACTGCAGTGGCAACTCTCCAAATCCCTGATTTCTTTAGTCTCATCCAAAGTCTTCCTCTTAGGAAAGACTATCCTTTCTAAGTATATATTAGTCTTTTAGCAACAAAATACCTTCTTCCAAGGGGCATATAAATAATTCAGTGTAAGGAATGAAACAGCAAAGAATTTTCACTTTTCTTTTAAGGAAGGATTACTCTTATTTTTAGCAAAAGATCCCTAATAGAACTGTAGTCTCCTGGACATTAAAGTTACAGCAACAATAACTCCTACTGCCCTCCTTTTTTGCTGTCAGACAAACACAGCTACAGGTTTATGTTTAGCTGCAAAAATGCACTGTTTATCTACCTCCAGGCTCTTACGGTCCATTGAAAATAGCTAGTGGGTGCCACACTAGCTTTGATTACATCCTTTACCAGAAAAAGGTAAAACTCATGGATTGAGATAAGAACAGTTTAATAACGGAAATAAAGAAAAATATAATAATATTATTATTATTATTGTTAATAGTAATTAAGTGGAGAGATTGGAATAAAACCAAAGAAACACAACTTCTCCCAGGTCATCTGTCCCAGTTATGATCCTGTCTAGCTTCTTGTGCTCCTACTCACTGGTAGAGCATGAAAAACTGAAATTTTTTTGACTTAGGGTAAGCGCTACTTAGCAACAACTAAAACATAATATCAGCATTGTTCTCAGACTAAAGCCAAAACACAGCACTGCACCAGGTACTGGGAATAAAATTAACTCTATCCCAGCTGAAACCAGGACCCTTCCTCTGATGTTGTTATTGAGATTTTCCTTCACTCCAGTAGAATACTGTATTATTTTTCCTTTGATACTAGATAACTATTAGAACTGTTGTAAATTGCACTGTATACTATCATTTGCATGTAGGGAAAAATAGAAAAATAAAGGAAGGAATTGACCAAATGTTTGTGATCATTCCTTTTACAGATAGTTGAACAGTTGAGGCAGATTGTGCTGATCTGGTATTATCTGTCCACATACAACTTCTGAATTCTTGTTGATGTTGGTGATGAGAGGAGCCCTCACCCAGATCACTTATGTAGGTGGTGACTGGAACTCTGATGATATTCTGGAAAATGTCAAAGTGCATAAACTTATCTTTTGCTAATATTTGTTCCTTAATTCTGTCTGTAGAGTTAGAAAACAAAGATAGAATCACTCACTATTAGAAGAATGATTTTGTTTGTTAGCTGTCCAGGCATAGACTTTAAATTTGGAAGGCTATGAAACGAAGCATTGATAGGAAATGTACTGATTTGCAGCAAAGAGTAAAATGCTATGTGTTTATGGAAAGGATAACCAGTTTAACCATAAGATTTATTGTAGAAAGTGAAACCAATTTGGCTGTAAGTCAA
The DNA here is from genome assembly GCF_963264785.1 of Psittacula echo. NCBI lineage: Eukaryota > Metazoa > Chordata > Aves > Psittaciformes > Psittacidae > Psittacula > Psittacula echo. Next base: position 79,493,158 of record NC_137738.1, on the reverse strand, counting down.
CCTGGAGCAGAGATAGAAAGCTTTAGGAAACAAGCTCAGTGTGCTGGATATGCCAGAGGAGTATGACCTCAGGACAGAGCGTATTTCAGGTTTATAAAAATGTTGAACACAAAATAACTCAGGGCTTATTACTTTATGATTGTGAGTTCATTCTATTTCTTAAGTAAAAAGTAGATTATGTTAGACTCACACAAAGCTAGATGAGTTATATATTGCAACTGTTAATGTACAAAATGAGCAAAATCATAAACACAGCGTACCCTTACAGATATGTTTCAAGGCAAGACTGTTCACAGTGTTCGAGAGGTCCTTATTGTAGAAGTATAGGCACACAGGTTTCAAGGCTTCATTTCTTTACTGTGTGTCCAGGCTACAGTAAAGTAGCTAAGGGAAGAGTCACAACTTAAAAGAAATTTAAAAATATACAAGTCCAATGACTTGTATCCTGCGCTGAGAATGGGAAGTGCGTATAATTCTTAAACCAGTGTAATCTTGACTTTCAGATGAAAAACAATAATTAAAAAGTTACAATCAGTACACTGTGAATGTAATTCGTGATGGAAAAGCACCAGAATATCAACCCTGTAAGATCAACAATATATATAATTTATACTACACACTATCACATCTTCTCTTTGATCAATTAAATTTGCATTCTACAGCTCTGACGTGTGGGTATGTATTATTTTTTAGTGTTTGGCAACATTTTTTCTTTTGTTCTTTCATATAGGTTTATCTCTAGAGTTTTTAAAAGCAAGAAGCGATGAACACATATCTGTTATACTTTGTAAGAGTCTGTTACACTTTGTAAGAGTCTTCAGAAAGGCTAGGTTGTGACTTAATCTTAGAGCTGACCTTGCTTGGAGCTGGAGGTCCTTACTACTTGTATGGTTCTATGATGGTAGGTAGTTGTAATCCTAAAATTTATTTTTTGCCATTACAGTTCTGACAAGAAGGCTTGATGGGTTGCTGAATCTGTCACATTAGAAGTACATACCAAGAATGCAGATACCCTTGAACAAATATGGCTATTTAATATTACTATGTTTTATGTAAACTTTCTTTTTTTCACCTTATTTTTCCAATGGGTATTTTTTGCTTAAAATGGATGCTATGATTTAGCCTATGGGTAGGACAGATTTAGCATTTCAGCATATATTCCTTTGCATGCTTTTTACCATGACTGTCAGAATTTATCATCACTTGAAGAGGTGTAATATAAAAATGCAGGAATCTCTGTTGAGATTTTTCTCTTAACCAAAGTCTATGGGGAAAGTTATGAAAAATGTGGTATTAAAATAACTCTTTTCCTTTGCAAGGTTGTTCTTCTCCCCAGACTTTTCCTAGGACAAAATTTAGAATTATGAAAGTGTTATTTTTAAACACTGTTTTTCAGTCTGCTAAGATTTTGTCCTCAAGGTACGAGAGAAGATTTTGGTGCCATATGGCAGTAGGGGTTGCTATGGGAATTATTCATTGTTACTGAACTGTAGGGTGATTAGTCAAAGCAAATTCCAGTGAACAGCTTTAATTCATGTGCTTCTTTTTCTTTGAGATTTAATCAGACTTTTTTAATATGTGTGCTATAACCACAAAACTCAGAAAAATACTTTGGAGATAAAAAAAATACATCTATTCACTGAGTAGTTCAGATTGCTTCTCTGTTCACTTACCTTTTATTTGTGAAATCTGAGTCCAGAATTAAGATAACAAAGTCAGGGAATGTGTCCAAATTTATCTACAGTATGGTGTTGATAAATGACAACACTACAGCTTCCATGAGATTTGACAACTAGGAGAAAATGTGATCCAGACTAGCACCCAAAAGACTGTAGGCCCAGAATCACCCCAGAGGAAGGTTTTCTTTTTAGGACAGTGCAATTCTGCTCCGTACTGATGGAGGCAGTGTCGTTAAAGCAGTTCATAGTAGATACAATAGAATTCAAATTCATTTTCTTTCCAGATATGTAAGTAATTTACCTCTTTTGGAAAATTACCTCCTTTCAGGTATAAAATGTCTTTTGTGTATGACAGGTTAAAAAAGTTGTTTGTCTGTTATTTTCAATGAAAATTATGTATAGCATTGATATGCATCATGCACCTGACTCAGATATTGGTGAGAAAGTGATATATGAAAAAAAAGAAGAATAAACACTCTTGGGTTCATCTATTCTGTCAAGTTGTTTCACTTAACTGCAGATATCAGTTTTCCCCAGTTCCCCAGTTTTCATCTATAGGTTCATCTATTCTGTCAAGTTGTTTCACTTAACTGCAGATATCAGTTTTCCCCAGTTCCTCAGTTTTCTCCCAGATATCATATTTCCCCTTTTGGAAAATTGCCTCCTTTCAGGTATAAAATGTCTTTTGTGTATGACAGCTTTAAAAAAGTTGGGTTGTTGTTTTTTTTTCCCAGTTAAAATTTGTCCATTATTTTCAATTAAAATTACATATAGCATTGATATGCATCATACAGCTGACTCAGATATTGGTGAGAAAGTGATATATGAAAAAGAAAAAGAAGAATAAACACTCTTGGGTTCATCTATTCTGTCAAGTTGCTTCACTTAACTGCAGACAATAGGCACCTAGTAATCATCTGTGCACACTTGCTCTTTTACTGCTGTTCTAAGCAGCAAATTTGTTGCCTTTTGAAGTGACCCAGACACATAGGAACTTAAGCAGCATGCATGCTTAAGTACTAAAGGTGTACCTCTTGGCTTGGAGGAGCAGGATTCGCTCACTAGTGTGTATATCAAATACGTAGTTCTCTCTCACAACACTAAAAAATAAAACATACCTACACTGCATTTAAGAATTAGTCTATAAGGCATGAAATACCTATTTATAATTATAGCTTTCATTGTTAACTTACAGATACACTGAATCTATATAATCTACCCAGACTAATTTATTCGAACAAAATTCCAAAATGGCGTTGCACACCACATTGCTAACATCTACTGATATGTAGTTGTAGGGAAGAATGAATCTTCAAATTAGTATCCTAAAGAATCCTAAATTTCACAGTGGGCTTCGTTATGAATGCCTAGCAGAAAGAAGAGGCTTTGTCATTCAGATTGAACAATCTTTTTATCTTTTTCAATTCCCTTTACTAATTCTGGAATTGTACATGAAAAACAATGCACACACGCAAATATATCTAATTTGATGAGGATACCAGCAATAATCAAGTGGGTGGGTAAATGTTTACGAGCTAGTATGAAATGTATGATCTCATGGCTTTGGTGAAGATTTGAACTTAATTCCTTTTTTGACAGTGAAACCTAAAGGGTTTTAAACATAGCTGTCTCAGGCAAGCCTCAGAAACCTACTAAATAATGGCTGAGAGTTCAGTACAAATCAGGCATTTATACTAAAAAGTTATAAAAATGATGTAATTCACTAATCCCTAATTTAATTAGCATCAAAGTTTGGATGCACGTGCTTGTATTTCCCTGGCACAAAAATATAAATACCCCCTCATCAATGAAATAACTCCTCTGTGGAGGCCAGGGTGCTTAGTTTTCACTTTAGCATCATTTTGATCTGGATATGAAGACAAAAAGTGTCTAAATTTCACTTGAATCTGAATGGACTACAGCAGAACTATGATAAATAGGTAAATGCAAACCACAGCAGTAACAGTAAGTTTCTGTACAAGATACAGTCATTACTGGTGTTGCCAGCTTATGTACTTACTTAACTTACGGTTATAAAATTTAAACAGTGAAGAAGTGGATTATGTGGGGTTTATTTCATTGTGTGTGAATTCAACCCTCTTATTCAACCTTCAAATTCTTATGAGCATTCTAATTTTACCATTCTGTTTCTGGTAGAAATACACGTGTTCCTTCATCTAAATTATGTTCATTGGAAGAAGAAAGCTTGAGCTTGCTCTTACCCTTCACACAGCTTTTCAGTAAGGTTTTGATAAAAAAAATCTGACACAGAGGGGTTTTTTGTGCGTGATTTGCACCTCTTGGTACTGCTGAATTGGCTCTGGCTGCCTTGCATCCTTGTTTTGAGATGTTTGTGTAAGTTATCACTCTTCCTGATGCTGCAGACATTATTATCCCTCTTCTTTTTGAGGAAATAGGGATGAAATAGTGAGCTATTTCCTCAGTTATTTCATCTGGAGAGTCCTCAGTAGTGGATGCCTTTTATTGCATTGGTCAAGATCATAAGAGTCACAGTCCTTGCAAGTCCGAATTGAGAGGTATTTGGTTATGCACAAAATCTGAGCTGGAGGAAATAAAAATGACAGATTTGTCTCTGTTACAGTGTATTACTTTTGTTTTGTCTATTGGGTATTGCCCCAGTATATCCTGCCTGATATTCTGCTTTAATACTTTTTTCTTCTTTTTTTCTCCTCACAAAACTGCTGTCTTTATGATCTTCAGAAAAATATAATATATGAATTACACTGGTTTAGTTATCATAATGTAAACTATGGACACCTTCTGTTGGGTTATTATTCCATTATCCTCCCACATGTAGTGTGCTAAAATGATGTGAATAAGTTCAGGAATAAAAACCTTTTATTCCTTGCATGAATTTTCAGGGCTTTACTGAATGCCATTTCTCCTGAATGCCATTTCTCCTGTGTGCACAACCAATTTTAAAATTTGATCAAGCAGATTGTTCTAGCTTTAGAACTGACACTGATAGCATAAAGAGGAAGGAAAGGTAATGATTATGGAAGTTTACAATCAATAAATAATGAATAGTAATTATTTATTAGACAGGAAATCAATGAAAGAAGCTTGTGCCCATTTTCATGTCAAAAACACAACAGATAACTAGGCATAATCAATATAAAGCTAATTTCTAGACAAACTAAAAAATGATTGATTTTATTAATATTTATGTGCTCAATGCATCAGAGGCATGAACTCTTTTTGAGAAAGTAAAAATTTCATACATTTCTCATGCCTACGCTTATTTCAAATACAGTCCCTGCACCAAAAAAAAAAAATAAAAAAAAAAAAAAATCATTCTACAATGTTTTCAATTTTTTTTCTCAATTACTAGGCAATTAAATGAAAATCTATCATAATATGTTATTAATAAAATCTCAGTTTCCAGTTAAACCTAAGGTTCTGATTTTGTCCATGTATTCTTTTATAAAGAGAAGTTCCTAAAAATATAAAAGTTTAACTCATTCCTTTAATCAAGTGTTCAACAATTCTTTTGTGAGACTTTTTATTAATCAGTAGGTAACTATGTGGGTATCAGTAAAAGGATGTTCATGTAAAGAGCAATGAGGAAGTGTGCTAAATGATATTTTAAAGCAGTCAGCAATGGTACTGTGAATTATTTTTTTTTTTCCCTGTCACATGAGGAGGAACATAAAAAGTCAAAAGAACTAAAGAACTTATTAATTAAAAAAATGTATTTAGAAGATGTATTTTTCCCATCCTCACCTTTTTTTAAAATTTAGAGATTTATAGGTGTTACACAGCAAGAACTGCAATTTACATAGAAATGTATAATTGAGAATCACCATATTGTTCTGATCCTACTGTGTTTTATCAATATCAGCTGTGTATATTTCAGTAAACTGTGATTTTTAAAATACTTTCTGGATTTGATCAAGTCAGTACATTTTCCAGCTGTGATATGGACAGGACAATGCGGTATAGTTCTCTCATATTATCATCTGAAGTACTGCATCTGAACTCCTGCATTCAGTACCCCCCACCTGAAGTACTTCATTCAGCTCTGGGGCCCCCAGCAACCCTAAGAAGGACCTAAACCTGTTGAAGTGAGTCCAGAGGAGGGCCATAAGCATGATCAGAGGTCTGGAGCGCCTCTCCTATAAAGACAGGCAGAGAGAGTTGGGGTTGTTCAGCCTAGAGAAGAGAAGAGAAGGCTCTGGTGAGACATTAGAGCAGCCTTCCAGTACATAAAAGCGGCCTGCAAGAAATGTGGAGAGGGATATTTTACAAAGGCATTTAGTGACAGGACAAGGAGAAATGGCTTTATGCTGAAAGAGGGTAGATTTACCTTACATACTAGGGAAAAATTTCTTCAGTGTGAGGGAGGTGAGGAGCTCAACAGGTTGCCCAGAGAAGCTGTGGATTCGCCATCCCTGGAAATATTCAAGGCCACGCTGGATGGGGCTTTGAGCAAGCTTGTCTAGAGGAAGGTGTCCCTGACCATAGCAAGGGGATTGGAACTAGGTGATCTTTAAGGTCCTTTCCAACCCTAACCATTCTATGATTCTATGACTGAACACAGAATTTGTTCTCGTTTCTGAAAGCATAAAAGATGAGAAAAATGTGATGGTGCTAATTGATGATTTTTGTCTAAAGAAGTTCAGTGTGCAGTTTCATTTTTTTTTTTCCACTGGTCGATATTCACTGCTGAAGAGAAGTGTGTGTGTGTTGATTATACACTAAATTCTGCAAGCTAAAAGAATTCATATGCCTGATCCACAAAAGAAGAGAAAGGTCAGTGAGATGGATTACTGACTATGCTTTGCCTTAATATGATTGAGAAAATAGAGTGCACTATTTCAAACTGGTTAGTCATAATATAATTTGTATATCATACCTATATCACGCTTTCAAATTATTTGAATGTGTTAGGCAGTAGGTCGTACCTAAATTGTAATGACTCACTTTGCATTAACATCTATCTTGCTAGCTAGGAGTCATCACCATTACATTTCAAGGGCTCTCAAATAGAGTGATTAAGAGGGGAACATTTTTATGTGTAAGCTGTGATGTAGCTTTGCAATAAAAAAGTAGAATGAGAATTATCCATAACACATTTTCTGCTTGCCTCAAGTAAATGCTCCTATCTGTCAACGACTCGTTGCAGATAATCATTTGTGATAAGGCAGAATCTTACTAACAGCAGCAGGAATTTCCCTGACTGCAGTTTCTTCTGAAACTAGTGTCAGAGGGGATAATCCTCTTTATAAATGTGTTATAACTAGATTCTATTTATTATATTTTCAGATGTTAGTTTACCTGAATATAATTCTACAGTGAAGTCTGACTACTGCTGGGACTGCTTCACCCTCTAACGTGTACTAAAAATACATCTTTCCTTTACATATGCCACAGGCACAGCACACTGCTGGGGTCTGATCTCATTTGGCCTTGAATGTCTCCAGGGATGCCACATCTACCACCTCTCTGGTTAACCTGTCCCAGTATTGCAATACCCTCATTATAAAAAAATTGTTCTTAAATCTAGTGTGAATCTACCATCTTTTAGCTTAAAACCATTATCCGTTCTCCTATTGCAATAGGTCTGTCCCCATCTTTCTTATAGGCCCCCTTTAAGGGAGCGACAGTAAGATCGCTCCAGAGCCTTTTCTTCTCCCAGCTGAATATCCTCAAATCCCTCTGCCTGTCTTCATAGAAAAGGTGCTCCAGCCCTCTGATCATTTTTCTGGCCCTTCTCTGGACCTGTTCTAACAGATCCATGTCTTTCCTGTACTAAGGCTCCAGAGCTGGATGCAGTACTCCAGGTGGGGTCTCACAAGAGCAGAGTAGATGGGCAGAATCACCCCCCTTGACTTGTTGGACACATTTCTTTTGATGCATCTCAGGATACGGTTGGCTTTCTGGGCTGCAAGTGCACATTGTTGTCTCATGACCAGCTAGTCCACCGTGTCCACTAGTGCCCCCATGTCCTTCTCTGCATGGCTGCTCTCCATCCCTTCATCCCATAACCTGTATTGATGCTGAGGGTTGCCCGGACCCAGATGCAGGACCTTGCAGTTGGTCTTGTTGAACCTCATGAAATTCACGTTTCCACTTCTTGAGTTTGTCCAAGTCTGTCTTCCCTCCAGCATGTCAACTGCACCACTCAGCTTCGTGTCATCAACTGTTTGCAGCATTCTGCACTTGAAGGTGCACTCCATCTTACTGTCTGTGACATTGATAAGGATACTAATCAGAACTGGTCCCACAACAGTCCCCTGAGGGATATCAATGGTCTGCTCTAGCAGATGTTGGGGTGATTGAACCTTGATACCACAGTTGTCCCTCTCTCTTATTTTTGCCTAGCACTTTGACAATTTCCACTCCTCCTTTAATGCAGCATCACCAGCACTTAATTCATTTATACCTGACATTTTTATTTAAAAAAAAAAAAAAAAAACAAAAACAAAAAAAAAAAAGTGATAAAAGAAACCAGCTGATTTCTTGTATATAAGAAGATTTGTACCTTGCATGGCTTAGCTGGTGTAGCTGTAAATGGATAGCTGTTGCTTCATCTTTGACGTTTCCCATTGTTTTTCTCCTTCCTCATATGAATTTATAATTTTTGATGAAACATAATAGTGTAATTTGGAATAAATCAAAATTACAGTATATAACTTTTTGCAACGTTATATTTGTATGTTTTTGTGATAGATAAATGTAACACTAGTGTGTCAGCTGGGGTAACAGAAATATTGTATTTTCCATTGACATGGAATAAGTGTCTGCTTTGCTTGTGTGTCCAGAGATTCATTCTAGGCAGTGTGTGGGAGATCTAAAGGAGAAGGGGCTAAATTAGTTGAAATGTCTAAATTAAAGTATTTCTATACATAAACTTAGTCACCCTTTAAAAGTGCATTATGAGTATTACTTAATTTATATTTCAATTTTATGGTTATTTCTGCCTTTTAATTTGTCAATTGTTATTGATCTCATATTTGAGAAGCTTTCTTTCTCATAGAATTTCTCCTCCTCCTGTTTGATGACTTTAAGGGGTCATAATTCTTTGTTTATGATCATTCAGTCTGTTACTTGGAGTATCTGTAATGTCAAAAATAAAGTATTACATGCACGACTTATCAGTACCAACAGCTAGCAAACAGATGATAGAGCATGGATACAATACTGAATATCAAGTCTGAATAATTACCAATTCTATAAAAGTAGAAAAAGTATAAGTAAATTTATTAGGCTCATAGTTTAAAATCTTCCTAGAAAAAATAATGATTATTTTATTTCTTCCTTATCTTACAATTGCATGGATTAGCATTAAAAACCAGGAACTTCAGTAAATTACAATGTACTTTTTGTCTTGCAGAGAAAGACAAACTAAAATATTATGGACATGAAAAAATTAATTTCTTCATGACCAAAGTCTTGCAGACTATTTGGAAATGCTAGTAAGCTGATCCACAGAAAGCCTAGTTATTTATTGAATTTTCACAGAGATGTTAAGATCTAGCTTGTAAAAAAAGATGTTGCAAGATCAGGATTCATCTTAGTAAAGGCACTAGGCGTGCTCTATGAAAGCAGCTAAAAGACAAAACCATGATAAAACATTGTAGTTTATCCTCCTTTTCTTGTATCTTCATTGCTCCTTCTTTAAAATCTTAATATCAGCTGATGCTGTATTACATGAGATCATTTCTCAGTGGCATGGTCAGTAAAATCCCAATTGACAAAACATGAGGAAAACAGAATAAAATTTAAAAAAATACAATTACCATTCTACAGGAAAAATAAATTACTGTAGAGTCTGAGTCTTATTACTGTTGACCTCTATCAGAATACCTAGTCATTTTACAATAGTTTACAATAACATAGGATTTCCTTTTGATACCAGTTCAAGCCTGTTGCTGAAGTCGACAGTACTTGTTACCATTTTCTCCTGTTAAAAAATTCCCTCAACAATGCTTAAGATCTGCTGGCATTGTCAGTTCGGTGCAGTAGCATACTGCAGCCCACCATACGGCAGACATGGAGAAGAGAAAAAGCATTTGGTCAGTTATGTTCATGTGATTTTTGCACAGAATTTTATATCTCCAGATACCTTCATGCCGTGCAGCCCTGATCCACCAATTAGATCCATCAATAGACTTTTTAGTTTTAGCAGTAACTGGAAAGCAGAGTTTCATTGATACTAGAAAATATCAAATCATTAATCACCTATATAGACAGCAGTTATTTCCTCCAACAATAACTCATTTATTCCTGAGGTAATCGGTTTCTTCAGAATTGCTTAGAAAAGCCTAAGTGCTTTCTTTAAAATAATTTCTTTCCAAGAAATATTTTTCAATGAAGTTAAGTTAATATAACAGCTAGAGAAAAGCACACAAAAAATAAAACTATAATTAGCAGTGAACAATGACAAAGCTTGGAGTGACTGTGAGGTTGTTCCGTAATCAGTATTTATCACTGGATGATGATTCTCATTATAACTATGCAGTAGTCACTTCAATATGCTCATACTGCTTATGAGACAATTTAGAAGAGGATGAAAAGGGCCAGACTCACGCTTAAGTAGCATATATAAAGTATTTTTTGCATAATGGCAGCTAAAGTGAGCAATATTGCAAATGCAGATACCTGGTATTTAAAGAAAAAGTCCATGTAATTAAAAAGATTGGCATTGATTGTCAGTCTTGCAATGATATATGACTATTCTTGGAAAAAAAGGAGTCACTACTGAGTATTTCTGGGGAACAGAATGTTTCTGAAATTATTTGTCTTATTCTGAGATTTTGATACTTTAGTTCTCAATAATTTCCTGATGTGGAATTACCTGATTGGATGGTTATAAATTTATTCTCTTATGAGATGTAAGTGGAGATTATACTGTCAGTATGAAGTAGTATGGAAATTACAGTGTCAGGGCAATGTATTTCGCGATTTATCATTCAAATATACCTGTTTGAGAAAAACTGATTTTTGCCTTTACTTCTCCTACAATGTATAAATTTTGGGTCAGACACTCTTCTTTTTTTTTCAATTGCTACATGTATGATTCTTTCTCTTTACTTACCTTTATGTTATTCTGGAGCCAGCTAGAACTGCATAAACTCAATGCAGTAATTTTGACAGTATCTGACAATTTAATCATCCAGGTATTTATTCTGAGAAACTCAATATCTGTATTTGAATTGTTTTGGTATTACAAATGACAAAGCTCTGAAATACCGGATTTCTGACCTTTCAGAATGGAAAAGTTAACTGCTAATAGTTACTGACTGAAAGACTAAGAATTTAAGAGATAAATATGAGAAAATAGCTGAGGGGAACTAGTAGAAGAGTTGGAAAGACATGAATCTGTAGATCAGATATACTTGAGAAATTAAATGTAGATAAGCTTCTTATGCGCTCTGTAAAGAATGTAGAAACTTTGCATGTCTTTGCATAACAGTTCATTAGCATGATAATTAAAGCAAAGGATTCAGATGTATATAATATGAAATGGTGTGCCTTTATCTGTCAAATATTTACATTGTTATTGCAAATTTTCTTAAATTTGTAAATCATAACAGTAAATACAAAGAAGAGAAGAGGTGGCAATGGCAGGGAAGGGGAAGACCCAAAAGCCTGCATGCAGTGTGTCAGAGATTTTCCAATAGGATATTTCAGTGGAATATTCAGTGAATATTTGTTAAATATACTTAAATTTTCCATTGCCCACTTTTTTACATTGAAGCATGTTTTTAGTAAGCTTGTGAATTGAACAGGAAATATTCTCATCTTCTATTTAAAATATTGTTGACAAATGGACTTAGTACTTTTGGTGTCCAGCACTTTTTATTCCAAAGTTCTAGTACTGTTTATGCTACATCTCCTGTTCTGACTGTGTTTTGGAGCAGGTGGAACACAGCATTTATCTCCCTCCCATGTGTAAATATTCATCTGAGAGCTGTCCACATACAAAAGAGTTTCTAAGAATCATGATGAGTACCCCAGAAGGGTACTTTGCTGTTACTAAAGTAACTGGGAATAATGCTATATTATTCCATTGCTTGTTTTGATTTATCTCTAACTTCATGACCACAAGAATTCCCTCATGTCAATACACTTTAATCTGGTGTCCTACATTTCATAATGAAAATGCTGCACATCACAACATTAAGGTTTTAGCCAGGAAAAAAAAAAAAAAAAAAGAAAAACACAACCCTCTTAATTTAATTTATTATGCATTTTCTTAATGGCTGATTGACAGTTCATTTTCCTGCTATTTAAAATACTAGTAATGAGAAGCTGAGAGAGTTGTGTGAGTAGAGACTAACCAGGGCTCTTGCGAATATACAATCGTTCAAGCTCCTTTCTATAATGACACAGATACTCCGTTTCATCAGAAACTATTCTGCATCTAATATGCTTCCCCAAGTAGGAGGGTTTCATTAAAAGGCAGGTAGATGTGAAACCAAAAGGAAATAATTTACATATTAAAGCCACCTTTTTTAAATTTAGATTACTTTCAAAGTATCCTTCACAGATTAGCAGATTTAATTACCTACAACTGATGATACTGATAAATGGCTTTGGAGACAAAGTGGAAAATGACAACCTTAATCTGTATTTTGGGATGCCTGCTACTAGTGTTCAAGGTAATTACTCAGCCTTAATTCCCAGATTGCATCATTTAATTCAGTTTACAAAGCTGCTGAGGCTCCTGTGAGGTGATATGGTTCAAATAAAGGACCAGTCTTATCTCTAATGTAATTCAGCCTACTATGCTAGAACTCATGTAAAATATGTCAAACACTAAATTAAACTAATTCTATAACTAGTGTCCAATGGACATAAATTTTCCCTTACATTGAAAAAAGTATTATTACAGTGTATGCAACTACAGTTAAACTTTACTACATCTGTAATAAATCATTCATTAATGAAACATCTGAACTGTCTGTAGTGTAAGTCTACTGTTGTTCATCAGTTTTCATAAATATAGGTATGAGCTCTGCAAGTGGAATCGAGTGATGATGAGGATAACGGTAAAGCTAAGTTGGAGGTCTTACCAAGGTTAAGTTGGCCTATGCCCTGCATCAAAATGCTTCCATAAACAAAAAAAGATGGGTCATTGTCATAGAAGACTCTCTTCTAAGGACAACACAAGGCCCAGTAAACACACTTATGAGGGAAGTCTGCTGTGTCTGTGGGGAACAGGTTAAAGATGTGAAAATAAAGTTTCCTACCCTGCTATGACCCTTGAATTATTATCCGTTACTGATTTTTCAGTTGGGCAACAAAAATTCTGAGGGCAGTGAAGAGAGACTTCGAGGCCTTGAGACGACTGCTTAACAGGTAAGGAGCACAAGCAGTGTGCTTTATTCTTCCACTTACAGGAAATGATGAGGGAAGAAAGAGGCAGAGCAGCAGATCAGTACCTGTCTCTGAGCCTGGTGTCACTGGCAGAATTTGGGATTTTTTCTGCTTGATATACGTAAAACCCAGCCTGCTGGCAACAGATGGGGTACACCTGTCTCAAAGGGGAAAGCACAATTCTGATTTTCTATGTTTCATCATTCTTTCTAGAAGTCCTAAATTAGTTTTTACTTTTGCAATTTATTATTTCTGTTCTCACCATTTCTGTTAACCAGTGAACCAAACATACCGTGGTGACAATGAACGGATTATACGTTGTCAATTCCTCAGGCATAACAGCAGGCTTTTTTGACATCATGCATCATGGTCTTCATGTTAAAATTTTGAAGCCTCCAAATTTCTTTGTGTGTTCAAAAACTTTCAATAACTTTCAAAATATGTTATCTGTACACACAGAGGCTGATACTCCATAACTGTATTGAAAATTTCACTTAAATATTTTATTTCAATTTTTTCAGCTATTTAAGCAAACCTTCTTTACTTATATTATGTATTTTATCTTATGTTTCCAAATTGCTCCATGTACTCTCTTTTATATATATAATATTTCCCAAAGATCTTTATGAAGTTAAGATTATTATATTACTTATTATCTTATTATGATAGCTTTTATTACTCCTAAATTATTTATGATATTTAAGAAGACAAACACACACGCAGCAGGTTCAGCTTTCTTTCTCTTTTCACACACACATATATATTCTGTTAATATCTGATCAACTAAGGTAAACTGCTCTGCTTTTTTAGCTGTATTTCTTAGGTACAAACTGTTACAATTACTTCATTTAAACCATATTTTGAATATCGGTTAGGTCATAGACTAAAGTCTGTGGAGTTAAGTATCTAAGAGAAATCTGATTAAGAACTTTCAAATACGCTTTCTACAGGTTCAAAAGTAATACAATTAATTTAAAATACTTTCAGTTTATCCAAATCTTTTAAGCTATATTTCTCTACAGATAATTCACTTCTGTGAAATTTTCTGTTAAATTTTTAATTATATTAACAGATATCCTTGCCAGCTTCTGATGTGCCAGCTGAAGATGTAATTTTTCCAAGCAAAGTTTTTGAACATGCTTAACAAGCTGTTTCTCTAGCACACAATTGGTTGCAAAGGTTTCCAAATGGCCATTTAAATGTGATATTGGTGTTAGTAGTGTACCTTAATTATCCTGCTTCTTCTAGTTCTAGTTAAAATTCTACAGTTCTGTGATACATGTTCCGTGTTTTCACAATGCTTGTGCATTCCAAATCTAAAAATCACTGGATTTATGAGGGCATAAGAGCAAGAACAAAGGAGCTTTGAGAAAGCTTTTGTAGAATTCTGATTAACTACACTGTAGTAGGCAGATAGATATTAGATATTATTAACATTTCAAGAGTACTTTTAAAAGGTAACATAAAGCTCAGGAATGTGGCTCTAGGAATCCACCCTTAGTCTCTGACAAGGCTCAGAAATTAAATGGAGACAGGGGAAAATACAAAAATTAAAGTAATGTAACTGTAGAACAATTCAGTTGTATTTTTGTTTTCCCTGGCCTAGAAAATCAGCTAGCATATTGCTATTTAGCTCCACGGGCCATAATATATTTAGAGAATATGTAGATGGAAAAGTGCATAATGCAGTAATCTCTAGATACTCATGAGTAGATATTCAAAGTTCAAACATGACTGAGAAAACAGGTAAGACTTTAACTAATGAGGTGACAGTTAAGATATAGAAACTGTGTTTGCTCTTAGGTTCAAAAAGAGTGAGATAAAATTTCTTATCTTAAATTTCCATAGAAGACATAGCTTTGTAATAAACCCACTCCTTTACATGAGGACTGAATACCTGCCTTTGCCGTACAAATTTTACCTAAAATCTGTTTTAAAAATAGTAGTGTCTCTTATATAAGAGGTCCTAATGTGGGAGCAGGATCTAGAACCTAGATGTGTTTGCACTCTTCAATTGAAGAACTCCAAATTACAGAATGAGATTTTCTTCATCTTTCTCAGGTCTCATAAATCTTAGGATTTTGGCTGAGCAATAAGTCAACATGAAAAGCTATATAGTGTATTTTATCAGTCTTACTTCTGTCAAGACAATTTTATACACCTTAGAAAGAGGAGCAGTGTGTTCAGCCTCCATATATCAAGGTCTACCCAGCATTATGGGCTTCAACTAATAAGCTTCTATGAAAAGGGGCATAAACTATCTCCATTGTAGCAATAAGGAGGGACAATGGCAGGATGGAATCAACATGAATATCTGAAGGGGGCCTACAAGGATGCTGGAGAAGGGCTTTTTGTCAGGGACTGTAGCGAAAGGAAATGTGGTAGTGGGTTTAAATTAAGACTGAGCAAGTTCAGGTTCGATATAAGGAAGAAGTTCTTTACTGTGAGAGTGGTGAGGCACTGGAACAGGTTGCCCAAACAAGTGGTAAATGCCCCATCCCTGACAGTGTTCAAGGCCAGGTTGGACAGAGCCTTGAGCAACATGATCTAGTGTGAGGCATTCCTGCCCATGGCAGGAGGGTTGGAACTAGATGATCTTAAGGTGCTTTCCAACCCTAACCATTCTATGATTCTATGATAATATGAGCATAGTAAATAAGTGACCCTTTTCTGGAACATGTTCTCTGAATTGTGACTGTATCTGGTACTACTGAGTATCTCAGATTTCTACAAATTCACAAGAAAGTATCATAGAATCATAGAATGGTTGAGATTGGAAGAGACCTTAAAGATCACCAATTTCCAATCACCTTGCCATGGTCAGGGACACCTTCCTCTAGACAAGCTTGCTCAAAGCCCCATCCAACCCGGCCTTGAACATTTCCAGGGATGGGGAATCCACAGCTTCTCTGGGCAAGCTGTTCCAGTGCCTCACCTCCCTCACAGTGAAGAAATTTTTCCCTAATATCTAATCTAAATCTATCCTCTTTCAGTTTAAAGGCATTACCCCTTGTCCTGTCACTACATGCCCTTATAAAATGTCCCTCTCCACGTTTCTTGCAGGCCCCTTTTATGTACTGGAAGGCTGCTCTAAGGTCTCCTCAGAGTCTTCTGTTTTCTAGGCTGAACAGCCCCAACTCTCTTGGTCTGTGTTCATAGGAGAAGTACTGCAGACATGTGGTAATGCCTATGGCCCTCCTCTGGACTTCAGCAAGTCCACGTCCTTGTGTTGGGGGCCCCAGAACTGACTGCAGTACTCCGGATGGGATCTCATGAGAGCAAAGCAGAAGGGGAGAATCATCTCCCTCAGCATTCTGGACATGCTCCTCTTGCAGCCCAGCATACAGTTGGCTTTCTGGGATGCAAGCATACATTGCTGGCTCATGTTGAGCTTTTCATCAGCCAGCACCCCCAGGTACTTCTCCTTAGGGCTGCTCTCAATCCAGGCTCTGCCCAGCCTGCATTTGTGCTTGAGATTGCCCTGACCCAGGTGCAGGACCTTGCATTTGGCCTTTTTGAACTTCACCCCTCCTTTCCAGCATGTTGACTACACACAGCTTGGTGCCATCATCAGTGTTTAAAAACTGATGAATTGAAGTCAAAATGGAAATGCTGGAGAACCATTTTGAACCATTTCCTGAAGGTTAGCCACCCACTTACACTGGAATTTAGGTGGAATTGAGCTAAACTTAATGTGACCCTGTACATTTTATTAACGCACACATTACATTTAAAAGTGGACTTTCTGATTTGCATCTGATGACATGTTGGAGAGAAGGGTTTGGTTTGGGGTTTTTCAAATCACAGATGCAATTGTACAGCAATGTCATTTATACTCTATTTTACTACAGTAATGAGTCTATTACTGTGCATACACCTTACAAAGATTAGTCTACCTAGTCCATGGATGAAGAAGCACATTATGAAAACTTTATTTATTGCTATTCTTTCCTCAAATTGCTTGTTAAAGATTTGTCTGCCTCGCTACTATCATGATGTTGATTGCAAAATTTGTATTTTTATTTCATACGCACTTTACAGAGATGCTACTTTTATTACAACTTAAATGTTCCTGCTGCAAAATTTGTATCTGGTTTCTAGAAAACTTTTTTCATAGTTTAAAAAAGTTCAAAATATTTTTTGCACTAAAAAAAATCATCCACTTGATGATAGATCCTACTGATTCAGTGCTCTACAGTGGCAATATTCAGCCTGCTAAACAATGCTCTGCTTTGATGAAGAGCCTCTACCCAATAAAGGAGTTACTGCTAGATTCAGATGAAGTTTTTATGAGCAAAACGAGAACGAAGAGCTCTTTTAAAAAAATAATGCTATTGCAGCAACAATAACAACAAAATGATGTTAACAAGCTTTACAAACCTTTTTGCTCTAAAATTAGCAAAGGTTCTAATCCCCTAAGATCAGGATTCTGGATCAACCTTCAGACAGGTATGAAAAGGTGAAAAAAAAGAAAAAAAGAGGAAGCTAAATTTAGCATGGTGTTTTCTATAGGTGAGGAGATTCCAAGTTTTGAAGCTCATGTGGTGTTTTATTCCCATGTTTCAGGGTGTTTAAAACATGTTTTTCTGTTTAATATTTACTTCTACTAAATAGCTTTGCAGAACCAAATTATACTTTGGGATATTATAGTGATTTAGTTCTGGGGACAATAATTACATTTCCATTGTTTAATGAAATGTCTATTCTATATACCATAAAAGAGAAATACTGATTGAAACATACAAAATAAACATTAAAAATTTATGCATACATCTTCTTAAATGAACTGTAAGTCCAATATGTGCTAAATATTATTGTACATCTAAAATAAGCCTTTTTCCTTTCAAAATATAATATAGTAAATGAATGTCATAAAGGCTTTTTTATAAGAACTTATTGTTAAGTAAGATCTTAGACATTATACTTTTTTACACACACACACCCCTTAGTGGAAGATAATATTTGCATAATCCTCACAAGTAAGCACCAGTTTCTGTTGAAAAAGCCTAGAGCCCTTTAGGACATTTTGTTGAAGAAATTATCATTAGCAAACAGAAATATTAATTTCTCATTGTAAAGTAAGTGTTTTGCAACAAAATTATCTTTTGAAATGAGCTTTAAATGACATTTTTGACGCTATACTATAAAAATCTACACCATAATTTGCTACTTAAATTTCTACCTTTATATTCATTGTCAAAAAGCAGACACTTCTTCAGGAAGACTCATCCTGGTTTTAAGTAAATGCTTATACATGTCTCATCTTTAAAGTATCTGTTTCTCTCCATTGAGCATGGAAGGATCATAGTGTGATCAGCTCAGACATAACTGTCTAAGCTGAAGGCATCTAAAGTGTGTCTGTCATCTTGCTTTTCAATGTATTAGTTAAATTAATGTGCCCACTTCAGACAGAAGTCTTAGTGATCATTATACCCTAGATCAGTCCATAATGCTTAGGGTGAGAATCATCTCAACCAGAGTAAGTTTCTATTTCATATAAGATTAACTGTCCTTGTACTCAATTACTATACATTGACTACCAGGATACAAGGACAGTTAGCTTAAATGTGAACACCAACACTGTAAATAACAAGAATGATGCAAATTAAATTCCACAAGTAAATTTTGATGACCCTTTTCCCTTTCTGTCTAGGTAAAATTCTCAGCTTGTAAAGCAATCCTTTCTCCTCAAGTTTATTCTAAATACTGGGTTTCCTGAGTTTCTTACTTTAACTCAGTGTCATAGTTTAAGCCCAGCTGGCAACCCACACAGAACCACACAGCCGCTCGCTCACTCGCCCCCTTTCTACCCCCTATCCCCGAGGGACAGGGAGGAGAATGGAAAGAATGTAACTCCCACGGATTGAGATAAGAACAGTCCAGTAACTAAGGTATAACACAAACCACTACTGCTACCACCAATAATAATAATGATAAGGGAAATAACAAGGGGAGAGAATGCAACCGCTCACCACCCGCCAACCAATATCCAGCCCGACCCGAGCAGTGATCTAGCCCTTCCGGGTAACTGCCCCCAGTTCTACATCCTGAGCATGACGTGCTGTGGTATGGAATACCTCTTTGGTTAGTTTGGGTCAGGTGTCCTGTTTCTGCTTCCTCCCGGCTTCCGCTCCTCCCTGGCAGAGCATGAGACTCAGAAAGTCCTTGGTCAGAGTAAACATTACTGAGCAACAACTAAAAACATCGGTGCTATCAGCACTGTTACCAGGCTGAAAGTCAAAAACACAGCACTGCATCAGCTACTAAGAGGGAGAAAAATGACTGCTACTGCTGAACCCAGGACACTCAGTCATGGCTTTTTTTAGCATTTACTTACTCTCTCTTCCCCATCATATCAAATGTGACCACTTTCTTTCAAATATGTAGTCTATCCACATCCTACCCACCATCTTTCATTTAGTGTGAATAGGTTAGTTAGTAAATCTGATCATCAAATGGTGCCACTCTTTCTAGTCCACTTGTTTTTATACAAAACAGGCTCAGAGTTGGGCTTGTTCAGCCTGGAGAAGAGAAGGCTCAGGAGAGACTTTATAACAGTCTTTTAATATCTAAAGGAATCTGTAGAGGAACTTTTTACGAGGACATGTTGTGACAAGGGGGAATGGCTTTAAACTGAAAGAGGGTAGATTTATATTATGTATAGGGAAGATACTCTTTATTATGACAGAGGTGAGACACAGGTTGCCTAGTGAAGTTGTGGGTTCCCTATCTCTGGAAGTGTTCAAGGCCAGGTTGAACTGGGCTTTGTGCAAGTTGGTCTAGTGGAAATTGACCCTGGCCATGGCAGGAAGGTTGGAGCTAGATGATCTTTAAAGTCACTTCCAACCCTGTCATCGCTCACGGAGGGAACACATGCACAATCAATATGATTGATAAAAGTGATCCGTTTATTGTGCTCAAATAATGGGTATATATAGTGTCAAACTGCCACGTACACACAGCTTCCCATAGTGATTGGTTGGCATATACAGCATTGGGTACATTCCAGGTGCATTTCGGTGATTTTCCCCTGCTCATATACACATCCTCCCCTCAAGGTCTCTGCTCCTAGTTCACAGACAATTTTTAGCTACAAGGTAGGCCAGCTGGTCTTCTATCTCTATTGGTTAACTTCCAGGGTTTTTCCACTTCTGGCAACTGTACACAACTGGTGTTTTTTCTCACTTTCACAGAATCTGTGCTTAATTAAGCTCAGACATGGGAACATGACCTTTGCTTGCTAACCATACCTCCACACAACCCAAACCATTCTATGGTTCTAAATTGTTCTCCTCTTTCTCCTTCTTTGCCTTACATGTTTGAGAGGCTAAAACTTCCAATAAACATTAATAATGTAAAGTAATACCAATTTCTTCCCCTTAATATGTCTCTTTAAAACTCTTAAATGAATTTAAGTAGACCACCTCAAAACTAAAAACAATTGGGCTACTGATATGCTGACATTGGAGTCTGTCCTGGGTTCAGCAGCAGCAGTCAGTTTTTCTTCTTCTTAGTAGCTGCTGCAGCACTGTGTTTTTGACTTTTGGCCTGGGAACGGAGCTGATAACACAGACTGACAAAGGACTTTGTGAGTCTCATGCTCTGCCAGGGAGGAGGAGAAGCTGAGAGGAAGCAGGGACAGGACACCTGACCCAAACTAGCCAAAGAGCTATTCCATACCATAGCACGTCATGCTCAGGATGTAGAACTGAGAGTTCCCGGAAGGGTGAGATCACTGCAGGGTGGGGGCGAGGTACCAGTTGGTGAGCGGTTGTATTCTCTTCCTTGTTATTTCCTTTATCATTATTCTTATTGGTGGTATCAGTAGTGATTTGTGTTATACCTTAGTTATTAAACTGTTCTTATCTCAACCCGTGGGAGTTGCATTCTTTTGATTCTCCTCCCTGTCCCTCCAGGAGAGGAGGGAAGAAAGGTGGGGCGGGAAGTGGACTGCGTGGTTCTGATTTACGGCCTGGGCTTAAACCGTAACAGAGTCCATCACAAGTTATTGTCTCTTTGTACTCCTTTATCAGCTTCTATCAGTTGTTTATTGCTGTAAACTGCAAAAACCCCAAGGCAGCTGCAATATTTCTGCTAAGTGTTTATATGGCAGTAAGAAAAAGAATTAAGCTCTTCTGCACAAACACAAATAATAATCATAATCATCATCAATAATAAATAAATTAAAACCTAACCATTTTTCTGCCAAAGGATCTTGTTTCTACTCTGCAGAAGGTGAAACAAAAACTTAGGTATTGAGTCTGAGATTGAAATCAGTTGAAGGTGAGGTGCCTTAGCCCCTTTGCTATCAACACCTCTAAGTGCTGAAGACTAAATTAGTAATTCCTGAAAGGACTTATATTTTGTCTCCAGCAAATTTTTTTCTGCTTTGGTGTCTGCTTGTAACTACCTTTGCCAGAATGTTACTTCTAAGTAATGTCATTTCTCAGAACAAATAATATGAAAGCATTTCCTATTACCATTGCAATAAGGGTTCAAAGACATTGGTATTCAGTTTAGGTTTGTAATCCAAAAGCAATTGTGACACAATCAGCATTTCTAACAACAAAGGCTTTGTTTGGCAATGGGTTTGGGCTTTAAACAAATTAAAATGACAATTTTTTATGTGAACAGCAAAGGCAGGATTAAATCAACATGTTGCACTTATACAAAGCATTTCAAAGCTTTAAAAATAATTTTCTGCTGCAGTCTCTTCAGCAACTTACTACTACAGAGACATAGTATCACACAAGCAATGGCTAACCATACCTGTGATTTTAATGTATATAGAGTTCCTGTCTTAGAAATGGAGGCTAAGTACTGTCCACATCACTACTTACTCCATTACAGTCTGCAAAGATTTCCTTCCTGTTATGACTTTAGGGTATTTTTGGAAATTGTGAACAGAGATGAAATGAAGACAGCTTTGCAGACTTAGCATGCCACAAATTCCTCTCTGACTCAATTCTGTATCCTTTGTAACACTTCTCGAGAGAAAATATAGGAACTGGGCAAGGAACCAAATATGGTTCCTGGGCATAGGAACTAAGGCAAGTTACTGCTGTTGACTATGAGGAAATATTCAGGCAGATACAATCTAGAATAAACAGCTAAAAAAAGGGATGGAGATAGATACAGTGTTCTGTGGTTTCAGTCTGAGCAGCTCTCTAACATAGAATATAATAACTATAATATTAATAAAATTCTTACCTAGTATTTAAAGTCAGGCCTGGAATTTTTCTCAAGGAAATATTTAATGATAGTAAACAGGTATGAAGTTAAATATAGGGAACGTACAAATTATGAATGGTTCTATTTTTAAAAGTAAAATATCAGGAAAAAAACTGATTCTATTTAAAAGTGTTGATATTTTGTCCCCAAAATAAAATATCTAAACATGCTCTTATGTTTCAGGAAAGCTGAAATTACAAGTTGATTTTTAGCAATTATCTCCTGTAGCCTGAACTCAGGACACCTGGGCATTTTGCTGTGTGGAAGCACCCCTATAATTAGTTTCAGTTATACAGTGTCACTGAAGCAAGACAGAAGATGATGTATATTCTTGATACACTAGTCCATCCAGAAGGCTCAATCAGCACAGGCTGAAAATACAGATCTTCAAACAAAAAGTTTGACTAGATGTGGTAGTGGCTCTTAGTAACTTTAAATATTCTATTCCTTTTCTTCAATAATTAATATTTTCAGCAACAACGATTTTTCTACTGAAAGAATTTAAATAATTCAATACTAGCAAGTTCTGTCTGGTGAACTAGTTAGTAACTTGAAAATATGCCGTGGTTTAAGCCCAGTCCGTAAATCAGAACCACGCAGTCTACTTCCCCACCCCCCCATCTTACCTCCCTCCGCTTCTGGAAGGACGGGGAGGAGAATCGAAAGAATGCAACTCCCACGGGTTGAGATAAGAACAGTTTAATAACTAAGGTATAACACAAATCACTACTGATACCACCAATAATAATAGTGATAAAGGAAATAACAAGGGAAGAGAATATAACACCTCACCGACCGGTACCTTGACCCCACCCTGCAGTGATCTCACCCTTCCGGGAACTCTCAGTTCTACATCCTGAGCATGACGTGCTATGGTATGGAATAGCTCTTTGGCTAGTTTGGGTCAGGTGTCCTGTCCCTGCTTCCTCTCAGCTTCTCCTCCTCCCTGGCAGAGCATGAGACTCACAAAGTCCTTTGTCAGTCTGTGTTATCAGCTCCGTTCCCTACGTGATGTAGCCCTTCTAGGTACTTTCAGTTACATCTTGGGCATGACGTGCTATGGTATGGAATACCTCTTTGGCTAGTTTGGATCAGGTGTCCTGTCCCTGCTTCCTCCCAGCTTCCCCTCCTCCCTGGCAGAGCATGAGACTCACAAATTCCTTGGTCAGGCTAAACATTCTGACCAGCAACTGAAAACATCAGCTTTATCAGTATTATTCCCAGGCTGAAAGTCAAAACCACAGTGCTGCACCAGCTACTAAGAAGGAGAAAAACTGACTGCTGCTGCTGAACCCAGGACAAAATATGAGAAAAAAGGTGATAGCTATAAAAATTCTTACAATACTGCAGCAAGGAAGGGTAGATTTGAGAAGATAACTTTGAAATATATATACATATGCTTAGTTCCTTTTTGGTCAGTTGCTGAAATTGTAAATGTATAATGCATATATGCATATAAAAATACATATGTATGAACAATGGATGTGATATATGCTGCAGTGTTATACCATGTATCAGGGAAAGTTTAAACAGGAAAAATACTTTGGGACAGTTTTGCCTGCTTTGCAGTTGGTTCATGTCAAGCATTCTGGCATTCAGTGTATTACCCTATGCAATAGCAATGTCAGAAGCTAGAAGAGAAGAAAAAGGAAAGAAAGTAGATGACATCAGCCCTCAGGGTTACCTGAATTGTGTTTCATCTATGGTGATAAGAGTTGTCAGTGGAACTCTACAGAGTGATCGATCACTTACTCGTGTTGTTCTTTTGTGCTTAATGGTCTTTGAACAAATACAGTTAAATACCCGTGACCACCTGTCTGCCAACAGTCATGCTACAAAGATACTGGAAATGGGAAACTATGTTACTTAGCCAATGTCACTCCAATTTTGATGACTTGCTTTCTTCCCTCTGCCCCTTCCTCTTCTTCCTTTTTTTTTTTTTTTTTTTTTTTATTTTATGCATATGTGACAATTTCCATAACAGAAGACTTTAATATGGCAATTGTGATACCAGTAGTGTGCTGACCTCTGACAGATATAAAAGGGTAGTGTGTGATACCTTGATGCCAAAAAGCTTTGACACATCTTGAGGATGCTAACAAACCTGTTTCCTTTCCTGTCAAGCAAACCCTGATGAGAATAACAAATATTTTTCTATAACTTTTCTCACTGATAAATAAATCTTTCGCCGTGTAAATATACGTGGTAGTGGTAGGAATATAAAGAAATATAACAAGATTCAAATATATACACATGATGTCAGTAACTCACAGTTCTGCTTGTGATTACAGGCTCACAGTTCCAGGAGAGTTTGAGGTGCACAAAGATGCCTTTGTGCATCAGTCATACGCTTTCATTGACAGAGAGTTGAAATTGGACCAGAAACATTTCCATCTTGAAAAGAAATAACAGCATCAGGCAATTAGACAAATTCTAAATGAAAATGAGAAATTTCACAGAAAACAAGATCTAAAAAAAAGTTTTGATTAAATAATGTCAAAGTGTTTATCATCAATGTGAATAAATTTCTTTGGTAGCAGATGACTGTTTAAAATATGTGGTCATAATACCTGATAAAGTTAGAATTAAATTAAATGCGACAAAACAAATCAAAATAAGTCAAAAGGAAATAAAAATCAAGTAAATACTCCTTATTTACATTTTAAAATACTGAAATTAAGTTAGAAAACCAACACAGTTCAACATGTTTGTGTCAGAGTTTCTGTTTTAAATGAAAGTATTCTTGCTGAAAAAAAAATGGTTCTATTCTTTTCTGTATGTAGCGTGTTGGTTATTTTGCTGAATGCACCAGGACAGGGGAAACATCTAAAACTTCTGAAGAGCCGGAAGATTTAAATATGCAAAAAACTAGCATCAGAGAATAACTCGATGAGGAAATTTTTCTGAATGTTCTCCTACCGTGGGGAGAGAGAGTTGCAACAGCAATGTCAGAAGCTAGAAGAGAAGAAAAAGGAAAGAAAGTAGATGATATTAGCCCTCAGGGTTACCTGAAGCAGACAGAGGCAAGAACAACACTCACGGGACTGTTTGTTAGCTCTGAGTGAATCATTTGCAGACATTGAAGACAATAAGAGCTCCTGAAGTAGAACGTTTTAATTTTCTTACAAAACAAGCAGAGGGAGAAGAAAGTGACCTTTCTAATGCTAGTATTTAAAAGCAGAGCACCTGGCATTTGCCAGAATTCTGGCTCATCTGTGTTTTCTTGATAAAAAGACAGATTTCTGGCATTAGCTGAAGACAGGGGAAAAAAAAAAAAAAAACAACAAAACAACAAACCACCAAACTATAACCCAAACAACCAACACACTGGATTTACTTTTAACTCCAGCAAAAGTCTACTACCTGTTTTCTGGAGTTCAAAGGCCGTTAATGATTAGTTCTTCCCTAGCACTTCTCATTAAAAACAAAGAAGTTGTGGATATTCACTGGGGCTTGAGTGATTGTGGATTGTTGGAACTATTGAGTTATTTCAAGATGGATCTTTTTATTTGGATATTGGTTAGATGGGCTTTTTTGTTGGAAAGATTTACTAAAACTTGATAAAGCAAACTACTTTTTTTTCTATAACCTAACCATTAAAAATTATTTATCTTACTAATACTTGGCTTTGCTAAAATCAAATCACATTTATAACATTATGTTCTATTATTTTTAATGAAGTTATAAGATGTTTCTGCCAGTAACATTTTTATGTAACCCCATTTATTACTGTATCTATGACTTTTTTTTTTTTTTTTTAATCTCATAGCAGAAATGCCTGGATCCACTTGATCAGCTATTTTAGTAAATATAGAAGGAAAAGATCCCAGGTTATTTAAAACTTATGCTTGTTAGTATTTTCTGAGGATTTTTTCTTCTTTTTTACTGTAGTACAGGTGTTTGTGAAAGTAGCTGGCATATTAACGATAATATTAGTCACTACAGTACGAAAAGATAATTATGGAAATAATATTTGAGCACCTCTTCCCACCTCCTGCCCCATCGCACTCGGTGGGTCGGGGGAGGTTATCTTTTACCATACGCTGCAGGATAAACCATCGGCCCTCCAGAGGCTGAAAATGAAACAACAATTAATTTCATTGTAAACTTCCCTAAAACTGTAAGGAGGAGCAAAGGTCTGGTAAGTTCTTCTTCTTATAAAAGATCCGAAGTAGAGGGAGAAAATAAGAAAGGAAAGAAAGAAGAGAAACAGAACCACCACCCTATAAATCTGGTGACGTCTTCTCAGCCAGTGAGTGAAAACGTTTCAGGTGTAGTCCTTTGATGTACTTAACGATCCTTGGTCCTTTGGACCACCAGAGTCCAAAGTCCAAGAGCACACAGTCGGCTGAGGGATGCCTTTTTGCAGGGACAGGGTCTTTTGAGACCCTCCCACAGGTAAGATTCATCTGCAGTGGAATATGGTGAACCACTGACCGAGTTATCTTAGTGCCTGGCAGGCGCTGCAGTGTCTGTGCCTCTGTCTCCGGGCACTTTGTTGCCTGGCAGTTGATCTTGGCGGCCTCAGGGCAGACAGCACAGGAAACTGTCCCCCCCCCTCTTGGTGAGCAGGATCCTGCTCCGCTCTCTAGCCTTTTGCCCGAACAATAATAACAGGCCGTTCAGCGGGAACAGGCACTCAGTCTCCCGCAGTTCTATGACACAAACACAAAAAGTCTCTTGACCATCACACCTCCTCCAAAAAGGTATGACTGGTCTGAAAATGCGCCCATAATACGTAAATCAATATTTATATTTTTATTGTCTGTGAATTTTCACATTTTATTCTTTGAAGAAACATGATTATGACATATCTCCCCTTCACTCCACAAAGTATCTAAAATGTTTCTTTTTGTGTGTGCTTGTAACTTGGAATGTCACCAAGGAGTGAGGTGCTAACTTCTCACTTGCTCTTCGATTAAAACAGGAAATAAAATTCTACAAGTGTGCTATTGATGTTCTAACGTCAAGTAGTGCTTACTTTGGCTGCTTGCTAAAGTTTAACAATAGCCATCTTCACTTGGCACAAACCATCAGACCAGTCACGTTGTTTCATTGTAGGCAGAATTAGTATTGCAGCAGATCTAAATTTTGCATGCTAAGGATTTGATATGCCCTTTAGGTGGCATCTCCATATATTTTTCTATCAAAGTTTTTAAACAATCAGAAATCTACAAGAATAATTAATATTGTATCTCATGTTTCACCTTGACTGCCTAATCGTGTCTCTTCAGGTTAACTGGTTACTCATTTTTACTCTGTGGGGATATTTCTACTTACAAGTGGATGTTTGGCTTATATCTAAATCAGAGAACCCATGTTATAATACATTGATTTTAAAGACATGCGTATTATGCATATTTATAATACCAATGAAAATATATGTTTACTGCATTGGTAGTAATTAATCTCATTCCCCCTCTCCCCCCCCAAGTTATTAAACACTGGTGTTTCATAGGGTTGCAGGAAATTTCGACATACATCCTATAAAAAAAGTAACTATTTTTTTAAAGGGTACATACTCCCTGGTTAAAAGGAGTTTTCTGATTTTTTATTTTTTTTTTTGTTTGCAATGGTTGTTCTTAATTGAAAATTCTGTGCCATCTTAGGCTACTCTTTCTCTTCTTCACAGTGTTTGGTATGGAGTCAGTTGTAGTTTCATGACAGATAAACTGGTTTAATTTTTCAGCTTCCATCTTTCAGCCTTAAACGTTGTCTTCTGGGCTACAGTTGCCTTCCTCAAAGCTTTGACAGGCTGCATCATTGCTCTAGTCCCAGTCCCTTCCCTCACTGTCCCACTCCAGCATGTCTTTGGCAGTTAAAGCTGCAGGGAGAATATCACTTAAAAAACACCAGCTGTATTAATGCTACTAAATGTACTACTAAATCCTAGAAAAGACAAACATTTTAAATCCAGCAGATCTTTGGCCCTGAGTAATCTTCTGACACCTAGTGGTAAGGATTAGAGGGTAAAGGTCTGCAAGAGGCAGAGCTCATTTATTGCACAGGTCATAAAAATGCATAGATGCAATGATTAGTGTAATTAGAGTAATGATTTATTGGGACTACTGAGGCACATTCAGACAATCAGGAAGGAAAGTCAATTATAACTATAATTATAATAGAACAGGGTTATAATAGATTCAGTTATAATAGGACAGGGTTTGGCTTTACAACTGTGTGGTGATAAGTGTTCAGACCTTGAGAAAGAAGCTGGACCATTTACTCTGCTGAATTGACTTTATGTATTCACATAAAAAAGTTGACTCTCATTTTGACTGATATATTACAAGATAGTAAGAAAATCACATTTCTTGTTGAGGTGACATATTTGATCTCAGGTATGATTCAGCTGCCTAAAAGATACGTATTGTCATTTGCCCTGTCCCCAGTCTCTGACTTATCCTAATAGTTATGACACAGGGTTAAAGAGATGTGTGTCCTTCTAAGCTAGTAACTCGGAACCAGGAGGGATGCCTTAGGGCATCTCAATGATCCCTACCTGCCTATTAAATCAGACTGAACTGTGCTGGTAGAGCTGTCCTTTGCATGCGAACATTTCAGTGTGGATACTTAACTTATTTTAATGCTTGTTAGTTCAAACAGTTTAATGCTTGTTACTTTCAAACAGGTAAACTCCTGATGCTGTTATTTTAATGAGAATATATAAAAACCACTGTTCTGAATTGTTTATTCAGAAATGCTAGCTATTTGTGATAGACTGTACAAAGTTACTATGTTACAGCAATATAAATAAAACAGAAACAATCCTAACTTCATACGTAAAATGAGAAACTTTGTGATAACCTTTATCACTCAGAAATGAGAACTTGAACAATGGTAGATAATTCCTACAGATGTCAACTCACTTCTTAGGAGCAATCATAAAAACAAAGCAAATATTGAAGCAGTAACAGAAACAAATCAGTAAGAGAATAAAAAACCTAAAAACATTCTTATTTTGCTGTAGCAATCCGTAGTTTCTCCACCTCAGAGAGGATATAACTGAAATGCAAAGGTTTCAGAAAAGTTGACAAGCATGATCAAAGGCATATAGTGGATTTAGATTAAGGAATGGCTAAGTAACCTAGAACTTTTTGGTCTAGAAAAGGGATAAGTGATAGGAAATAACAACAACAACAAAACCAGGAGTGCTCTGAGGAGATGATAGAGATTATTGTTTTCTGTCTTTTTAGTACAAACACTAGAAGACAACAAAAAAGCATGTGAGAGAAGTTAAAAAAGGAAGTTCTTCATATCACTTGAAATTAAACTGTGACACAACTTACTTCTGAATAATTGGGCTTGTTTGCTGAGATAGGCTAAAGGGAGATTAGCAGAGTCCATGCAAGTCCACTTAGGTTCTGAAATGCATATCTATAACCTTTGGTGCAGGATGTCCTTGAGGTCTTGAGATTTAATTGGCTGGATGCTGGCAGAGGATCTCACCATGTCTCACCCAGGGCATCTCCAGCCTGCATCTAGCCCTTGTTCTCCTCTGCAGGGCTGATCCTGACCCCACCTGCAGGCTGACCTGCTGACCTGGCCTTGGCTTGTCCTGCCCCCTGGGAGGTGCACAACACCCACAGCTGGTGCCCCCCAGCTGCCTTGCTCCTGGTTGGGGTAGTGGGACAGGCATGGCTCCAGGCCCCGCCTTGATAGACCACTGGGGATTTCTCTCTGCTCCTGACCCAGGGAGCCATCAGAGGGGATACAAAGTTGAGGACAGAAGTGCAGTTCCAACCTCAGCAGGAGTGCTGGAGGGCTGAGAGGAGATGTTGGCACTTGGCCCACTGATGGCAAATCACTCTAGGGTCTTCCTTTCGTTGCAGAAATCCCCCTCTGAACCATGAGTGCCTGTGAACCACACTGTGAACAGGGCTGCAGTCACCACTCCCACGCTATATATCAGGATCAGAAACCAACTGGGAACACAAATGAGTCCAGTATGCTCTACATTCTTCTCTGCTGATGACACACAAAGGCAAGGAAGCACAGCAGGTGAGGAGCAAGTGTGTAGTGACATTTCTGAGGGAGGAATTTCTGGGCCAGAGGAAGAACAGGCTGCCTACAGAGTGGTGTGCTAGGAGGTCTCAAACAGCAACGAGTGCTGCAGAGCCTGCGCTGAGGGCTGAGCAGGGGTACCTGCCAACATGCTCAAGATAGAAGGTGAATGTGGGCTGCAAGGCAGCCCTCTTACCTTGGAAAGGTGAGGAACACCCTGGGAGAACCAAGCTGTACAGTAAGCAGAGTAGGTGAGATCAAGTCTCCAGTCTTCATCGTGCCCTCAACGACCACGCTCCTGCACATGGGTAGGGTCTCCACGGAGAAAGGTGGCGGTTGTGCAGCAGAGACTCTGCTAGTAGATCTTATTCCATAGCAATTGCAAATAGCTTGCAAATCTTGAGGAAGCCCTTGTAAAAGATGGCCAGCTCTGAGAAGAACTTCTCAAGTTAAAGAGCTGCCAGTTGCCCTGAAGTCTTAGCCTTCTCCAGGCTGGACTTCATCCACAGGAGTCTCCAAGGGCCCCACAGCAGAAAGTGTAGGCATGGTGGTGTGTTCTGTATTTGGTTTTGAAAATGATTAGCATAAAAGGAAGGATTTTAACCTAAAGAAGAAGTTGAAATGTCATGGCAGTAACCATTTTCAAAATCTCTCAACAGTTACATTGCTTTCAGTTTTCCTCATGCAGATGGGGAAAATTAAATATGCTGAAAGTACAACCTGAGTCATCATGGCATGACATGCCAATGACTTGAAGGAGCTATTAGGATCTCAGTAGGAGTAGTGCAATGAGTATGTTGAGGCTTTTATTATCTTTATCATCATTACTGTTGTAAAGTTTTTTACACACTATAAAACATTTCTATTTCACTTATTTATGTTAAAAGTATTAAATAAGCAAGGAAAACATAAACACTCCCCCTCTCCCCCTAAAAAAACCCCAGCAATCCTTCATCATGTGTTTTTGAAGTTTCAAATAAAACTAAGTGATATCTTATTTGTAACAAACTAATTCCTTAGAGACCAAATGACATTTGACATTTATCCTTTCAATAGTAGACCTTTTTTAATTTTTTTTTTTAATACTGTCTTACTGGCTATGTAAATAATGATTTCTGCCAAGAGCTAGCAATCCAAGTACATACGACAGAGAAAACATGGTAGAAAAAATGCAGTCAGCAAGAAAATTTTGCACTTATACATGTACACAGATAATATTGATGCCAAATAGAAAAACAGTGCTTAAGGAATATTAGAAGAAAAAAGTAAGCATATAAATTTTGTAGCATGACATTCAGAATCCTTTTACAAACAAAAGACATCACATATTTAGAGTCAAGCATTTATTGTTAGACCAATCAGTGTTTTAACAGTTAATAGTCCAAACTGCCTAATTAAAAGGAATCTATGTTTATTGATATTTATTTTATCTTAAGTTTGTCTCAAGCCACTCATTTGAACACATGCAGTGCAATTTAAGATGCTGTAGGATATCTTACTTGATTTCCAGCCACCACCAGAAGACCACAGTCTCCTGTAAGACCAAGTCATATCCCATTCATTTATAAATGTCTTGCATACTTTGAGACATCTCAAAGAACACTAAAATTTGCATTCACATTACTGAATAAAACACTTTATGCCATGTTAGAAACTGCATATCTAACATGATGTAACTTTTACATTAACAAAGCATTTTTGCATTATACGGGGACTTTTCACATTACACATATAAGTAATAAGAATCTCCTTGTCTAATGGAACTTCTGTTCCTCCACTGATTAAACAGCGATGGATAGTTTGGATGAGATACACAGCCTTTAGGTAATTAAATTAAATCTCCTAGAATTTTGTATTAGACTTTCTTAACTAGTTGAAACAGCAGATGAATGCAAAAGTGCAACATTGTGCTAAAACCGAGGTGTATATTACTCTCTTTTGTTTGTGCAAAATTTGCATAAGGAGAGATACATTCAAGTACCAGATTTATTCTTCTCTTCCATATCTCAGGAATGCTGGGGGTATAAACCTACAAAGCCACAATAATAGTAAATTTAATGGTCTTTTAAAACTTTGGGTTGTGACTGGATAGGCCTAACTTGGAAGATCATAGACTCATCCAAAAAATAAATTCTGTAATTTCATAGATTTTTCTGTTTGGGCAGATGAGCCTCTGCAAAGAAGAAAGAAGGGTAAAAAATGCCACTATTACTAAGAACAGAATTAGAAAGAAAAAATCCATGCAGAAATAAAGGTAAAGTAATGCAGATGTCTGTTATATACCTGCAAAGTCTTCCAAAGGCTTTGGTTATTTAGACAGAAGAGTGAGAGAGACTTACTGATTATCACATTTTAAATACCCTGGGAAGTTTATATCTTCTTTAAAAAAAAATATTTTTTTTAAACATTAAACTGAGAAATATTAAGGAAACATCATAATAAGGGATCTTTAAGTCTTCCTCCATAAATTGCAAATATTGAGTTCCCAGAGCAGACACAATGAAAGAGAATTGTAAACCAGGCTCATCTTTTCAATGCATGAAAATCATCCACTCTTTGATTTTAGTATTCAAAGAAGTAGTTGAAAAAAGGTTTGGTGAAAAGTGGATTCCACAGAATCCAGATGTAACTTAGAGGCTTGCAGATAAAATAGATATATTACTGTGATTACTTCAGTAACTGATGTTGATTTCTAATGAAATGTGTGTGGTATTCATTAAATTTCAATCTATCTTTTTTGCTGCATATAACAAAACTATATATCCACTGCTCATACCCCAAAAGCAATTTTTGATATCAGTGTCCAGCTAAAATGATTCATTTTTTCAACTAGTGTCTATATATAAATATTTTCCCCATGTCAGTTTTCAGCTACCGAATGTTTAGAACAGTATACTATTGTTCTTATTACAATGGTTCCTTTTCTCTTTCTCTTGGCATATTGAAATATTAGATTAAAACCAAATAATTAATAGTATCTATTCTATTGCAACATAAATATACAGCTAAATAGTTCATTTTGTGCTGTTTTGATTAAAGATATACTATATTACCCCAAGTATCTGCATTTAGAATTTTTTATATTAAGTATTAATGGGGAAAAAGAAACAATTTTTAAGACTTTATAAAGGGCTATATGCCCTTAGCAGGTATGGGATGATGCATCACAAAATATAGCCTGTTGATTTTCATTGAAGAAACATGGGCCAATCCTCTTTCCAGTCCTTTAGAAGTTGGTAAAATAGAACATTGAATGGGAATAGTAGAAGACTACTTACTTATGATATTTTCTTGGTGAAGATTCACTTTTTTCTGGATATTTAGCCAGGCTCATAGGAACTTGAATCAGCCCAAAAGCTGTATAAGAAAGCCACATAAACATGTAGCCTAAGCTAGCAAATCTCAGAGATAAGCTTAGATACATCACTCTACTTGGTGTAGGTGACTGGTTTTTAGTAGCTGTGACGGGTGAGCTGCGTGGTGGCCTCTGAGAGGAGAGGTCAGGGCCTGCCCTTGTGCTAGATGGCTGGTTATTGGTGACAGTGAACAAGGCTTCACCCATGCATGGCAACTTCAGTGGCTGCCTATGGTGGGGGCACAGCATTGGTGCATACGAGAATAGTGACTGATGTCATCTACCTGAACTTGTTCAATGTATTTACACTGTCCCACATGGCATCCTTGTCTCTAAACTGGAGAGGCATGGATTTGACAGATTGACCACTTTACATTCTATAGTTTTATGTACCAGTATGTAAACCAGACAGAACATGAGGAAAATCTAGCATCTCAGAAGGATTTCGATAAGCATTCAACAGGTGATAAATAAAATGTATTTTTCTTTCCTGATTTACCACAACTTGTGACACATTTTAAGGAAAAAAAAAGCACCTTATTTGTGTATGCAGAAAACTATTTCCTTTTTTTCTACTGAAACAGAAATAGCTCTTCTCAGACAGAAATCATAGAATCATATACATACCTGTCTGCTATGCTGTTTGATTGCTGCACAGCAGCAGCCACAATGCAAATGGAGGGGATTGACTTGCACAAGGAAGTTAGTGTCATATAACCAAGGTGTCCTACTAGGGTGGGTGCTCCTGCCCCAGTTCCATAATAGATCTTGTGCAACCCCCAGATATTCTTACCCTGCATTCCATAATGTGTCTCACACATCATTACAGTTACTTCCCCTCTGTTTCCAAGATGTTTCTGCGCTGACTTCTTGTCATGGTGGTGTTGCAACTGACCAATGGGGCTGAGGATCTCCTGGGACACCGACAGGAGAGGCCCCAGAAGACTTCTGTTTCTCTGAATCATTAATATGGGTTCTCACCTGCTTTGCATTCCTTGTTCCTCTGGGCTTGTGGAGATAGGCCTTTGGTGGGGTAATGGCTCATGGGATGAGCATGGGAGGATCTAAAGCAGGATATTATGTGGGCTTCTCTCACTTTCCACTTTCTCTGTGTGCTCCTTTGTGGGTGTTCAGGTGAACTTTTTGTTACATAACCTAACAGGAAGTATGAAAGTAATATGTGAAAATATGATGTAAATTCGATCTTACTTTCCTTAAAGTCAGTAGAAACTTTATTTGTTCCTGTACAATGTACACTCAGCTGTATGGCTGAGATGAAAGCATATGTAATATACATTTTAAAATGGAAAGAAAAATTGTTGGAGTATGCAATTATCCTTTATACCTATAATTACTTTGGCACTCTGAAGAAGGAAAAAAAAATCAGACTAAAGTGTAATAGTAAAATTGAT
Organism: Psittacula echo; assembly: GCF_963264785.1. Taxonomy (NCBI): domain Eukaryota; kingdom Metazoa; phylum Chordata; class Aves; order Psittaciformes; family Psittacidae; genus Psittacula; species Psittacula echo. The sequence goes on along the minus strand of NC_137738.1, from coordinate 79,458,131 downwards.
TAGTTTTCAATTTTGGGGGATAATTTATTGCAAAAACTGAATGGCTATTAAGGAACAGCTCATTTAATCTCCAAGCAGTGTGCTACTAGGACATTTAATTGCTGCTTATATGAAAAGTTGTAGAGGATATTATGAAAGACTTATGAGCAAAATCCCATGTTTTTGTGATCGCTCTCACATCACATAGAATTATTTTCTTTCAAGTAAGAAAAGGCACTGAATAATACATAGATAAAAGAAATTGTGGTGGTATGACCTAAACTCATTTGTAGAATATTAGTGACTTCCTTTCTGACTGGCTGGTGGTTGATCTGTTTCATATCATAGAGCATTTTCCTGCAGGTTAAAGCATAATCCCAGAAGTTAGGAAATTGCAAAGTGAGAAAAAAATATAACAGGGAGCCTTGTGGGACAGTAGTGAGAAATATATGGTTTACTTAATAATTTTGCTAGCTTATTCCTTGTACAATGATATGCACTAGGTAGTCAGGAATTAATTTTCTAGCCCTTAGTCACAGGACATGAGTAATTAGAATTGCATTGCCATTGCTACAGTACTCTGCAGTGTGAATAAGAATTACAGTAGGAGGACACTGTAGTCTTTCTCCTGAATTCATATAACTTGACGGCATCAACAACTGACATGAGCAGCTTTAATTGTTTAATGTGTGTATCCTCAGTACAGCACCACAGAACACTTTGATGCTCTTTTCATTGTTTATGGCTAGATAATTAGCTCTAAAAGGATATTTCTAGCTTTCTGAAGTACAGATGTACTGATTTACCCTACTTTCTATAGCACCCCTAGTACAATACAATTCAATACCATCCCTTCTCAGCACATTCCCTTTGAAGATTAAGGATTAAGGTTTGCCATGTGACCCTGCAAGCAAGTGACATGGCACAACCAACAACTATGGCATTTTTCTTCATCAAGCAAGGTAAATTTTGTTTATAGGACATTTTCCCTGATCTTTTAATAATTTCAAGTGCTGCTCAGGCATTATTTGGGAGGATGCTTCTTGCCTGAGCCAAAATCAGCTCTGGTGCTGCCCTAGAAATCAGATCATGTAGGTAGTCCTGTGCCAATGTGTGAGGCCATTTTCTGGTCTTGGTAAATTGAACTAATATTAACCTTGTGAATGAAAAAAGAAAGGCTTGGTAATCATTTTTGTGTCAGAATAAATCAGTGTTACTGAGACAGGTTCTTCTATGACACACACTCTTCTGTTGGATGTGCCATATCTCTTTGATATTGGCACCATCATCTGGGATACTGTTTTTAAACAGAACATTACACATGCATAAATTATCGTAATTTAAACTGCTAAGTTTAAAATGTACTCATTAAAGCAAAAAGACTGTCTTTCTTTATTGTGTTTACACAGTATTAGCCTAACACAAATTTTCATGAGTGTACAGATTTAGATTTTGAAAAAAGACACTGTTTATGTGCTCTTCTAAACTAACACGTTCTTATGAACTGTTTCTAATTTCTAAACATCAGAATGCAAACATGAATGTGTTTTTTTCTGTTATTTTTATCGCTTTTCAAGGTATTTGAAATAATTAAGACTACAATGAGAATTTGAGTTTGATTTTTTTTTTTTGTCAATATTACAAAGGTCTTAACATATTTAGTCACCAGCAAATAGTGATAGTGATATCTGTGTTCTTCATCTTTGCAATTAGTCTTGAGTGTACTCATTCCTCTGTCTATTTCCCTTATGATTTCCAGCTGTGTTCAGATACAAAAGCTGCAGGAAAAGTTATATTTCAGTTTCCTGTTCTTGCAGGTGGGTTTAGGTGTTTGATCTCCTGTACTTTATATGTGGTGTTACTGATTTCAACAGCAGTTTAATCAAGAACAAAAAAATGCAGGATAATGGTTAAATACTTTGATTTCTCAGGTTTACACATTAAGTTTCATTTCAATGCTGTGTCAGGAAATTACAGCCTACCTGTTTTGATGGGAGATATATTTATCAGACACATGCTAGATCCATATTTTGTTTAATATTTGTCTTGTATCATTAGTTACTGCATTTGACTTACCTGCCTATGCTTCAGATCCTAACCCTTCAAGTTTTGCAAATGCACGCAAGATAAAAATTTTCTTGATTTATGGTCAGACACTATCATACTGAAGGATCAAGTGTTTATTTCCACCCCTTAATTACAAAACTTTTATTTTGTAAAAAATGGAGAAAAATAAATCTGTGAACTAATTTTCTGGCTATAATTATGTCAAATTACATAATTATCAACATAAATACCTTAAATCATTTTCTGACAGCTTGTAATTGTGTAATTGCAGTCTGAATTTATATGATTGCAATACATAAAACTCTGTAATATGGAATAATTATTACCTCTTTATAGAATTCACTTATAACTCTTGTCATTGTTTTTCAGAAGAGGTACTTTATAACCACAAGATTGTTTAATATTTATGTTGTTGTATATATCCTGTACCCATGCATACAGAACAGTATAAATATTTGTGAAATTAAAATTCTAGCCCTTCCTAAAATGTACCTGTGTGCATACCTAGAGCGCATGCCAAAAGCCTTAGGCGAATTATTTAAAATATGTATAGCATATGTTTAACATTACATTTCACAGACAGTATCACTTGAATCAGTGCAGTCATTCTTATGTTTAAATTCCAATATGTATTTAAGTATCCTAGAAAATTCAGGTGTCAGAAATTGTCATTGTAGGCTTCTAAAGTACCTTGCAAAGGCTATGGTGAGAGCATTTATAATAAGAAAGAGTGTGTAGTCATTCTACTCTTTTCATCTCTTTCATTTCAGACTTTATAATTTTAAATAAGTGCTTTTGCAGATCACAAGGATAAAATGAGATTTTAATATTCCTTAATGTATCTCAAGTTGTTATAACTCCCATGACTGATTACTATTTCTATTTAAATAGTATTCACTGTGCAAACATACAGTAAAGTACCGTCCTTCCCTCTAAAAATCTTACAACTAACTTTTACCTATGAGGAATGGTTAGGTAAAATAGTATCTTTGCATAGCAAGTTTCAGTTGTAAGATTCAAATTATCTATATCCAATGAAAAATTATGTTGGAATTTATTCAGAATAGAAAAATAACATAAAATAAAATAAACATAAAATAACATAAAATAAAATAACCATAAAATAAACTAAAATTAAAAAAAAAAAAAAAAAAGACAAAACCCCAAACCTTTCTCAGTTTCACATAAATTCTGTCCAGAAAATACTGCTTTAAAATCTCTACTGAGTGTCATTCTACATACATTTCTGGTTATAATTCAGCTAAGAGATAGGTCATTGAAAAAACTCAGGCTTTGAGAAAATATTTTTAAAAGTATCTGAGACCCTAATAAATATGTATATATTGCATCTTTGTCTCTTGGAATCAAGTTTGTATGAAACAGTCTGTTCCTCTTGTGCATCTCATATCCTGCCTTCTAGTTTGATCTGCTCTATTTCTCCAGGATAAAAAAGGAGGAGAAAATGAAAGCAGGAAAAGAAAAGAAAGAAGCAAAAGAGGGTAGCAAAAGAAAAGAAACAAATTGGAGTCTTGTATCTAAACTGTAAATGAAGTTATGCTGAAATGAAGATACTTCTTCTAGTTCAAGTGAACTATACATGAATCAGCCTTTTGAACAACAGAGGATTTTGATAAACTAAAGGAAGCAGAGCATGCTTTTCCTTTTTTCTCCACATAGATAGGGTAAACAGTGTGTTTAACAACTGTGCTAAAAAATTTGCAGGTTGTTTTTTTTTTTTTTTTTGGCACATATTTAGTATTAAGGCATTAGCATGTAGCAGGCAAGTTTTGTTCATGAATGATTTTACAGGAAACCAGGGAATCTAGAGTTTGAGATAAATAAGAAAAAATTCCAATTTTAGATGACTACATATCTGCTTATGCAAAATTGCAGTCAGCAAGCACTTTACTGAAAAATAATCTCTTAAATCTGAGAAGTTCTTTTAATATTATAAATCAGACTTACTATGGTCTTATGAACATTAAATTTTAACTATACCTAAATAATTTCAGTCATAAGTGGAGTTCCATTGTTTCATTCATATGAATCCATACTTAAAGAATTATTGTTACTTCTTGATATCACATACTTATATATATACAAGTATAGCCTTATGATTTAATTCCTAGGTAACATGACAGAATGCATACCAACTACTGATAATATTATAAGTCCCAGATCAGCTAACTTAATGATGCGTAGCTATGACATATGTAGATAAGTCTTGCTAGCATTAATTGTTAGTGTATCCTCCAGACCTGGCTTGACCATCCTCCTAAATAAGGTTTACCATGTGCAAACTGTTTCCTGGGATGAGGCACAGCATAAAGAGCACTTTCTTCCCACATTTTTTCTTGCTTAACATTCCTCATTCAAGCAATCTTTTCCATGAGATACAGAGTGCCAAATATAACTTTCTGGTGCATTTTAATGTATTATTCCTGTTTATTATTCTCTATGAACCTCCAAATACTCTGTGTTACAGAAATGAAAAATGAAAAACCTCACTGACTTTAAGCTGCTTACAAATTCAAAGACAAGCACAGTGAAGAAAAAACATACATTGAGCAACCCAGAGGACACAATGTTCCCAGTCTATACTTTCCTCTGCAAATGGAAGAAGACCATAAACAACAATTGTTGTGGAGGCAAAAGTTCACATTAATAGTATAAGTGCTTTGAAAATTAGTCTTTAATGTCTCTTCTTACAAGTCTTTTTCAAAATGCTTTTCTGTCCCTGCCTATTCAAGGTGTCTACTAAGCTATGTAGTTCATCACCTAACATATTTTTCTCATTTTCTAGTTTCTTCTTATAAATATCATATTTTAAATGTGTGAGCTATGACAGAAAGGACTTTATTGTATCACATGGCTTTATTCTTAATATTCTAGCAAGAATGAATGGAGTTTTCATCTACATTAGGCTCACTAAACTGAATAGAAAAGAGGAAACTTGGTCCATTCTATTTTCTTCCTCATTCTGAGATGTTATTTCCAGATGTCATGACCCGAGCTTGCACATAAAATACATTTTATTATCAATTAGCAGTCTTAGCATCTTTAATCCTGAACTGCATTCAGTTTATGTTACTGTTTATAACCAGCTGAAGAATTATACTTGAACTGGGCTTCAGATTCAACATACTTTGTTTTTTGAATCACAGAATCACAGAATCCCGAGGGTTGGAAGGGACCTCAAAAGATCATCTAGTCCAACCCCCCTGCAAGAGCAGGGTAACCTAGAGTACATCACACAGGAACTTGTCCAGCCAGGCCTTGAATATTTCCAACGTAGGAGACTCCACAACCCCCCTGGGCAGCCTGTTCCAGTGCTCTGTCACTCTCACAGTAAAGAAGTTTTTCCTGATGTTCACATAGAACCTCTTATGCTCCAGTTTACACCCATTACCCCTTGTCCTATCACTGGACATCACTGAGAAAAACCTAGCTCCATCATCCTGACACTCACCCTTTACATATTTGTAAACATTGATGAGGTCACCCCTCAGTCTCCTCTTCTCCAAGCTAAAGAGACCCAACTCCCTCAGCCTCTCCTCATAAGGGAGATGTTCCACTCCCTTAATCATCTTTGTGGCTCTGTGCTGGACTCTTTCAAGCAATTTGCTGTCCTTCTTGAACTGAGGGGCCCAGAACTGGACACAATATTCCAGATGCGGCCCCACCAAGGCAGAGTAGAAGGGGAGGAGAACCTCTCTTGACCTACTAACCACACCCTTTCTAATGCACCCTAGGATGCCATTGGCCTTCTTGGCCACAAGGGCACATTGCCGGCTCATGGCCATCCTCCTATTCACCAGGACTCCCAGGTCCCTTTCCCCTTCACTACGTTCCAGCAGGTCAACCCCCAACCTGTACTGGTACATGGGGTTATTCCTCCCCAGATGCAAGACTCTACACTTGCCCTTGTTGAATTTCATTAAGTTTCTCCCCGCCCAACTCTCCAGCCTGTCCAGGTCTCACTGGATGGCAACACAGCCTTCTGGTGTGTCAGCCACTCCTCCCAGTTTAGTGTCATCAGCGAACTTGCTGAGGGTACATTCAGTTCCCTCATCCAGGTCGTTGATGAAAATATTAAACATCACTGGTCCCAGCACCGACCCCTGAGGGACTCCACTAGTCACAGACCTCCAGCTAGATTCTGCCCCATTGACCACAACTCTCTGCCTTCTTCCTTTCAACCAGTTCTTGATCCACCTCACTACCTGATCATCAAGCCCACAATTCCTTAGCTTATCTATGAGGATGCTTGAAATGTTTCCATAAAACTTAGCTATCAAAATTAATCACTTCAGAGTTTATAAGTTGTACAGTCCTGTAAGTTCCTGCAGAATCCATATACTATAATTCCATTGAAAACTTCAGGGAATAAGATTGTTCAGAGTTTTGCAGGAAGCTCATAAAGCTTTAGGATGTAAATGAATTTTCCTTTATTAATCTGTTTTTAAAAGGTGAGATTGGATCTTGCTACAAGAACAAATAGAACAGTTTATTCACATTTCATGTTCTTGCTTCAGTAGGATGTAAAGTAATCTTAGGTAAAGAACATATATTCTTTTCTTGTTTAAAAAGCTACATGCCCAAAAAAGCAACGATATCTGTAATGAAGAAGAGATTCTAACAGAATGTTTGGCTGTTCCGTAGGACAGAAAAAACTCCAGCACAGGAGTCATAACTGTAGTCTAGGACTGTAATCCATTGAGTTGGAGTACATAACTAATCACAAATACAGTGAAATGCAGCATCAAAACAAATAAGACTTAATGAGACCTTGTAATTGCTAAGTTAGGTTTTCTTTTTACTAAAAGCTGTTTCAAATTATTGAAAAGTACACGTTTTAGAACAAGGTTTCCAAGATCTGCAAAGTTGCAGCTTTTAAAGTGTTTAGCAAGTTCATCAATCACCCAAATTTATATTGCCTTCTGCAGTAGAGGTCCTGGACTTTTTGCAGCCTCTCTAACTGAAGGCTCATTTACCAGCTAATCAGTTGTCTGCTAAACTATGCTGCAGTGGTTTAGACCACTTTATACATAATACAGTAGAAATACAATATAATAATATACAATAATACAGTATTATGTATATTCTGAGTAATTAGTAGCATACTTGGTTGTAGTTTTGGGTCACTGTGTTTCTAAAAATATTTAACATTCTAGTAGTTTATAAATTGGTTACACCACACTTTTTTTGAAATTTGTTTGAATAATACACTTTAGAGACACCATCTTGACTATGGGTTGGTAATTGTAACTTGGTTTTATCTACAGTCCAGAGATCGTCAGATAATGGAAGGCAAAAAGTTGGGTCTGGAATCCAGCAGAGAAGCTCAGTCAGCAAGTTAGAAGAGCAGAAGATAGTGCTGGAGGTGGGATTTGAGATAGAGCCAGAGGTAGACTTGGAGGCAGGTACCTTATAGCGTTGACAGTGATTAGATGCCTGGGCTGAAATGGGACCCTAGGCAAGGAGTGGAAGGAAAGTTGGAGGAAGTGGAAAAAGGAAGTGGAAGGAAGAAAAGTCAAGGCCATTAAGGCCTAGTAGCATCCTTAGGGTTCTGATGTTATCTTTCCTGCACTTGGACTTATCTTCCAGAAAGATTTGCTTATTGGTCTGTTATTGCTTGTAACCTCCCTTTTGGCTGAAGGTGAATGCAATATTTGCCTTTTTCCAGTCCTCAGGAATTTCTTCTGATCACCATGATCTATCCAGAGCAACAAGAAAGTTACAATATAAAGCCACAATTCACACCCTCAGTATTTTGGATGCATCTCATCTGGGTCCACGGATTTATGTAAGACCAACTTTCTTTCCTAACTCAGTTTTTCTTAACAGTGGATACTGCTTTTCTTCTCCTGATTCTGTTACTAAAGCAAGGATCTGGGAGGCCAGAGACCAGCAAAGACTGAAACGAAAACCACACTGAACACCTCAACCTTTTTTATGTCCTTTGTCAGTCCTTTGCTGTAGTGAGCTGAGGACCCATTTTCCTTAACATCCCTTTTGCTGTCCATGTATGGACCCTTCACATCTCTTGCCAATTCCAACTCCAGCTGAGCTTTGGCTTTCCTAGTATCACCATTGTACTAGGCACTGCACTACACATTGCCTGCACGAGATATATGTATTCTTCCTGGCACCTGGAGCGCATCCTTCCCTTCCTTCTTAACTGACCTTGGTGTACGCAGAGTTGTTTCTCACACACATTCTCACTTGTCTCTCCCAGCAGCTGTTGTGCACCATTTTTACCCTTTCTTAAATATATTATCAGAAAGGTGCTATCAACACCTCTGACTGGCTCTGCTCTGGGCAGTGGTGGCTCTATCTTGGAACTGAGGAACTGGCTAGAACTGGCTCTGACAATCAACCTCACAAACCAGGACATCTTGTTTGCAGATGAGTGTCTTGATCTATAGTCTCCAGTCATAGTCATCTATGGCTTTCTCTTGGTTTTGACACATAGATCAGGCTCACCTGGCCAAGATCTCTTCTTAGAGGGAACTTGTTCATGCCTGCTATGAAGGCTTTCTGCCTATTCTGTAAGGGTATATGTGTAGGTAAAGAAAAACACTTCTGTTGCTGCCAGGAAATAGAAATAATTTGTCAATTTCCTTAATATCAAACCCTGGAGAAGAAAAATTTGCTTTTCCTTGAAAACATACAGTATAGTTGGAGTTGGATTTAATTCTATTGCAAGGATTCTTACTAGTCCGTTTGGATTTTTCAAAATGATAAATATGTTTACTTGTCCTAACATCCACTGTGAGATCATGAAATTCCTATACTGAGCAAGGAATGAAAACAGGGTGAGTGTCAATGTATGTGCTCTTACAAGTTTTATTAATATGAGATTATTATTAATATGATGCTGAAGAACTTGCAAGTTTAGAGATATAATTTTCTCCTAAAGGAATATAATAAAGAGGAAATGAGAAAATGGGTATAACTGAGACAAAGGTTATTTCACCAATGCATTAAGTATGTTGGTAAAGAAATTAAAAAACTTGTTGATTTTGAAAAATATGTTATCTCTGTTCAGTTTTTATTTTCAGCTATTTTTCTACTGTCAGGTACACAGGAGAAATAAATTCAGAGAGATGTGTGCTGTGTTTTTTTTTTTTTTGACACTTTTTCCATAAAGATCATGGTCTAATATGATCAATTTGCAAGAAATTATATGTGTACCCACCTCACCAAAACATTCTCATTGTGGAACTAAATGGCCTCTGTGGAAGATGGATAAAAAGAATTTAACTGAATATGAAGAAATCTCCACTCTTTGGGTGAAAGCTGGAATTGCTTGAGAAGGAACCGGGCCTCATCTCTCTTCCCTTTCCTCTTTGGGTTGTTCTGTATCTTTAGTACTTAAATCTAGAAAAATGTCCAAAATCTGTAGACATATAGTAAAAAGGAAAGAAGATAAAGAATATAACTAACCTTACTTTTCCTTACACTTTTTCTACCATCTGAATGAATGTAAGAAATGCTGCCAGTTTCTGAAGTAGGGACCAAATCCTCTATTAGTCACATAATAAAATTACTTCATTCTTTATTTTTTTGCACAGGAGAAAGTTCACAGAAGGAAATTTTACTTTGTGCAACACATATCTCATTTGTGAGACAATACAGTAGAATCTGGGGAACCCTTAAAGCCATACATTTTATAATGGCTATCAATTAAATAATGCATACATTATGCATCACCTTGTGTCTGTCAGCTATGCGCATGTGATACATGCCTACTCAAAATATTCATGTCTCTCTCTTATGACAGCCATGCTTCATTAACTTTTTTATACTTTCTCTAATTCCCTTTTTTAACATATCTCAGTTTATGGCCATTTAGACAGAGGTACTCAAATATGTCTAGAGTTACTAGTACAAAAATACCTGTAACAACATAATCTATTACCATACTTCAAGATGTGTGTGTTAATGGATACAGAACTGTTACCTCACCTCTTAACAATTCCATTCTCATCTGCTCACAGAATACAGGCAAACCTGTGGCAGTAAAGACTGCCATATATATAACCTCATGATATTTGCAGCACCCTAAAGCTTAAAGATCACATTTTCTTTTGGGAAGTAAGATTATTTTTTTATCTATAGCTTTCCTGGGCTTTTTTTTCTTCCTCTGTTCCATGCTGGAAGTTTTTCTGCAATGCTGTCTTTGAAAGTAAATCCTGTCTTTCTGGACACTTCAGCAAAATCTTTCCTCATGCAGTCCTAGCATTACAAGTACCCAGGGGATAAATCTGATACATTGCAATAGATATTTCAATGTTAACTGGTTATTACTAATCTAGCAATATTTATATTGCTATTTAATAATATTTAGTTTCCTAAAATGCATATAAAAAGCTTGGGTGAAATATTAACTTTCTGATTATTTTTTGCTAGTGAGCTTTTGTCTTATGCCCCCATGCATGGGCATTTAATGTTTATGCTGTATATAGATACATGAGGTAGTGAAACTAATTTTCTTAAGCTTCCTTTCTACATCACTGTAGAAATAGTGGTGAATCCTTAAGCAGTCGAAGGATGCTGTTTCATTTTCTGCCTCCTTCTCCCCAGTCTACCTCTTCCCCTCAGCTATTAACAGCAGACTGACGAGGGGGGGAAGGCAAAAAAATCATTATGTCTGTCTGAATATATAGTTTTGCAGTTACTGTTCAGGGGTTTTTTTATATTAAAAAAAAAAAAATCCCCAAATATTTAGGCCCAAAAGGTAGCAACATATAGCTTTGTTACATTTTTTACAAGTTTTCTTTCCTTCAGGAATAGAAACTTTGTGGTGACTTGAACACTAGAGTAGTTAATTTACTTTAGGATACCAAATAAATAAATCTGGACACGTTATTGATTCAATTTGCTCTATTTCATGTACAATTTCTTCACATAGACCTTGAAAAAATTGAGGTTTGGAGCAGAAGTAGCACTACTGTCAAGTTTCTTTAAATAGATGTGAAATTCTATTTCCAAAAGATCTTCAATTTCCTTTTGAGTATGGGTCAAAATTTAACTCTGTACTAACCTCCTTGATTTCAGGTTATTAGTTCAGTCTTTTGTTAAGTGACTCCACCAAATGGACCAGTTAAGATTTAAAATCATCCCTCCTCCTAGAAGAAACAGTAATTTTCTTAGAAGCTGTAGTAACATAGTTCATAAAAGCCTGTGGAGCTCTGTGTTGAATACTGTCAATACTCTTGATTTGTTGATGTATTAAATGCCCCACAGTCTGAGCCAGAGTAATACCCTTTGTCTCATAAAAGACATCACTAAACTAACTGCTGTTGTATGAACTCCAGAAGCCCATATGTATTGCTCTTCTAAGATGTGTTTAATTTGAAAAAATGTATGTGTATATACATGAGTTGTACTGATAACTCTATACAAACCTGATAAATTTATTTTCCATTTTTAATTTCTAAAGGCTTTAAAATTATTCTAAATGATGTTTATTTTCAGAAAAAAATAGTTTGTAATAATCTCAGAAAGATTCTCAACCAAAGTATAGTGGGTCACATTGGGAGGAACTTCATCAGCAAGTGTGTATCTCAGCTATCATCCAGCTGGTTTACTGAAACTCCCTGTAAGGGCAAGCAGGTTGGAGAGTGGGAGGTCTCCTTAATACTATGCTGAGTATCACAGGGCATCATTCCAAAAATAAAATGGAGTGTCTGCCTCCTAATACCAGCACAGGTCAAAATGAAGGTCTTGTGGGGACTTGCAGAAGAAAATCACTTGATCTTTGTGTTTTCAAGTGAGAAATTCAGGAACAAGAGAACAAACCCACTGCTGTCAATAAGCCATAGTTTCGCATGACTTCACACATTTGACTACAGCCTCTTGAATATATGTAAATTATTTGATGTGTATAAGAAAGCTTGTTCAGTAGAGTGTGAATGTCTGGCAGAAGACTTTGGAGATACTAGGTTTAATGTTCCACTGTCTTAAATTTACATGTAATTATTTTGAAAAAGTAGCAGGTCTTAAAATACCCTAAATGTCATTAAATGAAGCTCCACTTAAAGGTTTTGAGGTCTTTCTCAATCAAACAACTCCATAATTTTCTACAAAATGATAAAAGTGTAGCAGCACTGGAAGTTACTAAGTTCCTTTCAGTCAAACTAGAAATAGGTTGTATTATGCTTCACATGACCATTTCCTGAACATAAAGGCCCCCCTTTTCAGGAAAAAGATGTAATTCTCTGTTTATAAAATCTCATCTCTGAGCCTTTCCTGATCAAAAGAGGCAAACACTGTTAGATGTGTTGCATCTGTGATGTAAATTATATGCTAAGCACTGAGCAGATATCATCAGATTTAATTAGGGACTTAGTAGATAAACTATCAAAATCAAAATGTTGAAGTTTAGTGTTTGAGCAAGTAAGCTACCCTGCTTCTGAAAAATCAAAATGAAATTATCTTTCTGTAGCCCATTAATAGTGACACTACCAGGTGAAAGGGGAGGAAGAGGATGAACCAAAATTCATGATTAGAGAACATTACTCCTCACTTTTTGTATCCTTAAAGAATACATTTCTTTTATAGGAGGATTAAGTAGATGACATAAAACAAAGAGTAACATGTAATTTCATTTAACAATAAACCCCCAGTTTTTTCATAGTGCAACAGATTGGATTTATCTCTACAGTCTAATTAAAAAGTTAAACATTAGCACTTTGTTGCTACCTCAACCATAAAATTATGCAGCTTGAAAAATGATAGTTAAAGGGAATCCTAGTGTTTGGTATTTCCAAGTGACATGAAGCATATGCTCCCAGGATTTCAGTCTTCTTGCACCATCATTGTCTGCAGTATGAGCAAATACAGAAAGATATCTATGTGTTCTGTAATGCTTGAAGATCCCTGTGTGCAGTAAACAGTTGGCAAAATTCAGATTTGTCAAGAATTTTCTTGATATTACAATGTTTAGTTTAGTGTGGAGCAGGTTTTATTGCTGCCAACTCCTGCAGGTGGAATAGCAGCTCTGTAACTTCAAGTTTTTTTCTGTTACCATTCTCCTCTAACAAAGACAGCTTTCATTTTTTTTTATTTTTTTTCACTGATTTCTTTAGCTGATATTTTAAGAAGTGGTACATACTTAGGGACACATATGTGAACATGAACACTGTGCTGAGAAAAATCTGACTTTTATAAACTTCTATAATTAATTTTCAACATGTTGTCATGACAAGACTTCCTGGACACACAGATCATGTAAATAATATAAAATTTAATTCATTTTGCATTTCAAGAGCAGCATAGTAGAGGACAATTAGACTGTCTTTGAAAGTCAAGGATGCAGAATGCCTCAGATTTGCCATACTACATTGCCCAGCTAACCCAATATATACTACCAATGATGATGGCCCAACCAAATTAATCAGAGACAGATGCAAAAAATTCTGAAACAAGGACTAATTTGCCCAAGGGAAAAAATTTCTCTAACTAACTGCTGTCAGCTGGTGGTTGATTTATACCTTAGAGCTTTTGGGTATATATTATTTTTAAATTATTTTATCCTATGCTGCATAACTGTGAATTTACTGTATAGGATACCTGTATGTATAAGTACTCCTCTTGATGTCAATGTTATCTTGTAGCAATGAATTACACTAGTCAAGTAAAAATCATAATATCTTTTATCGGTTTTAAAGGTATTGCCAATATATCTTGTCAGTAATATTTTTATATGAGATGACATATGCATAACAGCACTTTGCTGGCGCATCATCTTAAAATATAGAGCCCCACACTTTTCCTTTTTTTTTTTTCCTATTTTCTACTTGACCTGTTGGTGACTGCTTTTGTTATGTGTTGTGATCCTACTATTAAAAGGCAGAGAAGGGCAAAGCCTTGCATAGTCCAAAATAGCTACAAGTCTGCCGAATATTGGCAAGGCATATAATAGTACTTATTGCATTTTTCATTATCAGTGAGGTGGCAAATAAGTTGTAAAAACAAAGAATAAAAGTGTTCCTTCATTCTTTTTCTGCTCCATTTTGCATGTAAATTTGTGTTGGTTTCCCTTGAAATTCTAACTTCAATAAGAAGAGTTTCATCTTGAATCAAATAACCTTTTTTATGAGACATTCTGAAATACAAAGGTCATGTACCTTGAGATAATGTGTCCAACCAAGGTCTACTTTTAGATGAAGGCAGAACAGAGTTGCCAAAGGATTTAAGAGTATAACAGATTTTCTGCAGAAGATGGTAGCTCCGATTTATTCTCTACCTCTTCTTCTTCCCTGCTGTTTGAATAAAATTGCAACAATGGGATTAAGGTTGAGATTTATGGGGTAGAAGTTACATTTAGGGAATGAATCCAAGTTTCTTTATTATTGCTATCTTATTTTAGGATGCTGCATGTTATGCTTGAAACAGAGATAAAACTTGAATGCCAGAACCTGGTGGAGTGTTTTTTGCTTTGTTTGGGGGTTTTTTGGTTGTGTTTTTTTTTTGTTGTTGTTTTTTTTTTGTTTATTTTTTATTTTTTTAAAGACAAATACAATTCTAAATAAATACAGAATAAAAAAGTCTTTTCTAACAATATAATAGAACTTGTGTTGGTGGCTTCTAGGGCATATCTCTGATCATGTTCAAGGAGAATCTAGTAAAATAGATTTGTATATTCAAGCTAGGTGGAATCTATTTACTACCTGATTATTGCTGTTGCTAGTTAATTATTGCTATTGTTAACGACTTACTAACTTGTTACTACAAAGTAAGAATATTGTGGAGTTTGTCAAAAAAGTAATGCCTTATTTAGGATAACATATATTTGATTAGAATGTACTGTTAAACATAGTTTGAATTAATGCAAATTATTTTTTGCTCATCTTTTTTTTTAATCTGAAGGAACAAAAAGTATCAAAATGGTGAGAACAGGCTATACAATAACCAAATTCACAACTGAATCACAAAGTCATTGTTAGTTTCCCTAACATACAGATGCATTTCGGAAGACTTAATACAGACTATAATTAAAGCATACTGCTAACAGTTAACAAAAAAGTAGGAAATAATTATTTTCATTGATGAAGATACATGTAAAAATACTATATTTTACTGCATCTCTTATTTTTGTTCCTTTCAGCTTAGTTTCTCATAGTATGAAGCTAGTATCTTCAATGGCTTGGTCCATTGAAAGACACAGACTGTCAGGAGTACATAAACAGATGTCACTAAATAATAAAGATTAATTGTTATATGTGCAACCTATGTGCAACAAAGACACATAGGTTTTAACACTGAAGAAAGCTGTATGTATTCATACATGAGTAATTATTAATAAAATATATAGTGTATATATACAGTATATTTTATGAATGCTAATAGATTTTAGTTTCATCATAGTCTATTCATATAAAAATTGAAATATTGTGAAGACTGCTACACTTCAGTCTACAGACTGAAATCTTCAACACCTATTTTTCTGTATTCTGTAAGTAAAGCATGCTGCAAAGACAGAAAGCAATGGGACAATTGGTTTTGTTTTATAGTATATATGCTACTCTATACCTTTCCCTCTCTTACTTCTTTTGAACCCCAAATGGTTCTTTCATGCATCAACACAGATTTCCTCAGTCTCCAATCTGACTGTTAGGATTACTGGTTAACTTTCTGATATTAGTGGCCTGTTAAGTATAATAATTTATGGTCAATAAAGAATTAGAGAACTCATCTAGGGTTGAAAGATGGCCTCAGAGTCTTTGTTCCTCCTCCTTCCAGTGAAGCATTTGAGTATCAAATGTCCATTGCAGGGATTGGCGCACGGAAGATCACGTGATGTGATGGGAAGTTGCCAGGAGGGACAGGAACCAGCTGACTCTGGGGAGGTGCTTAGGCAACAGATATAAGGAATTGTAACTGCGCAATAAATCGTTGGTGACCCGCATTCCGTGAATGCTCTATGTCTTGACCCTAGTTCGGAGGGAACTAGTGCTTCCGTCCCTCACCACACGAGTAGCGAGAAACTACAAGTGGTGACCTCAACGTGAGAGCGATGGATGGGAGCCACATGGCACAGGTACTGAAGGCCCTCGCGCAGCAAGCTGGGTTGCCGAAGGCGATGTATGCTGGGCCAGCGGGCCACTGCATCCAGTGATTGTGAGGCCGGGGGGCAGTGGAGGCCCTTGTTGACGTATTAGATACCTCCCGATGGGGATGGATCCGCCAAGAGCTTTTGGAAGCGGTCTTGGCTGAGGAAAAGAAAGCAGGAGATCTAGGGGAGACGTGGGGTGCCATCGAGAAAGTTATCTCCAGGAGAATTGCTGCTGGAGCGGATGCGGGACACGGAGGCGCTGCGAGTGGAGGAGCTGCGGGTGCACACCTTTGCATGGGAGCTGTGGAGGAAAGTGCCCCGGGAGGCGCTGCCGGAGCCCCCGGGCCACGCGGCTGAGCGGGCAGCGCTGGAGCTGCAGCGCGACTGCTGGAAACTGCGGCCGCGGCAACAGCAACAACGGCAGCAGCAAAAAAATGGGAAGTGGAGCGTTGTGAGCCCTGGCAACACTCCCCTTTGTGCAGGGCAGGGGACAGGGGGGTTCCCCACAACGAGCGACAACAACCCTCAAAGCCTGCCCTGGGGGAATCCTCCCTACTAACGACATTGTCTTTATCCTTGGCTACCAGGCTGGAGTGTTCAGTTTGTTTTTGATTTTCTACCAAAAAAAAAAAAAAAAAAAAAAAAAGAACAAAAAACCCACAGAATTTAATGTACCCTTATAGCCTTTTGAACACGTTGTGTGAGTGCCTTGGAGGACTGTGGACTTGGGACCCCTTATACAACTCATTTGATAGTCTCTCTGTGATCCACAGGTACTGAGACTTTTTATGGATATTGCTGACCACTTCTTCCCATGTAGGCTGGCCACCTGCATCGGAATGAGTGTGCATTTTGGTCAGTG
The DNA here is from genome assembly GCF_963264785.1 of Psittacula echo. NCBI lineage: Eukaryota > Metazoa > Chordata > Aves > Psittaciformes > Psittacidae > Psittacula > Psittacula echo. Next base: position 79,441,158 of record NC_137738.1, on the reverse strand, counting down.
TAAAAGGCCAAGGCTCATGCGATGTGGGGGAGGCAGAGTCTCTGCGGAGACGCCCGCTAAAGTTGAGCCTGCAACCTCACACTGCGATGATGCTGCTTGGAGCTTATTTTTTGATTGTTTTCACAGGGTCCTTACACCACGTCCCGTATGAGGGACTGTGTAGTGGAAGTAATGATTGGCTGGGGTTTGTGTTTTGAATACTGTAGTTGTATGGAGTGTGCTTCTGGGATCCTATGTGTGTGCGGGTGTGTGTGTGTGTTGAGGGCGGACAGTGTTCTGTATATTTCTTGTTGTTGGGTTTGTGTAAAAGTTTTAATGGGTAGCAGGTTAACATTTTGGACAAGAAAGGGTTAATGCAAAATGCTGTTGTTGGCAGGTGTTTGTGGCTGCTGCTAAGCAGGCAGGCAGCTGTAGCTTCACATTCCTTTTCCATCAGAATGCCTCTAATCATGTTAACCTGCCTCCTTCTCAAGAGCTGATAGCGTGGGAGAGGGGGTATCTTTGTTTCCTCCTACCTACGGGTCCATGGCAGCTGCCTGCAAAGTTTGCCAAGCCTTGTCATGAGCTGGACAGACAAGTGGAGGAACCTGATGCCTCAGCTACAGGAGCTGACAGTGAATACCCTGAGCAGAATAAGATAGAGGAGGAGAAAAATAAATGATTACAGGACATCACTTGGGGGCAACTGAAAAGTAACAACTTGAATATGTGTGCTTGTAACGTAGCTATTATTAGAGGCTGTGATTTTGTGTATAAAACCACCTGTATTTACTAGCCAGTTGCTAATGAGAAACTATACCTTGTATTGTGTGGATTTGTTACTTGTAAAAGATGTTGGAGCATGCAAATTTGCAGCAGCTGCTTGAAAATGCTAAGGCAAAAGCTAGAAAGGTTCTAATACAATGGTAGTGTTATAAAGCAGGTAATGGAACAAATTAAGAGGGTGGGAGAACTCCACTGGTAAGAAAGTTCTTTGGCTGGTTTCTCACTGCCGTTAGCATTTTCAACATGCTGTTGTAACCTGTAATAGTTACTCTGGTAATGTAAATCTGTGTATGCTTTGCCACAGTAGCAACTTGTTACTGGATGAAGCAGGTGAAACTGTGCATTGACAACGAGGTACAAGAACTGAGGTTGACCAAATGCCTGCTGCCACAGTCAAGGGCAAGACTGGGTTGGCCTCTGTGTTTGCCACCAAGAAGAACCTTTAGCTCTGCTGTTGGCTGCAACCCAGCAGGCGTGGAGCGGTGGGGACACATGCCATGCCAGACCTTGATGTGAGGGGATGGCCTCCCCTGTTATCAGAGAGCCATCCAGGAGAAAAATGGCAGACCCAGCAGCCTGTGATTGACTTATGTTGAAGAAATATGGAAACATGCTAAGATCTTACACATGGTGTATGAGGATGGGCAAGCCTTTCGGCTGGACAATTTATTAGGTGAATGGGGACTGACAGGTTGGTTGGTTTCTCTAGTAAAAGGTGGACTAATGGTGTTTATTGTCATTTTAACGATTTTGATTTTGTTGCTGTATATTTTTATTATGTGTATTAGTTTTATTTGTATTAGTAGCAAGTTATATGTTGCGGTGTGTGATATCTATGGTTAAGAAAAATGTAACATCCATCTGATTTGCTCAAAAACCAAAAGAGGGAATTGTGGAGTGGCTAAGAGACGGTGGACATTTCATGACCAACCCAGAGGTCTTAGCCTTAGGAGATGGTGGTTATGAAGAATACAGCTGAACAATGGACATGTGAGCAATCCCAGCTGTTTGGTCTTAGCCAAACTCTGAATTAAGTTGCAAGGCCTGAACTCAAGTTACCCAGGCTGCAAGGCCTAGCCTTAGGTTACTAAAGGACAGTTACGTGCAGTAGAATAAGGAACTTGGCATTTGCTCAAGGTTAACAAGATGTGGGAGTGGGATGGTGAAACTGCAAGTTATGTGAGAAAGGTAGCGAATGGATAATTTTAGCTAGCTTGTTATCTGCTTCAAAAATGTGTGGACTGCACTTCTGAGCCAATCACAATCTATATTGGTTACGTCTAGCCAATAGCAGTTCAATTTCTGGAAGCATATACTGTAGCTACTGTGCTACGACAGTGGTCTGCAGACCCCATTAGCCATTGAGGCTACGACGGAGTGTGCACAAGTCCTTTTTCAGGCTTTGTCTGAGCGAGCTGCTGAAATTTGCCCAAAACACTGTAATAGTCATTCGCACATCCCTGGACTCCTAACTGAAGGTAACAATAAGGCAGACCGTGTTGCACAAGGTCTGCCAGTCCCTGACTGTTGTGCTCCAGTTTTTATGCGCTATTTACATGTCCCGGTTGATACCTGTAGCAGTGTCATCTTGGCTACGGCACAACGCAAGCAAGATGTCAAAGCGGCCATTTTGCATTGGCGCGAGGTCATGGCAATTTTGGGAGTCCCTAGCCAGATCAAGACCGACAACGGCCCAGCATATTCAAGTCAACTGGTGGCTTCGTTTTTATGATAGTGGGGCATTGAACATAAGACCGGTTGTCCTTATAACAGCACTGGCCAAGCTATCATCGAACGCACGCACCAGACTCTGAAAGCTCGCCTCATGTGTCTTGACGCAGGGGAGCCCGTACCCAGAGAAACTCCTGCAAGCCGCGTGAGCCGACTTTTACTTTCTGCTCTGACTAGTTTAAATCAATTCTCGTGTGGATCAAGTGAACAATCCCCGATGAGTTCGCACTTTGCCCCACCTCCAGACAAACCCCCGTATCCACATGTATGGGTGAAAGATCCGGAAAAGGGTAAGATAGGTCCATTTGCCCTACGTGCTCACAGGCGGGGCTATGCCTGTGTAGAGGGTGAGACTGGGCTACGCTGGGTACCGGCAAAGTGGTTATTACCGTATTTGTAGCTGTGTCTGTAAGTTTGTATTTGAGCTCTGTTTTACAGGTGGTGAATGGTGCTCGGCTGTATCTGGGAGAGAGTGACGGAAAGAGGTGCGAAATGACATCTATGGCCCCTTGTGTGTCCAGATGACTTCACTCACAGATCCAGTCACGACGTGCCTCACGAACTTTGTAGCCGGCTGTTGAATATGACAACACTCAGGCCGGAAACACCTGCATCTACGTCCCTTTAGGCTGATGCTCTGTGTTTATGTTTGTTTCCTTCTTGTTTGATTATGTAATATGCAGTGTGTGTGAATACTTTGTTGCACAAACCTTTCTTACTTGGTTATGTGTTACACACCATGTGTGAATACTTAGTTACACAAACCTTCCTTATTTAGTTAATTAGAGTTATAAGTTGCTTATCTGGAATAGCTGTTAAACCCCTGAGTTTTCTAGTCTTGCGGCAGGGGAGATGTAGGGATTGGCGCACGGAAGATCACGTGATGGGATGGGAAGTTGCCAGGAGGGACAGGAACCAGCTGACTCTGGGGAGGTGCTTAGGCAACAGATATAAGGAATTGTAACTGCGCAATAAATCATTGTTGACCCGCATTCCGTGAATGCTCTATGTCTTGACCCTAGTTCAGAGGGAACTAGTGCTTCCATCCCTCACCACACGAGTAGCGAGAAACTACAAGTGGTGACCTCAACGTGAGAGCGATGGATGGGAGCCACATGGCACAGGTACTGAAGGCCCTCGCGCAGGGTGCTGATATTTGCAAGGTGTGTGGAGAAATACTGATGTGATCCAAGATACTCGCAGTTTCAGAAAGGAAAATAAATAAATTAATAAATAAATATCAGCAAATTAAAGAAAGAGGGATCTAGAAAGTATGTTGATGTAGCCAAAAGGAAATAATGGCTTTGGGAATTAGTGAGGAGAGATACTCATCTACAGCACTACAAATGATGTCCCTTCTAGCATCTTGGTGCCCATCCTTGTAATTTGGCACTTCTCTCCTGCAGTCGAAATTTTCTACTGAAGATAACCTGATTGTTTTGGGAACTTCCATCTCATTGGATTGCATTTTAAATACCTCACAAACTTTTCCACTAAGTACATCAGCAATTCCAGAAGTAATCTTTCAAAATTAACAGTTGTGTAAGATTTTCTGTATTACCTGTATGGATTAAGGTGAGATTATCAGCATCCAAGTCTTGATCTATCTCCAAATAAGCATTGTCAAGGAAATGGAGAGTGTTATGCCACTCATAGAGGTTGACCAGCAGATCGAAGAAAGTGGTCCTGCCCCTCTACTCTGCTCTCGTGAGACCTCACTTGGAGTATTGTGCACAGTTCTTGTGTCCTTAACATGACAAAGGACATGGAACTGTTGAAACAAGTCCAGAGGAGGGCCACGAGGATGATGAGGGGAGTGGAGCACCTCCGATATGAAGAGAGGCTGAGAAAGTTGGGGCAGTTCAGCCTGGAGAAGAGAAGGCTGTGTGGAGACCTCATAGCAGCCTTCCAGTGTCTGAAGGGAGCCTACAAGGATGCTGGAGAGGGACTCTTCATTAGGGACTGTAGTGATAGGACAAAGGGTAACAGGTTCAAACTTAAACAGGGGAAGTTTAGATTGGATATAAGGAAGAAGTTCTTTACTGAGAGGGTGGTGAGGCACTGGAATGGGTTGCCCAGGGAAGCTGTGAATGCTCCATCCTTGGCGGTGTTCAAGGCCAGGTTGGACAGAGCCTTGGGTGGCATGGTTTAGTGTGGGATGTCCCTGCCCATGGCAGGGGGGATTGGAACTAGATGATCTTAAGGTCTTTTCCAACCCTAACTATTCTATGATTCTGATTCATTCATTACTGAACAGCTGACAGGTACCATTAAACTATCCCAAATGAGATCAGGCTTGCCATCCAGGGTAAAGAACAGAGGTACACCAAAACACCAGCAGGCATCCAGCTGATAGAATCGTAGAATCACAGAATCATAGAAGCAACTAGCTTGGAAAAGACCTTTATGATCATTAAGTCCAGCCTTTACCCCAGGACTTTGAAGTCCAGCATGTCACTGAGGACCTCATCTACACAGTTTTTGAGCTCTTCAGGGATGGTGATTCCACCACTTCCCTGGGCAGGCTGTTCCAATACCTGATCATCCTTTCAGTGAAAAAATTTTTCCTAATGTCCAGTCTAAACCTCCCCTGGCACAGCTTGAAACCATTGCCTTAGGAAAGAGACCAGCCATCTCCTGTCACTATCCTCCTTTCAGGTGTCTGTACAGACTGATAAGGTACCCCTTGAGCCTTCTTCTTCAGACTAAACAACCCCAGTTTCCTTAGGTATTCCTCATAAGACTTGCAAACTGCTCAGAGGCTTTTTTATATATATATATTTATCATTTTTATTTTTCTCACTGTTTTTTATTTATTTTTCTCATATCTTATTATGCATTCAGCAAATCTTTGCATTACAGTAATTTCAATGCCAGTTACCCTATTTATTTGGAGGTTCCCTAAGTGAACTCTCAAGGATTCATTGCATTGCCATTGATATCCAGCTAACTAGGGAGAAATAAAATGTATCTAATACTTGTTTTAATGTATTATCAATTCTGTTGTATTTTGTTCTGCTATATCAGAGAAGATCTGTTAGTAAACCCAGGAAAACATATATATTGTATCTTAAACGCCTTGCTTAGTGCTTTAAGCCTCTTGGTAGTGTGTCAACCTACTGTTTGCCTCTCCTAAGTGTCTTCCTATTGTTCTAACAATCTGTTAAATCCTACTGCTAATTCCGGAGTTCTGTTTCCCTCTCCTATGAGAATCCCTTTACCTACACAGGTGTACTGCTGCTTTTGGTGATCATTATCCTTAGAAGAGTTCTTAGGAGACTGATTTGTTAGAAATAAAAGATTTGTTTAGAGTAATGAGACATGTTACTGAATTTCCCATTGCTGTGTAATCTTAGTGCAGAAAAACTAAGCAGGGAGTGATCCTGGGCAGCGGAACTGTGTCAGTTTTGTTGCTGGACTAGTAGTACCTAGAATGCTTTTGTGTAGTGCTGGTGCCTAATCCACCAACTTCTAAACTTAGCTTTGTTATAAGCATACCAACAGTGTTGGTACTATTCTGAATAAGTGGTTTGGATGCATCTGTTCTTTTTAAGATGAGAATAGAGTTTAATAGAATAATTTTTGCTGTGCTGGTGGGCTTCAGTGTTCATTAGCTTCAGCTGTACTAACTGCAAGGAGTAAGTTACAGCTCTCTATTCTCTTTGACTCTTCTTCTACTGGATGCATGTTTTCCATCAACTATTTCAGAAAGCAGCCTGAGCTCAGACTTCTTATAAATTATGGAAAGACAGCAGTCATACCTAGAAAAGACTTTTCAGAAGAGGGCATTTATCTGCTTGACAATGTCCAGGCAACTGTTTTTGAACCAGTATATTGTTTAAAAAGGTATTCAATTGTTTTTGCATTTAATTTCCATGGATGGCAAAGTAACTAAAAATTTACGGTATTAAGACAGTCATGTAGGTCTTTCATCCAAGAGTGAAATTCAAAATATGTTGGTATTGGGTAGGCTCCCCACAAAATGCTTGAAGAATGCATTCCTAAAATTACAAGTCCAAAACCACTATGCTGAGGAGGAACTGTTTTGGTTAATCATATAAAATGTAATGAAATGAAATATAAGTAGATTCAAAATACCATCTCTGTACAGGACCTCCATGCCTAACTACAGATTTCTTAACTCAGATTTCAGTACTGATCTTCTGATCTTGAGCTCTGTGGTAGCTCTTTCTTCTCAACAAACAAGGTAGGAGAAGCTGGTCCTTTTTTTTCCACATGTATTTTATCCTGTAGATCAGTCATTTTCATAATTTCTGGATGTAGATATTTTCATGTTATTTGTTTGTCATAGCACACAGTGTGCTTGAAGCAAGAGTGAACCTCCTTTTCTGTGAAATCCAACTGTGCCAGTATGTGCTTTTCATGTTATTTACTATTCTCATGCAAAAATGCATTTCTGTTGTATCGGAAAGTTTGCTCTAAAGGCCATTTATTATATTTCCTGCAGCTCTCAACTATGCTTTCAAATTTCTACCAAATAATCTTCTATTGAAACTTCATATTATATCATTTTTTTGGTGCTCAAAAATTACCATTTATATGCATGTTTATTTTTTCTCACAGTGTAGTGTCACCTAGAAAGACTTAACTTTTTTGTTATCCTAGCCAAAGCTATGAGAACAAAAGGTAATGAGATCTCTCCTCACTTTTTGTGGAAAAAAAATTATTTTTTTCCTACTAGAAATCCCTTGTCCTTGTAAAATCTAGGGCTGCATGACAAAAATATTGTGAATTTTTGATTTGCTAGACTGCAATAAAAAATAAAACCTTTAAAGGCAACAGATTAGATTTTTGTGTGTGTGTGTTTTTTTAATATACATAATATATTTTCAGAGAGTGATTTGTCTGATGCTATGCCTAACTTCTGTTTTCTTCCTTGTAGTTTCTCACCCAGATAAATAAACATAATAACACCAATAATGAAGCTTTCACATAATAATGGAACAGTAAAGCTCCATTTAAGTCACACAGAGAATTAAGGAAAATTAGGTGTAATATATAATCCCGTATATGGCAGTGGGATTGAGTGCGCCCTCAGCAAGTTTGCCGACAACACCAAGCTGTGTGGTTCGGTTGATACGCCGGAGGGAAAGAATGCCATCCAGAGGGACCGAAACCCACTTGTGAGGTGGGCTGATGCCAACCTCATGAAGTTTAACCATGCCAACTGCAAGGTCCTACACCTGGGTTGGAGCAATCCCAGGCACAGCTACAGGTTGGGCAGAGAAGAGATTCAGAGCAGTCCTGTGGAGAAGAACTGGGGGGTGTTGGTTGATGAAAAAATGAACATGAGCCAGCAGTGTGCGCTCGCAGCCCAGAAAGCCAACTGTATCCTGAACTGCATCAAGAGCAGTGTGACCAGCAGGTCGAAAGAGGTGATCCTGCCCCTCTACTCTGCTCTCGTGAGACCTCACTTGGAATATTGTGCACAGTTCTGGTGTCCTCAACCTAAAAAGGATATGGAACTGTTGGAACATGTCCAGAGGAGGGCCACGAGGATGATCAGGGGACTGGAGCACCTCCCATATGACAACAGGCTGAGAAAGTTGGGTCTGTTCAGGCTGGAGAAGAGAAGGCTGTGTGGAGACCTCATAGCAGCCTTCCAGTATCTGAAGGGGGCTTACAAGGATGCTGGGGATGGACTATTCATCAGGGACTGTAGCGATAGGACAAGGGGTAATGGGTTCAAACTTAAACAGGGGAAGTTTAGATTGGATCTAAGGAAGAAATTCTTTACTGAGAGGGTGGTGAGGCACTGGAATGGGTTGCCCAGGGAAGCTGTGAATGCTCCATCCTTGGCAGTGTTCAAGGCCGGGTTGGACAGAGCCTTGGGTGACATGGTTTAGTGTGGGATGTCCCTGCCCATGGCAGGGGGGATTGGAACTAGATGATCTTAAGGTCTTTTCCAACCCTAACTATTCTATGATTCTATGATTTAAAGAAATTGATTGTATGTTAAAAAGTATGAATATTACTAATATTGAGCTATTCTTTTCAAATATTTTACTAGGAAAACATACATATTCCAACACAGATTTATTCTTATTTATTATTGACACAGATGCTGAATCCACAGACAGACTACAATAGACAAAATATGAGTATGAATTTGTGGACATCAAAGAGTGATTGCAGCTAGCAGCTACTCATACCTTGAAGGTGAGAGAATTGCTTCTAACTATGCTGAATTACTGTCAATAAGCACCTGCAAGGTGGGTACAAAACAGTCCTGTACAAACACTTGTGTAGAAGTGAAATGTGTGTGAAGTGTGTCAGGTTGTTTTTATCTTTGAGGAGTATTTTTTTAATAGAGATCAGGGCAGAGAAATAAATGCTGAAAATATGCTGATTATTAGTTCTAACTTTTCATGTGGTTTTGCCATGCTGAATATTCTTTATGGTATGGAAGAATGGTCTTCTTTTTTTCAATATTACTCAAAATTATTTTGATGTTCTTTGTATTGTTAACTTAGAGGACTTTTTGTTTCTTCATAGATATCTGTTACATGACTTTTGCCGTCTGATATTGAAATCCACAAGCATAGTTAGAAAAAAATAAAATAAAGCTTATGATTTGTCCTGGGTTCAGCAGCAGCAGTCAGTTTTTCTCCTTCTTAGTAGCTGGTGCAGTGCTGTGGTTTTGACTTTCGGCCTGGGAATAATACTGTTAAAGCCGACATTTTCAGTTGCTGGTCAGAATGTTTACCCTGATCAAGGACTTTGTGAGTCTCATGCTCTGCCAGGGAGGAGGAGAAGCCGGGAGGAAGCAGGGACAGGACATCGGACCCAAACTAGCCAAAGAGGTATTCCATACCACAGCATGTCATGCCGGGGGATGTAACTGGGAGCTACCCGGAAGGGCATGTCCTCTTCTCTGTCGGGCTCATTTCCGGCAGGTGGTATCTTATTCTTTTCCCTTGTTATTTCCCTTATCATTATTATTATTGGTGGTAGCAGTAGTGATTTGTGTTATACCTTAGTTACTGGACTGTTCTTATCTCAACCTGTGGGAGTTACATTCTTTCAGTTCTCCTCCCCATCCCTCTGGGGTGGGGGTGGGGGAGTAGAAACTGCATGGTTCTAATTTACGGCCTGGGCTTAAACCGCGACATGATTACTGAGGGATTTGCAGTAGTGCTGAGTAAAAAAAAGGCAGTTTACATCTTTTATGCATAAAAAGTGCTGCGAATAATAACCCATACAGTTCATAACAGTAATAGAAGTGGAATTCAAAAATGTGTTTTATTTCTGCAAAAACATCACCGATGTTAGTCTGGTATTCTAAGGAAAGTCAGCGACTGTCATGGTTATCCAAAGTACTTCATAGAACAAAGTAATAGTTTTGTGGTTTAGCAGAACATCATGTAATTTGATACTTATATCATCAATAAATTAGATGTTGACTGTCATGGATTTCATTAAGAATGGTATCAGCAGTCAGTGGTGAAACTCAGGAATATATCTTAAATAGCTTACAGTTTCACAGTTTTGATTCAGACATCCAGACTTGTATGTGCTGAACGAAAGATTTTTTTATTTAATGTCACCCATCTCTTCTGGACACTAAAAAAACCCCCCACTGGATAATGCAGTGTATATGTATGACTAAATCACAGGTTGATCTACATTCATATGGAGATAGTACTCAAAACATTTCACAATCTCAGCAGTAATGACATGATAATTCATCTGGAGCATGAAAGAACAAAACTGTTTGGCATGTTTTGTGTGACAATGCATGTGGTGGAAGTTGAAAAAGCAGAGGTTTTTAGTGATACACAATTTCAGACAAGCTTTCCTTGGAGATTCAGGGAAAGCTCCTTTTTCTGACTCAGAAAATTAAAATTCATATCTCCCATGAGTATGTTCTGGGCAGCATATGATACACTTGCTACTCCTTTTGAACCAGAAAAACTTAATTTGATATTCAGTAGTAATATAACTTTGTAATCTCCTGGTTAAGAGAGTACTCTGGTTTAAGTTCTTCACTTCAGGTCACTGTTTCCAGACTTATTGTTAATTAAGAAGAAACATATATTGGAATGCAATATATTTCTGTTCCTAGGTGACTGATTGGTGTAAATGACTTATACCACACTAAACTTTTCACTTGAGAACAGTATAATATTAATTTGCTCTCCCTTCCATTGCACTGCAAATAATTTATTAAGATTTGTTTCACTTATGTTTTTCTAGACTTACCTTTCAAAGCATAATCTAACTGATATGAAACTTAGCCTGTGCATTTCTTCCTCCACCATTCTCATAAAATAATCACTATTTATTACAATCATTCTATAGTGATATAGAAAGGACCATCTTGCCATCCTGAAATTTCATTTCATACTTCACGTTTGAAAGATATTAGATAGTGTTTTTTGTTACTAGGAAACCAGTGACCAGCAAAAAAATTACTGTTATGTCTGCATCCATATTATGCTGTTTTACTTGCCTCTGCTTACAGTGATGTCTTCTTTCACAGTAATATTCAAATGAAAACTTTTTTTTTTTTTTTTTTCAGTAAGTATTGCCACACTTTCACAGTATTCATTTTAGGACAGAATTTCTGACATACATGTGATGCTGTGTATTCTTCAGGTACAAAAAGAGTCAGATCCACGTATTAAGATATTCAAGAATTTATACTGCAGTGCTTCTGCTTAACACATCAGGCAAAAGAAGGGAAATGAATATTTGAAATTTAATTTTACATTATCACAAAGAGATGGGTGACTTAACCACAACTCTTCCACTCTTATAAGGTATGACTACTATGCAGTATTTCCTTTATGACTTTACGCATTTTTAACTGATAATAATGTCTAGCTCCTAACTTGATTATTTAACTTTCTGTCACTTGGCACCATTATTCGTCTTTCTCCACCAAAAAAATAAAATAAAAATAAAGATTGTGAATAACTTCTATTTTCTTTTATTTTTTTTTTTCCTCAATTTTCTTGATGACATTTTGGATATCACAATTTTAGAATTTAAATCTAGAATTTAGTATTGCATCCACTTCTATCAAACTGCAGTTCATATATCTGTACTAAAGAAAACCCCAATAAAACTCAAATTAAATAATGAAAAATGCAAGGTATAAACATATGCTGGTATAAAAAAGTGGTCAAAATGAACAGAAACATATATGCCTACTTGAATGTAGTTGCCTGGGTCACTTCCCAATATGATCACTATTCTGAATGCAAAATTCAGTTCTGGTGTCCTCAACATAAAAAGGACATGGAACAAGTCCAGAGGAGTGCCACGAGGATGATCAGGGAACTGGAGCACTTCCTGTATGAAGATAGGCTGAGAAAGCTGGGGCTGTTCAGGCTGGAAGAGAAGGCCGCGTGGAGATCTCATAGCAGCCTTCCAGTATCTGAAGGGGGCTTATAAGGATGCTGGGATTGGACTGTAGTGATAGGACAAGGAGTAATGCGTTAAAACCTAAACAGGGGAAGTTTAGATTGGATACAAGGAAGAAGTCCTTTACTGAGAGGGTGGTGAGGCACTGGAATGGGTTGCCCAGGGAAGTTGTGAATGCTTCATCCTTGGCAGTGTTCAAGGCCAGGTTGGACAGAGCCTTGGGTGACATGGTTTAGTGTGAGGTGTCCCTGCCCATGGCAGAGGGATTGGAACTAGATGATCTTAAGGTCCTTTCCAACCCTAACTATTCTATGATTCTATGATTCTAAGATATGAGTTTACTCTCTTTTTTTAATCTGTATTGTTTCAGATTACCTAAGGTATACGTGAATTTTGTGTTTGTCCTTAAATATTAAGAATGCAGGAATAATTGTATTAAGATATTAGGTATCCTGCTGATCATCAAGGATGATCTTAAAGCCTGTGTAGGCACTCTAGCTATTTCAGATAAATTTTAGGACAACAGTTAAAGAAACTCTTTCTCCCAGTGTGAGAAAGTTCCTTCACTGTGGAGAAATTTAGGATAAAAAATTGAGAGTGAAAATGAGGTGGTAACATTTGTATTTACAATATTTAGCTAAAGCAAATGCAATGAAAAATCTTCATTCTGGTCTTTTGGAAAGAATAAATTCTCTCTTTGGTGATTAAAAGTAACTTCTAAGGGAGAATGCAATATCATACCAGGAAAAAAATGCAGAAGCCAAAGATGAAAGCTTACATTTTTCTGTCTAGTTGAAATCACACAGATGTTCCTATTAAATAAATAAGACTGTTCCTAATTTTTCATCCATAGAAGCTATATTTGCAAGACATTTATCCTGGAATTTTTAGGAAAAAAATGTTTAGAACCCTCCTAAATTCCAAGGCATTTTTAATTTGCTGGGACCTTCAAAAATACCTAAGCAAACTGATTGCAGTAAGCATTTTTCTGATTATTTCTTACTATTATTCTGTTCCTTATATATTTAGCTCATGAGACATTTGTATTCAAACTTTTTCCAGTACCTAGGGTATACAGGGTACATCTAAACACCCTCTACTACTGATAATGTTAGGTACTAAGTACTGTGAGTAGGTTTAGCAGCTGTCAGTGATACCATACAAAATATCAAAGATTTGGAGGATGACAGACATGGGGGTTCTTCATAAAAGCATCCCCAGATGAATATCTAAATCCTTATATTTCTGTTTTCCCAAGACATATATAGCTTTCTAACGCTAGCAAGCTCATATGTATGACCTCTACATGTTTTGCTTCATCCACAAGCAGGTCAAGTTGAAGACAAGTAAGTTATCATGAAAGGAACTGGTGTTCCGCATAAGTGTTTTAAATGGTCTTCCTTATACAGATTCCAAAAGAGCAGGGTAGGGATGCCAAGCAGAGATTTTATGACTTGTGGCTTGACTAATAATTGAAAAAAAGGAACCTTGTTTTCAAAGCTGATGTTCTACATGTTTCCATGGTAACCAGAGCATTCACTTACACTGAGGTTTCTATTTTGTTATATTTTAAAACTCAGTTTTCATTGTTAGTATTTTTTCCCATGTTTTGACTTGAGAGTGATACATTGTAACATTTACTAAATTATATGTTGGGTGTCTCAAGGGACCACCCTGTCAAGAACATTTATTTAATTTCATGCAACTTGTTTAGTCGCATAACAAGCGGAAGGGGAAAGAAAAAAAGGTTTGATTTCCTGAAAAAAAACCCACCAGCTTCGCAAGAACTGCTGTCTAGTTAACCCATTCATACTGGCACTCCTATGCCTGCGGTGTCTCAGGGTTAAAGCATTTGATGAAAAGGCCAAACACATTATCATGGTGTTATTGGCAACTGGGTCATGGGAAAATATGGCTCCCAATCTTCATAGTTGTAAAGAATCTGCCATTTTTACCTTCTGATGTTATTAGGAACACAACATTCATCACTTCTGAATGTAGTAAATTTTTTTTTCTTTTTGTTTCTTAGTATGTTTTGAGATTACTAATATTTAATTTTGGAATTCTGGTTTACTAGAGAAATACCATTTTATCTTCTTCTTTACCAGCTGCTGGAGTTTGAGAATAATGCTGATGACATTTTTCTTTAATATCATGCCAGATTTTTTTAGAACATACATTGACATCTATCACATAAGAGGGAATAGGAGGACTGCAAAGGATACTATCCTCTGTGTGTGAGAGAAGGCTGATATGATTTTCATTACTAATTCAAAGACAATGGCAGTAAATCCCAGCAGAGACAAGAGGCTTCCTTTGTTCCAGATTTACTTCACCAGCTCCTGTAAAGCATAACTTCAGTCTTTGAGGTTTCCTGGCTATACTAGGTCTTCCTCTTTCTACATGATACTTTTTATGAGTGCTTTACACAGGTGTGTTCCCTCTTACTCTTCAGGGAGCCAAGACGTTAAAAAGCATGTTAATATCCTATGATGTATTGGAACATCGGGCATTCAAGTTAGATACTGCAATGCTAAATTTTAATTATTTTCTGTGTTTAGCTTACAGTTTTTTTCTTCAGCTATGGCTTAATCACTGGCTTACTCAGTGATAAACACCAGGAACATGCAGAAACTATTTATTAGAAAAAATATGAATTCTCTTGATATACAGTCAATCTAGTGATATGCTGTCGTGGTTTAAGCCCAGGCTGTAAATTAGAACCACGCAGTTTCTACTCCCCCACCCCCACCCCAGAGGGATGGGAAGGAGAATCGAAAGAATGTAACTCCCACGGGTTGAGATAAAAACAGTCCAGTAACTAAGGTATAACACAAATCACTACTGCTACCACCAATAATAATAATGATAAGAGAAATAACAAGGGAAGAGAATACGATACCGCCTGCTGGAAAAGAGCCCGACAGAGAAGAGGACGTGCCCTTCCAGGTAACTCCCAGTTACATCCCCGGGCATGACGTGTTGTGGTATGGAATACCTCTTTGGCTAGTTTGGGTCCGATGTCCTGTCCCTGCTTCCTCCCGGCTTCTCCTCCTCCCTGGCAGAGCATGAGACTCACAGAGTCCTTGGTCAAGGTAAACATTCTGACCAGCAACTGAAAACATCAGCTTTATCAGTATTATTCCCAGGCCGAAAGTCAAAACCACAGCACTGCACCAGCTACTAAGAAGGAGAAAAACTGACTGCTGCTGCTGAACCCAGGACATATGCAAAACCAAGCATCCACTGTATTCTTTTCTTGGTATTAGGTTGTTCTTATGTCACTCAAAAACCACTTTTTTCCTCTTCCACAATATCTTCAAATAAACTAGATACAAGTTTTATAGCTCCTTTCCAAGGAGGCCAAATATGCATGGCTCCTACATGTGATATGTGCAGCCAGTCACTATCCTCTTCCTATATCCTATATATTCCCAAAATATATGCTATGATAACTGCTTTTCTTACATATAGTGAGGCAGTATTCAGCTGTCTTCACTCATGATTCATATTTAAGAAACAGTATTTTTAAATGTCTCTGTCAGTGTTTACACTAAAAAATGGAAATTGAAATACATGAACTCACAATGGCCATGTTGGAGTACAGAGCTTTATTATTATTATTTTAATTTTCTATTCAGGACAGATGTTACTATCAGACCATGTCTGTGCTTGCTTGTCAGATGATATTGTGCTTGCTGAGGAGACCTTCAGCCTAGAAACATGCAATTTGCTTGAAAGTTGGGTTGGCAGCCCAAAAGTATAAGTCATAACATCAATATAAGTCATAGAAGACAGATATTTCTGCAATCTAGTTATCACCTTTTAAATATATATTAAAAAAAAAAAAAAACCAAAACAACTCAAAACAAAAACCAAACAAACCCAAATTTATTACTACAAGGAAAGAGGAGAAAGAGTGGAAGATGGGGAAATATAGGAGGTGAACAACATACTGACATAGTAAATGCCAAAAAAAGAAAGGGATATCCAAAATGAATACATTAATAAATATGAACCCTGGGATAAGATGAGAAAAAAAAAAAGAGAATCAACCCAAAACGTCTAATCCAGCATTCTTTTTCACATCAAAAATTGCCTTCCATTTGGTAGGCATGTTTTGAAAGTGTTATTGCAGTGCATGTCATGAGCTGAAAATCTGAGGGAATTGCATTGTAGGCAGCATTCCTTATTGGAAGGGTATTAGTAATGATTAATCAGACTTGTAGAAGTTAGCACATTAAGGAGCAGAGGATGGGGTAAAAAAATGGTGAAATGCCTTTGAATGGCTTCATGTAACCTAAATGAAAAAATATGATAATTATGAAAGTTTTCATTCTTCATAAACTTTCATTAAGAGCTAGTGACCTTAATGGCTATTGCATTGAAATGTAAAGGAATCATAGTTATCCCTGCTGACTATAGGAAGAATTGTTAAAATCAGCTAAATTTTGCTTTCCTAAAATGTAAGTAATGTAATGTAGGAGAATTAAAGGAGGAATTATTTTTTGAGATCTTCTCTAAAGGCATAGATGACAGTTCTGCATTCACAAATGGCTGAATTAAATAGGACATAAGCAGGTCTCAGAATGCTAGGTTCCAGTGGTATTCAGCCTCAGAAGTGTGAAGACAAAGTGTTCATTTAATTTCAGACAAGTAATTGAACTCATCTCTTAAATTTATATTAAAAAACCCGAACAGACCAATGGGAAATGGAATCTGTCTGAAACAGACTAAAATGAATGAACAACAACAACAGACACCACACACACACACACACCCACCACCCATTTAATACTCCAAACCAAACCAAAATTATTCCTGTTTAGATACAGTAGAATTTTGGAAATAAGTGAAATGTACATGACAAAGTAGAAATCTTTATAGAATGCTTATTTATTCAAACACTACATAGGGCTTGTATGAAATACTGAGAGCTAACAAAAGTCTAATATATCCCAGCAGAATATTCTGGTGTTTTGTTTTAATTAACCTAACAGATGTGAATAGTAAATGAAATTAATTAGGCAACATTCTTGGGTTCTTAAATTATAAAGAAGAAAAAATTATGATAGAAAACCAAAGTGACTTCAGTCAAAAAAGACGTTATTGTGGATTTACTTATTGTTGCAGAAAATGTTGTTCCCCATTGTGAAACAGTGAGTCAGCTAACAAGAGAATGGGTTAAGATACACTGCATGAAGGCTGCTTTTCTGACTTAACTGCAAGAGATCATACATAATCCAGTAGGGTTTTTTGTAGGAATTCTTTATCAACTGGATATTGTTGTTGTTGTTCAGGAAAGATGGGGTGAAATTAGAAGTTCAGTTGCTTTTACAGTCTATTGAGAAAGCTTTCCTTCATCTAATGTTTTCTCTGGTCTGGCTGTTAAAGTCTGGACTAAAATAAGCTCAGATTTTTTTCATGTAGAAAGTTATTTTCTACTATGCCTTTTGCTGGTTAATGCATTAGTGACATTGTTCTTTCTTTTTTTTTTTTTTTTTCTCTTTCTTACGTTATTTTTCTTCTTTCTTCTTTTTTTCTTTTTTTCTTTTTTTTTTTTTTTTTCCCCTCTGAGAATTCTTGCTAGACTCCAGTTTGTAAAGCCTGTGTCTTGCTGGAAAACTTCAGTAGGTGGCATCTAAGTGTTGCGTGGTAAAATACGTCTTTGTTCTAGTTAGACTGTGCTTTTTAACAAAGAAAAGGAAGAAGTTTGTCCTTTTTTCATTACTTTTCTTCCTTTTCTTAATTTCTAAGAAGCCAAAACATTGCACCAGCAAGTCTGTCAACAAGTTGTTTTAAAGAAGAGATTCCATTGACTACTTGTCATGTACTCTGTTGTACTCTGTTGACATCAATTGATGTCTATGGCAGGTTGTGGTTTTTGCTGACTTACATTTTGTTGCAAAGCTGAAGTGAACTGTATTTTATTGCACACATACAATACATTACCTTTCATCATCTGCTCTACTCTTTTTGATTAAATGCAAGTGGATGCATAGAACTTAACAAGCTTTCTGTCATCTCCTTCTGAGAAGACTATCTTAAACCATAATATGTATATGCTTTCTTAATTCAGACATAACTTCACCACAAAATATTTTTAAGTTATGTATATGTGTATGTGCACATATAATTATTAAATGAAATAATTATTACATATACAATATATTTGTTTAATCTGGTAAAAATAATGTCTAGTATAGCTTAGTAAAATAAAGTGCGAACTGAAGTCAAGAGAATCCTTAGCTAAAAAAAAATTGGGTTTAATTTCTTTAAGTATTGGGCAACAGGTTAATGTACAATTTTCAGAGGACATCTGAAGATATCTATTTATTTTTACTATAATGGTCTTATGGTAAGTACCATGAGAACAACTTGTACTGATTGCATGACATCTTGTTAAATTTAATTAATTAAATACAATTAACACTATAAATTTTCCCTCTATTTAACTGTTCATTAGGATTTAAAATTTTCCATTATGAAGTACTTATCACATTTATTTTTGTTCATTTCAGCTCTCTTCTAGTTTGTCAGTGTCAATGGCCTTCAGTTTCTTTGTCATACATATACCTTCATCTAGTTTGGAAGTATCAAATATCTTGCTGTCAAAACTATTCAGATTTATCATCTACTAATTATTGTTTTATTATAAAGAAAAATCAGGGCTGGAATGGTGGTGTGTTTGCTTACTTGCTTGTTTTTAAGAGAAGGATGTGATTTTGATTTATGTAGGCATGTTAAGTTAGGGAGCAAATGAATTCTAGTCTGCATAGTACTAGTGCGATAACTGCACAGCTGGGCACAAAGCAGATTGCTCTGTGTCTCTGACCCATTCGAATATGCAACATTCTGGTATATCACTGCTGTCAAGCAATGTCCCATTGAAGTGAATGATGCAAGTCCCTTTTTTAAGTCAAGTGAATTTTGCATCATACAAATAATATGTAATGGAAGAATTGCCCAAGCTGCTCCCTGAACAACATGCTGATCCTGCAATTCACAAAAGTAAAAATTGTATTCTTTTTGCATAGTAAATACAGCACCTACTCACACAATTTGGTATTACACACAATGACTTTCATTACAGGGGTATTGTCAGAACATTGCTGAAACATACTCACTGGCCTTTTTTTTGAAAAATGCTTGAAAATAGTTGATTTGAGGCAGATATCAAATGGGCAAATTTCAGTACATCTGATTCATTAAATTTTGGAAAGTGTATAAGCAACAAAATAAATCTTATAATGGAAAATATTAAGTAAACTTGTTAATAATAAACTGTTGCCCTTCCTATAAGACTGTGACGCTTGTAACTCATCTTGCCATGCATAGTACAGTTATCAAAATAATTCATATTTATTCTTTACTTGCCCTGCATAGGACAATTTATGTATAGTTGTATTCAGTGATATTACTCCTATCCTGAAAACATTAACTTCTTTTCCTTTCATTCAGTCTATCCAGACTACCAACTGTGCAAAGCATATTGTTCATGCCACCTGCAAGTAATATCACAAAAACTCATGGCATCATCAGTTGATTTTATGACCCTTAACTGCAGTTTAATTGCTTTATTTGACTACATAAAGCCTTAGCTGAAATTAACAGATTCAAGAGTCTTGCATTTTTCCAAGGATGTTTTTTTCCAAGGTATCAATCAAGATATGTTATAATGTTTTACTATCAGAGAGATGAATCTAACTGCCTGGATCACACAAATTGCATCATCAAAGGAGGTATATTTAGATACACAGTACAAGGTACATTTCCTATGGCAAGCAGTGAAAAATGGGTGGGTAAACAATTCACCCTGGTGCCTGAACACCACCCAGAAGGAAAATCTGTAGGAAAGAAATCAATATTACTTGAAATGAATCTGTTACCTCTTCTTGACCTTTTGGTAAACCACTGCTTACATGCTTTTTAGTTGGTTGATTTTGAGGGTGGAAGGAACACTTATAGCAGGTGTCTCTTTCTTCAGTTTCTTTACCATTTTGTGAAAGTAGACTTGACTAGTGAAATAATGCTGCACAAAATCTTTGTGTTTAGATCACCCTTGAGGCTGGCAATGTAATGATTTCCAGGAAACGTGGATAATGGGGCAAGTTGCCATCCTGCAGAAGCTGGAACAGACAACGTATTGTAGGGTCATGTAAGCCAGGTCCATAACAGCCCAGAGCGTTAAGGTCAGCATTGCCCTTGAGTCAACACAGTGAATAAATGGATATTTTCTGAAATCAAAGAAATGTCCTAACAGTTTTCTAGCCACACTGAATGAAATAATCTAAACTTTATGTCACATGCATATTAGATTTGACGTTGCCCCTTTTTGCGAACTCCTAGTCTGTTATATATGAAAGTACTCGTACAGAAGCTGTGAGCTGAGCAAGACATGTATTCCCTAGTTTAGCTAACATGAGATAGTCCCCTTTAATGGAAAGAGCAATGACAACAATTTATGTTTTTAAAATCTTTCTTCTATATAGAAATACATATTAACAGGCTAAATTTAAGTAAAAAAATCAAGGCAGAAACAGTTTCACCACTACTCCTTGCCCTCCAACAGAAAATCTTAGCCTATGACAGGTCCTTATAAGGGTTGAAGATACAGCAATGTTGAGAGCAGATACTACTTGTCTTGCATTATCTGTTCGGTACTGACAGTTTTAATAAAGAAAGTATTAGACCTCCTGAGAGACCAAGTATTCCATCTTCAGATAATTTCACAAAATTAGATTTTAAAATATTTATTTTTACATTGGAACAACAAGAAATATTTTGAGTGCAACTGAGAATCAGTTTTGTCAGAATACCTATTTTCACTCTGAAAATATTGCCTTTTAAATTCAATTTCTTTTGGTCTGTCTCTGTTGCCTTTGCATTCTTGTTTTGTACTCTCTAGAGAAATACTAGGGTATTGACACTTTTCCTAAGAAATCATCCTGTTTACAATTCTTGTTGAAACTGTTATGTCTCTGTAAAATACATCAGCGTCAATAAAATTTCAATTTCCATCCAGTCCTAAGTAGCTTAACTGCTTTAGTGACTGTGTGGCAGCAACAAAACCTGTTTCCTCAAAACTCCTTGCCTTGCCTTGCCTCAGAGAACCTTTAAGTTATTCTTTAATATAGACACAATCTGGCAATAAAAGAAAAGGACTTGCCAAGATTTGATATAAAAATATTTTGGCCTCTAAAGTATTTTTAGAGTGATAGAACTTTGGGAACAGCTGTTGTTCTGGGTTTTGGTTTTTTTTTTAATTATTTGTTTGTTTGTTTGTCTCATAGAATCATAAAACAGCCCAGGTTGGAAGGGACCTTTAAAGATCATCTGGTTGAAACTTTTGTGGGAAAAGGAGATTATCTAGCATCATGTCTGTCATGGTTTAAGCACAACAGCACTGTACCAGTTACTAAGAGGGAGAAAAATAACTGTTGCAGCTGAACCCAGGGTAGTATCTAATCACATCTTGAACATCTCTGGTGATGGGTACTCCACCATTTCCCTGAAGAGGTTGTCCCAGCGAATAATTGTTCTCGATATAAAAAGTTTCTTTCTTCTGTCAAGATGTAACCTCTCTGAGTGCAACTTGTACCTATTGCCACTTGTCTTCTCTGTGTGGCTCCTTGAGAAGAGAGAGCCTCCATCCTCTTTTTAGCTGCCTTTTAAGTACTAGCATACTGTGGTAAGGTCTCCCTTGAGCCTTCTCCGTGGAGAAAAGATCTAACTCCTTCAGTCTTTCCTAATTGGGCAGCAATTTCCTAATTCTCCAGCACTTTGGCCATCTTCATGGTCCTCCTTTGGACCCTCTCCAGACGTTTTCTGTCTTTCTTGAATTATGGGGACCAGAACTGGGCACATTACCAGAGGTCAGCCCGACCAGCACTGGGTAGAGTGGATAATCACATCTCTAGCTTTGCTTATAATCAGACGCAGTTGCAGCCCAGGATCTGATTTGTCTTTGCTGCTTGCTGCAGCACTGCACTGCTGATCTATGTTCTGTTTGTCGTCCACCAAGACCTCCATATCCCTTTCAGCAGGGCTGCTTCCCAGTCACACAGATCGTAGCCTGTACTAGGATCTTTGGTTTTGTCATCTCAAGTTTGGGTTTGTCATCTTAAGTTTTTAATCTCTTTTAAACTTCATACTCTTTTACCAACTATCCAGGTCTCTCTGTCAGATGGCTTTCCTTTTGACACATGATGTCCACATCACTACCTAGTTTAGTGTCATCAGCAAACATGGTGAGGGGTCTTTCAATCCCATCATCCAAGTAATTTATGAAGATGTTCCAGTATCAGTCCCTCATGTACCACTCTTGTGACAAACTGCCAGTCTAAGTAAAATTTGAGTGTGACCTGTGAGCCAGTTTCCTACCCATCCAACCTGTAACTTCCTAGGAGTTTTTTTGGTTTTTAATTAAATTAGCTTTTAAGGTATCTGAAAAAAAACCCAACCCAACAAACCCAAATCTTTTATATCTAGGAATACTTCAAATAGCATTCTTGCCTGAGAGGTAACAATGAACAAATAAAAGTATATGGTTATTTCACTTACTGGTGAGAATGATCTTGGAAAGCTTACACAACCCTAGAATTTAACCCACAACAGTTACTGCAAAGTTACTGTATTGGAAATTCTTACAAGTGAATGGAGAGCAAAATGTTCATTTGCAAACATTAAAAAAAAAAAAGCAAATATATTAGCAAAACTAAATGTAGGTTTTCATACTCTGTCATTAGAGAAAATTATTTTCACTATGTTAAAACTACACTCAACTTTAAAGTAATCAAGGAATTTAACATTAAGTAGGTTGCAGAGTTTAAGTGTATGTTTTAAATCATATAGTCTCCTTAACAGCTGATGAGAGCACCTATGAAGTACACTTCTTAGGTACCAGGACTAGTGTCTATATGAGATTAAGACATTCAGAGATCTGCTGAATAAACCGTGAGTGTTTAGGACTGTGAAAGCTGAAGTTTTGCAATCATATAAACCCCCTTTCTCCTAGACCTGTTTGAAAATCATTTATAGCACTACCAGGAAGATTAAATTTGTTGAAGAGGAAATATACAGAAAAAAAAAAAAAAATCTATAAATAATCTTTTGGCTTTCATTGAAAACAGAATTAGAGAGAAAAAAATAACCCATATATCCTAAAAAATCCCCAAAAGACCATTAAGGAAGTCAGCGTATTTTCTGTGTCATTTTGATTGTTTATTTAATTTTAGTTCTTTTGTCCATAGAAGATAATTTCATTTTTAAAAGGTTTAATATGCTGTTGCAATTTTATTTTGATGAAAGGGTTAAAAGTAGAGGTCTTAAAATTTTCTGATATTTTTATATTTTATATTAATATATTGTATTTAAAACTTCCACCTTTTATCATTATTGCACTTCACTACGCTAAGTTAGAAATCTTGTTTATTCTGTTCCTGTTTGAGTGTGTAACATAAAGTCATTAGAGTTGTCCTAGTTTAATCCCAGCCTGCAACTAAACCTCACACAGCTGCTTGCTTACTCTCCTCTAGTGGAATGGGGGAAAGAATTGAAATGGTAAAAGTGAGAAAATTTGTGGGGTAAGATAATGTCAGTTTAATAAGTAAAGCAAAAGCTGTGCATGCAAGCAAAGCAAAACAAGGAATTCATTCACCACTTCCCATCAGCAAGCAGATGTTCAGCCACCACCAAGAAAACAGGGCTCCATCAGGTTTAATCATTACTTGGGAAAACAAAACACCATAACTCCAAATGTTTTCCCCTTCTTTCTTCTTCTCCAGATTTATATGCTAAGCATGATCTCATATGGTATAGAATATCCCTTTAGTCAGTTGTGGTCACTGGTACTGGCTATGTACCCTCCTAAATTCTTATTCACTCTGAGCCTACTTGCTAATGGAGTAGGCTGAAGAGCAGAAAAGGCCTTGACTCTGTGTAAGCACTGCTCAGCAATAGCTAAAACATCCCTGAATGATCAACACAATTCCAAAACGTAGCCCTATACTAGCTACAATGAAGAAAATTAACTGCATACCAGCCAAACCCAACACATTCTTCACCCCTTATTCCATACCATTTACTTCATGCTCAGATTCCAGACTATCAAATACATCCTCATTAACCACCACTCCCATTGACATCCTTTGATATAATACACAAATATCATTCCCCTAGTTTATGGACCACCCTTGTAATATGTCTGTAAAATATCCACAAGTGTCCAGAAAATGTGCACAGGATCTATTTAGTCTGTGAATTTGGGATCCGTCTGTTATGGTGGTCATTCAGGACAGGATGTTGTGTGTTGTGTGGAGTTACTAGGCACCAAAGCCAGCTAGGTCAGGTCACTGCTGTACTTGCACTGCTTCTTGTAAGGCTTCTCTGCTAGTTCAGGTAGTTCCTGCTGTAGTAATTCATATAACATAAATCTCACATCATGGGTTACAGCAGTTAAAAGGTATTTCCATTGCAGTCTTCACCCCGGTTCCTTTGGACCAGACCATCAGGTTTAGCATTTCAAGGAGTTCCTCCCCTTGCCTCTGCTCTGACTTGGACTTACCCACAGACTGCAGTCCCCTAGGGTTGTGCTTGCTCTGAGTAGAGTCTTGTTTATGAGTGACATTCTCATCAGGGGTATACCTGCTGCATCCTAGACTTGTCCACAGTTGCAGTTGCTTTGAGGTGTTCCTGTACTGGCATGACCTTATCCATAGCCCCCAATGCCTTTAGAGATATACCTGCTTCAGCATGCCCTTACCTGTAGCTGCAGTTCCTCCAGGGGTGTTCTGCTCTGTTGTAGTCTTACCTATTTTCATAAGCTTCATGGTTCTCCAGCATAACCTCATGCACAGCCACTGATGCTTCAAGGTGTACCTGATGCGGCATGGCCTTACCCACAGCCAAAGATGCTTCGAGATGTACCTTATATTTGGACTTATTCTTATCCCTTCAGAAGTATACCTGCTGTGGCACAGACATAACTGAGGCCACAGACACTCTAAGATATACCTGCTCTGGCATGGGCTTATTTATCCATGACCTGGCCATCTGCAAGCCCAAATGCATCACCATTGCTGTAATCAAAATATTCCTGGGGACATCAGAAGATGATAAGCCATACGCCAGTATAGCAAACAGCAAAAGCAAAAAGCAGCCACTAATGTGCACTTGACTCTAATTTATGGTAAGGCAAGCAAGCTCCATGGCAAGCACGTGAGCCTGCCAGTTAATAGCTAAACAGCAGTAACAGCTATAAAATCAATCTAGCACATTCCAATAAAATTTGATGTTATCTTGAACACTTTGAGCCCCACATTGGGCACCAGAAATGACTGTTGTGGTTTAATCCCAGCTGACAACTAAGCACCACACAGCTGCTCACTCACCTTTCCAGGTGCAATGGGAGAGAATAGGAGCAATAGAAGTGAGAAAACTCACAGGCTGAGATAAAGACAGCCCAATAGGTAAATCAGCACAGAGTAATAAGTTAGAATAAAGAACTATTGGTTCTTCATGTTTTGCTGAGTCAAAAAGTTTGAAAAACACATGACACACAGCTGCATACATAAAGACATATGGAAATTATATTCACATGTGCTTAAAAGAAAAGAAAAAAAACCTCACAAACAAAACCAAACCACACATTATGTCTTAGATCTACATTTCAACATAACTCACTGCTAGCAAATGGGACAGTGTCAAACTTACTTGCTTTTCTTCAAGGATTTGTCATCTATGCACAATTCTTTATTCCCTAGGTCTGTTTTTTTCTGCCTTTTTTTTTTCCCTTGAATTGGTGAGAATAATGAATTTTGTAGTTTCTATTGCAAGCTAGCAGACTAATGCCTTTGTGGACCAAACCTTGAAGTGCTCTGGGGAAAAGTATATGCAGCTGAGGCTTACATTAGATTAATTGTGTTCATTTTATGTGACCACAAAAAGGATCCTTTTTCTGTACAGAAGCACAGGTAAGGGTTACAGGACAGCCACCGGGATTAATGCTCTCAATGGTTTTGTGGCTGTCGTGGTTTAAGCCCAGCTGGCAACCCAGAACCATGCAGCTGCTCGCTCACTGCCCCCACTTTCCCCCCCCCCACTCCCCGAAGGATGGGGAGGAGAATCGGAAGAATGTAACTCCCACAGGTTGAGACAAGAGCAGTTCAGCAACTAAGGTATAACACAAACCACTACTGCTGCCACCAATAATAATAATGATAAGGCAAATAGCAAGCAAAGAGAATACAACTGCTCACCACTTGCTGACCAATACCCAGCCTGACCCAAGCAGTGATCTAGCCCTTCTGGGTAACTGCCCCCAGTTTATATAGCGGGCATGACGTGCTGTGGTATGGAATACCTCTTTGGCTAGTTTGGGTCAGGCATCTTATCTCTGCTTCCTCCCGGCTTCCCCTCTTCCCTGGCAGAGCATGAGACTCAGAGAGTCCTTGGTCAGACTAAACATTACTGAGCAGCAGCTAAAAACATTGGTGTTATCAGCACTGTTCCCAGGCTGAAAGTCAAAAACACAGCAGTGCACCAGCTATTAAGGAGAAAAATGACTCCTACTGCTGAACCCAGGAGGGTAGCTTAGACCAGCTATGTTTCTTGAGAAAGCAATGATAATACAGGCATATAATCATTGCATATTTTCTGAACAACTATGAAAGCACATGTATAGCTTTTTTAAACAAAAATTTTCACTATAACATATACGTCTTTTTAAATTGTGGTGGTTTGTTTTATTTTTTGGTTTTGCTTAACATGAATGCAAATCACAGTTACACTTTTAATAAACACTTGTTTTATTAATTGCAGTTGCTTCATTTGAGCTAAACTCTTTCAGCAGTTTTAAAATTTCTTACAGGGAATTAAAAAAAAAAAAAATTAGCTGGGGAATTCATGACCAGATGAGCCCATCAGATCTTCACTCGGACATTGAGCCATTGACCACAACTCTTTGAGTGCAACTGTCCAGCCAATTCCTTATCTACTGAGTGGTCCACCCATCAAATCCATGCTTCTCCAATATAGTATGAATTAATACTAAGTTACTACTCCCTAATTAATAGATTATTAAAATAGAAAGCTGTTTCTATGGATGTATTTTTAGCTATGTTTTTTGTGCCTAAACTAGCAAGCTGCTTTTTGTATTGTTATTAAAACTCTTGTTAATGGACAGATTGTCTCAGTAACCTCCACAACTCTTTATAACCATGTTGGACTGTTTCTCTGATTTCAGAATCCTTAAGATTCCTTGCTACAGCAGCAATTGCTTACAAGCAAAAGTAATTTTATGGAAGTATTAAATGTATTTCTAGCTGTCTTTAGTGTAACGTAACAGCTAGAAACAAGAAGGAAAGCATGACAGACAGCTCTCCATGGGACAATAGCAAGTGATCAAGTGATCCATGGTTCACTGGCAGTCCACAGACCCAGTTAGCCTTAGGAAATGAATGACTGGTCTCATTATCCTGGTAAATGTCTCGGGGCAATGCAGATGTAAAGAATCATTCTCTTCAAGCAATGCACTTTGGGGAAAATATCTATATGTGGAGTGCCTTGGAGTCCTGTGGAAATCCTTTCCTCAAGACTCTACCTCATTATGTTTGTGACAGTAATGTCGCTGAATTCCACAGAGGAGCCTGAGCTTGAGCATCAATGAGGAGAAGGAGTAAAGAAGAGTCAGGACTTTGCCCCTTTGAAATTCATCCCTTGTTATGAATAAAATGGCCCACATGTAGTGAAATTCAGGGTTTATTATAAAATTATTCTTTCAAAACTACAGCAAAACCACACATGTAAAATTGACTATATTTGCAAGTGTACAAAATTATTTGGAGAAAAAACTTATCAGCTCCTGTGTGTAGGAGGTTTGTAAATTTTCTGGGAGAAAAGTTTGTGGAATAGCAGCCCTTCTACAGCTTTAATTTTCCTAAAAATATTTATCTATATCTATAAATTAAAGCTTTGACATTAAAAGTCTGAGTTTGGCAAGTTATGCAGGAAAAAAAATGAAAAAGCTTAAAAACTTTGTTTTAAAACTTTCACCAAAAATTCGGCCACCTTGGATGGTGGAGACTGTGACATATATAAATAGTTATCCACACTCAGAATTAAAGACATTGGGATTTTTTTTTTTAGTTACGTTTCTAAGATCCTCATTCCAAGACTCCCCTCATCTAATTCCACTAAGCAAGAGGAAGACCTTCATGGAAAGTGTGAGCTCACACCTACTCCTGTATTCAAGCAAACAAATGAACATATTCCAATACAGATGTGAAATCAGATTTTTGTATGCAAGACACTGGTCTGTTTCTTAAACTTTAGTCCAGAAAGGAGCCTCACACTTACTTTCCAAATTTTCAAACCTTGGGCATGGAATTAACCCTATTGATTTTATGAAGGACTATGTCAATGAGAATGGATGCATAGGTAACATATTACTTATCTGTAAAGATGCTGAGAGTCGATCCCTTGCCGCGCATAAAATCAGGTTTCTCACACAGTCTCTATAGTATATTTTTGGACACTATGCAATACATATTCATGATATGGTAACTTGCAATGAAGAGGGTTTTTTAATTTTTTGTGTTCTTTTGTTCCCTGCTCATCCCCCTTCTCCCCCCACTTCTTTGTTCTTATTTAAATGTCCAGGCATTTAGAAAGGAAACTTGAGCCATTCCTTGTAATACTGCTCCATTGCTGCTCCCCTTCCATGTACCCTCAGCCCCGCTAAGCTGCCTTTGGTAAATTGGCATCTAAGATTTCAGGCAAAATCTTTCTAGCTATAATCCCTGGTGTCACTGAAATTACTTCCTAGGACCTATCTCTCAAGGGCATTTATCATCCCATACTAAACAGCACTTGCCAATGTAGCTGTTGAAGCAAACTATAAGCCACTTCAGTGTAAGAGTGTGATTCACAAGCCTAAATCATTTCTCAAATCCCAGACACATTTCATTTCCAAACTACTAAATTATGGAATAAGCAAAGTGTTTCTGCTCTCCGCTTCACTGCTAAAATTATAAATGAGGACTGAAAGACTGATGTGTCCAAACTCTGGATAAGCAAACTGTCTTAGTAATTACTGAACTGAGGTGTAAATTAGCAATCACACTAAAAGCACTTCAGACACTTAGATTGTCGATAGATAGATAGAGCTCGATAAGTGATTTTTTTCTGATTTTTTTTGTGAACTTATTAATTCTTCTAAATTTAGGATCTTAATTAATTTATGGAATCTAGGATTAGAATCTAAAATCTTAATTTCACAGTAGCACCGAGATAGTCCTCTAAGGCCACAGTGCAGTTTCAGCTATCTTTTGCCTGACACAGATGTCCCTCCCACTCAAAACCCTGCTGCTGTGATTTTCCAATATGGGAGAAAATCTTACAGGAATACCTGGGTATCTAAGCCAACATTATGTGTTTCATTTTGGGAGGTGGATCTCTAATTTTCAGGCAATATATCTCTAAGTATAATGTTTAATCTATTTGCTTGCATTTCAAAGAAACCAGATCTAAATTCACTATATATATATATATAGTGAAATATATGCACAGTAAAATCTATAATGTCCAAGACCACACAGAAAATAAGTGCTCTTACTTGGGCTGCAGAAGTTTCTAAAGTTAAATGCCTCTTTCTATCCTGGATAATTCATTAGGAGAAAGTATAATTAGAAGTCTTTCTGCTTCTTATATATCACTGTTACCTGAGAGATCACACTCAGTTTGAGATTTGCAGGAATTCCGGTCCAGTGGAAGCCATCACTATAAGGACAAGAAATAACCTGAGAAAAGTTAGAATTTGTTCTCTGCCTCTGAATTTTAGGAAAGGTTTTTATGCTTTCATCTCTCTATGAATCTGTGAGAAACATGAGTGTATGCATATATCTTTGTGAGAAAATAGTGTCTTTCATAGATCTCTAAAAGTTAACTGCAAACACCCAAATCTTTCATATGTATTAATGTATCTATCCTTTCCTTCAAAGGTGCTATGGAGTTTCTATTGTTTGGTTTATTAATAAACTTTGAGTTAAATCTTTCTAAATTTTGTTCTATTGTGTGTGGAGGGGATTAAAAAGAGCAGAAGAATAACTGTCTGAAAGTAAGAAAACTTAAGAAAAAACAAGTGGTAAGCAGCTGAGAAGCCATCCTTGTGACCATAATTTCTATAAACTAGCTAAAAGAATTTTACAGTCTGCCTCAGACTATCTTGTTCAAAGCTGAAAAACCAAACCCGACATCATGTCTTTCAATTCTAGGATTGTTACTATAATGGTTGCTAAAGATTACCCGAAGTTTAAGAGAAATATAAAAGATGTGAATTATTTAGAAAACTTGGATACTTATCTCTCATTTGGAACATCAAGGGCTATCAGAAATCAGGAAAGATGAGTTGTACATCTTGTTTGAAAAAAATTAATAAGATTACCTTGTCAAGAAGGGGAAAAACAAGGAATCAGAACAGTACCCATTTAGAATGCATGGTACTTTTTCAGCATATGTTAATTGCTGCAGTCAGATAATTTGGACAAATTGTCAACATCAGATTTGCAAAACTTAACAACTCTATTTTAGAATAAAAGTTCCTATATAGATTCTCTGTGAAAATCAGGGCATATTGAAAAGTGCTGTGAAAATTTTGATTGATAGAAAACATTTTTAAAGTGTTTCCTAGGAGCAGAATAAAATTTAAGATCAAATCCAGACTGATTTTGGGGCTGCCATGTATCTAGATTCTTATTTGGCATGGAGAGGAAATATTCAAAGAATACTGAGTTACATATATACCATGTAAGTTGTCAAATTAATCACTAATTCAATTTTCAAAAGCTCTTCTATTAGATTTCATTTGAATAGATAATCAAAGAATTGTTATAATACATAATGTAGTCCTTGCTCTTCCATAAGCTAATAAGTTCTGTAGATATTGAGCTATTCTAAGAAGTATTTCTTGGAAGGGTTTTTCACAGAAGACTGCTGAAATCTTGGTTTCCTCTTAGAAAAGTGTTTAGAATCTAGGCACAGAAAGAGAAAATATCTCTCACTCAACTCTACTGAAAACTAATACAATCATTGCCTATAGTTTCTTAAAGTGAACTTTTTGGGTTGAGAGTATTATCACAGTTCCATAATCTGCATAAAGTTACAAGTGCCAATTATCTAGCCAATAATTCTGTAGCTCACAATTAAATTACTATCCTCTTCTCAAAAAATGACATGAAGCCAATAACTCATTCAGAATGTCTGCCTCCCAACTCACTAATTATTTGCAGTGTACATGTTTTTAATTTAAGCAATACATTTCAATGTCAAAACAATTCCAGAATCACTCAGAGAGGTGTTAACTTACTTGTGAGTATGTTAAGACAGAAATTTAAAGAGTTATAGCATTCAGAATTTTTGTGATTCATCCTTCTATTCACTGAGTAATACTGTTGCTGGCTTAACCGCAGCCTTGAAATGTAAGAAGTATCATTCACGAACATGTGAACAAAATACTGAAATATTTTCTTGTTACTGAAGTTTACAATGCTTTCACTCTGGTACTACAAGATGAATGCAGGATAATATATAGTGGTTTAAGGATATCACTTGTCTTGATTTACTTGGGATTATAATGACATTTAGAGAAAACAAACATTTTACAGAATAGTTCATAAACTACTGATAAAAATTGTTACCTTACAGGATTTTAATGGAATGGAATGGAACAAAGTGGAACAGAACAGAATGGAACGAAACAGAACGAAATGGTACAGAACAGGATCTACAACAATCATTTAGTCCAACTGCTTGACCACATCAGGTCTGAACAGAAGTTAAAGCATACTACTGAGGGCATTGTCCTTATGCCACTTGGACAATGACAGGCATCGGGCCTCAACCACTTCTCTAGGAAACCTGTTCCAGTGTTTGGCCACCCTCTCAGAAACAAAATGCTTTCTAACGTCAAGTCTGAACCTCCCTTTATGCAGCTTTGAAGCATTGCCGTGTGTCCTGTCACTGGATACAAGAGAGGAGATCAGCACCTCCTTCTCCAGTTCCTCTCCTCAGGAAGCTGTAGGGAGCAATGATTCAAATTCGGTGACCAGTCAGACCTGCAAGCAAGGTAAGGCAAATAGGACCCAAGTGACTGTAAACAACTGTAGTAAATCTAATGTATAACACAATATGTGTCATTAGACATATGTCAGAGGAAGACAAAATGTCCCCTTCCTTTCCCTCAGACTTGGCATCAAGGATGGGAATGGGAGAATATTTTTTCTTTGTTTGGTATGCTGCTTTTCCTGAAGATATATTACAGTATTATTTGGAAAAGCAAAATATGAAGTTGAAACAAACTATGTATCAGCAAAGTATTTCACTGTCAAAAGAAGAGAAGGAAAAGGGGAAAGTTACATCATATTTTTTTTCAGTTTTGTCTTCTGTTCAGTTACCTAAGGCACACTAGAGTTAACTAGACTGTTTTCATAAGTGAGTTGTGAAAGGTGGCTCACAGAGGGTATGGGTTTATAAATGTTATTAAGTTTGGATTCATGCTGGCTTTCTTGCTTATGATGTGCCTTTCTAAAGCTTTAGTTTCTAACAAAATTGGAATTGCAGCCACAGCAATTGCAGGAACAGATTTCGGAGTGCAGAACAGCCTTGCTCCTCCCCGCTCACAGCTGTGTTAGTTTGCTGGCTTCAGTACTGTATAGCTGTGATGTGAACAGGATGCAGAAAAAATAAGGCGGAAGAGTAGCTACGGAAAATCTGGAAATCTATGGTTTATATTCTTTAAAAATGATTTTTGCTCATTAAAGAGAGGGGGTTGTCAGCACAGAACCACTGCAGAGGACAAAAATGGGTCAAAAGGGCTTCACAGCAAGTAAGGATTTATGGAGGAACTGACAGGCCCCCATCTCCCTGACAGCCTGCTGGCATTTATCACACACGTAGCATTATACTAGAGAATCTCTTATTCTTCAGGGAATGTGTAGGGCATGTATGCTGACCACATACTGATCAGAGGCAATGTGCGGTGCTAGAACTGCATCCTGGATGTGGGAGGCAGCAGCTGGCCAGAGGAAATGAGGGAATGAAGCTGATCTCAGGGCTACGGTGGGAAACTCAGTGGCCCTGTACTTGCTCAGTTTGTGTCAGGAAGGACAGGAATCCCACAATGGTCTGAAGCACTGTAATATGGAAATCCATTTCCTCAGTCTCTGCTTGCTGACTCCTAAGAAAAAAAAATTGTGACTGAAACCTTCAGATGGCTATGGAGAACACATTCTCTAAAGTCTAAAACAGAAAAGAGAACGGAAAAATAGAACTGAAAAGTAATCATGCAATTCATGACTCTGTAATCTATAATCTAATATATAATATAGACTATATAATATAATATATAATATAATATAAAATATAATATACCTGAACTAGAATGAGGGGACAGATGCATGCTGACATGCCTCTCTGGCTCAACCTGAATATTTGCCTAGTATTCTGACACAGCAGGTAGTCACAGTCAGACCAGAGTTGTCCAGATTTGAAGCTACTGTGACCAGGAAGCCATAAAACTGTAAAACCTCAAGCTCATGTATCTTGCCTCTCTACAAGGCTGATTAACTGGGGCTCAACATCTGATGTTCAACTCATCCCAGACAATGAAGCTTCAGGGCATACGCAGTAGCAAAATTTCTAAGTTTTAGATAAGTTTTCATGTAAATGCTGAGTATCCTGAGTGCTGCTTACCTTGAAGGTTTTTCTTGACTCCTCTGTTGGACATATGCACCTAAATCCACCTAATTTGTGCTTTTATTGCTTGGTGCTGCTTGGCTTTTATCTGTAGTAATTTGTTTATAGCCTTTAAATATATTGTATGTCGTCTGGAACATAAGACTATAGTTTTAGGGTTGTAAAAAAAGGATATAGCACATAATGCAGCCCAAGAAGTACTTCTTGACCTTGCTTTGAACAAGCTACATCTGGAACTGAGTCAGTATAACAGACATTAGAGTACTCAGTTGAGACATCAGCTTCCTTCAAAATGTTTCCCAGATTCAAAACACAGTGTTAACTTCTCTCCGTGATTTTTGGATCCAAGTGATTAGATGGCTATGGCTCAGCTGCTGTGCCATCTTGAAACAACCAGAGTTGATATCAGAAAATCAACTTCATTCGTTTGTATTAGGTTCAAATATATAACAGTAGATATGAGCTATTCTGATCTGCTAATGTTGCACTAACATTAAAGAGAGATTGTCATGGTTTAAGCCCAGCCGGCAACCCAGAACCACACAGCTGCTCTCTCAATCCCCTCCCTCCCCCTTCCTCCCCCCACTCCTGGAGGGATGGGGAGGAGACTCGAAAGAATGTAACTCCCGCGGGTTCGGATAAGAACAGTCCAGCAACTAAGGTATAACACAAAAACGCTACTGCTACCACCAATAACAATAATGATAAGGGAAATAACAAGGGAAGAGAATGCAACCGCTCACCACCTGCTGACCGATACCCAGCCTGACTCAAGCAGTGATCTAACCCTTCTGGGTAACTGCCCCCAGTTTATATACTGGACATGACATGCTGTGGTATGGAATACCCGTTTGGGTCAGGCATCCTGTCTCTGCTTCCTCCTGGCTTCTTCTCCTCCCTGGCAGAGCATGAGACTCAGAAACTCCTTGGTCAGCGTAGACATTACTTAGCAACAACTAAAAACATTGATGTTATCAGCGCTGTTCCCAGGCTGAAAGTCAAAAACTCAACACTGCACTAGCTACTAAGAAGGAGGAAAATGACTGCTACTGCTGAACCCAGGACAGTGATATTTTTAAGCAATTCAAAAGGAACAAAATTAGTGCATTTGTGCTATGCTGTGAAAAATATTTCCTAAAGCAAATGATCAGAAAATTGCAGTTACTCAGTGTTTCAACTATGAAAAAAAGTTAATCTTCAGCCTATTAAATCTGGGACCATACAGTATTGTAGAGTCATTTGCCAAGGACACCAAACTCTTGATTTAGTAAAATTGTGAGTGAATCCTCAGTGGGACATTTTCATTTTATTTATGTTTCTTTTTGTCGTCCTCAGCAGCCTTTCAGAAAACGAACTATCTTGCTTAGTTCAAAATCTGTAGATTCTTCCTGTATCTGCAATACATCTTGTGGTCAGTTCTTTCCACCACAGAAAGACAAGGGTTTTTGAGGTTGATTATCGTGGGTAAACCTCTTTATATGATGTGGGGCTCAAATCAGATGCAAATTCCTAGATTTTTTTTTTCCTGATATGGCTCAATTGCAGTTAGCAGCTCCTAAAGGCAAGAATTTATAATGTTTCCCCATAAAAATTGTTTTATTTCTTGACTAAAATATAGTGTTCTGAAATTTTCTAGCATCAAAAATAAGGGCAGGAGGTTGCAGATTCTTAATTCTGCAGCTTCAGATCTGAACCTCAGCACTTCACAGAAGCCAAGTGTGGATTAAAATACCCTCTCATGTCACATCTAGAAAATATAGAAAAGCTTTATGAATTTGCCAGGAAGTTGAAGTTGCCAAGCACTATTTGAATTTGATAGAATTCATACTGCATTATAAGCTGCTGCTTGGATGATTGCGCCTATCAGCTGTGATCATAGAAGAGAAAATTGAAGACCTTAAGATACCATGTAGCCCAAAATAGGTTTGCACTTTCTGTACTCTTCCAAGTCCTCCTGAATTTTTATGTCTTATCTTTAAAAAATATAATGTCAAAAAGTAGACAGCCTCTTTAGTAAAGTACTTTACAGCTCAATTATCCTTGCTAGAAA
The DNA here is from genome assembly GCF_963264785.1 of Psittacula echo. Lineage (NCBI taxonomy): Eukaryota > Metazoa > Chordata > Aves > Psittaciformes > Psittacidae > Psittacula > Psittacula echo. The sequence continues at coordinate 79,405,472 of NC_137738.1, read as the reverse complement.
AATTTCTTAGTGTTGCAGTTTAATCCCAGTAGGCAGCTGAGCCCCAAACAGCACTGTTCAACAATAACTAAAACATGCACAAATGGTCACTTGGTCACAAATCCAAAACAAAGTACTACACAAGCTGCTGTGAAGAACAGCATCTCTATCCTATCCGAAACCAGTATACCTATTAACAAACCTTAGCTATGTATTTAATGTATCTATCACACAATTTCTTGTTTTGTCTTATGCACAGTGGATTAAAAGTAAAAAAGAAATAAATGAAAAACAGCTTTCTTTTACTTCAGCTCATAAAACTGGAAATTATTTTCATTTTTATGTTGCTTTTCTGTTTTTTTTCCTAGATTTAATAAAGCTGGTATTAGCTTTTTCTTCAGATATCTGGTCTTCTCACACTTTCTAAACTGAAGGAAGAACTTCTACCGTTTCCATCTATTCTTTTTTGTCCTCTCAAGCAAAATAAAATTACTTCTGTTCCAGAAAATCAATTTCATGCCTGGAAAGGCTAAACATTTAACCTCACAAAAAAGTTCAAGGGATCAACATTGACCTGATTTTATTATTTTTTTAATTGAGACTTTATGACTTAAATATTTATGAATGAGGATTGGATTTCAAAGATACTTTTTGTTCAAAAACAGGAGCAATTTTGTGAGCCAAACAAAAGACTCAAACACAGTGTGCTTTTCCTTTCATTCCTGACACTGGTTATTGATTCTCCTTGGCAAGTACCAGAAGACTCCACTCCCTCAGTGTCACCTAATGACTAAGGTAATTTAAGATACAGTTAAAGTCTGAACTCAGGAGTGGAAAGAACAAACTTTTCCAGTCACTTGAACCAACTCGCAGTTACTTCTTTTCCCTACTCATTCGTTATTCATTCCAAACCGCACTATTTCCTCTGTTTTACTTCATTTTTTTATTTCTTCCAGAAAAATGATACGTGTTTGTGCTTTAAAATAGCTTAATACTTGTCATGTGATCTAAGATATGTATAAACATATATTTTATAAAAACATGTAATATACCTGTATCCATTTTCATGTAGCCATGTGGGTTTGGGATTTTTTGTAATCCTTATTTTCCTGAAGCAAAGAAGCATAAAAGTTCCAGTATTTAAAACAAATCTCACAGCTGAATGATTTTCTAATTTAAAAAAAATTGTTTGAATAAAAATATTTTAAACCATGTAATAAAAAATTCCTAATGTTTTCAAAGACAATAAAAGTATCTTAAGCACTGTCCCTATTTTTTCAGCTGTCGTTGTAGACAAATGCAGTAGACACATGCAATTACAGCCCTTTTATTGAATTTCTTCTGTAAGCCTACTTTGTAATACTACTATGTAATAATACTATTTGTCCCTACTAAGGAACAAATAATGAATTTAATGCTTAAATTGATCCCTACCAGCAGTGGCTACTCTGACATTCATGTGTACATAGTTGAGATTGAGTATAGACCCTGGCACAAAAAAAAAAAAGAGGTCCTAAACAGCTGACAGACTTCTTGTTTGACCTGTGTGACCTTAGGAAAATTACTCACATATTTTTTATCTCAGTTTCCCTAACAGCAAAAATAGGATAACAGTGTATATAAACTTCAAGAGGACAAACACATATTTCAGTTGTTATGTTTATGGAGGGGCAAGAGTGGGCAAAAAATCTAGACAGGCAGAGACAGGGAACACATGCAGTAAGTCTAAGCCTTAGCCTGAAGCCTGCAGTAAGTGAATCTGCTGTTAGTATTGGTCCCAATAATGCAACCTGATCAAAATTTAGAATGAATTCTTTACATATAAATCACCAGGAAATATAAAATATTTCATAAAGAATATAGAATAAAGGAACACCATCCTCTGTTTGATCTTGATTGCAACATGTCCACTTGAGTGGTGGAAGAGAATAACGCAAGTTACTGAAAAAGGAGAGAGGAAAATGGGCAGTTTGGAAGTTAACCATAATGAACAGCAGTTGCCTCAGAGAACCTCGAAGTACTGACAGTACTGCAAAAGTGGAACTTCATTGCCAGCAGTTTCTGAGGCACAGTGTATGCAAACATGAGGTTGTAGAACAGACTCGATTCACAATATTTGAAAGTTTTATTAGATCAAGAAATAAGAATATTTGATGTCCATAGTCTAGAAATATAGAGTACTTTGCACCTGTCCTAGAGGAGTGGAAGAGACGGGGAAGGCCAGGAATAGGAAAAAAGCAAAGCAAAGCAAACCAAAACCAACCAAAACTCCCAAGTTTAAAAATCTTTCTAAATACTTTACTTCAGATTTTTAAAAATCTGTAGAGCTCAGGTGCAAAATATAATCCATTGCAATAACGCAGGGATATTTTTTACACTGGTAACAACCAAGGGAAAATAAAATATGTATAAGTCATGTGTAATATATGGTATGTATAATAAAATGTATCTAAGTACTTTTTCTAAAAGACTTATATTTAACATCTATGTCATTGATGTCAAGTGACCAATTTTAGCTGATTCAACCATAGTATCATTACAGAAATTCTGTGAGAATTGCATAATGTAAATGAGACTAAAGGTCAAAAAGAATTTAAACATGTGATAGACTGAAGCAGGTGGACATATTTAACATAAAATTATAATATATTTTTTTCTCTCCTTTCAACTGAGTAATCAAATCAGTATGTTAGATTTAAAGGTCACATCAGTATCTCCTAAGGAAATATGCTACAATTTACATCCTTCTTGTGACTTTCAGAGATCAATTTATGAATTATTCATACACTGTTTACCAAGAGGTATAAGAGATATGGTCAAACAGCTCACATAATAAAATGTAGAAGCATAGAATCATAGACTGGTTAGTGTTGGAAAGGACCTTAAGATCATCTAGTTCCAAACCCTCCGCCATGGGCAGGGACACCTCACACTAGACCATGTCACCTAATCAAAATGAGTGTTAAATTGTCTAGACATTGAAATGCGAGATTTGAGTAAATATCTGAGATTCCAAATTTTCATAGAAGCTTGGCATTGAATTCACTTTTGAGTGATCCCAATATTTCTTCTAGTCAGTTGCGTTATTTTAAGAAAATGTAACATAAACTAAGCTTAAAAATGCAACGCTGTTTTTACATGTTACCAAGGAACACGTTTTACAATATAAAATGTACCAACAAAATTATCACCTTCAATGGAAATACACAGTTTCATGGACTCTGTTCCATAGAAAATTTTTCCCTAAAATTTATCTTCTCTATCAATTTCACTGGTTAGAATGTAAATGTACTATAATTATATTTTAGAGTTTGAGAAGGGGTGTCCCAATGACAAAGGGATTAAGAGAAGCAGCTAAAGTGTGGTACAACTTAGTTAAAGATCTTTGTTCTTTATTTCACAAGTAATGATACTGCTATTAACACTATTTTAAATGAATCTAGTAACCATCAGGACTTAAAACATAGCTGTCTGGCACATGGCAGTAAATTAGGACACGGTGTACCAGAACACAAGGATTCCCTGGTGCTGTAACCTGTGTCTAATAAGACAGACAATTAATGAGCAATTTTGACTACCTCTGTGATATTGTGGGGGGTTTAGTTATGGTTTGCTTTTTAGTATGTGGAAGATGCTCTTAGATCTCTTTCTAATTATACTGGCTAAAGTTCTATGTTGTGTATGGCACAAATCTGAAATCAAGAAGGAAGCTAGTGATCAGTGTAGAAATTCAACAAATAACACAGGCAAGACAACATTCACAGGTTCTAATTTATGAGAAAACTCAAGTGTTATGTACAAATTTGATATCTGGATGGTGACTGCCATGAAATCAAAATCTTAGCTATAGTTTCATCTTAAAAAGATGTTCAGAACATTTTTAGCAGTTCTCAACTTGATGAATGGATAAATAAATGGATCCAAAGAAAAATTTATCCCTCATAAAATAGAACCCTAAACATTTGGATGCGACTGAAGCCAACAGAAGAATCATGAGATAATTTACCTCAGCTGCTTATTATCAGCATGATTGATAGCCAAAATTAGAGATAACTGCAGGATAATCATTAATGGAAAGTCATCTTTAGGGAACTTCAAGTAAGTCTAGATTTAGGAATATAGTTCTGTGATTTGTAATATAGTTCTGTGGTTTGTGCAAAGCAAAATGTCTTTACTGGAACCTAGATTTTAATATTCCTCAGTATGGGCTACAAAAAGAACAATGGAGGAAAAGAGAATGCATTTCAATATATCAAGCTGAAACCTAAACTGGAAAATTGAAACTGTTACAATATTAAAATGTAAGAACCTTCGGAAATGATCTCAGCATAAATTTCAGGTACCCGTTGCTAGCGAATTTTAGAACTAACTACCGTAGTGTTAAAACTTAGGGGAAAAGCTGCTGGGTTAGAATGTTTTGCTGGCAAACCTCAAAAGAAAAAAAAAATCTACTATACACGTGAAATCTGTTAAACCAGTAACAAATCAATTCTGACAATATTAGAGCTGGTTAGATATTTTTCAAAAAAATACTTTCTTGTCAGAAAAACACAGCTTTCAATGAATGAAAAAATGAAGTGAAAGTGAAAAATGTCCATTTTAGTGGGTTCAGTTTTATATTCAAGTGCGATAATATTTGAAGAAGTAGCTTTCATAAGCTTGACATATGTAACTTCTACGTATGTCTCAACAGGCTTTCATTCCCTTAACATACAGAATATAAGTTATTTTTGTTTACTTTCATGGTCCCTCTTTTTACTCATAATCTGTCACAAAGTGATGGAAGGTCAACTCCTACATCTGTATGGCTCATGATATCAACATTTATTACCCACTGGTTAAATTTATAAACCAACTCCTCTGCACTTTCTCTCACTCCAAGCTCCTATAACCACCCACAAAGCTACCTTATTGTTGTCATAGAGAAAAGTTGTTCAACTCACATAGCTTAAATTAAATCAAGATCAGAGAGGTATACAGATTTATAAATTACACATGATTAGCTGGCAATCAGTGAGCTATACATTCAGGATCAACATCAACAATATAATCCATAAACCACAAGCCATATGCCCCTCTCAGGCACTGTGCACCCCTCAGTCCCCAGCAGTACGGGTTACAGATTAGTGGCTCATAAAGAGATTCTACTATTTAATTTCATTTTATGAGTTAAAATAACACTTTTGTTATTTGTAGAAGGGAATTCATTACTCATGACAGATTCTGCAGCTGCAACTGTGTTTTCTTAACACAGATCATAGAATTTATGTAGAGGTAATTACTATATAGATATGGTGCTGTTGCTAACTGCATCTTTTCTAAATTCCAGTCTGCTTTCCTATCATCCATTAGAAATTTGACCACTGACAAGTGGAATATTTTATAAGTGAAACTTGAAGGGTCACAGAAAATTTATTACATGTGTTTAAATTAGAAACCTACACATGAAGTTTTCCTACAAGGATATTGTAGTTGATATTTCATCGTTTAGGATTTCTCTCCATATTCTTCAGCAAAACGGTCTGTTAGAAAAACAAGTGAATATAAAGAACAATTTTATTTTTTTTATCACTAAGTGGAAAACGCATATAATTAAATTATATTGTATCTTTGAAGAAATATTATGAAAGAATAATTGAGGAAGTTTTTCTTAAGGAAATGGTAAAAGGTGTGCTGAAACAAAGTGCAAGAATAACACCAAGGTTTTATTTTGCTTGTATAGGTAGCAGAAATTTTCAAAGCACAAGATTAGAGATGACCCGAAAATTATTTTAAAGAATAAAAATTTATAAAATGTAAAAAAAAAAAAACCCCAAACCCAGAATCAACCAACCAACAACAACAAAATCAAACCAAACCAAAAACAACCCCCAAAATTTTTAGCTGATATTAGTAAAACATTCTTGGTGTTTGCTAATCATAATGATTTATACAAATGAGAGACATAAGAATATTCAGAAAACAGAGATTTAATGAATTAGAACACATAGTTGCCTAACAGGCTTAGCATCATACCCACAGCAGTTAGTGCTGCAGCAGCTTGGAGACGTAAAAGATACATAGAAGGTGCCCAGCATAATTTGTTGCATAAACCAGCTATGCATGTTAGAAATAAAGTACATACATATGGGGAAAATAATTACCCAAATTATATGCTAAATTATACTGATTAACAATATGATAAAAAAGCAGATATAATTATGAATGACCTATAGGCACAAAAAAAATATTCTGATAGCAGCAGAACTCATGACAAGTAATTTCCTAAGCATGTAACTTGCAGCTCCATTCTGTATAACTCATCTTTGCAATGCCTGCTAAGTCTGAATGTGATAGAGAATAAACTTATCTTAAGAAAGATTTTCCCCAAAATTTTGTTTAAAAAATTATAAAACATACATAAAAAAGTCATTCTTAGAGCTCCTTAGAGATGTGTACTATGTTTAATCTGATTATTATGTTTTATTAAAAACTCTTCATGCTCTGTTTTCTGCTCACCAGTTCCTGCCCATTTTTTCTCTGTTTTCTATGACTCCAGAACATCAGAGTGCAGAATTCTGCAAGCTGACTATGAAGCATCCCTGTGCTTGCCAGAGGGGGGAGGCTTCACAAGAAAAGGTATTGCAAAATAAGCTAGTTTTACTTGAACCTGCTTTCACCCTATGAAGTCCAACCTCCAAAATTCTAACTTTGACAAATGCAGGTTAGTAATTTCTATACATATTATCATGTCCATTTTAAGAACATTTCACAAGATAGAGCAAAAAAGCATTCAAACAGAATAGTCTTTTGGTGACTGAGATAGATTGAGATATATGAGTTGAGATATATTAAATTGTTAGAAATGTATACTACTGAAACCACATTTTTCACTGAACACAGTAAGTGATGTTATTTCTAAGATGATTCTAAGCCCAGTCCCTTGTGTCTAAAATAATATTAGAGGCAAAATACTGGTTCTTACATGTGTACATTGGGAAGATAGTACCAAGAGTAAGATCATTGAACCTCTCTTTCTTCCTCAGTCACAATCTTTAGAATTCTAGCAGTCCTCCACAGTACAAGAAACCATGTCCTGACTGTGAGAATGAAAACCCTAAGCCCACTGTAGGAGAGGATCTGGTTCGAGACCATCTTAAAAACCTAAATGTACACAAGTCCATGGGACCTGACGAAATCCATTCACGGGTCCTGAAGGAGGTGGCAAATGAAGTTGCTAAGCCACTGTCCATCATATTTGAAAAATCATGGCAGTCAGGTGAAGTTCCCAATGACTGGAAGAAGGGAAATATAACCCCCATTTTCAAGAAGGGGAAAATGGATGACCCAGGGAATTACAGACCAGTCAGTCTCACCTCTGTGTCTGACAAAATCTTGGAGCAGATTCTCCTGGAAGGCATGCTAAGGCACATGAAAAACAAGGAGGTGGTTGGTGACAGCCAGCATGGCTTCACTAAGGGGAAATCCTGCATCACCAATGTGGTGGCCTTCTATGATGAGGCTACGAAACTGATGGACAGGGGTAGAGCAGTTGACGTCATCTACCTGGAGTTGTGCAAAGCATTCGACACTGTCCCACACGACATCCTTATTTCTAAATTGGAGAGACATCAATTTGATGGGTGGACCACTCGGTGGATAAAGAACTGGCTGGATGGCCACATGCAAAGAGTTGTGGTCAATGGCTCGATGTCCGGCTGGAGACCTGTAACGAGTGGTGTCCCTCAGGGATTGGTGTTGGGACCGGTCTTGTTCAACATCTTTGTCGGTGACATGGACAGTGGGATTGAGTGTGCCCTCAGCAAGTTTGCCGATGACACCAAGCTGTGTGGTTCGGTTGATACACTGGAGGGAAGGGATGCCATCCAGAGCGACCTCGACACACTTGTGAGGTGGGCTGATGCCAACCTTATGAAGTTTAACCCTGCCAACTGCAAGGTCCTACACCTGGTTTGGAGCAATCCCAGGCATGGCTACAGGTTGGGCAGAGAAGAGATTCAGAGCAGCCATGCGGAGAAGGACTTGGGGGTGTTGATCAATGAGAAAATGAACATGAGCTGGCAAAGTGTGCTCACAGCCCAGAAAGCCAACTGTATCCTGGGCTGGATCAAAAGCAGCGTGACTAGCATGTTGAAGGAGGTGATACTGCCCCTCTACTCTGCTCTCATGAGACCTCACTTGGAGTATTGTGTGCAGTTCTGGTATCCTCAACATAAAAAGGACATGGAACTGTTGGAACAAGTCCAGAGGAGAGCCATGAGGATGATGAGGGGACTGGAGCACTTCCCGTATGAAGAGAGGCTGAGAAAGCTGGGGCTGTTCAGCCTGGAGAAGAGAAGGCTGCATGGAGACCTCATAGCAGCCTTCCAGTATCTGAAGACAGGCTATAGGGATACTGGGGATGGACTCTTCATCAGGGACTGTAGTGACAGGACAAGGGGTAACTTAAACAGGTTCAAACTCAAACAGGGGAAGTTTAGATTGCATATAAGGAAGAAATTCTTTACTGTGAGGGTGGTGAGGCACTGGAATGGGTTGCCCAGGGGAGCTGTGAATGCTCCATCTTTGGCGGTGTTCAAGGCCAGGTTGGACAGAGCCTTGGGTGACATGGTTTAGTGTGAGGTGTCCCTGCCCATGGCAGGGGGGTTGGAATGGGATGATCTTGAGGTCCTTAAGGTAATGCAGGAAACATCTAACAGAGGATGAAAATATAGTGAAATATAAGACCAAGTACTCAGCAGTGAATAAAAATGCTGTCTTTCTTAATCCTGTTTCATAAATTAAATTTAACATCTTGATATTTTAATATAAGCAACAAAGGGTTACTGTTAAATTCTATTTCAAAAAGGTGCACCTTTTCAAGACATTTTTCTTGTGGGAGGAAAAACACCATATTTAGCCTCAGTTCGTGACATTATTTCTGTGCTTGAGAAATGCACTAAAACTTTTACTTGTCTAGGCAAAGAAAAGCTTTGACCTTTTTTTCAGATGAATTACCTGAATAATATGGTGATGAGGACCACATGAAGAACCATAGTGTGAATAGTCACTTTCCCTGAGGGAAGAAGCTGATCTCACAACTTACTTCTCCCAGATCAGAAACCAAACTAAGATAAAATCTTTTCCAGGTCTACTATGTACTTATCCCTCTCCTTTGTAGTTTATGCTGTTAAATACAACTTTTAAACCTGAACCTTTAGCTTGGGACTTCAGGTATTATTTAATATCCCATGTAGCAGAATTTTGAATAGAAGAGGTACATTAACATTTTAACCCTTTTTCAAAACTTCACTGTTCATGGAAATTGTTTAAGGAGTTTAGTTCATATTTTATGTAGGTATGTGTCCTGGTTTCAGCAATATTAGTCATTTTTTCTCCTTCTAGTAGCTGTTGCAGTGCTGTGTTTTTGACTTTCAGCCTGGGAACAACGCTAATAACACTGATGTTTTTAGTTGCTGCTCAGTAATGTTTACTCTGACCAAAGAGTTTCTGAGTCTCACGCTCTGCCAGGGAGGAGGGGAAGCCGGGAGGAAGCAGAGACAGGACACCTGATCCAGACTAACCAAAGAGGTATTCCATAACACAGCATGTCATGCTCGCTATATAAACTGGGGGCAGTTACCCGGAAGGGGAGATCACTGCTTGAGTCGGGCTGGGTGTCAGTCAGTGGGTGGTGAGCGGTTGTATTCTCTTCCCTTGTTATTTCCATTATCATTATTATTATTGGTGGTAGCAGCAGTGGTTTGTGTTATACCTTAGTTACCGGACTGTTCTTATCTCGGCCCATGGGAGTTACATTCTTTCTGTTCTCCACCCCATCCCTCCAGGAGCAGAAGGGAGAAAGATGGGGGGAGAGAGGCTGAATGGATAATGATTTTAAACCATGACAGTATGCAATAAAAGAATCTGTATTTTCAAAATGCTTCCTAACTGCTGATATTATATATGTTGGATGTCTGTAAAAGTATTACATTGATGGAGTCCTTCACTAGAGGTGAGTGGAAGTTCCTTTTATGCACTTAATCCTTTACCTGACCAAAAGAAAACAGTATGTTAATACAGAAATATTTTTATTTTACTTTTCATTAATGCTTTTCAAAAAAGAGTTAGACTATTGAGTATTTGGACAACTGTACATAATAAGGATAGAGCGTATTTTACTATTTAGGATAAAATAAAGTAAGACATTTACAGGTATAAAAAATAAGTGACTTTCTGGTCAAGATGTAAAGTTAAACTTGCAATGTCATTATAGTCCTACCTTTTAAAATGTTTTAAAATGGTTGCAGTGCTTATTGATTTTCTTCTTTCTACATTTCAGTTATAACTTCTACTGTATTTCTGTTATATGTAGCTTATAATAATGTAATTAATTGTTAGTAGCAAATGTGTCAGTATCATCGGGCACAAATGGCTACAGATCCTTTAGAATAATTTATGTGAGATACTTGCAGGCAATGATCAAAGTAATATATTGGTCTTTTGTGTTTTGTGACATTCTCCTGCTACTGATTTGAGAGTAAATCACATTACCTATTTGTTTATGATTTAGCTCTAAATGCAACTTTAATATGATCTGGGACCCTCTGTAAAACCTTGTCCTGGGTTCAGCAGTAGCAGTTATTTTTTCTCCTTCTTAGTAGCTGGTGCGTGCTGTTTTTTGACTTTCGGCCTGGGAACAGAGCTGATGACACTGATGTTTTTAGTTACTGCTCAGATGTTAAACCTGACCAAGGACTTTGTGAGTCTCATGCTCTGCCAGGGAGGAGAGAAACTGGAAGGAAGCAGAGACAGGATACCTGACTCAAACTAGCCAAAGAGGTATTCCATACCACAGCACGTCATGCCCAGGAGGTAACTGAGAGTTACCCGGAAGGGCTAGTTTGCTGCTGGGTGGGGGGTGAGTTATCGCTCGGCGGGTGGTGAGGTGTTCTATTCTCTTGCCTTGTTATTTCCTTTATCATTATTATTATTGGTGGTAGCAGTAGTGATTTGTGTTATACTTTAGTTACTAAACTACTCTTATCTCAACCCGTGGGAGTTGCATTCTTTCGATTCTCCTCCCCATCCCTCCAGGAGTGGGGGGAAGAAAAGGGGAGGGGAGAAGTAGACTGCGTGGTTCTAATTTACGGCCTGGGCTTAAATCACGGCAAACCTCTATTACGTAGTATTAACTAGTCTTCCCTGTTTTCCAGAATTGTGGTTCTTAGCACCTCATCTTCCATTCAGTCTAATTTCAGGGACTCTGAAGCAACCCAAAGAGTCGTTTGCTGCCGTGTCAGGCACTACTGTGGTTAGGAGCGCCAGCTGGCCAGTCTCATAGTAGGGCTCTGTTCCTGTTGAATAAGTATCCTACAACCCAAGGAGGCCTCTCATGCTGCTGTCAGTGATTCAGCAGCCTGTAAGTGACAATCAATACACAAAGAAAAAGTTGTTAAAGTTGTTGTACCACTTTGTTCATGGAAGGGAAGTTTGACTCATTAAAAGTGGTGACATTGATTGCATTGATATGTCTGAATTTTACTCAAGGTCATCCCAAAATCCCTCTGGCTATGCTGGCTCAATGCATAAGAAGAAGATAAAATGTCTAAAGAAGGTCACATTATATTTAAGTTAAAATTTGATTTTACCTGCTTAATCTAGAAGTAAACTTCTCTCAGTTAAATGAAACATTTATTTTCTTAGTGAGAGACATATAGAAAATCAGTGCTTGCTTCAGACATTCTTCAGGATTCTTCCCACATTTGTTAGTCCAACATGATCAAAGTTTACACTTTAACTTTTTAACAATCATCAGTTAACAGGCCATGGGAGCATTATAAATAATTATAAATACATAAGTAAGTAGTAAATAGTATTTATAAATAATACAAACATATATTCTCTAATAAAAAGATCTACCTCTCTGAAGTCATAGCTGACTGCAAACAAAATTAACAAATACTTTTTGCTTCACATGGTAGTTTATATTTTAAGTGTCATGGAAAGACATTTCTCACTTGTCTGTAGAAGCAGCAGTAAAGATGATATGCAGTATGTGAAAGACTGACTGATACTGGGAAAGGAGAAAACCCACAAACAATATTAAAGGTTGAACTGACATAGCCTAAAGGCGGCTGCATCATTAAAGTAACCGAACTCTTAAAAATTACTGTTCAGTGCTAAGATTATTAAATCCTTAGTCCTGTATGTATATGGAGTGCAGAGGTAGTCCAGGCATCCTGTTACTTATGTTAACTCTATAATGTTGTTCTAGTTTATTTGAACAGTGCAGTAGGAAGCAGAGATGAATAAGACTTCTTGTAGTGTCTTTTCTCTTTACACTTTCCTGGAACAGTATATCATGGCTGAGTCATAAAAGGAAAAGATTGTAATATTGCCTTGTAAAAATCCATTGACCTTGGTAGAATATCTTGGGAAAAAGAACACAGCTTGGTGTAAAGCATAAAAGTGGGGGCACTGAGAGAGTTTTCTACACAGAAAAAAGTGGTCATAGTTGGTTGGGTTATTTGTTGTTTGTTTTATTTGATTTTATTATTTTATTTTATTTTATTTTCCCCTACAACTGATCAACCAAGCAGTACCTTTCAATTAATTCAACTATTTTGAATTTGACATAAAAAAATGATGTTGAAAAAAATTAACCCCTTGTGTTCTCATGCAAGCAAATATTCTATTTGCCTACCAGAAAACAATTTATCAGATAAATGAAAATATGAATCCTTTATTCCTGAACCAGTTCCATATGCAGATTTTACTCCAAATGATCATAAAAAAAAATAAATCTATGTCCATTGTAAAGTAGAAAAAGAGAAATAGAAGTGTTCATCACATTAGTTTTGATTAAGGGATATACAAATCCTCATCTTCAATCAGTCATTTCAAAATTAAACTTAAAGCAAAATAACCCGAAAGCTGCCCTGCAAATGTTTCATTACAGTGCCATTTACAAATGAGATTTCCAGCTGAACTCCAATTGTGTTTAGTTAAACAAGCTGTCAGACTGCAATTGGTATTTTCAATACGGAAGTTATTCAAGCGTAACATTCTGAACATATGCAACAATTACCAGAAGGAAAGCTATGCATTAATTTAGTTTCTGTTACAGCTAAAGCAAATGTGAACTACAGTAAACAAAGGAGTTTGACTTGCCTGCAGTTGATAATTTCTTATCTGAAGAAAGAAAAGAATACACTGGACACTTTTGATCTTTAAGACACCAGTCACCAGTGTAAATGGCTTTCTGTGTTAGGTATTCACTGCTGCAGAAGAAGTTGAAACTACATATAGAATCATAGAATCATAGAATAGTTAGGGTTGGAAAGGACCTTAAAATCATCTAGTTCCAACCCCCCTGCCATGGGCAGGGACACCCCACACTAAACCATGCCACCCAAGGCCTCATCCAACCTGGCCTTGAACACCTCCAAAGATAGAGCATTCACAGCCTCCCTGAGCAACCCATTCCAGTGTGGGACAGTGTCGAATGCTTTGCACAAATCCAGGTAGATGACGTCAACTGCTCTACCCCTGTCCATCAGTTTCGTAGCCTCATCATAGAAGGCCACCACATTGGTGATGCAGGATTTCCCCTTAGTGAAGCCATGCTGGCTGTCACCAACCACCTCCTTGTTTTTCATGTGCCTTAGCATGCTTTCCAGGGGAATCTGCTCCAAGATTTTGCCAGGCACAGAGGTGAGACTGACTGGTCTGTAATTCCCAGGGTCATCCATTTTCACCTTCTTGAAAATGGGGGTTATATTTCCCTTTTTCCAGTCATTGGGAACTTCACCTGACTGCCATGATTTTTCAAATATGATGGACAGTGGCTTAGCAACTTCATTTGCCACCTCCTTCAGGACCCGTGGATGGGTTTCTTCAGGTCCCATGGACTTGTGTACATTTAGGTTTTTAAGATGGTCTTGAACCAGATCCTCTCCTACACTGGGCCTAGGGTCTTCTCACAGTCCTTGTGTCCGCCTTCCAAGACTTGGGTGGTGCAGTCAGAGACTTTGCCAGTGAAGACCGAGGCAAAGAAGTCATTAAGAACCTCGGCCTTCTCCAAATCCCAGGTAGCCAGTTCTTCCGATTTCTTCTGAAGGGGGCCTACGTTGTCCCTAGTCTGTTTTTTACTCGCTACATACCTATAGAATCCCTTCCTGCTATCCTTAACATCCCTAGCCAAGTTCAATTCTAACTGGGCCTTAGCCTTCCTCACCTGGTCCCTAGCTTCCTGGACAGCATCCCTGTGTTCTTCCCAGGCCGCCTGTCCCTGCTTCCACCTTCTATAAGCCTCTTTTTTCCTTTGAATTTTCCTGAGCAGCTCCTTATCCATCCAAGGAGGTCTCCTGGCCTTCCTGCTGCACTTCCTTCTAGTTGGGATGCAACACTCTTGAGCTTGCAGCAGGTGATCCTTGAATAACAACCAACAGTCTTGGGCTCCCCTGCCCTCTAGGGCTGTAACCCATGGAACCTTACTAAGCATGCTCCTGAAGAGGCCAAAGTCTGCTCTCTTGAAGTCCAGGGCAGGGAGCTTGCTGCATGCTCTTCTCACTGTCCTGAGGATCTCGAATTTGACCATCTCACGGTCGCTGCATCCAAGGCTACCCTGGAGCATCACCTTTCCAACCAGCCCTTCCCTGTCGGTGAGCATGAGGTCAAGCATGGCACCTCTCCTTGTCGGCTCCTCTATTACTTGCAGAAGGAAGTTGTCTTCCACACAACGAGGAACCTCCTGGATTGTTTGTGCCGGGCCGTACCTTCACTCCAACAGATGTCAGGGTGGTTGAAGTCCCCCATGAGAACAAGGGCCTGTGAGCATGAGGCTGTTCCTATTTGCGTATACAGCACTTCATCCACAGATTCCTCTTGATCAGGCGTTCTGTAACAGATCCCCACAGTAATGTCCCCCATAGGTGTTCTCCCTTTAACCCAGACACACAAACTCTCTATTGACTGCTCAGCCGTCCCCAGACAGAGTTCCATAATCTCCAGCCTATCCCTAACATAAATAGCAACTCCCCCTCCCCGCCTACCCGGCCTGTCTTTTCTAAAGAGTCTGTAACCTTCCATTCCAACACTCCAGTCGTAGGAGCCATCCCACCATGTTTCTGTGATGCCTACTAGATCATACTCCCGCGACCATGCACACATCTCTAATTCCTCTTGTTTGTTTCCCATGCTACGGGTGTTTGTATAGAGGCATCTGAGCCGAGCTCCAAATGAAGCCGGCTCATTGGCTGGAGCAGCTGGAACATCTCTGCATCGCTCCGAGCATTTATTGTAGGTGCAGGCAACTGACTGGGTGTGTTGGGATGAAACAATGTCCCCCTCCCCCAACACATCTAGTTTAAAGAGACCTTGACCAGCCTGGCAAGCCTCCTACCAAAATCTCTCTTCCTCTTCTTTGTCAGATCAGCTCCACCAGCCCCCAGTAGACCTGGCCTACTAACTTGGGCCCCGTGTTCAAGACACCCAAATTATTGACTATGGCACCATCCTTTTAACCATTTATTAACTTGGCCAATCCTCCTAGCTTTTTTAAGGCCCTCCCCTATATCCTGGAGAATTGATGAAAAGACAATCTGCGCTCCAGAGCCCCTAACCACCTCTCCCAGAGCTCTGTAGTCCTTCTTTATGCTCTCCAGCCTACTGCTATCAACATCACTAGCACCCACATGGATCACCAGAAGTGGGTAATAGTCCGTGGGACTCACTAGAGCAGGCAGCGTCTCTGCAACATCCCTGATCCGTGCTCCAGGTAGGCAACACACCTCCTTTGAGACTGGGTCAGGCCAACAGATGAGTGCCTCTGTCCCTTTCAAAGTTGAGTCCCCTACCACTACAACCCGCCTCTTTTTCCTGGCGCACCAGTAGTGACCTTCTTTACCAGTGCACCAGCCGGTTGTTTCTGGTGCAAGTGCCCTTCCTTCTTAGCCCCCTGCAGGACAGCAAAGTGGTTGTGGGTGGGGACAACAGATTTAGGAGGAAGCCCCTTGTTTTTAATTGTCCTCTTCCTCTTTTTTTTGTTTCTTTTTGTTGTTACTATTTCCCAGCTTCCTGGGTTGACAGCCTCCTCCACTCCTGCATGAGCTTCAGGGGGCACTTGAGGCCCCTGCACAGTTTGGGCCTTTGGGCCATTGGGCACCGTTCCCTCAGGAGACCAGTGCAGGCACTCTCTACACACTGAGCATTGCACTGCAGCCTCCCCACTCATTGGCTCTGTCTGGGTGCCTATGCTGGCCACCGCTGGGGCAGCCAGAGCAGAGCTTCCAGATCTGGCCCTGGTCGTACTGTGAGTACTCACCATCCCACTCGCCTGCCTGCGCGAAGTGCCACGCAAACTGCCTCGACCCGTCCTGTTTGCCCACCCTGGTCACCACGCTCCTGGTCGCTCGCACTCCCAGGGGCAGGTTTTTAACCAGTCAGAGCTGGTGCCGCTCCTCGTGGCTCCGCCCCCTGTGAGTCAGCTGCTCGCGTCAGCTGAGCTGCCGGCTCCTGAACAAGTCCTGTTGAGGACCTGAGGCTCTCTCGGTGGCTCTGGACACTCTGAGTTGAGGCTCCTGGCTGC
Organism: Psittacula echo; assembly: GCF_963264785.1. Lineage (NCBI taxonomy): Eukaryota > Metazoa > Chordata > Aves > Psittaciformes > Psittacidae > Psittacula > Psittacula echo. The sequence continues at coordinate 79,388,923 of NC_137738.1, read as the reverse complement.
TGATCTCCTCCCCGCTCCGGTGTTGAATTATATATGATTATCACTGGAGAAAATACATGTTTTACTATAAGAGTACCTATTTCACAGTTGGAATTTTGGTGCAAAACTATCTGAACTTATCAAAATTTTAGAGCATGTCTAGAACATCTCATAAATAATTCACACTAAAAAATGACAATTATCTAAATTCCAGTATTTTGAAAGCAGGTTGACCAACACAACATTTGCTTGTCTCTTCAACAAACAGAAATGCAAGCCCAATATCTCTCTTAGTGTTTAAGCTCCTAAATGAAATCAATTAACTTTTGTTTTAAATAACTGCAGATAAAGAGTTTCTCTGAGGTCTTTTTTTCTGTTTTCTGTTTAGTTTTTTTCATGTGATATAAGTGGCTCAAATTTTTAGCTGAAATTAGAAAGAATGAAGTCTATAGTTGTAATTAGTATGGTTGTATAGTTGCAAGTTGTCTTTTTTTTTTTTTTTTTTTGCAAATTTACAGAGCAGAAGACCCAACTATTTTTTGCATTTCTCAAAAAATCATAACATTTCCTGTTTTCTTACAAATATTCTCAACATAAAAGATCAATGGCACTTCTAAGGTAATAATAATAAGTAATAATATTTATATCAGGTTATCACAAGGTCAACACCTAAGAAATATTTATTGCTCCAAAATCAACTAATTCACGAGTATTTCTTCTATTACTTTGAATTTCATATAATAATTTAAAGAAAGCTGAACCATAGGTTGATAAGCTTTGATACTGTGATATTGAGTTCATGTACAGATGTGACAGAAAAACTTTTCTGAGTTTGCTTAGATGAAGCTTACAACACTTCATTGCATGTTTCCTCAAGTTAATATAACAAGTATTAACACGATGCCAATAATAATCAGAGACACATCTAGTTATAGCAGACAAGTGAAAGTTTTAAGGACAAACACTGAAGTTGTATGTGTCTAGAGTCTTTCCATTCCTCTGAAAAGTAAATTCTATTTGCTTATCTTTTTGTAACTTCTGCTTTTTAATGTAAGCCAACACATTTTCTGCATCAACTCATGTTAGTAAAATGGTTTTCTAGGGTTGAAGAACTGAATAGTTCCATTTTTTCCTCAATTTGGAGCTGATAAGGTGCTTCACTTTGAAGAACCCAGATTCAGTAAATGAATATTATCTTGTTGGGCTTGTGGATTATTTCTTCTGAGATACATAACAACTTTTTAAATCTTCTAGAACTCAATTTTCAAACTGGGAAGTTTGATTTGCTAATAAATTCAGAATCTGTTACCTTCAAATGTCATCTGGAAGAAATGTTAATGGTATATTCAAATGTAATTTTCCCATATCTGCAGTAGTTCACTTTCATGGTTAATTATTCAGGGTGGTAGCTATACATCAATATGGTGGGTTTTTTGATTTTTTTGGGGGGGTTGGTTTGTTTGGTTGGTTTGTTTGTTTTTTTTGTTTGTTTGTTTTTGTTTTTGTTTTTTGCAATGACAGTATTATAAAAAAGAAAGTCTATGTGAGACGAAAGGGAGAGGTGGGCAAAAGGAAATACAAAAACCAGACAGCACCTATTTTGATTAATTAGAAGAAACAGAAGATTGCTTCCAATTATGTTCTGGCATCCAAATATTTCCCATCTAAATCTAAGTATTTATTAAAGTGTGATGACCAGAACTAATATTATAAAAATATCACTCTCCACTGATTTATATTTTCCTGTTGTCCATGGTACTGAGATATCTGTAAGTTTGCCGTTTAACCCAGCACTTCCCTTCTGAAATCCTTTTTAAGGACAACTATTAATTCTATATATTATATAATTTCCTGCTGCCGTTTTTTCTGTTCCATACATCTTCTGTGTTTTATTCTCTCTCCCTCTCTGTGTCTACAATCTTTGCTGTCACTGTGTAAATTTCTACTTAAATGTTGGAGTGCTTATATACACATCATTGGTTGTCACAAAACACAAAATCCTAAAATTTCTTTAAAATGGATAATATCCCTGTGCAATTACAGGAAGCCACAAATAAACAAGCAAACAAACAAAACACCAAAATTTTTAAAATATAATGAACACTGAAATACACTGAACACATTATTTAACCTAGTTTGTGAACAGGTAATAATAGACACCTTAAAATCTTATATTTTTTCCAGTAACTTAAGCAAAAATAAATCCCTAATAATAAGTTTGTTTAATATAGTATCTCCTTTAATTCGTATATGATAGTTTTACAGCATGAAGTCATGCAATTTCTGTTTGGGGGGAAAGTAAGGGTTTACAGTGCTGCTGTATCCTTGCTATAATGGTCAAATTTATTTTGAGGCTGTTTATTCTATTAGCATGTCCTTTCTTCCAGTAATAACTGGATTAGAATATTCCTGCTTGTCGTGGTTTAAGCCCCGGCTGTAAATTAGAACCACGCAGTCTACTTCCCCACCCCCACTCCCCAGAGGGATGGGGAGGAGAATCGAAAGAATGTAACTCCCACGGGTTGAGATAAAAACAGTCCAGTAACTAAGGTATAACACAAATCACTACTGCTGCCACGAACAAGAACAATGATAAGAGAAATAACAAGGGAAGAGAACACGATACCGCTCGCCGGAAAAGAGAGCCCGACCGAAAAGAGCCTGCCCTTCCGGGTAGCTCCCAGTTACATCCCCCGGCATGACGTGCTGTGGTATGGAATACCTCTTTGGCTAGTTTGGGTCAGGTGTCCTGTCCCTGCTTCCTCCCAGCCCCTCCTCCTCCCTGGCAGAGCATGAGACTTACAAAGTCCTTGGTCAGTCTAAACATCACTGTTATCAGCTTTGTTTCCAGGCCAAAAGTCAAAAACACAGTGCTGCAACAGCTACTAAGAAGGAGAAAAACTGACTGCTACTGCTGAACCCAGGACACTGCTGTTTTCCTATTGTACAAAAATGGTGATATCTACTTTTTCATGTGATAAATGAGTACAATGTTTTATATGAGGCTTTCATTGGAGCCAATGTTGTTTCATTTAGAATTTAACAACTACTGTTGTCTATTTTGTGCATTCTTTCAGTTTCATTAGTTAGTTGCACATTTTTTTTTTTTAACTTCTGAAGAAAGGGAGATAATTTCTTTCTGTATAATATGAATGAGAAGTTTTCCACAAATCATAAGAGGTTTGTACCCTATTGGGTAATAAACTATGTTAAAAAAAATAAAAATTCATATTTGGATATAACATATATATTTTGAAGACTGGATTTCATAAAACAGTGTCCTGATATAATCAGTCTGATATTATGTTTGATAAGTCTGATATAATACAGTGAAGAAAGAAAACCCTTTTTCCTTTGATTAACATTAGTAGAAGATTTCACAACCCATATATATATATGCACACAAAACTAAAAAGGGAAATTATAAGCATAATTTTTTTATAGATATATTTTTTTCTTTTCAGTTAAACTTTCATGTATTTCTATGATAGTTTTCTGTTTTCATAAACTCATTTCACCACATGTAGGTACACAGTTAATCACAGAATAACTTAGGCATTCTTTTTCCCTATAAATTGTCCATAGCACCATAATACTGAGTCCCAAAAGGAAACCACTGATATTGCTTGCTAAAGTGAAAAGAAATTTTGGTTTGTTTTTCTTTCCTTCGTAGAAGTAATATTTCATATTTTTTTACCAAATTTCCAAACTAAGTAGTTCATAATTTTATCAATTATACCTACTAGACGGAAGTCCTTATTTTAGGGAAGGTATCCTTCATGTCTGAGTAGGCATGTATGCATCCAATGTGGAATATATATTTTTTTATGGAAGCTTTTTTTTATTATTCTTTTTCATTCTACTGTCTGATGCATTGCCTGAATTTGCAAGCTTGGAAGCAAACGAACTACACACAGAGTCATGCTGCACTTTCTGAAGGAAATCTATGCAGTCACATGAGCTGTGTGGAAAAGTAGAGCAGCTTGTAGAAGCACACAACAGGTCATTAATGAAAGATAAAGCCAATTCAGAAAGGTTTTTGTCCTTTATAACTTTCAAGCTGCTGCGTATATGCCATATTTTTTCTTAACTTTCAATAATTTTTGTGAAATTTCTCCTCTACTATACCTATTTGTTTAGTTTTATTGTAATATCTTTAATCTTATCTTAATGTAATATCTTCTCTTTGAATCCCAATGATTCATTTAGGAAACTGATGAAACATAGTAATAAAACATAGCAGCACATTAATGAAACACAGCAGCAGAGACATAAGTTACTGAAATTTAAGAATACCAAGACCAGAATGCACACAGCTGGTTGCAGAAATTGTGACATTCAAATATATGTCTGCTTTACCTATTTTGAAAGGATGGATGAAAACCATGTGCTACTACACATATTTAAACCTTTTAGAAATTTTAAAAAAGGAAAACAACACCTCTTTTTTTGTATCATTAGAAAGAAACACTATCATTTATGATAATGATTAATCAGCCAAAATGAGATGAGGACCCTAACTTTAATGTGTGTTCTTGCACAAAATCTCACTGGGCTCATCAATCCTAACAGCGCCAGTAGGCTTCATTAAGCATTAGTTCAATTAGCCATAACTTCTTAACAGTATTGGCTAATTGCTTTGTGAATCTGAGATAACTCCAAAGTATACTAAAGCTCCATAGCAGTACAATAAACTTGAACTTCTCAATACAATATCACACTATTTAAATCTTGATTGATGGTTAATCTTCAGAAGATGGAATGGACTTTATTTAATTTCTAACTGAATAGTAGAGTGAAGATTTTATTACCTGGTCCAAATACAGTTTTTAGTATGCTGAAAATACTGGTGAAGGTGACCAGATGAAATTTGCAGAAGTTGCTATTGGAAAGTATTCCAACACAGATCCTCTCTCCCTCCCCCAAGAAATCATAGAATCATAGAATAGTTGGGGTTGGAAAGGAACTTAAGATCATCTAGTTCCAACCCCCTGCCATGGGCAGGGACACCTCACACTAAACCATGTCACCCAAGGCTTTGTCCAACCTGGCCTTGCACACCGCCAGGGATGGAGCATTCACAGCTTCCTTGGGCAGCCCATTCCAGTGCCTCACTACCCTTACAGTAAAAAACTTCCTCCTTATATCCAATCTAAACTTCCCCTGTTTAAGTTTTAACCCATTATCCCTTGTCCTATCATTACAGTCCCTGACGAAGAGTCCCTCAACAGGATCCTTGTAGACCACCTTCAGATGCTGGAAGACTGCTATGAGGTCTCCACGCAGCCTTCTCTTCTCCAGCCTGAACAGACCCAACTTTCTCAGCCTCTCTTCATACGGGAAGTGCTCCAGTCCCCTGATCATCCTCGTGGCCCTCCTCTGGATTTTTTCCAAGAGTTTCATGTGCTTTTTACGTTGAGGACACCAGAACTGTGCACTGTCTCACAAGCAGTGTAGAGGGGCAGATCATCTCCTTCGACCTGCTGATCATGCTCCTTTTGATGCAGCCCAGGATACGGTTGACCTTCTGGGCTGTTAGCACACACTGCCGGTTCATGTTAATTTCCTCATTGACCAACACCCCCAAGTCCTTCTCCACAGGGCTGCTCTGAATCTCTTCTCTGCCCAACCTGTAGCCATGCCTGGGATTGCTCCAAACCAGGTGTAGGACCTTGCAGTTGGCAGGGTTAAACTTCATAAGGTTGGCATCAGCCCACCTCACAAGCGTGTCAAGGTCTCTCTGGATGGCATTCCTTCCCTCCAGCATATCAACTGAACCATACAGCTTGATGTCACTGGCAAACTTGCTGAGGGTGAACTCAATCCCACTGTCCATGTCACTGACAAAGATGTTGAACAAGACCGGTCCCAACACCGATCCCTGAGGAACACCACTCATTACCGGTCTCCAGCCAGACATCGAGCCATTGACCACAACTCTTTGCATGCGGCCATCCAGCCAGTTCTTTATCCACCGAGTGGTCCACCTATCAAATACTAATGATAATAACACCTTACGTTATTTGTTGACTAGAATATTGTAGGTTTTTACAGTATAGAATAATATGGCATGAATTCCAAGCTGGCATTTCAAGCAATGTGTTAGCTCTTTCTGAAAAATGTGTTGCAGCTTGTCCAGATGTTATGAACTTTAGGAAGAAATTACTGAATGAATAGTCTGTTATACAGATAGGGTAAAAATTTACAGTTACCTATAAAATTGTTACAAAAATAAAGCAAAGCAGACATTATTCTCTCCCATCAGGAAGAGCAGATCATTTATCCTTTTGCTTCCATTAGGTATTATTGGGGTAGTCTGAGTCCAGTAATGCACCTTGGCCAAAAATGCCTTGATATTGCACTTCAAACATCTTAGAAGGTTTAGACCTCATAGTAAAATTATAGAATGGTCTGGGTTTGAAAGGATCTTTAAAGATCATCTAATGCAACTCCCCTGCCATCTTGCCCTAGATTAGGTTGCTCAAAGTCCCGTCAAACCTGACCTTGAACATTTCAAGGGATGGGCCATCCACAGCTTCTCTTGGAAACTTGTTCTAGTGTCTCACCACCTTCATAGTAAAGAAAGTATTCCTTATATCTAATATAAATCTATCCTTTTTCAGTTTAAAATTTTTATTCCCTTTGCTATCAGTAAAGGTCCTGGTAAAAGTATTTCTCCTTTTTTATATGCCCCCATAAGTACTGAAAGGCCCTAAGAAGTTCTTTCTAGAGCCTTCTCTTCTCAAGGCTGAACAACCCCAGCTCTCTCAGCTTTTCTTCTTAGGAAAGACGCTCCAGCCCTAGACTTATTTCATGGCCCTCCTCTGGATCCACTCCAACAGGTACATGACTTTCTTGTACTGGGGACCTCAGAGCTGCATGTATCACTCCAGGTGGTGTCTCATGACAGTGGTGTAGGGGAAGAACCACTTCCCTGTATGTGCTGGTCATGATTCTTTTTATGCAAAGCAGCGTACAATTAGCTTTTGGGGCTGCAAGTGCACATAGTCAACTCATGTCTAATTTTTCACCCACTAGTATCCCCAAATCCATATCTGTAGTGCTGCTCTCAATCTATTCATTGCCCAGTCTGTACTGAAGTATTAATTACCTGGTTGCTTTGTCCTTGCCTCTTTGGTATTTATGAAAACCACTCAGGGCTGTAAATTTTATGCCAGTCTCTATCCTGGTCCTTTTCTGAGAACATGCTTCTGAACAGGAATATTTCCAACCTAGGGTTCAAACCAAACTTGGACAATAATTCATTAATCACCAAATGACAGAAATAGAATGGTACCAGGTAACCCAAGCGATGTTTTAAGGACTTCCCAGAGAAGATTTCCATGTGGCAGAAATAAGTGAATTGAATTGAGTGCACTGGAACGCTGCAATGAAAACATAGGAAAACCAAAGCTAGTTAAATAACAGTAATAGTTATGGTTAACCATGTTTTGCTTATCACCCATCATGTGAAATCAGTGATGAGGTTATACAATTTGATTAGAGAAATCTGAATCAGGAGTTGTTAAATATGGGAATGGGCAAGCAAATTACAGGGAAAAAAATCCTCAGGAATAAGATAGATCTCATCAGAGCTGTTATGCAGGGAATTGTTCCTTAAATGAGAGATTGGAATGTATGGTTGGAGTGTGTGAGCAAATGCCCTCTGGAGGTATCCTATGAGACTTGTGTGTGGGACATGTGCCATGCAAGTGTGTAACAGTTACCACATGTCCATTGCATTAGGACCAGTCTTCAGAGGTAAAATCATAGAATCATAGGATCATAGAATAGTTAGGGTTGGAAAGGACTGTAAGATCATCTAGTTCCAACACCCTTGCCACGGGCATGTCACCCAAGGCTCTGTCCAGCCTGGACTTGAACACTGGCAGGGAAGGAGCATTCACAACTTCCCTGGGCAACCCATTCCAGTGCCTCACCACTCTTACAGTAAAGAACTTCTTCCTTATATCCAATCTAAACTTCCCCTTTTAAGTTTTCACCCGTTATGCGTCTCCATGCAGCCTTCTCTTCTCCAGCCTGAACAGATCCAACCTCCTTAGCCTATCTTCACACAGGAGGTGCTCCAGTCCCCTGATCACCCTTGTGGCCCTCCTCTGGACTTGTTCCAACAGTTCCATGTCCTTTTTATGTTGAGGACACCAGAACTGCACACAATACTCCAAGTGAGGTCTCACAAGAGCAGAGTAGAGGGGCAGGATCACCACCTTCGACCTGCTGGTCACGCTTCTTTTGATGCAGCCCAGGATACAGTTGGCTTTCTGGGCTGTGAGCACATGCTGCTGGCTCATGTTAATTTTCTCATTGACCAACACCCCCAAGTCCTTCTCCACAGGGCTGCTCTGAATCTCTTCTCTGCCCAACCTGTAGCTGTGCCTGGGATTGCTCTGACCCAGGTGTAGGACCTTGCAGTTGGCATGGTTAAACTTCATAAGGTTGGCATCAGCCCACCTCACAAAAAATAAAAAAGATAAAATAGTATGTTGAGTTGACCTTGGCTGGCTGCCATCCCACCATCCCACTATTCTCTCACTTCTCTTCCTCAACAGGACAGGAGGAGAAAGTAAGATGAAAAAGCTTGTGAGTCAAGATAAAGACAGTGAGATCACTTACCTATTACCAGCATGGGCAAAACAAACTTGACTTGAGGGTCATTAATTTAAATGAGGCTGCTCAGGTCAGTTTGTCCAGTGTTGGTGTCACAGGCGGAGTCCCTTGTATTTCTTTGTGAATCCAACCTCAAGTAGCTGAGGTAGCTGCTTCTTTGAAGTGATAATGAAAAATAGATTTTGACATTGTAATGGCAACCACACTTTTTTATTGTTTAGATGTAAATGCATGTTGAATTCAATACATAGCTTCAATATACATTACAGTGTTTAAAAATTACTTTTCCCCCCTAGATGGGCAACAATTTATCAAAATGATCTGTCGGGGCAAGTGTGCATTTACGTTAATAAATATACTTATTAAGTTGTACATGATACAAGTTACATATATATTAAATGTATATCTAAATATACTTTTTTCTATCAAAAAATTTTCTGCCTATTATTCTAGAGTATCCACATTCCCTGTAAGAAGTGAAGCTGCACATAAGTACAATGTATGGAATCTTATAAAGAAATCTAATGATATTTTGGATAAGTTTCACTATGCCAGTACAAGTCACATTAACTTCTGCTAGAAACTGACAGTTCTGAAGAAAGCGTCAAGCTGGTGTTGATATTAAATGTGCACATATGTGATATCTTCTTGGCAAAGGGCAAAGAAATGGAAGAGTGCTTATCTTTGTTCTTATACATTTTCTATTTGTCAGCTGAGCAGGCTGCACCTATTTATCCATTTAAATTGGCAAAATATAAAGATGCTGAAACAAGTGAAAGTTTGGGACATTCAAACTGGTAAAGGGGAGGATCCCCAGCTTTCACTTTCTTCTCAAGAATTTAATTGAATAATCATTTTTTTGCAATGTCAATCTTTCAAATCCTTTCCAGAGACAATATATTTACACGATAATCTCTCTGTACATTATATATAAACCTGATTATATAAATTGGCAAATTAAAATACTCAGATCAATTTTTGAAGAATTCATATCTTTATATAATATGCTAAGACTTAGCACTTACACCTGTGTCCTTAAATAATGTTTTTTGCCTTATGAGAAGTTTACAATGTGAGGGTAGATAAATGAAAAAGAGAGTTGCAACAAGCATGTTTTACTTATATGAAAATCATATTGGGCACTATAGATTTAAAATCTTTGTAGCTTTTTTCATGATACTCTGCAGTAGCAGGAAGTAGGAGGAAGTGAAAAGCCACTGTGATCAGAAGCTATTCCTTCAATACCACATTGCAGGGTCGCTCAATAGAAAAAGAAAAAAACTACTCAAAATGGTATAAATACAGTGTTTCTGTGAAAAATTTAATCTCAGATGAAACAACAATTCTGTTTCTCAAAGCAAAACAAATCAGTAAAAAATTAAAATGGTGAGAAATTTAATTATTAGGTCAATACATTTTACTATCTAGGCTGCCTTGAGGTCAGTCTTTCCATCAGATCTTCAGTTTGAGATTTTGTAGAATAGACTTGCAGTAATTTGTGAGACTAGGAGGATTAGAGGATTAATGCATAAGACTTTGGACTCTGAAGTACTAGGTTAAGAGATCTGCTTTGGGTCAAAAGAGAAATGAGTTTGATAATCTCTGCTTAGTCTCTAGGAAACATCTGCATGATTCACAAAACCACCTTCAAGAATTTACTACTATTGAAATTCTTTACTTACAAAGGTCAAAGCTGGTGTTACATGCAAAGAAAATCATCCAGCAAGGTCATGTCTTTCTGATTGAGCTACAAAGCCAAGACATACTGAGACATTCAAGCTGTACTCAAATGGATTATAACAACTCGTACAAATCAAACATCTCTAGATAAATATTCACTTTTTTTTTCTTTTTGTTTTATTAAAACATCTATATCACACTTATTATTTTTCAGTTCATGCAGTGAGGCAGTCAGTGGAGGTCACTCAGTCTGTAATTCCCACTGGAAAATTGGCATTACTACTTTTCAGCGTAGACTAAAAAAATTACCTAGGCACTGAAATAGAGATTCTCCTGCACCCATGGAGGCCATCACACTGGCACAGGTGAGTATTTGCTAAAGGAACTCTGGCCTGTGAAGGGCCCATGCAGGAGCAGGCCTATAGGATTACATCCTCTGGAAAGGACCCAGGCAGGAGCAGATAAAAGTGTGAGGAGAAGGGAAGAGCAAAGACAAAATGTTATTAACTGATCACAACACCCCAATCCACACTCTCCTGAGCTGCTCAGGGTAGAGGTAGTGGAATCTGGAACGAAGGAGTGAACTTGAGACTAGGAAGAAGAGGTGGTAGGAGAAGGATGTCTTTAGTTTTGTTTTAATTTCTCAGCATCTTGCTCTATTTTAATTGGCAATAAATTAAATTAATGTTCCTCATGTCGAGTCTGTTTTGCCTGTGATGATAACTGGTAAGTGATCTCCCTGTCTTTATCTCATCCCACAAAGTTTTTCACTCTATTTCTCCTCCATGTCCTGTTGCAGAAAGGGAGTGAGAAAACAGCCAGCCACGGTCAGCCTATCACAATCTATTTTTGAATTTTGTGAGTCCAGATGAAAATATATTAAGACCACAGCTATGAAAACAAGCCCAATCCCAGGAGTTGTTCTCAGACCACTGAAAACTTATTCAAATGCTCTTTTATGATGGAATCCTCTATCAAAGATAAAGGACCTGAACCAAATTAAACTAAGACCTGCCTAGATTTGGAAGTCTTCCCAGATCTGCGTGTGGAATCTATTTCAAAATCATTATATTCTCAGGATGAAATACTGTTTTAAATAATTATTAATGATCTGTTATATCAATAAATTTGATGGCTTCAGACAAGTCCATATAGGCCCACCTTTTCAGAAGAAAATATGTCTGGAATAATTTCTTTAATCAACAATGAAAAAGTGAATAGATGCAATGGAATTTGAATTTGCTGTATGGTACGACAGGAGCAGTTACACCAAAATAACATTAATGCCTAAACAGGTGTTGTCATTTGTGCTTCAAGTGTAGTAACAACTTCAGCGGTTTTATGAAAACCAACAAATGCATTAGGACATAATCCCAAAGCTTTCTGAAAGAATTGTATTGCTATTGATTTTACTGGGCAATGAAAAACTTGTGATTCTTTGAATATGACAACTAGTTATTGCATGTGATAGCACTAGAAATAGTTTAAACCTGCGTTATACTGTAGCAGTGAAATATCAGCAATCATCATTGTTATAACTGTCCAGGAAAACAGTATATTATTCTTTAGGGATGATTTTTTTTTTGGCTGTGTTTTTATTTGCAATCCAGTGAGAACCAAAATATAAATGCATTTAGGCAAGCTTATTAAACTAAAAGAAAAATATTTTTTGAATAAAAATATGCTCCTGCTCTGAACTGACTGTTGCATCACTGTGGGCCAGATGACAGTTTCAATTTTGAGTCTAAATAAGTGTAAGAACTACTACAGAAATTGAGCTTTTCTTAATATATATATATAAAACTTACTTATGTAAAAAAACCATAACAAGTCACAAAGACTTGCGTGTAATATGGTTATGAAGCCAGATGTGATTGTATACAAAAAGACATGTTGGGACAGACTAAAAATATTGTTCAATCTGCTGCAAGTCTTTCATTGCACACTTGAGATAATTGGTGAAAGAGTCAATAGTTCAGAATAAAACTCTACATGTAACAGAAATCAGTCCCAGTCTTAATGTTAAAAGTTAAAATAAAGATAATTGCATTTATATGTATAACTACATACAGTACCTTAATCATCTTGATAAAGACTCCAAAAGATTGAAGTGAACTATCATTTTCATGAAAAATCAACTTTAATTATAATCAATATAATATCAATCATATAATATATATAATATATATAATATATAATTTTATACATAATATATAATTATATATATTATATATAATTATTATATATAATATATATTTATTATATATAACATTATATTATATATTATATATAAATTTAATTTATATATAATATTATATATATTAATATATATCATATATATCATATAATATAATCAATATAATAATAAATGAGGTAGGACTACCTCAGACAGAAATGTATTAATGTTTTCAGGTAAGAATATACTCAACTATTTTCAAGTTCAGGACACATTTTACCTATATTGAACAATACTGAAATAGCTAAGTAGTATGTGGGTAGCCAGGGTCTGACGGTCGGAAGATATCGCGCTGTACGGAAAGATAGGGCCCCTCTCCTAGTAGCCAATTGCACTTGATTTATGATGTTAGCAGACGGATGTGACGTTGTAAACCAAAGCTATATAACACCGTGCCATCAAGCAATAAACGCCATTTGCCGTCCACCACATTGGTGTTAGTGAGCTTATGGCCCGAGCGGCCCAGGGCTGGTCGCCGTGACGTTCCTGAACCAGGTCGCTAAGCCTACGCGAAGGCAACAAGTGGTGCCGAAACCCGGGAACATCGCCTGGACGGGTGAACGTCGGCCGGAGCAGCGAGAGTAGCCCGGTGGGGAGGACGCTCCCAGACCCACAAGGAGGATGGAGTCCATTGTGAAGGTCGTATCCGAAATACATAAACAATGGGGTATTAGTTTTAAGCCCAAAGATTTTACTCTCGCAGTAGCGAGGCTTTTACAGCTCGGGGTCGTCGAGCAGCCGGTGGATATTCTCCACCCGGAGGTGTGGGATAAATGCACCAAAGCCTTAGCTGAGGAGACTATATCCTCGGGCTCTGGCAAGAGCCTTAAATCATGGGGGAAAGTTATGCAGGCCCTGCGGAAAGCCATACATGAGCAGGAAACCTGGCAGGCTGCGAAATCCTGCCTCCGAGACACCCCAAAACTGGGGATCGGGGCAGCCACGCAGACTCCACACCCCCCTGACATTCCCCTCCCTGACATTCCCGGCTCTCCTGAGCCTGTTGTATCTCGGGAGGGCGACACCCCCCCCCAACTCTCGAACCCCGACACGTCTTCTAACCAACGGACAAATGCAGAATCTTTTTGGGGTGGGCTGGCCGAGGAAGCAAGAAATGCTGCACGGAATGCTGAGGCCACAGCAGGCTGGGCTGGGCCTCCACCCTATGCACCCCAAGATGGCGCCGAGCTCAAAGGCGGGGGGCGGGGCGAGGACATCTTTGGCGGGAACAGGGAGGAAAAGCCAGCTTTAACAAGCAAGCAGGAACGGGAGGGGGAGGAGAAAGCGAATGAGCACAAAGGCGGGGGGCGGGACGCGAGAGAAAAGCGGACAGCCAATCACAGCGGCCGCCGTAGGGCCAGTTCCCCCTCGATTGGTGGGCGGGACAAACCAATGGGGAGGAGGGGCGGGCGCAAGGGGAAGGACCGGCCCGCTTGCAAGGGGAAGGAGCGACCCGCCCACAAGGAGAAGGACTACCCCCCCCACAAGGGAAGCGGCCGCGGCCGCAGCCCGACTAAAAGATACCGGACACCAGATACAACCAGTCAATCGAGTTCTGATTCTGAATCAGACACTAGCTGGGGATCAGATAATAGTCGGGAGGAGCAGCTCTCGACAGGTTCAAATTTAGAGTGGCCACAAACAGAAATAAACAGAACTAAGGGTTCAGTTATCCCTGCCCAAATTAAAAAGGACTCGCAGGGGGAGGAGGTCCCTCTCACAGACTGGAGGAAAATAATGATTGATTGTGCCGACTGGACCCCATCGATCCCATTGGCATTTCCAGTCCGAGAGATGGATGGGGGACAGAGGGTCCACTCACCAATAAACCCTAAGGATATACAAACAATTGTTAAAGCAATTGCAGATAAAGGTATTAATTCTGCCATGGTCTCTATCCTTATAGATGGTATCTTTGGGGCAGACGATATGCTCCCATTCGATATAAAACAAACTTGTAGATTGATTTTTGATGGAGCGGGGATGATTGTTTTTAAACAGGAATGGGAAGAAAACTGTGCGAAGCAGTTAGCCCAAGCAGTCGGGGCCGATCATCCGCTGCACGGCTCCAGTCTGCAGTGGCTGATGGGCACAGACCCAACAATGATTACCCCCCAAGCGCAGGCCCAGGGCCTGCGGGCTCACGAGGTAATGACAACCACTCGTGCAGCCAGAGAAGCTATTCGCACAGCTTCTAGAGTTGTTGCTAAGCCATCGCCATGGTCCACAATAAAACAAAATGAAAGTGAAAGCTTTACACAGTTTGTGGATCGTCTCCAGGCCGCGGTCCACTCTTCAAACCTGCCTGCAGAAGCGAAGGGCCCGGTTGTGGCAGAGTGTCTACGCCAGCAGTGTAATTCGACAACCAAAGAGATTCTGCGGTCACTCCCAGTGGGGTCAAGCATTGCAGACATGATCAAGCACGTTGCAAAGGAAGAGCATTTAACACCAATTCAAGCAGCTGTTAGCACCGCAGTCACCAATATGATGGTATGTCTTAAGTGCGGCCAGAGAGGCCACGTTATAAATAGTTGCCCACTGCCCCCCCCGCGCCAGAACAGGCCCAGGGGACCGTGTTGGGCCTGTGGAAAGAAAGGACATTTTGCTAAAGACTGTAGATCTAAGCGGGGAAACGCGAAGGGGAGGGGGCACTAGGGCCGCACACAGCCCTCTCCCACTTTGAATGTGAGGCGGCCCCATTATGCCAACTTCAGTTTGGGCAAAGTACCCCCGAATCCGTTACCTTCTCAAGGCGTAACCAACTTCACAACTCAACCGACAGCTCTAACGAACCCGCCTCTATCTCAGGAACAACAAGGACCACCCTCTGGGAACGGGACCCCAGGGTGGCCCTGGCACTAAAATGCGATAATCCACCAGTGATATGGGGGATCTGCTCCCTTCTCAATGCCAAGGACAGTACCACTATTAGTGTCCCCTTTTTGATCGATACTGGAGCGGATGTTACAGTCATTCCTGAGACGAGCTGGCCCCCGCACTGGATGCTGGAAAACGCCCCCATGGTGGGTGGAGTTGGAGGACTATCTCGGGCTCGAAAGAGCGCTCAATTAATAGCAATCACTCTCCATACTGAGAATGGGCCAGAAAAAACTATCACCCTCTCTCCGTATGTTATGTCTGGAGTTCCACCCCTGCTGGGAAGAGACGCCCTAACCCTATTGAATACCAGGGTGACAAATTTACCGTAGGGGCCACTGCCGTACACCCACTTCCACCAATTAAATTAACTTGGAAATCATCTGATCCAGTATGGGTCGAGCAGTGGCCCTTGTCAAAGCCTCGAATGGATGCTCTCCTCGAATTACTTGACCGAGAACTACAATGAGGACATATAGAGCCCTCTACCAGCCCATGGAACACACCAGTTTTTGTCATACCTAAACGAAAGGGCGAAGGATTTCGCCTTCTTCATGACCTACGTGAGGTAAATAAGACTATCCAGCCTATGGGTCCCGTTCAAACGCTGTTACCCATGAACTCTATGATACCAAAAGGACAACCTTGTGCCGTTCTTGATATTAAGGACTGTTTTTTCTCCATACCCTTACATGAAGAGGACAAAGAACGGTTTGCTTTTTCTGTCGTATTCCCAAATAGCCAACGTCCTAATTTACGTTTCCAGTGGAAAGTACTGCCTCAAGGAATGATCAATTCACCCACCATCTGTCAGATTACAGTGGATCGAGCCTTGGCACCGATCCGACATAACGACCCAACTGTGACCATCATTCAATATACGGACGATATCTTAATCGCCGCACCATCAGGAAAGCAGGTGGACCAGTTAATATCCCTGGTTTCTGAAACCTTAAAAACAAATGGGTTCGAAATTGCGAGTGCGAAAATTAAAAGGGGACCATGTGTGAGCTTCTTGGGAGTACAAATCACGAGTTCCTATATAACTCCACCCCAAGTAAAAATTCACCGACATGTCAAAACACTCCACGATATGCAACAGCTAGTGGGGTCCCTACAATGGCTCCGCAACATTGTCCTGATCCCTCCGAATATCATGGCCCCGCTGTATGACCTTTTGAAAGGAAAACACCCATGGGAACAGAAGGTACTAACACCAGAAGCAATGGACAGTCTTCACTTCATTGAAAAACAGGCGTCGTCAAGCACACTCGCCAGATGGAACCCAGATGTGTTGCTTGACCTGTATGTGCATTTCACCAAAGGAGGGGGAGTGGGAGCACTGGCTCAGGGACCCCCTGACAAAGCACATCCAATACAGTGGGTAGTTCTCGGAAAACCGTCACGTGCATTTTCCCCCGGAGTCGAGTGTCTTGGTAACCTTATCATGAAAGGTAGAAAACTCGCTTTAAGACACCTAGGCATCGAACCTGCCAAGATATTCCTACCCTTTCGTAAACAGCTCCCGACGCAATTGGTGGCAATGTCAGAGCATTTAGCTATAGCCCTCGTCGGATTCGGCGGAGAAGTCCGATATGCTGCAAAGCCCCCCTGGACCCAAATGCTGGCGGTCATCGACATCGACCTTTCACAGAAAATCCTGGATCGGCCTCAACAGGGACCTACAGTTTTTACAGACGCATCCTCAGCGACTTCAACCGCAGCAGCGGTATGGCAATCAAAGGAAGAATGGCACTGCGTAAAAATGACCGACCACACACTTTCAGTTCAACAGTTAGAAGCAGCAGCCGTAGTGCTAGCGTGTGGACTATTCCCAACGGAGCATCTTAATATAGTCACTGATTCAATGTTTGTAGCTAAACTCTGCCTAGCCATGTCGGGGCCTGATGTGTTCAATATCAATTGATATTTGATATATTTGATATTGATATAATTGATAAAATATCAAGCTATCTTCAATAGCTCTTATGCTGGAAGAAGCGCTTTCCACCCGACAAGGTACCATATCAGTTATTCACATCAATAGTCATGACCCAGTTAAGGGATTTTTTCAAATCGGCAATGACAAAGCAGATGCTGCCGCGAAAGGCCTGTGGACACTAAGAGAAGCCCGTCAGTTACATGAATCCCTCCATATCGGAGCCAAAGTGTTAGCAAAGAGATGCGGACTTTCAGTCACCGACGCAAAACACATAGTGGCAACGTGCCCTCACTGTCAGAAAGCACCACTGTGGCCCTGCGGAGTCAACCCCAGAGGCCTTAAAGCCTCCGAAATATGGCAGACAGATTTTACACTTTGCCAATTACTGAAGCCTCGAGCGTGGCTAGCAGTGACCGTGGACACATACAGCGGAGTAATCGCTGCCACCCAACATCTTAAAGCGAGCTCTAAAGCAACTATTCAACATTGGTTGTCGGTCATGGCATGGCTTGGCATTCCAAAACAAATCAAAACAGACAATGGCCCAAATTTTATCTCTAAATCAGTTCAAGCATTTGCTTTAAAATGGGGCATCACTCTAACACACGGCATTCCATATAACAGCACAGGGCAGGCCGTAGTCGAGCGAGCAAACCAAAACCTTGAAATCCAAATTAGAGATATTAGCAAAGACAGAAGGGTTTAACAATATCATCCCCACAGGAGACCTAGCCTGCCTACTAGCAACCGCTCTCTTAGCATTGAATCAGTTTCCCAGGGGAGAGGAAGCAAACAGCCCTGCCCAAAAACATTGGTCCACTCGTGTATTAGATGATGGCCCATTGGTCATAGTCAGAAATGAACTGGGAGAATGGGAACACGGGTGGAGATTAGTCCTAACAGGACGGGGATACGCTGCAGTCAAAAAAGATAACAGAATTAAATGGTGCCCGATTAAATCAATCAAACCAGATTTGAAGGACAAAACTGATGAAAATTGTGAGTTTTTGTTTACAGGACCGATTCATTGGACACCCTCGTGACCGGTACTTCCCACTACCACAAGGGGACGATGAACCAGCCAATTCCTTACCTGCCCCAAAGAGCCCTCCGGCAACTGAACACCCCACGTCGTCAGAGCAACAGCATCGTCAAAAGGCCCCTCCCAAAAAGGGGCTACGGTACCTTTGTGTGATCATGTTTTTGGGGCTTTTCACTGTAGCGAGGGCAGAATCGAATTCTCATTATCCTCATCAACCTTTCAAATGGACACTATATCAATTTGATTCTGGTACAGTTATACAAACCATAACAACGTCAGGGGCTCCTAGTTTTATGGCCACCCTTTGCCAACTAATACCTACAATACTCTGCTTCGAACGAGGAGCATACTATTTCTGCCCCAGTTCCAATCCAGGAAAGAGTTACTGCAACTACCCCGGGCACTATTATTGCGCTTACTGGGGCTGTGAGACGATTGCAAATGCCTGGATTCCAGAGCCAGGGAAAGACCCCTTTCTGCGGGTATCCTGGTCTCCTTATGGGTGTAGACCCCCACCTATAAATAGAGGTGAAGAATTTCACTCTCCTTACGCCATATCGACATTTTATGGTACAAATTATTGTAAGCACCTCTATTTGAATGCAAGTAATCCTCAACATCCGAGTTGGCTCTTGGGAAAGATGTGGGGAGTTCGATATTATCAAACAGGAAAAGATAGAGGTGGCCGCATTCGTATCCAAAAAACATTGATTCCGGCTGATCCATTGCCAGTACACCCTAAACTAACATTTGCTGGTAAAACACTCCTACCAACCCCTGGCCAAAATCCTATAGTCAGAAAACTAACTGAACCTGATGTACCTACAGCAAAATATAGCACCGCACCCACAGTAATACGTAACACAGTGAGACCACACACCAATACAATTCCTTATGAAGATCCTCTCTGGGGAATGATGCAGGCCAGCTATCGAGTATTAAACAAGACCCATCCAAACTTTACAGAGCATTGCTGGCTATGCTATGGAATAAAACCACCCTTTTATGAGGCTGTAGGAGTAAGTGACATACCTATTCTAGCAAATGGTCCAAATCCGCCCCAATGTACATGGGAGATGGAAAAACAAAGCATAACACTAGCACAGGTAGTAGGAAGCGGTGTATGTCTGGGTGCTATCCCAGACAATAAACAACAGTTGTGTGTCAGTAAGATACAGGATAATATCTCAGCAAAATGGTTAATATCAGTCACCAATGCTAAATGGATCTGTTCTATTATTGGAGTCACACTCTGTTTATCCTTAGACAACTTTAACAAATTGGCGGAATACTGTGTCCAAGTGTCTATAATTCCCAAGATAATTTACCATCCTGAAGAATTTGTTTATCGCTCACATCTTACTCCGGAGCACCATTTGTTAAAACGAGAACCCCTTACAGCTATAACAATAGCCACCCTACTATTAGTAGGAGGTGCAGGATTAGGTACAGGCGTAACATCTTTAGTGCAACAGAGTTCAGAATTTCACGCTTTGAGAATGGCCGTCGATGAGGATCTAGCCAGAATCGAACAATCTATAACTGCATTAGAGCAATCAGTTAGATCACTATCTGAAATAGTGCTACAGAACCGTAGAGGTCTAGATCTGATGTTTCTTCAACAAGGAGGAGTGTGTGCTGCATTGAAAGAAGAATGTTGCGTATATGCGGACCATACTGGAGTGGTAAGAGATACCATGGCAAAGTTACGAGAATGTTTGGAAAAACGAAGACAGGAACGAGAAGCACTGCAAAGTTGGTATACATCCTGGTTTACCCAATCGCCATGGTTGACTTCCTTAATATCTACCCTGATGGGACCAATCATAATAATTCTCCTAGCTCTGATCTTCGGACCCTGTATATTGAATAAGCTTGTATCATTTGTTAAGAGCCGGTTAGAAACGGTTAATATTATGCTCGTAGAACGTCGACAATTACTTTAGTACTATTTTTAGTTAATAATGCCTCAAGTTATTATGTTTCACTTTAGCTGTTCGGACAAATCCGAACCTCTGGGAGACCTTTTTAGTCATTGTCATTTCCTCTTACCGCGTAGACTGGCCCCCTACGTGGTAACAGGTGTGCACTTTTTAAAACAATTGAAACACCCGAACCTCGCGCTGAGTGAAGGGAACATAAGCTCATCACAGTCAGGTCAACGTTACCTGCGCGGGGACGCCCGCTAGGGTTGAGTCTGTCATCTCACACAGCAGTGATGGCTTTCGGAGCTACTTTACTGACGGTCTTCCCAGAGCATATAGGTTCAAGTTCAACTTTATCACCTCACAGGGATCTTGTCTTTTTAGTTACCTTTAACTCTACCTCGTTCTTTCAGTATACCTCTTCATTATCTACTACCTAATGTGCCTTCTGTCTTTACTCAGGAGTGTGTTTTATAGCGTAGACTTATTTTAAGGTGTGCAATCTAAATAAGATCCCTTTTGGGTATAGTGTTCTTAATGTTTTTTAAGCTTATTGTTTAGGTTATATAATTATGCATAGGGAGGGGGGAAATGTGGGTAGCCAGGGTCTGACGGTCGGAAGATATCGCGCTGTACGGAAAGATAGGGCCCCTCTCCTAGTAGCCAATTGCACTTGATTTATGATGTTAGCAGACGGATGTGACGTTGTAAACCAAAGCTATATAACACCGTGCCATCAAGCAATAAACGCCATTTGCCGTCCACCACATTGGTGTTAGTGAGCTTATGGCCCGAGCGGCCCAGGGCTGGTCGCCGTGACGTTCCTGAACCAGGTCGCTAAGCCTACGTGAAGGCAACAGTAGTACCTACTTTACAAAAACGTTTTGCTCTTAAAAAGTCCAGACTCAGCAAAATCACCTACTTTCTGAACACACATTTCTAACTATTTTAGGAGGACAAAAATGTCTGCACTTTTTTACAGTGTGTTTTTATGCCTAATTTTTTTCTTCATAATCTTGTCAGTATGCCGGTAGGTTCATTAGGGCCTTCTCAGTTTTCTGTGTTCTCCTAAACATAAAATTGTAAACATTTTGTTTCTCAAATCTCCCTGGGAAATCAGCCATTTCAAAAAAATAAGCACAAATATTAATTTACTTATTTTTAAACAATATTAAAAATGGCAAGTAATATTGGTACAATAATATGTAGCAAAATGATGTCACTATAGGGAATGATTCAAAAAAACCAGATGAAAATCATAAGATTTGGCTTTTCAGCATCACAGTGTAATGTACTGAAATTGAACTGTGCTGGTAGCAAAGCTGGAAAATAATAGCTACAGTAGCAATACATCAAAGAAATTGTGATATCTTTCATAAGAATGTAAAATTTAAAGTGGCCTTTGAGGTCATGTAGTCTGGTCTCTGGCTGTGGCAAATGTATTAGAAAAACTGCCCTTGTAGAAGATAGTTCCAAGACCATTCTTATCCTAATAAAAGTTGTTATCATAATGAGTTCAAATTTCCAAACCGAATTAATTCATGTTTATGTTATAACCATTTCTCTCATGACATCATTTGTCCACCAGCTTAAATAGGTTTTCTTCAGTATTTGTCACCTTAATGATTTAGGGACAATCATCGTACTTTTTTTTCTTGGGCTGAATAATCCATTTTTCTTTTTTTACACTGCTCTCTTAATGAACAGTCTTCAGACCTGTTCAGTAGATTACCTGATTACTTGCTTTAATTTGTTTTTTAAATTTTATTTTTTTTTTTTACTTTTTGTCATGGTTTAAGCCCAACTAAGTGTCATGCAGCTGCTTGCTCACTCCCCCTATCCCTGTCCCCCTCTGACTCCAGGAAGGGTGGGGAGGAGAATCGGAAGAATGTAGAATCCACAGGTTCAGATAAGAATAGTTAAACAATCGAAATTAAGTAAAAGGTAATGATAATAGAAATAATACCAACAATAACAATACAGATAATAATAATAATTATAAGAAACAACAAAAAAGGAGAAATGAAAATTCAGAAAACACAAGTGATGAACAGCTGCTCACCACCAACCACCAAAACCCAGCCTGACCTGAGCAGTGATCAGTCCCTTCCAGATAACTCCCCCCAGTTCATACACGGGGCATGATGTGCTGTGATATGGAATATCCCTTTGGCTAGTTTGGGTCAGGTGTCCTGTCTGTGCTCTGTCCTGGCTTCTTGTGCCCCTCCTCACTGGCAGAGTATGAGAGACTGAAAAGTCCTTGATCAGGGTAAGTGCTACTTGGCAATAACTAAAACATTGATGTGCTATCAGCATTGTTCTCAGACTAAAGCCAAAACACAGCACTGCACCAGCTACTGGGAAGAAAATTAACTTTATGCCAACTGAAAGCAGGACACCAGTCCACCCCTTATTCCATACCCTTGTGTCGTGCTCAGATCACACACAATATACCATCACCTTTTCTGTCTCTTGATATATGTATAAATATAGGCATACACAGATATCATGTGAGAACCCATCAGTAAACAAGGCATACTGCCTTTCACTTTCTGACAGTTCATGACAGTATATACGGTGGGGTCTCTTCAGCACTCCTCACCTCCTCCTCTGGTGACATTCCAAAATGCCAAAGGCTTGTTGTTGCTCAGGGCCCCATTTAAAATCATTCTTCTTCTGGGTCACATGATAGAGAGAGCTTACAATCGAACTGTAATTTGGGATGTGCATTCTCCAGAACCCCACAGCACCCAAGAAAGCTTGTATCATAGTATCATAGTATGTTAGAGATTGGAAGGGACCTCAAAAGATCATCTAGTCCAATCCCCCTGCCGGAGCAGGAACACCTAAATAAGGTTACATAGGAATGTGTCCAGGCGGGTTTTGAATGTCTCCAGAGAAAGAGACTCCACAACCTCCCTGGGCAGCCTGTTCCAGTGTTCTGTCACCCTCACTGAGAAGAAGTTTCTTCTCAAGTTTAAGTGGAACCTCTTATGTTCCAGTTTATACCAATTACCCCTTGTCCTATCATTCTTTGCCACTGAGAAGAGCCTGGCTCCATCCTCATGACACTCCCCCTTTATATATTTATATACACTAATAAGGTCACCCCTCAGTCTCCTCTTCTCCAAACTATAGAGACCCAGCTCCCTCAGCCTTTCCTCATAAGGGAGATGCTCCACTCCCTTAATCATCTTAGTCGCCCTGCGCTGGACTCTCTCCAGCAGGTCCCTATCCTTCTTGAACTGAGGGGCCCACAACTGGACACAATATTCCAGATGCGGTCTCACCAGGGCAGAGTAGAGGGGAAGGAGGACCTCTCTCGACCTACTGACCACCCCCCTTCTAATACACCCTAGGATGCCATTGGCCTTCTTGGCCACAAGGGCACAGTGTTGGCTCATGGTCATCCTGCCATCCACTAGGACCCCCAGGTCCCTCTCCCCTACACTACTCTCTAACAGGTCGTTCCCCAACCTATACTGGAACCTGGGGTTGTTCCTGCCCAGATGCAGGACTCTACACTTTCCCTTGTTATATTTCATCAAGTTTCTCCCTGCCCAACTCTCCAGCCTATCCAGGTCCCGCTGGATGGCAGCACAGCCTTCTGGCGTGTCAGCCACTCCTCTCAGCTTAGCGTCATCAGCAAACTTGCTGACAGTACACTCAATTCCCTCATCTAAATCGTTGATGAATATATTAAATAATACTGGTCCCAATACTGACCCTTGAGGCACTCCACTAGATACAGGCCTCCAACTAGACTCCACCCCATAGACTACAACTCTCTGGCTTCTGTCCTTCAGCCAGTTCGCAGTCCACCTCACTACCTGATCATCCAGGCCACACTTCCTCAATTTAGCTATGAGGATGCTGTGGGAGACTGTGTCAAATGCTTTGCTGAAGTCAAGGTAGACCAAGGTAGACCAAGGTGTTTCTTATTAGTTGGTGGAGACGTTGCTATCTTGTTGATCACATCTGTGGGGATCTGGAGAAGTTCATCATGCCATTTTATTCCTAAAAATTGAATCTCCTGTGCAGGTCCCTTGACCTTATTCTGTTTTATGGCAAAACCAGCTTTCAGCAGGATTTGGATTATTTTCCTCCCTTTCTCAAAAACTTTCACTGTAGAGCCTCCCACACACGATAAAGTCATTGATATATTGCAGGTGTTCTGGAGCTTGCCCCTGTTCCAGTGCATTCTGGATCAGTCCATGGCAGATGGTAGGGCTGTGTTTCCACCCCTGGGGCAGTTGGTTCCAAGTGTACTGGACACCCTTCCAAGTAAAAGCAAACTGTGGCCTGCACTCCGCTGCCAAAGGAATTGAGAAAAATGCATTTGCAATATCAATTGTGGCATACCACTTGGCTGCCTTTGACTTCAGTTCCTACTGAATTTCTAGCATGTCTGGCACAGGAGCATAATCTTGTCAGTATGCTGACTAAAGTGAAAACACAGCACTGTACCAGCTTCTAGGAAGAAAACCAACTCTATCCCAGCTGAAATCAGGATAGTTTTCTACATTTCAATGTGATCACAGCCTTGTAAAATGGCACTGTACTTCTGCTTTTCTTGAGCTTAATAGCACCTAAGATAATTTGTGCTTTCATGGCTTTGATTTAGTCATGGCACTAGTAACTGATAACATGCCCAGAATTTTTTTTTGTTTCTTTTGTGTATATGAATCCCCAGTTCATTTGACATACAGTGCTTGAAGCCACATGTTGTATTAATCCTTGCTTCAGTATGATACTGTTTCCTTAGGGTAATATTCCCTAGTTTTCTGCTACTCTCAGACTTTATCGTTACAAAATTAAAGATAATGTGCAAAACAAGTCAACAAAAATAAGAGCTGCTCCATAGGGAAAGAACACTTTCTTTACTAAGAAAGCAACTATTTGAAAATTATTGTCATCTCTTGGTTTCTCCTAATTATACTAATCCTTTTTTCCTAAGGAACTGTGATTTCTCATCCTTACTCTATCAGAAGTCCAGCTGAGATATATGGTACTAATCATACGTAGTAATCAGGAAAATATTTTAAATTAATCAGGCACAGAATACCAAATATACTAAACCTCATATTTTCCTCTGTTCTATTTTCACAAATGTGAAACCTTAGGTGACTCACACATCTCTCTCTTATTTTAAAGGTACTGTTGGAGAAATTATGTATTTGAAGGTGTTTCAAACATACAGATGCTGATTTCTTCTATATATTTATTACCAATGCAGATGTTTAATAACTCAGCATTGTAAATTACTAAAATAAGGATTATAAACATAAGAAAAAAATGTAGGTGTCAATGATTAAGGCCTCATCCTCCAAATTTTTTTTGAGTTAAGCTTCCAGAAATAACCTTGTTTGACCTGTCCTTATTTCCCTTCCTTATTCTTCAAGGCAATATGTGCCTCATTTCAAGCATATGTTAACCTCACCAAAGTTAGTAAAATGGTATCAATTTTAAATTAAGTATGTGGGATATCTTGCTGGATTGCAGTTCCTTCTATTGTCATGGAGTTTTTGAATAAGGTCTGTTTAAAGCTTGAAATGAAAGGCTGTTTAGTTTTCTTGGGTTCAAAACACACACCTTTATCTGCAAATCAAAGAATTCATTGCTCTCTTATTAGCTTAATATTACTGCACCTACAATGATACTAATACTGATATTCTAAGTTATCTGATTATTCAAGAAAAAGCCTCACCAGTTATGCAGTTTGCATTGCCATACAAATGGTGTTATCCTCACTCTTTCACTGCCCCTCTGGGTCTTCAGGTTAATGACAACTTTCTTTAAGAAGATGAGGCTAAAAGTAGGCTGCAGTAACTTGTTAGCACCCCAACTTCTTAACTGAGAAGATCATGGAATCGTAGAATAGTTAGGGTTGGAAAGGACCTTAAAATCATCTAGTTCCAACCTCCCTGCCATGAGCAGGGACACCTCACACCAAACCATGTCACCCAAGGCTCTGTCCAACCTGGCCTTGAAAACTGCCAGGGATGGAATATTCACAACTTCCCTGGGCAACCCATTCCAGTGCTTCACCACCCTCACAGTAAAGGACTTCTTCCTTATATCCAATCTAAACTTCCCCTGTTTAAGTTTTAACCCATTATCCCGTGTCCTATCACTACAGTCCCCAGTAAATAGTCCCTCAACAGCATCCTTATAGGCCCTCTTCAGATACTGGAAGACTGCCATGAGATCTCCACGCAGCCTTCTCCTCTCCAGCCTGAACAGCCCCAACTTTCTCAGCGTCTCTTCATACGGGAGGTGCTTCAGTCCCCTGATCATTCTCGTGGCTCTCCTCTGGATTTGTTCCAGTTCCATGTCCTTTTTATGTTGAGGACAATAGAACTGTACACAATACTCCAAGTGAGGTCCCACGAGAGCAGAGTAGAGGGGCAGGATCACCACCTTCAACCTGCTGGTCATAGAATCATAGAATCATAGAATAGTTAGGGTTGGAAAGGACCTTAAGATCATCTATTTCCAACCCCCTGCCATGGGCAGGGACACCTCACATGCTCCTCTTGATGCACCCCAGGATACAGTTGGCTTTCTGGGCTGTGAGCGCACACTGAAGCCGGCTCATGTTCATTTTTTCGTCGACCAACACCCCCAAGTCCTTCTCTGCAGGGCTGCTCTGAATCTCTTCTCTGACCAACCTGTAGCTATGCCTGGGATTGCTCTGACCTAGGTGTAAGACCTTGCACTTGGCAGGGTTAAACTTCATAAGGTTGGCATCAGCCCACCTCACAAGCACGTCAAAGTCCCTCTGGATGACATTCCTTCCCTCCGGCGTGTCAACCGAACCACACAGCTTGGTGCCATCGGCAAACTTGCTGAGAGCGCACTCAATCCCACTGTCCATGTCACTGACAAAGATGTTGAACAAGACCAATCCCAACACTGATCCCTAAGGGACATCACTCATTACTGGTCTCCAGCTGGACATTGAGCCTTTTTCTATTCTCCTTTTAAAATGTATAAAACCCCTTTTTCCTAGCTCCAAAAATGCCATTCTTTCAATGATCAGTAATTGTTCATTAGAGATTTACTTACAGACCTGCGCAACCAAGCTTTCAAGGTTCCTGCTGTCGTCCAATGATCAGTAATTGTTCATTAGAGATTTACTTACAGACCTGCGCAACCAAGCTTTCAAGGTTCCTGCTGTCGTCCACAACTGAATATCTCTGTACTACATTTTTATTCCAAAGCAGTAAATAATTAATTCCACACCAGAAAATTAGTTCTGCTTTCTATCTTACTGAACTACATTAAAATTGTTACAGAACTATTTTGTAGACTAGTGTTATATTGCAATGGACTACATTGCACAATCATAGAAAGCTAAGCAAATTACACCAATAACCTTGTAGTTAAACAACTGCTGTTATGGCTAAACAAACTGAAACGTAGGTTCAGGCAAGCCAGACCAAGTCAAGTAAAAGCAAACCTGGCAAGTTATATATCTGAGTCCTTGGAGGTCTCTTACAATGCCCATGGTTCATTACTAGCAATGGCAATATTATATTTTCTGACCTACAGTGCTAGAGAAAAATGTAATTAGGTTAAAATATTCTTTTATATATATATATCACAATAATCACCAAAGATACATGTTCCCAAAGTAGATTGTCTCTATAAAAAGAAACTTTATAATGTACATAATACTATATATCACAAACATTTGAAGACAACTATATTAGCTGGCTACAAAGTTCTTCAGCAATGGAAGGAGTGTGTTGTAGCCTTCAGGCCAACAGAAGTTAAACCACATAATTCTGGCAAAAATCTTGGCTCCCAGATTACTTCCATGTGCTTATTTCCCAGTAGATCACCCATGCTGCAGGTATGTAATTTTACTTTTAACTCTCTTTTGTAGTCAGCCAAATAGATCTATCCAAGAAGATGTATAATACACAAGCACAGTTCTGAGATTTCTGTTCTTCCTCAGCTAATGCTCTGTTTATATTACTGAATCAGCTGTGCCAGTAGTGGCTACTTTTGCTTCATAATCTACCAAAGTTATCTCAAAAGTATTTTCACCTCCAAGTACTTCCACCTCCAAGTACTTCCACCTCCAAGTACTTCCTTGTGTGACTGCTCTATAACATGATATATATTCTTAGCAAAACAGAAATACCAAATAGAAATACCAAGATAGAAAGCTGCAGCATAGCTCTGACATTATTTAAAGTCTACTCAACTGAAAAAGATAGACCAAAAATATCTCAATCATCACAAGTGTTTGAGAGAAAAGTGATCCAATGTCATAATAGCCATTCTGCTTTAGAGGTTCTCTCTGAAACTATGAACATGAGACCCTGTGCAGCAGTAGCTTGAGAATAGGACATTTCTCTGTTGGCATTGAAAACAAAAATATTTTAATATTTTAATATTACAGCAGCAATGCAGGTTGCTGCAGTAACCTCCTTGTCTCAGAATGATCATGGATTTCATTGCGTCCACATTTAACTCCAATGTGGGAAAATTATAACTTGTATTCCTCTTGAATGACAAGCATTAATACATTCCTGACTGTGGCCTGCAAGTGACAGTATTATTATATTATTAATTGTTCCAAACAGATGATAATATATAATTAGCAAAATAAAAGAATATAGCACATCACAATTTTTATGGGAATACTCATCATTGAGCACATGTATCTGGGCACAAAATATTTATGTGAAATTTAGATGTGGTCTTTTTCTCTTCCCAATATTCCCATTTAGAAGAAAGCAAATGGTTGAAATTATTACAGAATGTCATTTATGTCTGTTTAATTCTCCAAAAATTTGTTATCAAAATTTTAAGAAAATCAAAAAAGTCAGAAGAGGAAAACTTGCTTTTTGTGGAAACTTTTTTTTTCTTTTATTTTTATTCTTTTATACAAGATACCATTGATTTATTTAGAAAGCAGGGAATCCAGATTAATAAGTGGATATACAAACAGTCGATAGTAAATTTATTTTTCAACAACTTTGACCCATTTGCATAAAGAAGACTTTTTCCATCAAATCAGCATTCTCAAAGGAAAAATATTTAACTGTAAAAAATTTTGTTAGCTCTATTAGAAATATGTGCTTTTTTATAAGTGAGTTTTGACTTTCAGTTTTTGTGGCATGAATCAAATAGTGTTCTAGAGGCAAATGTAATAACATAGCAAATTCTTAGATCAAACTTAAAATTGGTACCTGAATCAATATCTACATATTTGGAGTGTGACTTCCACCATCAGTTTATCTAATGAAAAAAGAAACTATTCATTTCAGAAGCTGCATTTATCTCAGTACTTCAGCTACCTAGTTTAATTAAAACTTTGGATAGTCTGATGTGATGACACGTTAAGCAACCAAAAAGTCTGACTTCTAGTTAATTTTGGACTCCTTTAAAAATCTATAAGAAATGTTTGGTCTTATCTTGTTAAATGTGGGAGGCGTGAGCTTTAGGGTATATCACCTATTTCTTAAATAAAGCATCTGTTTTGGATTAGCTATTTTCATGTTATTAATTTACAGAGCCTATGGAAATACTATCATCCGTAAATACTCACTTTGTTCTGAAATTTCAGTACACTGGTGTCTAAGGAACAAAGTTATGATGAAGTGAGTCCATTGCATATAATCTTTTAAATTCTTTATGTGCCTGTAGGCACTCTGTGCTCACTCTGAATCTCAAATTGGCACTCAAGTGTCTGCTCAGAATACGTCAAGTGTGTTGAAAGTGCAAAGGTGAGGCTATCTATAAAGACTATTTATTTCAATTTTACATTCCATACTTAAAGTTTTCTAGAAAAAAAGTCTTGATTCTGCTCAATCCTCTTGGAAGAAGGTACTGCTCCTCTAATAAGCAGACAAGTCGACTAGTCATGATCTATCAAAATTTGATGTGATGCTTCGTTGTTAACTGATAAAATTACAAAGCCAGAAATAACTGAATGTAACTGAATTGCACACATAATAATTAACAGTTTTTTCTGTTGTCTAGCTTGAGAAATAAGTGCCCGTATCAGAGGCAATAGGTAGTGGTCTGTGGTGAAACACGTTTGTCTGCTTTGGCTCCTTCCCAGAGAGTCCTGCTTTGGCTGCTCCCCGGAAAGTCCAGCTTTGGTTCCTACCCAGAAAGTTCCACTTTAGAACTCCCCAGAAAAGTCTCAGCCCTTAGAGACCTTTCTAGATATTGCTGGCCACTTCTTCCAACGTAGGCTGGACCCCTGCATCAGAATGAGTGTGCATTTTTGTCAGTGTAAAAGCCCAAGCCTTATGTGATGCTGGGGAGACAAAACCTCATGCCACCCAGGTCAACGTTGCCTCTGCAGGGACGCCTGCTAAGGTTAAGCCTGCCACCTCGCACTGCGATGATGATTCCCGGAGCTGATTTCCTGATCGTCTTCATAGAGTCCTTGGGGTTGGTAAGATAACCAAACATCAGAAGTATCTTTTACTGTATCTTTTACTATCTCTATATTTTTCTACATTAAGAAACTAGTTGAGAGTTCTCTATTTGTCTCTCATTTTCTCTCACCTGGAATCTTCAGACTTTGGAACAGTACCTAACGGCTTGTTTCTTTCTTTTTTTTTTTTCTTTTTTTTTTTTTTAATATATATATACTTGGATAATGTACCTATAAATGGCTTTATTTAGGATTATATTCTCACTTTTCCCTAACATTCTACTGTGTTTTTTCAATTCTACTGGCTGGACAGTCAAAAGTCTATCACTGTTGTCAACAAGATCTGTTTTTTTGGGATTACAAAGTAAAGGAAATGGTGAAAATATGAATAAAACTTTATCTAAGCACATTTTGGGGTTATGAAAAAGCCAAAAAAAAAAAAGCTTTTGTAAGTTTATACAGGTCTGCCAGATAAGTGAGGTTTAGTGACTATATGCAAAAATATAAACATAAAAATGTTTAATAAATCCATCCAATTAATAAAAATTCACTACACAGATAGACTATTGCCAGTCAGAAGTAATATAATACAATGACCAGAGAGTTATAAGTTGCAAGAAATAATGTAAAATTTTCTAAATTACATCTTTTCTGAATGGAGAACAAGTCCTTATAAAGACATGAAAAAAAAGAAATTGCAATTTCATTGAAAATCACCAGAATTTTTGTCTTTTCATTCAAGAAAACTCCTATAACTTCAAAATATGAACAGTTCTGAACCCAAAAATATCAGTGCATGAATGTGATTCACACCATTTATGGATATCAGTGCTCTATGTTCATTTCTTATATCTATACTTATGTGAATTGGATACTGGTATTAAAGGATTTCTTTCTCTAACAGGTTCGGGGAGCATCACAGCCAGAGTCTTTTGGTTCTGTCAGAGTTTTTCATTTCTGTCTGTAGGAGAAAAAGTTTAGGTTTTAAAGGGGCAGTAAGAGCATGGGAGAGAGGGAGAAAACTCATCAGAAAGGAAACCCATGTCAAGACTGACTATTGTAGAATATCAGCTTTAAAATCTTGCCAATGGATTTAGCAAAATTGTCATTAAAAATATTTTCATCTTCAACATGAAATGTATGTACAGAATTAAAAAAAAAGTCAAAACTCATTTTACTGTTCTGTTCTTCCTTCAACATGAACTAAATATGTTTCTGGAGCATTTTATGTTTAACTTGCGTGACTGAGGATATTAGTCTGAATTGCTCAGTGTTCATATTCACAAATGAAAAATTCTTCCTAAAAATCTTTAACATTACTCATTGTTCTAGTTGCTTCTTCTTAAACATATAACTCATATGTACTGACTCGTTTCAGATTGTTTTTATTTCACTGCCTATCTAATATACATATCATTTTCTGGTTTAATGTTTGATATTTTCATGTGTACTGGAATATGAAATATATGAAATAGCTGTTTTGTTTGTCTTTTTTTTCTTTTCTTTAACAATGTTCATTGCCAAAAATATTTTCAAATATTTCCAGGTTGTATTCTTTATAAAATAGAATTCCCAGTCCACCTTGCTACTACAAGTCTAAGTATTTATATTTTAGAACTTCCACATTCAAACATTATGCATAATCCAGGAGTTATTTCTTTATTAGCGCACCAGTAACATTACCAGCTACAGCACTCGAGAAAACATTTACTCGTGTGGTTTTCTATGCCCCTTTCTTCAAACCAAGCTAGAGCATGGCTGTCTAGGATATTGGCCACTGCACCATCTCTCCAATATCAATAACCATAAATGTCAAATTAAACCTAACATATTTTAGTATAAACTAAAAATTAAACATTCAGTATTCTAAATTCTTTCAGACTGTGGCCCAGACATTCTTTTGACATTCTGCACAAAGAAGAACAGAGTATCAAATGATTATAAAATATGTGCCTCCCTTAACATTCTTGACATGGCAGAGCCTAACATAGTGATTTAGCAGTCCCGCAACCATAGCAAAGGTATTTATCGCAATCATTTTTTTTTTTGGCAGAAGTTCAGTGCTTTCAGTTGAAGAAAGCAAAGAAATCTGATTTCCTGTTCCATCAGTTTCAAATTTTATCGACTATTCATGCTAACAGAATCACAGAATCCTAAGGTTTTGAAGAGACCTCAAAAGATCATCTAGTACAACCGCCCCTGCAAGAGCAGTGTAACCTAGAGTACATCACACAGGAACTTGTCCAGCCGGGCCTTGAATATCTCCAACGTAGGAGACTCCACAACCCCCCTGGGCAACCTGTTCCAGTGCTCTGTCACTCTCACAGTAAAGAAGTTTTTCCTGAACATCATTAAAATATTGAAACTTAATTCGAAGTTAGCTGTATTTATTAATATTTTGCTGTTTATGATATCCTTGTTTTATTTTTATTTTGGTAACCTAACTTGTACAATTTTTTTTCTTTTTTTTTTTTTTTATATTTGGTCCACACTTAGGGGTTGACTAAAGTTTTTTGGTTATTACTTTTTTTAAAGATGTATTAGAAAATTCACTGTAAGTGTTACTTGAGTTAAAATTAAAACAACCAGATGGAAAGGGAAAAAAACAAAACAAAACAAAACAAAACCAACCCCCCCAAAAAACCACAAACAAAACTAACCAACCCACCAAACAAAGAAAAAAAACAAAACCAAACCACCCAAACCAAACCAACCAACCAACAAACAAGGAAAAAGAGAATGTGATCCAGTGATATGAACTGAACTCAGGAGTTTATATCCTTTGTCAGTTCTGCTGTCTGTCTTGTGTTAATGGCTTATATTATTTTCCACAGTTATCTCTGAAAAGTAAGGGTAATTGTACAGACCCTTTCACACATAAGGTGTTTGCTTCATAATTCAGGACATTGTATGACAGTGAATGAAGCATAGATTCCAGATTTATTGTAGATATATTTCTTCATGACAAGGTCTACAGCTTCAGTTCTGTAGAAAAGACTAAAACACATCAAATTCTATTTTCATGGTGATTTATATCTGGGTTTGTCTTTGCTTCTGGGGAGTCATTTTCCTTAAATCAATACTAAGATTGGAAACTTAAGTAATATTTGTCTCTTGGTGGTATTCTTTCATCTTTTCTTAACTTTTTGGAGATCAAAACAATATATACTGTTATCTTGAAATAGGTCATAAAAGTAAGCTTTTCTCATTTTTAAACAATACTAAGTACTGTATATGAGTTGTTTAAGCAAAATTTAAAAGGTTTATTAGACTTGGGAGATAAATACATTCTATTTCTCTATATCTCCTCTTCTCTATGATAGAAGAATTACATCAGAAGCATCATAACATCCAGATTAACAATCAGTTGCATGAGTAACCATTTTCAATGCCTTTCTTCATCTGAAATATGTCACTTAATAATTTCACACAAAAGATAGCAATAAACTGAGAAAAGTATAAACCTGTAAGATAGGAAGAGTCAGAACTGATGCAAGAACAGAATAGAATTTGTTCTATAGAACAGGATTAATTAAGGCAAATGTTACCACCACCTGGTAGAAGAGATAGGGCAGTGTGTCATAGTTTAAGGGTTTAAATAGTTCTGTAACACTGAGTTTCTAACAAAGTTTTGACCAATTTAAACATGTCAGGTGAAGTTACCAAAGTCAAGTACCTTTTTTACCAATAGATTTTCTACTGCTAATGTTTATCTGAATAATAATGGGGATCACAAAAATAACTTGCTTAATTTGTAGACAAGCTAATATATAAAAAAATCCCCAATCTGAAAAAAAAATACCTAATTTGTTTTGAATTTTCATTTGCTTGCTTGAAGAATTTGCTTCCCCAGGTGACAATAGAAAAGAAATGAAAGAAAGAAAAAAATAATTACTTCCTCAAGTTCTACCTACATTCTGTGTTTTTGAAAAACTGCAAGTTTTCCATGAGTATTTCTCCATTTAGTAATTCCAAAGTGAGAGAATAGCTATAAACCACTCCAGAAAAGATGTTCCACTTCTGCAGAGCAGCAAATAGTGTAGATGTCACATAACTTGTGTACTCATGTTACAGTCCGTCAGATATTATGTCATTCCCAGAGGCTAATAATAAGACAGGAAAAATTAGGTTTATTCCAATACTCTTTTCCAAAGACATGAGTTATGATTTAATTAATTATTTAACAAGTTAATTGAAAGATATAACACTTATTTTAGAGAATATGCATTTACCTAGAAATAGGTTCTGTGTTACTGTGTATTTTGAAATGAAGGAAGGCTAACATTGTGATGTATTTATTTTATTTTTCAAAAACAGAGAATCTAGTTCTGATGCCCAAGTAGAAGATAGTGAAAGGCTGCAGTTGTCATGCTTCTATCAAACCTATCAAATTCCTCTCCCCTCAGAATAATTTTTTAGTGTAAAGTTAATTATTTGCTCTCTAAGGAGTGAAAATGAAATTCATAAAGCATGTTTAAAATTTCTTTTTGACAAGAAAAAAATGCTTGCATACTAGTAATGCCTTGCAAGTAGCATGCTAATATTGATATTCAGTTTTCAAAGAAAGAGCAATTTTTCCATTTCGCTATTACTGAGCATGAAAAGGGTGTGATAGACATTTGAGTTCTGGAATTAAAATGTTTTCTTACCTTTAGTGTGTTTCTGAGGAGACTGCTACATCTCTAACTGTAAATAAACAGTATATGAGAAATTTTCGGGACATTACCTGCTAAACATGATCGTTCATATGCATCCACCTATACAAAATCTGCTGATAAGGCCATGTAGTGAAGATGAAGGACTCCCAAAAGAAAAGATCTGGTGTACACAAATGTAATTTACTTACTGTGCCTGAAAATATCAAATGTCAAAGTCATTGTCTCTGATAAAATTACAAAGCTCTTTGCATATAATGAAGAAGCAAAAAAAGGACAGTTTTTAAAGAATAAAATTGCAATGAAAGTTAAATTTAGAGACAGAAAAATACTCTGTTAAATGAAAAATGTGATTTCTTAGTGAAATGTTAGTCACTTTACTGAGTGCTAAGTAAAGTTTTATTGTACGTGATGTTTTTATTACTTCCTTTTTTTGATTCATATTTTAATGAGTAGTGTGTGAATTCAAGGAAATAAGATTCCTTCTGACATTTATAATTAAAATTTCATAGTTGTAAATGTTAAAAGATGTAAAGAAATAAGGAATAAGTAATATAGAGATTACTTTTTCTTTTTTGTTGTTTAACAAAATCAAAAAAGTGAAAGATACATTGCTTCTTTTGCAAGTGTGTTCCTTTTAATAACAGAAACTCACATAGTTGCAAATTTCAATATCCCTGTGCATGTCAAGAAGTACTTATCTATCTCCACATGGAACCTTGCTATATATTCCTAATTTCAGCAAATATTTCTTCACATTCCAGAAGATCAAGACATGTCATACGTGGTTTGTTTTTTGTTTTGTTTGGGTTTTTTTTCCCTGTTATTTGTTTCCTACTTTCATTGACTATGTTTGGTAAATCTAAAATGAACAGTCTCTAGGGAGAAGAAATTGATTTTATTTTAGGTGCCAGGCACAATGTTAAATAATCCTGAGAACAAAAAGAAATTATTCAAATATATGTGCTTTAAAAGAGAAATATCAACCCTTGAACTGTCAAATCTAATATGAAGTAAAAGCGAACTAAAAGTATAAGATCTCCAAGGACTTACATATCTGTTACCAGGCCTCCTTGCCTTCTGTGATTTAGTAAAAAGTTGTTATTTGAATGGAACTCAGGTCAGTAATAAGAACTATTTCAGAAACTCAGAATCCTCCCTGTAGTGAAGTTGTTAAGTAGCACCTTTGTCACTCTATCAAGGAATTATGCTGTTGAGCGCAGGACTCCAAATCAAATCCCCTTCACGATAACACAGAGTACTGCTACAGTAACAGTAAAGCAACATGAAGCTTCAGGTCAAGGCTTCAGTATTTTAGAGGTAAGAGAATTGAATTAAATTTTCCCTGTCATCTTCCAGATTTTTGCTATGAAAATTGAAAACTGATGTATAGCTAGTGCTGTAAGAGTTTGACAGACAGAAATCTGAACCAAACTGAAAAAGTACTCTACAGCTTTATCTGTATAAAAGCCTAAATTTGCAAACTTTTACATAGTATGTAGAAATCAAAATCTTCTAGTGATCTAAAAAATATCCAGGTTGACAACACCCAGCTGAACCAGAATGTTCTATGATGTGCTCTTGCTGAAATCCAAGTCAACAACATTTGACAAGATTTAACCCAGTAAAATATTAGTTATTTGTAATTTTTTTGTGACAAAATTACCTTGTCATAATAAGCAAGGTAAATCCAATATATTTCAATAAATGTTTATTTAAAATGTTATTTTATATTAACTGTTTCCACAAAATAATTTAAACGCATTTTACCCATAACAGTGTTGAAAAAAAGGACTTTATTAAAAAAAATGAGAGCATTTCAAACAATTTTGAAGTTACAAGAAATAAACTCTTGGAATATTACCCAAATTAACATTATGTTCTTATTTATAGTACAGCTAAAATAGAGCTAATCTTAGTGCCTTCCCCAGAACTTAGTGCAACTAAAAGAAATTTAGGAAAAAAATTGGGAATATGAACTTCAGCACAACTAGAAAAACAGCTGAAAGGATAAACATGTCTGAGAATGATTTCTTCAGTTCAGCAGTGGTGTTTATCTTTGTGGAAGACCCTTAGTTTTCAAGCCTGCTGATGAGACCTTCCTGGAACTAAGAAGATGTGAATTCCAGAGCTCAGTTTTGTCTCAGTGGCTCTTCATATATTGGAAGATAAATTATTCTCAAATCTGTTGTTAGACTTGGTATAAATTAACTCATTAGTATAGACTAAAAATAAGTCAAGAAAAAGGTTTAGACTGATTATTCCGTCCACATGAACCCTCTATAGCCTTCAAATTAAGGTACCCTAGATAGAAACAGGACTTGAATCAGGATTTCAGACACTCTCAAGTGGAGAACAAAATAGAAGCCAACATCCTTTAATTCTCATGTCCTACTTTTGAATGGTAAGTCAAAGAACCCATTTAAATGCTATACATTTAAATAAAGTAGTTGATGGACTTAGTATTTAAAAAATGTGGATCTCCCAGGAAGAAATTTTTGTCTGCAGGAGTGCTAAGTTCAGAATGAAGAAATTATATTTCTATATCTCTGAAAAAAATATTCTGAAATGTACTTTTTCTTAGTTCCTATTTATACAGTAGCTTTTGTGAATCATATTTTGAAATACATAATTTTCAACATAGCTTATGTAGAGAATATGTAATTAGCTTATTGTGGTAGACTCCAGTAAGAGGAACAGATTCCTAAAACTTCATTTTTGGAGTAACTAACATCACCAGAACTAATCCGCAGGTGAATCTGATTGACTGCCACATTTTCCACATATTTCCTGTTTTAAGAGAGTTTAATTTGAGGAATTTGGTCCTAAGGTCTGGAAAAAGACTGTACTCAATAAGAACTCAATCAAAACAACTGTCTAGATTTGCATAAATAATCTATATATACTAAAAACCAAACAAACAAAAACCCCCAAAACCAAAACAAAAATCA
The DNA here is from genome assembly GCF_963264785.1 of Psittacula echo. Lineage (NCBI taxonomy): Eukaryota > Metazoa > Chordata > Aves > Psittaciformes > Psittacidae > Psittacula > Psittacula echo. The sequence continues at coordinate 79,350,603 of NC_137738.1, read as the reverse complement.
AAGCCAACCCAACTCAAAAAAAAAAAGAACAAACCAAAAATATAATAAAATTGCAGCTCCTAGTCCGTGAAAATGAAACACTTCAAATTATTGTTTAATGCTAAAATTTTGCTGATTTCTATGTTTAAATTATCCATGCATAAAAGAGCAACGATATATTTCATACTGAAAAAAATACGAATGTCAGTTTGGTCACTGAATCTGCCTACTGCACTTGTGAGCACATATACATTAAACATTGAACTAGCCAACCCCAGAATCCTACAAGCTGTGAACTACGTATTGTAGTTCAATATTGTATTGTATTGTATTTCACAGAACAGAGAAACAAAACAGCACAAAATATTTCTGAAGAGATCAAAAGTTCATCCAGTGTTTTAAAACCCAGAATAAGAAGAACATATGCCCAGATGATCCTTGGAAGCAAAACATGCTTCACAATATAGACAAAGGCACAAAAATCCTAGTCATTCTGCAAGTTTCAAATGGAAGAAAATTCTTTCCCCAATCTGATCATTTTAATCAAGTGTGCAGATTAATGTGTCTCTGGAGATGGTTAATCTTTGAACTGTCAGTCTTAATTTCTGAAAATAGGAGTTTTATTTTCTTTCAATAGTACGCAGCTTTAACAACCCTTAAGAGCAAGATAAATTTATTCATAGAAAATAAATATGATTCAGCAAATACTGCAAATTCAGAAGTGGAGAAGTGTTCTAATATTAATATTTATGAAGTACAGACTAAATGTCTATAAACAACCTCGTGACAAATAAAAAAACCACTTGATTTTAGATCAGGGCCAAACTCGCAGCCTGCTCCTTTTTAATTACCTCTCCACAGTGTCGTGGTTTAAGCCCAGCCAGCAATCCAGAATCACGTAGCCGTTAGCTCACTCCCCTCCCCGCACTTTCTCCCCCCTACTCTGGGACGGATGGGGAGGAGAATCGAAAGAATGTAACTCCCACGGGCCGAGATAAGAACAGTCCAGTAACTAAGGTATAACACAAATCACTGCTGCTACCACCAATAACAATAATGATAAGGGAAGCAACAAGGGAAGAGAATACAACTGCTCACCACCTGCCAACTGATACCCAGCCCAACGCGAGCAGTGATCTAGCCCTTCCGGGTAACTCCCTCCAGTTACTGGCCATGATGTGCTGTGGTATGGAATACCTCTTTGGTTAGTTTGGATCAGGTGTCCTGTCTCTGCTTCCTCCCTGCTTCCTCTCCTCCCTGACAGAGCATGAGACTCAGAAAGTCCTTGGCCAGAGTAAACATTACTGAGCAGCAACTGAAAACATCAGTGTTATCAGCACAGTTCCCAGACTGAAAGTCAAAACCACAGCACTGACCCAGCTACTAAGAAGGAGAAAAATGACTGCTACTGCTGACCCCAGGACACACAGTAGGAAAGTGGAAGAAAACAGGTTGGGAAAATTCATGGGTCTAAGTAAAGACAAGGAGATCAGTTGTCAGTTACTGTGGGGGACAAGAGAGACTAAAATTGGGGAAAATTAGTCTAATTTTTAGAATCATAAAATCATAGAATGGTTAGTGTTGCAAGGGACCTTAAAATCATCTAGTTCCAACCCCTTTGCCATGGGCAGAGACACCTCCCACTAGATCAGGTTGCTCAAGGTCCAGTCCAACCTAGCCTTGAACACTGTCAGGGATGGAGCATTCACGACTTCCTTGGGCAGTCTGTTCCACTCTTGTCTGCCTTGCCACTCTCACAGTAAAGAATTTCTTCCTCATAGCTAACCTAAATCTCCGCTGTTTAAGTTTGAACCTATTACTCCTTGTCCTATCACTACAGTCCCTGGTGAACAGTCCCTCTTCAATATCCTTGTAGGCCACCTTCAGATACTGGAAGGCTGCTATGGGGTCTCCATGAAGCCATCTCTTCTCCAGGCTGAACAGCCTCAATTTTCTCAGCCAGTCTTCATATGGGAGGTGCTCCAGCCCCATTATCATCCTCATGGCCCTCCTCTGGACTTGTTCCAACAGTTCCATGTCCAATTATTGCCCATTAAAATAGATTTGGGCAGTGAGAAACAAAGAAAAATGTTGAAACAACACTTTTCCTTCTGACTTTCTGGAGTTCAACTTCACTCCTGGACTCCCAACTTATCTAGTCCTCGCTGAGCAGCGTAGTGACTAGGGGGCATGGTTAGTACACAGCTGTTTCTTTTATTTCTTACTGCTTCTCTCACACCTTTCCCCTGCTTCAGTAGTGGCCCTCTCCACTAGTTACACTCCCTTCAGGCTAAAAAATATCTGCTCCAGCATGAGCTTTCTCCACAGGCTACGGTTCTTTCAAGAAATACCCATCTGCGTGTGTGTTACATTGTCTGTGGTCTGCAGTGTGGTTATCTTCTCTGGCACAGAGAGCTTCTCCTCCTGCTCTGACCATGATGTTCCCTCTGTTGTTTCTCACTCTTTTCCCTCCTTCTTCCTCTGTTGTTCCTTTATTTCCTCATGTTTAGTGTTAACAAATCTTGCTTTAAGTTTTAGCATTAAATTTTAGCATTAAGGTCTGCACTAAAGGTTTCATTAACAGTACTTTCCAGGACTGGGCTAACTTGCTGGTATTATAAGAATGTTTTCTTTCTTTGCATTTCACTTTGTTCAAAGCAAAACATGTAAAATAAAATTACATAATTCGTTGTAAAAAAGGTCAATATAAATTTATTATTAGAATAAGCAAAGTATAGGATCACTTAATTTCATTTTATTCATGCATCTGGACTTCTGTACAAACTATTTTATTAAACTGTTCTTGTCTAAAATTAAAAGGAAAAGGAATGATCACCAAAAAAAACCCCCTTTTCTAATACTGACAGGACATTTTTTAACAATTTCAGATTCAAACTATAAGTATGTTCCGGCATACACACATTTGGGTCACATTTCTCGTGTAGTCAGTAAGCTATAATGTCTTGTAATGTTCTTTTGTAACATTTTGTCCTTGCGGGGATTAATAAAAATAAAGCCTTCCTGAATAACTTTTTATTCTTATATATTAAATTGAACAAGAATCTGAGTTTTATGGCCAAGTCTTTATTCCAGACACCATCAGAAACTGTACTGGCACACTTACAGTCCGATGAAGTAACAACAATTTTGAAGAATAAGCATAATGTGTCATAAGGTATGTTTCACATTATGATGAGTTAAAATCTTTTGGACTCAGGGCTAAACAATATTGAATTCATCCAGAAAAGCCAGGGTAAAAATACTTGACTACTTTCTTGGCTTCTTAGGACTCGAAAGGTTTATTTTCTTTCTTTGATATAAAAGCGAGAGTTGCAATTTGCCTATAATAAATGGTCATTAGATAATTTTATTTCTCCTATGGTTTCAAGCATTACTGTTGTCTTTTGGTTTATTCTCTGTTGTTGTTCAAATTAATAAAGATATAGTCTTTACAGATGTTTTTAATATTCTCAAAATTTTGCGGTCATTATATCAAAGAGGCTTAGATAAAGCCACCAACTTAACAGCAACTTAGGCAAGGAAAGGCAGATACTTAGAAAAGTAATTGTTATACTTTGTGATAAAAGGTAAATAGTGAGAAATTAAATTTCTTTTCTTCACCAATTTGTTTCCAGACTGGCAATTTCTACAACAACAAAGAATGAAGAGGATTTGTAGCCAGCCCCAGAGAGCCAAATTAAACAATGCCTGTTACAGGCATTGTTTATGTTGGGGTTTTTTTTATTGTTTATTGTTTTACAGGTCTATTATTTGCTCCTCCAGTTTGTTTCTTTTCACTGGATTTTATCCTTCAGTCAAAAAGAGCCTCTGCAAGTCTAGCAAGACCTGGCAATTAGTGAGTTGAAATATAGGAGATATTCCTTCTAGGTAAATAAAGAAGGAATTCAAGATACTAAGTCAAACAAACCAAGGAAAGTGTGTGCTCAGAATCTTAATTGCTATTGTCTGCGGTCCTCACTCAATCACAGGGAGGGTTAAATCTTTTCAGATAAAGGGAGTAAATAATGAAGACATTGGTGTCATATTAAGAGGAGATGGGTAATAGAGAATTAGTCTAAATATATTCCCTATATGAAAAAGAAATATCCTAAGCAGCTTGACAGAAGAGAAAAAGATGTATTTATTTGAAAAGTATTCATGTCAGGAAGCTTTTGATGAGTAGTACCAAAAGAACTAGGGGAAGAAAAAGTGCCAAAACAAAGAGAATTGTTGATTTACTGTGGTGTGCGCTTAATATACAGCATATGCTGTTGCCAATCAGCACAGTCATTTCAGAAAGAAAACCATCAAAAAGATATCTCTTTTTCTCACTGTCATGAGTCTTCCTTCAGATCTTAGTTAACAATAATGTTTTCAAGTTTTCAGTTTATTAACAAAAGATCTAAAAAGATCAAGAAAATGCACCGGGACTTCAACTCTATTATATCAGTGACCTTGTAATTCCCCTGCCAGATGTGTCTGAATATTCTAATGGACCCCATCTGATCACAGGCACATCAACAGTTCACAGATAACACTTTCATCATAAGATGCACAGTGATTGTGCATCTACTCTATCTCATCTTATCATGTAAGATATTCAGGGTATTTAGAGATAAATCTCTGAAACATGAGTTTATTGAAGCATATGCACTCACACAAAACCAAAATCTCTTTCTCTGCATTTATTTGTCACACCTTCACATCATAACTATGATTTTCATTGCTTTCTACAAACAGCAAATATATCTAATGTAATCCCATAAAGCGGGGCATATACTTTCATACCATTTTTTCCCTCAAACGTCAGCAGAGCTTTATTTCCATATGCAAATAACTGATTTTTTTCCCAGCTAAAATAATAAAAGTTCACTTTTTCTGCAATGTCATGGGGAAATTGTCAAAAGAAGTTTACTTACTGTTCCCCTTAAAATATGTAAAATATTAATAGAGCAAATGAAGAATCACAGTTTTCAAAGCAAAATCTGCTTAATAATAGTAAATAATGATGTGATTAGTATCTAAATGAATATGCAGTACTTCTTGCTAACTACTTTTTCTGTAATGCCAAGTTTAATTACACTATTTACAGGACATAAATAGCAAAGTATGGGAAGAAAAGAATGGCAGGAATGACATTGCACTAGCATATGTTGCACAGTTACAATCTTAAATCAATGATAAAAATATTTTAAAAAGAAAAAAACCCCACAACAACAACCATGAGCAATGCTGTGGATTATTGCTTCTGTTTTCACAGATCATTTCTTCATTTTGAAAAATCATTGATATGCATGCAAAATGCTATGATAAAAAGCCTGGGTTCCTCTCTGTACCTGGAGAATATACAGTGAGTCCTGATGCAGGCTCATAAATCTCATTTCTGCATTGGAGAAAATTCATTTTTTTAGGTAAGAACAATATTTTTTGTTCCTTTAAGGGAAAGCATCGTGGGCCTTCATACCAATTTGTAAACACTCTTATGTAATGGGATGCATCCGTACTTGGCAAAGAAATAAACTGAATCACGATCATAACGAATTTTTTTTTTTCATTACATGAATGCAGACCTTCTCTTCATAACTATGTCCTTAAAGGCCCTGAATACCTATATGGTAACTCAGTTGCTTGACCATTCAGCCCTTAGCTGAGTAATGAATGATGAATGAATCATGAAGTGTGAGAGAATGACAGAATGATCTCTTTTTTTTTTTCCTCTCATAGGAATGCTTTTCTTCTATAAGTATGAATTTTGGCTATCACATCATTTTATATAGAAATGCACAAAGCACTGACTTTCATTCATTGCAAATTAGGAGTGCTTTTATCCACTGACCTACTTAAAGTCCCACTTACTATTGTCATAATTCCTTCTTTACAGTAATCTCTCTTGAGCTGTTTCTTCACACATGTTTTTAGTGAAACAGAATTTCTAATGGTTCAACCCTCCCCCCCTAAGGGTTCAACTCACCCCTGTTCTCCCTCCACGCCTTTTTATCTATCTTATCGGTAAGTGGCTTTTTTATGTGGAGGATACTGGTGTGTATTAGCTGATGATTTCATTGTAATTGTGCCATATTGTGCTATGCATAGTTACATACACTTGCTTTTGTAAAGACCATGTAGTTTCCGGTTTTTTTGTGGGCCAGACACCAAAAGCTATAACCAATGAACTCAGCTGTTATTTAGTCACTTTAGTAAGCAAATGGCTACAGCCAGATTAGAGTAATTAAGCTTAGGGTTCTGACATATTAGTGAGCATGGCATTCTACAGGATATTTGTGATTGCTTGCTACCTACTCGTTTTTTTTCATTTATTTCATACTTTAACCTTGCACAGTGTAAAATTAGCTCAGGAGTTCATCTAATAACTTCTAAACCACAGCGGTTTGAATTGAGACTGTAAGAGGCGTCCCAAAATTGTTGCCAGCTTTAATACTTTCACTTGAAAACTGCAATGGAATGGCACAACATGCTGCTTACATTTTGTGTACCCCTGCAGAGGAATGAAAATTGCAAAGCAGGTGGGAAAGCTGAATACTGAAGGTATGATATTCATACATTTTCTGAGTAGTTGGGTTGATGTGTGGGACATAGTGCAGAATAGCTGTGGAGAGCTAATGAAAGTTATTCCTTGCTGCAGTCTACCCTGTCTCTGATGCCTGAGCCATCCAAGAATGTTGACTTGCCTTTGTTTTAGCCGTCCCTGGCTATAGATTTCCAGCAGTGAAAACCTTACTAATATCTGCTATAATGATTCCCACCTTGTTTTACCCGTGCCCACCTTCTTTTACATCTTGACATAGTACCTTGCATCAAGGATGTGTGGGGTGCATGTGTGTATGTGCATATATAGCATGTTCATACCTTATTTGGGCTTAATTTTGTTGCCTCATATGGGCATCTAACAACAACTCTGATATTGTGGGATATCCAAAATTTCTGGACAGGGCTGGCAGACATGACACAGGAACTGGAGATAACTATTTCATGTTATGTCTGAATGACAGGTGGATTTCAACTGGGGTACACCAAGACAATGCAAATGGCACTCAGTTGTCTATATTGGCACCTTAATTAAGTTTTACGTGTTCAACATGGGATTTCACTGTACGTTAAGACACTTACTTATAAATGCTTACATTTGAACAAGCTGTTAAGTTCATATTAGAATCAGTGAATATATAAGATTAGATTTCTTTGCTTAAATGTAGACAGCTATCATCCTTTTGGTTGAGGCAGTACATCCTTTCTGGCTACTAGATTTTACTTTAGAAAAGTACAGATCTCCTGTAAGTCCTGTGACATATCTGACACCCTGCAGAAACATTTTGAATACAGGTCATTTCATTTGACACTGAGTTACCGTTTATGTAAACAGTTGAATTCCACTCCTAGTCCTTTTAGTTAGTGGAGCCTGAGGAGTGGCTGAGCTCACTGAATGGACAACACCAACTAGTTAGTCAGCTGAACTGCTGTCTAGGATTGTATTGATGGTGACTTTTGTTGCCTAAATATAAGAATATGGTGATACTTTAGATTCTTTATGATGTCTGATGCATCAGCATCAGGCTGACAGATAGGACACAAGACCCATAAGAAACCCATGCTGTTCTGCAGCTGGGAGTAACAGTATATGCTAAGTCATTTCACATGATTTTATGTTTCTATGTGCTTAATGTTGAACTCAGTTCTGATCATAGTGATTTACACTCTAGGAAGAGGTAGCTAATAGAAATTATCTTGGATACCCAAGGATTTAAACTGTGCTGGTAACAGAAGGCTGAACACTAGCTATAGGATGCTATGGTAAAGAAGATCCTGTAATTAAAACAAATATTTTTGTTTGCTTTTAAAACATGATTAGGTAAAGTTTTTGAAAGAGAAGAAAAATTTATGCTGAAATGTGTGATTTTAAATAAGAACCTTTTTCAAAGAGTCTTTGTCTACACTCTACTCATCAATAAATTTCAAAAAGAATGTATGTTCTAAATTAATTGAAGATTTTTCTTCAGAAAGAATCTTACCCAAATTAGTAATGAAAAGGTGATAAAGCATAAGGTAGTGTTCCTGAAACATTGCTGAGAATGACAGGACATTTTAATCAGAGTGGTCTAGATAAGTATTGTAAGCTAGTTTGAAGCTACTGCACGAGTTCATTGACAGAAAACTTCTGAAATGCGTATCTTAGAAAAGTAAATGGTCCCTTTTTACATCTTTATAATGAGACAAGCACTACAATATGTCACTGAAATGTAGCCTTGGAATTTTGACTAACAGCAATTTCTCTCTTTCTCTTTTCCAAACAGTTTTTACTTTAATGTATTTGTGCTACTTATCCGTTTTTATGGATTATTTCTTCTGAAGGAAATTAGAGATGCAGGATGATATTTCAGTTCACGTTATGAATTCTACTCAACTGTTCAATGATAGTACTGACCTTTAATAATAATCTGAAGTCTATATTTGCCACATAGTATCTCTACTTAAAAACTAGTTTGTTTATTGCAGAATAGAATCATTTATGTTGAAAAGACTTTTTAAAATCACCAAGTCCAACTGTAAAACTAGCACAGACAAATTCACAACTAAACCATGTTCCTAAGCACCACATCTAAAAATAGTTGAAAAATATTTTTATTAAACCTTCCCACAGTCGATAGGAATATTTAAGTGCTATACGAATAATATGAAGTGCTATAAACACAATGCAAATTGTCTCTTCTCAAAAATGTAAGCAAACTGCAGCTGAATCAGATGAAAGCAGAACACCATTGTAAAGTAATATGCAAATACTATTGTGAAGACATCAAAAGAATTTATTTCTTGTGCACTGTAACTTTCATAGTTCTAAGAATATTTCATCCCCAAAGGCTGTGAAGATAAATGTAACAAAAGTGAGGTGTATCTTCCTTATATTTACTGCAAGTATTAGCAGTAAAGAAGTTGGAATTGTTGTATTATTGTATATACCTGTTAATATTTATATCTCTGGACATGATCACAGAATAAGTAAAGGCAGCAAATGAAGGGCAAGTGTAAACAAGATGGTAGTCTCCTGGCAAATTATATAACTTTTTTAACGTATTGCCATAAGCTTTGTGCTGAACTTGCAAGCACTTAGGACTGAATCTCGCCAGGCTTGTTCTGCTTGAGCTTTTCTTGACCCATCTGCAGCTTGAGAATTTTCCAGAACAGAACATGCGGGAATGTTCTCAGTTTAGTTCTCTAGATGTACAGAGTTAAATAGGATATAATTTGATGTCATAGCTTAGGTATTCTTTCTGGTGTAGTTGTTGTTTTACCTTGATTCTTGGTTCTTCTTGTACTCAAAATCTACCCATTCTACTCACCTATCGAGCAGGTTGAAGTCAGCACAGAGAAGGGTTCTTGAGCTGATGGTATGTATAAACTCAGGAAGAAAATAACAAGTAGGAAAAGTACCTGCAACAAAAAACCAAACTAACTAACTAAAACATACAAACAAAAAACCAACCATGACAAGCAGTTGCAGCCAATTCAACAAAAGTAAAGAGAAATCTAAAAAAAAATCAATCTGAGATCTTATAAAGCATATAGAATACAGTTAAATGTCTTCTAGACCCATAAATGAAAATGGAATAGAGATATCTCATCAGAAAAAATGGACTAGAGGTGAAAAATAATCAGAACTAGCTTAAGGTTTTCAGGAAGAGTAATGTAAATTACTCTTGGCTGGACACTAATGGAAATAAGTACATGGAAGCAGAGCTTGTTACATTTAATGAGAAAAATGTTAATTCAGATGAGGTAGGTAATAAACTGTGCCCCACCTTTCACAAGTAACTTGAATTGCAGAAATGAAGCAAATTATTTTACAGGTACCATTTTGTTAGACTATGCATGGTATGAATGGAAAATATGCACTTATGTTTATAACCCCGCCCCCCCCCCCCCCCCCCGAGATCTAGGTAAGTCCAATCATGTTAATAGAATATTAACAATATGCCAAGCTTTAAAACTATTTTGAAGGAAAAATAAATATAGATAAGTTTAACTGGAATTCCTCAAAATGGACCATCATGTTTAAAATTAATTGAAATTATGTATTGACTAATATTTCTGAGGAAAAAACATTAGATGGCAACCTGTATAATAGGACTGCATACACAATCTAAGAACTACTAATATATCCTGAGAACCTTTAATAACAGAATTGAGTTTTAGCATGCTATAGGCATAGATACAGTAATATACCTTTTGCTATATCTACCTACCAATTTCAAATATGTGATAAAATAACCTACACCTAGCCACTCATATCCAAATTCATAATTTGTGTGAAACTCAAAGTATGGTGCAGTCAATGCACTGTAAAATATCTGCAATAAAAAAAGGATGAGCATGCATAAATGCAACAAATCAAAATAAGGTTATCCTCAGGATAGAAATGGCTCTAGCCAGAATCTTTTCTCCATATACTCTTTGCAATTTATTATAATCATCCTGTATGGCAGCACCCAGCAGAGTTTCTGTGCTGTACTTAAAGCTGACTTGCTGTTTCCACCATAGCACTTTTTTATTGATTTTAGCTTCACTGTTATATTCATCTTTTCCTAAAATTAGGCACATATATTTTCAGGTTTATAGTCTTCATCCTACATCTCACCCTTCCCTCACTTCCTTCTAAATCATTTTACTAGTGCTTAGCAGTAAAATGGAGGTTTATCATAAATTGACTTAGCATTTACTGTTGTTGGAGTTGCACATGGAGAGAGAGGAGGTGAATATAGTCTTCACCACAGCTATTTTAGAGTTAAAAAATACACCCTCCCACCCAAAAAAAAAAAAGAAAAAAGTGCAATATTTTCAATTCTATTCATTTTGAGTACATTAATATAATTGAATCAAAGAACTACCTCATACGGTTGACACAGTTCTGGTGCATATGAAGAGGTACCTGCTTCCTCTTTAGTCAAACCGACAAGAATCACTTAACAGATAGATTTTGATTAATTTCACTAGGATGATTAAAAATAGCAATTACGATGAATAGAAGCTTATGCATAATAAAATCATTTACCAATTGATTGCCTAAGAAACAAGATGTCTCAATCTGAGATTTTTTTCATCTCCAGAACTTATTCCAGGAGTCTTTGCCTAACTATAAGGATTTCAGTATTCCCACACTTGGTGTTCAAATTAAGCCTGTTTTTAACCAAGAATGCCTAAATACTGGAAGTAAAAGGAGTCAGATAAGTGGAAAACTGACTTTGACCTACTAGATAGGTGGAAGTAAAGGAACAGGTAGGTTCTGAGTACAAGAACAGTTAAGAATCAATGTAAAATAGCAACCCTATATAGCTACCCCCAAAAGAATACTTAAGAAATAAAGTCAAATAGTAGTCCTATTGAGATATATATATATATGGCTATATAGCCATTGATATATTTTTGAATGTATCTTATATTTTTACTGGGTTTTCAATCTGTTTTGGATCACTCTAATAAACCAGAAACCCTCTGTAATGTCAATTACCTTCAGATAAGTAAATTCGATGTTAAACATTGCACTTTCCATGCATGGAATATATAAAAGACCCAGCTCAAAGATTATTGAACTCTGACAAAGACCTAGAACCTTGATCTCTCATCACCTAACTGAATATTTTATTTTAAGCTACAGCCCAGATTATTGCATTCCACTCTCACTTCAATCACCTTTTCATAGAATCATTGAATAGTTAAGGTTGGAACGGACCTCAAGGTCATCTAGTTCCAACCCGCCTGCCATGGGCAGGGACACCCCACACTAAACCATGTCACCCAAGGCTCTATCCAACCTGGCCTTGAACACCACCACGGATGGAGCATTCACAACTTCCTTAGGCAACCCGTTTCAGTGCCTCATCACCCTTACAGTAAAGAACTTCTTCCTTATAACCAATCTAAACTCCCCCTGTTTAAGTTTTGACCTGTTAACCCTTGTCCTATCATTACAGTTCCTAATGAAGAGTCCCTTCCCAGCATCCTTGTAGCCCCCCTTCAGATACTGGAAGGCTGCTATGAGGTCTCCACACAGCCTTCTTTTCTCCAGGCTGAGCAGCCTCAACTTTCTCAGCCTGTCTTCATATGGGAGGTGCTCCACTCCCCTGATCATCCTCATGACCCTCCTCCAGACTTGTTCCAACATATTATATTATATTAAGGATATAATATTAGAGCAAATGTGCTAGTTTACCAGCAGAAATCTTGAATATGCGTATACCACACTGTTCTTTTTATGATTGTTAGGTATTTTAAATTACCTGTAAATCTGCACATCTGTGTTTTACAATTAAGTTTAAACATTTTAAAGGACACTGATTTTAAAAGTCCTGAGAAACTTTTAAAAATTACTTTCAACTTTTACTAGTTCAATATATTGACCATATTTTCAAAATGCGTGCTACATTTAGAAAAAAGTACTTAGATGTTAAAATGTGGGGGACATTACTGTGGGGATCTGTTACAGAACGCCTGATCAAGAGGAATCTGAGGATGAAGTGCTCTATAGGCAGATAGGAACAGCTTCACGCTCACAGGCCCTTGTTCTCATGGGGGACTTCAACCACCCTGACATCTGTTGGAGTGAAGGTACGGCCCGGCACAAACAATCCAGGAGGTTCCTCGTTGTGTGGAAGACAACTTCCTTCTGCAAGTAATAGAGGAGCCAACAAGGAGAGGTGCCATGCTTGACCTCATGCTCACCAACAGGGAAGGGCTGGTTGGAAAGGTGATGCTCCAGGGTAGCCTTGGATGCAGCGACCGTGAGATGGTCAAATTCGAGATCCTCAGGACAGTGAGAAGAGCATGCAGCAAGCTCACTGCCCTGGAATTCAAGAGAGCAGACTTTGGCCTCTTCAGGAGCATGCTTAGTAAGGTTCCATGGGATACAGCCCTAGAGGGCAGGGGAGCCCAAGACTGTTGGTTGTTATTCAAGGATCACCTGCTGCAAGCTCAAGAGTGTTGCATCCCAACTAGAAGGAAGTGCAGCAGGAGGGCCAGGAGACCTCCTTGGATGGATAAGGAGCTGCTCAGGAAAATTCAAAGGAAAAAAGAGGCTTATAGAAGGTGGAAGCAGGGACAGGCGGCCTGGGAAGAATACAGGGATGCTGTCCGGGAAGCTAGGGACCAGGTGAGGAAGGCTAAGGCCCAGTTAGAATTGAACTTGGCTAGGGATGTTAAGGATAGCAGGAAGGGATTCTATAGGTACGTAGCGAATAGAAGACAGACTAGGGACAACGTAGGCCCCCTTCAGAAGATATCAGGAGAACTGGCTACCTGGGATTTGGAGAAGGCCGAGGTTCTTAATGACTTCTTTGCCTCGGTCTTCACTGGCAAAGTCTCTGACTGCACCACCCAAGACTTGGAAGGCGGACACAAGGACTGTAAGAGTGAAGACCCCAGTCCCACTGTAGGAGAGGATCTGGTTCGAGACCATCTTAAAAACCTAAACATACAGAAGTCCATGGGACCTGAAGAAATCCATCAGCGGGTCCTGAAGGAGCTAGCAAATGAAGTTGCTAAGCCACTGGCCATCATATTTGAAAAATCATGGCAGTCAGGTGAAGTTCCCGATGACTGGAAAAAGGGAAATATAACCCCCATTTTCAAGAAGGTGAAAATGGATGACCCTGGGAATTACAGACCAGTCAGCCTCACCTCTGTGCCTGGAAAATCTTGGAGCAGATTCTCCTGGAAGACATGCTAAGGCACATGAAAAACAAGGAGGTGGTTGGTGACAGCCAGCATGGCTTCACTAAGGGGAAATCCTGCCTGACCAATTTGGTGGCCTACTATGATGGGGCTACGGAACTGATGGACAGGGGTAGAGCAGTTGATGTCATCTACCTGTACTTGTGCAAAGCGTTTGACACTGTCCCATATGACATCCTTGTCTCTAAATTGGAGAGACATCAATTTGATGGGTGGACCACTTGGTGGATAAAGAACTGGCTGGATGGCCGCACACAAAGAGTTGTGGTCAATGGCTCGATGTCCGGCCGGAGACCAGTAATGAGTGGGACCTCAGGGATCGGTGTTGAGACCGGTCTTGTTCAACATCTTTGTCGATGACATGGACAGTGAGATTGAGTGTGCCCTCAGCAAGTTTGCCAATGACACCAAGCTGTGTGGTTCGGTTGATACGTGGGAGGGAAGGAATGACATCCAGAGGGACCACAACACGCTTGTGAGGTGGGCTGATGCCAACCTCATGAAGTTTAACCCTGCCAAGTGCAAGGTCCTACACCTGGGTCGGAGCAATCCCAGGCATGGCTACAGGTTGGGCAGAGAAGAGATTCAGAGCAGCCCTGTGGAGAAGGACTTGGGGGTGTTGGTCAATGAGAAAATGAACATGAACCAGTTTCAGTGTGCGCTCGCAGCCCAGAAAGCCAACTGTATCCTGAACTGCATCAAAAGGACCATGACCAGCAGGTTGAAGGAGGTGATCCTGCTCCTCTGCTCTCATGAGACCTCACTTGGAGTATTGTGTGCAGTTCTGGTGTCCTCAACCTAAAAAGGACATGGAACTGTTGGAACAAGTCCAGAGGAGGGCCACGAGGATGATGAGGGGACTGGAGCACTTCCCGTATGAAGAGAGGCTGAGAAAGTTGGGTCTGTTCAGGCTGGAGAAGAGAAGGCTGCATGGAGACCTCATAGCAGCCTTCCAGTATCTGAAGACGGGCTATAGGGATGCTGGGGATGGACTCTTCATCAGGGACTGTAGTGACAGGACAAGGGGTAACGGGTTCAAAGTTAAACAGGGGAAGTTCAGATTGGATCTAAGGAAGAAATTCTTTACTGAGAGGGTGGTGAAGCACTGGAATGGGTTGCCCAGGGAGGTTGTGAATGTTTCCATCCCTGGCAGTTTTCAAAGCCAGGTTGGATAAGGCCTTGGGTGGCATCGTTTAGTGTGGGGTGTCCCTGCCCATGGCAGGGGGGTTGGAACTAGATGATCTTAACGTCCTTTCCAACCCTAACTATTCTATGATTCTATGGTTCTATAATGTGCCTTACACAGGAAAAATCTCATGAAGCTGTGCCACTGCCATCTCCTTGTATTGAAAATATATATCATAATATATTTCAAAAACTACCTTGTAAGATACTAGGAAGTTATTCTGACAGAATTTTCAGCTAGGAGGCTTTTTTCTTCTGGCTTCTCATGTAAAAAAAAAATCCATGACAATTTAACAACTGAAAAAGGAAAAAGAAAGAAAGCATATTTTGGTGGCTTTAAGCTTAGAGTTTTAATGATGAACATTTCCTTATCAAGAATTTTAAATTATTTGAAAAATAATTTATAAACTTAGGAGTTCCAATACCATAGCTATTAAACAGAAACCTTTGGAAGGAATGCATTTGTTGGTGAAATTGATAATAGCACAGGTAACAGCTGACTTTTAATATAGAGCAATCAGAATTACAATTTTACTTATCAGCTAGTTACGTAGGATAAGGGAGGACTGGTCAGGCTCTCTATATTTTTTTTATACATTTCACATTTAAATCCCTGAATTAAAAAAAAAAAGGTTAAAGCTACTAAGTCAAAAGTGTTTTTTCCTTTTTTTATGTATACTACTTTAGACTCACAAATTTTTTGCTTATTTCTGAAATTTCAGCTGAATACTAACAGCTTCATTTTAGTCTTTCTCACAAAGCAGATGGGCGTTTGTATTCTTGTAGAGATTAAATTTTACTTAAATTAAACCTTGAAATTCATGGGAGGTATTCTAACTAACACAGTATAATTAGCATTGTAATAAAGCAACTTTAGAAAATAAGTCAATTTTTAAAAAACCATACTTGCTGGTACCCTGCCCCTGTAGGAAGAAGACACTTTCTTCAATGCTTAATTCGGGGACTGAGGCCCTGGAAAGACCAGCATTTAACGCTCATCTTTTTTCCTATTGAGTAGTTCTGGGTTGCTCCTACTGCTGATTTTTTCTGATCGTCTTTCCAGGACAGCTATTTCTTTCCGTGTGGAGTAGCTTGATTCCTGTAGCTAAATACAGGCTCCAAATTGTTCTGGGCATCAGTCACTTCACTCATAACTGCAAGGAATCTAATTTTAGTTACAACACCTGGAAGTGTCAATAGATCTTAATAGCTATGCATGGAAAGATCAGGAATGAGCTATACATTAAAACATGATGTAATGAAAACATCTGTACTATTCACCTCAACAATTTCAGCAGAAAAAAGTGAAATTGAGAATAAATCTAGAGGGAATAATGGACATTCAGTTGTGGTTGTCCAGAAAGTGCTTTCTCATTACAGTTTAACAAATGTTTAATTAATTCAATGTTCTTGAATACAGATATACAATTACATATTAGAATTTAGGGATATCTACATTTAACCAAATTGTGTCAATGAACCTAATATTAAATAATAGAAGCAATTTCCAGTTAGTTGGTTAACTCTATGCTTTCAGAACTGCTGTATTTCCATAGTAATATAATATAGAGAAAGGCCAAAATATACCAAATAGGGATATAGAGTAATTCATTTCAGTTTATAGAAAGGAGGTCTTAATTATTCTGGACATTTTTAAGACCATGTATCCAGTCCCCATGTCTCTGTGTAAGTTGCTGAAGTAGCTGGAATCAGTATCCTCACCAACTGACCTGCATATTCTTCTACAGCTATAGAAACCTGATTCACCCTCTTAACTAGATTTGAAATTTTGTCTCTCTTTCTGGATGATGCAGATTAATTTAGATTTTGTAGTCTTCTTTGTGATGTGCAGATTTATTTTGCCTGATCTGATGTCCAGGCATCTGACAGTCTGTTGAGGAAGCTCACACCACTCTATAAAGCTGTACCAAACTACTGCTAGTTTGTTTAAGGGGTCGAGTACATCTATCACAGACAACAATGCAATCAACTGAAATATGCAGAAATAGCAACTGATTCTACAAATTATTAAAGTTCAAAAAAGATAATTTCATATCCTGTTGTTGTTCAATTAATTGAATAACAACTTGACATTAAAATTAAAGTACATAGTTAATTTCTATCTAATCCATGCCTTTGGAAAAACCAGAAGTATAACTACAGAAAGAAAAACATTAATCTAGATACTATTTTAATGTGTGTTCCTGAAAGGAACACTTAGAAAATTAATACATTTTATTATAGTCTTAATATTTAAATTAATTTTTACTCAGTACCTCTATCAGGTTATTTGAGAAGCAGGCATGAGGAATCTTAGGTCCTCCCATTTATAGGAAGAAACAAGAGGAAATGAGAGGTAGGAGCCTATCTCTAATGATCTGTCTCGATGCCGTTAGATGAGTTCATGCAAATCTTCCAGGAGAAAACATAGCTTATGTCACCCTCTAGGATGTACCTGTCTGCAGCAGACATTTTCAGGGCATAGCCGGGGCCATTGGCTCCCTGAGGTTGAGGGCCAGGAGTGGGAGGGCCTCCCCAGGGGTCACCAGAGCAGGGCCTGGCAGCCCATGGCCCCAGCCATGAGTGGGCAGGTACGGCACAGTGGCAGCCCAACCCTGGGCACTAGTGCACATCCCTGGGATAAAGATGGGCCAAGGCTGGGCTGGGACTCAGGATCAGGTGGAACCAGGATTAGACACAGCCCTGGAATTGCTGGGCATGGCTGTGGGAAACAGGACAGGCCAAGGCTTTCAGACCACAGGTCAGGGTTCTTCTCAGCAGCACGATTTAAGGGCTTTTCAGCTGAAGCTGAAACAGGTATCCGCTTTTTCATATACTAATTCTCAGATCATTGACCTTTTACATAAAATGCATTTGCCAAGATTCACAGGTCTTTGATTAATAGTCACAGAATGCGGAAACTTAATCGGCCATCTGTAGGTAACCATATACATCCCAAAATCAGTGTCAGTGTTGTTTAACTTCAACTTGCTATGTATTGTCCATCTGCTTGAAACATGTCACATTTCAGTCTGTCAATGAGAGGTCATGGTAACTATCACTTCATCTCATGCCCATGTGAATCTTCTGCTTCAACTACCTCTGTAGACTGGCCTCCAGCAGAGCATGGTCCATCCTTTTGACAGCTCTTATAAACTCCAAGCATGCAGGCTTCTGTAATTTTCTTAGTAGAACTGATTTTTTTTGCATTTATTTTTAGCTATTTCAGTCTCAAGTTATTTAATATTTTCATAAATTAGAGTTAGGATTACTCAAAACTGTCCTTGAAGAGAACTTAAATCAAGCAGGTCACTGATATACTGTTTGCAAATTGTAGCTTGGTTGCAGATATAGGTGCTAGCTGGCTGGCAGCTGCCTTCTGCAAAGCATATTTATTTAGTAAAGGATCAGCTAGAGGCACAGTGACAATCATGCTTACTATTTAAACATTTCCATCCTCAAGTTGTGAGTATTTCAAGTTGTGAATATTCTTTCTTTTCAGAACCTTAACACTGATGTCCATTTTCTGAGTACTTCTGTATCTGATATTAGTGCAGTTTTCACAAGCACTGTTTTATGATGCATTGGGCACAGCTTAATCAGCTTTGTGCTGTTGCCTCTTTTGCTCTAGCTTCAGCTTGCATATGCATTCTGTAGTACCCATTTTTTTCATGCTTTGCCAGGACAATTCATTGCTTTAGCAAATATTTTTTCCTTTTTTTCGAGAAATAAAACAGACATCTCAAATTTGCACATTAGAATATCTTCAGTATTTTAATGTTACATATGGTTGTAAGCACTGTAACATAAGCATCTGTTCTCTCTTCTACTATCTTTGATGCCACATTTGAAAACATGCAATCCCCCCAAAAAAGTTTGCATCTGTAGTGTCTTTCTGCCATGACTCACAAAAATTATCAAAATATTTCCATTAACTATTTCAGTGTCTGAAGGAGAATTTTTTCAGAAAGAAGTGCCTCATGTAATGTAGGAGTTTCACTATTTCAGTCTCAGACCTCATAGCCTACATTAAGCTACATAGTGTTACTTTTCTTTCCCTGTACATATACTCTTAACATGGAAAACAGGACTTGACGCTGATTAATAATTCTTTGTAAGTAGAAGCCCATCCCGTTACAGAGCCTACATGAATTTGGAATAGAAGCTGTTCCACATTTCAAACTTTAAAAAGCTGTCAACCCTCCATGGAAACAACTTCTTGTTAATTTTGCTCTTTTTTTTTTTTTTTTCTGGAGCAAATAGCAACAAGTTTTTGCCTATTTTTCCTATTTCTCACATTCATTAGTTCTGTAAAACTCATTTTTTCCTGACAGTGCTTCTATGCTTATGTAAGCTTTTTTGTTTGGTTGGTTTTTTTTAAAATGATAATTCAGCATTCCCTATGCTCCAAGTTTGACCAAGTTCTTTGCTCTAAGAGATGCTTTATTTGCCTACTGTATTCTTTTGCACTGGGCTTAACTAAGATTAACATTTCTGCTCTGGCTTAACTAAGATTAACATTTCTGCTGTAGCTTAAATAATGTTTACTAAGAAATAAGATAAAGGTTTTCTGGGTCCTAATATTAACAGATTCTTTATTAATTGTTCTTATTACACATATGCCACAACTGCTGATTGTTTCAGGCCACATCGAAACTTACTGACTTGCTATTACACACTGCAATATTTTTCTGCATGTTTTTACGAGGACTGAAGGGTGAGCCCTAGTGAGAGAACATAGGTTGCCCAGTGCAAAGTTCTCACCAAGAACAATCTCCCCACTGGTTGACTACACTACCACGGGGCACAATTCTCCATGTTCCTTGGCCTGATTCACATTGAGGTCATTTAGATCTAAGTAAGAAGCCAGTGAAAATTATGGCAATAAAAATGATGTATCAGCCTTCTATCACAAGGGTTTGTGATTTCCTGACCCCTTTTTCTTCTTTTGGGCTACATAGTTTCTCTCCTGAATGATAATTATAGTATATCACTATTTATTACAACTTATAAATGACATTAATTCTCAAGCAATTAGATATGTTAAGAAAAAGTCATGATTTTCTGAGCTGCTGACCACTACCGAAACACAATTCAGTGTGAAAAGATAGTGACTGTAAAAGTCATGGCAATCCACCTTTTAAATGTGATAGTAGCTTTTCCTATTTTTATTGTTAAAGAAATATGAAAGTCAGAGTGTGTTTTATGTAGCAACAGTTATAGCTGGGAAACTGTGATGTGCATATGAAGTCAACCTTAAAATAGCATGAAGCATTTGTCAGAGCAGCAGCCAAGTATCCAGCATGGTTCAGAAAGATGCCTCCAGGCTCCAGCAAAACCAAGTTCATTCAAATTTGATTTTCAAACCTAAAAACATACTTGTGAATCTCCTCACACCTTTCAGCTCTAGAATGAAGAATCAACCACACAGTATTTGGAAAACTATAAATATTCCATGGGCTCTTTGAAGTCTTGGAGGTGGATGTATACACACTTCTTTTCCATCTGCTAAATGTTTAGCAGGAAAATTTTAGACCAATTCAGCCTGTGAACACATATAGATAAAGTCAGAGGGTGCTCTGTTGATCATTATGCTGCTTGAGACAGAACCCTGCCTTCTTTTACTTTGTCTTGTTTTTCCACTTCATTGTTGTAGGTTTGAAAAATCATTTTGGTGGTATAACAGATCGTTGCCATGACATCCTTATTATTTGCGCTGCTGAAGAATTAGCAGAAAATAACATTCCTCCGATTGCTATCATTGCAACATAGTAATCCTTCCATTGCACTTACTCCAAAGCACTGACAGAAGCGTGGGCAGGGTCTTAAATTCTTTCACTCTAGACTTCAGACCTGTTTTGTACTTTATATTGTGTGTTTCCCATTCTTTTATTCACCTCTGTACTAGTGGCATAGCTGAGCCTGCACTCCCTATACATATTTGAGCATCAATGTATTTTATACTTTATGCTTTTACTAACTACAGCTCACGTGCCTTTTCCCTCCCAGCTGTGTATTCAGAGCTCAATGGGCTTTTAACAACGCTCTACTTGAGCAGAAGAATAATAGACTGCATTTTTCAACCTTCTCTCAAATTCTTACTGCCAATTATCTGCAGTTTTTGCTTGATATGGCTAGTACCTTATTAAGGCAACCTTTGTCACACAGAAATTAAAAGCAAAAATCTGAAACCCACAACTCTACAATGAAGAATGATTCAGGCATGATGAGCAGGTGGCAATAAATAATCTGACATTCTCTGTAGTTATCTCCTCCACTTTATTGTGTGTCATGTTTTTCCACTTCATTTTATCTTTATCCATATTAGTTGTCAAAGTGCGCAGCTGTGACGACAGTAAGTTCTGTGACTGAGCACTGAGTTGAGGTGTACAGGGAGTTCCTGGAACCAGCGAGATCCAAGGGAGAGCAGAAAGGCCCATCAGGAGCTGGCAGTTTTCATGAGAGTTCAGTTTGCACAGCAGTTCACACAGAAGGGCGTGTGAGAAGGGTTGTGCACCCTGCTTGTAGGCACACAGCACAGGGAAGTGCTCTAGGTCTCTACAGTAATGGTGGGCTAACATATTGGAGTTAAACCCAGTGTTTTTACAGAGAAAGTCCCTGAGACATTTGATGTTTCCACTCCAAATGTACTGGTAAGGAAGGAGACTTCAATACAGATGGTAGGTTGCAATGAGTGCCCAGACCCTTCTCCGGGAGGAAAGGTAAATACCTGCTAAAGATACACACAGGTTGATGATATGCTGCATGAGATGGCTGAGTTACAGGAAACAGTATTATAGTGGCCAGATAGAGATAAAATATGTGGTTTCAGAACCATGTTCCTGATGTGGACACCATACAGAATGAGGCATCTTGGACCCAGGAGACCCATGAAAGCACGACTCTGTTTCAGTCCACACCCTCCAACATTACAACCGAAAACCAGAGATGAAAATTTTAAAGCTTCAGACAAGGTCTATAAGGAGAAACCCTACCAGGAGCATACAGTGGATACCACAAAAAGAAATGTTGAGTACTCATGGTGGATGACTGCTATGGGGCATTGAGACAAACATCTGCTGGCCTGACAGGGAGTCATGAGAGCTATGCTTCTTTCCAGGATCTAAGGTCTGAGATGCCAAGAGGGTGTCACAACTTATCAGGAGCACAGACTAATATTCGCTGCTACATTTTCATGTGGGCACAAATGACTGCAAGACAGAACCTGAGCATAATCAAGGAACACTATAAGGCCCTGGGGTGCAACCAAAAACTATATGCACCTAAGTTATCTGTTTTTCTGTTTTACCACTTAGAGGAAAGTGTGCAGCTGAAAATAAACATATAATACAAATTAACTTTCGGCTTCTTGACTGGTGCTGTTGTGAGGGTATTGGCTTTTACGGCAATAGGACATTCTTTGATGACTATAACCTGGTAGGGAGCTGTGGGACCTACCTATCTAGAAGATGAAAGGGAATCTTTGGCAGCAGGTTGGCCAATTCGGTGAGGCAGGCTATCAACTGAACGACAACCCAACTGATTACACCCATTGTAACCAACTAGGGAATAAGCCAGGTCAACCAAAGCAATGAAAAATGTTCCTTAGCTGCCTCTCAAAGATAAGAACCAGAAGACCAATCACCTCAAGTGTATATGTGCCGATACACACATCCTGGGAACAAGTAAGAGAAACTGGAGCTCCATGCCTACCCAGGAAGTTATAATATCATAGGAATAACTGAAACATTGTGGGCTACCTCACATGACTGAAGGATCACAATGGATGGCTATAGGCTGTTTCTTAAGGACAAGTAGTGATGAAGAGGAGGAGGAGTCATGCTCTATGTTGAAGAGAGCCTTGAATGCATATAAATCAACTACAGGAATTGTAAAAACCCTACTGAATGTCTTTGGGTCAAGATAAGAGGGAAACTTACAGTAGATGTGTGCTACTGACCTCCAAACCAAGATGATAAGGCCCATGAAGCAATATTTGGGTCACTTAAGCAAACTTAGGGTTAATGGAACCTGGTTCATATGGGTGACTTAAAGTACTTTGACAACTGTTGGAAGAATGATGAGCCATCTCACATGTCATCCATCAAGTTCCTGGAATGAATAGACAACTGCTTTCTCATACGAATGTGAGATGTGCCAACCAAGAATGAGGCATTACTGGACTTCTTACTCACAAACTGGGAAAATATACTTTGTAATATCTTGGTGAGTGACAGCCTTGGTTACGTGATCACAATATTGTAGAGTTTGGAATCCAGCTAAGTATGCTGAAGGTTAGTAATAAGACAAAGGTTTTAGATTTTAGAAGAGCAAACTTTAGCTGGCTCAAAGCTCAGCTGCGAGTGATAAAGCAGCTAGCAAGTGCAGGGAGTCTTTCAGCAGCGCTTTCCTGGGAGCACAAAAGAAGTTCATCCACCTTAGATGTAAGGGAAGTAGTCAGAGAAATAGACCCCATTGGCTTAACTGTGAGCTTCTGAGTCTGCTCAAAATCAAAAAGTAAGCCTTCCAAAGATGGGAAAGTGGACTAATACCCATTGAGAGCTCTAAGAGCATTGCCAGGCAGTGCAGAGATGCAGTTAGAAAAGCAAAACAAGAAGCAGAAAGGAAATATTGGCCTGCTGTTAATCAGGAGAGGTGAATCAGTCCACAACACCACTGAAAAGGCAGAGTTTCTCAACAGTTTCTTCACCTCAGTCTTTACCATCGCTGTTGAGCCCTAGTCCTTGGGAATAAAAATCCAAGTTGATACATACACAGACCCTCCATTGGTGAAGGAAGAGTTGATATGTGAACTATTACAGGATTTTGGCCTTTACAAACCAATGGGCACTGACAATATCCATCCAGGGGTTTCAGCTGGCTGACATTATTGTGAGACTGCTCTCCATAATCTTTGAGAAGCTGTGGAGGTCAGGGGACATCCCAGAAGATTGAAAGAAGGCAAATGTCACCCCCATCTACAAGAAGGGCTTAAAGGAAGATCCAGGAAATTATAGATACATTTGTCTTACTTCAATCCCTGAGAAGATTATAGAGCTAATACTAATGGGGGCTATCAGAAGTCAAATCAGATGTGATTGGGAAAATACAGTATGGATTCATCATGGACAAATTGTGCTTGTCAAACTCGACCACCTTCTACAACAAGCTAATCTGCTTGGCTGATATAGGGTGAGTAGTGGACGTTGTCTACCTGTATTTCTCAAAGGCTTTTGTTAAAGTTCCACAGTCTGCTTCTAGAGAAACTGAAACATTAGAGTCTTGACGATTTGACAAGTGGTCTGCGTGGTGAATGGGGAACTGCCTGAGAGACTGCAGCCAGAGAGTGGTGGCAAATAACTTATTTTCAAACTGGAAACCCGTTGTAAGTAGGGTTCCTCAGGGATTGATATTGGGCCCAGTACTGTTCAATGTCTTCATAAGTAATCATCTAGAAGATGGGATCAAATGTATCCTGATGAAATTTTCCAATGATATGAAACTGTGGGGAAGTGGACACTTTTGAAAGGGAGAGACACCCTGCAGGAAAACCTGGATTAGCTATAAGAACCTCATGAAGATCAACAAGGACATAATCCAGGAGTGCATTAGAAGCTCAGATCTACTCAGCTGGGGAGAAGCTCTGTGGAAAGGGACTTGAGAGTCCTGTGGACAGCAAGCTCAATATGAGTGAACATTGTGCAACTGTGGCAAAGAAAGGCAACAGGATATTGGGTTTCATCAACAGGAACATCACTAGCAGATATAGAGATGTCATTACCCCACCCTACTCAGCAATTGTCAGGCCACACCTGGAATACTGTGATCAGTTTTGGTCCTTGCTATACAAAAAAGATGTGGACAGGCTGGAGAAGTTCCAGAGAAGGGCCACAGAGATGATCAAAGGACTGGGAAGCCTGCCATACGAGGAAAGCTGAGAGAACTGGGTTTGTTTAGCCTTGAGAAAAGAAGGCTCAGGGAAGACCTTATCATCATGTTACAGTATTTAAAGGGTGGCTACAAAGAAGATGAAAATCACATTTTTACAAGAACTCACATGGAAAAGATGAGTGGTAATGCGTACAAGAAACTCCCGGGGAAATTCTGATTGGAAACAAGAGGAAAATTTTTCACAATGAGAACAATAAGCTGTTGCAATAATCTTCCCAGGGAAGTGGTGGATTCCCCAGCACAGGACACTTTTAAGATTCAGTTTTACAGGGTGCTGGAACATCTTGTTTAGACTGTGCTTTTGTCAAGAAAGTTTGGACTAGATGATCCTTGTGATCACTTCCAACCTGGTAATTGACAAGTCTATGACTCTATCATTATTCACAACTGTGAGAAGAGCTTTAAAAACAGAATACTGAATGGACAATTCTTCTAAAATGTCTCAGTCTAACTTCTGCTCCCATAATCTGATAATTATATGGATCCATTAGCTCAATCTGCAGCAGTCATTAACAACACAAATGCCACTTCTTTTTAATGTTTGTGAAGTTAAGTAGAAAGGCTTAGTCTATCTGCATAAAAAGTTGTGATGACTGTGGACTTGCAACTATATCATATAAGCTGCAGTATGTGTGCCACTCGAAATTTTTAATGGAAATATTATAGCCCATTTAGTCCTATCTCTGTCTTTGTGGTGGTGCATACCCAAATCCATCCTGTGGGCTACTGTACAATCCAAAGAATTCCCATCAGGCCTTGCCTTTGTGGAATGAGTTGGTTGGTGAAACATTCCTTGACTGCACCAGGAATTCTTTAATGGCTAAGAAGTGAGGTACTGATCATACCAGGGACTCCTGTTCCTTGGCTAAGATGGGGAGCAAGAACAGAGATAATCAGTCATCCCCTGACAGACTCAGAACATTCCTTCCCTTGATCATAGCCTGAGTGGAACAGTACCATTGTTACTGGAGTTTTGAAAAATTTCTTGTAATTGCCTACTTGGATTGTGGTTAGGATGGAAATCTACTGATGACTAAAGCTAGTCACGTTGTGACCCTATAAAACCTAAGCGAGGTCCTTTGACCTCTCCTGGACCACAGCATCTCCATCTGAGTGAGACAGCTCTCTGAGCTCACAAACTTGAGAATTAGTGATAACTGGAGAATCATCTCTAAAAGCTCACAATGGGGCCTGTGCCAAAAAGTCCCCACTCCTTGAGGCTCTATCCTCAACCACTGAGAAGTGCCAAGACACTTGACATGAATATTTCACAGAACTCGAGGGGAATTTTAATCAAGGCATGCCTTGATATGTCTTTATGCATGTGTGCATGCATATGTGTGCATAAATTGCTGTAGCAAGTGCAGCAAATTCTATTAGCTCACTTTATAAATGTTAAGATCCATCTTACAACTGCAAGCTGTTGCTAGATGAAAGCCATGTAAAAATCTCACCTGTGGTAAACTGGTACACTTGTAACCCTTTAGATATAGACCATTGACCAAGTGTGAGACTAAGACCAGACCTAGCCTCACGTAGACTCCTTCAGGAGTTTAGAAACCAAGGGGGTCTATTCTAACCCTCATACTTCAATGGGAAGGTCTCCCTCATGCTTTGTGCCTTTGGTCTCTATATCAATAATTTTTAACTCATTTTTACTTCAATTTTACTTTATATGCTTCATCCACGGAATAAGGAATAGAGTGAACCTTGCCATCAAATTCTTTTACGTCGTGCTTTATAAATTCGTTTTAAAGTTACTCTTGATATTAAAATTCTTTAATGTTCATTCCTTGTGCAACCCTACATCACTCATTTCACTACAGTCCTCTACAAAATAAACGAGAACTTGGTTACAGGCAAGGATAAGACAGACATGAAGTTTTTCTGTCCAACAGACAATTCTGAGTTTTCAAAAAACCTCTCCCTTTTTATTGCAAAAATATGGAGGTCTTTTCAGAATCTGAAGGACACATGTGCCATATTCAGAATATCTGAAATAAACATACTGGGTATTAAAGGACAAGAGAAATACAAGTGTAAGTTCCTGTTTCGTTTACTTGGATATAATGAAACTGATGAAAGTGTGCCTCCTATATGCCAATGTTCTCTCCTCTCCAGGTTAGTGAACTAAATGGAATTACGCCTGTCTTTGCTGATGAAGCTGTTTCACTAGGTATGAATAATTAAATACTTAGTACTTGAGAAAGAAAAGATTCAATAGCATGGAAGTTAGAACAGCTAAGTAAAATTAAGGTTAACACCCTTGTTTCAAAAAAATGCAATCTATTTTCTGGAGAAAACCAACTCAAATATGAGAGATTGATATTAATCATTTGGAGCTAGCTCATGTTCATTGGTTACCAGAGACTAAAAATAACATCAACTGTAAGATGGGAACATGTGCTTTCTATATCCTGTATAATGATACAGATACCTGGACTTTTCTAAAATAAATTTGTTTCTAGTATTGAGAAAAAACCTCTCATAATTAAAAAAAAAAAAAAAAAAAGAAAAAATATTGAAACCAGATGTTACAGTATCTTTTAGTAAAAATATTAGGAGGTCATAATCTTAAATTCAGTATCACTGCAAATGTTTGGTCAGCATATGGTATTTCATATCAGTATCTATGTCCCTTCTACCACTTATAAACTTTTTCTTTTTTAAGGATATCAAGGTAACAGATTGCAAATAACTTTCTCTTTGTACAAGTCTGGCAAATAAACATACTGCAACTATGACAACTGTGCAAACTCCAAACTGTGTTGTTCCAAATCTTTGACAAGCCATGTTTTCTTTCCTTGAGTTTGGTTTGGGTTTTTTGTTTCTGTTTTTGTTTTCTTTTCTTTCTTTTTCTTTCTTTTTTTTTTTTTTTTTTTTTCCATATTACAACAGTAAGGCCAATGTAGATCAACCTGAGAGGTGGTTTTAGTTTTCAGAAGACAGATAACTGTGAGCACTATCAGATGAGAAGACTCTGTCACATGGATTTTGGGATGGCATCCTAACCCTTGCAGATCATGAGAAGTTTCTGACATATGCTCTGAAAGAGCATTTGGGTTTGATTAATTTTATTTTTAAAGTATTTTTTAATAAAAACCTTCTAGTTTTATTGCAATTACAAATTCATCCAGTGACATGTCCAGAAGAATGTAAGAAATAATGGGAATTAGGGACTTCTTGCTAAAAGGTTACGTATTTGTGTTTGAATATATGCAAGTGTAAACATGAAGATGATCTCATTTTCTGGACCTGAGATATACTAAACTTCACAAAGGAGTTAAGGCACAGGAAGTTTATGTTTTTCAGAAGTTATAGGTTTTTTACTTTAAATAAATTTGAAGAAAAAATTTTCCCATAAGAGAAAACGTGTGCATCATTAGTCTTAAATGTGAATGATAAAAATGAAGACAGGAACATACAAGAAAGTTTTTCTTTAGGAAGCCTGAAGGAAATAAGAGGTCCCACATTCACTGATTATACTGAATTTTCTTAAAATGTCTGAAACAAAACCAAGTCTGCCAGCTACTATTTATTTTAGCACTTGTGTCACATAGTTGGAAACTTCCACTAGACCAGGTTGCTCAAAAGCCCATCCAACCTGGCCTTAAACACTTCCAGGGATGGGGCGTCCACAGCTTTTCTGCGCAACCTGTTCCAATGTCTTACTACCCGCACAGTAAAGAATTTCTTTCTAAAATCTAATCTAAATCTACCCTCTTTCATTTAAACCCACTCCGCCTTGTAAAAAGTCCCTCTCCAGCTTTCTTGTAAGTCCTCTTTAGGTACTGGAAGACTGTTATGTGGTCTCACCAGAGCCTTCTCTTCTCCAGGCTGAAATCAGACATTTCTACCAGTCATGTACCTTTTCCTAAAGGAAAACTGAGAATGGTCAGCTATGACATCTACCTCAACTGAGTTTATAAATTTCTTCCGGAATTCACTTTTTTCAGGTAGGAGGCAGATAAAATAACCTTTTTTTTTTCCCATTCAATAAATTTTCTAATGTGTAACGATACTACATTTCTGACACTTACATAGTTGAAGAATTGCATTTCTTTACTGACAGCTTCTTGAAATATTGCAAAATAATTTTTATCTAAAAAAAAATTACCCAGTTAAATGATAGTGCAGCTTATTCAATTGTTATTATGTTGTTTTATCAGATTCTTGGATCCACACAGGTTACTTTACATTACAAAATGAAAAAACATAATTTTTCAGGTTAGTGTAATCTCTTGTCCTAATGTCATACTAATTCTTTATATTTAAAAAAAAAAAATTAATAAGCTAAAAAAAATCTATGTATACCTACATGCGTAAATTAAGTACGCATGATTGATAAGAATGATTCAGCAACCTGGACAACAGAAATTTTTCCAGAATATTATTGTTGCAGATCAATTGCCTCATTTCATTCCATTTAGTTTAATTTTATTTCATTTCATTTCATTTCATTTCATTTCATTTGGAATTGGAAAAAGTCCTCATTTTAGTAAATATGCTGTATTTTAAAATGGTATTAAACATTCTGTACTCTGCTCATGAACTGTGTGCAGCAAACAGTCACCAAAAGTTTGTTATGTGTATTTAAAAACAGTGTTACGTGTATTCAGAGACTTACATTGCCTAATCCAAGAATATAGCTAGGGATCATATTCACTAATATCTTCAGAAAACAGTAGCATTTTACCTGAGAGACATTTTGCTTTAGATTTCACCTTATGTTTTGTTCCAACAAACTTTGCCTGTTTCTTTTTTTTGAAACTTGCATCAGACTTTATCAGTTTTAAATAATCATAAACAATTCAAGATAGCTACCTCTGGGCTCCATCTGACAGTGATGTAAACAATGTTGTATGTGTGCTAGTGGAGACAGATAAGCCCAAAGTAGTTGGGGCTGTTAAAGTGAGTATTGTAAATCAGGCAGGGCTTCCTGGATTGTATACAATAGAGGTAGGGTTTTTGTTTTTTTGTTTTTTTTTTTTTTTCTGACTGAAAGTAAAAGAGAAAAAGGGTGTAGCAGAAAAAGCACTAATCTTCTATATAGAAAATTATAGAGCAGTATTTCAATTATCACAGAACTAAGGTTATGTCCCTTACATATTCAGGAAAGGGCCAGAATGACAGTGACACTTTGTTAAATTAAAATATCTCTGAGCCTAATAATCTAGGAAATTCTTGAAGTAAGGTTGCTTGTCAACTCTCCATCTCCTTGTAAATTTGCAGCTATATATAAATTGTGCAATTGTATGCTGCCCTCCCTCCAGGACTATTTCATGGAGTGTATAAAATGGAAAAAACCCAGTATTCAATATTTTGTCTTATCTTTTTATTTTCACTGTACAGCTGTATATTTCATTTATTAGACTTTATTGAAACCATGTCCTCGAGACAGAGTTACTGCTTTTCTCATAGCTTTTTCTACCACAGTCATCTCCATAGCAACAGAGTACTTCACAAGCATGAAGAAACTCATTTCACAAATTTCTGCAGAAGTGAGGTTTGTGGCTGAGTTTCTGTCTTTAAATAGAGAAAATTGATAGAGTAAATGAACTAACAAATGAGGTCAGCTGTACTGAAAATCTTAGTCAAATAAATACAAAGATTTAAGGTTTTTCTTTTAAACTGAAATTTGAACTGTTTGTATCTTCAAGAAATAAAACTTGAACATTAGAACTACTTGAATACTAAGAGTAGTCAGAAACTTGTAATAAGTACAAGGAAAATTAGGCAGACTTCACAAATTATGAGTAGATAGTGAAAACTCTCAGAAGTCAAACAATTATTTTTTTGGAAGATGAAAATAAAAGCAGTAAAAATAAAATTAATATGGTTAGAAATACAAATGCAGTAGGAAAAGTAGTGTAGCTGCTATGCCTGAAGTTAGTAAAGGCTAAAAGGACAGGAACATGTTATAGACCACAGAGTAGCATAAGCAGAATAAGAATGAGACATGGAAATTGAAAGTTTTATTGCTTAGTGAATCTCAGAAGCATAATAAATTCATATCCTTTCCTAGGTTCTGTCTCGGAAGCCATCAGAATTGAAGGAAGTTAACACAGCAATGCTTCAAGGAATATTCAAGAACAAATTTCATTAGATATTTTCACTAATTTAATGAAGAATGAATGAACAAGATTTAAAGACAAAGTGTTATCGGTGCCAACTCCCTTTGTTATAATGTAGAAAAGAATGTGATGACTTTAAGGTTAAAATAGTAGAATTAGTTTAAAACATGATAATATGAATTGAAAGTCATGGAAATAAGCATTCAGAGAAAGAATATATAGTTTTCTTGGAAATAATTAAGATGAAAAAGATACGGATGAAGATGTGACTTGCAAACTGTGAACCACATTGTAAAAATACAAAACCAAAATAAAAATTAGAATTATGAATTTGTTTCAGAAGAAGGAAGTTCTAGTTTAAGGAAATGAAGCAAATATTCAGTGTTTTGAAACATTTTCATTTAATTTGTCTCAAGGAATAGTTCTGAGTCTTTCTTGGGAAGAGGGAGAAATTACTCATCTATAGTTATCAGACTGTGCTCTAAAAACACCTTGACTAGGAGTCTGGAAACTATTCAGTATCTTTTGTCATGCTCACTTTCAGGAAAGTGAAACTAGCCTTTGTGAAGCTTAGTGTGATACCTGCTTATAAAAAGTATAGGAACAGGAGGTTTACTTTTAAAATGAATTCCGAAGTATCAGTGAATGAAAGCCTCCAAAAGCATGCACTTAAGCTGCCTGGTTCTTCCAGTCCTCAGTGTTGCTTCAGACAAAAAGAACTATTTAGCTGACAGATGGAAATTTCTTTTATTCTTAATCAGAATTTGATTACATTTTGATTTCTTCAGTTAAAAAAAAAATCCTCAAGATGTAATAGAATGCTGGCATAACACTTAACTCCTAATAATCAGAGAGGATTCAAAAATACAGTGGAATTTCCATTTAAAAGAGTTCTAAGTCAGTATGAAATGTTATATAATGCCACTTGGAGCTAGTTTATAGCACATCAGCAGCAGAGGCAAAATTGCATGTTGCTGCTTCTACCACAGGCAGGGAAAAGAGAGGAGAAAAGAGCTTTCAAATAGACTGCTGATTTTGGCTCATTTTTCCTATTGGCCTCTAGGAAGGGATAAAGATGAGACACACTGAAAGCAAAGCTGATTTTAAGCACTAACTACCAGTACATCCTCCCTTCTTGGAATTCCGGAAGAGACATACCAGTGGTTATTATTCCTTAATAATAACCTACTTTGCCTATGCCTATTTGTCCTGATGCTAGAATAACTGAATGATTGATTTGTGAAAACAGCAAAATGTAAGATGTAGTCTAGACTACTTATTTATACTAAAATAATAGCTTTCCGGTTCTGGTTTGGTTTTGGGGTGGGGACATTTGTTTCTGTTTATTAGAATAGATAGTAAATACTGGCATATGGGCTTTATTAATCCTGGAAAGCTTCATCAAATCGCTCTCCCTGACATTATTTGTCAGTGATTTTATTTTTTTTTCCGTATATCCATCTGGAATCCTGATTCTCCCTCCAGTTTAAATTTATACTGAGTCCACATCAAGCCTAATGGTAAGAGGACCAGGTGTCTCTTTTGTAGATTAGCTGACTTGCCAGAAAATTCCTGAGCCTTAATCAATTTTCTGGCCTCTTAGAGATCATTCTTATTAGCTGATTGACACATTACTAACAATAAGAGTGTTAAAGCATTCATTTTTACTGAAGTTATACCACATTTCTACTTTCGATTATATATTCTTCTACAATACTGTCCGCTTTGTCATTTACTAGAACTGTCCCTAATAGGGCTTTCTTCCCTGATAAATAAAAAGATCCATAGACATTATGACTGCAATTTTGATTTGCCTTCAGATGCAGATTGTCTACATGAATGATCACTCACTGTCTCCAGCTCAAAAGAAATAGGTGGTTGGTGCAACAAATTCCTGGAATAGGGCAAAACTAAGTTCTGAACCTTGTTTACAAGAGCCATTCATGTGTTTTGTTCACTAACTGTTAATATAAAATTACCCCTTGAGCACTTAATGGAACCAAGGTCTCCTCTCTCTTGAGTGAATGCCTTAGTTGCTTCATATCCTCATCTTTTGTCTAACTGACAATTTTTTTATTCTTATAATTTATTTTTTTATTCTTATTTTTTATTCAGATTCTTTTATTCCTGTATTGCCTAGGGAAAATTATTTAGACAGAGAATGAGAAATATTATTCCCAACCTCGCAACAACACAGAATTCAATTCCGCTAGTATTTTAAGAAATTAAAGATGAAGGCTTGAAATCTAAAAGACTGAAGAAGGTTTTAGTACTCAATCTTCACATGTTGGACACATACTTTAATCACTTGTGGTTTAGGTTACAACTGGAGTAGCACTGCTATTTCTTAGGCCTGTTGTGAAGCTAGGCTTGGAATACTACAGTTGTGATATTTCTTGAGTTATGTTAGAGCCTTACAGTTATGAGAAATTCTCTCTTGAGAAACAACAGTAGAGCAAAATTTTGTTAGAATTGGTGATATTCTTTTACTGCTTTTGAACTGCCTCTTACACTGATAAAATCAACCAATGACTAAACCTTGATAATTATAACACATTTTAGTGTTATAGTGTAATTGATGGCATGTTCTGGTAGTTCAGAAGCATAAATCAGGTACGTTTGGAAATATCAGATGATACGTAAAAACATATGAAAATACAGGATGAGCAAGTCCAGAAGATATTTTTGTACTTGCAGGAATAATCTGCTTTTATTTTACCACTGTAGCCCACTTTGAAAAGGTAGAAAATCCCTTATTGTACTGCTGCAGAAAAACATGTCAAAACATCAACTAATGCAAAACATCAACTAATGCATTGAAAAATCTACTTATTACATGCTTGAGTGACCTTGGAAGCAAAGGAAAGCTTCAAGTAGACAGCGTAGTACAAGATAGACAAGGATGGCAGTGTACTGACATCTGCTCTTTTTAATCTGTTTGCAATTTTGGTTATCTCTTCTATTGTTGTGATGTATGTTTATGCTAGGTGTTAGAAGACCTTTCTAGACATAGTTTTACTTTGCAAAACATGGGCCTTAGCTGAAAAGGAACATCGCCCTTAAGCAGGAGCTTCAGTGGGGGAAAAAATCAGAGGGAAGAATAAAAGAAATACTCTATGTATTTACAGGATTGTGAGTAATTGTGATCTACTTATCTACTGGCAAGATTGATAAATTTGGTTTTAAATAAGAAAATTAAAACCACATCTCAACAGTAAACAGTTTTCAATCCACTTTTGTCAAAGAAGTAATGCAGGCCATGACTACTTTCTCTAGCTCCTCCTTAACAGGCAATACATGCATTCATTTCAGCCAGGAATTTCCTGATGCAAGACATGAAAAAGTTACAGAGAAATCAAATTGTATCTGTTAAAAATGCAGCGTGGGTTTACAGATGTATTGATTTCTAAGGAAAGGTGGTGAAAGAAGTGATTGTAACCACTGTTAGGTAAACAGAAAAGGTTTAATATTCCACTTTAAATACATCAGTGCTCACTTTCCCAGATGGCACCATCATATAGGAAATCTTTAGCTGGGACCCTGTTGAAGGGTTATCATTTGCTATTAAGTTTTCTAAGAGGCTTAGAACAGGTTTTATACAGAAAAATTGAGTTTATTACGTCCAGTATGATGAGTTTCCCTGAAAATGTGGCTATTTTTTTATGAAATGCCATTGAGAGTTAGATTCTTTTAAAACCTAGCCTAGCTTGCGGTTCCTGAGCCTAGTTGAATAGTTGGTATATTTCATGGACTATTCCATAGATATGAAAAAAGGCTGCAGGACCATGGCAGCTAAATTATGAGCTCATGAGAAAAGAGCAAGCAAAGTGTATCTATTAGTTTGCCAGGTTGCAAGGATATGAAGACTCACTACCAAGACTTTCTATTTTGGCTGCATATTAATATCTCTAATACTCTGTGCGCCCACTCATTTTCAATGCAATTCATCTCATTTACCTGTCTTGAAATTTGTAATGCAGCTGATTTAGGCTTTACTTGGCATTCTATTTCATGTTAAATAGTTAAAAAACAAATTCAGCCCAATAATTCCATTGTTTTCATAATTATTCCTTTTCTTTAATTCAAGTGAAATAACAAAATTTGATCTGTCTGTCATGAGAGTATTTTTCTTCTAGTTCAAATAGATGAAATGAATGTAATTGCCAGCTGTTCTTTCAAATTCAAATTCCATGTACTTATCCTGAAATCCTGAAATTATACTGGTTTCTTCAAACCAAATTGTTAAAAAATTCTTTATGAAAAATTGCAAGCAATATTTTCAGTTATATAGACTTTCGATGTCATACATCCATGCCATATCCAAATCTATTGTAAAGCTCACTTGTTTCTTTGATGCTTTAAATATATTTTCTATGTATACTCTATGTCCATGCATGTACACACACACATGTTTATTTCTCTCTCTACAGAATTAATAACATTCCAGTTTCTTTATGTGTTTTTTTTTTTCCTGTTGAATTAACATTTTATTTTTTTTGCTTCTGATAGTTTTTTTACAAAGTTTTCCTGTCATTGATGATTTCCTCCTGAAAGGTCTCATGGGGAACAAGTTTTATGACTATAAAACACACGTGTGTTTAGCTGCTTTCTCACTGCCAAGTCCGACTGTGTTGATTTCTGACTGTCATCACAGAGTCTGCTGGCAGTTCTCTTATCAATGACTATACTGCAATGATTTTAGGCAAAACATGCTTTACACACTGTGTTTGATCTTTTTTAATGAGTGCTTTCATGCTGTCTGCCTTATAAATGATAAATTGTTCCAATGTAAATAATAAGAAGAAAATATACTATACATGAACTATTTCCTTAAAGATGGAGTATGATTTTCAAAATAGTGATTAATTACACTTAGTGTCTGGGATCATTTCACTTCCCTTTCTTCCTCAGGGATGAAATAATGAACTCAAATCTTTCAAGTGAAGTTGAAACTTGGATCAAGCAAAATTACTGTATGAAGAAATAAGAAAACAGTATAAAACAGTATTTTCTTACAGATAAGACTCTGAAGATGATTGAGAAATCTTACCAAGACTCAGTTCTTAAAAATTGTTTCACTAAACTTCGTTTGGTTAACTAATATCTATACTTAATACAAACAATGATTCCTTGAAATACTATGTGAGAGTTGTTTAATTCTCTATTAGCTATAAAAGGGCCTGAAATGATCAGATTAAAATGCTTAGGTTGCATTATGGACTACAGTTTATTTCCACAA
Organism: Psittacula echo; assembly: GCF_963264785.1. Taxonomy (NCBI): domain Eukaryota; kingdom Metazoa; phylum Chordata; class Aves; order Psittaciformes; family Psittacidae; genus Psittacula; species Psittacula echo. The sequence goes on along the minus strand of NC_137738.1, from coordinate 79,314,438 downwards.
TAAATTACAGTTTTAAATCTGTAATGTAAATTGATTTGTAGCAACTCAGTTGTATCAACTGAGTTTTTTGCGATGAGGGGTAATAATTTTAAAACTAAAAGAGGGGAGATTCAGTCTGGATGTGAGGAAAAGATTTATTACACTGAGGATGGTAAAAAATTGGAACAGGTTGCCCAGAGAGTTGGTAGATGTGCCATCCCTGGAGACATTCAAGGCCAGGCTGGATGTGGTTCTGGGCACCTGATCTAGTTGAAGATGTCCCTGCTTACTGCAGGGGCATTGTACTAGATGACCTTTGAAGGTCCCTTCCAACCCAAACCATTCTATGATTCTAAGCACTTTTTTTCAAAACATGAAGTAGACACCACTAAGGACTCATGAAGACTTAATAGGCAACAAATTGGCTGCAGACTGCTTAAGCCAGCAATGAAATAATTGGAAGTTAAAGCAATTTCTGTACACTTCTGATACAGGAATGTTTTTGTTTGATTAAAATTTCATTGACTGAAGAAGAACAATAATGAATGAGATTTTCATGATGGGAGACTTGTTTTCTTTCCAAGACTGATTTTTTTCCCATAGAAATTAATAAAGCACCGCCTATCAAACATAAAAGATTTAATTGTCTGTTCTGGCCATATTGGCATAGTGAATGGAAAAACCTGCTGCTCTGGGAAAGGAGCCCTTGGCAGGGCAGGGTACTGCTACACTGAATTAGTTTTTTTCTCCTACCTGACCCTCTTAGCTCTTCTGTTGAGAGCCTGTGAAAATATATGAAAAGGAAGAAGGCAATCAAAGAGTAAGAAAAAGAGTTCAGCAGTTCTATGTGAAAATGTCCTAAAGTTTCAGATCTTGATGGATCAGCTAGATCTGACTTTATCTGGCAGCTTTACCTTCCTTATTGGATATAATAGCAAGGTTGTCGAGACAGTTATGTACCAGACGTTTATGTTTGTTTCTGACATACTAGTCCTGCATGGCATTTTACCAGGAATGTTTAACTGTGGAGAAAATGTCAAATATGATGACCTTTGAGGCACACAAAAATTGACCTCAGCTACAATGAGGTAAGCTGTGCTTGCAGGTATTTTGATAGCATGGTTTGATGACTATAGGCAACCTAAAGCATGGGTTACAGCTTCTGTGTAAAACAAGTGCTGACCTATTTATTTTTTTTCAGAAGAAATAGTTTTAAAACAGCTAGCAGGAGATCATACAAAGGAGGGGCTTGGAAATAAAAGAGTGGGGGAAAAAATAGAGTAGATAAATTGTATTGCCCTTTATATATTTGCTCCTTCGCTATGTTTTCTTCTAAAAAAGAAAGTCTCGTCTCAGAAGAACAGAAGGTTTAAAATTAAGTGAATTTTTACCACAAATCTATTTTTTCTCCTTCAACGTAATTTATATAAGACATGCCACTCAAAGGCATATAAAACCTCCAAGTTGCTGTTCAAAAAACCAGAATTGTCAAAAAGAAATTATTGTTACCATAGATTATAATTTCTAGGAAAAAAAAATCAAATAGAAAAATAAAACATTTAAAGTAAGTGCCTTTCTTTTCCTTTTTTTTAAAAAATGCATTTTTTTTTAGAGTTTTTAGAAAGAATTTTCTTATTTCTTACTTGTTTATCTGAAAATTAGTGTAACATTGAGGTAGGTGTGTAGCCACAGGATAAAAGGGGATTTTTCAGGAAAACCCTTGCAAAAATATTGGCAGCACATCACTACCTTTTTGTATATCCCCTGAATTTATCTTACAAAAAATAAAATTTTGGGGGGATGAAAAAAATGAAAACATATAGGTAAAAAAAGAATGCCGCGCTAGTATATTTACTTCTGTGATTTCTTTGTACTTGATGAAAAAAACTGTGATAATCCCGGATGGTTTATATAAATTCCTCACTATATCAGAATTCCCTATAATCTGATCCACATATGTAATCTGATGCAATCTTGGTCAGTTTAGATGGGTCTTTGAGCAACCTTGTCTAGTGGAACGTGTACCTGCCTGTGGCAGTGAGGTTGGAACTAGATGATCTTTAAGGTCTCTTCCATGGGACCATAGAACCATGATTCTATGTTTCTTTAATATATTTGTATATATACACATATAAAACTGAAATTCATATTTGACAAGTTGTTTGAAAAGAGAATATGCTTTACATTTTCAATATAAACTTTAAAAATTACATCAGAAGACCAGTTCGAGTCTTATTACTTCTAAAGTACAGATTCCCACTCATCTAACTTAAAAAAAAAATTACTTAATTTGTAGAAACATTGAAATCTGTGAAACAGAGTGAAATACGTCATATTTAGGAGCATTGAACAGGTGCACAAAATCCAGTAGTCTACATACCCTATAATTAAATAAATTAATTAGAAATTTGTTCTACTTGAATACTTTCTCTCCCAAAGTGAGCACTGCAGCTGACAAACCCTCTGTTTATCACAGAAATAGCCTATAGTCAAGGACTTTTCTTGAATAACTGAAGATAAAATACTAAACCAAAGCAAGCTGGTGATACGTAATCTAATGAAATAATAGAGATAGCTTGGAGATGAAATAATTAAAAGCATACTGGAGATGCTAATACCAGTATGTGTTATTAATTGTAAATACCAGAAGGTATAACTGAGATCACCTACTTTCACCTTCATGCACATTAACACTAATTGCCACTCCCCATTTTCATACATTGTCTTCAAGATGTCTCCTTGTGCTCATTTAAGATTGTATTTATATCATCGAATGACACTAGACACTATGTATAATGTCAGAAAGGGACCTGAAAGTCAGCGCACAGCAAATGTTATGGCCTTGTGGCAAAGGTGGTCAAATGCATTCTTGTCTGTGCCAGCAAAAGCACTGCCAGTTGGTCAAGGGAAGTGATTATTCTCCTCTATTCAGTGGCTGTGAGGGTACATTTGGAGTACTGTGTGCAGTTTTTATTCCCCAGTGCAAGAAAGACATTGATGCACAGAAATAAGTATATCAGAAAACCACCACAATGATTAGAAGGATGGATCACAAAATATTTAAGAGACTGAGAAACCTGAGTTTATTCAGCGTCAAGAAGATAAGCTTAGGAGAGATATTAATGAAGTTTTATGCAGAGAACAGAGACAGACTCTTCTTGGAGGTGTACAGTTGTGGACAATAAGCTCCAGACACAAATTATAAGAAAAACTCTGATACTAGGACAAATAAACTTGATATGATAGATAGGATAAAGTTTTTTACCACTAAAATATTAAAAACTGTGGCAGGCTTCCCCAAGAGTTTGGGATGTGCTCTCTATCCCTGAAGAAATTTTAAAATCTACTAGCCAAGCCTTCTAATAACTTGATCTAGTAAGTGCTGCTTGGAGTGAGGTCTTGGACTAGATGACTTCCAGAAATTCTTTCTAAATGATTCTGTGATTCTGAGATGCATCAACTTAGATATCTAAATTAGGAAAACAGCTTCACTGTATAGTGTCTTGAAAAGCAGACCTCTCTGGAGGGCTTAAAAGAAAAGTAATGTAAATGCCCCAGAAGGCTTTCTGGAGGATTGTCTCTTCAGGGGTAAAAAAGGAAGACTGGGAAAAGTATCACCCCAATTTAGGACCAAAGTTTTTCCTGTGGTTACTAAGGCAAGTACAGTGAGCAAAGCATTTTTTAGACTACTTTCCAACTCTGTATTTTTGTGTGTCCATTCTTTAACTGCTTCAGCTGGTGTGAATATTTCATCAGTGAGTGAGATAGTGAATGGGATATAGAAAGCATATAGGGTATAGAACATATGATGCAGAGTAGAGGAAGCAAAGTATAAGAGGGATGATTTCATTTTAGAATCTTTTTTTCTCTACTTGGTATGGAACTTGTCACATTCACCAAAAAAAAATCATGGACAGTACACATTTTTTCTCTCACCAGGTGGATAAATCACCAAAGGAAATAATGGAAAAATTTCAATTTTCTATTCAACAACAGTGTTCTGTATTGCCAGTTATTAGTTGTGCATTTTGTTTTGCATTTTGGTAAGAATATTCTGTTGAGGTAGGAAATGAAGTCTAAACCAGGTGGAATCATGGAAGTGCAACAGATGTATAGTTTAAGTTCTGTCTCTATTCTGAGATAGAAAGAGTCCTAGCCAGGCTTTGCAAAAGTATTACAAACCAATACAAGAAATTTTATGTACGCATGGTCTGATTAACAGATTAAACTTCCTGACACAAAATGAGAATAACCATAAAAAGTAATGCAGAACTTAAGAAATGAGAAACCATAAAAGACAACATAAAAAACCTCCCCAAACCCCTGAAGAATATCTTCCTGGGTTTTTTTTTCCTCACTTATATTGCAGTTAGGGACAAAGTAACTACTGCTTCCTATAGATCACAGGCATGAACTACTATTCCCAATAGTGCCACATAGTGAGAGAGAAAAATGCTGAGCCCACATATGCCAACAGCTGATATTTCATTAACTGTATTTCTATCATAATTTTATCATCTTGTCTCCAGCATTCTAAACCCCTTCCTTTCCTTGGACTTTCCTGATTTCCTGGAATCAAACAGGATAATTTATTTTAATTGAAGTGAAAAAGTACTGAGATTTCAAATATTTAGAATCATAGAATGGTTAGGGTTGGAAAAGACCTTAAGATCATCTAGTTCCAACCCCCTGCCATGGACAGGGACACCTCACACTAAACGATGTTTATTAAGGCTTTGTCCAACCTGGCCCAGACCACCATCGGGGATGGAGCATTCACAACTTCCTTGGGCAACACATTCCAGTGCCTCACCACCCTCACAGTAAAGAACGTCTTCCTTATATCCGATCTGAACTTCCCTTGTTTAAGTTTTGACCTCTTAACCCTTGTCCAGTTACTACAGTCCCTAAAGAAGAGTCCTTCCCCAGCATCCTTATAGGATAAGATACTTCAGATACTGGAAGATGATTCAGATACTGGAAGGCTGCTATGAGGTCTCCACGCAGCCTTCTCTTCTCCAGCCTGAACAGACCCAACTTTCTCAGCCTCTCTTCATACGGGAAGTACTCCAGTCCCCTCATCATCCTTGTGGGCCTCCTCTGGACTTGTTCCAACAGTTCCATGTCCTTTTTAGGTTGAGGACACCAGAACTGTACACAATACTCCAAGTCAGGTCTCATGAGAGCAGAGTAGAGGGGCAGGATCACCTCCTTCAACCTGCTGGTCATGGTCCTTTTGATGCAGCCCAGGATACAGTTGGCTTTCTGGGCTGCGAGCACACACTGCTGGCTCAGGTTCATTTTCTCATCAACCAACACTCCCAAGTCCTTCTCCACAGGGCTTCTCTGAATCGCTTCTCTGCTCAGCCTGTAGCTGTGCCTGGGATTGCTCCGACCCAGGTGTAGGACCTTGCACTTTGCATTGTTGAACTTCATAAAGTTGTCATTGGCCCTCCAATATGCTTTAATATGCTTTCAGCATATAGCTTTTATATGCTTTTATATGCTTTAAGCTTTGAGCATTAAGCATTTGCTCAATATGCTTTGAGCTATTCAACACATCTTATGCAATATAATCCCAGTAAGGATCTGATTTCCAGAAACTTGGGTCATATCACAATAAGCAGCCACATTTGCAAGCAAACAAAAGCAAAATGAGATGAACAAAGTAAACTAAAATTAGTAACAGTATGTTTCTTGCATGCAGCAACATATATAATAAGTGATGGATGATGACAGATTACTCCTAATTTTTCCTCTTACTTCTACTAATAAAGCAAATAAAAACATGTTATCAGTAACACTGAACCTCTCCTTGCATGTGTGGGCCAGAAAATAGAGAATCTTAACCCACAGACTTCCTTTTTCCCCTTTTTCTCCAAAGCATAGAGCAAAATGCCAAGAGCTAATGAAATGTACTCTCTCTTGCAGAGCTCACAGAATGTACAGCAATGATTAAAGAGTGCAGTTGGGGGCTGGCAAAAGGCAGCTGGCTCAGTGGTGATCAGGAAATACACAGTTCTCTCTGGAAAGGCTCTTCCACAGACACCAGATACTCTGCTTTCATAGGAAGAAATCCACCCTGGAACCTTGCCTGTTTCATGACTTTTCACCCCATTCACTAATGAAAGCACTGTTGAGATCATCAGTGTGACAAAACCCAAAAGACATCATTGAAACACTTTTTCATGCAATTGGGCTGATTAAATAGACAACAATATAGTCTTTATTTCCTCTTATTGGCAGAAATGGAAAGTAAATTGGGAATTGTTCCATATCGATTAATAGAGAAGAAGAGAATCATACCGCACCTATTCAGTGAAGCTTTGCACTGGGTTCAGCTGTTATTACAAGACTAATTGGTTTTACCTCATTTGTGTTTTTATCTCAGTAAATGTACACTCAGAAATTTTCTTCTGTAAATCCATTAAGATTGTATTTCAGACCCTGTATATCTTGTTTAATATCTTGCTTAACATTTACCTGGTTTTTTCCATATTTTTATTAAATGATGATGGATGCACTAATGAGAATTATAACTAAACAAATATTTTATTTGATTACATATGTCAGTGATACACCTGAAAAAAAATATTGCACATAAACAAGAGGAGATTTCACTGTGATAAACTTTAAAATTTAAGACAGTGTATCTTTCTATAATTAACTTTTAAATTTTCTCCAATTAGTAACTTCTGATTATCCTAAATAGAATCATAGAATCATATGTGCATTTTGTCACATTGTTTTTTATAAACTAGAAACAATTGTAAAAGAAAAACACACCATGAATATTAGATAAAGAGCGAAATATAAGAATGCAGTGTTTCAGAAAAATCTTTATAAATATGGAGTTGACACCAGAGTGAGAAGGGAAATATTGCTGTTAGATAGCATAAGTATAGTTCCTCTAACTGGTGAAGTTGGCTATCTAATTCTCACCTAGCACAAGCGTTACAAAGCTGTATTACTACTACTGATTACAATGGATACACCTACAGAAGTAAAAATAAAAGGATCAGAATAGAGACATGAACATTAATACAGAATTGTCCATACAGTTTAATTGTAAAGACAAGCCTTTGGCTCTGGCCCAAATTAGCTGGCGCCCCATCAAAAAAAGCTCAAGTTTTGTCTTCTTAGAATATTACTCATGAAAAACCACTTCTGATGGTCAGTTTGGATGCAGCCACAAACATTTTTTTTTGATAGTTCAGAAAATAGAGATGAGCTTTATGAACAAAAGTTGCTGTTATGATAGGGGTTTTAAAAAAGTAGTCTTTGACCTATTTGATTTGTCAGAATTAGTAGATAATAACACCTTTAGAGAGAATAGAAAACTTGCAAAAGAAAAAAAATGAGTACCTATAAGATTAGATTATTCTTGTATTTATATACTTTGACTAATATTTTGTCATTGATATGTCATTCACCTGGTCTTGATGGGCGTAATCTTATTCATGGTCCTTCCTAGAAATTGAAGACATTGAAGTAATATGTATTATCACAATTTTATTTTTCAACATTTTCTATAGCACTCCACTATCATTTTCTTCTACTTTCTGATCCTGTTCTTATACCCTAGAAATAAGCACAGAATACTATTATTCATTTTGGCACTTTAAAGCTCCCCTTCAGGCCAGAGAGGGAAATAAATCTAAATCTTTTACTGCCTGGGTGTTTAAGCCACTAATCTGCTTTATTTGAAATAATGCACAATAGAAGCTACAGCTTTTCTTCGCCTGCCCTGCTTTCTAAAAAGAAGCTTCTACTGTGGGAAAATGTATACTATTACTTTCATTAGGCATGCTTTGAGCACACACACAGCAAAGAGGGCACTTCAAATCCCTTTGTACTTCAACCCAAATCACAAGTAATTGTAAGGTAGGTGCTAGAATGCATGCAATTTGGATGGCCTTAAGCTGTGCAAAAAAAGCTCAGAATATGAAAGACATGAAATAGTAATTCCATAAAGTAGATATTTTTGATCTAACTTCAGTCATCTAAAATTTAGACAAGGAGTCTTGAAAAAAATCATCTAGAAAACCCTTAGAGTCTTAGATACTTGTCTTAGAAGAACTTGACTTGGTGACTAGCTGAGAAAAATGTGTAACTGTTTAAAAATTAAAATAAAATTATATCAATCCCATTCCTAGAAAAGTATCTAGTAGCTCCAGATGTAATGGGTTGTTCTTGAGTTATGGCTTTGGCTTTTTGCTCAGTCTTCCAGTTCTGTCCAAGGCCTGTTTTGTTTGCTTGGTACCACTTTCAGTAAAAGACAAGCATATAGAAGTGCTTACAGAATTACCTGCTTGGAGGTTTCTCACTCTTTTGTACAGAGCTAGTTGTTAGTGTTCTACATCAAGCAGGAAATCCATGTTTGATCTCACAGTATTCAAAGCTACAGCTTTCAAGATGAAAGAAACTCGAGCTGCCTTGTGTGATCTGTTCATCTGCACAGAGGGAAATGAGATTCCAAGAGCAAGATGAAAAAAAAACTGAAATGAATGACGGCAATGGCTAGGTCACACCATCTGTGAGTATGGGACTCAGGTCTGCAATTATTTCTAACTTTTCTTTGGTGACTGTTTAATACAAATACGTAAACAATCCAGGCAATAGAAAACAAGACCCTCTTACCTTGGCAAAGAGTCCTATGGATAGGCTTCGCACTCTTTGTGATTACTTTCTCTAACCTCTTGATTCTTGCATCATTTATTTGGCAGTAGTTTGACAGGTAAAATGGAAAATTCATCCAGATATTTCAGCCTGATAAGAGTAATTTATAAATTAGGGCTGAAAATTACTATTATCTTTTTTTTTAATTATTCTTGCATCCTGCAGACTAGCAACTGCTAGACTCTTACTTAGCTTGAGCCATCCATTTTTTTAGATTAAGGTCATTGTGATAATTATATTAAGCATTGTTTTGTGTGTATTAGGTATACTGAGAACATAATAAAATCACCAAAATTTAGGAAAAATGTACTGCTGCCTAACTTACAAAACTTCAAGAGTCTTCTTAGCTGGGGAATGGGTTCTGAGCTGCTTAGCTCTACTCAAATGGCAGTGCCTTGGGCATGACCTGTAGCAGAATGTTAAGTATCATAGTGTGGAATAATTAGAAATTATATTTAAAATGTATTATTGTTCACACATAAAGGGAAAATGGACTTTCAAGGGAAGATGCAGCTACACCTGATGCACCAAGAATGTGCACTCCACGGCGGTTCCTGTGGCAACACTGATGGAGGATGGAGCAGAGTGGAGATTCTGTGAGCCACACTCTGTCCTAACACCAGCAGACTAGAACACCAGGTACTAGAAACTGATAAACCACATAATTGTTACTCGGAGCCAACAGTCTGTCATCTTTTGACAAAGTGCTGTCCTTCGTGTGACCTTTGCTTCATTATAATGCATTTTAATACATTATAATACAAAAACACACCTCCATCTTTAATGCTACCCACCTCCAAAGTGAGATCACTTCTCTTTGAGCATGATGTTTGAATTTTTTGTGTCATATACCTTTAAAAGCAAAGTGAGAGAATTTTACACCAATAGTAATAAAGATTTATTATGACTAGAGTCACTCAAGCTCCACTCTGAAGGTGAAAAATGGCCCAGGAAAGGGGGAATATTGGGGAATTCATCATCCTGGATGAGTTGAGGAAAATACCATCAGTAGATTACCCTTGACTCTTGGGAATGGTCGATGAGCTAATTTCCCCCCCCCCCCCCCCCATGGGGACGCCTTTGGGTAAGACTTGCACTGTGTTAAGTGCTTCCCCGGGAAAATCAGGAATCTCTCTATATAGAGAGTTACTTTTCAATTTTTACCTTTATATTTTAAAGCCAGGCTGTGTTATTCATAACTTTATTAAGCGTTTGTATCACCTATTGTTTGCACATGCTTTTGCAGACAGTGTATTTATCACCAGCAATCCAAAAGAACCTATACCTGTTGCTTTAATAAACTGCACTGTTTAACTAGCTAATAGTAATAGTTTTCTCATTGAACGCGACCAAATCCTTCAGTGTGGCCATGTTCATGAGCATGATTAGACTGAAGGTGCAGTGGGCTATTAGTGCATCCAGAAACTTGATTGTTCAACATATTGAACATGACCAGACTGATAGTGATAAATCGGGCATCACTTGGAATCTAAGCCTAGCCACACCCAGCCCCTCTAATACCTGAGGACCAGCTGGAATGCCAGGGGGTTTATTTTCTGCCAAATTGTCTTACATTTTGACGCGACACATAGGCAAGCTTATAGGTGAAAGTTCTGTTCCAATGGACCATAGAGGAATGGTTAAGAGATTATTTGGGGTTCTGTGGTTGCAACATTGGCTCTAAGTTTGTTAAGCTGAATAAAATCTACTGCAGATATTTACGTTCTTCATCATAATATGTCACTTGGATCTTCATATTAAGCTGAACAATCTGCTTTTTAAATTTTCATACAGCTCTGATTCTGGACGTTAGTTTTCCTATGTAAAGCATCCATATAAATTTTGAAACATTCGACAGCGAAATTAACGATCTACTTAAAATTCATTTAATTGACTCTTTAAAATGTCATTTATGATTATCTTTTGTAATGTTCCAGTAAAATAAGAATATATTAGGCACATCTAGAGTAATTGGTGAATAAGTTTATATATGGTCCTGCTGAGAACCTTTTTAAGAGAATACTTGACATTTGTAATAATTTGTTTGCACTGGAAAATTAAAAGTGGCAAATGTCTGTAGGTGTGCCAGCTAGCATAATTCTAAAATAATTAAAAATATATGTTAATGGAGAATTTGGAAACTGGATGGACAGGAAGCTGTGGGTGTTGCTTAATGAAGAAACAAAGGCCACTAAAATGGAATATTCTCTGTCATAATGTTTGAAGAATCATTTACTTACATTAGTGTTTTGAAAAACTGTCACGGAAGGGACTCAGTCAGAGATCAATGTGATCAGACAAAGCCATTTATTCTAGAAAACTAACTCTTTATATACTATTTCTTAAAGTTGTTTTCACTAACTTGGCACATTGTAATTGGATACATATCTGTGAGGCCCTTAACAACTAACATATAATTGGTTAAGCACAGGTGTGAGAACCTGACCTTCAAAGTTTTCCAACAGTCCTCAATTTAGCAACTCAGTAAATTCCAGCTCCTTCTTATCTTGCTGGGATTCTCACTCCCAGTGCCTCGCTCCCATCCTCCTCCACCTTTTGTTGTTCCTTGGTTCATGTCGAACTCCATGTAGGCACTTGCTGATCTGGGTATGTGGCTGTTCTTTGCCAGAAAATCATCCACATCTCCCCCTTTTTCTTTTTATACAAGCCAAACATGCTTTGTAGCACTCATAATCATTCGTTGGATACATTAAAAATACACAGCAACAAAATCAAAATCGTTAAAATGACAATAAACACCATTAGTCCACCTTTTACTAAAGCAACCAGCCAACCTGTCAGTCCCCATTCACCTAATAAATCGTCCAGCCAAAAGGCTTGCTCATCCTCATACACCATGTGTAAGATCTTAGCATGTTTCCATATTTCTTCAACAGATGCCAATCACAGGCTACTGGGTCTGCCATTTTTCTCCTGGATGGCTCTCTGATAACAGGGGAAGCCATCCCTTACATCAAGGTCTGGCATGGCATGTGTCCCCACCGCTCCACGCCTGCTGGGTTGCAGCCAACAGCGGAGCTAAAGGTTCTTCTTGGTGGCAAACACAGAGGCCAACCCAGTCTTGCCCTTGACTGTGGCAGCAGGCATTTGGTCAACCTCAGTTCTTGTACCTCGTTGTCAATGCACAGTTTCACCTGCTTCATGCAGTAACAAGTTGCTACTGTGGCAAAGCACACACAGATTTACATTACCAGAGTAACTATTACAGGTTACAGCAGCATGTTGAAGATGCTGATGGCAACAAGAAACCAGCCAAAGAATTTTCTTACCAGTGGAGTTCTCCCACCCTCTTAATTTGTTCCATTACCTGCTTTATAACACTACTATCATATTAGAATCTTTCTAGCTTTTGTCTTCGAATTTTCTAGCAGCTGCTGCAAATTTGCATGCTCTAACATCTTTTACAAGTAACAAATCCACACAATACAAGGTATAGTTTCTCATTAGCAACTGGCTAGTACATACAGGTGGTTTTATACACAAAATCACAGCCTCTAATAATAGCTACGTTACAAGCACACGTATTCAAGTTGTTACTTTTCAGCTGCCCCTAAGTGATGTCCTGTAATCATTCATTTTTTATGTTGGTTTTTTTTTTTTTTCCTCTATTTCATTCTGCTCGAGGTATTCACTGTCAGCTCCTATAACTGAGGCACTGGGTTCCTCCACTTGTCTGTCCAGCTCATGGTGAGGCTTTGCAAACTTTGCAGGCAGCTGCCACGGACCTGTAGGTAGGAGGACACAAACATACCCCCTCTCCCAGGCTATCAGCTCTTGAGAAGGAGTTGGGTTAAAGTGATTCAAAGGCATCCTGATGGAAAAGGAATGTGAAGCTACAGCTGCCTGCCTAGTTAGCAGCAGCCATAAATACCTGCTAGCAACCACACTTTCGCATTAACCCTTTCTTGCCCAAAATGTTAATCTGCTACCCATTAAAAACTTTTACACAAACCCAACAACAAAAAATACACAGAACACTGTCTGCCCTCAACACACACACACATGCATGCATGGGATACCACAAGCAAACTCCATACAATTACAATATTCGAAATACAAAACCAGACAATCATTATTCCCACTATACGGTCCCTCGTACAGAACGTGGCGTAAGGTCCCTGTGAAGACAATCAAAAATCAGTTCCAAGCAGCATCATCACAGTGTGAGGTGGCAGGCTCAACTTTAGCAGGCGTCCCCGCAGGGGCTCTGCCTCCCCACATCGCATGAGCCTTGGGCTTTTACACTGACCAAAATGCACACTCATTCCAATGCAGGTGGCCAGCCTACATCGGAAGAAGTGGTCAGCAATATCCATAAAAGTCTCCAAGGGTTGATAGAAACATGGATATACTTATATTTGCTATCTTCTAGTACATGTGGATCACAGACTATCAAATGAGTTGTATAGGGGGTCCCAAGTCCACAGTCCACAACGGTACTCATATAACATGTTCAAAAGCCTACAAGGGTTAAGACTTGTTCAATTATTTAAAGGGATTCCGAATAATGGTGCATTAAATTGCTCTACATTTTCACACACCCAACAGTTTTTCACTTGTGTACAATTACCTTTTCTGACAGATCTACATAAGCATTAGCCTTAAAAGCAGTATTAGCTATCTGAAACATAAGCATGAATATTGAAAGAAAGAATACTCTATTTACACTCATGACTATGTCTATCTTCATGCTTCTAAGCAGATCGCTTGGCACACCTTCGCTTAGTCCCCTCCCAATGCTCAGGAGGAATCTGCCATTTGTATGGCACCAGTAAGGGCTTTGAACATTCAAATTGAATAATGCGTATCTGCTTCTTCTGCTTCAATACCCGTCTCTGCAGCTCAAACTGTCCTTCAGAAATTCTAGGCATGAAACCTGGCTCGTGCCTCTTCATCCAGCTGATTCATTCACCAGCAATGAGGGTGTTCTGTCTTCTTTTGGCAACGCTGGCTCCTTCCAAGGTTTCACCCATCGAGCTGGTACCCAACATGGACCAGAGTCTGTGATTACACACATATATCCTCGACCAGTTAGTTTTACTTCCACAGGACCCTTCCAGGTACCAGTTTCCAGATCCCTATACTGGACCAGTATACCCTAAGTCTTATTCACATAACCTGACCCTAACGCTTGACATGTATTACAGCAGGAGGGTCACTAGAGTCTCCTACCAATCGCAAAAAGTTCATAACATACACAGCTTTCTGTATTCTTGCTGCCGGGATAAGCCCTTCTTCCCCCGTTTTTTGTTTTTCTAACAATTGTTTCAAGGTCTGATGCGTACATTCAATAATAGCCTGAACTGTAGGAGAATGAGGAATACCAGTGATATGAGCAATGCCCCAGTTATTTAAAAATTTAGACAGCATTGAAGAAGTGTAGCTAGGTGCATTATCCGTTTTAAGCTGTAAAGGTACTCCCATAACTGCAAAACAACCACGCAAATGCGTGATTACATGGTGTGTGGTTTTGCCAGCCAGAGGGGTAGCCCAAACAAAGTGTGAAAAGGTGTCCATAATAACATGGACATACTTCAATTTTCCAAAAGATGATTCATGGGTTACATCCATCCGCCAAAGTTGGAGAGGCTGGAGACCTCGAGGATTGACTCCAAGGCCTATGCTTATTGTCTGGCCCTGACAATCAGGACAAGACTGTACAATGCCTGTCAGGGACAAGCCAAACTGGCAAACTAACATTTTTGCTGATTGGTGAAAGAAGGCATGAAATGCTCGGGCTTGTTGAGAAATATCTACCGGTGGTCCTGCCCAAGCTGGAGCAACTAATTCATCTGCTTTGTCATTACCATCACTAAGGCTCCCTGGGAGGCCCAAGTGACTGCAAATATGCATAATGAAATATTTACAGTTATGATTATTTACGAGATGTAACAGAGTTTTCAACAAAGTCCATAACCTGCAATTAACAACCTCCTGTAAAATTGCCCTCTCTAGACGTTGAACAATTCCTATGACATACAAAGAATCATAATGTTAAGCAGAGTATCAGGCCATCGCAGAAATACCACAACAATAACACTTAGTTCAAACGTTTGTAAGAAATCTGTAGAGTGACCAGGTATTTTGTTTCTTCCAACCATCTCTTGTTTTCCAAACATATCCGGCTATGTGATTATTTCTGCTAGCATCTGTAAAAACAGTTATACCTGAAACAGGTCTGTCAGAGTAAAAGGTAACATCTTCATATTGGTTGTTTTTTAGCACAGTAAACAAGTTATGTGGCGGAAAATGTATGCTAACTTAGCCAACAAAATCTACTAAGACAGTGAAAAACAGTGCTGAACTACTGTGCCCACTCCAACCATATTTTGGTAAGGGGTAAACAAATTTGTGATGGATCACTACCTAGAATTTCTTGACAACGTTCACAACCTTGCTTAATTAAAAGGGCAAAGGCTTCCAATCATGTAGTAACAGTTTTGCGCAACCAGTAAGGTAAGAAGATCCATTCCAATATACACAAGGGATCCTTTTTCTGCAGATTCCATTGTGCCAACAGGCTAAACGGATGATACTGATTGTTTACAACAAACAAAGTTATAGATAAATCTGGGTTCCATTGGGAAGCATAAGAAGTAGATATTTTAGCCATAATATGGGCTAGGGCCTCATGCTGGATTTTTGACAGAGTTCTCTTTGTCTGTGGTTTGCTCTTCAAAAGAGGCATTAGTTCTGCCAAATCATTAGTAATTCCACATAAGGAACAGATCCACTGAATATCACCTATTGATTTCTGCATGTCTGACAAGGTTCTTATCTCCGTAGTAATCTTCATCTTCTGGGGCCTAACTTCAGTTCTGGAAATAATCCACCCCAGGTATCTCCATGGGGCATTACGCTGTACCTTTTCAGGTGCAATCACTAAACCTGCTTTTGCCAGTTTGGAGAGGTATCAGTTATGGTAAAATCTATTGCTGTTGCCATGTCCACTCCGGCACTCCCTGCTGTAGCAGAGGGGACGCGGTCCAAACACTCTGATTTTGTGTCATCGCCTGGGGTGGCATCGCGCTCACATTCAAGTTTCCCAACGGAGTTCCATCTTTCTTATACTTCGAGTGGCATTCAGTTGCCCTATGGCCATGTTTGTTGCATCTAGTACAATCACCTGTAAAAACTGAAGCACCACCTGCTGAGTTAGTTTTCTTTACTCTACATCGTTTTCTATGATGTCCCATTTGCCCACAATTAAAACATCTCACGCCCTTCATACCCCCTCGATCACCTCGACCTTGCTGTAACAAAGGTTTGACAGCAGCAGCAAAGGCAGTAGCCATGTATTCTGCCTTTTCCTCGGCCGTGCCCACCTTAGAACAAGCGTCCATCATTTCCTGCAAGCCAGCAGATTTCGGTAAAACCTGTAAAATACGCTTACAAGCTGGGTTAGCATTTTCCATGGCCAAGGACATAAGCACAGATTCTTTAGCAGTAGGTGCCAAATCAATATTCTTTTCAATAGCTGCTGTCAATCTATCAATAAATTGCATATATGGCTCAGTAATTCCCTGTTTTATCGATGTATAGGAGGGATTAGGTTTTCCTGCTTCTGGCACAGCTTTTAAAGCAGCTAAGGCCAATTGCTGCGCTTGCTGTAACACCTCGGTTCTCATACGAGCCTGTACTGCATCAGGGTGAAATTGTCCCTTCCCTATTAACATTTCATATGTAACACCATGTAAGGGATCATTAGGGTTGCGACCCAAATTATCATCATCAGCTCTTTCAGCAAGCTCCTCAAACCCACTTTTAAAATATAATAGCTGCGAAGGAGTTAACAGGACTGAAGCTACCTTAAGACAATCATTGGGAGTTAAGACCATACTAGAAAACAAGGCAGTTAACATTTGTTGTGTATATGGAGAAGACAACCCATATTGAAAAATTGCTCCCTTAAGTTCCTTTATGATTTTCCAGTCCATAGGAGTCCATTGGGTTTGTCCCTGAACATTTGTAATGACTGGAAATGCAGCAGGGATGTCAATTGGTAGAACAGTGCCGTCTATGACTGCGTCTTGAATAAGACCTCGCCATCTCAAGGCAGTAGGGTTAGGTTGCAGAGGGGGCTTCGAGGGCGGTGGCAAGGGCGTAGCAAAAGGATTAACCTTGTTTAACTTTTCTGATTCGTGCCCCTCTTGCCTTGCTTCAATTTGCTCCAATCGGTCTCGTAGGTCCCGTAATTTTTTATCTAAAAGCTTAGTCCACTGCCCCCAATCCTGGTCAGTTTTTGGCCCCGGTTGGGGCAGCGCTAACGATGGTGTACATGGTACGGGTGGGTATAAATTCGGAGTCTCAGTGTCCTCCTCTGGATGTTCCCATTCTTCTGCATCAGGCGGTGGAAGGGCGGCGGCGGCGTAAAAGCAGCCGTCAGGAGCGGGGGGCGCTGTGAGGGCGGCGTGAGGAGCGGGCGGGCCGTCTTCGACGTGAGGGGCGGACGGGCCCTTGTCGACTTGAGGGGCGGGTGGGGGAATTTGGAGGCTGGGCTCAGGGGCGGTAGCGGCACAAAAAGAATTCGAGTTTGGCCGTTTTGGCGGTCCATCATCCTTTTCAAAATCCCGATCACTAGTTATTGCTGCCGCCGGTGAAGGCATTGCTGGCACAGGATAGGGAGGATGCGCTGGATCCTCAAATATTCGCACTCTAGGGTGCACAAGCTTTTGAACCAGATGTTTTGCGCTTGAAGCGGCAGGCAGTTCCCCCTTAAGTACGGTGTCCGCTGTCGGACTCACAGCAGCCGGTCCCCCATGGTTTTGTGACGGCGAGTCAGAAAAAGCCGCAAAAGCTGACTTTACTACTTGTTGCTCAACCTTCATCATGCATATAGTTTCTTTGAGTAACCGCCACAGAGTAGCTAGAGATTTTGCTTCTTTAGACCCAAGGGTAATTTCGTCCCACAAGTGTGCCCCGATCTTTTCCCAAGTCCCAAGCTTAAAGGCTTCGCCGACCCCCCGGATTAAGTTTTTCTCTGTACTCCAGAGCAACAACTTTTTTAACATAGAGTCATCATACTCTATCCTTCTCGTAAAGGGGATATGCTGGAAGAGCTTAAATATTGCTGCCTTTTTTTTTACTCAGTTGAGTCCCCATTTTAATCCTCTTCCGAACACTCGGCTGCTCACCTGAATTCCGCTGTAGTGTCTCCCAGGCTCAAAGGCTCCGTAGCGTTCCGAGGCTTCTGCCTCCCGGGCTCAAAGGCTCCGTAGCGTTCCGAGGCTTTTGCCTCCCAGGCTCAAAGGCTCCGTAGCGTTCCGAGGCTTTTGCCTCCTGGGCTCAAAGGCTCCGTAGCGTTCCGAGGCTTTTGCCTCCTGGGCTCAAAGGCTCCGTAGCGTTCCGAGGCTTTTGCCTCCCGGGCTCAAAGGCTCCGTAGGGTTCCGAGGCTTCTGCCTCCCGGGCTCAAAGGCTCCGTAGCGGTCCGATCCTGCCGGATCCCGGTCCTGCCGGATGAATCCTGGTCCTGCCGGATCGACTTCCCCGCGGCACCGCGTTCTTCGTTTTCAATGTGAAAAAGCCTGTTCGGGCGCCATTTGTCACGGAAGGGACTCAGTCGGAGATCAATGTGATCAGACAAAGCCATTTATTCTAGAAAACTAACTCTTTATATACTATTTCTTAAAGTTGTTTTCACTAACTTGGCACATTGTGATTGGATACATATCTGTGAGGCCCTTAACAACTAACATATAATTGGTTAAGCACAGGTGTGAGAACCTGACCTTCAAAGTTTTCCAACAGTCCTCAATTTAGCAACTCAGTAAATTCCAGCTCCTTCTTATCTTGCTGGGATTCTCACTCCCAGTGCCTCGCTCCCATCCTCCTTCACCTTTTGTTGTTCCTTGGTTCATGTCGAACTCCATGTAGGCACTTGCTGATCTGGGTATGTGGCTGTTCTTTGCCAGAAAATCATCCACAAAAAACTTTTTTTTTTAATAAATAAATAAATAAAAGTAAACATTTAATTCTATTTCCAAACAAAGGAAAGACTAAGATAATATTTAGCCAAAAATTTGCCTTATCTCCTTTGATAGACATCCAAAAATCTTATTTCTCATAAAACAGCAAGAAATTTTGTATAGCTATTTAATACACGGAATAAACACATCTGTAAAACTGGGCAATATGTGCAAAATATCTTCTGTAAGCTTCAGGACTCCAGTGGGATTTTCAGCAAAGTGTGGTTTTGCCATCATGAAATGTCCTTATTTTAGACTTTTTCAATATTAAACAACAGTGCAAAACAAGGAAAAAAAGTAAAATACTACAAGTATTGAAACTGCATATGCATTTTTAGTGCTTTTATACAGTTACAGAATAAAGATTTCTTAGAATTTTTCTAGTTTTGCAAACATACAGGTTTTAACTTTGTTGGTTTACTACCTTCAATGATAATTTTATTTTTAAGTAACTGTTCATTTCTCAGGTCGTATACATGCACAGTTAATTAACAAAAAGCGCTACAGGGATTCTGCTTTGATTTTGGATAGAAAGTGATGTCTTGTCAGTGTCAAAGTACTTGCTTTTGTATTTTTCCCTGAGATTTTTTGTATTATTATTTTATTCTGGGATATTATAAGTATATTCATTTTAGACAGCAATAGAAACTGTAAATGCAACAGTGGTACACCTTCTCAGGCTTTGAAAAGATGCATGTGTTTCTCAAGATAGTTTTCATGGAAAAGACCTTTACTGAATAATTTTCACTACAAATGCTATTTCAGAGTATGTATTTGTCATCATGCTGGAGAAAGAACTATCTATTTTGTCCTACTCTTTTTTGATGGTGGCTTTGCAAACAGAGCTGGAAATCAATCACAACCAAACTTTAATCCAAGTGTTTGATCAATGTTCCATCTACTGTTCTCAGGGGATTTTTTTTATGTTTGCTTTTTGTGTCTGTGACTGTCTGTGTAGGTGTGTATACCTGTACTATTACCAAACGTTAACCTACCAGCTTAGCTCAATAACATTCCAAATATAACCCTCCATTTGAAAATTAAGGTGCAAGTATTAGATTCTTCCAGTAATCACCACATTTTTATCAGTAAACTGGCAAATACCTGTTTAAAATTACTTATGTAGTCTCAATACATCTCCAAAATTAGGTAATCTAACTGAATTTTTTGTACTGCAGATTTTAGGAATCAGGTTGGATTTTTCAGTGAAGCATGTTTTGCCATCAACAAATTTATTTGCTCCATAACTTTTTTAATTTAATGCAGTCTGTACGATTTCTAAGTATCAAAACAATCCTATCATTATGTCTTCATAGCACAGAGCTAGCCTTGCTCTGAATATTATAATTTTTCAGGTTGCATTTGTCATTACAGTCCACAAGAAAGCCCTAAAAAGGTGACCCCATTGCCTATTCTAATTTGCAAAGCTCTTTTCTATTTCATCCTCCTCTGAGCTTCAAAATAGTTGAAACCTCTCTCTTCAATGTGTCACCCCAAAAAATTTATGTGATCATGGTTTGTGTTCTTATTGTGGATTAGCTAAATGAATCTTAACATCTTCTATCTTCTTCTGATATTCCCAGCATTTAGACAAATCCCTTCATACAAAACTCTCATTAATAGCCTACTCAATATGGGTCTCTGATGCGTGTCTATATACTGATATACTTACATTGCATACTGTTTCCCAGTTGCCTGAGACTGGCACTGATCTGATCACAGTAGACATCACAGACAAAGTTAAGTGAACAAAACTATTTCATAAACCAATTTATAATATGAAAAATTAATTCTTGTGGCATTTCTCTACTTGCTTTCTGAAAGCAAATGGAAAGAGAGAAAAGAAAATGAACAAACCTTCCTAGAAACTGTTCTCTGGGGTGTTTTCTTGTCCACCTCTATAGATGTTCTACTTGTTTGTCCTTTTGTATTTTTCTGTTAACAGCTGTCCTTTAAACCACTTTTGAACCTTTGAGAAGGTACAACTTTCAAAAGTATTGTGCTATTGATTTAATGATTTTGGAAGCTCTTCTCAGCCTTTTCTGGAACTGTAGCTTCCTTCTGAACTCATAGACTGCAACTTAATAGATAAAGGTAGTAGAAGTCTACCTTTTAATTCTTTCTTTCTTTGATAACTACATCTCAGCAACCTCACCTTAGCAATGCCCAGCTCTCAGTGATGGATGACACTAC
Source organism: Psittacula echo (assembly GCF_963264785.1). Classification (NCBI taxonomy): domain Eukaryota; kingdom Metazoa; phylum Chordata; class Aves; order Psittaciformes; family Psittacidae; genus Psittacula; species Psittacula echo. The sequence continues at coordinate 79,293,601 of NC_137738.1, read as the reverse complement.
GCAATGTCAAGCTTTTTTGTTCATATATTATAACTAAAAGCTATACACTCATGTCTAATTGACATTTAAATAAGGTTTTTAAAATCACATTGGACTCAGATAATCATATAGGCCCCATTTCCTCTTTCCTTCTAAAAATAGGCTACGCAGCGTGCATCTTTCCTTCATATAATCTTATTTCTTCAGATATTTCGAATATTCTATTCCAAATAGAAGCGTTAGATAAATTATAGTCTGAGTTACACTGAGTTAAGTACAGAACAATTTACAGCAGTAAAATCTATATAATTTAAATTTTCAGGTTAGCTGAGATCCTGCATAAGATGATAAACAAAAGGTAAAAATTGTCTGAAGGACCATTAAGTATTTTATTAATATATAACATGTATCTGCTTTAAATATCAAATTTATGTAACAAGTAAAAATAAATGTAAGGAGTAAAAAATAACTCCATATATTACATTCAAACTTTTAAACTCTTCCTTTTTTCCAAGCCCTAATCAAGTCTTTACATTTTTTTTAAACTTTGGGTATGTGGTCCTAACTCATAGGGAACATACTCTTAACCTCTATTATGCTATATGAAAGTCTATGTAATTGCATTCTAGTATAATGCAATTGTGGTTTATTTGCCAAGTCCAAGAGATCTTCCTCTATTTGAATAATAATGTAGCAAATCAATAGTCTAAAATAATTGTTGCCTTTTTAAAACTACATATGAAAAGACAAGACAGTTCATATAATATTATTAATCATTCTTCAAAGCTTGGCATTATTGGAGGTGGAGGGTCTTGATAAAACATGACTTTATAGAAGGAGTTAAAGATTTAGCACTATTTAAGAAAACAAACACATGCTTTTGATTTTCAGCATGTACCTCTGTTGTTTTAGTGGGACTTAAATATTTGTTGACATACAGTAAGAATCTGCAACTGTTTTCTAACTTTTTGGTTTGGAACATGTCACCATCTAGAATATCAAGAGGAAAGAATTAAAAGTAACATTTATAGTTCTGCCTATAGCAGTATATGTTAAATGTAGAATAGATTTTAGTTTTTCATTGAGCTCACCATAAATGAAAGAAAAATAACCATAGCTCTTCTAATCTATTAAGCTAAAATATGAAAATTTTCACTTGTTAAATGACACTTGGTAATCTGTTTAAAACTGCTATGCAGACACACAAGTTTGCATTTCTAATGAATAAAAAAAAATGTCCAAAATAAACCCCATACAACTATGGCATATTTTTTGAAGACTGATTTTCAACAGATCTCCCTAAGAATCATTAAAAGGACTTAAATAAAAAAAGTATTGTCCAGATGCGCTTGAAAGTGCATTTGTGTCAGAGATGGAAACAAACTTGACAGTAAATACCAATAGCTTTTTTAAAAACTGTTCTTTCTTTTCCTAAGGGATTGGCACCTATAGAGCTGAAAACAAATGAAATTGTTAATATAACGTGTTTTGATTATGTTCTGGTGAAAAACAGAAGGAACTTTCACTTCCTCACTTAGAATGAAAATTCCATTATAGATAACAAACTATTCAGTGTCTATTCACCTCTAATATGAACAGCACTTCACAGTATCACAGTATCACAGTATGTTAGAGATTGGAAGGGACCTCAAAAGATCATCTAGTCCAATCCCCCTGCCGGAGCAGGAACACCTAGATAAGGTCACACAGGAATGTGTCCAGGCGGGTTTTGAATGTCTCCAGAGAAGGAGACTCAACAACCTCCCTGGGCAGCCTGTTCCAGTGTTCCATCACCCTCACTGAGAAGAAGTTTCTTCTCAAGTTTAAGTGGAACCTCTTATGTTCCAGTTTGTACCCATTACCCCTTGTCCTATCATTGTTTGCCACTGAGAAGAGCCTGGCTCCATCCTCGTGACACTCCCCCTTTATATATTTATATACACTAATAAGGTCACCCCTCAGTCTCCTCTTCTCCAAACTATAGAGACCCAGCTCCCTCAGCCTTTCCTCATAAGGGAGATGCTCCACTCCCTTAATCATCTTAGTTGCCCTGCGCTGGACTCTTTCCAGCAGGTCCCTGTCCTTCTTGAACTGAGGGGCCCACAACTGGACACAATATTCCAGATGCGGTCTCACCAGGGCAGAGTAGAGGGGGAGGAGGACCTCTCTCGACCTACTGACCACCCCCCTTCTAATACACCCTAGGATGCCATTGGCCTTCTTGGCCACAAGGGCACAGCGTTGGCTCATGGTCATCCTGCCGTCCACTAGGACCCCCAGGTCCCTCTCCCCTATACTACTCTCTAACAGGTCGTTCCCCAACCTATACTGGAACCTGGGGTTGTTCCTGCCCAGATGCAGGACTCTACACTTTCCCTTGTTATATTTCATCAAGTTACTCCCTGCCCAACTCTCCAGCCTGTCCAGGTCCCGCTGGATGGCAGCACAGCCTTCTGGCGTGTCAGCCACTCCTCCCAGCTTGGTGTCATCAGCAAACTTGCTGACAGTACACTCAATTCCCTCATCTAAATCGTTGATGAATATATTAAATAATACTGGTACCAATACTGACCCTTGAGGCACTCCGCTAGATACAGGCCTCCAACTAGACCCCAAAACTTAATCAATCTTCTTTTCCAAGAAGTCTATAGAATTTTCTACGTAGCCAAAAGTGCATAATAATGTTATTTAAAAGTTTTTTGTGATAAACCCACAAATAAACAGCAGTAATATGTATAAATACTTTGGGTCTTAATGTCATGTTTTGACAGAAATGGCTGTAAAACCACACTGCTTCTCATATGTTGTATGATGTATATTTAAATAGGAATACAGATAGACATTAATCTTTAGACTGTGCAAATGAAGCGCATTATCATAGTGTTAGCACTGGAATGTATGATGCTTTTTGTTCACCATATTAATGGCTAAGGTTAATAAATCACAGGTTACAATCACAGCTATATTCTCTGTGTCTACATGAAACTTTGGACTGGCAGACATCGTATAAGGACTAAAAATAAAATCACATGAAATAATAGTAGATGGAAGAGTTAGTTACTAGACATTAATCTATTCACTCAATGTTCTTGTATTTATAACCTAATTAATGGAAGGAACCAATTGTAAACTCTCTAAGGCTGCTAAATTATACTAAACTGATAAAACAATGAACCAGAAAGCAAGCAGCAAGTAAAATGAAAAAGGACTGCCCATCAATCGCTGATATGCAGTATTAGTAATTAATTCTGGTTTAAGATGTTGTGTGGTCACCCAAAAGGAGTTTGTAATTTGTGAACACAGCAATTCCATGATAAGCCTAAAAAATCTGTGTGTGGGCACATTTCAGCAGTGACCACTGTCTGCAGAAGTATCTCTTGATTTTGCTTTTCAGTAGAGGCAGAAGTTTAGGGTATTTTCATTATCAGCACATTTGTAATGATGATAAATATGAGTAGGACTATATTAGATAGATACATAGTGTAAAACTAAAATAGGGGAAAAAAACAAGACCAAATCATACTATATTAGAATGCAAATTCTTCCCATCAATATTGAGACTTCGGCTAGTATTTGTATGTAGATTGGATTTTATATTGTTAATTTTTTAAGGTGACTTCTATTTAATTATTTAAAACCGTGAAGTTGGCAAATAAAGACAAAGAAATGAACCTGAATGTCAGCAGAATACTTATCACAAAGAAGTAAGATTACACATCTCTTTGATAAGAGTCCCCTTAAAGAATATTATGTTCCAACCTAGTCTAATAATATTTTATTTACTGCACCTCTTGAAATATCATGGAGATGTACAATAGAGCATATATAAGGGGTGCAAAACACGAACTGTGCTTTGAATAACATATGTATCCAAGAGGAAGACAAATCATAAAGAGCTTTAAAAATTTTTGAAGACTGCTCAGATAATAAAATGCTACTAGCTTTAACTAATAATTTTAAATTCCAAAATACAGCAAAAGAGGATATAATTAAGTTCTTGCAATAAATAAATTTCAGAATATGATATATTTATCTCTCTGGATATATGATCAGTTTAAATAAAAAACTAAATTATGAATTATTCATACTGCAGAAGATAGTCTAGTGGAAAGTATCACTGCCAATGGCAGGGGTGTTGCAAGTAGATGATCTTTAGTGTCCCTTCTAACCCAAGCCATTCTGTGATACTATGATGAGAAGTATTCTAGTTGTGGAAACTGCATTCCTAGCTTCAATGCATGCAGTAGGGTTATGGTTTGCTTCTTTTCTTGCCTTTCATTTTTTAAATGTGTATCACAGTATCACACTATGCTACAGATTGGAAGGGACCTCAAAAGATCATCTAGTCCAATCCCCCTGCCGGAGCAGGAACACCTAGATGAGGTTACACAGGAATGTGTCCAGGCGGGCTTTGAATGTCTCCAGAGAAGGAGACTCAACAACCTCCCTGGGCAGCCTGTTCCAGTGTTCTGCCACCCTCACTGAGAAGAAGTTTCTTCTCAAGTTTAAGTGGAACCTCTTATGTTCCAGTTTGTACCCATTACCCCTTGTCCTATCATTGTTTGCCACTGAGAAGAGCCTGGCTCCATCCTCGTGACACTCCCCCTTTATATATTTATATACACTAATAAGATCCCCCCGCAGTCTCCTCTTCTCCAAACTATAGAGACCCAGCTCCCTCAGCCTTTCCTCATAAGGGAGATGCTCCACTCCCTTAATCATCTTAGTTGCCCTGCGCTGGACTCTTTCCAGCAGGTCCCTGTCCTTCTTGAACTGAGGGGCCCACAACTGGACACAATATTCCAGATGCGGTCTCACCAGGGCAGAGTAGAGGGGGAGGAGGACCTCTCTCGACCTACTGACCACCCCCCTTCTAATACACCCCAGGATGCCATTGGCCTTCTTGGCCACAAGAGCACAACGTTTGCTCATGGTCATCCTGCCGTCCACTAGGACCCCCAGGTCCCTCTCCCGTACACTGCTCTCTAACAGGTCGTTCCCCAACCTATACTGGAACCTGGGGTTGTCCCTGCCCAGATGCAGGACTCTACACTTTCCCTTGTTATTTTTTATCAAGTTACTCCCTGCCCAACTCTCCAGCCTGTCCAGGTCCCGCTGGATGGCAGCACAGCCTTCTGGCGTGTCAGCCACTCCTCCCAGCTTAGTGTCATCAGCAAACTTGCTGACAGTACACTCAATTCCCTCATCTAAATCATTGATGAATATATTAAATAATACTGGTCACAGTACTGACCCTTGAGGCACTCCGCTAGATACAGGGCTCCAGCTAGACTCTGCTCCATAGACTACAACTCTCTGGCTTCTCTCCGTCAGCAAGTTCGCAGTCCACCTCACTACCTGATCATCCAGACCACACTTCCTCAATTTAGCTGTGAGGATGCTGTGGGAGACTGTGTCAAATGCTTTGCTGAAGTCAAGGTAGACCACATCCACCGCTCTGCCATCATCCATCCACAATGTTATTTCCTCATAAAAGGCTAGGAGGTTGGTCAAGCATGACTTCCCCTTGGTAAAGCCATGTTGACTGCCCCTCATAACCCTCTTATCCTTGACATGCCTTAAGATGGCACCAAGGATAAGGTGTTCCATCACTTTCCCAGGGATGGAAGTGAGGCTGACTGGTCTATAGTTACCCGGGTCCTTTTTCTTGCCCTTTTTGAAGACTGGAGTGACATTTGCTTTCCTCCAGTCCTCAGGCACCTCTCCCGTTTCCCAAGACTTGGTAAAGATGATGGAGAGTGGTCTAGCAATGACTTCCGCCAGTTCCCTCAGCACCCGCGGGTGCATCCCATCTGGACCCATGGATTTATGGATGTCCTGATTGTAAAGTGATTAGATACAGCAGAACAAATTAGCTACCTCAACCTTCTCTGCATCCCAGGTGACCAGGTCTCTAGTCTCCTTCTGGAAGGGGCCCACATTTTCACTAGGCTTTTCAAATGTACCTATAGAAGTTTTTCTTGTCCTCAGTGTCCTTGGCCAGATTCAATTCTGTCAGGGCTTTAGCTTTTCTAACCTGATTCCTGGCTGCTCTGACTATTTCTCTATGTTTTTCCTAGCTACCCATCCTTACTTCCACCCTCTGTAGGCCTCCTTTATATTGTGGAGTTTGTTCAGGACATCCTTGTTCATCCACGCATGCCTCCTGGCATTCTTGCCAGACTTGCTGTTTGTCAGGATACATTGTTCCTGATCTTGGAAGACATGATCCTTCAATATTAACCAGCTTTTTTGGGCTCCTTTTCCCTCCAAGGCTTTATCCCATGGTACTCCACTAAGCAGATACCTCAAGAGACCACAGTCTGCTCTTCAGCAGTCCAGGTTAACAAGCTTTCTGCGCACACTCCTCGTTGCCCTAAGGATCTTGAACTCCATCATTTCACGGTTAATGCAGCTCAGGCTGCCCTTGAGCTTCACATTCCCCACCAGTCCCTTCCTGTTGGTGAGGTCCAGCATAGCATCTCTTCTCATTGATTCCTCTGTCACTTGGAGAAGAACATTATTGTCAATGCATTCCAGGTACCTCCTGGATTCCTTCTGTCCTGCTGTATTGTCCCTCCAACAGATATCAGGGTGATTGAAGTCCTCCATGAGGAAGAGGGCTTGTGAACATGAGATTGCACTTGCCTGTCTATAGAGGGCACCATCCGTTCAGTGTTCCTAGTTGGGTGGCCTATAGCATACTCCCACTATAATGTTGCCCATCCCTGCCCTCCTTTTCATCCTGACACATAAACTCTCAGTCATGTCTTCATCAATCTGCCAGTGAAGCTCCATGTACTCCAGCTGGTCACTGACATAGAGGGTGACACCCCCTACTCGTCTCCCCAGCCTGTCTTTCCTGTAGAGCCTGTATTCTTCCATTCCAACACTTCAGTCACAGGAGGCATCCTACCACATCTCAGTGATGCCGATGAGGTCGTAGCCCTTCATGCATGTGCACTCCGGTGACTCCACTTGCTAGTTTTCCATGCTATGTGCGTTAGTGTAGAGGCATTTCAGTTCGGCTCCTGATGATGCTGGTTTAGCGGCTGGAGTGGCTGGAATTCTTTGTGCTGCTCTTCAGGTGCTCTCATGCTGACCTGTCATCCCTCTCCAGGCATCTTCAACTGGCACAAACTGGTAGGAGTGGGATGGATTGAGGTTCCCTTCCCCTGGCAACTTTAGTTTAAAGACTTCTTCACCAGCTTGGAAAGCCTGTGACAGAAGACACTTTTCCCTTTCTCTGGGAGGTGGACCTTATCAGCGAAGGTTTCGTAAAGTGAGTTCCAAGGTCAAGGTTGCTGAACCCTTGCCTGTGGCACCAGTCATATAGCCATTCATTGATTAGCCAGAATCCAACTGGCCCTTTCAAACATTCTCCCTTCATCTAGAAGTGTTGATGACAAGACTACCTGTGCTCTGGCATCCTTGTCTGCCACTCCCAGGGCTCAGTAATCTTTGGTAGTTCTCACACTGCTCATAGCTGTATCTGTGTTGCCTACGTGAAATAACAGCAGTAGATAATAGTCATTGGGCAGTACAAGGTTTGGCAGTCTCTCTGTGACATCCCTGATGTGAGTTCCTGGAAGGCAGCACACCTTTCTGGAAATCACATCAGGTTGGCAAATGAGTGTCTCTGTACCTCTCAGAAGTGACTAACCTGCTACTACTACCCATCATCTTTTCCTAGCTACACTTATTATTATCTGTGGTGCAGACTGGACTGCTGTACTTACCTCTAGTGTGCCTCCTGCTGTCACAGGTCTTTCATCAGTGGTTTGTAGAGCATTAAATAAGCTCTGGCTTCAGGAGAAGTTTCTTCCTCCTGCAGGTCCTTGCTGTTCTTCAAACTTTTTCATCAGCACTTAGTACCTTTCAGGGCTGATATGTAGAAGCTGAAGTATTTATGTTGGTCCCTCTTTCTTGACAATTACTGTGTGTAACATGTTGTTTCTGACAAGAACAAAAGAAGGTACATAAAATATGAGAATATATGCTAATACAGTTGGCATCAGGTATATTTAGGGATTTCTTTTTTCTTTTTTGTGCAATATAAAAATTTATATATATTCTGTGTGTGATTGTATATGTAAGCACACGCGTGTGTGACAATGTGTCTCTGTGTGTGTGTAGGTAATTTTTAAGGTCCTGAGGGCAGCTTAGGCTTCAGACCTTCAGAATAGAAGGATGAAGGATATTCCTTCAGGATAGATGTATCCTTCAGTAGGTAGGATGCATCCATCCTGCAATGTATTTTTTATTTTTATAGAATATATATATTAGACCCTACTTCCAGTGTGCTGTATCTTGTAAATGAAAAAATAGAGTCATATGATTAAAAGGAAAGAAAAACACCCAAAGTAACAATAAAATAAGGTTGACTATTTGTCTTGGTTTTATTTGTTTGTTTATTTCCAAAACCTGTATTCTCTATTCATAATTCTAAACATCTGGCTAATTTAGGGAACACTATATGACAATGGCAGGCTTTCATTTGAATATGTTATTAAGATACTATACCTGAATTTAGTCACTCATCACAAATATAAAATGTTATTTTCATTAAAGTCAAAATGAACTTTGGGATTTCATCTTTCTTGATTGGTTGGAACTTTCACAGTTTCTGTGTGTGAAAAAATTAGATCTAATTTATCCTGTTTGATATACCTCCCCAATCACATTTACAAAGGAGGAACTATGTTAAATGAGTTACATAGATGAAGAAAGAGAGGTACCTTAAGAAATTCCCGTTGATGTATATAATTAAGTGTCTTGTTACAGACAACTCTAGTGATTCTCTTCTGTTAAAACAACATTTTATCCTAATTTATTCTAATTAAGCAGATTGTCATGAGGTCACTTATTTGCCTGTTCATCATTCTTTGAAGTTTTTAATATGAACCAATGTCCTGGGTTCAGCAGCAGCAGTCAGTTTTTCTCCTTCTTAGTAGCTGGTGCAGCGCTGTGGTTTTGACTTTCGGCCTGGGAATAATACTGATAAAGCCGATGTTTTCAGTTGCTGGTCAAAATGTTTACCCTGACCAAGGACTTTGTGAGCCTCATGCTCTGCCAGGGAGGAGGAGAAGTCGGGAGGAAGCAGAGACAGGACACCTGACCCAAACTAGCCAAAGAGGTATTCCATACCATAGCACGTCATGCCCAGGATGTAGAACTGAGTCGCCCGGAAGGGCTGGAACTTTTCAGGGTGGGAGTGATGTACTGGTCGGTGAGCGGTTGTATTCTCTTCCTTGTTATTTCCTTTATCATTATTATTATTGGCGGTAGCAGTAGTGATTTGTGTTATACCTTAGTTACTAAACTGTTCTTATCTCAACCCGTGGGAGTTGCAGTCTTTTGATTCTCCTCCCCATCCCTCCAGGAGCGGGGGGAAGAAATGTTGGGGGGAGGAGTAGACTGCGTCGTTCTGATTTATGGCCTGGGCTTAAACCACGACAACCAAATACAAAGTGGCACAATTATTCCTATCAAAACAGAGATTTTCTACTTCAATATTGAACATATTGAAACTATTCTATGTCCATTTTTTCATGAGAAATATTTTTCAGGAGAAAAACAACTAGTCAGGTCAAGTGGTGACTGATTATATGACACACATTACATAGGAATGGACATCACTCCTATCAAAGGAAAGCTTCAGTAACGAAATGGGAGGAACTATTGCACAAAACATCCTTTGCAGGAGGACCTGTTTGGGCTATCTTCATGCTTCCACCATCGTTAGTCCCCCAGCTTCAGGCGCACACATGGCAATGATTTGTCAGGCAGTGAATGGGAGAGGGGAGTGTCAGCCCCTCCCCAGTGGAGCCACCCCCAGGGGCGAAGCTGGAGCAGAAGAGGCAGCAATCTCTGGCACCAGTGCAGGGTTTCAACCATTGAAACCCAACTCAGGCCACCATAAGACTGAGTCCCTACTCTGCCTGGTTAGCGCACAGTTGGGCCTCCTCCTGCTGAGAGTAGAAATTACATTTGCTGTCTACAAATTTTGTGTGGGAGATATTCCTGAAAACCTCATAGAGAAAATTATGCATACCTGAAGGAAGGAACTTAATTTCTGGGCAGTCACAGTTAGGTAGACTGGTTTCCATAGAACTTCTGGTTAACTTGCAACTGAACTAAAGTGGTAGAAGAAGGAGTAGGAAAGGCAAATTCAACTGAAAAATACCAAACATTTTCTTGCCTGATAATTAAATTATTACTAATTCAGATTAATGCTCTTCCTGTAAGATATGTAATTAATCAGAGAAGTAAAAATTAACTAATAAAAAAAGTGAATAAAATAATTCCTGAAAGTGTGTGTTATTATTTATCAGTAACATAGCTATATAGGTTTTCTTCATACAGCATTAGCATTCTTTCTTTGGCAAAAGAAATAACAGGTGTTCACACAATGAGTAAACTTAGACTTTGTACATTGAAATGAAGCTTACAATGGCATGAATATACCATTGCTGGAGAGTGCACTAATTTTTTTAATGTCAAATATTTTCTAATCTAACTTCTGCAATGAAAATGACAGCGCTTTATCTAGCTGCTGATTGAAGAAGCAAAATCATCAGCATTTTTCCAACTGCCTTCTCGCTAATCTAATCAGAAAAGGCAGATTTCTCTTCCTCATCAAAATGCTTTCCCACTCAAATAGTAACTTCTAATGAAAAGAAAAGAGAGAGAACTCAAGATAAAGGACAGATGAGGTGAGGAGAGAAGGATAGATAATGTTAATATTCACAAGGAAATATATTATGCCAAAAACTGTTTGATGTAGATTTTCCTTTCAGATACAGGTCTGAAAGAAATTTTATCTGCATCCATGAGCAGTCCTCTTTCATTACTCACAAGTATATCATGTACTCCATTTAGTCATAATTTACTCAAGCTCCATTTTAAAAATAGTAAGGATTTTTTTCCCTACTAATCCAGTAGGAAAACTATTTCTAAAACATGTTTATACAGTGCTTTAAAATTTTGCTTTAGTTTTTAGCCTAATGCAGACATGGTAATTTGTGTTCAAGCCACCTTCTTTAAATTGTCCTTGATTCCACTGATTGCCTTGAAGTAGGTATAGCGAATGCTGGAACTGAATATTTGCAAAAAGATATATCTGTATGTGTCAGGTAATCAGAGATTACTAATAGGAGTGTTTTGAACACTGACAAGTGACTCTGGTTTTCAACTTCAAACTTTAAGTTTATTCTTTAACTATTTTAATAGATGGCTAGTTTTTGCACAATATTTATTATCATCAATACATACACAAAACTGTTAATAATTTATGTCCAAAATCAGCTGTTAGTGTACAGTACCATGGAGCTGATAGCATATTATTAGTGAAATGGCTACACTCCTTGGTGATTCTTAGTTGCTAAGGTTAAAATGATCAAACTTGAGAAATCCTCAACAAATGAGCTTGTCTTCTTTTCCTCTTCATGAATGGTGTTTTTTGTGCTTCTTGCCCCCCCTCAAGAATGAAAGCTTAGTGGTTCCCGAAAAGGAGGCCTCAGCTGCTCCCATTATTGCTTCTCCTTTTGGTTCTGCCAATCATGTTTCTTGAGTATTCATCAGGATGTTCTACCTATTTGCAGTATATTGGGGTTTTTTGTTACTGTTATCCTGTTCCTTATCTTGAATTTTTTGTTGTTTGGGTGGTTCTATGTGCAAGCACACATCCCTCTTTGCTCCACTGGTATCCAGTTTAATAGTATTCTTCAGGTATAATGATGGTGTTCTGCTAATTTATCAGACCTCTTAACAGAGATTAGAGGTAGGAAATTATTTAACTATTGCTGGATATCAACATAATTAAATAGATTTCACAACTCTGTGCAAAAAATTATTTGTTAGCAGATTTGTCATGCTGAATCAGACCAAAGGTTCATCATGCTCTCATGTTGATTCCTAGCATGATCAAAGCTAGATATATGGAGAACAGTATCAGAAAATGTTAAGTCTTACTTTTATGCATCTAATTCAACCTCCAATCATTTGTGTACTTCAGGGAGTTTCTGAGTCAGATTTAGTATCTGAGCATTCACTGTCAGACAATAGATTTCTTTTCCATGAATTTCACTGCCATCTCTAGAGCCCATTTATACTTTGAGTATCCATGGGACAAATGCACTTTTAGACAAAAGAAATTTACACTTGCAAAGACTTATTCACATGGAAAAACATTCCAGTAGTAGTACTAGTTTTGATTATATATATTTATCTCATGAACCTACTCTGTGCTCTGGTTGATAGATTGGAAAGATTATTCTTAAAAAAGAATACAGCATTTTTTAAATATGTCAGTATCCGTTGTTTTAGGGGGTGAAGTGAAAGTTTTGAAATAATTATTTGTCAAAGTGTCAGCTATACCGCTAATTTCCCATCTTATGATCTTCTAATGTAAACATATTAAGTAAAACATTTTTATTTTTTCTGTGTTTATATTTTTTCCATCTTGATCCAGATTTTTGACATATGTAATGGTTTAAGCCCAGCCAGTAACTCAGAACCAAGCAGCTGCACCCTCACTCCCCCCGCCTTCTTTCTACCCCTGCTCCCAGGGATGGGGAGGAGAATCGAAAGAATGTAACTCCCACGGGTTGAGATAAGAACAGTCCAGTAACTAAGGTATAACACAAAACCACTGCTGCTACTACCAATAACAATAATAAGGGAAATAACAAGGGAAGAGAATACAACCACTCACTACCCGCTGATCAATACCCAGCCCGACCCAAGCAGCAGACTAGCCCTTCCAGGTAACTGCCCCCAGTTTATATACTGGGCATGACGTGCTGTGGTATAGAATACCTCTTTGGTTAGTTTGGGTCAGGTGTCCTGTCTCTGCTTCCTCCCAGCTTCCCGTCTTCCCTGGCAGAGCATGAGACTCAGAGTCTTTGGTCAGAGTAAACATTACTGAGCAGCAACTAAAAACATCGGTGTTATCAGTGCTGTTCCCAGGCTGAAAGTCAAAACCACAGCACTGCACCATTTACTAAGAAGAAGAGAAAATGACTGCTACTGCTGAACCCAGGACAACATATAAAAAATAATTATTAGAGGGGAGGAGAGCTAAAAGTCTATTCTTAACTTGGTAGCTGTCAATTAGTTACTTGCTTGTGGCTGGTGTTTCCTAATTCATAGTGAAAAGCGTGTCAAAATTTTGTCAGTGATGCTATTTGTCAAAATACTGTATTAGGTATTTCTTTTTTTATTTCTAACTAAGGAGATAAAATTGGTGTTTCTTTATGCTTCCAGTATATTTTGTCTAAAAGACATTAAACGTTCAAGAAGAACTGAACTATCACAAAGCCAATGTTACAGGAGTGTTAGAGGCTATGGATGGAGAAACAGCAGTTTGTGTATAGCTTGGAAGTAAGAAATAAAGCTACTTTTGAAGGAAGTCCATTCCAGACTACTGCTTGCAATTTAGCAGTTCTTTCTAGATAGCTCTGCTGATCTGTGACCTGGCCTAATACCCATAAAGGTTATTTGTGCTTTCTCAATGTAGACGTTAGACAAATTCTTTATGGATCTTTTGCCGTGGAAGAAAGCTTAAAGTTTGAAACTGCCATCTCTTATGAACTGCTAAGCAAATACTGGTTACATTACATACCAGTGGAAAGAGAAATATATGATCAGAACCAACCATAAAGAAAGGCTGGGAAGAAAGATAACTCTAGAAAATCATGAAGGCATACTGTAGGTCATAGGTGAATTGAGTCTATTGATTTTTATCTTTTTGCACTGTAACTTTTGTTCACAGGTAGATGGTGTTTCCTGATATGGAGTGAACTATTTGCTGTCTTTTTTTTTTTTTTTTTCTTTTTACCTTAAGATCAAAAAAGGTTATCACATCATGATGTAGTGTGTGATTTCTTACTCATTAATGTCTGTCAGCGTGAGAAATTCTTGACAGATGCACAATCAAAACTTAATTCCTCAGAGAGCTGCATGCGAAAGAAAGCAAGTATGTTCTCTGTCCGTATGAGGACAGAGAAAGATGTCTGGGCACAGAAGAAGTATTAAACATATTAATATTTAAACATACTTCTCTATCTATTAATCATTACACTGTGATACCACTGCTCTTCATTTAGATATTTTAAAGACCTCTCTTCCTGTGTTAAAACCTTAGGCAGGGTTAGATTTTTATTTTTTTTTTTTTAAGGGTCATGTACTAAAAAGTTATTGCAGTGCCTAAGATTAGTATCTAAGTTGTTTACCAAATTTAGCAACCACAATTCCCTCTATTAATTTCAGTTTATGTTCCAGCCCAATATCCTCAGTTATAAGAACTTTCTTAATAGTTTAATTATTCATAACAGAACTCTGATATTATTTACAATAAAAAAATACCTCAAAATGTAATGAAACTGATGTTAAAATTGTGAAAATATTAAATGTTTGTGGCCTTTTACAGGAAATATTCTATGTATGTTGAATGTTCCCTTGAAGGAGTGATGTCTATGATGTATGTAGGTTTGTTTTGACCAATACAGAAAAGTGAGAAGCATTGAAAACTTGAAGTGTGCCACCTTTATTTAATGAAAGTTCTCCCCTCTTTAAAGAGGATGTTACGTCTACATTGTCAGCAGTCAGAGCAGGATATCATTATGATTGTCTGTACTATTCTGAGCTACAAAGACATGCGGCTCAACCTATGTAAGGTGTAAAGATGTTAAAAAGGTGACAAAAGCCTGAGCTTCAGGAACTCAAAGTGTGTACAATATGATTTAGACAATTCTAGCTTCTTATATGAGCTTTGGCAGTCCCTCCAGGCTACCCACTGGATGGTACCATTGCCCAAACCCCATTCAGCTTTCTAAAGTGAAGTCTACCTTTGATGCCCAAATCCGGTGTTTGATCCTGCTGTAGGAATTGCAGTGGCTCCCTTCCAAGACTCTATTCCTTATGGGTTGAAAGTGGAATTTTCATTAATTTAATTTAAAAGCTAATTTATTAGACATTACAGATCTAGTTATCAAGGTTAAAGCTAATATTACAGGTGGCAGACATGAAAGGAATCAAGACCTCTTCCCTTCCCTTCCAATCTTATAATAGAATACAATATGTTTTATGTATATAATGTGTATGTATACATTAAAAATTGTAGTTGTACCACTAGCCTTAATTATGGCATTTCCCAGCTTTACTGGTGACTTTTCAGCCTTAATATTGCTTTTCTATACTAATTTATATGTTGAACCTATGGTTAAATTCTCAGCTTTCAAATGTAAAATAAATGCCATTCAAATAGTATTGCTCATATTCATGCACATTATAATTTCTTTGTTTTTATCAACACTACAAGATTTCCAGTTTTTCATGGTTTCATTTTCTTCATAGTACATTGAATAGATGTTCCATGAAAATTATGTTAAAATAACAGAGGAATTCCCATCAATATTTATAAAACTAATTTATATTCTTGTTTCTTGACTATGAGAGAATATGGGAAAGCTTGTACATGCAGAACATAATGTAAAGAGGGGTTTAGAAGAATGAATTTGTACATTTTGTATGTTGTTTTCTACATGTACATTTTTGTTCAGGAAGGTGGGAGGAAGAACAAAAAGCACATCAATAAAAAATACCTGATACATCATTCAGGTAAAAAGAAAGAATCAGAAGAATATAACAACTTTTTAGAAGTTAGAACCTAATATAATAATAATGTTATTGACTGGCTGAGGTCTTCCTCCTATGTTTGATGTGCTACAGTGGCCTTCAGAAAGTGATGAGGTCAGTTAAAAGGTTACAGAAAAAAGGCAGAAATGTAGAGACGGTCAAATGCTGAAATAGCATATGAAGTGTAGCTCTGATTTGCACGAGGAAAAGGGATCTGCTTAGCCTCACAAGCACTCCTGCAACACCTTCTCTATTTGGATGGTTTCTACATAAAGGATAGGTTCAATCCACATAAAGGATAGGTTCAACTTTCAGTCCAATCTGCTAGGTATACACTCAGGCTGTGTCCTAGCTGCCATTCAGGATGGGACCTGTCTGTATACTATACTACCATATGTATTAACTTCTTCTGGAAGGCAAACCAAACACCCAGGCAGTGTAAGTGCTTTTATACAATCCTTTTCTTAAATGACAGGAGGAAAAACACTGTGAGACGCATTGCACAGCATACTTGCACTGCTCTTATAGACATGTTGTGCAGGACAAAGTTAATTAAGATGTTGCTGCCAGGAAAAAGAGGCAGGTCATAGTAGCAGGTGACTCTACTTTGAAAGGCACAGAGGAACCTGTCTGTCAGCCTGACCCAGTCTTGAAGGAGGTGTGTTGCCTACCTGAGGCTAGGAGCAGGGATGTTGCTGAGAGGCTGCCTGGTCTAGTAAATCCTGCTGACTATTACCCACTTCTAGTGGTCCATGTGGGTACTAGCAATATAGATAGCAGTAGCCTGGAGAACATAAAGAAGGATTATAGAGCCCTGGGAGAGGTGGTTAAGGGCCCTGGGGCTGAGACAGTTTTTTCATCAATACTCCAGGTCAAAGGGGAGGACCTTAAAAAGGCTAGGCGGATTTGCCAGGTTAATAAATGGTTAGAACGGTGGTGCCATAATCAGGGGTTTGGTTATTTAGAACATGGGGCTCAGTTTGGGAGGCCAGGTCTACTGAAGGCTGGTGGAGCTGGTCTAAGAAGGGAAAGAGCTGCTTTGGTAAGAGACTTGCCAGGCTGGTCAAGATAGCTTTAAACTAGATGTGTTAGGGGAGGGGGCCATCAATTCATTCCAACACTCCCAGAGAGTTGCCAGCACCTATAATAAATGTTTGGAGTGATGTGGAAGTATTTCAGCTGTTCCAGCCAATAAGTCAGCAGATCATCTTAAGAACCTGAATGTGCACAAGTCCATGGGACCTGACGAAATCTATCTGTGGGTCCCAAAGGAGCGGGTGAATGAAGTTCCTAAGCCACTGTCCATCATATTTGAAAAATTATGGCAGTCAGGTGAAGTTCCCAATGACTGGAAAAAGGATAATATAACCCCCATTTTCAAGAAGGGGAAAATGGATGACCCAGGGAATTACAGACCAGTCAGTCTCACCTCTGTGCCTGGCAAAATCTTGGAGCAGATTCTCCTGGAAGGCATGCTAAGGCACATGAAAAACAAGGAGGTGGTTGGTGACAGCCAGCATGGCTTCACTAAGGGGAAATCCTGCCTGAACCAATTTGGTGGTCTTCTATGATGGGACTACAAAAGTGATGGACAAGGGCAAAGCAGTTTCTGCCTGTACTTGTGCAAAGCCTTTGACACTGTCCCACATGACATCCTTGTCTCTAAATTGGAGAGACATCAATTTGATGGGTGGACCACTTGGTGGATAAAGAACTGGCTGGATGGCCGCACACAAAGAGTTGTGGTCAACAGCTCAATGTCTGGCTGGAGACCAGTAACCAGTGGTGTTCCTCAGGGATTGGTGTTGGGACTGATCTTGTTCAACATCTTTGTCAGTGACATTAACAGTGGGATTGAGTGCACCCTCAGCAAGTTTGCCGATGACGCCAAGCTGTGTGGTTCGGTTGATACACAGGAGGGAAGGAATGACATCCAGAGGGACCACAACACGCTTGTGAGGTGGGCTGATGCCAACCTCATGAAGTTTAACCCTGCCAAGTGCAAGGTCCTACACCTGGGTCGGAGCAATCCCAGGCACAGCTACAAGTTGGGCAAAGAAGAGATTCAGAGCAGCCCTGTGGAGAAGGACTTGGGGGTGTTGGTCAATGAGAAGATGAACATGAGCCGGCAGTGTGCGCTCGCAGCCCAGAAAGCCAACTACAAGGAGAGGTTCAGTGTTACTGATAACATGTTTTTATTTGCTTTATTAGTAGAAGTAAGAAGAAAAATTAGGAGTAATCTGTCATCATCCATCACTTATTATATATGTTGCTGCATGCAAGAAACATGCTGTTACTAATTTTAGTTTACTTTGTTCATCTCATTTTGCTTTTGTTTGCTTGCAAATGTGGCTGCTTATTGTGATATGACCCAAGTTTCTGGAAATCAGATCCTTACTGGGATTATATTGCATAAGATGTGTTGAATAGCTCAAAGCATATTGAGCAAATGCTTAATGATCAAAGCTTAAAGCATATAAAAGCATATAAAAGCTATATGCTGAAAGCATATTAAAGCATATTGGAGGGCCAATGACAACTTTATGAAGTTCAACAATGCAAAGTGCAAGGTCCTACACCTGGATCGGAGCAATCCCAGGCACAGCTACAGGCTGAGCAGAGAAGTGATTCAGAGAAGCGATTCAGAGAAGTCCTGTGGAGAAGGACTTGGGAGTGTTGGTTGATGAGAAAATGAACCTGAGCCAGCAGTGTGTGCTCGCAGCCCAGAAAGCCAACTGTATCCTGGGCTTCATCAAAAGGACCATGACCAGCAGGTCGAAGGAGGTGATCCTGCCCCTCTACTCTGCTCTCATGAGACCTGACTTGGAGTATTGTGTGCAGTTCTGGTATCCTTAACATAAGAAGGGCATGGAACTGTTGGAACAAGTCCAGAGGAGGCCCACAAGGATGATGAGGGGACTGGAGCACCTCCTGTATAAAGATAGGCTGAGAAAGTTGGGTCTGTTCAGGCTGGAGAAGAGAAGGCTGCGTGGAGACCTCATAGCAGCCTTCCAGTATCTGAAGGGGGCCTACAAGGATGCTGGGGAGGGACTCTTCGTTAGGGACTGTAGTGATATGACAAGGGGTAACAGGTTCAAACTTAAACAGGGGAAGTTTAGGTTAGATATAAGGAAGACGTTCTTTACTGTGAGGGTGGTGAGGCACTGGAATGAGTTACCCAAGGCAGTTGTAAATGCTCCATCCCTGGCAGTATTCAAGGCCAGGTTATATGGAGTCTTGGGTGACATGGTTTAGTGCAAGGTATTCCTGCCATGGCTGGGGGTTGGAACTAGATGATCTTAACGTCCTTTCCAACTCTAACTATTCTATGATTCTATGATTCTAATTTTCCATTGTGGCTAAGTAGTGGTTAAAGAGCAGATTTGAGAAAACTGAATGTCATTTTGCACCTGAAAATGAATCTCTCTGCTGATATGGGAAAGATAAAAAAAGAAAGAAAAAGACACCCATATATAAAGAAATTCCATTCTCTCTTCACAGACTGGAAGATAGACTAGACTAGAAAGCAGACAAACTCAAAACATTAAGGAAAGTCAGTTTCAACAAAATCACACTACAAAGCAGGAGCAATATAGCAAATATAACACAAAGGGGCAGGTAATCTAAGCCTACCAGTCAATTACGGTCCTGGGTTTAGCAGTAGCAGTCATTTTCCTCCTTCTTAGTAGCTGGTGAAGTGCTGTGTTTTGACTTTCAGCCGGGGAACAGCACTGATCACATCAATGTTTTTAGTTGCTGCTCAGTAATGTTTACTCTGACCAAGGACTTTCGGAATCTCATTCTCTGCCGAGGAGGGGAAGCCGGGAGGAAGCAGAGACAGGACACCTGACCCAAACTAACCAGAGAGGTATTCCATACTACAGCACATCATGTCCACTATATAAACTGGAGGGAGTTACCCAGAAGGGTGAGATCACTGCTCGGGTCAGGCTGGGTACCAGTGGGTAGGTGGTAAGCAGTTGCATTCCCTTGTTATTTCCCTTATCATCATTATTATTATTGGTGGTAGCAGCAGTGGTTTGTGTTATGCCTTAGTTACTGGGCTGTTCTTATCTCAACCCGTGTGAGGTACATTCTTTCAATTCTCCTCTCCATCTCTCCTGGAGCTCGGGGGGGAGGAAGGGGAGGGGAGTGAGAAAGTGGCTGAGTGGCTGGGCTTAAACCACGACAAGGATTATAGCAAATATAACACAAAGGGGCAGGCTATCTAAACCTACCAGTCAATTATGCCCCTTCCTTCTCCAATACCGACCTGGGAAGAGCAAGGAGTGCCAAGGAATTTTCTTCTGCTTCACTCTTGTTAAAACATAAGATAGTTTCAGCCACTTGTAAGCATGCAATAGAATAACCAGGGCTGTTGCACACTACTTCTTCAACCTTGGGAACTGATTTCCTAACAACATAATCAAAGGATAGGGAAGAAAAGAATTTAATCTCCTTCAAATAATGTTATCAATCTTTCAGGCAGCAAAGTTTGATTGTAATTAGATTTAGAAATATTCAGTTTGAACTTTCAATGTTTCTTTTCCTTGTTTTATTTTTTTTTTTCTCTTTTTTTTCTGGAAAGCTACATGGAAAAGATGTCACTGGCAATAATTTATTCAGTTATCGTGCATAATTTACAGGAAACGCTGTTTCATTTACGCAGATAATTTTCGTTTGCTGTTAATGGGCATCAGATAAACAAGGGAAAGAAATTATAAAAAGCTTTTATCTGTATGGATACAGAATTTTCATGACTTCTTTGTAAAAAATGAAGCCGCAGCTTTTCAGGAAGATCACAAATGAGTTTATTGATCCAAACAACATTTAGAGAAAGTAAAGTGACGCAATTTATGCCTCGTCTTGAATCATGTATCTGTTTCTATATTACTGTTTATCATCTGCATGACAATATATCTTGGTTGTGATTTTTTTTAATATTTTTCACACTGGGGAATGCAAAGAATGAATACTGTGAGCTATTGCCTAAGCATTTGCCTGTACTGTTTGAAAAAAAATACCACATTTCCATAGAGAAATTGGAGAGCAGTGCACTAAATTTATTTCCATGATCGCTAAAATTATATGCAGTAGTTTTATTACATAAAGACATCCCAGATGAAGAGACAATATTTTTGTCTTTATAACTATAAAACTTTATTCTGATAGAAGGCAAACGTTAACTGAAATTCAATAAAGATAGAATGTTGACTTAATCTTTATCCCTCCCTACCTAATATCTGCATGACTCTTACCATGTCTAAAGGTCCATGTCTATCTATGTCTACAGTGTCCTTTGCACTTGCAAAAATTTGCTGGACAGCGTGCTTCCAGCCTAACTGTAATGCCTCTTTTACTTCACAGATGTCTGTCCTTACTAGTTCTAAAATCACCCACCTTATATTTCAGGAAAAGATGTTTGTGTTAGACAAAACTTTGAGGATATTTCCTCCCCTTCCAGAACATACAGCCTCTCCCCAGTAGAGGGGAATAGAAATATTGGCAATAGTTCAATTATAAATGCTTTGTTCTTTTCTCTATATACCCTTTCACTGTTTAGCTATAAGAACATGTGCCTTCCACTATACACAAACCTATAGAGCAATATGGTTCATTTAGCAATCTGAGAACGTGAAAAGTGTGCTTGAATATAGCATGTATAGAGGTATACACCAAAGAAAATCAGATTGGGAGTCTGTAGCCTGCATTACATTGCCAACACAGATGGATATCATAGGGAATTAACAAAAAGACAAGTTACTGCGTGGATACATAGGTGGGAGGTAGGAACGCCAGGATTATTTTACTTCTGTATATAATACATGTGTTACATTCAATGCCTACATTTTAAAATGCTGGAAAATTAGAGAAAAAGTTACAGAATAATGCCATATAAATTATTTAGGGACTGGAGAAAATGTCTGACAGTAAGATCATTAAAGAGTTCAACTTATTTAACTTATCTAAAGATAGAGAACTGATTTGATTATGGTGTATAAAATACCTTGAGTCACATAGGAGTGAAAATGAAAAAGGGATTTTGTTTTCTTTTTCTTTCCTTCAGTAAATTTCATGTACGTCTCTACTTGTTCACTTTAAGTAAAACCTCTAAACTTTGTGTAATATATCCTAAAATAATCATTATGAAATAGGATCTAATTTTGTGGAATTGTTGAACCCTTTATTCTGAACACTGTGATTTTCCAGAAACTTTGATATGAGATGTATATTATTTAAGAATGTCTTTAAACAGAAAACAAGCTAGCCTGAGACCAGAATGAAAAGAGGTCACACACCTTAGCAAAGAATACTTTAGTGATAGCTGGAAACTTACATTTAAAAAAAGAGTCAAAAAAGGAAGCAGAATTTGGAATATGAAGTACTGCAAATTTGAACATTTGCTGAACTGTGGAAACTTTTATGAACAACCTAATTAAAGCAGTTAGTGTCTTCAAATGGCGCACCAGCTCCTAAGCTGCCGTGTCTTCAGCAGGGACCCTGGGTTGCTGAATCTGCTGTAAGCAGTATGGGATCTCTGAGCCCTGCCTGAAGCCTGGATCAGAATAAATCTCATCTCCCTGGCTCTGAATGAGGAGCCAAATCCTTGTGAAAGCTGAGATTCCATAGGACTGTATGACAATAAATAAAAAAAAAAAACCCTTACCCAAGGCAGACTTTAGAGCATATCAGTTCTGCCACCACAGATCTCAGAAGTTTCTTGTGTCATCTGACAAGTGATCTGGCATGAAAACAAACATAAAGCTTTTGATTTTCTTGTGAACATCTCCTTTGAATTTTTCCAAGATGATGCTCTATGAAATGTTTAAACTATAGTAAAACTTCAATATGTTTTTCACATTAGAGTTTTGGAAATAATTCATTCAAAGACTTCTTGCTGCCTTTTTCTCTAAACCTAGCAGTTATCCCTGGTTCAAGAAATAACAAGGCTTGTTTCATTTGAGATATACAACTTGTTTAAACATGCTTTTCTTGTTCCTAGCTGCAATGGGTGTGTGTGTATGTGTGTGTTTCTTTACAACATTTTTCAAAGAAGAATGACTTATTTTCTTCAGTTGTAACTTTTTTATAGGAAGTCAAAGCCTGTCAGTTTGTCTTGAGACCCACAGCATGCCAGTCAGAGTTTCACCAAGAAATACAACCCTTAATATCCAAGGCCACAGTGTGGATCTATGCCACATAAAATATAGTATGTATTTAAACCTTATAACTTTGAATTTTAAGAGGAAAATGGTCTAACTCTGTCCCCATTGAAAGGTGCAGCACTGACACAAAACCCACCTTCTGTGGTGAAATTCTTCATTCTAGATCCCTGAAGTCAGTTGGTACTTTCTATTGAGTTTGCTTGTTAAAGAAGGCTGTGAGCAATAAATTGTCAAAAATGTATTTGCTCATGACTAATAGAACAGATGTAAGACAGCTACTACCTCTCCATTCAGTGTTTATTGAAAAGTTAAATAGGAAAATTTAGAAAGCAAATGATGCAGTCCTTCATTTTGTGAAGCAGAAAGCAATGTGACTGACTGATAATAGATGACATAAATGAACTGCACACACTTGAAAACTCCAAGGGACATAATAACCTATTTAACTACATGATTTAATAAAAAAGATGCAAACAAAAGATGTTTATGTTTCATATGAAAAGCACCATATAACGAACTAGTCAAGGCAATAATATGCAATTTTTTCCTTTTCTGCTCGTATGGTGAGAAATACAGCAAGATTTCCTAAATGAAAATGAAAAACATTTTTTTCAATGTCACACCCATTATTTTGCTTCATTTTTCATCACTCCTTTTTCTACTATGTAAGAATTTATTTTTTTTTTTTGACATGTGTTCTATTTTCTTAATGATGTAATGTCCTGGCATGGTCACACCAGCATAGCCATATATAATCTACCAGTTCATTAATGATTTGCTCACAAAAGCTATCCTGAATAGTCTAGAAGGGTCACAGGATGTAATTATGTCCAAAAACTTGGGTCTGAAATGCCAAGTAATGCTGCTTCAGAAGTGCAATGAAAGTGATAAGTCTGATATCATTGAAGAGCTCTTTCTGAAACCTGAATAGAAGACAGCCTAATTAAAAGTTTATCTTACAATCTTTTTCACCCCCATTTAATGCTCATTAAGGATCCCAAATGGCAAAATTAAATTGATTCCTCACTAAAATTCTATAATCCTTTACAAAGTTAATGTAATTTTATACCATATTCTTCAGATTTTGGGCACCATTAACATGATAACACAATTAAAATGGAAGTTACATATTTTCTGCTCTGTATTTTTAACCACAGGAAAACCTAGTAAAACTATATCCTGAGGAAGTGAAGTGTAATTCTGTTGTGTAACTACATGAAGTTTTTTGTCGTTGCCCAAATATTCAATGTATTGAGTCATTTTACAATGAATGTGACACTAAGCATAGTCTACATTGCTTTACTGAAAGGTGTGAGAATGCCAATAATCTATCAATGTCCCATGTGACATGATAAATGACCAATAACTGCATGAGATCATTGTTTAACATTGCTAGAAAATTTTTGCCATGGTTCATTAAGTAAACAGTAGTAATTTCTTCAGCTGTAGATGTGTGTGTGCATGCTAAAAGCTAAGGCATTTTACCTGTGGGTAGTACTACACAGATACATTGATGATTTGGTAGAAGATACCAAGTGTTTGATGTACCTGAGCTAATTTGACAGGAAAGCTAGGATACTAAAGAGACACAACTCTGAATTGGCTATTAAATTGAGAGAGGGAAAACAACAAAAAAAGCATCATGAACATAAACAGTATTAAAAAACTCTGGTTCAATAATTAACTTTGAAGACAGAAATAAAAAGATGACATAGTTCAATTAGCAAAGTCACCTGCTATAGAAACTTGAAAACTCAGAAAAATAACATAATTCTAAGGACCTACTTCTACTTTGAAGTTAATGGCAAAAGTCCAGCTGAATTCACTCTGAGCCAAAACAAGCCCTAGACAATGAAAGGAAAAGTCTGGCAATATGTCAGGACTCCATTAGTTTTAATGATACATACAATGCCAAGTGTTTGGGTATGTGAGACTGAAAAATAAACAGTTTCTAATCTTACATATTACTGCTAAAAGTACATCTAGGAAGGACTGGAACACATTCATATGTGTAGAGTAAGTATTGTGTGAAAATTTACCTGTTTGAAAAATAGGCTGATTAGCTTAGAAATACATTAAAGCAGGGGGGGAAAAAAAAATCAGATCATTAAACCAACCCAAAATTGTAGAATAAAGTCTTCTAGTTGAAGTCAGTCAGCTGATCGGAGCTAGCCCAGCTAGAGCCGGAGCCGGCACCCTGCAGAGACCACGAGGGTCAGAAGAGATTAGGAAAATCAGAGGGGACAGCGCAGAGACATCGCGATTCCCGACATCTCCCGATCCCCGAAGCCCCAGCAGCCCTTGCGAGAGAGCGGCTGACGTGGCAGGGGGCGTTCCCGCGGTGGCGGCGGGAGATTTAAAAGCGGCTGCAACTCGATCCTAGCAGTCAGTCAGCTGATCGGAGCTAGCCCAGCTAGAGCCGGAGCCGGCACGCTGCAGAGACCACGAGGGTCAGAAGAGATTAGGAAAATCAGAGGGGACAGCGCAGAGACATCGCGATTCCCGACATCTCCCGATCCCCGAAGCCCCAGCAGCCCTTGCGAGAGAGCGGCTGACGTGGCAGGGGGCGTTCCCGCGGTAACGGCGACCGCACCCCTGCCCCTTGCCTTGAAAGAGCCACCAGGCGCAGGGAGGAACAAGCAGGTCGTGTTGTGGACCCTGTTGCTGGTGTCCCAGACTGCTGACCAATATGGTCGCCTCCAGAAGGAGAGCTTGCAGTAAGGAGACTGTAGCAACTCAGACAGAGACCCTGCCCCAAACCGTGGCTGTTCAGGTCTCTGGCTGCAGGGAGTGCCAGAGCCTGCTGCTGCCGAGGGAGGGAGGCCAGCATTCCACCTGTGTGAGGTGTGAGCAGGTAGAAGATCTGCTTAGCTTGGTGGCAGAACTTAAGGAGGAGGTCGAGACGCTGAGGACCATCAGGGAGTGTGAAAGGGAGATCGACTGGTGGAGTAACTCCCTGGCGTGCCAGCAGGAACGGTTCCAGGGAGATACCCCCCACAAGGGGATGGACCCCCTGTCCTCTCAGACAGAGGGGGATGACCCGAGACAGCCCCTCCTGTAGCTGTCGCGCAGAGGTAAGAGACCAAAAAGAAGATGAGGGCTGGAAGCGAGTTCCAGTTCGGAACCGTGGGCAACCTTCCTCCCTTCCTGCCCTGCTTCCCCAGGTGCCCCTCAGTAATAGGTTTGAGGCCCTGGATCTTGATGGAGAGGTAAGTGAGGATGTGGTGCAAGGCCAGACTACAAGGTCACATAGGAAAAGGCGGTCGACTTCGCACCTCAAGACTGCCTCTGACAAGAAAGAAAGAAAAGTCATTGTCGTAGGCGATTCCCTTCTGAGAGGAACAGAGGGCCCGATATGCAGAGTTGACCCTCATCATAGGGAAGTGTGTAGTTTGCCTGGAGCCCGGATCAGGGATATCACCAGGGTGCTCTCCAGCCTGGTGCACCCGACAGACTACTACCCGCTGCTGGTCTTCCAGACAGGTAGGGGGGAAGCTGCTTCCCGCAGTCTGAGGGGGATGAAGAAAGACTACAGGGCCTTGGGGCGGATGGTGAAAGAGTCTGGGGCTCAAGTGATCTTCTCCTCAGTTCTTCCATCTTCTGGTGATGATGTGGGACTGAATGGGAAAATTCAGTCTGTAAACGATTGGCTACGAGACTGGTGCTTTAGGCAGGGCTTTGGGTTCTTTGATAACAGCTGGTTTTATAAGGCTCCAGTCCGGATGATGGCACGTGGGAAAGGTTTAACTCACAGAGGCAAAAGGTTGCTGGGGCATGAATTAGCAGGGCTCATTTGGAGAGCTTTAAACTAGATTCGAAGGGGGATGGGGTTGTAACTGGGCTTGCCCCAGTGGGGCAGCACTCTAGGACTGATGAAGACTGGGAGGCCTCCTATAATCCTAGGGTGAAATTGGTGAGCTCAGCTCCCTCCTTGAAATGCCTGTACACCAATGCGCGCAGCATGGGAAATAAGCAGGAGGAGTTGGAGACCTGTGTTAAGTCAGGAGATTATGATCTGGTGGCAATTACAGAGACGTGGTGGGACAGCTCACATGACTGGAATATACTCATGGAGGGCTATGTCCTTTTCAGGAAAGACAGGCCAGCCAGGCGGGCTGGTGGGGTTGCTCTTTATGTGCGAGAGCAGCTGCAATGTACTGAGCTCTGTCTAGGGACAGGGGACGAGCGAGTTGAGAGTCTGTGGGTGAGAATTAAGGGGCAGGCTGGCAGGGGCGATACTGTTGTGGGTGTCTGTTACAGGCCACCAGATCAGGGTGAGGAAGTTGACGAGGACTTCTACAAGCAGCTGAGAGCGGCCTCACAGTCACAGGACGTGGTCGTCGTGGGGGATTTTAACTTCCCTGATGTTTGCTGGAAGGACTACTCAGCAACCCAGCCACAGTCCAGGAGGTTCCTCCAGTGTATGGATGATAACTTCCTCATCCAAATGGTGGATCAGCCAACCAGGAGAGGAGCACTGCTGGATCTCATCCTCACTAACAAGGAGGGTCTGGTCGAAGCAGTAAAGGTTGAGGGCTGCCTTGGTTGCAGCGACCACGAGATGGTGGAATTCAGGATCTTGTGTGGTAGGACCAGTAGAATAGCAAGTAGAATTGCAACCCTGGACTTTAGCAGGGCAAACTTTGGCCTTTTCAAGCAATTGCTAGGGGAAATCCCATGGGCAAGGCTGCTTGAAAGTAAAGGGGCCCAAGATAGTTGGTTGGCATTCAAGGATTGCTTATTCCAAGCTCAGGAGCTGAGCATCCCGACACGTAGGAAGTCAAGGAAGAGGGCCAGGAGACCTGCGTGGCTGAATAAGGAACTGCTGGGTATGCTCAAGTGGAAGAGGAGAGTTTATAGGTCATGGAAGGAGGGGCTGGCCACTCGGGAGGAATATAAGGCTGCTGCTAGAGGATGTAGGAAGGCAGCTAGGATGGCTAAGGCCTCCTTAGAATTAAATCTGGCCAGAGGGGTCAAGGACAACAGAAAGAGCTTTTTCAAATACATAGCTGATAAAACTAACACCAGAGGCAAGGTTGGCCCACTGGTGAATGGGATGGGTGCCCTGGTGACAGAAGATACTGAGATGGCAGAGTTATTGAATGTCGCCTTTGTCTCAGTCTACTCTGCCGGAGGCAGTCCTGAAGAGCCCTGTACTCCTGAGACCTCAGATGAAGTCAGGTCACTGGAGCAGTTTGCCTTAGTCCATGAGGAATGGGTTAGGGACCAGTTGAGCAATCTGGACATCCATAAATCCATGGGTCCAGATGGGATGCACCCGCGGGTGCTGAGGGAACTGGCGGAAGTCATTGCTAGACCACTCTCCATCATCTTTACCAAGTCTTGGGAAACGGGAGAGGTGCCTGAGGACTGGAGGAAAGCAAATGTCACTCCAGTCTTCAAGAAGGGCAAGAAGGAGGACCCGGGTAACTATAGACCGGTCAGCCTCACCTCCATCCCTGGGAAAGTGATGGAACACCTTATCCTTGATGCCATCTTAAGGCATGTCAAGGATAAGAGGGTTATGAGGGGCAGTCAACATGGCTTTACCAAGGGGAAGTCATGCTTGACCAACCTCCTAGCCTTTTATGAGGAAATAACATTGTGGATGGATGATGGCAGAGCGGTGGATGTGGTCTACCTTGACTTCTACAAAGCATTTGACACAGTCTCCCACAGCATCCTCATAGCTAAATTGAGGAAGTGTGGCCTGGATGATCAGGTAGTGAGATGGACTGCAAACTGGCTGAAGGACAGAAGCCAGAGAGTTGTAGTCTATGGGGCGGAGTCCAGTTGGAGGCCTGTATCTAGCGGAGTGCCTCAAGGGTCAGTACTGTGACCAGTATTATTTAATATATTCATCAATGATTTAGATGAGGGAATTGAGTGTACTGTCAGCAAGTTTGCTGATGACACTAAGCTGGGAGGAGTGGCTGACACGCCAGAAGGCTGTGCTGCCATCCAGCGGGACCTGGACAGGCTGGAGAGTTGGGCAGGGAGAAACTTGATGAAATATAACAAGGGAAAGTGCAGAGTCCTGCATCTGGGCAGGAACAACCCCAGGTTCCAATATAGGTTGGGGAACGACCTGTTAGAGAGCAGTGTAGGGGAGAGGGACCTGGGGGTCCTAGTGGATGGCAGGATGACCATGAGCCAACACTGTGCCCTTGTGGCCAAGAAGGCCAATGGCATCCTGGGGTGTATTAGAAGGGGGGTGGTCAGTAGGTCGAGAGAGGTCCTCCTTCCCCTCTACTCTGCCCTGGTGAGACCGCATCTGGAATATTGTGTCCAGTTCTGGGCCCCTCAGTTCAAGAAGGACAGGGACCTGCTGGAGAGAGTCCAGCGCAGGGCAACTAAGATGATTAAGGGAGTGGAGCATCTCCCTTATGAGGAAAGGCTGAGGGAGCTGGGTCTCTATAGTTTGGAGAAGAGGAGACTGCGGGGGGACCTTATTAGTGTATATAAATATATAAAGGGGGAGTGTCATGAGGATGGAGCCAGGCTCTTCTCAATGGCTAACAATGATAAGACAAGGGGTAATGGGTATAAACTGGAACACAAGAGGTTCCACTTAAACTTGAGAAGAAACTTCTTCTCAGTGAGGGTGATGGAACACTGGAACAGGCTGCCCAGGGAGGTTGTGGAGTCTCCTTCTCTGGAGACATTCAAAACCCGCCTGGACACATTCCTGTGTAACCTTATCTAGGTGTTCCTGCTCTGGCAGGGGGATTGGACTAGATGATCTTTTGAGGTCCCTTCCAATCTCTAACATACTGTGATACTGTGATACTGTGAATTTATCAATTGTCCTGGTTTAACAGTAGCAGTCATATTATTTTTTTTTTCTACTTCTTAGTAGCTGGTGCAGCGCTGTGGTTTTGACTTTCGGCCTGAGAATAATACTGATAAAGCTGATGTTTTCAGTTGCTGGTCAGAATGTTTACCCTGAGCAAGGACTTTGTGAGTCTCATGCTCTGCCAGGGAGGAGGAGAAGCCGGGAGGAAGCAGGGACAGGACACCTGACCCAAACTAGCCAAAGAGGTATTCCATACCATAGCACGCCATGCCCAGGAGGTAGAACTGAGAGTTCCCGGAAGGGCTGGATCACTGCAGGGTGGGGGTGAGGTACCGGTCGGTGAGCGGTTGTATTCTTTTCCTTGTTATTTCCTTTATCATTATTCTTATTGGTGGTAGCAGTAGTGACTTGTGTTATACCTTAGTTATTAAACTGTTCTTATCTCAACCCGTGGGAGTTGCATTCTTTTGATTCTTCTCTCCATCCCTCCAGAAGCGGAGGGAAGAAAGGTGTTGGGGGGGGGAAGTGGACTTCGTGGTTCTGATTTATGGCCTGGGCTTAAACCACAACAGTTCTTTTTGGCACCCAACGTGGGGCTTGAAGGGTTGAGATAACGACAGATCTGACTGAAGCACAATGCTGATTTATTGGCTCTCAAAGTTGTTCTTTTTGATATCACAGTTTCTGTATGTTGTAGCTTACTTAGAGCCGGTATTTGCTGTGCTAGTGTTTATCAAGTGTGGGCCTTGGGCTAAGGTTCTTGTTTCACTGTATTTTATGGTCATGGCTTGTAATACGGGGGGGCTCCGGCAGCAGGGCGGGATGGACGAGGCTGCGGACTTGTACCTGCCCGTCCCGCTGCTCTTCACCATCCTGGCCCTCGTCCTTGCCTCCGTCTTCGTGAGGCTGCGAGGAGCCGAGGGGGAGAGGCCCCGGGAGCCGGCGGCCCGGGATAGCGGACCCGGGGACCAAGTGGCGGCGAGAGCGGGGCCGGAGGCCGGGAAGGAAGCGGCTGCTGAGCAGCAGGAGGAGGCGGCGGAGGAGCCGAGCACAGCGGCTGGGCCCAGCCCCGCAGAGGCTGAGAGCATTCCCTGGCAGCCGCCCACCGAGAACCGCGAGCCTGAGCCCCAGGAGGATGCAGGAGACCCCGCAGCATTTCCCAGCAAGGCAGAGGTGGAAGATCTGGACTCAGAAAAAGAGGAGCTGGTGGTGAGAGAGCTTGCAAGCATAGCAGCTACACCAGCCCCAGTGACAAGTACGGCAGCATCATTTGAGAGTTCTGAAGGTTTTGAATGGCTTTTGGGTACCCTTGGGACCTGCCTGCTGATTGTGATGGCGGTCACCATGTTGGCACACACACAGAGTGCGTTCTACCCACGGCCATTTTGTCTGATCCCAAAAGTTAAGCAGAGTCAGGTTTGGGTCTTATCTGGGGTTAGACGATGATATAGGGGGACCAAGAGGTTTTCCCCAAGGCTGGACAGTCATGAGTGCCACGGTGTGTGGGACAGTATGGGCAAGCATCTAGTCCACTGGGCCCCTCCAGTGCTTTGGAAGCATCAGAGGTGGAAGGCAGCTGTATGGAGTCCCCAACAACAAGTTGCAGAAACTGCTGCAGGGGAAGGTGAATTATTTTGGCACTTCAGGCCATCAGGGCAGAGATGCAACATAGAGATGGACTCATGATCGAGGGGTGGACTTTGCAATAGACACTATTGCCCAGGTTATTTACGAATGTGCACACTGCACATAGCCTCTCCTGCTCTGAAAGACTGTTACAAGAGATGGAGCCCAACATCATGGATTGAATGGACCCAGCAGCTTTATAGGGATTGGTCTGTGCACTAAAAGTGCACTGAGATGAGAGTGAGGGTATATTGAAAATGTGCTATTTGAGCATGATGTGAATGGTATGGAATAAGGGGTGGATACTGTCCTGGTTTAGCAGTAGCAGTAGGGTTTTTTTTCCTACTTCTTAGTAGCTGGTGCAGCGCTGTGGTTTTGACTTTCGACCTGGGAATAATACTGATAAAGCTGATGTTTTCAGTTGCTGGTCAAAATGTTTATCCTGACCAAGGACTTTGTGAGTCTTATGCTCTGCCAGGGAGGAGGAGAAGCCGGGAGGAAGCAGGGACAGGACACCTGACCCAAACTAGCCAAAGAGGTATTCCATACCATAGCACGTCATGCCCAGGAGGTAGAACTGAGAGCTCCCAAAAAGGCTGGATCACTGCAGGGTGGGGGCAAGGTACTGATCGGTGAGCGGCTGTATTCTCTTCCCTTGTTATTTCCTTTATCATTATTCTTATTGGTGGTAGCAGTAGTGATTTGTGTTATACCTTAGTTATTAAACTGTTCTTATCTCAACCCGTGGGAGTTGCATTCTTTTGATTCTTCTTCCCATCCCTCCAGAAGCGGAGGGAAGAAAGGTAGGGGGGGGGAAGTAGACTGCATGGTACTGATTTACGGCCTGGGCTTAAACCACGACATCAATAAAATGCCATATTTTGGTTTTTGGATTTGTTGGTTGATTTTTTTTTTCACCTGTGCCACTCAGTATTTTAGGAAACTGTAAAGTCAAGAAAAGAAAGTTTTGTTTCCATAAACCAACAATATCATGAACAGGAACTACCTGCAGGTATAATTCTTAGGAAACCCATTGCAGATTACCTGTCTGGTTTGACAGGAGGTTGGCAACATTTCTTCTGATATAAAGGGTGGGAAAAAGTCTGATTGCATGGTTATGATGACTGATAACATGATGACTGATAACATGTTGAAGCATAGAGGGAAAAATTCCAGGCTCATTGAAATAGTGATTTCAATGGAGCCAGGTTTTTATCCTTTGCATGTACAGCTATAAGACATTCTCTATATGTCACAAATTAGTATCCATCATTCAGAGATAAAAGATCTAAGAAGCAGGTCATTTATGCTGTAAGTATGTCTATTTTCTTAAGAAAATATTATTTAAACCCTAATATAAAATATTTAGATCTTTGTCCTGGTTTCAGCAGCAGCAGTCATTTTTTCTCCTTCTTAGTAGATGGTGCAGTGCTGTGGTTTTGACTTTCGGCCTGGGAACAGCACTGATAACACCGATGTTTTTAGTTGCTGCTCAGTAATGTTTACTCTGACCAAGGACTTTCTGAGTGTCATGCTCTGCCAGGGAGGAGGGGAAGCCAGGAGGAAGCAGAGACAGGACACCTGACCCAAACTAACCAAAGAGGTATTCCATACCACAGTACATCATGCCCAATATATAAACTGGAGGGAGTTACCTGGAAGGGCTAGATCGCTGCTTAGGTCGGGCTGGGTATTGGTCAGCGGGTAGTGAGCGGTTGTATTCTTTTCCTTGTTATTTCCCTTATGATTATTATTATTGGTGGTAGCAGCAGTGGTTTTGTGCTATACCTTAGTTACTGGACCGTTCTTATCTCAACCTGTGGGAGTTCCATTCTTTCGATTCTCCTCCCCATCCCTCCGGGAACAGAGGGAGGAAGGGGGTGGTGGAGTGAGCGAGCGCTCTGAGTTACCGGCTGGGCTTAAACCATGACAACCTTCTAAAGAAGGAAAGATGAAGAATAAGGCCAGTGTTGTTAGTCTGTTAAAATCTCAATGAAAAATAATTCTGAAAGCTTTATCTTTAACAATAGTATCAAAGTTTTTACTGGCTTAAGTTAAATCTCTGTCTTTATTGCAGGAATAATTAATATCTACTAAAAATTATATTACCATTTTTTTCCTGAAAGGAAATACTGTAGCTCAAGAGCAAGATGAATGAGATTCCTGTTTGATCAAAATAAAGGCCGCGTACATAACAAGAAACAGACAATATTGGGTTAGATATATCTCTGCTCTGATTTAATGTAGAAATTCTGAGGGAAGATATAGAAATACTTTTTTTATGGATTGCACTATTCAGGGAATAAACAATGAAATATTTGGATTTATTAGTTTGACTCATTTTTTACAGTATTGCGATCAATTGATTGGTTTGGCTCATCCATTATTACTGCATTCTGATTGCAAGTTGTGCTGAGATTCAGTTTAAAGAAGTAAAGTCAGCCAAACTGACATTTTCCTACTAATGCACTTCATTGATATCTGCCATTCATTTTAACTAATCAATAATAATGTTGCTTTTAAGAGCATTATTGCCTTAACTGAGAAATGAATATAGGGCATTCTGAACTTTAAAGATTTTCCACAGATTCTCCTATGTTTCTCCAATATTGTCAATGTTTCAATACAATACACTTTTTTTAAGTTTAGCACAGTACTGGACTCTGGCTGAAATAAGTTATGGCCACAATAACATGGGAAGGGCTGAAAAGACTAGTGTGGCTTCATAAATAATAATAGTGCTTTAACATTTCTCACATTGATCTTGGGTGACATTTTAGTGAAATTGATATTTTGAGTCTTTTACAGTCAGATGTAAAAATGATTAAAAGTTTGGATGGATAGGTGAAAACATCATAGCTTGGCAAATTCTGAATTATAAGGCAAACTGGAGTCAGTGACAGTTTATTTTAGATGCTACATTGCAGAACAGTTCAGATATCAATTCACAATTCAGCTATCCATGCACCAGGGAGTCAGTTCTGTAAAGTCAGAAATAGTGTATCAATCAGCCAGCACAGACAAGCCGTTTCTTTTCATAAATCAATACCTGAGAGTACCTAAGGAAGGAATTAGGGTAAATTCTCAAAGCCCTGATCAGAATTAACTTTGAGGAAACTGTTTTCAAAACAAGTTATGAGGCATGTAAAGTTCTTGTTATGAGTATGGTCAGACTTGCCTGTACTCTTGACTTGTAAGTTGATGAGAGAAACAACCTCAAGGAAAAGCCTTAAGCCATTTTCAAGAAGTTTGATAGCTACACGGACAAGAAGCTGCTTTGCATAGAAAAGAAATGACTGTAGCATCAAAGGGAATTAAAGGAAAATTTCATCAGGGCAGACTAATTCAAGGTTAGAAGTTAGAAGATACAGTCTTTCTGTGGTCTCAATTTCAACAAAATGAAGTAATCAGATTTCTGAGCAGATGACAGAAGATTGTCAAACTCTTCAGAGACAGGAGGCAGAAATAAGAATCCAAACCATTTCAAGAAGGTAAATTATGCTATACTGTATTCTACTGCAGTTGAAAATAGTACCATAACATTGACATATATTATGACAACAGAAAATATTAAAAAAAAAAAAAAAAAGAGAGAAAATAAAAAAGAAACTCAATTTCATGGGAAAAACAAAACCAAACCCAAAACTATTCTCTTGTGGAAGAACTGCTATGAAAGACACTAACCACTAAAGCTGTGGTAATATCTGTGATAATTTTTTCCAGAGGTATTTCTGCAGTTTCTTCTTTCTCTAGGGAACTACTCGTTATGTTTGGAAGTTGACCTGGGTATGCTTTCAACTCCATTAAGATATATCTGAAAGCAAGAGAACAGTGAGCTTTGAAGAATGTATAAAATTAAATCCATGACATAAAAATCATGAAAATTTCGAAAATACCATTTTATCTAGTAAATATGTTGTGATCAGAAGTCATTAGTCACTCTTTTCACATATCTTCATAACTTAAGAAAAAACACTTTTTCTTTAAAACCCGTCCATTTACTGATGCTACTACTTGATTTTTCACCACAAACGTGTTTATTTTCCACCTACCTCCAACACTCACATCAGTGGACAACCAGGCAAAGGGGAAAAACATCAGGGCTCCTGACATCAAAGAAGTCTTGGTCAGCCTGTTTAAGTTGATAACACATAATTTATGCAGATTATTATATATTAGAACATCAAAATTGAATAAGTTAATTTTATAAACTCTTTTCCCCTTTCAGCATCTTTCCCACCATTAGTCTGAAAAACAACTTACATATAAGGATGAAGCTTCGCTTTTCTTATACCTGTTGTATATTTTTTTATAGCACTATGTACAAGCCAAGAAACAAAAAAATTTATACCAACATTCTCCTTTCAGGAAATATTGCTTCATGTATTTTAAGAAGCAAACCTGAGCTGAATTAATGAGCCTGACTTTATTTTTCTCAAAGCCAATTCTTGTGTGTTTGAGTTAGATCCATGTATGGGTATATACATATTTTGATATATAATGCAAAGTTTTAACTGCAAATTTTTTCCTAGGCCGGAGTTGACACCAGCTAAATTAGTCTATTTCTTTTCTCACATTCTGTGAATTTCCACCTGTTATTCATTGCTTAAAAGTTTTGTGAGCATGAAATTAAGAAAATTTAAAATAAAGCTTTATATGCCTTCTCACCTTGTGTATTCCAGTGAAAATTCTGGATTTTTCTCCTAGAGATATTAAAAAGTTAAAAACAAACAAAACAAAACAAAACAAAAAAAAGGTTAGAAAGACAAGGTGTTGTGGTTTAAGCCCAGGCCGTAAATCAGAACCACGAAGTCCACTCCCCCCTCCCACCTTTCTTCCCTCCGCTTCTGGAGGGATAGGGAGGAGAATCAAAAGAATGCAACTCCCACGGGTTGAGATAAGAACAGTTTAATAACTAAGGTATAACACAAATCACCACTGCTACCACCAATAAGAATAATGATAAAGGAAATAACAAGGAAAAGAATACAACCGCTCACCGACCGGTACCTCACCCCCACCCTGCAGTGATCCAGCCCTTCCGGGAACTCTCAGTTCTACCTCCTGGGCATGGCGTGCTATGGTATGGAATACCTCTTTGGCTAGTTTGGGTCAGGTGTCCTGTCCCTGCTTCCTCCCGGCTTCTCCTCCTCCCTGGCAGAGCATGAGACTCACAAAGTCCTTGCTCAGGGTAAACATTCTGACCAGCAACTGAAAACATCAGCTTTATCAGTATTATTCCCAGGTCGAAAGTCAAAACCACAGCGCTGAACCAGTAGAAAAAATGACTGCTACTGCTAAACCAGGACAGTATCCACCCCTTATTCCATACCATTCACGTCATGCTCAGCTCCCACATTTTCAATATACCCTCACTCTCATCTCAGTGCACTGTTATCTTAGTGCACAGACCAATCCCTATAACGCTGCTGAGTCCATTCGGTCCATGATGGTGGGCTCCATCTCTTGTAACAGTCTTTCAGAGCAGGAGAGGCCCATTGCAAAGTCCACTCCTCGATCATGAGTCCATCTCTATGTTGCATCTCTGCCCTGATGGCCTGAAGTGCCATGGGCCCATCAGGCTCAAAATAATTCACCCTCCCCTGCAGCAGTCTCTGCAACTTGTCGTCGGGGACTCCACACAGCTGCCTTCCATCTCCGATGCTTCCAAAGCACTGGAGGGGCCCAGTGGATTAGATACTTGCCCATACTGTCCCACACACCGTGACACTCATGACTGTCCAGCCTTGGGGAAAACCTCTCGGTCCCCCTGTATTGTCTAAAACCAGAGAAGACCCAAACCTGACTCTGCTTAACTCTCGGGATCAGACAAAATGGTCGTGGGTAGAACACACTCTGTGTGTGTGCCAACATGGCGATCCCCATCACAATCAGCAGGCAGGTTCCAAGGGTACCCAAAAGCCATTCAAAACCTTCAGAACTCTCAAATGATGCTGCTGTGCTTGAAGGCTCTCTCACCACCAGCTTCTCTTTTTCTGAGTCCAGATCTTCCTCCTCTGCCTTGCTGGAAAGTGCTGCGGGGTCTCCTGCATCCTCCTGGGGCTCAGGCTCACGGGGCTTGGCGGACGGCTGCCGGGGGATGCTCTCGGCCGCCGCGGGGCTGGGCTCGGCTGTGGGGCTCGGCTCCTCCGCTGCCTCCTCCCGCTGCTCGGCAGCCACCTCCTTCCCCTCCTCTGCAGCCGCCTCCTTCGCGGCCTCCGGCCCCGCTCCCACCGCCGCTTGGTCCCCGGGGCCGCTCTCCCGGGCCGCTTCGGCTGCCGCTGGCTCCCGGGGCCTCTCCCCCTCGGCTCCTCGCAGCCTCACGAAGACGGAGGCGAGGACGAGGGCCAGGACGGTGAAGAGCAGCGGGACGGGCAGGTACAAGTCTGCAGCCTCGTCCATCCCGCCCTGCTGCCGGAGCCCCCCCGTATTACAAGCCATGACCATAAAGTACAATGAAACAAGAACCTTAGCCCAAGGCCCACACTTGATAAACACTAACACAGCAAATACCGGCTCTAAGTAAGCTACAGCACACTGAAACTGTGACATCAAGAGAAACAACTTTGAGAGCCAATAAATCAGCATTGTGCCTCAGTCAGATCTGTTGTTATCTCAACCCTTCAAGCCCCACATTGGGTGCCAAAAAGAACTGTTGTGGTTTAAACCCAGGCCATAAATCAGAACCACGAAGTCCACTTCCCCCCCCACACACCTTTCTTCCCTCCGCTTCTGGAGGGAGAGGAGAATCAAAAGAATGCAACTCCCACGGGTTGAGATAAGAACAGTTTAATAACTAAGGTATAACACAAGTCACTACTGCTACCACCAATAAGAATAATGATAAAGGAAATAACAAGGAAAAGAATACAACCGCTCACCGACCGGTACCTCACCCCCACCCTGCAGTGATCCAGCCCTTCCGGGAACTCTCAGTTCTACCTCCTGGGCATGACGTGCTATGGTATGGAATACCTCTTTGGCTAGTTTGGGTCAGGTGTCCTGTCCCTGCTTCCTCCCGGCTTCTCCTCCTCCCTGGCAGAGCATGAGACTCACAAAGTCCTTGCTCAGGGTAAACATTCTGACCAGCAACTGAAAACATCGGCTTTATCAGTATTATTCCCAGGCCGAAAGTCAAAACACAGCACTGCACCAGTAGAAAAAATGACTGCTACTGCTAAACCAGGACACAAGGGGAAAAGGAAATCAATTTTATCCTAAAATTTATATTTTTCTTTCCTCTTTTTTTTTTTTTTCCCCCCCAACAGCAAGGAATATTATTAAGACATGTTCCCTTAGTAATAGGTGTTTTCTTAGAAATTTAGCTGTTTACATAAAAATTCCCTTCAATTAGCTCATCTATAGGCAAAATGTATACATTCTGAGTAATCTGTCCCATCTCATGAATGCTAAATAAAGTGTTTTCTATTC